>NC_136410.1:2067500-3475000 GCF_051521515.1 Lactuca serriola
TCAAGCTCAGCTTCTAAAGAATATTGCTCAAGCTGGTGAATCTCTTATTCAACATCAACTTCAGGTCAAAGGATCCTTTGTAGCTCAGATGCAGAAGTTCTTAGAATATCAGTCCAAATCCAAATCTTCCCAGCCTCCTCCCAGTAACAGCAAGTCAAGGACTGAAAATGTTCTAGACAGGATTGATCGAAAGTGGTTTCAAGATTTTCTTAAATGACGAGTGAGTAGTGATAAAATCATCAAAGTTAAAGCTTCTAAACCTCGTAATGAGAAAATTCTTATATTGTTGATCACTCGTCAAGGTCCTCAACATCCATACACTGAAGTTGTCAAGAGGGATGAGCTGATCAGATACGGATATTCTGAATGGATGGAATTGCTCGAATTAGCATCCAAGCAAACTTCAGCTCTCTCTTCAGAACTGACATGTGCTCTCCATCTACTGATCAAGAAAGTTCAGCATTTGGATCTTGTTCCTATACTGTACTCTCAGCAGCAAGGCCAAAGTTCCTTAGTTCCTAGAATCCGAAGGACCAGATTTCAAGTTGATGGTGAAGATGTGTTGGTTCTAAATTTTGGCGCTGAAGGAATAAACAACTCTCTTCCTATCGGTGTTGAGCCGGTTCAACATAAGTTCATCTCTGTTCCTGAACATGGAATGTGTTATCTCGATAAAAACAGAAGAATGTGCTTTCAGCGCACCACAGAAATTCCAAGAGCTCCAACATCACATCTTGTTGGCTTAAGACAAATGTGCATGAGTCATCAAGATTTATCTGGAGAGTTTCACATACTGATTGCTATGGAGCTGCTGAATAGAAGACAGGAGCTGCTGGATAGTCCTTACTGGCCTGTGAAAATAGAAGCTGAAGCTGAGTATGAAGATTTTTTGTCCAGAGGTGTTCTCGTATAGCTGTTGTTTTGAACATCATCATATTGGGGGAGATTGTAAGGTCGAACCTTATAATATGATGATGTTTGAAACTAATCCGTCAGCATCAACATCAGCGTCAGCATAAAAGTTGTTCAGTATATATATATTGTCTTATATGTAACAAATTTAGTATTTATCTTGTTTCCATAGTTATCATATATTAGTTAGCTGGAACATCCCTGATTTGTAGGGATTGTCTATAATAGTTCTATATAATCTTTTGTGCGGGTTTGTGAAGGAGTTGTCTTTCACAAAACCCTAATAGCCGCTTTGTGCGGATAATAATCTCTTTGTGAGATTATCATTCTTAGTGAAAGCTCTTTGTGATATATCATTGTTCTGTTCTTATTATTAGTCATTGTTTGATAAATCGATTGATCTAAGGTCCTTTCAGTGACGCTCTTGTGGGACTCGATCTCTTCGAGTGGGATTTCAAGAGTCTCGTCAGATCGATACTTTTTACAAGTTCGAGACATGAAGGGTAGAATGTACGTTACTAAGCTCGCGGAGTAGGTCTAGTCTGTGAGATACAGGACCGATTCCGGTAAGAATCTCGGAGGTCCTAACTATCTTGGATTTAGCTTTCCACGCTTTACGAAGCGTATTAAGCCATTCCCAGAGTGAGACTTGCTAAAGGATTTGGTCTCTTACTTGGAATTCCAAAGTTTCTTTTTCTTGCTTATCTTCCCAGTCAAGGGCCAACCCCTGCTGGGTCAAAGTCGTAAGGGTTTCTGTAATTCGCGAGGAGTTCTGAATGGACTCCTGACAGTTAGTCGGCAAGACCTAAAATTTGGCGAATTTCGTAAGCGTCTTCAGTGCCGAAAATTTCTCAACGGTTATGATAAATTGACAGAGTACTCAAGAATTACCACATCACTAATAGTGTGTCTTAGGAATTTGACTCTTCAATTCCAAAACTCGTGTTTAGAGAACTTCACGAAGAGTTTCTCTGAGGGTAAAGTTTCCATGGCTTGTTGTAGATGCTCTTTATGATTTCCTTCTTACTACGAGAGTAGATAAGTAAGTCATTTACAAAGAGAATGACGAAGTGATCCAAGTAAGAATGGCGTACTCTATTCATTAAGGTCATGAATACTACATACATATTGGTCCTATCCAAGGGGTATCACTATGGACTCGCATTGTCCGTAACGAGTTTGGAAGATTGTCCTTGGGACCTCCTTCGCTGAAACTCGTTTCTGGTGATATTCGGATCTCAGGTCTATTTCTGAAAGGTAAATAGTTCCTTGCGGTTGGTCAACCGACTCATCTATGCGAGGCAGAGGGTGATGATTTCTAATGGGAATGTTGTCGAGGTCTCTGAAGATGAGGGACTTACGAAGCAATCCCTCTATCTTCTTGACGAATAAGACCGAAGCTCTCTAGGATAAGAAGCTTGATCTTTCCATTCTAGTGCTGAGTAGTCTTTAAACTGTCCAGACGGTTCTTATATCTCCATGGGCGTTAGATCGTAGGGCGATCTGTTTACAGAAGTATTACTGGGTTCTAAGTTTGTTTGCATGACGATGTGATTACTCGTAGTCTTGGGCAGTCTCCGTCCTAAAGTTCATATTAGAAGTCATACATGGTTCATCAATCGCAGTCTCGTGTATACGAGTCGTATATAATTAAGATTGAAAAGGTAGTTGAATAACTGATTCTTCTTTAAGCTCACATCCCAACGAGGAAAAGAAGTTAAAGTGGAATCGTCAATTCTAAACCTGTAGAACCTTGATTATATATCACCCCTATGTATACATTCTTCAGCGATAGATCAACCGTATGGATCTTTGGATTGAACTTGACGTACTGTACGAGTGGTATTTCGGGGAGGTTTGCTGAGTTTTCTTCAGAAAGGATAAGAAACATGAGGTACTCCATGCATGAGTACTTCTGAGTTCTGAAATGACGGCTTCGCTAAAAAGACGTTTACGGAGAAAGAGATGTACGTATGAAGCTGGTATCGTGCAGATCAAATTGAATCTATTCGTATGGTAATATCGGACTCACTTTGGAAAAAAAAGACATTAGACTTGATCATAAAGGCTTTACAGACAAAACCAACAGTGCAATCTTTAACAGAGTTATAGTACTTTAGACTTACTACAAGACTATTGCTGCGAACAAGGTATACTACAAAAGACAAATATATGCAGCACGAGCATCCCTTTACTGATGGGATCTCGCAAAAGATAAGACTCTAGTTGCACTAGTTTTAAACAGTTTATAAGTCTATTACAACGAACGCCTTAGATACTTTAACGAGGATCCGACGTAGTTTCTCCTGCAGCTGTGATCCTGAGAATCTTCCCGTCTGTACCCGAGTTCTTTGTTATTGGACAGTCCTTGAGATGTCCCATCTCTCCACATCAATGACATATTTGGCTAGTGCCAGCATCGGTAGTGGAAGTGAAGTGTCGAGTAGGAGTTATGGGGACGCGGGTGCTTTCCTTGATCTCCCTTTTCGGGCAATTTCTTTTATAGTGCCCAGTCTCACCACAATAATAGCAACCCTGGTTGGCTCTAGTGGCGGTGGTTCCACAGAAACGGGAAATGTGTCCCAGTGTGTTGCAATTGATACATTGCAATACCTGGCAGGCTCCATTATGATGATAGCTACACTTGCTACACTTCGGGAGCGTTCCCTCATATTGCTTGCGTCCCTTTTGAGCTTGACGTTTCCGTTTCTTGAACTTTGAGTTGTGGCTTCGCGAGCCTGTGACTGTTATCGTTTGTTGGCTTCTTGGATTGATACTACGGTCGGGATTTTCAACCCCATCGTCAGTATTGCTTGCGTTGATAACGTTACGGTTTGCAAGGACAACTGTCACGGCAGCTGTAACAGTGACTTGGAAAGTGGCGGTGTCCATAGGAAAGGCAGGGGTTTCATTGTTCGGCTGACTGTTTCTGGATGACGACATGATTCTATAAAACGAAAGATAAGGATTTTGTGAGCAACTTTGGTTGACCCCAAATGTACTTCGATCGCTTAAGTAAAGAGTAAGAGTATTTTCTCGAAATTTTGACCTACATCCCTATGATGCCGTCCTATCACGGATTGGAAGTATGTTTGCAAAGGTTCGACCTACATCCCTATGATGCAGTCCTAGAATAGAATAGAAGTAAGTTCGTAGTATGGTCTTATGACGCTTGACGTTTAAAACAGGGTACCATCGGTTGGTAAATAACATGGTCCAACCCTTGAAGAAGAATTGGGAATTATCCCTGAGCTAGAATACCGTTGTTCAATAATTCGACTAGAGTAGGTTTCAGATAGAATCCCATGATAGCACAATGAAAGTATTTAAATAAAGAATGACACATAAGTTAGCCGACTGCCAATATCTTTGATATTCATGACGCATAAGTTTTGGAAAAATTGACCTTATAGAAGGTCTTACATCATATCCAGAGTAGAAAGTCCTTGAAAGGATAAAGACCTAGCTAAAAGTACTTACAGTACAAGATAGTTTCATAGAAAATGCCACATAGGGCATAGACAGAAAAACGATTCCTTTTAACAAGGAAAATAAAGTAAGGCATCTACTATTGGCGACGGTCGTCCCTCTGGTGAACTCTCAGCTCAGCCAGTTGACGTTCCACATCAAGCAGGTGTCTTTCGTACACCCTATGGCGTACTCGGAGTTCTATGACTTCGGCTCGTGATTCATCCAGTGCTTGAAGCAGGGTTTCATGGTCTATCTCAGATCTCTCACAAGTATCTTCCAGACGAATGGTGCGGAGGGTATGCATTCTCGCATTGGCGACAACTTCTGTGATCTGATGTAGGGTTGTCCTGCATTGAATCTCATTTCGAGCCACTCTGTGGACCGGCATTGGAAAGATTCTATCTGCTGGGCCCCCATTGCTCAGGTCATAAAAACTTCAGTCACCATTAAATGGCATGGGCTGATCTTGTCCTTGGCTCCATGTTTCCAAGCATTCTACCCACAGAGGCGTCGGGCCATGAAAAGTCGGACGAGGGTTAGGATTTGTAAAGCGAGCTGCCTGGGGTAGGTTCTCAACCTCGGGTTCGGAGTTAGCACCATCCGAAAGGGCTTCATCATGGTGATCATTCAAAGGGATAGGATGATCATTCTCTGGTTCTTCTCCAAACCATCCAGCAATGACTTCGTTCGGAAGGTACAAAAATAATTATTAGACGAACTATCTAGATAATTATTTAGAAAATCTTCATTAGCTGCATCACTATTTGTGAAGTGCATACCAGTTATATGTAATCAAAACAACACAGGCCTTCGAATAAGTGACCTTAACTCCAAATTCACAAAGAATAGGGGTAAAGCAAAATTTTTACAGTTTCTAAGTCTATAACATCCTAGTTACATATAGCCTTAGTGTATCCATTTAGCAACTATCAACTTAGTAATGAAGATCCCTTTTAGTTCTCAAGTATAAAGTACTTATAGTAACACCAAATACCCCTATAGGCACATGCTAGTCAACCCTCGGATAATATAGTTGATCAGGCTATATCTTCCCAGTTTTGACTATATGTCTCTAAGTCTACTTGTGCTGTCCAACAATTGTAATTCTTTTGTACTGTGCTAGTGACACTGATTTTAGTATGAATGCAGGCACGTATACTTAATTAAATATTTTATTATTTAAAGTATAAACTCTTGGTCAGAGTATTTTAATCCCATTGTATTTATAGTTTGTATATCTTTTATGGGTTGATATACTCAATTCGCTATAATAAATGCTCTGATACCAATCTGTCACACCCTAAAACCAGGAATGGCGGAAACGTTCTGGGGCGGAGGATGTCATGTATAGTATCACAACAATGAATAGTAGTAAACAAGCAACAACATCATCCACTGCATTAATAATATAATTCTAATACAAGTGTGTTCTGTCAAATTATAATAGACACTAAAGTGTTGAATCATAATAGTGACCCTCTTGAACTCAGCTACCGCAACCATCTCTCTACCGCAACGGTTTAGCACCCGCAACCAATCCAGCACCCTGAGTCACTTCTTCATCAGCAACCACAATCAGTCTTTTGCTACCGCAGTCTACTTAACTAGATTACTTTATTTGTCTTTTATGTAATACACTCTATTATCCAGTATGCCTTGCACGACTACTTATAGAGTTGTAGTCTAGTATAGTTCAGAGTCTCTATAAATAGAGACTTATTCTATTGTATTGAATACCTCTCGATCACTGATAACTTGCGTATTATTCTGAATACATTTCTCCAAGTTATCTTCTTCATTTCTCTATCTTTCTATTCTTTTTACTCTCAAATTGGTACTAAAGCATATCTGATTATAACCTCTCTCTAGAGCAAGTCTTTAATACTTAATCTCTAAGCTAGATCTTCCTTATTAACTTGGAGTGAATGCATTCCTTGTTACGAATCAGCTTAAGTGTATTCTTGATATAACAATTGTTGTCATTTATATTTCTTTACTTTCCGCAACTAACTCTCTAACTATCTAACTATATTATTGTTGACCTTTTAGATCCTTTGAGATTAACTATTCCACAATATACTTGTTCTAACTTTTGTTCAAGTGTGTCTCCATGTTTTTCTCTTAACAATTGGTATCAGAGCTAAAGTGGTTGCTTTTCGGATATCGGAACTCTGATTTTTCAAAAAGCCTTCTATACCACTAAAGCTCATTTCTTAAAAAAACAACAAAAAAAATCTCAAATGGCACAATCGTTATCTCTGAATGTCTCCGATAGTGTTGGTGGTTCTAACCGAGCTCCAATACTGGTAGCAAATGAATATCATCATTGGTCACAAAGAATGGAGAGGTACTTAAGAAGACTGGGAAGAGATGTATGGTGATTCGTAGAAGAAGGACCGCATGTTCTAGTCCTTACACCAGTCCAAACTGACGGTGCTCCAACCAGGCTAGGAGGAGGTCAACCAGCCATGAGCCGTCCCACCAAAGATGATCTCGATAAAATGGAAAATGATGCTGTTGCTTTCTATGAAATTTCCTGCAGAGTTGCTCCTGACAACTTTGATATTTTCATAAACTGCAAATCAGCAAAAGAGATCTGGGATGTGCTCAAGAAACTGTATGAAGGCTCAGAACAAGCACAAGACAAGAAGCTCACTACCACACTCAACGACTTCAACAACTTCAAAGCTCATACTGGTGAAAGTTTGGAAGACTCCTTCAAACGGTTCAACCTGATAGTCACTAAGTTATCCAATGCGGGCACCATCCGTGGTAACCATGAAACCAATCTCCAGTTTCTTAATGGTTTAGGAAGACATTGGACTACGGCTAAAATGATAGTCCAAGGCGACATGAAGATTCACTATTTGTCACTCTACAAGCTCTATGGAGAGCTTCAAGCATAAGAATCCACCGTACTAAAAAAATGTGCTGACTTCGGAGGACCACTTGCTCTCATAGCACAAGCTCCACCGCAGTCACCCTACTCTTCATCGTATGACACTCCACCACAGTCATACGAAGTGGATTCTTAGTATGATGATGAAGAAGAATTTTAGAAGGCTATTGCTCTGGTGTAACACCATAATTTCAAAACAATTTTTCGCATTTTATAAAAGCATAATTCATTTAGTATTCATAAAAATATCATTTTTGAAATTCAAATCCATAACATAATAAAAATTCCAAGATCTCATATCATGAAAATCCCGCGTGTGTACTGATCAAGCCGGCGCCTTTCCACGGTCATCACTAGTACCTGAAACAAATAACACCAAACACTGTAAGCACAAAGCTTAGTGAGTTCCCCAAAATACCACACATAGCACACATTAGCCACTCAAGGCTATAACTCTGTGGGTCCGTGGACCCTACTCTGTGAACCCTCTGGTTCTAACTCTATGAACCTTCCGGTTCCAACTCTATAAACATGCACATCATAAATCACATAGAAATAATGCAGTATAACACATAACATACATATAGCATACAAATACTCTGTCACATAACTCTGATTACCTAATCAAGGTAAAGTATAGTGAGAAGACTCACCTCGGGTATCTCGGTAAATATCTAACTCGGAACAAATGTGATCTAGCCTCCGCCTAATCACACAAAGTAACACACCCATAAATACACTAAACTCAACCCTAAAGGTCAACATGGTCAACGGTCAACTTTTACCGGACTCAGCGAGTGCACTGGAGCGACTCGGCGAGTCTATACGTGTCCACTGACTCCCTTGGATCCTCTCATGACACATCGAGTATTTCCCAAACACCACGAGTTCCACCTGGCATGAATTGCGGGGCCACCAAGACTCAACTCGTCGAGTCTCAAGAACAACTTGGCAAGTTCCGGCTTGACTCAGCCCCCCCCCCCCTGACTCTCCCTGACTCACTGAGTCATCCCCCAAGCCGGTGAGTCTACTCGCTAAACAATTTACGTGAAACCCTAACCCTACTCGCCGAGTCTCAAGAACAACTCGGCGAGTTCATGCCATGCACAAACTCTATTGACTTCCTGAGGTCAGATCTGTTTCCCCAAACCATAGATCTGGCCTCCCCAAGCATGAATGTCATGTAAAGTTCGAAACTTGATGCTTGTATGACCACAACAAGGCATCAAAAGGAGATTTGGTCCCAAAAATGACAACCTAAGTCCAATAGCCCCATACTAACCCATAAAGCTCCAAGGGGTAAGGTCTCTGGACCCCTTTGAGTCCAGATCCAAGGCACAAACTCGAAGAGGGACCATTTGCTCCACATAATCACTCTCTAAAGGGGGTTAGAAAACCCAAACTCTAAAGATCAACACTAAAACTGAGGGAGGTTCAAACTATTACCTCAAAATGAAGTCTCTGGGCTCTGGATCCGCTTGAATCTCACCTCCTCCTTGCTATTGGCACCTTCTTCTTCCTAAACAAAGGATGGAAAGATCCAAAAGTGACTTCTTCTCTCTCAAAGCGATTTAGCTCTCTTAGGGTTCTCTCAAGGGACTGGTAGCCGCAATGGGAGGCTATAAGTGCCCTTAAATAGGCTCCAAACCCGGGGAATTAGGGTTTCATTAAACAGCGTGGACTCGCCGAGTCCAGACGCGAACCCGCGCCCAAAACCGTGATCCTACTCGACGAGTTTGGGCTCCAACTCGCCGAGTCTCCTCACAAATCACCAAAAATACAAGAATAAAATAATACCTGGGAATCCGGGGTGTTACAACTCTCCCCCACTAGAACTAGACTTCGCCCTCGAAGTCTCGCTCTGCAAATAACTCCGGATGATGCTCACGCATCTCACGCTCCGGCTCCCAAGTCATCTCGGACCCCTTTCGATGTTGCCACTGAACCAAAACCAAGGGTACCTCCTTGTTCCTCAAAACCTTGATTTTCCGATCTCTGATTGCCACCGGTCTCTTAGCATCATTCAGGATCGCATCCACCTGAATATCCTCTAATGGTACCACTGCCGACTCATCAGCTATACACTTCCGCAATTGCGATACGTGGAAAGTGTCGTGAATCTGACCCAACTCTGCTGGCAACTCCAAACGATAGGATACCCTGCCTATCCACGCGACCACCTGGAATGGGCCAATATATCGGGGCCCCAACTTGCCCCTCTTCCTGAATCGTATCACTCCTTTCAAAGGAGAGACCTTCAGAAACTCAAGCTCGGACCGGCGTCTGTCCGCATAACTCTTCTGACGACTCTGAGCGGTCAACAACCTCTGTCTGACCTGCTGGATCTGCTCTGTCGTCTGAAGCACGATCTCAGTACTGCCCATAACACGCTGCCCGACCTCTCCCCAGCAAATGGGGGTCTGACACCTCCTCCCATACAACAGCTCAAAGGGCGGCATACCAATGCTCGAATGATGGTTGTTGTTGTAGGAAAACTCTGCCAAGGGCAAATGCGTGTCCCAACTCCCCCCGAAGTCCAACACACATGCCCGGAACATGTCCTCGAGCGTCTAGATCGTCCGCTCACTCTGCCCGTCAGTCTGGGGGTGATATGCGGTACTAAAATGCTGCCTAGTACCCAACTCCTCGTGAAACTTCTTCCAAAATCTGGAAGTGAAACGCACATCTCGGTCTGAAACAATTGAGATCGACACTCCATGACGAGATACCACTTCCCTCACGTACATCTCTGCTAATTTCTTTGCGGAAGAGCACTCACTGCTAGCAAGGAAGTGGGCGCACTTTATCAGTCTGTCCATAATCACCCAAATTGCATCGACTCCCCTAGCAGTCCTTGGCAATTTGGTGATAAAATCCATGGCAATCTGTTCCCACTTCCATTCGGGAACCTCCAACGGCTGCAACTTACCATGCGGTCTCTGGTGCTCGGCCTTAACCCTACGGCAGGTTAAGCACCTCTCAACAATCCACGCAACATCCCTCTTCATACAGGGCCACCAATACTCTTTCCTCAGGTCCAAATACATCTTAGTGGTCCTAGGATGGATCGAGAATTTCGACCGATGAGCCTCTTCCATCAAAATGGTGCGCGTCCATCCCACAAACGGTATCGATATACGCCCCTGAAATGTCATAAGCCCCCGACCATCGGTAACGAATTCCGATACAAATCCAACAACTCGCTCTCTCTTCTGGTTCTCCGATCTCACAACCTCAGCCTGTGCTCCACGAATGGTGTCCAACACCGGAGTCATCACGGTTAATCGCAAACATACATCTCACAATAGGGCACTCTCCGCCCTGCGACTCAGGGCGTCGGCTACCACATTAGCCTTGCCCGGATGGTACAGGATCTCACAATCATAATCCTTGACCACATCCAACCACCTCCTCTGCCGCATATTTAAGTTAGGCTGATCCATCAAATACTTCGGGCTCTTATGGTCCGTGTATATCGTACACCGAACCCCATATAGATAGTGACACCAAATTTTGAGGGCGAACACCACCGCCCCCAACTCTAGATCATGGGTGGGATACCTCGTCTCATGAGGCTTCAGCTGCCTCGATGCGTATGCTATCACATGCCCTCTCTGCATCAGCACTGCTCCCAACCCCAAGATCGACGCATCAGAGTATACCACAAAGTCCTCCATCCCCTCCGGGAGGGCTAACACCAGGGCTTCGCATAACCTTTGGCGAAGCGTCTCAAAGGAGGCCTGCTGCTCGAGGCCCCATGAAAAAGCAACACCCTTCCGGGTCAACCTGGTGAGTGGCACTGCGATCTTGGAGAAATCCCTGATAAATCTCTGATAATAACCTGCCAACCCTAAGAAACTCCTGATCTCGGAGGGTGACCTCGGCACCTCCCAATTCATCACTGCCTCAACTTTGGCCGGGTCGACCAATATCCCTCTCTGGTTAACAAGATGTCCAAGGAACTGGACCTCTCGCAACCAGAAATCACACTTGGAGAATTTGGCATAAAGCCTCTCCGCTCTCAGAACTCCGAGGATCTCCCTCAAATTCTCCTCATGCTTCTCTCTAGATCTCGAATATACCAAAATGTCGTCGATGAATACTATCACTGACCGATCCAACATCGGCCTGCATACTCGGTTCATGAGATCCATGAACACTGTCAGGGCATTGGTGAGCCCGAAAGGCATCACCACAAACTCGTAATGCCCATAACGCATCCTGAACACTGTCTTCTGGATGTCCTCATCTCGCACCCTCGCCTGATGATATCCAGACCTCAAATCGATCTTGGAGAACCAAGATGCTCCCTGCAACTGATCGAACAAATTGTCGATCCTTGGCAACGGGTAACGGTTCTTGACCGTCAGCTTGTTCAACTCCCGGTAATCAATACACATCCGATGTGAACCATCCTTCTTCTTGACAAAAAGGATAGGCGCTCCCCACGGCGAGCTGCTCGGCCGAATAAATCCCCTTCCCAGCAGCTCCTGAAGCTGCGAGGATAACTCTTGCATCTCTGGAGGTGCAAGGCGATAAGGCACCTTGGCAATAGGCGCGGCCCCCGGAATCAAATCGATGCTGAACTCCACTTGCCTCACGGGAGGCACACCCAGCAACTCCTCTGGCAATACATCCGGAAACTCATGCACTATCGTAACCTCCTCAACTGATCTCGGCCTCTCTGAATCAACCCGCGTATCCATCACTTACACCACAAAACCCTTATAGCCCTGCTATAGACACCACCTCACCCTAGCAGCCGAACAGAACGCTGACCCAGAATGTGTACCCTCGCCGTACACCGAAAGAACTCCCCCACTAGGGTCTCGTATGGTCACCAACTGCCGCTCGCAGTCGATAACCGCACATAATCTGCTCAACCAGTCCATGCCCACAATGACACAGACATCACCCATCGCAATAGGAACCAAATCAACCGGGAACTCAACACCGAATATCTCGAATACGCACCCCCGGATCACCTCCGTGGCATATATCACCCTCTCGTCAGCTATGGAAACTCTCAGAGGCCGACTCAACGCCTCACGACTAGCACTGATATGCTGACTAAAAGCCAAAGATACAAAAGACCGACTCGCACCCGAGTCAAATAACACCAAGGCAGGTACAGAATTCACAAGAAAAGTACCTACGCATAACATAATATAAGCATAATATCTCAACATCAAAATAAATACACGAAAGAATACATACCGGCCACGACATCGGGCGCTGCGCGGACCTCCTCCGCGGTCAACTGAAAGGCGCTCCCTCGTGCCCTCGGCGTCTCGGCCTTCACTGGCCGACTCTCGGTAGCTCTGATGGCGGCAGGGGCAGATCCCTGAGGTGCTCCCTAAGCTGATCCTCGCAACTGCGGACACTCTGCCTTATGGTGTCCGGTCTGGTTGCAGTGAAAACACACTACAAACCCCTTGGGGCAGTCCTTGGCCATATGCCCCTCCTTGCCACACTTGTAGAAAGATCCAACTCTACAAACTCCATCATGAACCTTGCCGCACTTCCCATAAGTGCGGCCCTTCTGACTCCCCGATTTGGGATCAGCGGGCTTGGCCTGCTTGGCTGCCGGCTGAGACTGTGCCGGCCGCCGATCCCTCCCCTGAGACTCCGCCTCCTCTCTAGCCTAAGTCTCTAGCTCGATTTCCCTCTTCCGGGCGTTTGCCTGAAGCTCGGCAAATTACCGGTATGAGGAGTTCGCCACGAACTCCCGAATGTCTCTCCTCAATATACTCAAATATCGGCTCATACGTGCCTACTCAGTAGACACGTGCTCAGGGCAGAACATCGCCCTCTCGTGTAACATCCTGGTAATCACCATCACAGACTCAGTACCCTGCTTGAGGGTCAGAAACTCCTGGGCCAAACGCTCCCTCTCCACCTAGGGAACGTACTCATCTCGGAACATGGCAGTGAACCTCTCCCAGGTCACTGCCGCAAGCTCAGCAGGCGTAAAGTGCGCCGTCACAAACTTCCACCAGTCCTTCGCTCCCAAGTGAAGCTGGTTCAGCGCGAACCGGACTCTCAAATGTTCAGGAAATGAGCATGTAAAGAAACACCCCTCTATGCCTGAAATCCATCTCATACGCCACCGGGTCCTGGGTCCCGTCAAACTCCGGCGGTTTTGTGTTGCTGAACTCTCGGAACAGCAACGCATCACCACCCTGCGGCCTTGCAGCAGCAACAGCTGCGGTGGCTGCTGCAACAACAGCCTCAGAAATAGCAGCATAACGCTCGTCGTAAGTCTCAATTAGCATGGGCTTAATAGACCCGAACATCTCTGGTATCTCCGCCCTGATGGCCGCAGCCACCTCCTCGTGGATGATCCGGCAGATCTCCTCATCACTAGCCCCGCTGCTCTCTGGCATAAGACGTGTCCTCACCATGATCTACCTCTGAAATACAACATACGATAGATTAGAACCCATTCGAGCATACTCACACTCAACAACTCATCCCTCCTTGATCCTTGGCATTCCGAAGATTCTTACTTGAACTATACACCACCCCGATGCTTTTAGTAGTACGGGCCCAATACTACTGTCTGCACCGTATCAGTATACACCCCAAGTCCTCCTCTTCGGATCCCATGTTCCAAGTACTCTATTATGCATAATCCACTCTCTAACAGATCTCTCATAAGCTCCTCACTGCTACCTACTCACTCTCAAGCATCTCATAGCAGCTCACCTCTCCCTAGGCTAAGGCATCACAAATCAGGCCACTCTGGTCTTAATAGGAGTACCTAGCCTACTCTAGCATGAGAATACATAATATCAATATCATAACACATAACATGAGGGTATCTTGGGAAATCACTGTTCGGGCGCGGACTGATCGTACACACGACTCTACTCTGCGTTTTTCCAAGAAAAATCTTTTACTCTTTTTGAAAATACTTCTCAAATCCTCAGTTTGAGTTCAAATACGCCCGAAGGTGTACTCGAATCTTTGAAACCAAGGCTCTGATACCAACTTGTAACACCATAATTTCAAAACAATTTTTCGCATTTTATAAATGCATAATTCATTTAGTATTCATAAAAATATCATTGTTGAAATTCAAATCCATAACATAATAAAAATCCCAAGATCTCATATCATGAAAATCCCGCGTGTGTACTGATCAAGCCGACGCCTTTCCATGGTCATCACTAGTACCTGAAAAAAATAACACCAAACACTGTAAGCACAAAGCTTAGTGAGTTCCCCAAAATACCACACATAGCACATATTAGCCACTCAAAGCTATAACTCTGTGGGTCCGTCGACCCTACTCTGTGAACCCTCTGGTTCTAACTCTGTGAACCTTCCGGTTCCAACTCTATAAACATGCACAACATAAATCACATAGAAATAATGCAGTACAACACATAACATACATATAGCATACAAATACTCTATCACATAACTCTGATTACCTAATCAAGGTAAAGTATAGTGAGAAGACTCATCTCGGGTATCTCGGTAAATATCTGACTCGGAACAAATGTGATCTAGCCTCCGCCTAATCACACAAAGTAACACACCCATAAATACACTAAACTCAACCCTAAAGATCAACATGGTCAACGGTCAACTTTGAACGGACTCGGCGAGTGCACTAGAGCGACTCGGCGAGTCTATACGTGTCCACTGACTCCCTTGGATCCTCTCATGACACATCGAGTATTTCCCTAACTCGACGAGTTCCACCTGGCATGAATCGCGGGGCCACCAAGACTCAACTCGCCGAGTCTCAAGAACAACTTGGCGAGTTTCGGCTTGACTCAGCCCACCCCCCCTTGACTCTCCCTGACTCACTGAGTCATCCCCCAACCCGGCGAGTCTACTCGCTGAACAATTTACGTGAAACCCTAACCCTACTCGCCGAGTCTCAAGAATAACTCGGCGAGTTCATGCCATGCACAAACTCTATTGACTTCCTGAGGTCGGATCTGTTTCCCCAAACCATAGATCTGGCCTCCCCAAGCATGAATGTCACGTAAAGTTCAAAACTTGATGCTTGTATGACCACAACAAGGCATCAAAAGGAGATTTGGTCCCAAAAATGACAACCTAAGTCCAATAGCCCCATACTAACCCATAAAGCTCCAAGGGGTAAGGTCTCTGGACCCCTTTGAGTCCAGATCCAAGGCACAAACTCAAAGAGGGACGATTTGCTCCACATAATCACTCTCCAAAGGGGGTTAGAAAACCCAAACTCTAAAGATCAACACTAAAACTGAGGGAGGTTCAAACTATTACGTCAAAATTAAGTCTCTGGGCTCTGGATCCGCTTGAATCTCACCTCCTCCTTGGTATTGTCACCTTCTTCTTGCTAAACAAAGGATACAAAGATCCAAAAGTGACTTCTTCTCTCTCAAAGCGATTTAGCTCTCTTAGGGTTCTCTCAAGGGACTGTTAGCCGTAATGGGAGGCTATAAGTTCCCTTAAATAGGCTCCAAACCCGGGGAATTAGGGTTTCATTAAACAGCATGGACTCGCTGAGTCCAGACGCGAACCCGTGCCCAAAACCGCGATCCTACTCGGCGAGTTTGGGCTCCAACACGCCGAGTCTCCTCACAAATAACCAGAAATACAAGAATAAAATAATACCTGGGAATCCGGGGTGTTACATCTGGTTAGCCAACAGTTCAACCGTATACCACCTCCTTCCTTCCGCAATAATCAACAGTTCAACAAACCTCCATTCAACCGTAACTTCGGTTCTCAGAACAAGCATTCTCGATATCCCAAAAGTTCTCATCCACCACCGCAATCTCAGAACAATCAACCAAAGGTGGTACCACAGTCTCCTCAGACCACTGACTCTGGTACTCAATCAGAAGACAAGACGGATGTTGTGATTTGTCTCAAATGCAACAAGGAAAATCACTTCGCAAGAGCTTGTAAGGCCAATGTAGTCAAAGACAGAGCATTCTACCTTAGAATGGCTTAAGAGCTAGAAGAAAAGGAAAAGGCAAGGGCATATGTGGCCCATATCAAAAGAGACCATCAAGTTTGGTCATCCGGAGACGAAGAAGAGACCATCAGTAGTGTTAAAGGAAAAGGGAAAATCTGCATGATGGCCACTGCGAATGATGATGGGTCTACAATGCTGAACAAGAACTACTGCTACATGGCAAAGGATGGGACTCTAAGCATCGTTGAACAGGTAAAACTCATGATCCACACTTTAAATTATAGTATGCATGACTGTCAACCCTACATAGATGATCTTAATGACACTTGTGTTGCTGTCCTTACAGACTATAACAAAGCCTTAGATGAGAAGAACATTGCATCCCAAGAGATGTTCCATGTGAGAGGACGACTGGATAACAAAAGACTTAAGATGGATATGTTAGAGAAGGATCTAGAGTTAGAAAATGATGCCAGAATGTTAAGCGAAACCCAATTAGAGATAGCTTTGAACCAGAGAGATTTGGCTCAGAGAGAAATTGTACGCTTAAATCTCTTAATTGAAAATTTGTTTAATGAAAGTGAGGCTATTGAAAATTTGGTAAAAAATGGAACCATGGACAATACATATAATTGGGGTTGGTCAAATGGATATCCTACTGCAATGGATTCCTCACCTCGGTTCAACAAAGACAAATTGTACGTCCCTCCTGATAGAGAATTTCATTTCCCTGTCAATGACACGACTTTTCCCGAAGATATCAAAACTCACTTCGGTAGACTGCACAATTTAAGCAATAATTGTGTCATTGAGGAAATTGTGCCTAAGGTTTCGGGTCACACATGTGATCAAATTCCTTTCTGTGGCACCATTTATCCAAATTCACAAACTTCATCCGTATTTGATGAAGAGATTGTTGTTGAGGGCCCCGAAGGCTCAAAAAACTTTCCATCTCTGTCCTCAGACCACAGTATCTCACACTATAGTCAAATGTCCCACAAGTGTCCCACCGAAGTTCCATCTAAGACCTACTCTGCGGTAGTCAAGTCATCTCTACCGCAGTCATCAGTTCAAGGAATCGCAACTCTTCAACCAATATTTCATGAGTTACCCATATAAAATTTTGAAGTAGGTCAATGCTCTCAAATCCCAGAATCCTCAAGTTCTGATGATTCAAGCCCATGTATTCAAAATCATTCAAAAAATTCTAGGAAACCGCAGTTGTATAACAATGACTGCGGTTCACCAAAATCTTTGGCAAAAAAGGCTTTCAAAGAAGAAATTAGATCTCGAGGAACAAACAAAGTTTTTCGAAAAATAAGAGACATGTCAGAATTCCAAAATCTAAGAGTCTAGAAAAATTTGTTTTCTCAAACTACATTTCAAAAAACTCTTCTTTCATGAAAACAAGCAAAAAGGAAAGTCCAGTTTCAAAAGTCATTCCTAATACTTCTGACACAACCCAAAAAGGTGTCAAGTCTTTTAGAAACTACGTTTTTCACGTCTATTCCTCAAATGACCCTAATTGGAAAGGAATTTTATCCACTCCAACACTTTTAAAATCACGTCAAACTTTCAACAAATGGAAGGGTATCTTACCAAATCCACCTAAAGGGACTCAAAGATTTACACGTGCTAAACCTCGTTCAAAAAAAACTTTTCAAAAACCAAAAAACACGCATGTCAGAAGTTACCCACCTCAGACCGGTACCAAGTCCAATTCATTCTATAAACCGCTGACCAAGCAAAGTGTCAGATTCAATGACAAAATCTCTTTCTGTAAATGTCAGTGTAGTTGTCAAAAGGTTTTATCTCATGTAAAATCGAATCAAAGTCAGAAACCTCGTATTTTTTCAAAAACTCACAACAATCCAAATCTGAACAAACACCCAGGACTAGGTCTAAAAGTTGACAAGAGACCTTTCCATGCAACCTCGGACTATGCATCATTCAGAAATACATCAATTGTCCATGGCTCCAAACTTTTTTGGATGCCTAAACTAACCGTGTAATTCTTAGGCTTTGTGCAAGGAGGAACAAGAAGAAGAATGGTTAATTGACAGTGCCTGCTCCTTGCACATGACCGGAAGGTTAGAGTACCTTCGGGATTTTAGGCCTATATGTAATGGTGGAAATGTCACATTTGGCAACAATGCAAATGGTGTCATCCGAGGTTACAATGCTCTCACTACGGGGAACTTTTCCATTCAGAAGGTTGCTTATGTAGAAAACCTTAAACACAATCTCATCAGTGTTGGCCAACTATGTAAAGCAGGACATCGTGTTGAATTTGAAGATCAGTTTTGTTACGTAATTACAAGTGATAGGAGCACATTTCTGAGCAAACCTCGATCCGAAGGTACCATATATCCTTTGGATGTCTCTCTAATCATTGGCATACCGCAGTTGTGTTTCCTGTCCAAAGCTGTATCCGAAGTCAGTTGGCTATGGCACCGCAAGCTAGCTTATCTCAACTTCCGGTACATCAACAATCTGTTCACTGGAGAACTAGTCCGCGGTTTCCCCATTCTCAAATTCAGCAACGATACTCTCTGTCCGGCATGTGAATGTGGTAAGCAGTCAAAAGCAAGTCACCCTCTGATAATGGACTCTTCTATTTCTGAACCACTGGATCTGTTACACATCGATCTCTGCGATCCCTCAACCGTAGCCAGTCTCCACCACAAAAAGTATATACTGGTTATTATTGATGACTATACACGGTTCACATGGGTCTTCTTTCTTAGAATCAAATCAGAGACACCGCAGATCTTCATCAACATCATCAAGGAAATCGAACTTCAGATCAAGATTCCAGTTAGACGCATCCACAGTGATAATGGAACCGAGTTCACTCATTATCTTCTCAATAGTTTCTTGGTTTCCAAAGGCATCTCTCACAACTTCTCAACACCCTATACACCGCAACAAAATGGTGCAGTAGAAAGAAGGAACCGCATGCTAGTAGAAGAAGCCATATCCATGCTTAACTTTGCCCAACTTCCTCTATACTTCTGGGCTGAAGCAGTAGCAACCGCATGCTTTGTTCAAAACCGAAGTATCATGTGCAAACGCCTCAATAAAACACCATATGAGGGTCTTAGGTGGTGTTTGATTTTCTGAAGCAAAAATTCATGAAGTCTGCAGACCACCTCTGCAACCCTCTACAGTAGAAGAGGTGGACCAAACGGCTGCAGACTGTAATAAGAAACGTGTTTGTTTTTTTAACATCTGCATACTGCTGCAGATATTAAAAAATTAAAATAAACTAATTTTATAAGTCAAAAATAGTTTTTTAATACGGAAAATTTAATAATGTATAACATTTCGGCAAGAATTAATGATATTTCAATAAAAATAATGATATTTCAACAAAAAAAAATAAAGATATTTAGTAAAAAATAATGATATTTAATTAAGAATCTATCATTATTCAATATAAAAAAATAACAAGAATAAACAAAAAAACGAAAAAAAAGTGCAATAAAATTTCAACAACATATAATAAAAATTTCAGCAAGAAAAAAAAAAGAGAGGTTCGAAGAAGTTGGAAGAGGCAGTACAAGTGCTTCGCCAAACAGAGCACGCACAAATGTTTTTGACTTTGAAGACTTCTAAAAAAACAAATAGCTACGAGATGAAAAATGTTGCACGTGTGCTGCACTGCGCAGCAATAAGAGGTCTGAAGAGGTTTTTTCCAAAAAACAAACAACACCTTAACAACCGCAAGCCAAATGTTCGCTTCTTTCATATTTTTGGATGTAGATATTTCGTGATCAACAACAGAGACCAACTCAACAAGTTTGCACCAAAGTCTGAAGAAGGCATCTTCCTTGGTTATTCCACTAACAAGGTTGCTTATCGAGTGCTCATCAGATGTACAAGGTTGATCATTGAAAGCTTTGATGTGAAATTTGATGATTCTTACATCCGCGACGCCCCTCCGTCCACAGAAACCACCGCAATCATGGAATGTGACATTCCTGCCTCTTCAGGATCCTTAAATCTAGTTGAAGTCAATTATGACGATCTTTTCGATCCTGTTGAAACGGAGAAACTATACGAAGTTCTTGTGTCACCCGCAGCTCAACAACAACACGCTGATGTTTCTAGAACATCTCTATCTGAAGTAGTATCTCTCAATACCTCCACCTCTCTGGTTGAGGGGGAAAGCTCTACTCCGGATCTAGCCGCAACCGTTGAGGTTCTAGTACCTGATGTTGTTCAAATTCCTGCCCGCAGAGAAGCATTACCATCAAACGCATCTTCGGATTCGGATGATGAACTCATAGAGAATATTGACACTAGAACCGATCCAAGGATTGTCACTCTCCCATCTGCAGTCCTGGGGGAACCTTCTCAGGTTCCAGAGGATCTCCCATCCGCAACCCAGGGGGAACCTCTCCCGGCTACTCAAGAAAATTCTGCTCCAATAAATCAAGATGATTCAACAGGATGTTCTCAAATCAAGGGGAACTGCCATCTCCAACCGCAGATTCCTCTGACATCCAAGATATCCCTTCTACCGAAACTGCTGATCATCTGCTGCCATGTCTTCATGTATGGACGAAAGACCACCCACCAGGTCAAATCATCGGCAACCCATCCGCAGGTATCCAAACTCGATCTTCCAAGGACTTATCTGATCACTGCCACTATGCAGCATTTATGTCCTCGGTAGAGCCCAGAACGATCAAAGAAGCACTGCTAGAACCGGACTAGATAGCCGCAATGCAAGAAGAGCTTGAAGAATTTCAAAGAAACAAAGTATGGCAGCTTGTTCCGAAGCCACGTGGTCACTCCATTGTTGGCACTAGATGGGTGTTCAAAGACAAGTTAGATGAATCTGGTGTGGAAGTCAGAAACAAGGCAAGGCTTGTTGCCAAGGGATATAGTCAACTGGAAGGCATTGACTACGATGAAACGTATGCTCCGGTAGCACGCATGGAAGCCATCCGAATGTTTCTAGCATACGCAGCCCACAAAAGCGTCAAGGTACACTAGATGGACGTTAAAAGTGCCTTTCTCAATGGGGACTAAAAGAAGAGGTTTATCTTAAGCAACCTCTAGGATTTGAAAATGTTGAATTTCCAGAACACTGCTACAAGCTTGAAAAAGCAGTCTACGGTTTGAAACAAGCCCCAAGAGCTTGGTATGAGACACTCTCTTAATTCCTCGTCTCATCTGGGTATAAGAGAGGAGTCATTGATCCCACACTATTCAAAAAAGCAAATGGTGACCACGCTATGATGGTACAAATATATGTGGATGATATCATCTTCGGTTCGACTGATCAAGGCATGGTAGATGAATTTGCTAAGCTCATGACCAACAAGTTCAAAATAAGCATGAATAGAGAGATTAACTTCTTTCTAGGTCTTCAAGTGAAACAAGTACCGCAAGGCATATTCATTCATCAAGAGAAATACACCACTGAACTATTGAAGAAATATTCAATGGACAACTGTTCATCTGCTAAGGTCCCCATGGCCTTCGGTTATAAGATCTCTGCTGATCCCTCAGGCGAATCTGTGGATCACAAGACTTATAGAGGTATCATAGGCTCTTTGATGTACCTCACCGCAAGCAGACTAGACATTGTTTTTCCAACTGGTGTTTGTGCAAGGTATCAGGCTGAACCAAAAGCATCTCACCTGACCGTAGCCAAACAGATTCTACAGTACCTGAAAGGAAGCAAATCTCTTGGTCTATGGTACCCCGCAGGAAATGAATTCAGTCTTCAAGCGTTTACTGATGCAGATCATGCCAGATGTAAACTTGATCGAAAACGTACATCAGGTGGATGCCAATTTTTAGGAGGAAGACTTGTCAGTTGGTCCTCGAGAAAACAAAGTTGTGTATCTTTATCTACCGCAGAAGCAGAATACGTGGCCGCAGCCAGCTGCTGTTCCCAGTCCTTTGGATGAAGACACAATTACTAGACTACGGGTACATAATGTTGTGGACACCAATTTACTGTGACTCTGAAAGTGCCTTAGCAATCTCTCATAATCCTATTCAGCACTCCAAGACAAAACATATTGAGTTAAGGTATCATTTCATCAAAGATCATATTCTGAAAGGTAATATTGAACTCATCTTTGTTCCTTCTCATGAAGAGATTGCTGATGTGTTTACAAAAGCGATCGACTCCACAAAACTCAACACTTTCCTGCAAATGCTAGGGATGATGAATCCAGACCCGCAATTCTTTTTGAATTGTTAGCTACCGCAGACCATTCTTGGTCTCCGTTACGGTTCTGACTGAGAATTACATATGATAGATGGTTTTGGTATCGCAGTCTAGGTACCGCAACCATATGTCATATGTATCTCTCATGGGTCCTAATGGTTTGTTATTACTAATTTTTTTACAAGTGTTTTCCTCTCAGTTCGTCACTGCAATCTTTCCTTTGTTCATCCGTGATGAAGATTCTCAACCGCAATGACGTTTCCATCTGCGACCATCATGATAATTTCCCAACTGTTTCATCAACTCTCGAATCTTTGTGTGCTATTTAATGATTCTTCATTAAATAAAATAAAAACATTCCCTTTAGAAACTGTCACATTCTCTTTCTGAATAATCCCCGTGTCAGACATATTTTAGGGATGATGACAAAAAGAACGATTTTCCAATAAACTCATCCTTAATTTGTCCTTTCCTCTCCCTACCTCGTCCCATCCGTTACAACTTTCTCTCTCATCACCCCCACGATTACACGACGTATTGACATGCGTCTGACCTTACATTAAATGCAAACCCCCTTTCGAAAATCTCCCAAAATCTTTTTAAACCCGTTTTAATTTTGTGTGGCTAAGATTTGATCCAAAAATCATAGATTTCCCCCCAAAAATCATAGATTCCCCCCAAAATCTTTTTAAACTCAATCGACGTTTTACCCTCTTCTACCTTTTTACCTAGGGTTAAAACCTTTTCACCCCCTTTATAAACCCATCTTCTTCCCCAATAATCCTTTACGCTTTCTGATTATCGACTATTCTCTCTCAACCTTCAAAACCTCCATAACTCTCAAGAACTCCGTTTTTTCTTCTCTCACAATGGTGAAATCAGGTGCATCTAAGAGGCAATCCAAGGCTTCAGGTTCTGTGAATCCAACTGGTTCCAACTCTCCAACAATAGCTTCAAGCAATTTTAGAGCAATTTTTGAAGATCACCCCTCATATAATGCCCCAACCAAGCTTATGATCAAGTTTCTCAAGAACCATATTCTGTTTGGTCCATTCTATGCTTTTACAGATGTCGTTCCAGTTTCAACACTCTTCAAATGTGCTTTTTCTGCATATCGTCCATTGGAGAACCCCCAAGAAGTGCATCTCAACCTCATCAATGATTTTATGGTCATCTTGACCAAAGAGAAATTCGTATCCGCCATTAATCTTCTGATTCACCCCTCCATCAAGATTTTCTCACCATCAATGTCTGACGTCACAACCATACTCTACCAGATGGGGTATCAGAAACCAATCCGAGGGATTGGTGAGTTTAAAAAGAACCAACTGCCTGCGGTTTGGCAGTTTGTGTGCCACTTCGTCATCCGCTATCTATCCAGCAGAACCGGAGGCATCGGCAACATGGGATTGAAGCTGCTAGAACTGGTGTGGGGCATCTACACAGGCCACGATGTCAACTATGGGCAGATTCTTTGGGATGATTTCCTCCAATATATCCCTAAAGAGCACCCAAGGGAGAACCCAACCGAGCTCACATTTGCTCGGTTCTGGTCACTATGCATCTCAGACTTGCATGCAGATGCTGGCATTAACATGGGCAGTGACATCAACTTCTTCGTCACTAAGGATCTAAAAAGGTACAACCCTTCTTCTGACTAAACTTTATTTGGACCGATCCACAGGCTTCCCACCCATATTCTTACTTTCCTTGGTCTTGAGACTGCTGATGTCTCAGACCACATTGAGGCTATAGAGGGTATTGTCCCATACCCTTCTACCCCGCCTCTTCCATCCGCAGCCATTATCCCTGAGGGTACCGCAGTCCCCTTTGACACTACACTATCCAAACTTTCTCAAAGAAGAAAGAAGTTGGCATCCAAGAAGAAACAAAGCAAACCTAAGAAGGATGCTCCAAAATGAACCGCACCCTCCAAGAAACGCAAGACAAAACCTCCCCCAACCGTATCTAGCACTGATTCAGATGAGGATAGACAACCTATCTCTATCCTCAAGAAAAGGAAAAGAAATGAAACCTCTATCCATATGCGTGACCGGAAAGATGCTGAAGCCTCTCAAAAGGATCCGGTAGTGCTTGGGGTGGCCGCACACCCATTCGATACCTCTAACTTTTTCGAGTCAGACTCAGAAAGTGAGTCTGATTCTCATCTACGTGGAGACTCCCCCCCAGTGAACTCCCAAGAGGATGACACTGGTTCACGCCCTAAGGTCTCCAGGGCTTCCCAACTGTATTTCTTTTCTCCAGAGGAGTTGCGCTCCCTCCTTCTTTCTGTTACCCAAACACTACAAACACCTTCCCACCCGTAGGGCACTTCTTTCGCCCATGCCAGAACTGGGCCGAGGCCAGACTTGACCACGAGTCAAGGATACCGAGGAAACCTAGGAAATCCTACTCTTATTTCATCTTTCATAGGTGGCTTAGGCATGGTGAGCACAAATGTGCAAGGATCCGTGGACCCGAAGGACACTTCGGTGCGATTTGAAGGATTTGACGGCGATAAGTCAAATGACTCCTTGTTACAGTACAATTCAGTAACCGAGTCAGATAAAAAGAAGTATGTTGCATTTAAGAGGGCTTTCCAAGCCCGCAAGGAGCAACAGATCAAGCAACAGCAACAGAAAGAACAGGAGATCCAGTCCGTGGCTAGGTATTGGGCAAATGCCATTAGCAATGCCAATACCATAGCCACACTTCAAAAGGTTCAAGACTGGATGGATCAGATGGCAGAAACTATGTTGAAAGCTCAAGCTTCAGGCGCAGCCGCAAGTGCCTCCAAAGTTCCTCCTACTCTAATTCCTATTCCATCTCCCACTCCTACAGTCAACCCATCACAAGACGAAGGGCCTGCAATCGAACTCAGCTCAGCTCCTACCTTTTGTCTTGATGATGAAGACATCCAAGAGGTTAACAAACCGAACCCTTCAGACGACGACCTGATGATGTTTGAAGAAGAAGAGTAGTCCAGTGGTTCGCAGCATTCAACTTCCAAGCCTAAAGAGAAGAAGAAGAAGAAGAATGTTGTCACCTGGAAGGAGTTCATGAGCCTTCAAGCCAAAGTAGATCAAATCTTGGCTGTGGTTAAACCTACTCAACCTCAACCTGAAGACACTCCAGGACCGCAATCATTGATTGAAAGAATTAAATGACTGGAGACAAGGGAGCGTATGGCTACTGAACGCATCTCTCTCAAAGTAGAGATAGGGATCTGGTCCCTTGACAACAACCACAAGGCTGACCATAAGGACTTCATGGCTGCAGCGGAATGCCTCATTACTGAGGTGACCGCAATCAAAAAGGATCTTCAAGCAGCCATCGCGGATCAAGCTGCTCAGTCTCAGAAAGTGATAGATGAGACTCATACTGCTTATGAGTCCACTATCTCTGTTCTTCACGCAACCATCAACAGAATGCAGAAATCTCTTACCTCCAACTTCCATGGCCCTAAGATCCTCCAGCTTACCAAAGAAATACACAAGCTTCTCTTCAACTCCTCCACCCCAAACAATTCCCAATTGGCAGAGACTATCAAAGCTCAGTTTCAAGAAGTCTGTGCCAAGGTGGATGGACTTAAGCAATGGCTTGAGGAAGCACCTCCGTAGCATCCCTCAAGAGGGGGAAGTGAAGATGAAGAAGTCCACCACTCTGATACTTCCATTCATCAGAGTCCCCCCATCATCACTGAGAAAATCCCCACACCGCATCCCTCACCGCCACCATCTCAACATACCCCATCTCCCAACACTTCACCTCTAAAAGACACTCCCAAAAAGCCTGAGACTCCTCCTCACTTCAAAAATCTTGAGGAGAACATTTCATACGCAAGCTCCATAGACTCCCCTGCCACAGTCCAAAGAAAGCATGATTGGAAGGCGGCCAAGCTTGCTGAACTTATTTGGAGAGAATGCGGATTCGACACTATGATAGATGAGTCCTTGATTAACTCATGGGTCAATCCGCACTGCAGGCTATTAGATAAAGACTACACCCCACACCTCACATATGTTGAACCCCCTGCTAATGGATACTGGGATATTCCAATTTCTCCCAATGCCAAATACTTTGCAGTATTTGAGCCATTTGACTGCAGCCTTCCTGCTCACAAACGATTGCCAATGGAGTTTGAAAGACTTAACTGATTTTATGCTAAGCATGGCTCCTCCATTGAGAATATATGGTCTAACGATAGACCATCCGCAGTCAAGAACTACAAGATGCGGAAGTTCATGACGGCTGATTTCATCCATTATACCCTCACCAGAAGGGAGCATGACTACATCCGCACCCAGGCAGACTTCCCATGCATGAATCCAGAAGAAATCTTCCTTATTGCCAGGGTGTTCCAGAACAAGGCAGAAAAGCACCCTAAAATGCAAATAGCACTTGAAAAAGCCAACTCTTTTCTGAGGGATACAGTCTATGACTTTGCCAAGATAGATGCAGATATCTACCCCACCATCATCAAGAAGTTTGATCTCCCACCACTTGAACCTGTGCCAATGCCTACCGAAGGCTTCAAAGAAAGATCACTAGGCCCAACAAAATTTCCTGAACTTGGAATCATATTCAAACGGAAGACTGACAACATCAAATACTTCATTCCGATGAATGCGATGCACTGCCTGCCCAAGAAACAACTTGACATCTACCGGACCGCAGTTGAAAAATCGAAGCATACTACTGCAGAAGTCAAGTTTGAAATTTCAAGAATCACATGGCTGGAAAATGTCAGGAAGTTTTGGTGGATTTTGATCAAGTTCCCTAAACATGATAGCTAAACCGGAGTTAAAGAGGTCACTTAGGGGGAAATTGTTGAATCATAAAAGTGACCCTCTTGAACTCAGCTCCTGCAACCATCTCTATACCACAACGGTTCAGCACCCGCAGCCAATCCAGCACCCTGAGTCACTTCTTCATCAGCAACCGCAATCAGTCTTTTGCTACCGCAGTCTACTTAACTAGATTACTTTATTTGTCTTTTATGTAATACACTCTATTATCCAGTATGCCTTGCACGACTGCTTAGAGAGTTGTAGTCTAGTATAGTTCAGAGTCTCTATAAATAGAGACTTTTTCTCTTGTATTGAATACCTCTCAATCACTGATAACTTGCGTATTATTCTGAATACATTTCTCCAAGTTATCTTCTTCATTTCTCTATCTTTCTATTCTTTTTACTCTCAATCGGTACTAAAGCAAATCTGATTATAACCTTTTTTCGGACCAAGTCTTTAAGACTTAATCACTAAGCTTGATCTTCCTTATTAACTTGGAGTGAATGCATTCCTTGTTACGAATCAGCTTAAGTGTATTCTTGATATAACAATTGCTATCATTTATATTTCTTTACTTTCCGCAACTAACTCTCTAACTACCTAACTATATTATTGTTGAGCTTTTAGATCCTTTGAGATTAACTATTCCGCAATATACTTGTTCTAACTTTTGTTCAAGTGTGTCTCCAAGTTTTTCTCTCAACATAAAGTATAAATCAAAATGAAAGATGAGTCTTAAACGAGCTCCATCTTCTCTAAACCTTGCATCGGTACCTGTCTACTGTTGACCTGAGGATAAAAGTTATTTTGAAAGAGAGTATCAGCTTTAAATCTAGTGAGATCATAAGTATTTGTGACAACCTGAAATTTATTCCGTCACGATATTCCATTTCCGTTAGTAAAACCGTTCGTACTTCAATTTTTCCGTTAACTTTTAATTTAAATTAATTAAAGTGGGACTTTTATTATGACCTCGTGAGTATCCAAACCTGTTAGAAACACATGAAAACATCCCAAATTATTAATTAGAAAATTTTTAGTTTCGACTACGTCGGGTTACAACAACTAAATCGGGTACGACCAAAAGCCTCGTTTAACGACAGTATCGGGTAGATTTCCACAGGGCCATAAACTCAACCCCTATATAAGGGATTGAGTGACCACATTTTGAAGCTTTTTCACTCTCTTAAAACAATTTCTCTCACTACTCTCTCTCTAAAAATCAACTTTGATAAAGAATCATCCATTTCAAGCTCCAATTTGGTAAGAAATCCATCCTAGCTCATAGTATAACATGTTTGGCTTTCAAATTCGTGTTTAAATCATGAAATAGGACCAAGAACTTGTTTTTGCGGTCTAGGAACCTCCCCAAACCGTGAACACCTATAAATGGGGTTTTGGAGCCCCAAAACCCTTCCAAATCACTTCTAGTGCTTAGTTAAGACCTTTGGACTTGCAGGAATGGACTTAGAGTACCAAAATCTTACCATTTAGGGGGAAACTTGATTTTACGGCCTAAGAAAATGCTTGGACCGTAAACCCTCATTCATAGACCATAAACACCTTTTAAGGTGTTAGATTGCCCCTTAAACACCTCCAAAAACTTCCATGAGATTCCATGAGTGCATAAAACCTTATATTCCTTCATGAGATGCACCAAAACATACACAAATGAGTCTAACTTGAGTTTACGGCCTAAGAACATTCTTGGACCGTAAACACCCCTTCTTAGACCATAAACACCTCCAAAGGGTGTTAAAGTGCCCTTAACACCTTGTATGGCTTAGAATTGGGTCTAGATCTTAGCATGCTTAACCTACAACCACGAAAACACATGATTCATGGAAAAACATGAGTTTACGGCCATAAACTCATGTGTTTAAGGTAGTAAACTCATCAAGAACATCTTCATAGACCGTAAACTCCTTTTCCAAGGTCAATTCAAGTCCCGATCACTTCCTAAGCCTTTGATTCAACCCTAGAACCTTCCCTTGTGCATTGTAAGACCAATTAGCCTCCAAGAACACACCACCCATGAGTTTACGGCCATAAACTCATGGGGATATGGTCTTTGGACCGTAAACATACCTAAGGGCTTACTCTTGAAGAGTAAACTCCTTATCTAGGCCCAACACATCCTTAGATACTACTCGGATCACCCCAAACATTTGATATGCAGTTTTTTCGTGCCTCGGAGTGTATATTCTTAATTATTTAGTAGTTCAAATTCTAATTAGATACAATTTATGTGTCTCTTCATATTACACAGGAACCTCGCGTGTAATCAAGCCCCAAACTGACACTTAGCGTCCTAGCCGACACATTTCTCGTCTGGTGAGTTCATACCCATACACCTTTTTCTGTGTTTTCAATGTTGTCAGGGGGGAATACAAGCAAAAGTACAAGGATATCTTGTACTCAAACTTATTATTTCTTTTGAAATGTTTCATATTTCACATGCTTTTAACAATTAAAACCATATTAACCAACCGTTTGACTTGCAGAGTTAGTTTTCAAACTGATTGCAAATCTTATTACATAGTGTTATATTTGATGGGTTTTGGTCATAAGACATCCTATGTGCTCATACAAACCCTAAAGCTTGGATCTAGGTTTCTCTATTGTACATACTTTGAATCCAAGACTTTGAACCCTAATTCTAGCATATGGAAATCGGAATTCACATGTAATTAGGTTTAAGAACATACCTTGATTGTTATATAGCAATAACAATCCAATTCCTCCTTGAATTGACCTTGGAAAGCAGAGAGTCACAAGTGTCACTCCTCTAATGGCTTACAAACACCATAAGCAAGTGGAGAAGGTATAAAAAGAGAGGAGGGAGGTTAGGATTCGTCCTTAGGACCTCTTGGGAAGGGTTAGGCGAATTCATGTGCCTTAGGGGGTTTATATAGGTGTAAAGATTAGGGTTTTAGTCCTTATCCTTATCTAGTTGCTTGTCCACCAAGCAACCATAAGATAAGTCCTAGAAATCCTTATCCTAGTTGAATTCTAAAGGATTTACACCTCAAATTCGTTCAGCATATATATAAGATAATCCTTACCTTATTTTGTAACTATCACATAATTACAATTCAGCCCCTCTAGTTTAATTAATTTCACTTGATCACAAAATTAATTCTTAATTAATTATTGACCAATATTAATTAAACAAATATGGTTTCTCCTTTAATATATTATTCTTATAACATATTAATTAATCATAATAACTACTCTCTCTATTTATTTCTCTAATCAAGTTGCTTTGGTGAAGGCAACCCAAAAGGACCATGCACCATCGGGTCAAGTACATACCAAAATAGTTATGGACTTAGACACTAATCCAACAGTCTCCCACTTAGATAAGTCTAACAACTATTTTGCGTATGACTTCGGATCCCGATCTGCAATCGTAGCTTTCCAAAGCCGCTGTCAACTCTGATCATATCAGATACGCATGTCCTTAGATAAGGGATCATATATTCCTCCATTCTAGATATCGTATGATATATGATTTCAAATCATTCTCTTTGTACTATATCTCGATTTCTGATTTATGATGACTGACTAATTGAACAAATCAAATTAGCCCTAGCCCGGCCGAGCATTTACGTTTGTCATCACTAAACCATCGAGGGGCCCAAAGATATCGCTTTTATCCTACTTTGAATAAAAGGAATAGATAAACTTTGATACAATGCTTGCTTGTACTCACGCACCGAATCACACACAACAATATGTTTTATAACACCAAGTTACTGGTGCGTTTACATATTATCAATGTGCAACCGATTTGCAAGATACAACTCACACATCTCGGTTTGAAGAATATAAGATGTTATCGTCTCACCAATCACTCGTGATACAATCCATGGAGTGATCCAAGTGAGCGTGGGTCTAATCCAATGCTCAAATCACATTCATAAGCACTCATGAACGTTGCAGCAAACATTTGCTTATGTCTAATACTTTTCTAGACATTCCACACACCAATTCACGACAGTCTTCATTCATATCTACTTCCAACATATGAACGATTGTGGCCCGTTCGAATAATTCGATTATTCTTAATAAACTCAATTATTCTGGAAGTCAAAACATGCAAATGTGAAACACAAGAATAATACTAATCCCATATGGCCTCAAACCTTTGAGTATAAATAAAACACCTTTTATTTATCACCATATTGATTACTCATTATTTGTCGTTTCGGGTAATCAACTTCTTACTTGAATTCCAACACTTGTCTCATGCTCCTAGCATGCACACAATGTTTACCTATGGTTCTTACTTTGTGAAATAGATCACATTGAACACATTTCTAATCCTTCTCATTTCACTACTCCAAATCCGTTTTTCATAAGTTAAAGAATATCAAATTCTTGCTACTTATAGAATATGCTAGATTCTAAAATTCTATGCAACTATCCTTTCGTAATGTCACTGCACCAAAGTCACAAAGACTATTTCCAATGATATTACAAAGTCCTCTATCGGAGATTGTTACAAGACAATTCCATAGACGTGATGTCTCTCACTCAAAGTACATTCTTTGAACATCCTTTTGCATAGAAGTTTCAAATCTAATCATAGATTTCTCAATATTCAATTCCCAATATGGACACACTTCCATATGTTCCATATGACAACTCATTCTTAATAGAATCTTATCTATTCGTAATGATGTCGATATGGTCCATCCAATATGGAAACATTTCCATATTTTCCAATACTATACTTCCAACTACTCACAAGCGACCAATCCTCGTCGAACTTGGATTGTCCTTTGATAGTTGTTTAATTATTTTAGTCAAAACCAATTCTAGTCCCTTTTCCCTCTAAATGCGCTCGACATTTGGAAAATTTTAGAATGGTCAAACATTAAAGCATTTGCAATCGATCCTATACCCGAAGCGTATGGGACACGACGCATAATGTTTTATTTGCTATGTTCTCAAAATTCGAATTGTGAAGAGGGATGCCGTAATCATAATCGAAATTTTAAGAACACACTTTGTACCTTTGACTAAATTTTGTTAACATTTCTCAACCTAAACCTTTAGATTTAAAATGAAGCATAATATTCTCTCCCTTAATTATAGCAAAACAACTTTTCAACTATTGCGACTTTGCAAAGTATGACTCATGTTTTCTATAATTAATATTGCTAACCTTGCAATACTTTCCTTAATAATCATACAATCATAACTTTTATGCTCCCACTATCTTTGATGATTATTATAAAACATAACACTTATGCTCCCACTAGCTTCGACATGTATTCATAAACATCTTAACTTTCAGAAAAACAATGCTTATTGAATTTCTTAAGTTCATGTTTCTAATACTTAGTGCTTTGATAATCTTTTATCAAGGTTTCTTGAACTTATACACATTTGCCTTCGATAGTTCATATGTGTGTCTAAACAATTAAGACTAATTGCCAAACCTCACAATTCAAATTATGGAAAGGGATGTCGTAACCATAATTGAATTCGAGAATGCAATTTTACAATCACTATCTTCTTAAAATCTTTCTTAGTGAAAGCATTTTCTCACAATCATTTTCATGAAGGAGGAAATCTTATGACACTTAGATTTTAAATGGTGTATGTGTTTCTATCCATGTGGATTTGTCAAAACCAAGGTTTACGACAAATTCAAACTCTTAATGATCGAACTTTCTTGATCTCGATTTCTTGCCTTTATGGTAGCACAGCTGCCCACCATGTCTTCCAAGTAGTTAAGCAGCTCACCCTTTCCTATCAATGTACCTTTCATTGATTAAGGTGCTTTGCCTTTTATGCATTCAAAATGAGTACTCATAGAACTCACATGCATAATTAACTCGATTGGATTGGCACATAATCAAAATAATGTCAACACGATAGGTTGTAAACCTCAACTCGTGTGCTAGTGATGATCGATATGGTTTATTCGATTTGTTCTTGAAACCTTTCAAGACCATTAAGACTCCCACTGACTCCTTGACATATAAGATTTTCTTGTCAATAAACATTTCTTGACAAACAAATATTCAAGAGTTAGTGTAGTATTTATCAAAACACTTCATAAATTGGTCCTAGTTGGTCTTTGTCTTATCCAAGACATCACAACTTTCCACATTTAATGAAAGTTACAAACCTTCTTAATACCTTTCACTCAATGTCACAATCTTAACTTTAAGATTTGTTATTGGAACGAAGTATGATTGACTTATTGATTTAACCATTTCTTCAATTCTTGATTCCTCTTCTTAGACATACAATTGTACTAAGACTCACTTAGAGGATCAATTGAGATATGGTTCTTAATCATTAAGACCTATCATAAAGCATAAAAGGTACTCTCCCTTCATCTTAGAATGGAGTAACTTTTATCTTTCTGCCTACTTGATTCTTCTTATTCGTTCTGCTATTGATTTAAACCCTTTAATCAATTCAGAATTTCACCTAATCATGTAAGTATAATCATATTTACTAAACCTTTAGTAAATTATGACGAATATCATTTTTACTCTTATGGTGGACTTGATCACACGCAACATTGTGTGCTCGATCTCTTAGTCCTTCACTTGACACCTTGTCAACGAATTAGTCTAATTTCCATATAAGAAATTTCTCATTCATCATGCAACCAAGTTGCATGATTCCAAATTTCTGTCCAATTGAAACTTGGGCGATGAGAAAACTCTCCCTATTTGGTAAATTCTCGACTTTTCCATAAACACCATAAATAAGAATCATATCCATTTGTTGTAGAAATATGCAAACACCAATTTTCATAACGATTTCATTGCAAGGAAATAAACAAATAAATAAATAAGTCAAACGAAAATTTATTTTATTTATAAAAGCAGCGGAAAACAAATGTCCTTACAATGCAAAATCCATTGAAAACTATGTATTTCGAAAGAAAAATTTCTAACAACTCTATCATAACTATCTAAGATCAAAATCTAATCTTCAAGTCCATGTGATCAAGATCCATTCCTTGTGATTAGATTCATCTTGCTCTTTCACCAAGCTTCCTTTCTTTTCACCGATCCTGTAAAACATTCAAATGCAATCTTATTACATTATGTATTAAGAATTAATGAATAGGAACTTAATGGAGTTAGATAGTGGATTTTACCTGAAGCGCAGCCATACTCTTTGACTCTCCCAACTTCTGGACTCTTCAGGCTCTTTGGGCAGACTTGTATCCAACGCCCTTTCTTTTGGCAGCAAACGCAGGTCGGTTCTCCTAGAACGTCCTCGGAAGCATGGTCGGTTGACTTTTCCAACAAATATGCTCCATTGCTTCGCCAAATCATTTCTGATTCAGCAACAATGAGCATGTAAGTTAGGTCAATGAGGTTGTCGTCATGATTCGTCATATAATACTTTCTTTTGAACTCATTATATGATTCAGGAAGTGACTGCAAAACCCAATTCACAGCCAACTCATCTGGAAATGACACACCCAACATTATCAACCTATCAATGTGTGATTTCATTCCTAGAATGTGGGCACACACGGGTTTACCATCTTCATGTTTCATTTCCAATAGGGCTTTAGTGATATTGAACCTTTCAATTCTTCGATCTTGTGGGTTAGGGAGAACAATAGGAGGAGGAGGAGGAATTGAAGCATGATTTCTCGTTCCTCGATTGAATCGTGGAATATCATCTTCATGTGGAATGCTTGTTCCACGGGATTTGGGAAGACCATAGTTGTCGAACTTTGACATCTACAAAACGGGAGAAAAACAAATTCAAGTTAGTTGATTGATTGAGTCCTTAGTAAATCACCCAAATGAGATACTAAGGTTAGGACCCAACACAATATTCTACAACTCGGGAGAGGGATGTCGTAACCCTAATTGCAGAATATTTGAAGGTAAGTGAATGACGATTCACTAATTTCCACCACGAAAAACGAAAAAGAAATTTAAGTTTTAAATCTATGAAAACTCCTAGATGCTTTGAGATTCATTGAACTTTCAATGGCATGTTTAAATCTCGATATGCCCCTCTTGTTTGTGACTGGGATGCCGAGGATCACAAAGCGGGTGTGAATAACCATGTAAACTTACATGGCGCCCTCACATGTTACAGTCACCTATTCGATGTGCCGGTAAACCACACACGCTCCACCGAACTATGAAAAACATTGATTCACCCTTTGCTACCTTTTCTTAGACCCATTTAGTGTGCCGGTTAACCACACAAGCTCCACTAACGTCTTCGCAAGGGCACAAAGTGTAATTTCATGGAATTGCATCAATTCACTTTTGCTTAAGTAACTAAGATTGGGAATTTTATGAAAACATTTAGTTACTTTTATATTTCATTATACTTATAATGGAAGGTTTTGCCCTATCCTACCTGTTCGGCTAACGACCCTCCACTAGTCAAGAGTGCGGTGGGTAAGAGTGGATACCCATTCAATCGCCATTTTATAGGCAATTTCCTTCAACACCCCTTATAGACCAGCTTCGTGAATGAGGCCTACTAACGGTAAGACTGATTTTTACTCATACATATATAATGTTAGACTTTTAATGTTATATATAGTATATGGTGTATTTTACACTTTTAAAATATTAGGTGGTTCAATTTAACAATTATACTTTTAATTCACTTAAATTGTAAACCTAAACTTTTATGGATTTATTAAACCTCTTTAATTAAACACCTTAATTAGTCAATAAAACCATAAGGGTGTGATTTGAACTTTTTCAAAACTATACTAGAGTTTTAGAATTTAACATTCCTAATTAAACTTTTAATCAACTTTTAAATTCCAAAACTTGAGGGCAAGTTTTGAAACATTTCAACACATTAGGGTTTAGAATTTAAATATGCATCAAAATTAAACTATTTAATCAAAATTTAAATTCCAAAACTTGAGGGCAAGTTTTGAAACCTTTTTCAAAACATTAGGATTTCAACTACTTAAATTTCAAAACAACAAAACTTTTGGGGTTCAAATTTAAACTATAAAACCTAAAGGGCCAAATATGAAACTTTTCACAACAACAAGGATCAAATAACAAATAATTCAAATTAACATTTAATCACATAATTATCCATATTTGATGATTTCTTGCAAAATAATTTATCAATTTACTTAAAATAATTAATCAATTATCTTATAAGGAAACAATTATCTTATTAATTGATAAATATCTTCAATTAGATTAAAAAATATAGTCAAATATATCATATAATCGGATTAATATTAATCTAACATGATAAGGTAATTATCCCAATGCAAAAACAGCAAGAAATCCTGAGATAAGCACTGTCTGACGCACCGACTCGCCGAGTCACCCTCTGGAACTCGCCGAGTAGGGCTGACTCGCCGAGTCCAAGAGTGACTCGCCGAGTCAGGTCGAACAGTGAGGCCAAAACACGATTTTCAGTTACATCAAGCATCAATACAATAGAAACCAATCATGGCTCTGATACCACTGATGGGTTTTGGTCATAAGACATCCTATGTGCTCATACAAACCCTAAAGCTTGGATCTAGGTTTCTCTATTGTACATAATTTGAATCCAAGACTTTGAACCCTAATTGTAGCATATGGAAATCGGAATTCACATGTAATTAGGTTTAAGAACATACCTTGATTGTTATATAGCAATAACAATCCAATTCCTCCTTGAATTGACCTTGGAAAGCTGAGAGTCACAAGTGTCACTCCTCTAATGGCTTACAAACACCATAAGCAAGTGGAAAAGGTATAAAGAGAGAGGAGGGAGGTTAGAATTCGTCCTTAGGACCTCTTGGGAAGGGTTAGACAAATTCATGTGCCTTAGGGGGTTTATATAGGTTTAAAGATTAGGGTTTTAGTCCTTATCCTTATCTAGTTGCTTGTCCACCAAGCAACCATAAGATAAGTCCTAGAAATCCTTATCCTAGTTGAATTCTAAGGGATTTACACCTCAAATTCGTTCACCATATATATAAGATAATCCTTACCTTATTTTGTAATTATCACATAATTACAATTCAACCCCTCTAGTTTAATTAATTACACTTGATCACAAAATTAATTCTTAATTAATTATTGACCAATATTAATTAAACAAATATGATTTCTCCTTTAATATATTATTCTTATAACATATTAATAAATCATAATAACTACTCTCTCTATTTATTTCTCCAATCAAGTTGCTTTGGTGAAGGCAACCCAAAAGGACCATGCACCATCGGGTCAAGTACATACCAAAATAGTTATGGACTTAGACACTAATCCAACAATATTGTATACTTAGCAAATGATTTTCCACTTCTTTATTGTTAAAAGTCATTAAACTTAGAACTTTAGACACGTCCTCTGTAACACTCCACAGAGATACGCGAGTGGAGGACCCCTTTGTAACTAGAACATAAAACATGATTTTTCGCATTATTACTTGTAAATTCGTTAATCTTAATAATTGGAGACACGTCCTCTGTAACACTCCACAGAGATACGCGAGTGGAGGACCGCCCCTATAACCAGAATCTCCTGGAGGGAGAGCGTGACTTGAGTGTATAGATCTATACGGGGCTGACTACCCCGCACCTGGCTGCTAGCTACAGTGGAACTGAAAGGTCCAAGGGTGACGAAAGTCATAAAATGATATTGGACTTCTTATTTCCATATCTAGTCTATCATATGGTTATGGAACTCGCAATATAGATAACGAAGATTTACTTGTTGGTAATAATGAATTTAGTAAGCTAATAACCTTTAGAACTAGTTTACTTTCCACATAATAGTTTTATATACGTGTTAAAACTAACATACATTTCAAGGATAACCAGGCTTTCAGGAAACTTCACACAAACACTTAAGTATGGTAGATACTTGTACATTACATTTAGAATCGATAACCAACCACCACCTTTTGAGGAAAATAAGGGTTTTTTCCTGGGATAACAAAACTCGTTTTTAACTATATCATGTAGTAACCAGATAACAAACAGCTCTTAACCAAACTGTGTAACAAATGGATAAACAAACTTTACTTATAAGAAAATATGGGATTTCTTGGATAACAACTCTTTCGGAAAACTAAAGGAAACTTGTTCATTTTCAGAAAACAAACCGCTTATGAACTCACCAACTTTATGCTGATTTTCAAACTGCTTGTATTCTCAGGTTCTCCTTAGATAGGTATCCCGTGTTCTTTTGTAGAAGACGGAGCATATGGAAGACACATCTTTACTTTTGTTTAGACTATTATATCTACAAAACATGTATTACTTCACTTTCAAATAAATGTAATGATTCTATGTAATGTAATGTTTTGTGTTTACTATGCTTACTATGTACATTGGTTGTGATACTTAACATGACGTCCTCCGCCCCGGAACGTTTCCGCATCGGTTTCGGGGTGTGACAGATTGGTATCAGAGCCCTTGTTTATAGTGAACTAAGTATACCAAACCTTACATGGTATAAGACTATAAACACTAAGGGGCCGAAGCGCTCTGAGCTAAAAGTATACTTTAAAATATAAGTATTTTTCAAAAGTATACAAGTATACCTAACCGCCGGAATCCGTAACCTCGAATAGAACAAAATATAAGTAATTGGGTGTTGTACGTTGTGGTTAAACCTGGGCAGTTATGTAGTCGTGTGTAGGGTCAATATAGCCTGATCAACTACAGTCATTCGAGACACGGCCAACATGTGCTTGGGAATGACTGTGGTATATAGCATGCCTAAGAACTTACCAAATATCCAAACAATGTGTCGTCGTCGCAGCAAACCATAAAATACTATAGGAGTATTTAGACAAATCCAATTACGTTGTAGAAATTCGTTCCAAGTGTTGCTACTTATTCTTTCTTTAGCGATAATTCCCTTGTTTTGGTAGTTTTCCTATATATTATCGTTTAGTAGCACACTTTATCTATCATAATGAGATATCTTTTGTTTCATATCTCAATATTCAATTCAGAGGAATTACCATCCTCTCTTTCCTAATCATTCTAGATCATCATGCCTCCAAAGAAAGGACCCAACTCAAGGAACAACAACTCTCCGCCACCGTATCCTTCTCAATTTGACCCTGTTCTATTTCAGGCAGCTGTTACTGCCGCAGTGATGACTGTAATGGCTCTCTTGAACGCAGACAGGTCCAGTGGACCAGGAAATAACACCTATCCCCAAAACCATGAAGATGATCAGGAGCACCAAAATGAGCGTAATGAGAGTAAGAAGGTTTTCTAGAAAAAGCGAAAGGGTCAGAGTTCACAAGGACCCTCCAAGAAGCACAAAGCGGTGGCAATTCAAGCTGCTACTACTCCTATCGCTGCTCCTACCGCTCAAGCACCTACCACTACGTATGCTAGCAACCTCCCTTGGTGAAACAGGTGCAGTTAGCACCATCGTATCCCCGGCCCATGTCGTGAAAAGCTCTGCAATAACTGTGGCAAGAAGGGCCACCTGGCGCGAAACTGCAAAGCACCGGTTCAACCAACCAATCAAGCTTCCGGATCGAATACCAATTAGGTCTGCTATGGTTGTGCAGTGGTCGGGCATTTCAATAGGAACTGCCCCAAAGCAGCAACCACCAACAACATCGGGATAGTTCTAGCTATGAAGCAGGAAGAGGCAGCCGCCGATCCTACCGTCGCCGCGGGTACGTTTCTTCTCGACAATTCTCATACTCGCATCCTTGTCGAATCTAGTGCCAAAGAAATTTTATTAGTCATTCATTCAAGCGTTTTCTTAAACATATTCCTCGTCTAGTAACCGAAACATTTACCGTCAAGATAACTAACGGTGAGAAAGAATACGCCAACGATAGATTCATAGGCTGTACTCTTATCCTGAATGATCATTCTTTTCCCATCGACCTAATGCTAGTTTCCATAGAGAGCTTTGATGTATCATTGGCATGGATTGGTAGAATCCCAATCATGCATATATCCTTTGTTACGAAAAATCCACCCGTCTTAATCTTCCCTCTGGCCAAACTCTTATGATCTACGGTGATAAACTTAGTTCTAATCTTCGTGTTAGGTCCAGTTTGTGTTGCGTCTTTAGGCTCGTTAGCTAGTCCACTTTTGTCTCCGGTATGGGCCTGTCCATCCGTGAGTTTTGTGTAGGGTTTATTATATATAGATGCTTGCATGCATTCTTTAACGTAAGATTTGATAGAGATTTTCATAGAGTTTATCGTTCTTATTTTTGTAACCCTAGAATCCTCTACAGCGGAAGTTCTTCATCGAGCTCTGCTGAGGATTGAGTTAATCAAATCATTCGACACATTCAGATACATACTTGTGTTTTTATCTCACTGTTTTTGCTTTCTTAATTTGCCTGTTATAAAGATCTAATCGATCAAAGAGTTTTACTGACTCATCAATTGGTATCAGAGCAGGAGGCTGTGTAATTCATACACATCTCTTCTGTGAAAGAATCAATTAGGGTTATTCAGCATTAACTGATATTTATTGAGCCGTCACTCCATAATTGACGTATCTCGTTATTTATTCGTTTTTCCCTAATATTATATATTACAAGTCTGATCTTTCAAACAGGTTAAACGATCAAGCATGGATGATTCTCAATCTAATCTTATCAACATCTCAAACAGCATCGGATCAACAACAAAGATTCCTATTCTTTACACCCAAGATTACGAAGTTTGGGCGCATCATTTTGAAGACTATGTCATCGGATCTGAAGATAATGGGTATCTTATTTGGGAAGCTATTGTGTCTGGACCATTTGCTCACTCAGGAACATCCAGAATCATTAAAACTCAGAAAGAGTATAATGATCTGTTAAAAGATGTAAAAGACGTTGCTCAAGACGAAAAGGAGAAGTTTCAGTGCAATATCAAAGCATTAAGACTAATCCGATTCGCTCTTCAATCTGACACGTTTATGTTGGTGAGTTCCTGCAATACCACTAAAGAAATCTGGGATCGGCTGCGAGAGCTGTATTCCACAGATGAAGATTTGGAGCACTCTATTCAGACGTTGCTTTTGTCTGAGTTTGGAGAATTTAAGCAAAATTCTGATGAGACTGTCACTTAGACGTTTGATTGCTTCAATCATCTTCTTAGCAAGATGATCAAACATGATATCGAAAGGAAGTTGATTGAACAGAAGGTCACCTTTTTGAATGGCTTAAGATCCGAATGGAGAGCTGTCGTGTCTACAGTTAAAGCTCATGAGCAGTTCAAGTCATATTCACTGGCAAAACTGGTTGGAATTTTGAAATCCCAAGAAAAGATTGTGATGCAAGAGAAGAATGTGGTCTCAAATTTGGGGTCCTTGGCCCTCCTGTCTAAAAGCAAGAGTGTAGTAGAAAATGAAGATCTGAACCTGGAGGACTACGATCTTACATCAGAAGATTATGCTATGATGGTGTCCAATCCAAAAAGGTTCATCAAGAAGAGGTTTCCTACCAATAAGAACCGAAATTGGCAGGGAAGCTACAGTTCAGAAAAAGTAAGGGAGGAGCCGAAGACAGAGGAACCAAAGAAAGAGGCGAAGGTTAAAGGAGATTCTGGTGTAAGCTGCTATTACTGTGGAGGAAAGAACCATTATGCCAAAGATTGTGTTCTGAAGAAAATGGAAGAGAAGGATTAGGAGAGAGATGAAGAGGCAATCCTGATGAAAAAGCTGGAAGAGATTAAGAGGAAGAAAGCTACTACTAACCCTTCTATGAATGCTCTTATTGTATAGGGTTCGGCAGAGGATGACGAGTTCGGTGGCGTACAGGTGTGGTCGACCGACTCAGAAGATGATGAGGTGAGAAAGCCTTCACATGGAAAGGCATATGTTGCAAGAGACGATGAAAGCAGTGGAAAGTGTCTGGTGGTGAATGATGTATCTCACATAAGGGGATACAATACTGATGGTGGAAATGAGGACACCAAGGAGCGAGAGGACTTATGCTTCACATCAAAACCTCTCAGTGTGCAGATCAATGAACTTGATGAATTGATCAAGAAGGTATAGTCTCTTTTTATTTCGTTCAAAGTTCCACAGAAATCATATGAAAAGGAATTAAAGAACTTAAATTCTAGAATCTCAAATCTGGATAGTTGTTTAACTCAAACACGGGTCACCAATTCTAACCTAACTGACCAAATAAGCAGGGTGTCATCCAAGAGTGAGGAGCGAAGGATGTGGATTGAGCTGAAGGAGTCGGAGCTGATTAAGTCTAAGGATGAAAACATTTATTTACAAAGAGACAATTTGAAACTTTTAAAACAAAGAAATGTTTTTTGTTTGATTGCTAAAAGACTTTATGCTAACATTACTCAACTGCATTTGAATTGTGAAATAGGGCAGAAAATACATCGCATGATTTTACCCTTCCTTGAGTTTAAGGAGGATGAAATCAATGCTGAAGCATACAACTGTGAAAGTGTTGTATCGTCTGATGATGTGAATCCCACTTATATGTACGGTCTGGACAAAATTGAATCTTTTATTAAGTCCAAAGACCATAAGGACATGCTGAAAAATCTTTTGGATGAAAACGATAAGCTTAAACTAAGGACCGAAACCATACAAAAATTTGACTCATTGAATGCCAATTTAAGTTCAGAAAATAAAATTGATGTTGAAAACACATCTGAACTTAATGAGGATGATGATATGAGTGAAATTTATGTAGAGGATGAAGTCAAGTGTTCTGAGTTTGTCAAGAGCGAACCCGAAAACCACAAAAATCTAATTTCTGAAAATTCTGTGGAGTTTGCTCATTTGTCCCAAAATAAGTCCCCGATTCTTGAAGAAAAGGCTGTTGTGTACCAAAAGGTGAGAACAACACCAAATCAAGTGTATAAGGTCACAGGAGTAACCGAGCATCAAACAGCTCAACTCACTGCCATAGTGAACGAAGACAAAACGGATGGCTCTGATGAGTTTTTCTGGTGTGCTCCTATAGATAATGCCGACGAAACAGTTGGTCTGTCAGAGCGAACGTCCTGGAAAACCAAAGGAAGATATGTACCAGAGCCACTGAACAACCTGACAACTTTGACATGCCAAGCACTAGTGGTACAAAAGAAATACTTGTAGAAGAAGTCACTTCCACAAGCGAAACATCATCTGTGAAAAGTGAACCGGCTGACAAGAAGCTGAAACAAAAGGCTAACATCCACAGACAGCCGAAACAAGTGAAAAATCAAAAGCAGCAGAGGAATCTGAGATGCAAAAAGAATCTCTCAGAGCGAAAGCAGTTTTGGCGATCTCAAAATGCCCATTTCTCCTATCATGATAAAAATTCAAAGCAAGAGAAAAAGACTTTCAGGCCGCATGAGGAAAAGAACTGAAAGGAGAGGTTCGGTTCAGAAAACAACAGCTACCAAAGATCCAGGTTCGGTCCGTCTGATGACCATAAACAAAAGGGTCACTTACAACCTCAAGTGAGGAAAGAATCCCAGTCCAAACTCTCTCATTCTAATTCCTCTTATTCTCGATCCTTTTCTAAATCTTATTCTGTTCCGGCACGAAACTCAAAATCTTCAATGAATTTGAAAGAAAAATCGAAGATTTCCTCTGTCAAGAATGACCGAAAGCAGTCTAAGGCCCAAACGCCAAAACCTGAAATCAAAACGACTGTAACTAATCCTAACAAAATCAAAGTAGACACTATTAAGAAGAAAGATGAAATAACATTAATAAAAAGAACATATCTCATTGATGTTTCTCTTACTATTCCTGTTCCTGTGAAAGGGTCACGTGGACCCAAGAAACTTTGGGTTCCTAAATCTGCTTAATTTTTGCAGGTTATTAGTGACGAGCAGTTCGACGAACAATGGTACATTGACAGTGGTTGCTCACGTCACATGACAGGAAGGAAGGAAGAACTAAGAGAATTTCGATCTCTTCAGAATGGTGGGAATGTCAAGTTCGGCAACAACTCCTATGGAACGATAAAGGGTTATGGGATAATAACCAATGGAGACTTCACAATAAGAAAGGTGGCGTACGTTGAAGGGCTACAACATAATCTCATCAGTGTGTCTCAACTGGTAGGAGGTACCGGTCTCAAAGTTTCATTTGATGATGAAGGTTCATAAATTATAGAGAAGAAATCAAAAAGGGTGATTCTCAAATCAGAACGCTAAGGCAAAATGTTTTCTCTCAATCTCAAACCAATCAAAGGAAATACAGCTATATGTCTTTTATCCAAAGCTCATTCTGACAAAAGCTGGTTGTGGCACCGAAGGCTCTCACATCTCAACTTCAAAGACATCAACAAGCTTGTCACAGGAGGTCATGTTAGGGGTCTCCCATTGCTCAAGTTTGATCGAGAACATTAATTTGTGTCCTGCGTGTGAAATGGGGAAGCAAAGTCGTCAAAGTCACCCATCCATTATAAACAGTTGTTGAACCACTTGAGTTGCTTCACATTGACTTGTGTGGTCCATCATCAATCGAAAGCATTGGCGGTAGCAAGTATATTCTTGTTATTGTTGATGATTTCTCACGTTTTACATGGGTGTTCTTTCTGAAACACAAATCTAAGGCTACTCTCAAGCTAAAGATGTTTATTAAGCAGGTTGAAGTGCAACTGAGAAAAGTCGTTCGCAACATCAGGAGCGACAATGGACTGGAGTTCAAGAACAAAGAATTTGAAGACTTTTTGGCAGAAAAAGGAACCAGTCAGAACTTCTCTGCCCCCTACACGCCTCAACAGAACGGAATTGTCGAAAGACGAAACCGATCCTTGTGTGAGGCGGCCCGAACGATGCTAAGTTTCGCTTCTCTATCTTTATATTTCTAGGCTGATCCTATTGTTGCAGCATGTTTTACGCAGAATAGGTCCTATCTCAACAAGCGCTTCTCTCTTACTCCTTATGAGATCATCAATAACAGGAAGCCGAACGTAAAATTCTTCCATGTATTCGGTTCACGGTGCTTCATCTTCAACTCCAAAGAACATCGTAACAAGTTTGACGTTAAAGCTGATGAAGGAATTTTTCTGGGATACTCTCTTACTTCAAAAGCATATCGGGTCTTAAATAAGCGTTCCAGAAAAATTAGAGAAACATATTATGTGACTTTCGATGACAGCTACGTCAAGAAGCTAAAGAGTACTGAAGAAGCAATTGGAGAGATCTTCTCTCAAACAGGTCAAGTCACGGCCTCGATTGCTAATCTGTTCGATCAGTTTATGGAATTATTCGATGAGCCTGAGAAAGCTACTCTCTCGGAAGCCAAGGCAGCAGACAACAAAATCGACCATCTGAAGCAAATCGTCGAAGATGCCGCCAAACGAATGGGTGAAGGAGAACAAGTTCCAAACGAACCTCCTCAGCAAGATGCTTCAGTTGAGGGGGAGAATCCACCTTCTTCAAAACAACCGAGTTCACAATTTGAGGGGGAGCATTCTCGTCCTGGTGCACCCGAAAGCTCTACTACACCCGAAGGTACTGTAACACCCGAAAGCTCAACTACACCCGAAAGTCCTGTAGCACCAGAAAGTCCAGCTACACATGGAAGCTCATCAGTCGAGGGGGAGTTTTTCGATATGTATTACGATGACGATAGTCAATCTGAATTGGAAGAAATAGTGAATGCTGAATTGGATCCATCCTATGATCCAAATTACCCTCCTCTTGTTAAATAGACCAGAGATCATCCTGTATCTCAGATAGTGGGTAATGTCTCTGAAAAGGTTCTGACCCGATCTCAACTAAAGGCAAAGCAAACATCTCTATTCTCCAAAGTAGAGTTCTGCATGTATAATTCTTTCGTATCAAAAGTTGAACTGAAGACAGTAAATACTGCTCTTGATCATTCTGACTGGGTTCAAGCTATGCAAGATGAACTCAACGAGTTCGAAAGAAATAACGTATGGCGCCTCATTCCAACTCCTAAAGATGCCTCAGTTGTTGGTCTCAAATGGGTATTCAGAAACAAAATGGACAAGGATGGAAATGTGATTCGAAACAAAGCTCGTCTCGTGGTGAAAGGTTAATGCCAAAAATAAGGAATTGATTACGAGGAAACTTTTGCTCTGGTAGCTAGGCTGGAATCTGTTCGAATATTTCTTGCCTACGCTGCACACAAGAACTTCGAGGTCTACCAAATGGATGTAAAATGCACTTTTCTGAATGGAGAACTTGAAGAAACGGTTTACGTGGAGCAACCTCCGGGTTTTGTTAATGAAAAGTACCCCAATCACTATTATATTCTGGACAAGGCGGTTTACGGTCTGAAACAAGCACCTAGGGCATGGTATGAAACGCTAACCAAGTTCTTAAAGATGTCAAAATTCAAACAAGGTTCGGTTGACCCAACCTTCTTTCGTAAGAAGGAAGGTAACCACCTTATGATTGTTCAAATCTACGTCGATGATATCATCTTTGGCTCAACGAATCCTAGCTTAACAACTGAATTCAGAAAGCTGATGGAGACTAAATTTGAAATGAGCTCAATGGGTCTGATTAACTTTTTCCTTGGTTTAAACATTAGACAGGGACCCGAAGGCATCTTTATCAACCAGGAAGCATACACCAAGACTCTTCTTGCTAAATTCGGAATGATGGGAGACTCAAAGGTTAAAGTTCCAATGGCATTCGACACCAAGCTCACTCCATCCTTGGAAAAACCGGCAGTCGATATCACGTTATATCATCGGATGATTGGTTCTTTAATGTACCTCACTGCTAGCAAGCCTGATATGATGTTTTCTGTATGTTACTGTGCTAGGTTTCAGACGAATCCTCGTGAACCACATATGCTTGCAGTGAAAAACATACTCCAGTATCTGAAATGAACCACCTTTCCCGGTCTATGGTATCCATCAGACTCAGGTTTCTTTGTTCAAGCCTACTCAGATGCAGACCTTGGAGGCTGTGGTTTAGACAGGAAAAGCACCGCTGGAGGATGCCAATTCCTAGACGGGAAGTTGGTTAGCTGGGAATCAAAGAAACAAACATGTGTTTCTCTGTCTACAGCCGAAGCAGAGTACATCGCAGCTGCCTCCTGTACTTCTCAAGTGATTTGGATCCAAAGCCAGCTCCGGGACTATGGACTCAATATGAAAAAGATCCCACTATATTGCGATTCAGAAAGTGCAATTAGGATCTGTCATAACCCAGTGCAACATTCCAAGACCAAACATATAGCACTGAGGTATCACTTTATTAAGGATCATGTGGAAGATGGGAACGTCGAAATTCACTTTGTTCGAACCGCTGATCAACTGGCTGACATCTTCACCAAAGCTATTCCTGAAGCATCTTTCAATAAAATTCTACAAGGGCTAGGAATGATGGAATTAGAGTCAGTACCAAAGACTACTTCTCAAAATTAAAAGTTGGAAGCGAAATGAACCGAACATTCGGGTTCGGTTCCCATGCCGAAATGCACCGAACGCTCGGGTTCGGTCCTGTTCTGGTATGCCGAAATGAACTGAACACTTGGGTTCGGTCCTATTATCTGATCTTCGCTTATCACTCAAAGGTAGTTTCTTTGGTTGTAAACCTTTTGTATCATTTTCTCAAATTCATCTCTCTTATTTACAAAGTTCTTTTCTTTTTCAAACTATTTTTTTTGCAACCGAAATAGACTGAACGCTCGGGTTCGGTTCCAAATTTTTTTTTTGTCTAATTTTTTTTTTCTTTCTTTAAATCAAAAATTCCAAATTTTTTTAATTAAAAACTCCAAAAACATTTTTTTTATTTTATTTGTTCGATAAATTTTTTTGTTTTGTTTTGTGTCTCATATTCTTGTGTGGATATTTGTGGGAAAATTATTTCATTAGTTAAGTGTCCCTAGAAGCATGCTGCTGTATGTGTCCAAAGCCTCAACTGATTCTGAATAATAGCCTTACTGACTTGGTACATACAAACCTTGTCTTTGTCACACCCCAAAACCACGAACGGCGGAAACGTTCAGGGGTGGAGGACGTCATGTACAGTATCACAACAGTGTAATATAATAAACAAGCAACAACATCATCCATTGCATTATAAGTAAAGTTTAATACATGTGTGTTCTTTTATGTAATAAGACACCAAAAATATACAATCAAAATAAAAGACGAGACTTGTCTACTCCGTCTTCTCAAAACCTGGCCTCCGTACCTGTCTACTGATGACCTGAGGATACAAGTTATTTTGAAAGCGAGTATCAGCTTTAAAGCCGGTGAATTCATAATTATAATAGTGTCATTGCCTTGTTTGTGAAAATTTGTTATAAAGGCCATGTAAACCTTTAAATGAAAATGTTGAGGTAAGTATGAAATCCCTAGAAAAACCCTTATTTTCTATAAGTATGAAATGTAGTCTTCTACCAAGACCCGAATGTTCAGTACGTATAAAGTGTAGTCTTCTACCAAGACCCAAATGTTTTGTAAGTATGAAATCCCTAGAAAAACCCTTATTTTCTATAAGTATGAAATGTAGTCTTCTACCAAGACCCGAATGTTCTGTTTGTAAAATGATAGTTTTTCCTTTGTATTGACTAGTACTAAAAGTGCTTAGTCTAACTCATCGTTTATGTGAATGTATCACAAAATAAAGTAAACAGGAAAAGGTACTACTGTAAGTGTTGTCACTGGGTACTAGGACCAACACAGCATCGCATTAAGCGAAATGTATAACCTAATGAACATCCGAAGATTGTCCAATTGTCCTATGTAACAGCAGCAGGTGGGTGGAAGGGTTAGTCCCAATCGATCTACCTAATATAATTAGTAACCTTAGACCTCCAAAGATGGTCATTGACCACTGGTGCTAATCAGCGGGGTTCGGAATGGTAAGTCCCGTCTAGCTATCCCATTGAACCGGGATAGGTTAGACAATTTACACAGTATGTACTAATAAATCATCCTCGTAGTCCTAAGTACAAGTATCCAGGTAAGCGAATACAGGATAATGCACCTATGAAAAAGTGTTCATGTATGTGTGTCCATGTAACAAGTAAGTATATGTAAACATATTCATGTATCAGGTAATGTACTAGTATAGACTCATGAATGAACTGACTCTTGTGTGATTCCTTGTAATAGAAGTAATGTTTGATGTCTCCAAATTATCCCTATGATAATTTACTATAATATAACTGATTGATCATGTAGGTTTATACACTCTTACTACTCAAGGGTGCGGGAAACTAAATGAAAGATGTAAACTATATAATCAATACATATATAATAATATACGTGTATATGCATAGTTTAGTTCAAGAATGTAAAATGGTTTTGTAAAACAACTTATGGATTTTGAACAATAATTAACAATGACTTGATGTCATTTTAATAAACATTTCAAAGGTAAAACATTTGGTAAAAATGTGTTTTTAAGATGTAAAATCATTTCATGCATCACATTTTGTAGCATGTGAAATCCATTAAATGACAAACACAGTTATAAAATACATATCAATGATTCAATAACCTGTTTGTTTCTACTTGTATTCCCCCCTATTAAAGCATTTAAAACTATTTAAAATATTGATTAGGGGTATGAACTCACTTGAAAGTTTGAAGATAGCGAGATGGAAAACCGGGCAGAGTTTCGTCTTGGGAAACGGATTTTTCTCGGGATTCTCGGGAATCTCGGGAGTAAAATCGACCTTCGGGACTTGAGCAAAAAGACCAGGGCTTCGGGTTTGAATGGGCACGGAAATCGAGGCAAGATCGTGAGAGAAAGGAGAGAAATGAGCAATTTTTCCGGAAACCCTCGCATTCTATTTATAGGGGGTCTGAGAAGCCTCGGTACGCGGGGCGTACGCAACGCGTACTCGTACGTCATGCATGACCGAGTCCTCGACTGCCTCGGCTTCGGATGGGACGGATCGGGTGGGGCGGGTCGGACGGGACGGGTCGGTAGCTTCGCATAGGGGCCTACAGGGTTACGCAGCGCGTAACTCGGATGAGGATGCTGACTCCTTCTTCGGATATTACCGGATTTTTGATATAAATATATATAAATTATTTAATAAACTTCAAAAAATCATATCTCCTTCATACGAACTCCGTTTTCGATGGTCTTTATATCCACGTGTAGGTGAGACTACGCTCTACAACTTTCGTTTAGACTCCGTTGGCAAATTCCGAAATTATTTTTATTATTTAATTATAAAATGACGTGATTAAGGAATTTCTTTAAAAAATCATAACTTCTTTATCTGACGTCGGTTTTTGCCAGACTTTTCACCGCTGAAATACCATTGTCGAGACCTTCGATTCTCGTTTAGGTCATTCCGGCCAAAAGTCGCTCGATCCCCGATTCGAGTTTTTAGTTGTCTGTTGCTAAGCCGAACTTGGAAAAATCTTAACTTCAATATTCGAAGCCGGATTTGGGCATTCTTTTTACGTACGATCCCGGTTTAATGACATTTAAACATAGAGGGAATTTAAATAGAACTTTTTGGACATTTTATTATCAAAGTTAATTTTATTCACTCAAAAGTGGTTACAATACTTGACTTTTTAGGTCATTACAAAGATTTGAAATATCGGGTTGTCACATCATCCCCCCGCTAGAGGGAATTTCGTCCCGAAATTTAAAGTAGTAAAGATACTAGTGAACATGAAAGAGATGAGGGTATTTTTGCTTCATCTGATCTTCGCGTTCCCACGTGAATTCAGGTCCCCGCTTGGCGTTCCAGCGAATCTTCACGATGGGTATGCGACTTTGTTTTGTTTGTTTGACCTCTCGGTCCATGATTTCTACAGGTTCTTCCACGAAGTTGAGGCTCTCATTGATCTCGATCTCGTCGAGTGGGATTACAAGAGTCTCGTCGGACAGACACTTTTTCAAGTTAGATACGTGGAATGTAGAATGTACGTTACGAAGTGCGTCGGGTAGGTCGAGTTTGTAAGCTACGGGGCCGACTCTTGCAAGAATCTTGAAAGCCCCAATGTACCTCGGATTAAGCTTCCCACGCTTGCCGAAGCATATCAAGCCCTTCCAGGGTGAGACTTTGAGAAGGACTCGGTCTCCCACCTGAAATTCCAAAGGTTTTCGTCGTTTATCAGCGTAGCTCTTCTGTCGGTCTCTAGAGGCTTTCAATCGTTCACGGATCTGAACGATTTTCTCTGTCGTTTCCCGAATGATCTCCGGACCGGTGAGAGTACTGTCGGAAGCTTGCCCCTGGCTAATTGGGTATCACCCACCTCAGCCCAGCACAGAGGGGATCTGCACTTTCGGCCGTAGAGAGCTTCGAATGGAGCGGCCTTGATACTCGTGTGATAACTGTTATTATAGGAAAACTCGACAAGGGGTAAATGAGTATCCCATGCCTTCCCAAAGTCAATCACGCAGGCTCGCAACATATCTTCCAGTGTTTGGATGGTCCTCTCACTCTGTCCGTCGGTCTGACGATGGTAGGCTGTGCTCATGTCCAGCCTTGTTCCTAGGGAATGTTGTAGTGATTGCCAAAATCTTGAGGTGAACCTACTATCTCTATCGGAGATAATGGACATAGGTACACCATGTAGCCGTACGATTTCCCTAATGTATGATCTCGTAAGTTTCTCCATCTTGTCCGTTTCTTTGATAGGCAGGAAGTGTGCAGACTTGGTCAATCTATCAACGATGACCCATATGGTGTCAAGTCCACCCGTTGTCTTGGGCAACTTGGTTATGAAATCCATAGTGATCCGCTCCCACTTCCATTCCGGGATCTCTGGTTGTTGCAATAAACCAGAGGGCTTCTGGCACTCGACCTTAACCTTTGCGCAAGTAAGGCATTTACTTACGAAGGTAGCAATCTCTGCTTTCATATTAGGCCACCAGTATAGCTTTTTAAGATCCAGATACATCTTATCTGAACCTGGGTGGACGGAATACCGAGTGTTGTGCGCCTCGGTCATGACCAGGTCTCGGAAACCACCGTGTTTCGGTGTCTAGATCCGGTTCATGAAATATAAGGCTCCGTCACCCTTGGCTTCTAAATTCTTGTCCATTCCTCTAAGGGATTCACTCGTCACATTTTCAGGTTTCATGGCTTCAAGTTGAGCCGCCTGAATTTGCTTAGACAAGTGTGAATGGCTGGTTATTGACAATGACTTGACTTTACGACCAGAATATTCCTTCCGACTTAGGGCGTCTGCTACTACGTTTGCTTTACCCGGATGATAATGAATATCGCATTCGTAGTCACTGAGTAGCTCGACCCACCGTCGTTGTCTCATGTTGAGATCCTTCTGATCGAAGATGTGTTGTAAACTCTTGTGGTCGGTAAAGATAGTGCTTTTCGTTCCGTACAAGTAATGTCTCCAGATCTTCAGAGCAAACACTACTGCTCCTAGTTCAAGATCGTGGGTCGTGTAGTTAACCTCGTGTGTCTTCAACTGTCTCGAGGCGTAGGCGATGACCTTACTTCGCTGCATCAGAACACATCCGAGTCCTTGATTTGATGCATCGCAATAGACTACGAAGTCTTCTATTCCTTCGGGAAGGGATAGTATTGGCGCGGTGCACAAGGCTCGTTTGAGCGTTTGGAACGCTCTTTCTTGTTTCTCTTCCCAGTCAAAGGCCACGCCTTTCTGGGTTAGGGTCGTAAGAGGTTTCGCTATTCGAGAGTAGTTCTGAATAAATCTGCGGTAGTAGCCAGCGAGACCTAGAAATTGGCGAATTTCAGTAGGCGTCTTAAGCGCTGACCAGTTCTCAATGGCTTTAATTTTGGATGGGTCCACGTGGATTCCCTCTTCGCTTACCACGTGTCCTAAGAATTCGACTCTTCGGATCCAAAATTCACATTTCGAGAACTTCGCATAAAGCTTCTCTTTTCGTAATGTCTCTAGAACTTGTCGCAGGTGATCGCCGTGCTCTTTCTTACTTCGGGAGTAGATCAGGATGTCGTCAATGAAAACGATGACAAAATGATCCAAGTAAGGTCGGCATACTCTATTCATCAGATCCATGAAGACTGCGGGCGTATTGGTCAATCCGAAAGGCATCACCACGAACTCGTAATGTCCGTAACGAGTTCGGAAGGCTGTCTTCGGCACATCCTCCTCTAGCACTCGTAACTGGTGATATCCAGATCTTAGATCAATTTTGGAAAAATAGTTCGCCCCTTGCAGTTGGTCGAATAGGTCATCTATGCGAGGCAGAGGGTAACGATTCTTGACCGTTAGTTTGTTGAGTTCTCTGTAGTCGATACACATACGGAATGATCTGTCTTTCTTCTTAACGAACAAGACCGGTGCTCCCCAAGGTGAGAAACTTGGTCTTATAAAGCCCTTGCTGAGCAGTTCGTTAAGTTGACCAGAGAGCTCCTGCATCTCAGCTGGTGCTAAACGGTAGGGCGACTTGGCTACTGGGGTAGCTCCTGGGACTAAGTCGATTCTGAACTCAACTTGTCGTTGCGGAGGTAACCCAGGTAGTTCTTCTGGGAAAATGTCGGGGAAGTCGCTCACTACTGGGATGTTCTTTAGTTCTTTCGTTTCGAGGCTCGTGTCGACGACGTGAGCAAGGAATGCATGGTATTCCTTACGCAGATACTTATATGCTTGAATACTTGATATGATGCAAAGACTTGCACCGGGTTTGTCGCCGTAGACTATAAGGGTTTCGTTAGACGGAAGGTTTAGACTGAATGCTTTTTCGAAGCACATAATGTCGGCACGAAAAAGACTCAACCAATCGATACCGATGATAACGTCAAAACATTTAATTGTGACTGGCATGATATATATCTTGAAAGTATGGCCATCTAAAGTTAAAGTACAACCTACGAATATGCAGTTTGTACTCTCTGTTTTCCTGCTAGCCATTTCTACCGTGAATGAACTATCTAGTGCACATGGTTTTTGTTTAAGCAGGTGTGCAAATTTGTGACTTACAAAACTTTTCTCGGCTCCACTATCGAAAAGTATGCAAGCATATGAGTTATCGAGGAGGAACGTACCAGTAACTATCGTAGGATCAGCTACTGCTTCCTCGTGGCCCAGGGCCATAACTCTTCCCACTCCTCCAGCCGTCCCCGCTTTAGGGCAGTTTCTCTTGTAGTGGCCCACTTCGCCACAACTGTAGCAAGCTTGACCCATACCGGCGTTAGGAACCTGGGTAGCTTGAGCTGTTGGAGTTTTGCAGAAACGGACGGTGTGCCCCTTCCTGTTGCAGTTGGTGCATTGCATCTCCCTGCAAGGCCCGTGGTGGTGGAAGTTGCACTTGGTGCACTTCGGGAGAGTCCCAGCATATGTTTATTGGATTAATGTCTAAGTCCATAACTATAATTGGTAAGACTTGACCCGACCCGACATGGTCCATTTGGGTTGCATACCATCATGCACTTGGATAGACTATAATGAGAGAAATAAGACACTTATGGTTATTAATATATTATAAGTTCTAGTATATTAATAATAAGAATAATAAGATTATTTAATTAGTATTGATCAAGAATTAATCTAGGATTAATTAAGTGATCAAAAGAAGACTAATTAAATATATGGGTTGATTGTGTAAATCATCCATACTTGTATAGTGGGCTAATGCTCCATGGATAATCAAGTTGGGCTAAAACCCATAGGATGGTCCATGGATGCTCCATGGTGTATTTGTACCCATAGATCATGGAAATGAAAGGCCATGTCAATTAGGGCTTACATGGTGTAACCCTAACTATATAAGCATCTTATTCTTGACCAAAATCGAACACTAGTGTGTGAGTAAAGAAAGGGCTAGCCGATTTCATGAGTTGTAGAATTCTCTCAAGTTATTCTAAGTGTTTTGGTGATTGTGATTCCATTTGAGGCTTCCACACTGTTGGGGCTAGGCACTCAAGCTTCATGAAGACTTTCTACATCAAAGAGGTATGTATTCTAGCTTGTTACACTCATTGTTTTGTATGCTAGATTAGGATTATACCTTGGATGTTCTTATTTGTATGTATAATAGAGAAAACATAGATCCAAGGTATTTAGGGTTGCATGTACACTTAGGAGTGTTAGAATGCTCAAAACCCAACAGTGGTATCAGAGCCAGGTTTGTTTTCTTGTTATACCTGCAATAGAAGCTGAAAAAACAAATTTGTTGCTGTCTGATCATCAGACTCGGCGAGTCCATCAGGAGACTCGGCGAGTCCATGCCTAAAAAGTGTTGAAATCGATCCAACTCGCCGAGTTGGTTCATGCACTCGACGAGTTGAACCCCCAGACAGCATAAACTCGACTTTTTTGGCTGGAATTGGACTAGGAACATTACCCAAAGATGTTTTGGACTTATAAACATGTTTTTGATGTGGTAATGTTCATGCTAATCCAATTTCAAAGATAATTGTCAATAGATTCATGTTTTGTATTAGTTTAAGGTTTAGACTAATTACATGAAAAAGTTTGATTTGAATTATCTTGTTCTTATGAGTTGCTTAGATTAATAGAAAAGTTGAATGAAATAGTTGCTTTCAATCCAAATTAATCTAAGAGTTGATTCTAAAATGTGTTTTTGTAACTTGTCCTCAAGTTATATGAAAATTCACATTTAAGTTTCATAAAACTCATAAAAGTTGGCAATGGTTACAAAAGATGAAGAGTCTTGTCCTTAAGTTATGGAGGTTCAAGAGTCACTTCATTAATAAATAAATAAATAAAGTGTAACCTTAAATTAATTCCTTAAGTTATAAAATAAAGAAAAGTTAATTCTTTTAATTAGTTTAAAGTCTTCCATAACTTGTCCTCAAGTTATGGAACTTGAAGAGTTTTTGGATTAAAACTACTTTAAACACATAAGTTATGGAATTAATTAGTTTTGAATAGTTTCAAAACTTGCTCTCAAGTTTTGGAATTTGTAAAGTTTTCACTTATGAATACTTTAATTCCAAATTAGCCCTTAGAATTTTAAAAGTTAAAATTCAACCCTTATACTTTATAATATCAAGTTAATAATATATATATATATATATATATATATATATATATATATATATATATATATATATATATATATGTATGTATGTATAAGAGTAAAGTCAGTCTTACCGCTAGTACGCCTCATTCACGAAGCCGGTCTATAATGTGGGTATAAGGTTGTTGCCTATAAAATGGCAACTTAATGGGTGTCCACTCTCACCCACCGCTTGCTTGACCGGTAGAGGGTCGTTAGCCGAACGGGTTTGACATGACTATAATTCTCCCTTCATTAAAAGTATTAATGATAAATACTAAGTAACTAAAGTCTTAATAATACCCAATCTTAGTTACTTAGGAAAAATGTGAATAAGGTGCTAATCCATGAAATTACACTTTGCACTTTGTTTAAGTCGGTTAGTGGAGCGTGTGTGGTTAACCGGCACACTAACGCGTATTTAACAAGGTAGGAAAAGGGTAACTTAATGTTTATCATAGTATCGATGGAGCGTGTGTGGTTAACCGGCACATCGATTAAGGGGTAAACACTTAAGGGTACCAAGTAATTTGCATGGTTACTTCACACCTTGTTTTGTGATCCTCGGCATCCCAGTCACAAAACCTGAAGGGCACACTCGAGATTGAAACATGCCATTGAACAGTTCAATGAATCTCAAAGATCTAGGAGTTTCAAATCCAATTAAAACCTAATAATACATTTCGTTTATCTTGGTGGAAATTGGTGAATCGTCATTCACCTACCTTCAAATATTTTATAGCTTGGATTACGGCATACCTCTTCTAAGTTATAAAATAGTTTGTTGGGTCCTAGCCTTAATATTTCATATTGGGTGTCATATTAAGGACTTAAGATCAACTATCTTGAATGTCTCCCAAAAGATGTCTGGTTTAGACATTTATGATCTTCCCAAATCTCTTGAAACAAGCTTTCCTAATGAAGATGATGTCCCATGGATATCATACTTCTTTCTCCTCCTCCAATTATTCTCCCTATCCCATAAGTTCTTGGAAAAGTTTAAGGTTACTCAGGCCCTATTGGCAAGGCAAGGTCTAGGTGTGGTCACATCTTGGAGATGTAGTCACATATTGACAAGCCAGGAGAGTTGGGTGTCAAAGTCTTGAGAAAGTTGGTGGTTCAACTACTTTCTAAGTCACATAGTGAGTTCTTTTGGAACACCTATGAAATAGACTATGACAAGACCCTTAATGTTCTTATCTATTTGTTAAAATCAACTTCCTTAAAACTTGATGGACATTGACAATAGTGACACAGGAAATCCCGGAAAGCATTCTCTTCCTAATGGAAAGGGATCAGCCATAGTCAACTCGGTTGACCAAATGGTAAAGAGAAAAGCTAAGTCTGTGATAGTCCCGTGTACCATTATCAAAGGGTCCATATGTTTATATTGCCAAAGGAAGGGGCATTGGCTGCATAGCTGCCAAATTTACCTAAGGAAGTTAAAGTCAATAAGTTTGACTCTACTTCAGGTAAAGTCCACTATCTAACTCTGTTAAGTTTCGATTCTGAGATTCCTGATACATGATGTGACTGGGTCACATGGTGATGTTTTAAGAATCAAAGAAAGGCGAAGAAACTTAAAGAAAGAATATGCTGAATCTGATGGCGTAGATGGATTTCTATCGCATAGTTTGAAGATCGGATTCTTGAGCTACTTCTTAGGAGTTATGAGATATTGCTTAGGAGTAGATAACAACAAGTTTTCATATGGATTGTAAGGATAAGTTTTTCCGCAACGTTTTAAAATAAAATAAAATTTTTGATTTTATTTATTTTAAAATATCCTTACAATGGCATTTGAGGAAAAAATTGTTGCTTATATGATTCCATTAATAGCAAGAGTGGAAATATGAAATTGATTCTTTCACTTGTGGTAATGTCTAAATTTACCAAATAAGGAAAGATTCTCATCACCCAAGTCTCAATTGGACCGGAACTTGGAATCATGCAAGTTATATAGCATGATGAATGAGAACTTTCAAGTATTGGAAAATTAAGACTAATTACTTATTCACATGGATGTGTGAGTCAAGTGAAGGACTAAGGGATCAAGTACACATTCTTGTGCACTGGTCAAGTCCACCACAAAAGATTGATAAAACTATTCGTCATAGTTTACTAAAGCTCAGTAAATATGATTATACTTACAAGCTTAAGTGTAATTCTGAGACATTGGAATAAGGTTCCAATGTATGGCAGGGCGAATAAGAAGAATCAAATTAGGCAGAAGGATAGAAGTTTCTCAAATCTGAAAAGATGGGAGAGTACTTTAGTATCAGTTTTGTGATCATCTTAATGATTAAGAAACCATAGCACAATTAGTTCTCTAAGGAAAATCTTAGTGCATTCTTATGACTAAGAAGAGAAACTTGAATTGTTGAAGTGGTTAAATCAAGAAGATGAGTCATACTTCGTTCCAAAACAATTCTTAGAGTTATACTCTAAGATTGTAACTTGAGTGACATGTCTTAAAGAAGGTTTAAAACACTTGTGAAATGTAAGAGTAAAAGTTTTCTACTCTTGTACATTTGAAATTGGTAAGTTGTGATGTTTTGGATAAAACAAAGACCAACTCAGGCCAATTGTGTGAAGTGTTTGTCTTGATTAGAATCCACACTATCCCTTGAATATTTGACAAGGAAGTCTTATATGTCAAGAGGACAGTGGGAGTCTTAAAGGTCTTGAAAGTCTCAAGAACTAATCAAGAATAAAACCTGAAGTTCTTCACTAGCACACGACTTGAGGTTTATAACCTATCGTGTTGACATATTTTGTGCCCATTCCAGTTAAAGTTGGCTTTGCATATGAGTTCTTAGAGTTCTCAATTTGTTGCACAACAACTTGGAAGCAATGGCAGGCCCTTGAGCTACCAGGTGGCAAGAAATTAAGATTGAGTTCAGTCCATATGAGTTTGGATTTGTCATTATCCTTGTCTTGTGACTATGATTTTGACAATTCACATGGATAAGAACACATACACCATTAAATCTAAGTGTCATAAGGATTCTGTCCGATTCATGAAAATGATGGTGAGGAAACACTTTCACTAAGTATATTTTAGCTAGATAGCAATTGTGATATTTGCATTCTCAAAGTCGTTAGTGGCGCGTGTGTGGTTTACCAGCACACTAACCTGGACTTGTGAGAAATGGCAAAAAGGTCTAACCATTATGATTAAGGCATACCTCTTCATAATTGTTTAGACACACAAGTGTGCTATCTAAGGGAAGGTGTATGATTTTGATAAACTCTTATCAAAACAATCTAGTATCAGAAATCTGAACTTTGGTAAGAAAGTCAGCTAATTTCTGAGTACATGTCAAAGCTAGTGGGAGCATAAGTGTTATGCTAATAATCATCATGTTAGTGGGAGCATGATAATTATGATAAGTATTGCAAGTTAGCAATGTTAATTATAGAAAACAAAAGGTTTCAATTGGGAAAAGTTGTTTTGCTATAATTAAGGGAGAGGAAATTATACTTCATCTCAAATCTATAAGCTTAGATCGTGAGGTTTTAATTATTTAGTCAAGGATATATATATGAATTTCATGTTGGAATGGCTCAACATAAGGAAATTCTGTATATGGGTCCATTATTTGCGTTCTAAAATTCGATTATGATTACGGCATCCCTTTTCATAATCTGAATTATGAGAACTTGGCAAATCGAAATGGAAATTTTATAGCAAAAGACTGGTTTAGTCTTTATGTGAGACATCATGAATTGATTCCCATATGCTTCGGATATAGGATCGATTACATGTGCTATATTCATCCTTTCTAAAATTTTCCAAATGCCTAGGGCATTAAGAAGGGAAAAGGTTTAGAACTGGATATGACTAAAAGGATTAAACAATTGTCGAGGACAATCTAAGGTTTACCAAAGATTGGTTGCTCAAGGACAGTTGGAAGTATAGTGATAATTCTGGAAGGACCATATTGACATAGTCTGTAAGGAGGCAACTCTTGTTCAGAAGTGATAGTCAAAAATGGAATCTGGAAATGTTTCAAAGTTAGATTTTTCAATCTGTGTAAGATTAAGGAAACTGAATGCAAGAAGGATGTTTCCAAGGAGTTGATCTCCTTTGGAATACTCTGTAATGATTGTTGGCAAGTCTTTCTGACTTTTTGCATAATCATTACAAGAGGATCAATTCATATAAGTTTAGAATATGACAGATTCCAGTAAATGGCATGAATTTGGAATTCTTGCATTTGCAGTAAGGATTTGGGAGTGTGAAAAGAGAATCATTGAAGTTATGTTCAATTGATCTAGTTCACAAAGTAAAGATCATAGACAAACATAGTATGCATACTTGGTGTGTGGCATGACTAGTGTTTAGAAAAACATAGTGTACATGCTTGGAGCATGGGACAACTATTGTTTTAAATTCAAGAATAAAGTTGATAGCTGAAACAGTATACAATGAATAATGTGTAATCATATGGTGATAAATAAAAGGTGTTTTATTTATGTTCATAGGGTTTGATACCATATTGGATTCAATTATTATTGTGTTTCACTTTGCATGTTTTGACTTCCCGAATAAACTAGGTTATTCTTCCGGAATGACTAAGTTATTCAAACCATCCACAGTCGGTCATATGTTGGAAGTAGATATGAATTAAGATTGTCATGGGTTGGCTTGTAGAGGTCTAAGGTGTTGGACAAAGGGCTACAACACTCATGAGTGCTCATAAGTTCTGAGTATTGGATTCAACCCGTGCTCATTGGAATCACTTCATGGATTTTATCACGAGTGATCATGAGACGATAATATCTTATATTCTTCAAACCTAGAGATATGAGTTGTTACTATGAGTTGATAGTACATTGATTGCACGAAAACGCATTTGGTAACTCGGTGCTATAAAACGTGCCTTTGTGTATGATTCAACAAGTAGTAGAACAAGCCATATGAGTCGAAGTTTATCCATTCCTTTTACCTTCGGGATAAAAGCGATATCTGTGGGCCCTTCGACGATTTGATGATGACAAATGGAAGTGCTCGGCCGGGCCAGGACTGATTTGATTTGTTCAATTAGTCAGTCGTCATAAATCGGAAATCGGGAAACAACAAATGGACAGAGAGAATGATTATAATCCATGTCTCAGTCCATACGATATCTAGAATGGAGGAATATATGATCCCTTATCTAATGGACAAGTCACTGACAAAGGTCAGAGTTCATCTACAAGGTCAGAGTTCGACAGAAGCTTTTGAGAGCTACGATTGCCAGTTGGTTCCTGAAGTCATACGCAATATTATTTTTAGACTTATCCAAGTGGGAGACTATTGGATTAATGTCTAAGTCCATAACTATAATTGGTAAGACTTGACCCGACCCGGCATGGTTCATTTGGGTTGCATACCATCATGCACTTGGATAGACTATAATGAGATAAATAAGACACTTATGGTTATTAATATATTATAAGTTCTAGTATATTAATAATAAGAATAATAAGATTATTTAATTAGTATTGATCAAGAATTAATCTAGGATTAATTAAGTGATCAAAAGAAGACTAATTAAATATATGGGTTGATTGTGTAAATCATCCATACTTGTATAGTGGGCTAATGCTCCATGGATAATCAAGTTGGGCTAAAACCCATAGGATGGTCCATGGATGCTCCATGGTGTATTTGTACCCATGGATCATGGAAATGAAATGGCCATGTCAATTAGGGCTTACATGGTGTAACCCTAACTATATAAGCATCTTATTCTTGACCAAAATCGAACACTAGTGTGTGAGTAAAGAAAGGGCTAGCCGATTTCATGAGTTGTAGAATTCTCTCAAGTTATTCTAAGTTTTTTGGTGATTGTGATTCCATTTGAGGCTTCCACACTATTGGGGCTAGGCACTCAAGGTTCATGAAGACTTTCTACATCAAAGAGGTATGTATTCTAGCTTGTTACACTCATTGTTTTGTATGCTAGATTAGGATTATACCTTGGATGTTCTTATTTGTATGTATAATAGAGAAAACATAGATCCAAGGTATTTAGGGTTGCATGTACACTTAGGAGTGTTAGAATGCTCAAAACCTAACAATGTTTTTGCTTGCGAGAGTTTCGCAGGGGCAACAGGAGTCACTGTGGCAGCATTGATCGCCACAAGTTGTTGCGTATTGGAGGATCCTTGTGGAGCCCCTCTTTTCCTCTTATTCCACCCCTTCTTGTCGTATTCGGGGTTGGATTTTTGTGGTACAGGTGTAGGGATTGTTGTGTTCTGAGGTTTCCGGTGATCGATAAGAGATTGTGCCAGTTCCTTGGCACTATCAAAGGTAATAGGCCTGGAAGCGATCACACTTGACTGGATCTAGGGCGACAGTCCCCAGATATATCTCTCGATCTTTTTGCTCTGGAGAGCAACCATATCAGGGCATAAGTTTGCCAAATCACAGAACCTATTTGTGTAGGTAGTGATGTCGGATCCAACCATTTGTAGACCCCAGAATTCTTGCTCGAGTTTTTGTATTTCACCTCGAGGACAGTATTCTTTCATCAGCATGTCTTTCAACTTTTCCCAGCCGATGGAATACGCCACCACCAAAGTTAGATAGTTAACATGGCTGTTCCACCATGTTAGTGCTCGGTCAGAGAAGGTACAAGTTGCGAACTTGAGCTTGTTGCCTTCTTGGCATCCGCAGATCTCGAAGACAGATTCCATCTTCTCAATCCATTGTCTCAACACCATAACACCCCCAGTTCCATTGAAGCTGCGGGGTTTGGCATTAGTGAAGTCCTTGTAGGTGCACTCCCGAGGGTGTCCATGGCTTTCGCCGTGGTTCGAGGGTGGTGCACCTATTCCTGATCCACTAGGGGCAGGAGCGTTGATTGCTGACATAGCAGCTGCAACTGCTGCTGTGAAAGCTGCCTGGAACATGTTGGCATCGAAAGGGTTAGGTGGTTGAAGAGGTACAGGTGGTGGTATCGGTGCTTCGTTGTTTGGATTGCGTCTTGTACTTCTGCGTGGCGGCATCTTTAACTATACGTTTTAAAAGATGACGACATGGATAAGAATAAATGATTAATGAATGTGTCTCATGCACTAAATCCCCATAGCCCAACAACAGAAGGAATAGCTAAAATAGACGAACCGACTAAGATAATTACAGTAAGACCAAATACCCCTATGGTATTTCTTTATGGTTGTGTTGGTAAGTTTTTAGACTTGTTGACATATCACAACCATTCTTGGGCATATTCTAATCACTCCTCGGACCAGCATAGTTGATCAAGCTATGCCATTCCCAAGACTGACCATATATCCCAGGCTTACTTGTGATATTCAACAATCGTAATACTTTTGTTCTTGTCGTTGTGACACTGATTTTAGTATGAATGCAGGCACGTATACTTACTTAAATATTTTATTATTTAAAAGTATAACTCTGAGACAGAGTGTTTTAATCCCATGTATTTATAGTTAGTATATCTTTTATGGGTTGATATACTATATTCACTATCAACAATGCTCTGATACCAATTTGTCACACACCAAAACCACGAACGGCGGAAATGTTCAGGGGTGGAGGACGTCATGTACAGTATCACAACAGTGTAATATAATAAACAAGCAACAACATCATCCATTGCATTATAAGTAAGGTTTAATACATGTGTGTTCTTATATGTAATAAGACACCAAAAATATACAATCAAAATAAAAGACGAGACTTGTCTGCTCCGTCTTCTCAAAACCTGGCCTCCGTACCTATCTACTGATGACCTGAGGATACAAGTTATTTTGAAAGCGAGTATCAGCTTTAAAGCCGGTGAATTCATAAGTATAATAGTGTCATTGCCTTGTTTGTGAAAATTTGTTATAAAGGCCATGTAAACCTTTAAATGAAAATGTTGAGGTAAGTATGAAATCCCTAGAAAAACCCTTATTTTCTATAAGTATGAAATCTAGTCTTCTACCAAGACCCGAATGTTCGGTATGTATAAAGTGTAGTCTTCTACCAAGACCCGAATGTTTTGTAAGTATGAAATCCCTAGAAAAACCCTTATTTTCTATAAGTATGAAATGTAGTCTTCTACCAAGACCCGAATGTTCTGTTTGTAAAATGATAGTTTTTCCTTTGTATTGACTAGTACTAAAAGTGCTTAGTCTAACTCATCGTTTATGTGAATGTATCACAAAATAAAGTAAACATGAAAAGGTACTACTGTAAGTGTTGTCACTGGGTACTAGGACCAACACAGCATCACATTAAGCGAAATGTATAACCTAATGAACATCCGAAGATTGTCCAATTGTCCTCTATAGCAGCAGCAAGTGGGTGGAAGGGTTAGTCCCAATCGATCTACCTAATATAATTAGTAACCTTAGACCTCCGAAGATCGTCATTGACCACTAGTGCTAATCAGCGGGGTTCGGAATGGTAAGTCTCGTCTACCTATCCCATTGAATCGGGATAGGAAATACAATTTACACAGTATGTACTAATAAATCATCCTCGTAGTCCTAAGTACAAGTATCCAGGTAAGCGAATACAGGATAATGCACCTATGAAAAAGTGTTCATGTATGGTATTCATGTATGTGTGTCCATGTAACAAGTAAGTATATGTAAACATATTCATGTTTCAGGTAATGTACTAGTATAGACTCATGAATGAACTGACTCTTGTGTGATTCCTTGTAATAGAAGTAATGTTTGATGCCTCCAAATTATCCCTATGATAATTTACTGTAATATAACTGATTGATCATGTAGGTTTATACACTCATACTACTCAAGGGTGCGGGAAACTAAATGAAAGATGTAAACTATATAATCAATACATATATAATAATATACGTGTATATGCATAGTTTAGTTCAAGAATGTAAAATGGTTTTGTAAAACATCTTATGGGTTTTGAACAATAATTAACAATGACTTGATGTCATTTTAATAAACATTTCAAAGGTAAAACATTTGGTAAAAATGTGTTTTTAAGATGTAAAATCATTTCATGCATCACATTTTGTAGCATGTGAAATCCGTTAAATGACAAACGCAGTTATAAAATACATATCAATGATTCAATAACCTGTTTGTTTCTACTTGTATTCCCCCCCCCCCCCTATTAAAGCATTTAAAACTATTTAAAATATTGATTAGGGGTATGAACTCACTTGAAAGTTTGAAGATAGCGAGATGGAAAACCGGGCAGAGTTTCGTCTTGGGAAACGGATTTTTCTCGGGATTCTCGGGAATCTCGGGAGTAAAATCGACCTTCAGGACTTGAGCAAAAAGACCAGGGCTTCGGGTTTGAATGGGCACGGAAATCGAGGCAAGATCGTGAGAGAAAGGAGAGAAATGAGCAATTTTTCCGGAAACCCTCGCATTCTATTTATAGGGGGTCTGAGAAGCCTCGGTACACGGGGCGTACGCTCGTACGCAGCGCGTACTCATACGTCATGCATGACCGAGTCCTCGACTGCCTCGGCTTCGGATGGGACGGATCGGGTGGGGCGGGTCGGACGGGACGGGTCGGTAGCTTCGCATAGGGGCGACGTGGACGGACCGAGACCAAGGCCCTCGGGTACGCGGGGCGTACAGGGTTACGCAGCGCGCAACTCGGATGAGGATGCTGACTCCTTCTTCGGATATTACCGGATTTTTGATATAAATATATATAAATTATTTAATAAACTTCAAAAAATCATATCTCCTTCATACGAACTCCGTTTTCGATGGTCTTTATATCCACGCGTAGGTGAGACTACGCTCTACAACTTTTGTTTAGACTCCGTTGGCAAATTCCGAAATTATTTTTATTATTTAATTATAAAATGACGTGATTAAGGAATTTCTTTAAAAATTCATAACTTCTTTATCTGACGTCGGTTTTTGCCAGACTTTTCACCGCTGAAATACCATTGTCGAGACCTTCGATTCTCGTTTAGGTCATTCCGGCCAAAAGTCGCTCGATCCCCGATTCGAGTTTTTAGTTGTCTGTTGCTAAGCCGAACTTGGAAAAATCTTAACTTCAATATACGAAGCCGGATTTGGGCTTTCTTTTTACGTACGATCCCGGTTTAATGACATTTAAACATAGAGGGAATTTAAATAGAACTTTTTGGACATTTTATTATCAAAGTTAATTTTATTCACTCAAAAGTGGTTACAATACTTGACTTTTTAGGTCATTACAAAGATTTGAAATATCGGGTTGTCACAGTCTTCCCAATTAGGCTTTCATATTTATTCTAATCATGAGCTACCTAACTCTCTTCTCACATGATATAAGAGTTTTCTGCTTGGTCCTTATTTTAACAGCAGAGGTACTTTGGTTTCTTTACACCATTTACACTACTTTTCTCCACCTTACTCGCTTCATAAAAGTAACCCTTGAGACTCTCAGAAATTACCACTGAGGTTTATGGTTACACAATTTCTGTGTTCATGATCTTAGCTTCGTGCCACTACGTACTAAGTGAAACCCACAATTCAATACCTACTATGCATTGACAGTGAACAATCAACTTTGCTCTAGCTTTCACTAACGAATTGACGGACTTATCCATGGGGATGCAAAGTAAAATCTCTAATTTCCTTTTGTGTGATTCCTATGAAATTGTTAAATCCCATAACATTTCTTCCCTTGGAATCCAGTTTTAATTTTTTTTGAGATTTTACATAAACTATTGTCACTTAAATTATTTCAAACCTACTTGTTCAACAAACTACATTGGTCTCACAAGTACTTCATTCGATTTCTGTCTTATGTCAAGATCAGGAATTCTGAACTGAAGCGAAACCCACCCAAATTAGCCTGATTAAAAGAAGCCTTTCAACACTTCTCAATAAGTGTATGATCGTAATTCAACGGGAAACCACACAAACACTTTAAAGTCTCTCTTGACTTTGAAGGAAGAGATCCATGCTCGGGATCCATTGTTTTGTGTCTTTACTGACATCACAAATTCCCTCATATGTGTTGCTTTATTTCTTTTTCTTTTACACACTAAGCACGAAAATCTTTTTGATTTTCCAAAATTCTAGTTTCATTAGTTACAAGGAATTTTTTTTAATGGGATTTGTAGTTATAAAAGAGTTGTGGCTCATATTGATCCACGTGGTCATTTTACTTTAAGATGACGTTTACTCTAAAGGGATAAGATGCTGACTCAGGCGGGAGTCCGATCGATTTGATTTTCAAACGGCGCTTGAAGACCAGGCGTGCGAAATGGAACCATTTTGTTTAAAAACGGCACCTGATGGGAAGGCGTGTGAATTGGGACTGTTATTCTCTCTCATGCGTAATCATCGATGCTACCAACTGTCTCGCATCAATCACCTCCGAAAAACCCTTCGTATTTCCCTCGAAGATTTGGGAACAGATTTTTCTCTCTCTTCTCACAACGGTATAAAAGGTGAACTCGATTCTTATTTACCTCTTTACTGCACCCAAAACTTCAGAAAGCAAGAAAAGCTTTAAGAGTTCTAATGTTCATCATCTCGCCCAACCTCTTCACTACAATGGCTGATTCATCATCTGTTCATGCCACTTCTCACATCCTACCGATTCGTCCTCAACAGAGTCTGATCATCGATCTCACTCCACATGCATACGATGCCTTCATGTTCCCGATCATCGAATGCCTCAAATACTCGCCGATTGCTCCTGCTCTCACCAAAGCTGAAGTTGTTCCTATGGAGTGTTTATCCCAAATTTTCGCCACTGCTCATTACGACAAGTCTGTCGATAGGATCTTCTTCGACATTCTTGATCACAAGGCGTCAATCTCCAAGCAGCGATTCTGCTCACTTTTAGGGTTTGAACCTGATTCATCTAGGGTTAACCCTGAATCCATTCCAGTGGGTCACCTGTTTTCCATGTTCTACAATATGGGTTATACTGAGGTGCTGACAACTGTCACTAAATTCAAGAAATCGTGCCTGCCTCCTCAATGGAACAGGCTATTTACTGTGTTGTTCAAAGGTTTATCTGAACGCAGTGTTGGGTCAGACGGAGCGAGTCGTCTGTTCATCACAATTCTTTATGGGGTTTACAACGGTATCAACCTGGACTATGGGTCGGTCCTATGGCAGCAGCTGATTCAGAGTCTGGCCTCTACATCTCGGCATTCCGAGATCTCCTATGCTCGCTTCTGGACTCTAGTCACAAAATGGGTGATGGACAAGTACCACGTCCCCATTGTTGCTGGCTCTCCAATGTCTTCGATTAGTACTTTCCATACCACGAAGATAATAGTCTCTGATGCATCCAAATTTCAATTGAATGGTTCGATCCCTGAATCGATGTATGGCGACGTCCCAAGCGACAGCCGTATCATCCGAACCTACAAGGAGTTTCGTCGCTCTGGTCCTAGAGAGCTCACTCCTGAGATGCTCAAGTCCATTCATGAAGCTGACAAGCCTGCTCCAAGAGGAAAGAAGAATGAAAATGGCAAAGACAAGCAGGTTGGCAAGGGAGCGAAAGGCCCTTCTCCCACGAAACGTAAAACTACAAAGACTGTTCAGTCTCCTCCGCTGAAGAAGAGAAAAACCCAACCAAGGCGAAAGCTGATAATCGCTTCCTCCTCAAGCGAATCTGAGGAAGAGAGTTCTGACTCTGAAGAATTCCCTCGTGGTAACACTCCTCCACGATCGCCTACCCCAGAAGTTCATTTTTCCAATTCACCTATCTCTTCTCCACCAGTCACCATTCCCATTTCCATTCCCCCCATAACCTCCACCACTCAAATGCCACCTACCTCTATCCCAGTACCCCCTCCCATCTTTACAGAAGCTACCACCACAACCGCAAAAGTAAGAACTAACGTATCTGATACGAGGGCTCCTACTGACGCACCCAAACCCCCACCCACTACCGAACATACCTCCCAACCCGAACCTACCTTCACTACCGAGCCTCCACCTTCACCTCCAACCTCATCTCCGGCTCAGCCAGCAGAGAGTGAAGAACCATTTCTTGGTGGGGAGGACATGACATTTGATTCGGTCTATTACAGTCCGTATCAGGTGCAGAGTGACGATGATGATGCTCCCGTCACCAAAAAGCATCTCAAGGAGCTTCATGAGAAGATTGATTCGCTCATTGCCTCCTCTTCTTCATCACAGTCTACCATTTCTGAAGCTGCTATTCAGAAGATCGTTGATGCTTTTTCCAAAGCTCATGAAGATTCTTTAAGCTCAGCTACTCCAGCCATTGATGCCTCCACCAAAGCCTATGAGGCTGCGACCGAAAAAGTCGAAAAACTATTTACTGATGCTTGAACCTATTGTCAGCAAGCTGGCTACTTCAGTTGCTTCAGAACTGCAGTCCTTCGCAACTCTTCGTCAAACTCTCTCCAAAGACAACTCATCGTTTAAGGCGACGATTGAGGAGTGACTGACAAAGCTCCATGAAGACCTTGCTGCTGAAAACTCTCTCATGGACGCTCTTGCCAGAAAGACCACTGCTCTTAAGGTCAAGAGTCTTCAACTCTCCAATTCTCAAAAGGTGATTGAATCTCTTCGATCTAAACGAGAGATTGTGTCGTCGTGTGTTTCGGATGTCCACGCAGCCATTTCAAACATCCTGGAAGCACATGATCCAATTCTTAACTACTCTGTGAGGCGTGATCTTGTAGAAAAGCTTGCTCCTGCCCTTTCACTCCTGAGCAAGATTGAAGGCCTCCTTGACTTCGTGTCCATTCCGAAACAAGGGGGAGAAAATGTATCTCAGCCGCCGCCTCCTACTTCTACAGCAACAAAAACAACCGAACCTCCTCCAACAGGCCAAGCCTCAGGTTCGGGTGTCAAAGATAAAGGGAAACAAATTGCTGAAGAGAGCGATGAAGATAAAGAGACCATTGCTGATCTTTTAAAGAAGCAAGGTCGAGATAAGGATGCCGATATCAGCGCTCGGGTTGCTAGAGAGGCTGAAGAGGCTGAATAAAAACCGAAAGAGGCTCACGACCTTCTCGAGAGTAGGAAAACTCTTTTTCCTCCATGGACTCTTGAGAAGCTGCTGAAAGAAGCAATTGAAACTCCGAGCATCTTGTGGCTTAAACCAATGATCTCACTAGATCGCAGTAATACTGTCGATTCTCAGTTCGACATGCCACTGACCCGAAAGGCGTTCATCTTTCATGCCTTTGACAACATTGCCGAGTTCCCTCATCCTCATCCAAAGGTTGACAGGGATTTGGTTGAATTCTATCTGAGGGCTACTCAACCACAATATCAAACATGGAGCGCTCAGAAGATAGTCAATGTTCGGGTCCTCAAGCCGTATCGGGAAGGAAACTTCACCAACGTTCGGTTTAAGGTGTTGAGAGGATCTGCCAAGACCGAACATGCCATTTCGCTTGCCGATCTTCCCAACTTGAATCCACACGACTGGATAATTCAGCACAACATCCTTCTCACGAATGAAGCGGAGTATGGTCCAATAATTGACCACTTCAACAGGATGCTTGTTTGCTACATCATGGAAGTCGCCAAGATGGATCAGGAGAATGCCAGTGTCTTCAAGAAAAAGCCTACTATTTCTCCTGTTGGCTCGGCAAGTGACCTAAACATGATGCAGATGGGGAAGATAGACCCGAAGAGAAACTCAATAATGTTTACCAGAAACGAAGGCCAAAAATGCATGTTTGCTTTGGCAGACAAACATCTCTATACCACTGCATGCCTGGAACATGTCTTAGGGATCATTCATCGTTGCAAGCAAAACTCAGCAGATGACAAGAAGTACTTCGATGATATGATTCAATGGTACATTCACTTCAGAAAGACAATCCTCGCTCTTATCCCTCGTCTGTTTGATACAACTAAGAAGGTTCCGACAGCTGGCCCAAGCAAGAAGAAATGATAGTCTCGCTCCAATTGACGCAAAGGGGGAGATTGTTAGGTCCAATTTGTGTTGCGTCTTTGGGCTCGTTAGCTAGTCCACTTTTGTCTCCGATATGGGCCTGTCCATCCGTGAGTTTTGTGTAGGGTTTATTATATATAGATGCTTGCATGCATTCTTTAACGTAAGATTTGATAGAGATTTTCATAGAGTTTATCGTTCTTATTTTTGTAACCCTAGAATCCTCTACAGCGGAAGTTCTTCATCGAGCTCTGCTGAGGATTGAGTTAATCAAATCATTCGACACATTTAGATCCATACTTGTGTTTTTATCTCACTTTTTTTGCTTTCTTAATTTGCCTGTTATAAAGATCTAATCGATCAAAGAGTTTTACTAACTCATCACTTCGCATCATTTCTTGCATCAAAGCTCAAAAACTATTGCGAAAGGAGTGTTACGCATTTCTAGCTCATGTAATCAACGAGAAACAGGAAGTTAAAGACCTCGAGAGCATCCCCGAAGTCTGTAACTTTCCTGATGGCTTTCCCCGAAGAGCTTCCAAGAATTCCTCCCGAACGTCAAGTCGAGTTTCGCATCGACTTAATTCCTGGAACTACCCCCGTAACCAAGTCCCCATATCACTTAGCTCCAGCAGAAATGCAGGAGTTATCCAGCCAGCTCAGTGAGTTATCATCAGACCGAGTTCCTCACCCTGGGGAGCCCCGATATTGTTGTGAAGAAGAAAGATGGATTATTTCGGATGTGCATAGACTACCGCGAGTTGAACAAATTGACAGTCAAAAACCGATATCCTCTTCCTCGAATGGACGACCTTTTCGATCAACTTTAGGGAGCCAGCTACTTCTCGAAGATAGACCTTAGATCAGGGTGTCGTCAGCTTCGAGTTCACGAGAATTATGTTTCCAAGACAGCATTTAGGACTCGATATGGACACTATGAGTTCGTAGTGATGCCCTTCGACCCAACCACTTTCCTTGGTCAAATGGTAAGCGAGGAAGGTATACACGTGGACCCGTCCAAAATCAAGGCGATAGTGAATTTGCCAGCACCGAAGACACCCACAGAAATCCGTCAATTCTTGGGTCTCGCTGGCTACTATCGCAGGTTCATCCAAAATTTTTCCAGAATCGCCAAACCCTTAACTACTTTGACACAGAAAGACTTAAACATGAGACAGCGACGATAGGTAGAGATGCTCAATGTTTATGAGTGTGAAATTCGCTACCATCCTGGCAAAGCCAATGTGGTAGCAGATGCCCTGAGCCGAAAGGAGAGTTCAAGCTGCAAGGCAAAGACATTGACGATGACTATCCATTCCCACTTATCCGCACAAATCCGAGAAACTCAGTCAGAAGCCCTCGGGTCTGCTCCAGCAGCCCGAGATACCCGAGTGGAAATGGGAGATGATTACCATGGATTCCATTTGGGATAATTGTCGATCGTTTGACAAAATCCACTCACTTCCTTCCGATTAAAGAATCATTCAAGATAGAAAGACTCACGCGAACCTACATCCAAGAGATAGTCCGACTGCACGGTGTACCTGTGTCCATTATCTCCGATCGAGATAGCAGGTTTACCTTAAGGTTTTGGCAGTCCCTTCAGAAATCTCTTGGAACTAAGTTGGATATGAGTACAACTTATCATCCTCAGACAGACGGACAGAGTAAGAGAACTATCTAGACCCTGGAAAACATGCTGAGTGCATGAGTCATCGAAATAGGAAAGTTGTGGGACACCCATTTACTCTTGACCGAGTCATCGTATAACAACAGCTACCGCACCAACATTAAGGCTGCCCCGTTCAAAGCCGTCTACGGTCATAAGTGCAGATCCCCTCTGTGTTGGACAGAGGTAGGGGACACGCAGCTAGCCAAGAGACGAAACCCTGACAGTGTCCTCTCTGGTACTGAAATCATTTGCGAAACAGCCGAGAAAATCATCCAAATTCGAAAATGACTGAAAGCTTCACAAGACAGACAGAAGAGTTACACCGATAAACGATGAAAACCATTAAAATTCCAGGTAGGAGATCGTGTCCTGTTGAAGGTCTCGCCCTGGAAAGGCATGATACGCTTTGGAAAGCGTGGGAAACTTAACCCGAGGTACATAGGAATTTTCGAGATCCTCGTTAGGATCGATTTCATAGCCTACAAACTCCGACTACCTTCAGAACTTAGTAGCATCCATCCTGTATTCCACGTCTCAAATCTTAAGAAGTACCTAACTGATGAAACCATAGTAATCCCTTTGATGAGACCAAGATCAACGAAATTTTGAGCTTCATGGAAGAACCAATCGAAATCATGGATCGAGAGATCAAACGTACGAAACAAAGCCGCATCCTGATAGTGAAGGTTCGATGGAATGCCAAGCAGGGACCCGAGTTCACTTGGGAGCGCGAAGACTCAACGAGACAAATATCCGCATCTTTTCAATTATATGATTTGTATCTTAATTTTTAAATTTCGGGACGAAATTCCCTCTAATGGGGGGATAATGTGACAACCCGAAATTTATTCCGTCATGATATTCCATTTCCGTTAGTAAAACCATTCCTATTTCAATTTTTCCGTTAACTTTCGATTTAAATTAATTAAAGTGGGACTTTTATTATGACCTCATGAGTATCCAAACCCATTAGAAACACATGAAAACATCCCAAATTGTTATTTAGAAAATTTTTTGTTTCGACTACGTCGGGTTACAACAACTAAATCGGGTACGACCAAAAGCCTCATTTAACGACAGTATCGGGTAGATTTCCACATGGCCATAAACTCAACCCCTATATAAGGGATTGAGTGACCACATTTTGAAGCTTTTTCACTCTCTTAAAACACTTTCTCTCACTACTCTCTTTCTAAAACTCGACTTTGATCCATAATCATCCATTTCAAGCTCCAATTTGGTAAGAAATCCATCCTAGCTCATAGTATAACATGTTTGGCTTTCAAATTCGTGTTTAAATTATGAAATAGGACCAAGAACTTGTGTTTATGGTCTAGGAACCTCCCCAAACCGTGAACACCTATAAATGGGGTTTTGGAGCCCCAAAACCCTTCTAAATCACTTCTAGTGCTTAGTTAAGACCTTTGGACTTGCAGGAATGGACTTAGAGTACCAAAATCTTACCATTTAGGGGGAAACTTGATTTTACGGCCTAAGAACATACTTGTACCATAAACCCTCATTCATAGACCATAAACACCTTTTAAGGTGTTAGATTGCCCCTTAAACACCTCCAAAAGCTTCCATGAGCTTCCATGAGTGCATAGAACCTTATATTCCTTCATGAGATGCACCAAAACATACACAAATGAGTCAAACTTGAGTTTACGGCCCAAGAACATTCTTGGACCGTAAACACCCCTTCTTAGACCATAAACACCTCCAAAGGGTGTTAAAGTGCCCTTAACACCTTGTATGGCTTAAAATTGGGTCTAGATCTTAGCATGCTTAACCTACAACCACCAAAACACATGATTCATGGAAAAACATGAGTTTACGGCCATAAACTCATGTGTTTAAGGTAGTAAACTCATCAAGAACATCTTCATAGACCGTAAACTCCTTTTCCAAGGTCAATTCAAGTCCCGATCACTTCCTAAGCCTTTGATTCAACCCTAGAACCTTCCCTTGTGCATTGTAAGACCAATTAGCCTCCAAGAACACACAACCCATGAGTTTATGGCCATAAAATCATGGGGATATGGTCTTTGGACCGTAAACATACCTAAGGGCTTACTCTTGAAGAGTAAACTCCTTATCTAGGCCCAACACATCCTTAGATACTACTTGGATCACCCCTAACACTTGATATGAAGTGTTTTCGCGCCTCGGAGTGTATATTCTTAATTATTTAGTAGTTCAAAGTCTAATTAGATACAATTTATGTATCTCTTCATATTACACAGGAACCTCGCGTGTAATCAAGCCCCGAACTGACACTTAGCGTCCTAGCCGACACATTTCTCGTCTGGTGAGTTCATACTCATACACCTTTTTCTGTGTTTTCAATGTTTTCAGGGGGGAATACAAGCAAAAGTACAAGGATATCTTGTACTCAAACTTATTATTTCTTTTGAAATGTTTCATATTTCACATGCTTTTAACAATTAAAACCGTATTAACCAACCGTTTGACTTGCAGAGTTAGTTTTCAAACTGATTGCAAATCTTATTACATAGTGTTATATTGTATACTTAGCAAATGATTTTCCACTTCTTTATTGTTAAAAGTCATTAAAATTAGAACTTTAGAAACGTCCTCTGTAACACTCCACAGAGATACGCGAGTGGAGGACCCCTTTGTAACTAGAACATAAAACATGATTTTTCGCATTATTACTTGTAAATTCGTTAATCTTAATAATTGGAGACACGTCCTCTGTAACACTCCACAGAGATACGCGAGTGGAGGACCGCCCCTATAACCAGAATCTCCTGGAGGGAGAGCGTGACTTGAGTGTATAGATCTATACGGGGCTGACTACCCTGCACCTGGCTGCTAGCTAAAGTGGAACTGAAAGGTCCAAGGGTGACAAAAGTCATAAAATGATACTGGACTTCTTATTTCCATATCTAGTCTATCATATGGTTATGGAACTCGCAATATAGATAACGAAGATTTACTTGTTGGTAATAATGAATTTAGTAAGCTAATAACCTTTAGAACTAGCTTACTTTCCACACAATAGTTTTATATACGTGTTAAAACTAACATACATTTCAAGGATAACCAGGCTTTCAGGAAACTTCACACAAACACTTAAGTATGGTAGATACTTGTACATTACATTTAGAATGGATAACCAACCACCAACTTTTGAGGAAAATAAGGGTTTTTTCCTGGGATAACAAAACTCGTTTTTAACTATATCATGTAGTAACCAGATAACAAACTGTTCTTAACCAAACTGTGTAACAAATGGATAAATAAACTTTACTTATAAGAAAATATGGGATTTTCTTGGATAACAACTCTTTTGGATAACAACTGTTCTTAACCAAACTATCGTAAACTCCTATGGAACATGGTATTTTCATTTTTTCAAGTCTTAAACACTTCAAGGTAAAAGTCTAGGCTAGATTCTAGGCATAAGGAAGGAATATGGGCCATTTATACACACTTTGGGGTGTTTACGGTTTTGGGAGATCCCCAAACTGTAAACCCATATTCAATGGGGTCTTATGGTGTTTTTCATGTGCTAAAACCATCAGGGAAGGGTTCCATGCTAGTTTCTAAGCATAAGGGAAGAGTTGGGAGCACTTTGGCACCAAAAATAGAGTTTACGGTCGAAGAAGACCTTGGACCGTAAGCTGCTTTTTCTTGTGATTCTTGAGTGATTTCTATGATATCTAAACATGTAGTAAGCTTTAAAACACTCTAGGGTTGAAGTACTTACAATTTGGGGCAAAAGATTGAAGATCCTTGGGAGAGAATTCAGGCTTTTCTCTAGTTGAAATGGAAGAAATGAACTAAAAATGGCTATGTGCCCTTTATATAGTCCATGGAGTTTTTGGTCCAAAAATATCATTTGAGCCGTAAACTTCAAACTCTTGGAGTTTTGAAACTTATAAGATGCACAAAATACTCTAGGGCATCCTCTCTCCTGATATCTCCTAAAGTGTATATCCTGAAATACTCAAACTTATTCTAAAAAGTATGAAAATTAACAGCAACTGCTCTGACTTCTATTGACTTGACATGTTTGTACAGAATAGAAATTATGGGTTGTGACATCATCCCCCCGTTAAAAGGAATTTCTTCCCGAAATTAGAATTTAGGTAAGGAATTAGGCATGAATAATCAAGCCAAGAAGTGGGGATACTTCCTAAATGATTGATTCTCGCGCTCCCAAGTGAATTTGGGTCCTTGGTTGGCATCAACGGACCTTCACTAAAGGGAAACGACTATGAATCGTTCACATGACCTCTCGGTCCATGGTCACTACGGTTCTTCCACGTAGGTGAGGCTCTTGTGGGACTCGATTTCTTCGAGTGGGATTTCAAGAGTCTCGTCGGATCGATACTTTTTATAAGTTCGAGACATGAAGGGTAGAATGTACGTTACTAAGCTCGCGGAGTAGGTCTAGTCTGTGAGATACAGGACCGATTCTGGTAAGAATCTCGGAGGTCCTAACTATCTTGGATTTAGCTTTCCACGCTTTACGAAGCGTATTAAGCCATTCCCAGAGTGAGACTTCCTAAAGGATTTGGTCTCTTACTTGGAATTCCAAGGTTTCTTTTTCTTGCATATCTTCCCAGTCAAGGGCCACCCCCTGCTGGGTCAAAGTCGTAAGGGTTTCTGTAATTCGCGAGGAGTTCTGAATGGACTCCTGACAGTAAGTCGGCGAGACTTAAAATTTGGCGAATTTCATAAGCGTCTTCAGTGCCGACAATTTCTCAACGGTTTTGATAAATTGACAGGGTACTCAAGAATTTCCACATCACTAATAGTGTGTCTTAGGAATTTGACTCTTCAATTCCAAAACTCGTGTTTAGAGAACTTCACGAAGATTTTCTCTGAGGGTAACGTTTCCATGGCTTGTTGTAGATGCTCTTTATGATTTCCTTCTTACTACGAGAGTAGATAAGTAAGTCATTTACAAAGAGAATGACGAACTGATCCAAGTAAGAATGGCGTACTCTATTCATTAAGCTCATGAATACTACGGACGTATTGGTCCTATCCAAGGGGCATCACTACGGACTCGCAGTGTCCGTATCGAGTTTGGAAGAATGTCCTTGGGACCTCCTTCGCTGAAACTCGTTTCTGGTGATATTCGGATCTCAGGTCTATTTCTGAAAGGTAAATAGCTCCTTGCGGTTGGTCAACCAACTCATCTATGCGAGGCAGAGGGTGATGATTTCTAACGGGAATCTTGTCGAGGTCTCTGAAGATGAGGGGCTTACGAAGCAATCCGTCTATCTTCTTGACGAATAAGACCGAAGCTCTCTAGGATGAGAAGCTTGATCTTTCCATTCTAGTGCTGAGTAGTCTTTAAACGGTCCAGACGGTTCTTGTATCTCCATGGGCGTTAGACCGTAGGGAGATATGTTTACAGAAGTCTTACTGGGTTCTAAGTTTGTTCGCATGACGATGTGATTACTCGTAGTCTTGGGCAGTCTCCGTCCTAAAGTTCATATTAAAAGTCATACATGGTTCATCAATCGCAGTCTCGTGTATACGAGTCGTATATAATTAAGATTGAAAAGGTAGTCGAATAACTGATTCTTCTTTAAGCTCACATCCCAACGAGGAAAAGAAGTTAAAGTGGAATCATCAATTCTAAACCTGTAGAACCTTGATTATATATCACCCCTATGTATACATTCTTCAGCGATAGATCAACCGTATGGATCTTTGGATTGAACTTGACGTACTGTACGAGTGGTATTTCGGGGAGGTTTGTTGAGTTTTCTTCAGAAAAGATTAGAAACATGAGGTACTCCATGCATGAGTACTTCCGAGTTCTGAAATGACGGCTTCGCTAAAAAGACGTTTACGGAGAAAGAGATGTACGTATGAAGCTGGTATCGTGCGGATCAAATTGAATCTAGTCATATGGTAATATCGGACTCACTTTGGAAAAAAAGACATTAGACTTGATCATAAAGGCGTTACAGACAAAACCAACAGTGCAATCTTTAACAAAGTTACAGTACTTTAGACTTACTACAAGACTATTGCTGCTAACAAGGTATACTACAAAAGACAAGTATACGCAGCACGAGGATCCCTTTACTGATGGGATCTCGCAAAAGATATGACTCTAGTTGCACTAGTTTTAAACAGTTTATAAGTTTGTTACAACGAACGCCTTAGATACTTTAACAAGGGTCCAACGTAGTTTCTCCTGCAGCTGTGATCCTGAGAATCTTCCCGTCTGTGCCCGAGTTCTTTGTTATTGGATAGTCCTTGAGATGTCCCATCTCTCCATATAAATGACATATTTGGCTAGTGCCAGCATTGGTAGTGGAAGTGAAGTGTCGAGTAGGAGTTATGGGGACGCGGGTGCTTTCCTTGATCTCCCTTTTTGGGCAATTTCTTTTATAGTGCCCAGTCTCACCACAATAATAGCAACCCTGGCTGGCTCTAGTGGCGGTGGTTCCACAGAAACGCGCAATGTGTCCCATTCTGTTGCAATTGATACATTGCAATACCCGGCAGGCTCCATCATGATGATAGCTACACTTGCTACACTTCGGGAGCGTTCCCTCATATTGCTTGCGTCCCTTTTGAGCTTGACGCTTCCATTTCTTGAACTCTAAGTTGTGGCTTCGCGAGCCTGTGACTATTATCGTTTGTTGGCTTCTTGGATTGATACTACGATCGGGATTTTCAACCCCATCGTCAGTATTGCTTGCGTTGATAGCGTTACGGTTTGCAAGGACAACTATCACGGCAGCTGTAACAGCGACTTGGAAAGTGGCGGTGTCCATAGGAAAGGCAGGGGTTTCGTTGTTCGGCTGACTGTTTCCGGATGACGACATGATTCTATAAAACGAAAGATAAGGATTTTGTGAGCAACTTTGGTTGACCCCAAAGTACTTCGATCGCTCAAGTAAAGAGTAAGAGTATGTTCTCAAAAATTTGACCTACATCCCTATGATGCAGTCCTATCACGGATTGGAAGTATGTTTGCAAAGGTTCGACCTACATCCCTATGATGCAGTCCTAGAATAGAATAGAAGTAAATTCGTATTATGGTCTTATGACGCTTGATGTCTAAAACAGGGTACCATCGGTTGGTAAATAACATGGTCCAACCCTTAAAGAAGAATTGGGAATTATTCCTAAGCTAGAATACCCTTGGTAAATAACATGGTCCCTTTTGAGCTAGGAACGGCGGAAACGTTCTGGGGCAGAGGACGTCATGTACAGTATCACAACAATGAATAGTAGTAAACAAGCAACAACAACATCATCCATTGCATTAATAATATAATTCTAATACAAGTGTGTTCTGTCAAATTATAATAGACACTAAAGTATAAATCAAAATGAAAGATGAGTCATGAACGAGCTCCATCTTCTCTAAACCTTGCACTGGTACCTATCTATTGTTGACCTGAGGATACAAGTTATTTTGAAAGAGAATATCAGCTTTAAAGCTGGTGAGATCATAAGTATTTTAGTGTATGAATTTGTATGTAAGTATTTGTAAGTATGTGAAGTGTAAGTATGTAAAAGTTTTGAAACTCCTAGAAAACCCTATGTTTCCTACTAAAAGTAGCCTTCTACCAAGGCTTCTAGTATATGTGTGTGTCTCTTGTAAAAGTGTGTATTTTCCCAAATCCGACTATCATTAACCAAAAACATAGCTTTTACATTACCATGCATCGTGTGAATGTTCACGAAGTAAATGTTACGGGAAAATATTATAGTACTGTAGTATTTCAATAAGTAACTACCAAGACTTAATTGTTTTGAAAGTAGTCTTCTACCAAGACCCGACTGTTTTGAAAGTAGTCTTCTGCCAAGACCCAACTGTTTTGAAAGTAGTCTTCTAGCAAGACCCGACTGTACGACTATTATTATTCTTGCAATCTACCTCATCGATCATGTGAATATTCCACATAGTAAAGGTATTAATAATATATTAACTAGAGCTTTATATCCTATTGTAAGTGTCGTAGGTACTGTAGTATTTGTAATAAGTGACTACTTTTGTACTATTTTGCCTTAATTGAGGGATAAGGCATAATGTGATGGCTAGATCCCAGGCTAGACGCTCCCCTGTCAAAGAGATTTTGGGACCCACACGCGACCCCTGCATGTTTGCAAGCCGCGAGCATCCACATTACTATGATCATGTACACCCAATATAACTATCACAATGCATTGTGATTCATTGGTATAGTTAGATCCTGAAATTGTTCTATGCTATAGCAGCTAGTTATGTATGTCCTATTATCGTATGTGTAAACGCACTCATGTAAGTGTATCTATGTAACCATACTCATGTAACTGTGTCTATGTAAACGTACTCATGTAAGCGTAATCATGTAAACGTATCTATGTAAATGTACTCATGTAAGCGTAATCATGTAAACGTATCTATGTAGTAGTATAGACTCATGAATGAACTGACTCTTGTGTGATTCCTTGTACTTGGAATGGTAAGTAACATCTCCTAACTATACCTATAATAGTCACTAACAATGAACATGTATAATCTTAGATATGCCTTTGCTACCCAAAGGTACTGAACTGACTGAGGAGAACTTTTATGTCTACATATGTATACATGATATATAACTAATATTTAGACAACATTCGGATGGATAACCGATACCCTAAAGCCACATCCCAACGAGGAAAAGGAAATAAAGCGAGCTAGCCTTCCTAAGCCCTTTAAACATTTCTTATATAACTATACATACATAGACATGCATTTGACAATATAAAAGCATAAAAGAAGTCTTGTAAAACCTTTGAAAAAGATTAATATCTATGAAAAGATCGACTTGATGTCGGCTTATAAAGTGGTTTGGAAGTATTTGCTTTGATAAAACAGTTTAAGTATAAAGAAACCTTTGTTTGAAACCAATTGTAAAAGAGTTTGAAATGAAACCTACAGTGTATAATAAACAGTTTAATCAAGAGTTTTAAACATATAAAAACGTTTAAGATAAACATTTGAAGAAATCTGTTTGGTAAAACAGTTACCGTATAGTAAATCTATTTGCATGCTGCTTATTAATCACATGTGATTGATATAATAACTAGCATGAATCAACTTGTTTCCCCCCATAAAACCATTTAAAAACATTCAAAATATTGATTAAGGGGTATGAACTCACCTGTAGCAAGTGGTTGGGATTGAACGGACTGTATAGGATGCTAGGTGTCAAGTGAAGACTTGTACACACTCTATGATCCTAGTTAACATATAATATCACATATATGTAACCAATTAGCCTTTAAACGATTTAATAACAAAGTTAAGACATGCTAAGACATGTTAAACACTTTATATAAGTGTTATAAGTGCTAAGGATTGCATCTAAGTGTTGTAGGACAAAGCTATTGAGCTTAGGGTTCAAGGTAACCCCTAATATGAGTTTACTCCCTAAAGACCACAACCCATTGAGTTTACGATCGTAAACCCTTGATTTTATGGCCGTAAGCTCATCACCTTTTGACCATTTGTGATTTGAAGCCTTCTAAGTCATTTCATGCATTCCTACTTCATGTTTAAGCCTTTGGAAGTGTTTGTGGCATCAATACACTCCTAAATGGAGTTTACGGCCCATGGACCATTTATCCATGTGTTTGCTGCCGTAAACTCCTATGGAACATGGTATTTTGATGTTTTCAAGTCTTAAACACTTCAAGGTAAAAGTCTAGGCTAGATTCTAGGCATAAGGAAGGAATATGGGCCATTTATACACACTTTGGGGTGTTTACGGTTTTGGGAGATCCCCAAACCGTAAACCCATATTCAAGGGGGTCTTATGGTGTTTTTCATGTGCTAAAACCATCAGGGAAGGGTTCCATACTAGTTTCTAAGCATAAGGGAAGAGCTGGGAGCACTTTGGCACCAAAAATAGAGTTTACGGTCCAAGAAGATCTTGGACCGTAAGCTCCTTTTTCTTGTGATTCTTGAGTGATTTCTATGATATCTAAACATGTAGTAAGCTTTAAAACACTCTAGGGTTGAAGTAGTTACAATTTGGGGCAAAAGATTGAAGATCCTTGGGAGAGAATTCGGGCTTTTCTCTAGTTGAAATGGAAGAAATGAACTAAAAATGGCTATGTGCCCTTTAGATAGTCCATGGAGTTTTTGGTCCAAAAATATCATTTGAGCCGTAAACTTCAAACTCTTGGAGTTTTGAAACTTATAAGATGCACAAAAATACTCTAGGGCATCCTCTCTCCTGATATCTCCCAAAGTGTAAATCCTGAAATACTCAAACTTATTCTAAAAAGTGTGAAAATTAACAGCAACTGCTCTGACTTCTATTGACTTGACATGTTTGTACATAACAGAAATTTCGGGGTGTCACAAGATCCCCTCTAGGGTTAGGGTTACGAGACTTTAAATACCCGACTCATATAAAAGTTTGCCATAATGTCAAGAATGGCCCCTCTTCCTTCCTTTTCTTTCAAAAAAATCCCCAATTTACCTCTTTAACCCAAGCCAACCAAAATCCATTCAAATTATGTCCAAAATTTACCCAACAGCCCCTTCCTCTACAAATTGGTTTCAATAGAAGTCCTTATGTTACCCAATGGCCCCTCCTTAACAAAACCTTGTAAAATTAAGTCCATAATTTACTCTTTAGCCCTTAACATTTTAAATTCATGACAATTAGCTCCTCGAGACCAACACCTTGTTATATAATTATTGATTTTAGGGCTACTATACATTCATTAATTTATTTATTTATTAAAAAATAAACCGGGTGTTACAACTCTCCTCCACTTAAATTAGATTTTGTCCTCGAAATCATTCCTTACCATTTCTTATGTGTCAAACCACTCAAGTAACACGGTCACCTTCCTAGGCACACCCTAGCCTTCCCAGGGTAGCTATGACCAATCTTCGTAAAGCCCTAAAATCCACAGGTGAATGAATTCCTTGCAACAAGTTCACATTAACTCTGTCTGAATTCAGCCATCTTGAGATGGTCTGAATCCCTTACAGACCACTCATATTGAATCATTATCGTTGAATCCAATTCGTTTATCCTTCAACTGACTACTCAACTTCTGATACTCGAGGTTCCCACCATAAAACAGGGTCACAGACCCATTTATCCTTGCAGACCACTAATACTTAGCCGAGGCTTAGATACTCCCACTGTAAGTGACTTGTCACTCCCCAAATCATCTAGCTATTTCGTCCATACTCACAACCTAAAACGCAAATACTAACACTACCCAAATGCTAAAACTGTTCGAACACTTAACTGCCTGAAGCAGTATGTTGCCACATGGTTGCTTTCTAGAATCTACCGAGACTTGCCTGGGATCAATTCATTCGCCAAACATTTGAATTATCAGGTTCCGGCCCGATTGCGGTGCCAAAGGACCCACACGCAGTCGCTCCATGCGACTTCCGGACGAAATCCTTGCCTTGAACTAGTTGCCACTAGTTATCCTGCCACTGTGGCTCTAACAACCTCCTGATCCAACCGATCGGGTCCATGCATCGAATCCTAACGTTACCGATTCCAAGGCTAAAAGTGATTGCTACCTAACCAATGGTAGCCGTATCTCACACGTCCTTAAGCAGTCCATTGCTCCCCTGATCTCATAAATGTAGTGGCATTCCTACAGTCTTATCACCGGCTCAACCAGATCTAATCCCTTTGGGTAATTCCGGAATCCTATCCGTGGATTTCCATATCTTCATTACTACATCCGAACTGGTGGGGTGCTACTATTCCTTCCGCGTTCCAACAACACGCTCATGCCATCTACCAACCAAGTGAATGCTACGGCTACCCGCAGTCTCACGACACTCTATCACTATCTGACCACTAGTGAATGCTACAACTACCCCCGCAGTCTTACAACATTTCCCATGCTAACTGACCACTAATGAATGCTACGAATACCCCCGCAGTCTTACAACACTTCCCATGCTAACTAATCACTAGTGAATGCTATGACTACCCTCTTAGTCTTACAACACTTTCCATACTATCTGACTACTAGTGAATGATACAAATACCCACATAGTCTTACAACACTTTCCATACTGTCTGACTACTACTGAATGCTACGGCTACCCCCGTAGTCTTACAACACTTTCCAAACTAGGTTGAACACGCACTCGACCTAACACATCACTGAACTTGGGTTCTAACCAGAACTCTAACCTGGTTCCTGAAACCTGCTATCACGTGACCCCGTTGTATCAGTACCGCAAGAACCAATCCATGTATTTTCCACCACAATGGCTCATACCCGACGGTAAAACGTTCTGTCATTGTGATATAAAATTTGTTCCCGCGTAAGGACACCCGGTGGTGGCTGCAGATGTTGTACGTGTCCACGCTCGAGTCGAGCAATCCATCTCCCTCTGATGTATCCTATTGCTCGAACGCAAGTCGGGACAGGTCAATGACCTCCTCTCCTCTCGGTCGCAAAGGTACGTACCCTGGTGCTATCAATGACCCTGGTAATGTCTAAGTAAGAACCTGATGAAGATCTGTGCTAGTATTATATGTGCTGGTATTAGACTGTGGACCAGAATTGATGTCAATTGTGCTTATGGTTGACTATGAATATCAGGAAGGACCCGTTAGCGTATATGTATCTCCGTGAGCGGTTATCGACTGTGAGATCTTCATGTGAGTTTTCTTACTTATACCATATATCATGTTGTTGTTCGTCTCTACGCCTTCTACCTTAGAAGGCTATGTAGTCACATCGCCTTCTACCTTAGTAGGCGTAGAGACAAGCAGCCTTCTAGATTAGAAGGCTATGTAGTCACATGCCTTCTATGTTACAACCGCCTTCTACCTTAGAAGGCTATGTAGTTACAGAGCCTTCTACATTAGTAGGCATAGACACAAGCAACCTTCTATATTAGAAGGCTATGTAGTCACATGCCTTCTATGTTACAACTGCCTTCTACCTTAGAAGGCTATGTGGTTATATCACCTTCTACCTTAACAGGCATAGAGACAACAAGCCTTCTAGATTAGAAGGTTATGTAGTCACATGCCTTCTATGTAACAACTGACCTTCCGGTCCTACTCGTATCGACCTTCCGGTCCGTACCCTCTTGACCTTTCGGTCCATACCATACATAACATACATAGCACATACATATCACATAACAAATAACACATACATCTCATAGCATACAAGACCTTCCCGTCGCACATAGGTACCCTTCCAGGTACAGTATAGTGAGAAGACTCACCTCGGTATCTCGGATAATCTCGTACTCGATCACATTGTCTAGCCCCTGCCTAAACGCATAACAATACTCTCAAATAAATAATGGCTCTCAAAGGCAAGATTAAATCCACTCTATAATTTCCACAGAAGGGTAAAAGACCATTTTACCCCTCCCTGACCCAAAAGTCCAAAGGTTGACCAAAACCCTAAAAGTCAACGAAAGTCAACAGAAGGCAGTACCCAGCGCGTACCTTCTTTGTACGCGGGGTGTACGCCAGCGAACCATAATCGGGGCTTCAACCCCTTACGCTACGCGTACTGGGAGTTACGCCCAGCGTAAGTCCCAGTTCAGCGATTTCTTAGATTTTGGTCTTAAAGGATTAAGACACTCCTTCGACTTCCAGATCGGACTCTCTTACAACCTCTTAATCCATAAAATCAGAACCTTTAAGCCTTTGCATGGCTGTAAAGGTCCCTACACCCTCAAAACTTTTTCCTTTTCCATCCAAAGGTCTAGATCTCATGCATGGCTCCATCTTTACGTCCAAGTTTGCATTTTTATGAACATACAACACTTATAGACTAGAAATATGATAGATATAGGCCAATAGAGACCATTTGCTCATAAAGTCTCCATCTTGGGACCAAAAACCCTAGAAGTTGGTCTAAGAAGCACATAACTCAAATAACAAGGCAAGGTTTGAGCTTTTTACCTCAGGAAGAACCTCCAACCTCTGAAAAGCTCAGATCTACTCTTTCCCACAAGCTTCTAGCCTCCAAAATGACCTCTTCTTTCCTTCCACCACCTTGAAATGACACTAGAAGCTTAGAACACCAACACACTTGCTAAAAACGAAGGGACTCTCTCTATTAGGGTTTTTCTCTCTGGAATGGAGGCTGAGGTTGCAGCCATAGCATTCCTTTTATAGTGCTCAAGCCCCAAATTAGGGTTTACATCTGGACACATTATGCCCGGCGTAACCTGGGTACGCCCAGCGTACCCAAGCGAGTCCGCGTCCAAAATAAGTGTGGGAGTACGCGCAGCGTACTCCTTAGTACGCCCAACGTACTCACAAGTCTAACACATACATAAAGGACTTAACTTGACAACTTTGGAAAGGAGAAGGGTTAAATAGCTTTACCTGAATTTCGGGATGTTACAATATATACCGGGTCATGGATATGAATCGGGTCTTGGATATAACTCATGAACAAGGATCCATGCCTCACCTGCTGTTTGGAAGAAACAAGCCGCAACCCATGAAAATTCCATAATAAGAGAAATAATCTCTTTGAACAAAATTTATTTCATAAATGAGAGCAAACCAAGAAGTGTAAAATTGACAGAAATTATCCAAATACAAAATAAATAAAAATTACCGAAACACAAAATAAATAATAAATATGAAAGTGAGTGTTATAAATACTTAGTATTTTCCAGAATATGAAAGAATAATGGAGTAGTCTAGTCACATGCTATTTAAATATGTAATATCACATATTTCAAATTAATAAGAACTTTTAAAATTTAATTTGTTTCATTGCAGCGCACATTTTGGAGATGGCACGTTGTCTCATACCTAATATAAAAGAGAAATTAAATATTTTCTTATTTTTTGTTTATAAAAATCTTCTTATCCAATTAAATAGTGATATTGTAAAATTTAATGTTTATTTAATAATATTTTATTATAATAATATAACACATATCATCGTTTAATTAGTCAGGGGGATTTGTAGAAACAAAAATAAAATGTTATCGTTAAAATAATGAAAGAAAATCTAAAACCCAAAAAACACGACATGTTACTATCAACTTTTCTATTATCAATAAAATATCAAAGATATATTTCTTCCAAAATCCCAAAGACTGCAAACATGTTAGGCCCACTTGTCTTTGGGCTAAGGACGTTGGTGTTTATGGGTTAATCACGTTGCATTTGTATTATCTCTTTGTCATCGTTGTTCTGATTTTTCAAATAAATCGATTTTGGATAATAAATATCGATTACTATACTATTTTGTTGCTCAAATCACCTGGAAGTGCACAAAAACATTGTTTTGGGAGCCGAAACTGTTTCTGAAACCAAACCGGTTTGAATGCATTCAGTTTGTTTTGAATCCAATCGGCAATTTGGGATATGGAAAGTTGAAATTGGTCTAGTATCGGTTTGGCTGAATTGGTTTTCAAACCTAGAAAAAACCAATTTTCATATAATAAAATATATATTATTTCTATCTATTCTTTCTTTAATTTGTTGTTACTACAAGGTTTTGTAGGGTTTTCAAGACCAGTTTCACCCGTTATAAGATATCTATAAAAACTAAAAAACTAATAGTAGAAAAATACCGTTTTAAACATGTAAATTCCTGAAACTGTTTTTGAAACCAAACGATTTGAACGCTTTCAGTTTGTTTTGAATCCAATCCGGCAATTTGGGATATGGAAGGTTGAAATTGGTCTAGTATCGGTTTGGCTAAATTGGTTTTCAAACCTAGAAAAAACCAATTTTCATATAATAAAATATATATTATTTCTATCTATTCTTTCTTTAATTTGTTGTTACTACAAGGTTTTGTAGGGTTTTCAAGACTAGTTTCACCCGTTATAAGATATCCATAAAAACTAAAAAACTAATAGTAGAAAAATACCGTTTTAAACTTGTAAATTCCTGAATGGCCAAAAAATATCATGCTTTAGGGCAAATCTATGTCTTTTTTGCTTATTTGTTTGCTTCTTATAAACATGAAAATTTTGTTTGATTATGACTCTAAAAATCATGTTCACAAAATGCAAAAACAGAAAAAATATATATATATTTTTGAGAAAATTATAAAAATGAACCTTTAGATATGGTGTAATAGGCATATAAAGTCCGACTTTAATAACATAGATAAACTCCGTCCTTGTGTTTTTTTCGAAATTGCAGAGATTGTTCTTTTTACACTCGACATCAAAATCTCCTGTTATTTTTTTTATATTATTATTATTGTTTTTTTTTTTTTTGTAAAATGCTATTTTTATCACTAAATTTTTTATTTTTTATATCTTTTTTTTTCTTTTATTATTACTCTCGTGAACTGTAGGGACCATTTATGTAAATCCCAAATCCAATTTGATAGCTTCTTAATCCTAGAATTTTAGTTTGACAACTAAAACATTCAATCAATCTGAATATGCATTGTTCATAGTTAACGTCCCTCAAAGAAATTCATGAAGCTTATCTTGCAAAAATAGTAGGCCAAATTTGAAAAACCTCAAAGAAACATATTGTTCTGAAATATATAACAATGTAGCAGATTTCAGATGAGTGTCAGTTTGTCCATTCAACTCGTGATGTAATTTGTTGGTGAACTCGTGATATTGTCCACACCTTAACAAGGTTCTCTCAAATGTCTTGTCGAGCTTTAAAAAGAGACTACACCTGGAGTTCCACAAGATAAAAGCGAGAATACGATGAAATTTGATTTCTACATCAAACTAGATCCCCCAATGGTTAGCCATATGGATTCCAAATGTATAACACATGTAGTAATCAAGCAGTTCATAACGCTTTGTGCGCACAAAAAATGTAATTTTTTAGATCTTGATCATTTTGCAGATTCGTAATGGAAATATGTAGGTAATCGGAACTGTACGACGAAGAAGACCTGGACACAACACTGTGGCTATTAATTTGCTTGTCGTGTTCTCCGTCGAAAGATTTGAATACCACATATGAAGCGTACTCCATGAACAAATTGAACGTCTTAGGGCTTCTAAGAGTGGAAGTAACATCGTGAATTTTCAAAATAATTTTTTATTTTTAAAACATTCATTCATTCATAAATAATGTCAAACACATTGTTTCAAATGATATTATCACAAAAACTTTTCCCCAGAATCTATACAAAACTCCAATGCGTGTGTGTGTATGAATCATGTCGGCGCCTTCCCACGCTTATCACTAGTACCTGAAACACATAACACAACAACGGTAAGCATAAATGCTTAGTGAGTTCCCCAAAATACCACATACAGCACATACGCCACTCAAGGCAATAATACGACCCTCCGATCAATGTGTCTTCGCGGGACCCTCCAGTCCCGTAGCTCGTTGGTCCCTTAGGTCCGGTCATAACTCGTTGGACCCTCCGGCCCGGTCTATATCATCATAGAACATAAAAATATCATATAGCACATATTCTCATACATAACACATAAGACCCTCTGGTCATCACATAGTACCACTCTAGGTAATGTATAGTGAGAAGACTCACCTCGATGTCTCGAAGAATATCTGACTCGGAAGAAGTATGATCTAGCCTCCGCCTAATCACATAAAGTAATACTCTCATAAATACAACTGTACTCAACCCTAAAGTCAACAAGGTCAACGGTCGAACTTGACCTGACTCGTCGAGTGCACAAGGGCAACTTGGCGAGTCCACACGTGTCCACTGACTCACTTAATCCCTCTTTTAACACGTCGAGTTCTTCCCCTGACTCGACGAGTTCCACATGGCAAGAATCAAGGGGCCACCCCGACTCAACTCGCCGAGTCTCAAGAACAACTCGGCGAGTTCCACTTGAACTCAGTCCCCCCCCCCCCGACTCTCCCTGACTCACTGAGTTATACCCCAACTCAGCTAGTCCACTCACTGAGTGATTAACGGGAAATCTTCATACCACTCGCCGAGTCTGCTCTTCGGACTCGACGAGTTCATGCCATGCACAAACTCTATACAGCTCCTGAGGTCATATCTGTTCCATACAATCATAGATCTGGCCTCCCCAAGCATGATAATCACATAAAGTTCGGACCTTGACACATATATAATATAGAAATGGTCCAAAATAGTGATTTAGCCCCACAAATGACATTCTAAGCTCATGACATCCAAAATGGCTCATAAAGCTCCAAGGGTTTAGGTCTCTAGACCTCTTTGAGTCCAGATCCAAAGCTTAAACTCGAAAAGCAGACTAAATACTCTACATACTCTTCTTCTAAAGGGTTTGATAACCCTAACTCTATATCAAAGCTCAAAACTGGAGAAGGTCCGAAGGGATACCTTAATATGAAGCCTTTGATCCCTGAAGACACTAGATTTGCACTTCCTTCAGCCTTCTTTTGCCTTGGACACATTCTCTTTCAAATTTCAACAACAAAAACTCAAGATTGCCTCTCCTTTCCTCACAAACGCACTAGATCTCTTTAGGGTTTCTCTCTGGGGGTTGGTGGCCACAAATGACGGACATAAGGCCCTTTAAATAGGTCTCAAACCCTGGAAATTAGGGTTTCATTAAACAGCGTGGACTCGCCGAGTCCAGCTGTGAACTCGCATACAAATCCGCGACCATACTCGGCAAGTCTAGATGCCAACTCGCCGAGTACCCCCACAAAACCCAAAAATAAAAGAATAAAATATCATACCTGGGAATCCGGGTGTTACAATTCTCCCCCACTAGAATCAGACTTCTCCCTCGAAGTCTCACTCTATAAACAACTTCGGATGCTGCTCCCGCATCTCACGCTCCGGTTCCCAAGTCAACTCTGACCCTTTCCGATGCTGCCACTGGACTTGCACCAGCGGCACTTCCTTATTCCTCAAAACCTTGATCTTCAGATCCCTCATCGCCACCGGCCTCTCGGCATAATTCAGGCTCGCATCCACCTGAATATCTTCTAAGGGAACCACTGCCGACTCGTCGGCTATACACTTTCGCAACTACGACACGTGGAAAGTGTCATGAATCTGACCCAACTCTGCTGGCAACTCCAAACGGTAGGCTACCCTGCCTACCCTTGCGATCACCCTGAAAGTTCCAATATATCGGGGCCCCAACTTGCCCCTCTTCCTGAATCGGATCACTCCTTTCCAAGGAGACACCTTCAGGAGCACGAAGTCGCCGACCTGAAACTCGAGCTCGGACCGGCATCTGTCCGCATAACTCTTCTGACGACTGTGAGCGGTCAAAAACCTCTGCCTGACCTGCTGGATCTCCTCTGTCGTCTGAAGCACAATCTCGGTGCTACCCATCACACGCTGCCCTACTTCTTCCCAGCAAATAGGGGTTCGACACCTCCTCCCATACAACAGCTCAAAGGGAGGCATGCCAATGCTCAAATGATGGCTGTTGTTATAAGAAAACTCCGCCAAGGGAAAATACGTGTCCCAACTCCCGCTGAAATCCAACACACATGCCCAGAGCATGTCCTCGAGCGTCTGAATTGTCCGCTCACTCTGCTCGTCAGTCTGCAGGTGGTATGCGGCACTAAAATGCAGTTTCGTACCTAATTCCTCATGAAACGTCTTCTAGAATCTAGAAGTGAAACGTACATCCCGATCTGAGACAATCGAGATCGGCACTCCATGTCACGATACCACCTCTCTCACGTACATCTCTGCCAACTTCTCTGCGGAAGAGCTCTCACTGATGGCCAGGAAGTGAGCACTCTTCGTCAATCTGTCCACAATCACCCAAATTGCATCGACACCCCTCGCGGTTCTTGGAAACTTGGTGATGAAATCCATAGTAATTTGTTCCCATTTCCTTTCGGGATTCTCCAATGGTTGCAGCTTACCATGTGGACGCTGGTGCTCGGCCTTCACCCTGCGACATGTCAAGCACCTCTCTACAAACCATGCGACATCCCTCTTCATACAGGGCCACCAATAATCCTTCTTCAGGTCCAAAAACATCCTAGTGGCCCCGGGATGGATCGATAATTTCGATCAATGAGACTCTTCCATCAAAATGGTACGCGTTCCGCCCACAGACGGTACCCAAATCCGGCCCTGAAATGTCATAAGCCCCCGGCTGTTGGTAACAAATTCTGATACCCGTCCGACAACTCGCTCCCTCTTTTGTCTCTCTGGCTTCACAGCCTCAGCCTGGGCCCCACGAATAGCATCCAACACCGGGGTCATCACTGACAATCTCAAACAAACATCTCGAATTGGGGCGCCCTCCACCCTACGGCTCAATGCATCGGCTACCACATTAGCCTTGCCCGAGTGGTATAGGATCTCACAATCATAATCATTGACCACGTCCAACCACCTCCTCTGGCGCATATTCAGGTTGGCTGATCTATCAAATACTTCAAGCTCTTATGGTCCGTGTATATTGTACACCGAACCCCATACAGATAATGTCGCCAGATCTTGAGAGTGAACACTACTGCTCCTAACTCCAAATCATGAGTGGGATATCTCGACTCATGAGACTTAAGCTGCCTCGATGCATAAGCAATCACATGCCCCCTCTGCATAAGCACCGCTCCCAATCCGGATATCGATGCATCACAATAAACCATAAAATCTTCCATCCCTTCCGGAAGAGCCAACACTGGTGATTCGCATAATTTCTGGCGAAGTGTCTCGAACGAGGTCTGCTGCTCCGGACCCCAAGAAAACGCAACACCCTTCCGGGCCAACTTGGTGAGTGGCACGACGATCCTGGAGAAATCCTTAATAAATCTCCGATAATAGCTGGCCAAACCCAGAAAACTTCTGATCTCGGTGGGTGACATCGGCACCTCCCATCTCATGACCGCCTCAATCTTGGCCGGATCGACCAATATCCCATTCTGGTTAACGAGGTGTCCCAGAAACTAAACCTCTCGCAAGCAGAACTCACATTTGGAGAACTTGGCATAAAGCCTCTCCGATCTCAGAACTTCGAGGATCTCCCTCAAATGCTCCTCATGCTGCTCTCTGGATCTCGAATACACCAAAATGCCGTCGATGAACACGATCACTGAGTGATCCAGCATCGGTCTGCACACCCGGTTCATGAGATCCATGAACACCGTTGGTGCGTTGGTGAGTCCGAAAGGCATCACCACGAACTCGTAATGCCCATAACGAGTTCGAAATGCCATCTTCTGGACGTCCTCCTCCCGCACCCTCACCTGATGATACTCAGACCTTAAATCGATCATGGAGAACCAAGATGCTCCCTGCAACTGATCAAACAAATCATCAATCCTCGGCAACAGGTAACAGTTTTTGACCGTTAGCTTATTCAGCTCACGATAATCAATGCACATCTGGAGCGTGCCATCCTTCTTCTTGACAAAAAGGATAGGCGCCCCCCAAAGCGAACTGATCGGCCTGATAAACCCCTTCCCAGCAGCTCCTGAAGCTGCAAGGATAACTTCTGCATCTCCGGAGGCGCAAGGCGATATGGCGCCTTAGCGATAGGCGCAGCTCCTGGAACCAATTCAATACCGAACTCTACCTGCCTCTCCGGAGGCACACCTGACAATTCCTCTAGAAATACATCCGGAAACTCACGCACTATCGGAACCTCATCCACCGACTTCGGTCTCCCTGAAACAACCCTCGCATCCATCACATATGCCACAAATCCTCTACAGCCCTGATGTAGACTCTATCTCGCTCTGGCGGCCGAACAAAATGCTGACCCCGCACAGGTACCATTTCCGTGCACTGTAAGAACTCCCCCACTAGGGTCTCGAATCGTCACCAACTGACGCTCGCAGTCTATCACAACTCCATATCGGCTCAACCAATCCATACCCACTATAACACACACGTCCCCCGTCGCGATCGGAACCAGATCTATCAGAAACTCCACATCGAAGATCTCAATGACACATCCTCGAATCACGTCCGAGGCATACACTACTCGCTCATCAGCTATGGAAACTCGCAGAGACCGATCCAACGCCTCTCGACGGACACTAATATGCTGACTAAATGCTATGGAAACAAACGACCGACTCGCACCCAAGTCAAATAATACCAATGCAGGCACAAAACTCATAAGAAAAGTACCTACGCATATCATCATATAAGCATAAAAACCCAACTCAAATAAAAGATGGAAAGAGAATACATACCAGCCACAACATCGGGCGTCGCGCGGACCTCCTCTGCGGTCAACTGAAATGCCCTCCCACGAGCCTTCGGGGCCTCGACCTTCACCAGCCGAATCTCGATAGTCCTAGTAGCAGGCACAAATCCCTGTGCTGATCCCTGAAGGAGTTGCGGACACTCGGCCTTCCGATGGCCGGTCTGGTTGCAATGAAAGCAAACCGAGAATCCCTTGGGGCAATCCCTCGCAATATGCCCCTCCTTCCCACACTTGTAGCATATCCCGGCCCTGCACGACCCCTCGTGACTTTTACCGCACTTCCCACAAGTGTGGCCCTTCGCGCCTCCAGACCTCGAATCAGCGGGTTAAGCCCGCTTGGCTGCCGGCTGAGACTGAGCCGGCCACCAATCCATCCTCTGAGACTCGGCCTCCTCCCTGGCCTAAGTCTCCAACTCGATCTCCCTCTTCCGAGCATTTTCCCGGAGCTCAGCAAATGTCCGATAAGTCGAGTTCGCCATGAACTCCCGAATATCTCTCCTCAGCACACTCAGATAACGGCTCATACGAGCCTGATCAGATGACACCTGCTCAGGGCAAAACATCACCCTCTCATGAAACTTCCTGGTAATGACTGCCACAGAATCAGTGTGACAACCCCATTTTCACGGCCAGAAAAGACCGATTTTGTTTATGCTTTATAAAAATCATAGTGCTTCTTTTAATAAAAATATTGCGGAATTTATTCCCAGAAAAACACGATAAATACGTTATCAAAACATTTTCGAAGAAACATATTTTTTTCATTTAAAAATGTTTGGGATGTCATCGTCAATACAGAAACATAAGCATAAACGGAACTTACATTTATTTACACTAGTGATCTACATCTCTTTAAATCTCTCAGTGTAATGTGACTTGTGATATAAATAAACTGAGTGGGTCAGGTTGGGAAACCTGGTGAGTACATAGGGTTTTCAACCCACAATAATATAATTATTATGTTTAAACAATCAAACAATCAACCCAATTACCCATCCCCATTATCTTCTTTACTCTTAAGGATTTAACCTAAGAGTCATCTATCCTGCATTCGTTTATTCCGAAGTCCCTTACTTCCAGGGTTATAGGACTGACACTAAGTCCATAGCTACCAATGTTCGTTCGTAAAGCACCATAGCTGCTATAGTCTATTCATCGGGTACTAAATCCATAGCTACCGGTGTTTATCTAATAGGTACTAAGTCCATAGCTACCAATTCCCAACAGGTACTAAATCCATAGCTACCAGTGTTTGTCCAATAGGCACTAAGTCCATAGCTGCCGATGTTTATTAGGCACTAAGTACATAGCTGCCGATGTTTTACTCACATCATCTTTTATCTCTCATCGTTCATCTACCCATGTCATACCCAACATATCCGTATATATAAAATACGTATACAGTTTAAATCCTTTAAAACATGCATAAAAACGTTCATCCAGCATAGACAACAAGTACTCAAATAATATGCACACTTAGCATGTAATTTATATAAAATACTTCATATCTATGTGTAAGATGAAAGTAACTATGCACTCACCTGAAAGGTGGTGACTCAGCACTCAGACAGCGCTTCGATACTCTCAAAACAATTTCCTTCGATAAAACCTAGTACTAATACCACTAGGGTTTAGTCTAACGATAACCGCGACAAATTAATTAGTCTGACTATTATTATTATTGTATAAGCGTTAATAACACTCAATATAACTCATAATAATAGCCCAAATAATTATTTTAAGGACCTAATAACATTCCTATAATTATTTGAAAGCTATATTAAAAATTGCGTAAGCATAGCACACTTACAGCGAATTTTATCGAAAACCGGAACTTAATTGGAGCAGTGTTTCGAAACCGAAAGACTCCTTTTTCTCAGGACTCTGGGAGCCTCGGGGCTTCCCTCGGGAGCTAGGGATTTTATCTAGGGCTTAGGGGTGGTTTGGGAGCTAGAGAGAGAAAGTATTTTACAGAGAGAAGGAGAATGGTGTGAAAAATGAAGGCTTCCCTCGCAGCTATTTATAGGCTGCTGGCTTCGGATTTACGCGGGGCGTACCGAGGGTACGCTGGGCGTACTCCTCAGATAAGACCACCACCTCGGACCCAGCTGTCTTGCACCCATCGGACGGATAAGAACCAAAGTATGCAGGGCGTACTTGGCCTCGGATGCGGGGCGTAATGCGAAGGCTTCGTGGCATGATCCGAAGCGAGGTCTGATCAGCGATGGAGGGTCCAGATGTTGCCACGTCATCTCAGTTTCGCAATTTTCCTTCTCGACTTCTAAAAATCATAACTTTCGCATACGAGCTCCGTTTTCGACGTTCTTTATATCCACACGAAAGTGGGAACATACTCTACAACTTTCGTTTAGACTCCGTCGACTAATTTTGAATCTATTTTAAATTTTATATTATTAATAGGCCGGGACAGGATTGGTCCGTTAAATCCTCATAACTTCTTCATCCGATGTCCGTTTTTGCCCATCTTTTTCTCGTTACCCTACTCTTATCGAGATCTTCGATTCTCGTTTACGTCTTGTCGGCTAAAAACCGCTCGATTTAATATTCAAATTTCGGGTTGTACACTACTAGTCCGAAACTTCGAAAAATCATAACTTCTTTATACGAAGTCAGATTTGGGCGTTCTTTTTATCGATGTTATTAGTTTAACATATTCTACAACTTTCGTTTAGATCACTAAGGCTAAATCTCGCTGTATCAGAAATTCACTATTTACGCTTCCCGGTGTCGTGCCGGTTCCATCGCGAAACTTCGACGGGTCATAACTTCTTCGTTATAACTCGGATTCCGGCGTTATTTATATGTACGGAAACCTTGTGAAATATCTTACAACTTGGTTAAGATTATTTATTCTAAATAATCTTTTATCGAAAATTCGTTTTTGACCCCTATTGCCTCTAATTGACTATCCCGGATCTACGGGCGTTACAATTATCTCCCCCTTAGGATGATTACGTCCCGAATTCATCAACAAAACAGGGCTCGTATAATGACTCCATATGTCATCTCTTCATCCTAGGTAATAATTATAACTTCTATATTCCTTCAAGTCTATCTCTTAGACTCATTGACTGTAAGCAGTACTCGATCGTGCACCTGCTCTCTACCTCAGGTTAGACTCCAAATTATGACTGTCAAGTCACAATCTCGATCCTTACTGGATACGAACTTGAAATGAGTTCTTTTATTACTACTATAGATCGATGTGTCATATTCTAATGACCTATCATCGTATGTTGCAACGCTTAGACTCAGGTCTTTTAGAGTTAAATTGTAAAACAGACTATGCCTTCCTTCATGTTCTAATGTGATATAATCACACTTTAACATTAGGCATTTCTGGCTACCAACTCCTTTAACAACGAGCGCGATACTTCTATTGATTGCTTTGATTTCAATCGTTTGGTTTAAGTCGGACGCTACATCAAACTTGGTTTTCTGAACCACGTAACCTACTCATCGTAGTCGGACTCAACGGGAAATGACCACTAGGGTCGGGATAACAACAATCTTCTTAGTCATTACCGAAACAATGGTAACGACATACTTGAATAAAACGAAATCAATTACTAGCTTCTTGGTAACCTTGTGACTTTCCCTGATCCAAGTGTGAGTCTTGTGCTTCCGGTAGTATAGGCCTCTACTACCATTCACACCTACTCATACTCGTCCCAAGTATAGTCTCGCAGTTTTCCAAGTCACCATACAAGAAAATCACATAACAACTTAACACACCAGATAACAAAACGAAGATTTTATTATTTCTTGAAACTATTACATAGGTGTTCAAGTTCACGTTGGACTATGCGACTAATGGGCTACATCATACGATACTATGCCTACTGCATAACTTGATCTTCGGGTATAAAGTCCTTATCCTTGATTCCTCGCATGGTTTTCTGCTTCGTCGAGGATCACGTGAAATGCCCTTGGCGTTGGTGGCGTTTCTGGTCTTGCTGTTTTATTTTTCCTCGAGCAGTCTCTGGACATGTGCCCCTTGCCTCCACATCCATAGCATACTTTATCATTATGTGTGCAGTCTTTGGAATAGTGACCAGTCCTCCCACACTTGTAACAAGTCACTTCTTCATTGCACTTCCCACCATGCTTCTTCTTGCATTTATCACACCATCTCGCTTCACCTCCATCTCCTCCTCCAAGCTTTCAGAATTTGCTTTCCTTGTTGGACCTCGAAGATCCTTCAAACTTCCGCTTCTCTCCTGCCTTATCTTTTTCTAGACCATTTTCTCTTATCTGGGCCTCTACGTTCTTAGCTGCCCTAACAACTGTTTTCAAGGTAGTTGCCATTTCGACCATTGGCCCAAAGTCAGTGGGCAGTCCGTTAGCAAACCTATTAATCTTGGAGAGTTCAGTAGGCACCAAGTAGGGGAATAGCTTCATCCTCTCGGTGAATGTGGTGTCATACTCATCAACACTCATCTTCCCTTTCTTCAGGTTCTGAAACTCGTTGTTTAGGTCTATCAGATCTATCTCCGAGCAGTACTGCATTTTCAACTATTCCAAGAACTCTTCCCATGACATCCTTAAGGCTTCTCCTCGTGGCATCGTATCTTCCAATAGCTTCCAGTAGCTCAAAACTCCAGTCTTGAGTTGTCTTACGGCGAAGATTGTCTTTTGTTTCTCGCTACAGTCGCAGCTTTCAAACACCATTTCCATCTCGGAGATCCAATCCATAATCTCCACAGGTTTTGGGCTTCCTTAGAGACTTGGTGGTTTCGCACCCAAGAAATTCTTGTACATTTGCCCGTCCTTGTAGTTTCTCCTCTCAGGGCCATCTTGAGTCCCTACTTGACTCACTTGGCGGTTGTAGTTCCCTTCCTCCGATTGCTTGGGAATCAGCTCGGGTTGCTCAGTGGGCATAGTAGGTTCGTCCCTATTTGACATCCTCCTCATTTCTTCCCTTTGTTCAGCTAGCATAGCCCGAATCATGGCTTGAACTCCAGCCATGGTGATTGGCTCAGGTGCAACTTCTTCTACAACAGGTATTTGCTGAACCACTAGGGGTTGGTTCCTATTCTCATTTGCATTCACGTTTCCGCTACGGGTCCTTGCCATCTTGATCTATACACCGAATAAGGTGAATCTAGACCTTTACTTAGGATTGACGTTTAAATCATCCTTATCACTCCGAAACGTTTACATGCTAGTTCTAATATCGTAGTCGTACGTTTAGAATCCTAAACACATAAGGTTTCCAGATCCTGTCGTCAATAGACCAAGATCCGAACAATTAACAACATATCAGGAATAAAGTATTTAGCACATAAAAGCATTTTAGGGACAATTCCTAAAATAAGCTAGTGCTCACACCTCACAATCATCGCTTAGCATTCTATGTTTAAGTCTAGAAATAAATTCCATATTCCTAGTTCGCTTAAACTAATGCTCTGATACCAACTGTGACATCCCCGTTTTCACGGCCAAAAAAGACCGATTTTGTTTATGCTTTATAAAAATCAGAGTGCTTCTTTTAATAAAAATGTTGCGGAATTTATTCCCAGAAAAACACGATAAATATGTTATCAAAACATTTTCGAAGAAACGTATTTTATTCATTATAAAATGCTTGGGATGTCATCGTCAATACAAAAACATAAGCATAAACGGAACTTACATTTATTTACACTAGTGATCTACATCTCTTTAAATCTCTCAGTGTAATGTGACTTCATATCAACACTTGTGATAAAAATAAACTGAGTGGGTCAGGTTGGGAAACCTGGTGAGTACATAGGGTTTTCAACCCACAATAATATAATTATTATGTTTAAACAATCAAACAATCAACCTAATTACACATCCCCATTATCTTCTTTACTCTTAAGGATTTAACCTAAGAGTCATCTATCCTGCATTCGTTTATTCCGAAGTCCCTTACTTCCAGGGTTATAGGACTGGCACTAACTCCATAGCTGCCAATGTTCGTTCTTAAAGCACTAATTCCATAGCTGCTATAGTCTATTCATCAGATACTAAATCCATAGCTACCGGTGTTTATCTAATAGGTACTAAGTACATAGCTACCAATTCCCAACAGGTACTAAATCCATAGCTACCGGTGTTTGTCCAATAGCCACTAAGTCCATAGCTGTCGATGTTTATTAGGCACTAAGTCCATAGCTGCCGATGTTTTACTCACATCATCTTTTATCTCTCATCGTTCATCTACCCATGTCATACCCAACATATCCGTATATATAAAATACATATACAGTTTAAATCCTTTAAAACATGCATAAAAACGTTCATCCAGCATAGACAACAAGTACTCAAATAATATGCACACTTAGCATGTAATTTATATAAAATACTTCATATCTATGTGTAAGATGAAAGTAACTATGCACTCACCTGAAAGGTGGTGACTCAGCACTCAGACAGCGCTTCGATACTCTGAAAACAATTTCCTTCGATAAAACCTAGTACTAATACCACTAGGGTTTAGTCTAACGATAACCGCGACAAATTAATTAGTCTGACTATTATTATTATTGTATAAGCGTTAATAACACTCAATATAACTCATAATAATAGCCCAAATAATTATTTTAAGGACCTAATAACATTCCTATAATTATTTGAAAGCTATATTAAAAATTGCGTAAGTGTGGCACACTTACAGCGAATTTTATCGAAAACCGGAACTTAATTGGAGCAGCGTTTCGAAACCGAAAGACTCCTTTTTCTCTGGACTCCGGGAGCTAGGGATTTTATCTAGGGCTTAGGGGTGGTTTGGGAGCTAGAGAGAGAAAGTATTTTAGAGAGAGAAGGAGAATGGTGTGAAAAATGAAGGCTGCCCTCGCAGCTATTTATAGGCTGTTGGCTTCGGATTTATGCTGGGCATACCGAGGGTACCCTGGGCGTACTCCTCGGATAAGACCACCAGCTCGGACCCAACTGTCTTGCACCCATCAGACGGATAAGAACGGAAGTACGCAGGGCGTACTTGGCCTCGGACACGGGGCATAATGCGAAGGCTTTGTGGCATGATCCGAAGCGAGGTCTGATCAGCGATGGAGGGTCCAGATGTTGCCACGTCATCTCAGTTTCGCAATTTTCCTTCTCGACTTCTAAAAATCATAACTTTCGCATACGAGCTCCATTTTCGACGTTCTTTATATCCACGCGAAGGTGGGAACATACTCTACAACTTTCGTTTAGACTTCGTTGGCTAATTTTGAATCTATTTTAAATTTTATATTATTAAACGGCCGGGACAAGATTGGTCCGTTAAATCCTCATTACTTCTTCATCCGATGTCCGTTTTCGCCCATCTTTTTCTTGTAATGCTAATCTTATCGAGATCTTCGATTCTTATTTACGTCTTGTTGGCTAAAAACCGCTCGATTTAATATTCATATTTCAGGTTGTACACTGCTAGTCCGAAACTTCGAAAAATCATAAATTTTTCATACGAAGTCAGATTTGGGCGTTCTTTTTATCGATGTTATTAGTTTAACATATTCTACAACTTTCGTTTAGATCACTAAGGCTAAATCTCGCTGTATCAGAAATTCACTATTTACGCTTCCCGGTGTCGTGCCGGTTCCATCGCGAAACTTCGATGGGTCATAACTTCTTCGTTATAACTCGGATTCCGGCGTTCTTTATATGTACGGAAACCTTATGAAATATCCTACAACTTGGTTAAGATTATTTATTCTAAATAATCTTTTATCGAAAAGTCGTTTTCGACCCCTATTGCCTCTAATTGACTATCCCGGATCTACGGGCGTTACAATTATCTCCCCCTTAGGATGATTACGTCCCGAATTCATCAACAAAACAGGGCTCGTATAATGACTCCATATGTCATCTCTTCATCCTAGGTAATAATTATAACTTCTATATTCCTTCAAGTCTATCTCTTAGACTCATTGATTGTAAGCAGTACTTGATCGTGCACCTGCTCTCTACCTCAGGTTAGACTCCAAATTATGACCGTCAAGTCACAATCTTGATCCTTACTGGATACGAACTTGAGATGAGTTCTTTTATTACTACTATAGATCGATGTGTCATATTCTAATGACCTATCATCGTATGTTGCAACGCTTAGACTCAGGTCTTGTAGAGTTAAATTCTAAAACAGACTATACCTTCCTTCATGTTCTAATGTGATATAATCACACTTTAACATTAGGCATTTCTGGCTACCAACTCCTTTAACAACGAGCGCGATACTTCTATTGATTGCTTTGATTTCAATAGTTTGGTTTAAGTCGGACGCTACATCAAACTTGGTTTTCTGAACCACGTAACCTACTCATCGTAGTCGGACTCAATGAGATATGACCACTAGGGTCGGGATAACAACAATCTTCTTAGCCATTACCGAAACAATGGTAATGACATACTTGAGTAAAATGAAATCAATTACTAGCTTCTTGGTAACCTTGTGACTTTTGCTGATCCAAGTGTGAGTCCTGTGCTTCCGGTAGTATAGGCCTCTACTACCATTCACACCTACTCATACTCGTCCCAAGTATAGTCTCGCAGTTTTCCAAGTCACCATACAAGAAAATCACATAACAATTTAACATACCAGATAACAAAAACGAAGATTTTATTATTTCTTGAAACTATTACATAGGTGTTCAAGTTCACCCTGGACTATGCCACTAATGGGCTACATCATACGATACTATGCCTACTGCATAACTTGATCTTCGGGTATAAAGTTCTTATCCTTGATTCCTCACATGGTTTTTTGCTTCGTCGAGGCTCATGTGAAATGCCCTTGGCCTTGGTGGCGTATCTAGTCTTGCTGTTTTATTTTTCCTTGGGCAGTCTCTGGACATGTACCCCTTGCCTCCATATCCGTAGCATACTTTATCATTATGTGTGTAGTCTTTGGAATAGTGACCAGTCCTCCCACACTTGTAACAAGTCACTTCTTCGTCGCTTCACCTCCATCTCCTCCTCCAAGCTTTGAGAATTTGCTTTCCTTGTTGGACCTCAAAGATCCTTCAAACTTCCGCTTCTCTCCTGCCTTATCTTTTTCTAGACCCTTTTCTCTTATCTGGGCCTCTACGTTCTTAGTAGCCCTAACAGCTGCTTTCAAGGTAGTTTCCATTTCGACCATTGGGCCAAAGTTAGTGGGCAGTCCGTTAGCAAACCTATTAATCTTGGAGAGTTCAGTAGGCACCAAGTAGGGGAATAGCTTCATCCTCTCGGTGAATGTGGTGGCATACTCATCAACACTCATCTTCCCTTTCTTCAGGTTCTGAAACTCGTTGTTTAGGTCTATCAGATCTATCTCCGAGCAGTAGTGCATTTTCAACTATTCCAAGAACTCTTCCCATGACATCCTTAAGGCTTCTCCTCGTGGCATCGTATCTGCCAATAGCTTCCAGTAGCTCAAAACTCCAGTCTTGAGTTGTCTTACGGCAAAGATTGTCTTCTGTTTCTCGCTACAGTCGCAGCTTTCAAACACCATTTCCATCTCGGAGATCCAATCCATAATCTCCACAGGTTTTGGGCTTCCTGAGAGACTTGGTGGTTTCGCACCCAAGAAATTCTTGTACATTTGCCCGTCCTTGTAGTTTCTCCTCTCAGGGCCATCTTGAGTCCCTACTTGACTCACTTGGCGGTTGTAGTTCCCTTCCTCCGATTGCTCGGGAATCAGCTCGGGTTGCTCAGTGGGCATAGTAGGTTCGTCCCTATTTGACATCCTCCTCATTTCTTCCCTTTGTTCAGCTAGCATAGCCCGAATCATGGCTTGAACTCCAGCCATGGTGACTGGCTCAGGTGCAACTTCTTCTACAACAGGTATTTGCTGAACCACTGGGGGTTGGTTCCTATTCTCATTTGCATTCACGTTTCCGTTACGAGTCCTTTCCATCTTGATCTATACACCGAATAAGGTGAATCTAGACCTTTACTTAGGATTGACATTTAAATCATCCTTATCACTCCGAAACGTTTACATGCTAGTTCTAATATCGTAGTCGTACGTTTAGAATCCTAAACACATAAGGTTTCCAGATCCGGTCGGCAACAGACCATAGATCCGAACAATTAACAGCATATCAGGCATAAAGTATTTAGCACATAAAAGCATTTTAGGCACAATTCCTAAAATAAGCTAGTGCTCACACCTCACAATTATCGCTTAGCATTCTAAGTTTAAGACTGGAAATAAATTCCATATTCCTAGTTCGCTTAAACTAATGCTCTGATACCAACTGTGACATACCCATTTATACGGCCAAAAAAGACCGATTTTGTTTATGCTTTATAAAAATCAGAGTGCTTCTTTTAATAAAAATGTTGCGGAATTTATTCCCAGAAAAACACAATAAATACGTTATTAAAACATTTTCGAAGAAACATATTTTATTCATTTAAAAATGTTTGGGATGTCATCGTCAATACATAAACATAAGCATAAACGGAACTTACATTTATTTACACTAGTAATCTACATCTCTTTAAATCTCTCAGTGTAATGTGACTTCATATCAACACCTGTGATATAAATAAACTGAGTGGGTCAGGTTGGGAAACCCGGTGAGTACATAGGGTTTTCAACCCACATTAATATAATTATTATGTTTTCAACCCAATTACCCATCCCCATTATCTTCTTTACTCTTAAGGATTTAACCTAAGAGTCATCTATCCTGCATTCGTTTATTCTGAAGTCCCTTACTTCCAGGATTATAGGACTGGCACTAAGTCCATAGCTGCCAATGTTCGTTCGTAAAGCACTAATTCCATAGCTACTATAGTCTATTCATCGGGTACAGTTTAAATCATGCATAAAAATGTTCGTCCAGCATAGACAGCAAGTACTCAAATAATATGCACACTTTGCATGTAATTTATATAAAATACTTCATATCTATGTGTAAGATGAAAGTAACTATGCACTCACCTGAAAGGTGGTGACTCAGCACTCAGACAGCGCTTCGATACTCTCAAAACAATTTCCTTCGATAAAACCTAGTACCAATACCACTAGGGTTTAGTCTAACGATAACCGCGACAAATTAATTAGTCTGACTATTATTATTATTGTATAAGCGTTAATAACACTCAATATAACTCATAATAATAGCCCAAATAATTATTTTAAGGACCTAATAACATTCCTATAAATATTTGAAAGCTATATTAAAAATTGCGTAAGCGTAGCACACTTACAGCGAATTTTATCGAAAACCGGAACTTAATTGCAGCAGCGTTTCGAAACCGAAAGACTCCTTTTTCTCGGGATTCCAGGAGCTTCGGCGCTTCCCTCGGAAGCTAGGGATTTTATCTAGGGCTTAGGTGTGGTTTGGGAGCTAGAGAGAGAAAGTATTTTAGAAAGAGAAGGAGAATGGTGTGAAAAATGAAGGCTGCCCTTGCAGCTATTTATAGGCTGATGGCTTCGGATTTACGCTGGGCGTACTCCTCGGATAAGACCACCAGCTCGGACCCAACTGTCTTGCACCCATCAGACGGATAAGAACCGAAGTACGCGGGGCGTACTTGGCCTCGGACGCGGGGCGTAATGCGAAGGCTTCGTGGCATGAACCGAAGCGAGGTCTGATCAGCGATGGAGGGTCCAGATGTTGCCACGTCATCTCAGTTTCACAATTTTCCTTCTCGGCTTCTAAAAATCATAACTTTCGCATACGAGCTCCGTTTTCGACGTTCTTTTTATCCAAGCGAAGGTGGGAACATACTATACAACTTTTGTTTAGACTCCGTCGGCTAATTTTGATTCTTTTTTAAATTTTATATTATTAACAGGCCGGGACAAGATTGGTCCGTTAAATCCTCATAACTTCTTCATCCGATGTCCATTTTCACCCATCTTTTTCTCGTTGCGCTACTCTTATCGAGATATTCGATTCTTGTTTAGGTTGTGTAGGCTAAAAACCGCTCGATTTAATATTCGAATTTCGGGTTGTACACTGCTAGTCCGAAACTTTGAAATATCATAACTTCTTCATACGAAGTCAGATTTGGGCGTTCTTTTTATCGATGTTCTTAGTTTAACATATTCTACGACTTTCGTTAAGATCGCTAAGGCTAAATCTCGCTGTATCATAAATTCACTATTTACGCTTCCCGGTGCCGTGCCGGTTCCGTCGTGAAACTTGGACGGGTCATAACTTCTTTACGGAAACCTTGTGACATATCCTACAACTTGGTTAAGATTATTTTTTCTAAATAATCTTTTGTCGAAAAGTCGCTTTCGACCCTATTGCCTCTAATTGACTAGCCGGATCTACGGGCGTTACAATCAGTACCCTGGTTGAGGGTCAAAAACTCCTGAATCAACCGTTCCCTTCCACCGGGGGGAACATACTCCTCTCTGAACATAGCGGTGAACCTCTCCCAGGTCACCTCGGAAATCTCAGCCAAAGTGAAGTTCGCCGTCACGAACTTCCACCAATCCTTCGCTCCCAGGCGGAGCTGGTTCAAGGCGAACCGAACCCTCAAGTGCTCTGTACAAGAGCGTGTATAGAAACATCCCTCGATGTCAGAGATCCACCTCATAGCGGCAATCAGTTCCTGCGTCCCGTCGAACTCTGGTGGCTTCGTGTTGCTGAACTCCCGGAACCACAACGAGTCACCTCCCTGAGGTCTGGCAGCAGCAACAGCAGCAGTAGCTGCAGCTGCAGCAGCCACAGTCAATGCGGGGTACCGCTCATCAAAAGTCTCAATCAATGTGGTCTTGATGTCCCCAAACATCTCGGGAATCTCAGCCTGAATGGCAGCAGCAACCTCCTCATGAATCAATCGACGGATCTCCACGTCGCTGACACCACTGCTCTCAGGTGTGTGTCGAGTCCCAACCATGATGCTTTTGAAATACAACAAAAATTATCAGAGACTCAATCAAGCATACACATTAGAGATGCACACAAAAACCGGTTTCACTATTCAAAACCAGATTTGGTCAAAACCGGTTTTGACCAAACCGGATCGGATTGGATTTAAAACCGAATTTTCAATCGGATCCTAATCCTATATTCCAAATCGGATTTGATACCGGATCGTAAACCGGATTCGCTAAAAACCGGATCCACATCCGCCCTAAAATTCGATTAAAACCCACTAAAATCGGTTTAAACCGGTTTCAAATCGGATTAGAATCGGATTCGGATTTTGGTTGGAACCGGATCAGATTTTGACCGGATTCGGATCGGATTTTGACCGGATCGGATTTTTGATGACGTAAGCAAAACCAGATCGGATTCGGATCCGGATCGGATTGGATCGTATTCAGGTTTTGTGCATCTCTAATACACATACTCGATTTCGCAACCCTACTTGTCCTCCGTTGTCCAAAAGATTCTTACTTAGAATGCCCACTGATCCGGGGTCTCCAGTAGTACGGGCCCAATACTACCGACCACACCGCATCAGTATTCACTCCAATTCCTCCTCCTTGGATCTTGGATTACAAGTACTCTACTCTCAAAGCATCTCAGCAACATAAATCTCCTAGGCTAAGGCATCACAAATCAGGCCACTCTAGTCCTAATATGTATACATAGCCTACTCTAGCATGCATAACATAACATATTGCATAACACATAAAGTAAGGGTACTTTTTGGGGATTCACCGTTCAGGCGCTGGCTGATCGTACACACGACTCTGCTCTGTTTGTCTCAAAAATATTTTTACTCTTTTCAAAAGTTTTATTTCATTATCAAAATTCTTCCTCAAATCCTTAGTTTGAGTTCAGATACACCCAAAGATGCATCCGAATCCCTCAAACCAAGGCTCTGATACCAACTTGTAACATCGTTAATTTTCAAAATAATTTTTCATTTTTAAAACATTCATTCATTCATAAATAATGTCAAACACATTGTATCAAATGATATTATCACAAAAACTTTTGCCCAGAATCTCTACAAAACTCCAATGCGTGTGTGTACGAATCATGTCGGCGCCTTCCCGCGCTCATCACTAGTACCTGAAACACATAACACAACAACGGTAAGCATAAATGCTTAGTGAGTTCCCCAAAATACCACATACAACACATACGACACTCAAGGCTATAATACAACCCTCCGGTCAATGTGTCTCAGCAGGACCCTCTAGTCCCATAGCTGGTTGGACCCTCCGACCCGGTCTATATCATCATACATCATACAAATATCATATAGCACATATTCTGATACATAACACATAAGACCCTCTAGTCATCACATAGTACCACTCTAGGTAATGTATAGTGAGAAGACTCACCTCGATGTCTCGGATAATATCTGACTCGGAAGAAGTATGCTCTAGCCTCCGCCTAATCACATAAAGTAATACCCTCATAAATAAAACTGTACTCAACCCTAAAGTAAACAAGGTCAACGGTCGAACTTGACCCGACTCGGAGAGTGCACAAGGGCAACTCGGCGAGTCCACACGTGTCCACTGACTCACTTAATCCCTCTCTTGACACGTCGAGTTCTTCCCAAGAATCGACGAGTTCCACCTGGCATGAATCGAGGGGCCACCCCGACTCAACTCACTGAGTCTCAAGAACAACTCGGCGAGTTCCACTTGAACTCAGTCCCCCCCCCCCCGACTCTCCCTGACTCACTGAGTTATACCCCAACTCAGCTAGTCCACTCACTGAGTGATTAATGGGCAATCTTCATACTACTCGCCGAGTCTGCTCTTCGGACTCGGCGAGTTCATGCCATGCACAAACTCTATACAACTCCTGAGGTCAGATCTGTTCCATACAATCATAGATCTGGCCTCCCCAAGCATGATAATCACGTAAAGTTCGGACCTTGACACACATATAATATAGAAATGGTCCAAAATGGTGATTTAGCCCCAAAAATGATATTCTAAGCTCATGACTTCCAAAATGGCTCATAAATCTCTAAGGGTTTAGGTCTCTGGACCTCTTTGAGTTCAGATCCAAAGGACAAACTCGAAAAGGGGACTAAATACTCTACATACTCTTCTTCTAAAGGGTTTAAAAACCCTAACTCTATGTATCAAAGCTTAAAACTGGAGAAGGTCCGAAGGGATACCTTAATATGAAGCCTTTGATCCCTGTAGACACTAGATTTGCACTTCCTTCAGCCTTCTTTTGCCTTGGACACCTTCTCCTTCAAATTTCACCAACAAAAACTCAAGATTGCCTCTCCTTTCCTCACAAACGCTCTAGATCTCTTTAGGGTTTCTCTCTGGGGGTTGGTGGCCAAAAATGACGGCCATAAGGCCCTTTAAATAGGTCTCAAACCCTGGAAATTAGGGTTTCATTAAACAGCGTGGACTCGCCGAGTCCAGCTATGAACTCGCGTACAAATCCGCAACCGTACTCGGCGAGTCTAGATGCCAACTTGCCGAGTACCCCCACAAAACCCAAAAATAAAAGAACAAAATATCATACCTGGGAATCAGGGTGTTATAGTGGACAAAGAAGATAACAAAGGACATCATCATCGGTGGTTGGTATATTTGCAAACGTAAAGGACCAAGAGAGAGGATGATGATTCTGACTACAATCTTCGTTTTCACATCCGCTGGTTCTGATTGATGGATTGTTATTATCTTCATTGTCAAGAACAAGAGACCTCATTTCTTCACAAGATGCAAAGATTTGGGCTCTTTGAATCCCTAATTACTTGGATCCAATAGTCGATTTATCAAAATCCTTAATTCATTGATGAAACAAAAAACAAAATCAGGATATCAATATTAATTTGCATGTGTTCCATGGACGGGGGAAGAACATCGATTTTCTTAGGTTTCTCAAATTTTTAGGATAAGTTATATAAATGGTCCCTACAATTTAAGAAAATAATAATAAAATACAAAATATAAAAAAAGAAAGGATAAAAGTAGGGTTGTAAACGAACCAAACGAATACGAATGGGGCTTGTTCATGTTTGTTTGTTTAAGTTAGCCGAAGAAGTAAACGAACATGAACGGATAAACGAACGAGTTTTCTTGTTCATATTCGTTCGTTTAACAAATTACATTGTTCATGTTTATTCGTTTATATTCGTGAACATGCTAAACGAACATAAACAAACAAATGAACAACTATAAATAAAAACATAATTGAAGATATATATGAACATATAATAAATTAATGTAACCAAACACAATTAGGCATATGTGAACATAAAATGAACTCATATGAACGAACATAAATGAACAAAATAGACGAACATTCACGAAGATAAATGAACATATGGGACCATTGTTCATGTTCGTTCGTTTAACTAAACAAACAATAATTTGTGTTCACGTTCGTTCGTTTATCAAATAAACGAATATAAACGAACTTCCCACCGAACGGTTCACGAACAGTTCGCTGAACGTTCAGTTCGTTTACAACCCAAGATAAAAGTATCATATTAAAAAATTTTCAACGGAGTTTATTCACGAAGTGTATTAAAAGGACCATCTCCGCAATATCGACAAAACACAAGGACTGATTTTGTCCATTCTTTTGAAGAAAAATGATAGATGCCTATTTCTTCAAACTACAAGGACCATTTTTATAATTTACTCTCTATGTTTTTCAAATCGGTTTCCAAAGGATCCTAACCAATTTCTATGATCCGGTTGTAAAGTGGTCCCAATATGATTATTGCTTTATGCACCTCTCAATTATATATATATATATATATATATATATATATATATATATATATATATATATATATATATATATATATATATATATATATATATAAAAAAGGGATAATGACTTACAAATGTAATATAATTATCGATTTGTACATATTTGGTCACTAAGTATTTTTTTCGTCCACATTTACCCTTCAACATGTTTAACTGTAGACATATAGTCATTATAACCGGCTCCTCTAAGTAAGCAAAAAAAGCGACTTAAAAGGGTAATATATTTCCAACTTTGTATATATTTATTCCTTAATATTTTTATACACATTTAGTCCTTAATATTTTTTTTGTTGCAAAATAATTCTTTGTTGTTCTTGTAAACATTAAGTACATATAACCGTTTTTAGAGTTTTTTCACGTCATCCTACATGGCACAATCATTTAATAAGTTGTTCGGGGTTGTTCATTGTTATGACCGTCACGACCTCAACTGCTTGGTTGCTTAGTTCTTGTGGTTTGGCTTAGGTCTTGTGTTCTGAACGTCGTAAGCACAAAGTTTAGTGATATCCCCAATAATAACACATACCATATATAACACATACTGTATAACATAACTGGGTACTAACTACCCCTTCAGTCCTGACGACCGGTACTTTGCCTAACATATCAGGGTGCTGGCCTACCCCTTCGGTCCTTTCAACCGGTATCCTTGCCTAGAATATCAAGGTGCTAGCGTACCCTTTTGGTCCTTTCGACCGATAACCTTGCCTAGCATGTCAGGGTGTTGGCCTACCCCTTCGGTCCTTTCGACTGGTAACCTTGCCTAGCATGTCAAGGTGCTAGCCTACCCCTTCGGCCCTTTCGACCGGTATCTTGGGACTATTTCAACCCTACCACTACCACATAATATCATAGCACATATATCATAATCTATATATCATAACTGGGTCCTAACTACCCCTTCGGTCCTTTCGACCGGTATTGAGGTCTATCCTACCCCTCCTATCACATATCACATAACATCATAACATACTAGCACATAATCATAAGATATAGCAACGTACCAGATAATTATCACAAAGACAATCATCTCTACTATAACTCTTAATAGTGGGCCGAACTTGGTGCCTTAAACCTACTTCTACTCGAAGGTAACTCACCTCACACTGCTGAAGTCCCGTAGACAAAACTCTAGCTGTTAGATGACAGGTTCTCGAACTGTCAAACATCAAAATAACATCCAATTAGCAATTGGGTTCCAACATATACCCATAAGTCCATGCTTGGGGTAAAAGACTGTTTTACCCCTATCTTAGCTTCATTCAAGCCCAAGGCCCAAACGTCAACTATGAGTCAAAGCCCAAACTATGGCCCAATTTTCCAAATTGGGCCCAAATTGAACGTGTTAGGGCTTCTAAGAGTGGACAAAGAAGATAACCAAGGACATCATCGTCGGTGGTTGGTATTTTTTCAAACGTAAAGGACCAAGAGAGAGGATGATGATTCTGACTACAATATTCGTTTTCACTTCTGTTGGTTCCGATTGACGGATTGTTATTATCTTCATTGACAAGAACAAGAGACCTCATTTCTTCACAAGATGCAAAGATTTGGGCTCTTCGAATCCATAATACTCGAATCCAATAGTCGATTTATCAAAATCCTCAATTCATTGGTGAATCAAAAAACAAAATTAGGATATCAATATTAATTTGCATGTGTTCCATGGATGAGGGAAGAACATTGATGTTCTTAGGTTTCTCAAATTTTTAGGATAAGTTATATAAATGGTCCCTACAATTTAAGAAAATAATAATAAAATACAAAATATAAAAAAAAGAAAAAAAAAGCAAGGATAAAAGTATCATATTAAAAAAATTTCATAGGAGTTTATTGACGAAGTGTATGAAAAGGACCATCTCCGCAATATAGACAAAACATAAGGACTGGTTTTCTCCATTCTTTTGAAGAAAAATGATATATGCCTATTTCTTCATACTACAAGAACCATTTTTATAATTTACTCTGTACATTTTTTCAAACCGGTTTCCAATGGATCCTAACCAATTTCTATGATCAAGTTGTAAAGTGGTCCCAATATGGTTTTTGCTTTATGCACCTACCAATTATATATATATATATATATATATATATATATATATATATATATATATATATATATATATATATATCAGTGTTGTAAAACTCCCGATTAGGTCCCAATTAATCTCCGATTAGAGGGCGCCTAGCGATTAATCCTTACATACAAAATGACTGAAATACTAGAAAACGATGAAATCTTAACACTTTGAATAAATTTTACTCAATAGAAACCATTTGAGGAATGATTAATGTTGTATTAATCATATTAACCTGTTTTATTAAGATATTAGTAGTATTTACGAACTTTTTATAATATTAGTCATATTTAATTTTTGAAAATTTAACGAGTTAGCAATTAATGGTCCCCGATTAATCTCCCGATTTATCCCCGCCTAGCCGATTAATCCCTTAACCCTAGTCCACCGTCTAGCTAACGTCGAGCGTTTTTTACAACCTTGATATATATATATATATATATATATATATATATATATATATATATATATATATATATATATATATATATATATATAAGGGATAATGACTTAAAAATGTAATATATTTTTCGATTTGTACATATTTGGTCACTAAGTATTTTTTTTCGTCCACATTGACCCTTCAACATGTTTAACTGTAGACATACAGTCATTATAACCGGCTCATCTAGGTAAGCAGAAAAAAACGACTTAAAAGTGTAATATATTTGCTACTTTGTATACATTTATTTCTTAATATTTTTTTTACACATTTATTCCTTAATATTTTTTTGTTGCTAAATAAGTCTTTGTTGCTTTGTAAACATTAAGTATATATAACCGTTTTTAGGCTTTTCTCACGTTATCCTACGTGACACAATAATTTAATAAGGTGTTTCGGGTTGTTCATGGTTATGACCGTCACGACCTCAGCTGCTTGGTTGCTTAGTTCTTGTGGTTTGGCTTAGGTCTTTTGTTCTGAATGTCGTAACTTCTTCATACGATCACAAATTTTAACGTTTTTTTTTATATCCACACGTTCATATTTGAGTCTACTAATTTTTTTTTTTTTATATTACTTCTTTTAAAAAGTAATATATTTTTACTTAGGATCTTTATATCCATGCGTTCTTTATAAATGTATGTAGAATTTTTTTTTTTATAAAATCTTAATTTAAAATATATTATTTTTTAACGGAAGTAATCTAAATGAAATTTGTTGTAGACTCAAAATACAAACGTGTGGATATAAAAATCGTTAAAATTTGTGATCGTATGAAGAAGTCACGACATCCAAAACACAAAACCTAAGAGAAACCCCAAGAACTAAGCAACCAAGCATTCGAGACCGCGATGACATTGACCATAAGCATGAATAGCCCCGAACACCATCTTAATGACGGTCCCACATAGGATGTCATGAGAGAATCTTAAAAAAAACCGATCATAAGTACTGAATGTGTACAAAAACAACAAAGACTTATTTTTCAACAAAAAAAATATTAAGGACTAAATGTGTACAAAATGAGAAATATATTACCCTTTTAAGTCATTTTTTCTGGCTTACCTGGAGTAGCCGGTCATAAGGACTAAATGTGTACAGTTAAACAAGTTGAAGGGGAAAATGTGGACGAAAAAAACTCAGTGTCAAAATGTGTACAAATCAAAAAATATATTCCATTTTAAGTCATTATCCCCATATATAATTAAGGCACAATGTTCTTATGAACAGTGCATGCGGTAATTTTTTTTTTACTTCCCACCGCTTCTCTTTTACTTCTTCACCGACTCCTTTTTTTCTTCATCAACCACCATCGACTCTTCATCTCTTTCTTCCTTATCTCTGATTTCAATTCCAGCACATTTGTCTCTCGATCCTTCTGTCTTCCACTTCTCAGCTGCCATTTACTTTACCTACGATTTTGTAACATCCCAACTCCCAGGTATAATATTTATATATTTATTTATGAGTTGATTGGGCAACTCGACGAGTTGGATGCCCCAACTCGTTGAGTAGAGGTGGATTGGCCATGTGGGTTTTATGACCAACTCGACGAGTCGAATGGACCAACTCGCCGAGTTGGCACTGTGAGAGGAAACCCAAAATCTCCGGGGTTGGGTCCTATTTAAAGGACCTTAAGCCCGCATTTCCGCCTCACCAGCCACCTTACTCCCCTGTGTGAAACCCTAATCGTCTATATTGTGCTAAGAGAGAAAGAGAGCTAATCTTTGGGCATTTTAGTGCATCTTTTGAAGAAAAGAGAAGAGTATCAAGGTAAGGAACGAGAAGATGCTGTTGGATCTGGTGTTATTTCATCCATAACTCCCGTTGAAGGTAAAAAGTCTTCACCTTGCTTATTATTGTGATTAGATCTCGTTTTAATGGAGTTTTAGGGATTTTTCCATCTTTCCTTGAGACTTTGAGTGTGTTGAGCTTACCAAGTGATTGAGACTTAAGATCTGGACCTTGTGAGGTTCTAGAGTCCAGAGGTCCCAACTTTATCCAACGTTAGAGGAGCTTTTACGCTTAAGACCCTAAATGAAGCTTGTTTTGGCATTTCAAGCCCTAAGTGCCATGCATAGACGTAAAGATTGTAGCTGTGCGTGGTATCACAACCTTGAGATGCTAGATCTAGAGTTTGGGGTTGTGAATTTGCCTTAAAACATCTGAATGAGAAAAGAGACTTAAGGGACTCGCCGAGTTGATGAGCCAATTCGATGAGTCGGCTGGGGTTTTCCCCGACGAGTCTGGACATGAGTAACTCGGCGAGTTGATGAGACAACTCAACAAGTTAAGATGGATTTTCGGGAAATTTCTAAAGAAACGAAGGAACTCGACGAGTCACATAGATTCACTCGACGAGTCGAGTCAACATGGACTGTTGACCCGACTGTTGACTTTAGGGTTTAGTCAAGACAGGGATTATGGAGACCATGAAGGGGTAGAATGGTCTTTTACCCATTCCAAGAGTTAGAGAGAGAGAGAATAGCCTTTGGTTTATTTAGAGTTGTGATTGAAGTGTTGATTAGAGATAATTATCATATGTGTTAGGCGGAGGCTAGATCGGTGATTCATGTACGAGGTTTATTTGCTTGCTTACGAGGTGAGTCTTCTTACTATACTTACCATGAGTGGTAACTTTGTGTGATCGGAGGGTCTTGTATGCTTATATTGAGTATTGTGATATCCTGCGTTATGTCTTTGTGATTTATGCTGTGTATTATTCTGAGCTTTACTAAGTTAGGACTGGAGGGTCCACCCGAGTTGTGGGACCGGAGGGTTCACTGAGACACATTGACCGGAGGGTCTTATTTGAGATATAGCCATGAGAGGCTAATGAGTTATGTGTGGTATTTTGGGGAACTCACTAAGCTTCGTGCTTACCGTGTTATGTGTTATGTGTTTCAGGTACTTCTCATGATCACGAGAAGGCGTCAGCTTTATTGTATACATGAGGAGGAGTTATGTTTTGAGGATCCTGGATTGTGTTTAAACAATTTATGAACATGTGTTTTTGATAAATTGTCATTTTGGAGATTTGTGAACTATGTTTATAAGATTTATGTGATTTTTTTTTAAATAAAAAAAAAGTTTGAAAATTTACGATATTACAAGTTAGTATCAGAGCCTTGGTTTGAGGGATTGGGATGTACCTTCGGGTGTGTCTGGACTCAAACTGAGGATTTGACAAAAAATTTCAAAAGAAATGATTTTTCTAAAAACGAGTAAGAGTTTTAAGAGAAAAACGAGTTGGGGCAGTGTGTACAATCAGCCAGAGCCCGAACGAGTGATTTCCCAAAATATCCTTACTTATTTGTGTTATTAGATATTTACAAGATGTTAGGGATGAATGCTAGAGTATAGGCTAGGTATTTCATATTTAGATCTAGAGTTTCCTGATTTGTGATGCCTTAGCCTAGGAGTTGCTGCTATCTGTTATTTGCCTTGAGTATATGGTGAGTAAGAGTATCTAGCAAGAATCACTTAGAAAGAGTTCTAAGTCGATGGATAATCTAGGAGAGATACCTGGATGAGCATAGGAGAGGTATACTGAGAGAGTAGTCTGATATTCGTAAAAGATAGAGTACTTGTGAATTGGTACCCTAAGAGGAGGACTTAGGGTGACTACAGGTTGGTGTGGACGGTAGTATTAGGCCTTGTTCTACAGAAAGCACCAAATATGTATGCAACCCAAGTAAGAATCCTTAGGGTACCAAGGAGCATGTAAGGGCAGGAAATCGAGTGTGATTATGCTCGAGCGAGTCTCTGATGATTTTTTGTTGTGTTTTAGAGACATCATGGTGGGTACACGCCACAACCCCGAGAGTAGTAGTGCTAGTGACGAGGAGATCCACAGGATCATTCATGAGGAAGTGGCCACAACTATTTGAGAGGAGATACCGGAGATGTTTGGGTCTATTAAGACCACCCTGATTGAAACATTTGATGAGCCGTATGCCGCTGTTACTAAGGTCGATGTTGCTACAGCCACCACAGTTGTTGCCGATGATAGGCCACAGGGAGGTGACTCGTTGTTATTTTGGGAGTTTAGCAACACGAAGCCACCGAAGTTTGATGTGACGCAGGATCCGATTGCTTCCGTGAGATGGATCTCTGACATTAAGGGATGATTTTACACGTGTTCATGCCTCGATTATTTGAGAGTTCGGTTTGCGCTAAACCAGCTTCGCTTGGGAGCGAAGGACTAGTGGAAATTCATGACAGCCAGCTTTACTCCTACAGATCATGCTGCAGTGACATGGCAGAGATTTACACAGTTGTTCCGAGACAAGTATGTTCCCCAGATGGAGAGGGAACGGTCAGCCCAGGAGTTTCTGTCTCTCAAGAAGAAGACAGAAACTGTGACTGAAATCTCGAGGATGTTCCATGAGAGAGTGCTATTTTGCCATGAGCAAATGCCTATTGAGTAGGCATGTATGAGCCGATATCTGAGCATACTGAGGAGGGATATACGGGAGTTCGTGGCGAACATGTCATACCGGACATTGGCTGAGCTTCATAGAAATGCCAGGAGTAGGGAGATTGAGTTAGAGTTGCAGACTAGGGAGGAGGAGGAGTCCCGAGGTAGAGACATGAGACAGATACAGTCCAAGTCGGCGACGATGTGGGAGAAGCCCGCTGATGCGAGAGCGGGGGGCCAGAAGGGCCGCACTTGTGGCAAGTGCGGAAAGAGTCATGAGGGATCATGTCGGGCAGGGATTTGCTACAAATGTGGCAAAAAGGGGAACATGGAGAAGGATTGCCCCAAGGGGTTTGCAATTTGCTTTCACTGCAACCAAACCGGCCATTGGAAGGCCGAGCTCCCTCAGCTCATTCAGGGATTAGCCTAGGGTTCCACTCCTGCTCCTTTGCGTGCTGCTGATAGTCGGACCGTGAAGGCCGTGGCTCCGGGGGCTTGTGGGAGAGCTTTTCAGCTGACAATGGGGGAGGGGAGTGTAACACCTGATGTCGTGGTTGGTACGTATTTCCTTAATTATATTATTTTGAGATTTGTTTTGCTGATTATGTGCTGCATATAGGTACTTTTGTTATGAGTTCTGTACCTGCTTTGGTGTTATTTGACTCAGCTGTGAGTCGATCCTTCGTGTCTTTAGATTTTAGTTGTCACATCAGTATCTGACGTGAGGCATTAAGTTGACCTCTGAGGGTTTCTATAGTCGACGAGCATGCAGTTTTCGCTACTGATTTATTCCGGGGATGTATACTAGAGATTTTTGGTGTTGAGTTCCCGATAGACCTTGTACTGATCGTGATGGATGATGTCTGTGTCATAGTGGGCATGGATTGGTTGAGTCAATGTGGAGCTATGATCGACTGTGAGCGTCAGATGGTGACCATACGAGACCCTAGTGGGGGAGTACTTACTGTGTATGGCGAGGCTATCAGATCTGGATTAGCTTTCTGCTCTGCTGCCAGGGCAAGACAAAGTCTACATCAGGGTTGTATGGGCTTTTTGTCGTACATTATGGATACACGGGTTGCTACAGATAAGTCGAGTTCTATCGTCGAGTTCCCGATATGTAACGCCCGTAGATTCGGGCCAGTCAATTTAGAGATAATAGGGGGTCGAAAACGACTTTTCGAAAAAAGATTATTTAGAATAAATAATCTTAACCAGGTTTTAGTATATGTTACAAGGTTTCCGTACATATAAAGAAAGCCGAAATCAGAGTTATAACGAAGAAGTTATGGCCCATCGAAGTTTTACGGCAAAACCAACACGACACCGGGAGACGTAAATAGTGAATTTACGATGGAGAACTTTTTAGCCTTAGTGATCTAAACCAAAGTTGTAGTATATGTTAAACTGAGAACATCCATAAAAAGAACGCCCAAATCTGAGTTCCTATGAGGAAGTTATGATTTTTCGAAGTTTCGGATTAGTAGTGTACACCCCGAAACTCGAATTTTAGTTCGAGCGCTTTTTGGCTTACGCAACCTAAATGAGATTTGAAGATCTCATTAATAGGAAATCAACGGTAAAAAGATAAACGAAAACGAAGTCCGTATGAAGGAGTTACGAATTCTTCGCGGTCATTTAACAGTCTAAACGCCTCCTACTGTTAAATTTGAGATCGGTCGAGAATTAGCCGACGGAGTCTAAATGAAAGTTGTAGATCTTGTTTTTACCTACGCGTGGATATAAAGAGCGTCGAAAACGGAGTTTGTATGCGAAAGTTATGAATTTTTGAAAATCGGCTAATTTCCACCCTATGTGTTATGCCACGTGTCAGCACCAGGCTTTGCCTTGGTGCCCAAGTAGGCTCACGACGTGAGCATAAAGAAACTCACGACGTGAGTGACCCTCCAGCCTCGTATAAATAAAGATGCCCCCTCCATTCATTCTCACACCTCCCTGCCCATCCCTCTCTCTCTAAACTTCTCTCTAGCCTCGAAACCCCCTGAAAAGCCTAGGGAACCTCCCTAGCACGAGGCGGAAGCCCCGGAGTGCCCGATGGCTCCGAGAAGAAGAGCCTTTCGGCTCGGGAACGCTGCTCCAGCGAAGCCCAGTTTTGTGAAAACCCCCCTGTAAGTGAGCTACGCCTACCCTATCTTTAGTATAGCTTATGTTTTAATATAGTAACGTCATTAGGAACTTATAATGAGTATTTGGGCTATTATTATGAGTTATATTGAGTGTTATTTAACGCTTATATAATAATAATAATAGTCAGACTATTAATTTGTCGCGGTTATCGTTAGACTAAACCCTAGTGGTATTGATACTAGGTTTTATCGAAGGAAATTGTTTTGAGAGTATCGAAGCGCTGTCCAAGTGCTGAGTCACCACCTTTCAGGTGAGTGCATGGTCCCTTTCATCTTACACATAGATATGAAGTATTCTATATAAATTATCTGTTATGTGTGCGTATTATCTGAGTACTTGTTGTCTATGCTAGTTGGACGATTTTATACACATTTTAAAGGATTTAAACTGTATATATGTATTTTATATCTACAAAAATGTTGGGGTAAAACATGGGTAGATGTAATAGATGGAATATACATTGGATGATGAGTTGAGAGGTGTTGTGGACCATGAGGTGAAGGTGAGAGTTGAACGATGTGAGAAGCCTTTTCCCAAACGATGGCCCCATCATTCCGCAGAGTATGGATGATAACCACGGACTATTTTAGACAGTGCCATGGAACACTAGCAGGCTCGTAACCTGTAAGTGTTGTGAATGATGTGTTCACTCGGTGTACTCTAAACCTTGGAGATCATGCAGACTTGATGCCTAAACCCTGGCGATCATGCAGACTTGATGCCTAAACCCTGGCGACTATGCAGACTTAGTGCCTGATGTATAAATTATGGCGACTATGCAGACTTAGTGCCTAAACCCCGGTGACGATGGACTTCGTGACGATTCCTTAGGATGATCCTTAGGAATGTGTGAACGAGGAATGGTTTATTCTTAGGGTAGATCCTTAAGAGTAAAGAAGAGAATGGGGATGGGTAATTGGGTTGATTCGTTGATTGTTTGAACATAATAATTATATTATTGTGGGTTGAAAACCCTATGTACTCACCAAGTTTCCCAACCTGACCCACTCAATTTATTTATGTCACAGGTGTTGTTATGAAGTCACATTACACTGAGAGATTAAAGAGATGTAGATCACTAGTCTAAATAAATGTAAGTTCCGTTTATGCTTATGTTTATGTATTGACGATGCCATCCCAACCGTTTTAAAATGAATAAAATACGTTTCTTCGAAAATGTTATGATAACGTATTTATCAAGTTTTTTTTTTCTGGGAACAAATTCCTCAACGTTTTTATGAAAAGAAGTACTCTGATTTTTAAAAAGCATAAACAAAACCGGTTTTTTCTGGCCGTGAATAATGGGTGTGTCACAGATGGTATCAGAGAATTAGTTTAAGTGAACTAGGAATATGGATTTATTTCTAGACTGAAACTTAGAATGCTAAGCGATGATTGTGAGGTGTGAGCACTAGCTTATTTTAGGAATGATGCCTAAATTGCTTTTATGTGCTAAATGATTTGTTATGCTTTATGCTATAGCTTGATCGGATCTATGGTCTATTGCCGACCGGATCTGGAAACCTTATGTGTGTAGGATGCTAAACGTTTAACTACGATATTAGAACTAGCATATAAACGTTTCAGAGTGATAAAGATGATTTAATAAGTCAATCCTAAATTAAGATATAGATTCACCTTATTTGGTGTATAGATCAAAATGGAAAGAACCCGCAGTGGAGCTGGGAATGCAAATGGGAATAGGAATCAACCCCCGGTGATTCACCAAGTACTTGTTGTAGTAGAAGATGTACCTAATCCAATCACCATGGCTAGAGTAGAAGCCATGATTCGGACTATGTTGGCTGAACAAAGGGAAGAAATGAGGCGGATGTTGAATAGGGAAGAACCTACCATGCCCATTGAGCAACCCGAACTGATTCCCGAGCAATCGGAGGAAGGGAACTATGGCCGCCTAGTGAGTCAAGTAGGGACTCAAGGTGAACGAAGGGATGGCCCGGAGAGGAGAAAACACAAGGATGGGCAAATGTACAAGAATTTCTTGGGTGTGAAACCACCAAGTCTCTCAGGAAGCCCAAAGCCTGTTGAGATTATGGATTGGATCTCTGAGATGGAGATGGTGTTTGAGAGCTGCAGCTGTAGCGAGAAACAGAAGACTGTCTTCGCAGTAAGACAGCTGAAAACTGCAGTCTTGAGCTGGTGGAAGCTATTGGAAGATACGATGCCATGAGGAGAAGCCCTAAGGATGTCATGGGAAGATTTCTTGGAACAGTTGAAAATGCAGTACTGCTCAGAGATAGATCTGATAGACCTGAACAACGAGTTTCAGAACCTGAAGAAAAGGAAGATGAGTGTTGATGAGTATGCCACCGCATTCGCCAAGAGGATGAAGCTATTTCCCTATTTGGTTCCTACTGAACTCTCAAAGATTGATAGGTTTGCTAACGGACTGCCCACAGACTTTGGCCCAATGGTCAAAATGGCAACTACCTTGAAAACAACTGTTAGAGCAGCTAAGAATGTAGAGACCCAGATAAGAGAAAGGGGTCTAGAAAAAGACAAGGCAAGAGAAAAAAGGAAGCATGAAGGATCTTCAAAATCCAACAAAGAAAGGAAATTCTCAAAAATAGAAGAAGGAGGAGGAGGTGAATCCAAGTGTTGCGAGAAGTGTAAAAAGAAGCACTTCGGGAAATATGGCGAGGAGGTGACTTGCTACAAATGTGGAAAGACAGGGCATTACGCCAGCAAGTGTGCGTCCAACAAGAAGGTGTGTTATGGATGTAACAAAGAAGGGCATATTTCTAGGGACTGCCCGAGGAAAAATAAAGCAGCAAGACCAGAAATGCCACCGAGGCCAAGGGCATTTCACATGATCCTCGACGAAGCAGAAAACCATGCGAGGAATCAAGGATGAGGAATTCATATACGAAGATCAAGTGATGCAGTAGCCATAGTATCGTATGATGTAGCCTATTAGAGGCATAGTCTAGGGTGAACTTGAAGACCTATGTAAAAGTTCCAAGAAATAATAAAAACCTTCGATTTGTTATCTGATGTGTTAAACTATTATGTGATTTTATTGTATGGTGACTTGGGGACTGCGAGACAATACTTGGGACGAGTATGAGTAGGTGTGACAGGTAGTAGATGCATATACTACCGGAAGCACAGGACTCACGCTTGGATTGGGGAAAGTCACAAGGTTACCAAGAAGCTAGTAATTGATTCCGTTTTATTCAAGTATGTCGTTACCATCGTTTCAGTAATGACTAAGAAAATTGTTGATATTCCGACCCTACTGGTCATATCGAATTGAGTCCAACTACACTGAGTATGCTATGTGGTTTAGAAAATCAAGTTCGATGTAGCATCTGAATTAAGATGGAAGATTGGAATAAAAAGCGATCAGTAGAGGTATCACGAAAAGTGCATGTAGCTAGAAACGCTACCTTTTAAAATGTGATTATCTCACATTAGAACATGAAGGAAGGTATATTATGTTTTGGAATTTGACTCTAAGAGACCTGAGTCTAAACATGCATCACATGATGGTAGGTCATAATTTGGAGTCTAACCTGAGATAGAAAGCAGGTGCACGATTGAGTACTGCTTACAGTCAATAAGTCTAAGAGATAGACTTGAAGGAATATAGAAGTTATAATTATTACCTAGGAAGAAGATATGACGTATGGAGTCATTATACGAGCCCTGTTTCGTTGATGATTTCGGGACGTAATCATCCTAAGGGGGAGATAATTGTAACGGTCGTAGATCCGGGCTAGTCAATTTAGAGATAATAGCGGGTCAAAAATGACTTTTTGAAAAATGATTATTTAGAATAAATAATCTTAACCAAGTTGTACTATATGTTACAAGGTTTCCGTACATATAAAGAACGCCAAAATCCGAGTTATAACGAAGAAGTTATGGCCCATTGAAGTTTTACGGCAAAACCGGCATGGCACCGGGAGACGTAAATAGTGAGTTTATGATGGAGGACTTTTTAGCCTTAGTGATCTAAACCAAATTTTTAGTATATGTTAAACCGAGAACATCCATAAAAAAACGCCCAAATCTGACTTCGTATGAGGAAGTTATGATTTTTCGAAGTTTCGGATTAGCAGTGTACAGCCCGAAACTCGAATTTTAGTTCGAGCGCTTTTTGGCTTACACGACCTAAATGAGAGTTGAATATCTCATTAATAGGAACTCAACGGTAAAAATATAAACGAAAACGGAGTCCGTATGAAGGAGTTACGAATTCTTCGCGGTCACTTAACAGTCTAAACGCCTCCTACTGTTAAATTTAAGATCGGTCGAGAATTAGCCGACAGAGTCTAAATGAAAGTTTTAGATCTTGTTTTTACCTACGCGTGGATATAAAGAACGTCGAAAACAGAGTTCGTATGTGAAAGTTATGAATTTTTTAAAATCGGCTGATTTCCACCCTGTGTGCGATGCCACGTGTCAGCACCAGGCTTTGCCTTGGTGACCAAGTAGGCTCACGATGTGAGCATCAAGAAACTCACGACGTGAGTGACCCTCCAGCCTCCTATAAACAGAGATGCCCCCTCCATTCATTCTCACACGTCCCTTTACTTCCCCCTCTTTCTAGAACTTCTCTCTAGCCCCGAAACCCCCCGAAAAGCCTAGGGAACCTCCCTAGCATGAGGCGGAAGCCCCGGAGTGCCCGACGGCTCTGAGAAGAAGATCCTTTCGGCTCGAGAACGCTGCTCTAGCGAAGCCCTGTTTTGCGAAAAAACCCCTGTAAATGAGCTATGTGTAACACCGTAAATTTCAAAACAAATTTTCATTTAAAAATAATCATTTAATTCTTAAAAACACCTTTCTTAAAATCTCATTTGTAACCGGATTACAAAACATAACTCCATTTTCAATTGTATAATAAACCAGGATCCTCAAAACATGACTCTTTCTTTGGTGTGTACAATCGAGCCGGTGCCGTCCCGTGATCCTGAGAGAAACCTGAAACACATAACACAAACACTGTAAACACGAAGCTTAGTGAGTTCCCCAAAATACCACACATAACACATATTAGCCACTCGAGGCTATAACTCTGTGGGTCCGTGGACCCTACTCTGTGAACCCTCTGGTTCTAACTCTGTGAACCTTCCGGTTCTAACTCTGTAAACATGCACAGCATAATTACATAGAACTAATGCAGTACAACACATAATATACATAGCATACAAATACTCTGTCACATAACTCTGGTTACCTACTCAAGGTAAAGTATAGTGAGAAGACTCACCTTGCGTATCTCGGTAACTTGTAAATCCCTGGAATCACTAATGCTCGATCTCCCAAGCTATAATCCTCCTATAACACAAATACATCTCTAATTAACACTTTCCCAACTAGGGTTGACTAACCCTAACAAGTCAACACCGATCAACTCTAGTCAATGGTCATCGGTCAACTCAACTCGCCGAGTCTCTACGGGGACCCCATTTTCTCTGAGTCCCTTCCGACTCACCGAGTCACTCACCCAACTCGGTTACTCAACCCCTGGTTTGAAATGTATGAACAACCCGCACCAACTCGTCGAGTCTACCAATGGACTCGACGAGTGCACTCCAGCGCACTCATCTGGCTAAGGTTACTCCCTAGGCTCTTCCTAGATTCCCTCACTTCTCTGCCATCAGCTGCTGAAGAGCTCCTAATGATGCCAGCAATCTACCTCCTGAATATCGTCATATTCACTTAGTAGCTGACTCCCATCATCGAGACTTCCACAAAGCACGAAGCAAGCAGCATTCGGGCATTGAAGCGTCCCCTCCAGCACGAAAAACCTCCTTAGGTTATTATCCACTCACCTTCCTCATTCGTGATGGATATCACTGAACTCTAACAACTCCGCCCCACATGGGCATCTGGCTACCCTCTCGGCAAGCTCCTCATATGCTCATATAGATATCTCTTCCATATTACTTCCCTGCTTAAATCCCTTAAAAATTTCCTGCTGGACACTCTCGCTCAGCACGTACTCAAAAGCACATCACATATATCAGCAACCCTAGGCTAAGGCATCACAAATCAGGCCACTCTAGTCCTAAAATATGAATTGCCTAGCCTGCCTCTAGCATGCACACTATCTCATAAAATATATCACAAATATCTCATAACACAAAATAAGGGTGTTTTGGGAAATCACCGTTCGGGCTCTGGCTGATTGTACACACTGCTCTTTTTGCTTTCTCTTTGAAACTCTTATTCTCTTTATAAAAACACATTTCTTTTTGAAATTTTTTCTCAAATCCTCAGTTTGAGTTCAGATTTACCCGAAGGTGCATCCGAATCCCTCAAACCAAGGCTCTGATACCAAGTTGTAACACCCTAAATTTCAAAACAATTTTTCATTTAAAAATAATCGTTTAATTCTTAAAAACACCTTTCTTAAAATCTCATTTGTAGCCGGATTACAAAACATAACTCCATTTTCACTTGTATAATAAACCAGGATCCTCAAAACATGACTCTTTCTTTGGTGTGTACAATCAAGCCGGTGCCGTCCCGTGATCCTGAGAGAAACCTGAAACACATAACACAAACACTATAAGCACGAAGCTTAGTGAGTTCCCCAAAATACCACACATAACACATATTAGCCACTCGAGGCTATAACTCTGTGGGTCCGTGGACCTTACTCTGTGAACCCTCTGGTTCTAACTCTGTGAACCTTCCGGTTCTAACTCTATAAACATGCACAGCATAATCACATAGAAATAATGTAGTACAACACATAACATACATAGCATACAAATACTCTATCACATAACTCTGTTTACCTACTCTAGGTAAAGTATAGTGAGAAGACTCTCCTCGCGTATCTCGGTAACTCGTAAATCCCTGAAATCACTAGTGCTCGATCTCCCGAGCTATAATCCTCCTATAACACAAATACATCTCTAATTAACACTTTCCCAACTAGGGTTGACTAACCCTAACAAGTCAACACCGGTCAACTCTTGTCAATGGTCAACGGTCAACTTAACTCGCCGAGTCTGGCGTGGACTCGCCGAGTCTCTATGGGGACCCCATTTCCTCTGAGTCCCTTCCAACTCACCGAGTCACTCACCCAAATCGGTTACTCAACCCCTGGTTTGAAATGTATGAACAACCCGCACCAACTCGTCGAGTCTGCCAATGGACTCGACGAGTGCACTCCATGCACAACCCCAAACGACCTTCTGAGGTCAGATCTGTTCCACTAACTCATAGATCCAGTCCTTCCAAGCTTATTTACCACGTAAAGTTCATGTCTTAGCTCTCATAACACACCTAATGACTCATAAATGGTGTTTTGACCTTAAACACAAAGACCCCAAACCAAAACCTCCATGGATTCATAAAAAGCTTGGACAAAGGGACACTCTGGACCTCCAAGGGTCCAGCTCCAGAACCTAACTCGTTTATGGGACCAAATGGACACTAGATCTAGCCACAAAAGGGCTCAACAAACCCTAAATCAACATGAACATCACCTCAACAGAAAAGGGCTCGAAAATGGTACCTCAAATGTGATGTTCTGGACCTCAAATCTTCAGGAAGTCGTTCCTCTTGCTTCCTCTTGGCTAAAACTTCCTTTCCCTTTCTAAATAACACCTCCAATGGTTGATAATGGCTCCTTCTCTCACTCCACACGCTCAAATGCACTAGGGTTTCACTCTGGGGGCTGGTGAGCACAAATGACGGCCATAAGGCCCTTTAAATAGGCCCCAAACCCGAGAAATTAGGGTTTCATTAAATAGCGCTGACTCGCCGAGTCCACCATTGCGACTCGTCGAGTCCGGTCATTAATCCGAATGAGAAATCGCGTCTCTACTTGGCGATTCTATGCACCAACTCACCGAGTTCTTCCTCAAAACTCAAAATTAAAACAATAAATATAATACCTGAAATTTTTGGATGTTACACTATGCCTACCCTATCTTTAGTATAGCTTATGTTTTAATATAGTAACGTTATTAGGAACTTATAATGAGTATTTGGGCTATTATTATGAGTGTTATTTAACGCTTACATAATTCAAATAATAATAGCCAGACTATTAATTTGTCACGGTTATCGTTAGACTAAACCCTAGTGGTATTGATACTAGGTTTTATCGAAGGAAATTGTTTTGAGAGTATCGAAGCGCTGTCCAAGTGCCGAGTCACCACCTTTCAGGTGAGTGCATGGTCCCTTTCATCTTACACATAGATATGAAGTATTCTATATAAATTATGTGTTATGTGTGCGTATTATCTGAGTACTTGTTGTCTATGCTAGTTGGACGATTTTATACACGTTTTAAAGGATTTAAACTGTATATGTATTTTATATCTACAAAAATGTTGGGGTAAAACATGGGTAGATGTAATAGATGGAATATAAGTTGGACGATGAGTTGAGAGGTGTTATAGACCATGAGGTGAGGGTGAGAGGTGAACGATGTGAGAAGCCTTTTCCCAAACGATGGCCCCGTCATTCAGCAGAGTATGGATGACAACCACAGACTATTCTAGACAGTCCTGTGGAACACTAGCAGGCTCGCAACCTGTAAGTGTTGTGAACGATGTGTTCACTTGGTGTACTCTAAACCTTGGTGATCATGCAGACTTGAAGCCTAAACCCTGGCGATCATGCAGACTTGAGGCCTAAACCCTAGGGATCATGCAGACTTGATGCCTAAACGTTGGCGACTATTCAGACTTAGTGCCTGATGTATAAATTTTGGCGACTATGCAGACTTAGTGCCTAAACCCCGGTGACGATGGACTTCGTGTCGATTCCTTAGGATGATCCTTAGGAATGTATGAACGAGGAATGGTTGATTCTTAGGGTAGATCCTTAAGAGTAAAGAAGATAATGGGGATGGGTAATTGGGTTGATTGCTTGATTGTTTGAACATAATAATTATATTATTGTGGGTTGAAAACCCTATGTACTCACCAGGTTTCCCAACCTGACCCACTCAGTTTATTTATGTCACAGGTGTTGTTATGAAGTCACATTACACTGAGAGATTAAAGAGATGTAGATCACAAGTCAAAATAAATGTAAGTTTCGTTTATGCTTATGTTTCTGTAATATTGACGATGACATCCCAAGTGTTTTAAAATGAATAAAATACGTTTCTTCGAAAATGTTATGATAACGTATTTATCATGTTTTTTTTTCTGGGAACAAATTCCGCAACATTTTTATGAAAAGAAGTACTCTGATTTTTACAAAGCATAAACAAAACTGGTCTTTTATGGCCGTGAATAATGGGGTGTCACACAATAGTGTGCCAGTTTCCGGATGTTTTTCCCGAGGAGTTGCCATGTGTGCCTACCGAGAGGCAGGTGAAGTTCTGGATTGATTTGGTTCCGGGTGCGCGCCTGTAATTCCTTAATCTGCCCGTGTGTCAGTCAGATCCGTTTGATGGTGCGGAATCCCAATCAAACGGATGATGTCAGATCAAATAAGAAGAGAAGGAGAAGAAGAATAATATGAATCTTGAATGTATTGATAATATGAATTAAGTTCCTTACACAAGATTCAGCCACACAAACGTTCCTTTCTCTTTGGCCGTAAACTCCTTAGGGTTCATCAATCCCTACTCCTCACCCTAACACCTATATTTATACTTGGAGAACATGGGCCGGAAACAAATGGGTCGTAAATGGGTGTACGACCGTAAGGTGTTTACGGCCGTAAACTCAGCCGTAAACTTGACCATAAATTCATAAATATTATAGAAAAATACAATTGCCCAGAAAAGTAAAGTATAAACCATATTTTGACCCAACAATCTCCCCATTGGTTTATAGCTTTCTTTTCTTAATGACCCAACAAGCTCCCCCTAAAAAGTAGCTGGCTCTTCTTGTCAATCTTCAATGGGAGCTTGGCTTCTGCTTTAACCTTCGATTTCTTCACAGCATCAGGATGAACATATGAATCTTCAATAATTGACTTCATCTTGAGTAGTTGGGCATTTCTTCAGAATTTGGCATTGATCGCACATTGGGTGAGGAGGCTTGACGTACTGATTCTTGAAAGATGGCGCATTCAGCTTGAGAATCTTCAGAGAGAACAAATCTTCTGGATCACTTCAGCAGGTACAACGATAGCAGCAGAATGATTGAGGAGGCTTCAATGCAATCCGTTACATAATCTTCAATTTCTGCTTCACCTTGCTTCTGGGGTAGAAAGATTGAATTTGAAAAAATAATCTTCATTTCTTGCTCCTTCGAATAAGAATTCTTCGATGCTCACGGACGAGGCTTTGGCTCAGAAATCTTCAACACAAACTCCATGAGTCTTATCTATACCTGAAAACACTTTTCAAGACAAAACAAACTAAAAGAAAACTTAGCACACAAAAATATTTTTTGGATTTTTTTTGATTTTTCTGAACAAGAAATAAAACAGAAATAACACTATTTTTGGATTTTTAATTTTTCTGATTTTTCTTTGATTTTTGAATTTTTCTGATTTTTTTATTTTCATTATTTTTAATTTTTAATTCTCCCCTAATATTTAAATTAGAAGAAACTATGACAAATTTAACAAGAAAAATGATATCTAACTTTAAGAGAAATTTGGGATCAAAGTTTTTAGACAACCTTTATCCACTTGTCGGTACCTTCTATCTTCACGTCTTTGTCTGGTCGATCGTCGGTATTTTTGTCCACTTAAACACGAAAAATTGTGACTTATTTAGGACATACTATTTGATATAAGACAAGGTGAACTTAAGTTCCTAAAAATTATATCTGATCCTAATTCCTTATATACTATATATCTTAAGGACCATTCATCTGACGACGACCAGGGATATTGTTGTCCACCTAAATTGAGTAGCGAGATCTATTGACAATCTATATGTGTTCAATTTTAAGTGTACTGGAACGTGTTTCACGCTTCCTGATATGCCCCAACCATCAAGAACTTCCAGAGTACTCCTTACACCAGGTTAGCAGACAACCATTCGGAGAGAGAAGAGATTCAAAATTCTATTGCTAACTACTTCAGAAGGGTTGAGAAGAAGAAGGTTGCATGTGTTGTGTACCAGGTCGGATTAGAAGTCGCGCAAAAGAGACAGCATATGGCTAACATATAAGAAGTATTTCACACATTTATATATAGCCTACAGAGAAATAGAGTTGCATATGTTGTGTACCAGGTCGGATTGGAAGTCACGTAAAGGAGACAACATATGACTAACAGACGGAAAGAAAGAAAATGATATTCTACAGACCTAATTTATCGGAATTTACCAGTCGCCCCATCCAACCGGAATTAAGGACATAATCCGCACATCGAGGAAAAGTTAAGCCACGGTTCCAAGTACGGGTTCAATTAATGTGACGAGTAGATTCCCATATATATCTCCCTGCTCAACCTATCCGAGCGTCGTATTGTCAGGCTGAATGGATCTAACTAGGTCAAGATTTGTCAAGTCTATAAATTTCCTAAGTTCAACTCTGCCTAGTCAAGTCCATTTAGAATCTTTCGTGCCTACCGACGCATCAAGTCAGAGCATAGACCCTTCAACTTTGGGTACGTTACGCAGACTAAGGTTGCCTGTTATCACTTGATAATATCACTTCCCAAAACATCTCCCTCAAACACATTTCATAACCAATATATTTTTTATTTTCTGATTTTTAATGTTTTTTTCTTTGAAAATTTTTAATTTTTGTTTTGTTTTTATTTCTCCCCTAAATTTGTGCATAGGAGAGAAATAAAAGTAAATACGCAAATTTAAACTATCCTAAAACAAAAATTAGTCTTTAAAGCGAATCAGGTTAAGAAAAACTCAGCAGTATAGAGAAGAAAACACAAACCGTAAGTCACTGATTAAATTTGCATCCAGAAGGTCTGAGAATAGCATGCGTAATCTCAGAACAGATCCGAAAATTCTTCATGTCATTAAGCACTAACCTCATGTGATCCTTTCTTTTCTTCCTTTCCCGCAAAAGGACACATACTCTCAAACAAAGTTCTGAATGTTGTACAGTTGAGAGATGTCTCCTATCATGTGCCTGGAACAGCCACTACCAACAAACCGAAGTCTGATGATATGCCTCCATAGCTGCTGCGACACAGAGCGGGATCAGTTGGTCTTTGAAACCCAGTCCATTTTAAAACTGGGTCGACCTTTCTCATCCTTGCACGTTACTCTCTCCCATGACATGTCGTGTTTATCACAAACAGAAGACATAAAAATATTAGAATCGTTAGTTGATTTGGGAGATTGATCGTTCGGAACCCATTTGTAGTTGGGTTTAACCCATTTCTTTTTCGATCCGATGGGTGCCTCGGTACTTGCTTTGGAACTTGATGTCGGCCATTGAGATGACTTTGATTTTGGCTTCACGAAAGCATCTCTTGGATTGGACTTCTTGGCCAACATTCCCTTCTTGCCCTTGGGATTCAGATTCTTTGCCTTGTGGGTTTGATTCTTGGCCTTGTGCGCGTTCCAGTCACCATTGTCTGAACGTGATCTTGAGGGGTTTCTTTTGGAGTATCTCCCTCTTGGCGCGTTCTGCCAGCCTTGTGCATAGTAAGGAACATATGCGCGATTTGGACAGTTTCTAGCAATGTGTCCAAGTGTTCCACAGTGAAAACAAGTCTTTTTTTTTCACTGTGAAGTTATTTATTCCTACCCCTGGTGACATATCCTTTCCTTGTCTCTTGATTTTCCCACACGCACAGTTGCAACAGGCACTCCGTTTAGCTTGAAATGGTGGCCTGTATTTACCAACGGGAGGTTGATTAGAAGCAACAGATTCAGAGTTCAAGGGGTCGTTTGTTTGTTCAGAATAACTCTCCTTGTTCTCATCCTCTGTTACTTTGCCTGCACAAGAAGTAGCAACATTAGAATCTTCAATATTAATAACTCCTCCTGACACAAATCCAACTCGTTTTCCATATTGAAGATGTGGCTCCTTGTCAGTTTCGTCCTGTGTCATAGGGATGGATGTGTAGTTATGATTATAAGGAGGAGGTACACTATCATACCCTAGACCCTTGTTTTGATTTTCTTTGAATTTTAACTGGGTTTCATATAAGGACTCGACTGTCTGACTTGACGCAATATAATTTTTGAAACTGACATCAGTTTTTCCACACTTAATTTTTAAAGCGTCAAGTTCTTCAGTTATAGCAGCAAGTTGACTCTTAACATAATCATAATTTTCACACTTGTTGCTATACTCTCCCTGAAGTTTCCTAAAGTCCTTGGTTTTTGCTTCTAACTCAGCCTTCAGGGGTTTTTGTCCTTTCCTGAGTTGATATCCTTCATATCTCAGGTCTTCAACTTCTCTTTTAAATATATCAATTTGTTCCCGAAGAAATTTAATTGTGGCTTCACAAGCTGGAGTACATGTAACTTCAGTGACCGGAATGTTTTCAGAACTCATTGTTTCTCTACACTTCAAAGCATCAAGTTCTTGAATAACATCAGCAAGACTAAGATGATTGAGATCTTTTGTCTTCTTGATGATGGTCACGTTCATATCCCACGATTTCGGAAGTGAATTTAGTAGCTTTTTGTTTATCTCGGATTTAGTCAAGAAGATTCCGGCTATATTCATCTCAGTAGTGAGAGTAATAAATCGCTGCAACTGAGTTTCGAGCTTTTCTCCAGGGACATAATCGAAAAAGTTGAAATTTTGTCTTAACATATCCTGACGACTTTCTTTCATGTTTTCAACTCCCTCGTAGACCTTAAAATCAATTAAAAAAAACTAGAAGCTAAAATAAAACTTAAAAGTCAAAATTAAACTCAAAAGTCAAACATGAAAAAGTCAACCTTGAAAAAGTCAAACTTGAAAAAAATCAAACTTGAAAGTCAAACAGAAAAGTTAAATTTGAAATTTTAAAAAAAATTAAACAAAAAAGTCAAGGTTTAAAGTCAAAGGTCAAGCTTGAAAGTCAAAGTCAAACTTTGAAATAAAAAGTCAAAAATAAAAATAAAAAATAAAAACAATTATCATTATTATTATTTAATTTATTTATTTATTATTTTATTTTAATTTTTTTTATTTTGGATGAAAAAGGAATTTAAAAATAAAAGAAATTTAGTTTTTGGGCAGAAAGTGTCAAATTGGCGAAACTAGGAAGCGACAGGTAGTGTTGAGGTGGTTAGGCGCCTTGTTGATGATCTTGAGGTCCCGGGTTCGATCCCGGTCACCCTCAATTCGTTTCCTGTTTTTACAAAGGCGCCGATGCTTGTGCTGCTGCTTAGCCGAGCCGCAAGTTCCGAGCCTCCGCAAATTCGAGTCGTATACTTCCAACCGAGCCGCAAACTCCGAGCCACAAGCTCGGAAACCCTAGCCGCAAACACGAACTCTGCCGCCGGCCGTGAACAGTTTCCGGCCGTAAACTCCGGCCGTGAACTGTTTCCGGCAGTAAGCTCCGGCTGAAAACCCTTCAACGATTACGTGAAAAAGAGCGATTTTTCGACTTTGAAGCTCCAAAACTCGATCAAAAACCCTTTTTTATGAAAAACACGAAGAACAAAACCCCCTTATTTTTGCGATATCTATCCAAAAACGCAAAAATATTTCGAAAATAAGATCAACTAATGCTCCAAAATAGGGTTTACGACCCAAGAATCTAGACTTCACGGTTGATGAATTTGACTAGTTTGCGGTCGTGAACTCAGTGTTTACGGTCGTAAGCTTGGACCGAGAACACAGAATCTTCGATTTTGGATGAAACAATAAATCCTTTTGACTGATACAGCTTGGCTCTGATACCAATTGTAAGTCCCTAATCTGTCCGTGTATCAGTCAGATCCATTTGATGTTACGGAATCCCAATCAAACGGATGATGTCAGATCAAATAAGAAGAGAAGGAGAAGAAGAATAATATGAATCTTGAATGTATTGATAATATGAATTAAGTTCCTTACACAAGATTCACCCACACAAACGTTCCTTTCTCTCTGGCCGTAAACTCCTTAGGGTTCATCAATCCCTACTCCTCACCCTAACACCTATATTTATACTTGGAGAACATGGGCCGGAAACAAATGGGTCGTAAATGGGTGTACGACGATAAGGTGTTTACGGCCGTAAACTAGACCATGAATTCATAAATATTACAGAAAAATACAATTGCCCAGAAAAGTAAAGTATAAACCATATTTTGACCCAACAGCGCCTATTGCCACGACACCTTATCGCCTTGCACCGCTTGAGGTGCAGAAGTTATCCTCACAGCTCCAGGAGCTGCTGGGGAAGGGTTTTATCAGACTGAGTAGCTCACCGTGGGGAGATCCAATCCTTTTTTTCAAGAAAAATGATGGTTCACACCGGATGTGCATTGATTATCGGGAGTTGAACAAGCTGACGATCAAGAACCGTTATTTACTACCGAGGATGGACTATTTATTTGATCAGTTTCAGGGGGCGTCTTGGTTTTCCAAGATTGATTTGAGATCTGGATATCATCAGATAAGAGTTTGCGAAGAGGATATCTAGAAGACGGCCTTCAGAACTTGTTATGGGCATTACGAGTTTGTGGTGATGCCTTTCAGGCTCACCGACTCACCGATAGCATTCATGGATCTCATGAACAGGTGTGTTGGCCCATGTTGGATCGGTCGTTGATCGTGTTCATCGACGATATTCTGGCATACTCGAGGTCCAAAGAGCAACACGAGGAGCATCTTCGAGAGATTCTTGGAGTATTGAGGGTTGAGAGGCTTTATGCTAAATTATCCAAGTGTGATTCCCCGTCCGAGATTAGGAGTTTTCTAGGTTTGGCCAGATACTATCATAGATTTATCAGAGATTTTTCCAAGATTGTTGTTCCTTTTACCAGATTGACCCGGAAGGGTGTTACTTTTGCTTGGGGGCCCGAGGAGCATGCCTCGTTCGAGACTCTTCGCCAAAGATTGTGCAAAGCTTTAGTTTCAACCCTTCCCGAGGGAGTGGATGACTTTGTAGTCTACTGTGATGCATCTATATCAGGGATGGGTGTGGTGTTGACGCAGAGGGGGGTATGTGATAGCATACGCATCGAGGCAGTTGAAGCCTCATGAGACGAGGTATCCCACCCACAATTTGGAGCTGGGAGCGGTGGTGTTCGCCCTCAAGATCTGGTGCCACTATCTGTATGGAGTCTGGTGCACCATATATACGAACCATAAGCATCTGAAGTACCTCATGTATCAGCCTAACATGAATATGAGATAGAGGAGGTGGTTGGATGTAGTGAAATACTACGATTGTGAGATCCTATATCACCCAAGCAAGGCTAATGTGGTAGCCAATGCCTTGAGCCGTAGAGCAGAGAGTGCTCTAATTCGAGACGTGTGTATGAGGATGATGATGATGTCTCCAGTCCTGGATGCCATCCGAGACGCTCAGGTAGAGGCTATGAGACCATAGAACCTCAAGAATGAGCGAGTGAGCGGTTAATTTTCTGAGTTTGAGTCGAACATTCGGGGGCTTATGCCTTTCCGTGGGTGGATTTGGGTGCCCTATACAGGTGGAGATCGACGCATACTGACGGAGGAGACACATAGATCGAGATTCTCGATCCATCCAGGAGCCACTAAGATGTATTTAGATATGAAGAGATATTACTGGTGGCTCTGTATGAAGAAGGATGTGGTTTGGGTTTTTGAGAGGTGCTTAACCTGTCGTCGGGTTAAGGCGGAGCACCAACGACCACATGGCCCATTGCAGCCTCTAGCTATTCCCTTGTGGAAGTGGGAATAGATATCCATGGATTTTATCACCAAAATACCGAGAACCGCACGATATGTCGACGCGATATGGGTGATAATCGACCGGTTGACGAAGACTTCTCACTTCCTTGCTATCAGTGAGAGCTCTTCAGTAGAAAAATTGGTTGAGATTTATGTAAGAGAGGTGGTGGCATGACATAGAGTGCCAACATCGAAAGTATCAGATCGGGATCTGTGTTTGACTTTTAGGTTCTGGAAGAGGTTTCATGAGGAGTTGGGTACCCGATTGCACTTCAGTACCGCATACCACCCACAGACAGACGAGCAGAGTGAGCGGACGATTTAGACGCTTGAGAACATGTCTGTTATGGACTTCAGAGAAATTTGGGACACCTATTTTCCCTTGGCTAAGTTTTCTTATAACAACAACCATCATTCCAATATTGGTATGCCTCCCTTTGAGCTCTTATATGGGAGGAGGTGTCAGGCTCCCATCTGTTGGGGAGAAGTAGGGCATAGAGTGATGGGTGACACTGAGATAGTGCTCAAAATGACTAAGCAGATTCAACAGGTCAGACAGACGTTACTGACAGCCCAGATTCACCAGAAGAGTTACGCAGACCAGCGACGATCCGAGCTATAGTTGCAGGTTGGAGATTTTGTTCTCCTGAAGGTATCCCTGTGGAAAGGGGTGATCCGATTCAGGAAGCGGGTAAAGTTGGGTCCTTGATATATCCGTCTTTTTAGAGTGACTGCCAGAGTGGGGAAGGTAGCTTATTGGTTGGATCTACATGCAGAGTTGAGCCAGATTCATAACACCTTCCACGTGTCTCAATTGAGGAAGTGTGTAGCCGATGAGACGATGGTGGTACCCTTAAAGGACATTCAGGTTGATGCAAGCCTGAACTATATTGAGAGACCGACAGCGATTGGGATAGAAGAGTTAAGGATCTGAGGAACAAGGAGGTGCGACTGGTTAAGATGCAGTGGGAGCCGGAGTACGAGATGCGCAAGTAATGCCCAGAGTTGTTTCGGGAGCATGACTTAGAGGGCAAAGTTTGATTATAGTGGGGGAGAATTGTAACATCCCGACTCCCAAGTATAATATTTATATATTTATTTATGAGTTGATTGGGCAACTCGAAGAGTTAGATGCCCCAACTCGTCGAGTAGAGGTGGATTATGAAGGGTTTTGAGCATTCTAACACTCCTATGGTGTACATGCAACCCTAGAAACCTTGGATCTATGTTTTATCTATGATACATGCAAATTTGTTTTTCCATGGTTCATAACCTATCTAGCATATATGGGGAACTTTTAAACATAAAAGATAGTAAGAAATACATACCTTTAGTTGCTTGGATTCCTTGAGAACCTTGTGAGCCTAGCACGTCATGTGTGATGCCTCAAATGTCTCACACAACACCAAATACACTTTGAATAACCTTGAGAGCAATAGAACACTTCTAAAATCGGCTATGCCCTCTTTTTCTCTCTAGTGCAGATTTTGGTCTACAACATGTTGCTTATATAGTGTGTCATAATTAGGGTTACACCATGTAAACCGTAATTGACATGAATCTTCATTTCTTGGATCCTTGGGTTCAAAAACACCATGGATCCTCTATGGAGCATCGTATGGGTTTTAGCCCAACTTGATAATCCATGGAGCATTAGCCCACTATACAAGTATGGGTGATTTACACAATCAACCCATATATTTAATTAGTATCTCAAAATCCTTATCCCTAGGATATAGGCAACTTCTCCAAGGTCCTTCATAGCAAAACACATCCCAAGCCAGGACATAAACTTCCTGCAAAGTTGGGATGTCATTTCCTATGAGTAGTATGTCATCCACATATAGTACCAAAAAGCTAACTATACTCCCACTAGCCTTGACATATACACAAGATTCATCTTCAATCCTTGAAAAGCCAAACTCTTTGACCTTCTCATCGAAGCAAAGATTCCATCTGCGAGGTGCTTGCTTTAATCCATAGATGGATTTCTCAAGTTTACACACTCTATTAGGATACTCTATACTAGCAAAACCCTCTGGCTGACTCATGTAAACATCCTCAACCAACTTTCCATTAAGGAAAGTGCTTTTGACATCCACTTGCCATATTTCATAATCATGAAATGCATAAATGGCTAACATAACCCTAATAGACTTAATCTTCGCTACTGGTGAAAAGGTCTCATCATAATCAACTCCCGGTGTTTGAGAAAAACCCTTTGCAACCAGTCGTGCCTTATAAGTGTGTACATTACCATCCATGTCGGTCTTCTTCTTGAAGATCCATTTGCATCCAACTGTCTTGCGACCTGGTACATTGTCAACAAAGTTCCAAATTTGATTTTCATACATGGATTGTATCTCGCTGTCCATAGCCTCTTTCCATTTAGCAGCCTCAGGGCCTACCATGGCTTCCGTGTAGCTGTTAGGTTCATCCAAACTTACTAGTTTGCTATCACTGATAAGTGTATCACCTTCCGCAGTAATATGGAAACCATAGTAATGCTCAGGTGCATTCCTTACTCTTGTGGAATGCCTCAGAGGTAGAGATTCTTCTGTCGGATCAACAGGAGTTTCCTCCTCAGGTTGATTGCTAAGGTTTGAGGTTCCTTCACCACTTGACTCTTGAATTTCTTCAAGGTCAATTTGCCTCCCACTATTTCCTTGGCTCATGAATTCTTTCTTATGAAAGACTCCTCTCCTTGCTACAAAGACAACATTATCATTAGATCTGTAGAAGAGGTAACCAAAGGATCTCGGTGGGTAGCCGATGAAAATACACCTCTCACTTCGAGGTTCGAGCTTATCGTGAGACTCGCGCCTCACAAAAGCCACACAACCCCAAATATTGACATGGTTCAGATTGGGAACTTTTATGGTCCACATCTCATGAGGTGGCAGTCTCTAAGTCATAACCCCAAAATGAGATTGGTAGTGAAGCTCAACTCATCATGGAACGAACCATATCCAACAAGGTTCGATTGCGCCTCTCAGCCACACCATTAAGCTGTGGTGTCCTTGGAGGTGTCATTTGTGAGATAATTCCACATTCCTTAAGATAGTCATGGAACTCTGTACTAAGATACTCACCACCTTGATCGGATCAAAGCATCTTAATGTTCCTGCTCAACTGATTCTCCACTTCCTTCTTGAACTCTTTGAATCTTTCAAAGGTCTTTGACTTATGCTTGATTAAGTAGACATATCCATATCTAATAAAATCATCAGTAAAAATCACATAGAAGTGGTTAGCATCTCTTGTGGCGTTTTTGAAGGGTCCACACACATCAGTGTGTATGAGGTCAAACAAACCCTCACCCCTAGCACAAGTATCAGTGAAGGGTGACTTTTTCATTTTCCCAAGCAAAAAAGATTAACAACTATCATCTGACTTTATGTTAAAAGACTCCAAGACTCCATCCTTTTGGAGTTGTCCTATGCGTTTCTTGCTTACATGTCCAAGATGACAGTGCCATCAAGTTGCTTTATCCAAGCTAGTGGAAGAATCGATACACAATACATTATTTCCTAGGTTATCAACAGCCAACATAGTTTCAAATCTAATATTAATCTACTACTTAGCAACAAATAATAAACTCCAATCTTGGTAATAGGTAAAGCTTTCCTATTCCCCATGATCAAGTTTATCTTTCCATGCTCCACATTCTCACTTCTTGTTAGTACCTGCAAATCAGTACATATGTGAATACCACATCCTGTATCATGGGCCCAAGAATTAGAATGTGGTGAATTGTTAGACAAAATAGTGTATGTACCTGCATGGTTGGGTTTAACTTCCAGTGCGACTTTTCATGGCAATTGAAGCATTCAACCTCTTTAGGGTTAGCAGAAGGAGTAACGAAACCTTTCTTGGTTCCACTTGAAGAGGATCCATCAAGGGTCTTCCCCTTGGTGCCCTTCGAAGGGCTCTTCCTCTTCTTTCCTTTGCCTTGCCTGATTTCCAAGACAGGGGCGCGGTAGGAGTAGGAGTGGTAACAACCGACTTACCTTTAAAACCACTTTTTGTGGTCTTCAAAAGTCCTTGAAGTTTGCTGAGTGTAACTTCCTCCTTGTTGATGTGGTATGTCATACGGAATTGATCATAACATGAAGGTAAGGAGTGAAAAATGATGTCTATTGCCAACTCCTCGGGGACGTTCACATTCAGTTTCAGCAAACGGTCCACATACCTTTGCATTTTCTGCATGTGGCCCGTGATGGGTTCACCATCCTTCATCCGAGTTGTTATCATGGAGGAGATGATTTCATATCTCTCTTGACGAGCACTCTGATGGTAGCGGTCCATCAAATCCTAGTGCATCTCAAAAGGATAGTAGTCCTCATGGGACTTTTGGAGCTCGTCTATCATACTGGCCAACATGATGCATGCCACTATGGTAGCATCTCTTTCATGGGCCTGATATTCAGCGATCTCCTCAGGAGTAGCCGAAGGCTTGAGTTCTTTAAACTCCTTGTCGAGGACATATTCTTTGTCCTCATACCGTGTGACCATCTTGATGTTCCTGATCCAATCCATAAAGTTGGATCCATCAAAGATGACTCTCCCATAAAGGTTCATGAGAGAGAAGGAGCCGGTAGGGTTTGAGCCAAAAACAGCATTGTTAGAAGACATCTAAAAAAGAAGAAAGACAAGTTTTGATTAGATATAAAGATAGTCCTTAATAAAACACCCAAATGTAATATTAAGGCTAGGACCCAACACAATATTTTATAACTTAGATGAGGGATGCTGTAATCCAAGCTATAAAATATTTGAAGGTAGGTGAATGACGATTCACCAATTTCCACCATGAAAAACGAAATAAATTATTAGGTTTTAATTAGTTTTTGAAACTCCTAGATTCTTTGAGATTCATTGAACTTTTCAATGGAATGTTTCAATCTCGAGTGTGCCCTTCAAGTTTTGTGAATGGGATGCCGAGGATCACAAAACAAGGTGTGAAGTAACCATGCAAATTACTTGGTAATCTTAATATTTACCCCCAACCGATGTGACGGTTAACCACACGCGCTCCACCGATACTATGATAAATATTAAGTTACCCTTTGCCTACCTTGTTAAGTCCAGGTTAGTGTGCCATTTAACCACACACGCTCCACTAACGACTTAATCAAAGTGCAAAGTGTAATTTCATTGGTTAGCACCTTATTCACATTTTCCTAAAGTAACTAAGATTGGGAATTTATAAAAAAAAACATTTATTTACTTTATATTCATCATAATTTTAATGAAGATTTAAAGTCCTTGTATTACATGTTCGGCTAACGACCCTCCTCCGATCAAGGAAGTGGTGGGTGAGAGTGGACACCCATTAAGCTTCCATTTTATAGGCAACAACCTTATACCCCCTTATAGACCGGCTTCGTGAATGAGGCCTACTAACGTTAAAACGACTTTTTCTTATACATATATAATTATTGTTAAACTTATAATATTATAAAGTATAACGGTTGAATTTTAACTTTTAAAATTCTAGGGGTTGGAACTAAAGTTTTCAAAGTGACTTTACATGTTCCAAAACTTGAGGGCAAGTTTTGTAACTTTCAAAACTTTTCATTTCATAACTTATGAGTTAATGGTTTAATAAAATTAGTGAATTTTCATTTTATGTAACCTATGTGTTTCTTTAATGGTCTTTAAAAGTGTGACTTTTGGTAATCCGTAACTTGAGGACAAATTATGGATTCCATTAAAACACATAATTGATCAAGCATTAATCATTAACAATTTAGCAAGTAATTCCTATGATCTAAGAATAACTCATAAGAACATGAATATCATATCAAATTTCAAGAATCATATGAACACATATAAAATATGGAATTTTGATATTAGCCATTGTAAATGGATTAGCATAACCATTAAACCATCTAAAACAAGTTTTAAAACACGAAAACAATTTAAGGTAATGTTTCTAGTCCATTTCCAGTAGCAAAAGTCGAAAAACTGCATTTTGGGGCTCCTACTCGTTGAGTGCATGAACCGAATCGACGAGTAGGATGAGTTTACTCATGGATTCTTCAAGTCCCCCCATGGACTCGACGAGTTCATGCTACAGAGTGCAAAAAAACTAAGTTTTTTTTCACAATTTTGCATCAAGTATCAAACAAACAAGCCTAGGCTCTGATACCACTGAAGGGTTTTAAGCATTCTAACACTCTTATGGTGTACATGCAACCCTAGAAACCTTGGATCTATGTTTTATCTATGATACATGCAAATTTGTTTTTCCAAGGTTCATAACCTGTCTAGCATATATGGGGAACTTTTAAACATAAAAGATAGTAAGAAATACATACCTTTAGTTGCTTGGATTCCTTGAGAACCTTATGAGCCTAGCACCTCAAGTGTGATGCCTCAAATGTCTCACACAACACCAAATACACTTGGAATAACCTTGAGAGGAATAGAACACTTCTAAAATCGGCTATTCCATCTTGTTCTCTCTAATGTCGATTTTGATCTAGAACATGTTGCTTATATAGTGTGTCATAATTAGGGTTACACCATGTAAACCCTAATTGACATGACTCTTCATTTCTTGTATCAATGGGTTCAAAAACACCATGGAGCCTCCATGGATCATCCTATAGGCTTTACCCCAAATTGATAATCCATGGAGAATTAGCCCACTATACAAGTATGGGTGATTTACATAATCAACCCATATATTTAAATAGTCTTCTTTTGATCACTTAATTAATTCCAAATTAATTCTTGATCAATACTAATTAAATAATATTATTAATATATTAGAACTTATAATATATTAATAAAGCTTATGTGTTATTTCTCTTATTTTAGTCTATCCAAATACATGATGCCATGCAACCCAAATGGACCATGCCAATCGGGTAAAGTACATTCCAAAAATAGTTATGAACTTAGACACCTAATCCAATAGATTGGCCATGTGGTTTTTATGACCAACTCGATGAGTCGGATGGATCAACTTGCCGAGTTGGCGTTGTGGGAGGAAACCCTAAATCTCCAGGGTTGGGTCCTATATAAAGGACCTTAAGCCCTCATTTCCGCCTCACTAGCCATATTACTCCCCTGTGTGAAACCCTAATTGTCTATATTGAGCTAAGAGAGAAAGAGAGTTAATATTTGGGCATTTTAGTGCATCTTTTGAAGAGAAGAAAAGAGTATCAAGGCAAGCAATGAGAAGAGGCTATTGGATCTGGTGTTATTTCATTTATAGCTTCTGTTGAAGGTAAAAAGTCTTCACCTTGCTCATTATTGTGATTAGATCTCGTTTTCATGGAGTTTTAGGGCTTTTTCCATCTTTTCTTGAGACTTTGAGTGTGTTGAGCTTACCAAGTGATTGAGACTTCAGATTTGGACCTTGTGAGGTCCATAGAGTCCAAAGGTCCCAACTTTATCCAACGTTAGAGGTGTTGTTATTCTTAAGACCTTAAATGGAGCTTGTTTTGGCATTTAAAGCCCTAAGTGCCATGCATGGACATAAATATTGTAGCTTTAAGTGGTATATAGCATTGGGAGGCTAAATCTAGAGTTTGGGGTTGTGAATCTGCCTTAAAACGTATGAATGTGAACAAAGACTTAAGGAAATCGCCGAGTTGACGAGCCAACTCGAAGAGTCGGCTAGGTTTTTCCCCGACGAGTCTGGACATGAGTAACTTGGCAAGTTGATGAGACAAATTGACGAGTTGAGATGGATTTTGGCGACATTTCTGAAGAAACGAGGGGACTCGACGAGTCACAGAGATGCACTCGACGAGTCGGGTCAACATGAACTGTTGACTCGAGTGTTGACCTCAATTGACTTTAGGGTTTGGTCAAGACAGGGATTATAGAGACCATGGAGGTGTAAAATGGTATTTTATGCATTCCAAGAGTTAGAGAAAGAGAGAGAGAGAGAGAGAGAGAGAGAAAAAAAAAACCTTTGGTCTATTTAGATTCGTGATTGAAGTGTTATATAGAGATAATTATCATATGTATTAGGCATAGGCTAGATCGGTAATTCGTGTAGGAGGTTTATTTGCTTTCTTAAGAGGTGAGTCTTCTCACTATACTTACCATAAGTTGTAAATTTGTGTGACCGGAGGGTCTTGTATGCTTATATTGAGTATTGTGATATCCTGAATTATGTCTTTGTGATTTATGTCGTGTATTATTCTGAGCTTTATTGAATTAGGACCGGAGGGTCCACCTGAGTTGTGGGACCAGAAGGTTCCACTAAGATACATTGAACGGAGGGTCTTATTTGAGATATAGCCATGAGAGGCTAATGAGTTATGTGTGGTATTTTGGGGAACTCACTAAGCTTCGTGCTTACCGTGTTATGTGTTATGTGTTTCAGGTACTTCTCAGGATCACCAGAAGGTGCCGGCTTGATTGTACACACGAGGCGGAGTTATGTTTTGAGAATCCTGGATTGTGTTTTAACAATTTATGAACATGTTTTTTTGATAAATTTTCATTTTGGAGATTTGTGAACTATGTTTATGAGATTCATGTGATTTTTTTAAAATAAAAAAAAACGTTTGAAAATTTACGGTATTACAGGTTCGTTTATTGGCATCGTTTGAGCGGCCATGAAATGGAGCTACAAACATGGTACTTTTCCATAATCTTTTCAGTTCCCAACTTTTTCATGTATCCCTCATTCCAAATTGACAAGGGTTTAACTTTTGGTTGCAATTTTGGGACCTAAATTTTTGTTACTGGTATCCTCTCATCCCTCCACCATCGCCTATCTCCGCTAGGGTTTGCATCAATAGTTGCTTTTACCAAGTTTTGTCATTTTTTTTGCATTACATAGTGTGTCTATAAACACCGCTCCTCACTCTTCCAATGCGCTTAATCAAATTGATGACTGCACTGAAAAAATCTGACAGCCCCGAGTGGTCCAAAGGGATTGTATGGAGGGATTAATAGATCGTTTCAATCATCTTCGCCATAGTCATTTAGGTATTATATTTGTATTCCTTAATTTTCCACATCGATGCTTTATAGTAGGTATGATTCCTAAATGGACGGAACTGTGGCTGAATGTTCAATTTTCATGTTTGATTATCTGAGCTCTTTTTTTTTTGGAATGTACAGGTGATGTCCGCCGACTGTTTATCCGATTGTCAAAGGATAAAGATAATGCTCGCAACTTGAGTATCTCTCTATAGCCAAATATTTTCTAACTTGATTATTATCCCTTAATATTTTATAATTTGATGGTTTGTTGATTTCAGTTGTGGGATTAATCAGTTCTGGTGTTCACATACTTTCGCGACTTATATATGTTGGATGAATTTTAAGGATTTGGTTTCTAAGTATGTGTGTGCTTAACAAATGAGCTTGAAGTTGGCAGGTTGAAGTAATTTGTAAATAATGAGAGACAAAGACTTAGAGGACCATAAAGGTTTATCGATTCTATTTTTTAAATGTCTGTTTCATGAATTGTCTGTGAAATAACCATTTTTTTGTATTTCAATAATTAGTATACATCAGTGTAATCAAAGTTGTATTTCATTCTCTGACAAAGTTGTCAACTTAACAGATAATTGGCATACCTCAAATCGCATGCTTTTATTAAGAAGCTACTGGTAACTTTTATCCACAAATTATTTTTATGAAGGTAATGGTTTTTTATAAGATTGTTAATTGAACAAGGATCATCTTTTTATGTATTTTTGTGAGATGAGAATATGACAAAGTGAGTGCACACCAAGTGTTTTTAAGAATGCAAATATGCCTTGATGCAATATGTTGTAAGTCTCATTTTTTTCTTTTTTGCCATGTACATTTACAAGTGTTTTTATAAATTGCTTAGGTAATTCAAGGCTTGCTAAATATATAGTATGTGATGGAGAAGGGTAACATGTATCATAGAGGTTTACTACTCTACTTAATTAATCATAATATGTTTAGTTTTTTGTCCGAGAAATATTCTTATATACAAAATGTTTTTCACCAAATGGAATTAAGTAAATGTTGTTTGGCCTAATATATGTAACTATATGAGATGATTTCTACTTTGCTATATCCCATATCATTTGAACTTTCCCTTGCCAAAACTTCAAGGTAAAGTTAACTACTTTATGATTTTTAACATTACAAATGATACATTGTTATAATTCTAGACAATGACATTCTAACTTTTTCATTATTCAAGGGTGTTTTTGGAAACCAAAAACAGATGAAAATTTCGACTATATGAGCTTTTTTCCCACTTTAATAGCCAAAATATAAGAAAATTTCACATTTCCTTCTATTTTCATTTAAGAATTTTGAAGAACAGAGTAATGAGAAATAACTTCTTTTATGTATGGATTGGAGCGAGTAAGTATGATCAGGGTATTAATCACTTTACTTAGACACATTAGTTTCCCCATGTCATCTTTCATTTAAACTTTATACTCAATTGGGATTTTGGAGGAAAATGATGATACAATGACTGAGATGGTATATAAATACTATTTCTAATATTATTTATAATTTATAATTGTCCTTCTATTAACTTTAAGTAACTAATAATTTAATTTATACAACTTTGTCTTGTGCTACTTTTAGCATCTTTTTTAGTAAATCACTAGCTTTTTTTTATCAACATGATCAATGAAAGAATGCAACTTAAAACAAAAAAAAACAAAAAAAATGTTTTTTTGAAGTAGAAACACAAAATATTAGAGTGACCAATATTTTGATATGTTGTTGGTGTTGGTATTCCGAACTACAGATGTAATGATGTATGCCCTTATTACTTTCATATTTTTCTTGCTGCAGCGGGAGTTCTTCAGACTTAAAGATAGTCAGGCTCAACTTATTCATATCAGGTTCTACATTTCATTATGTCCAGTGTACGCATTAAATCGTTTTGTTGGTATTTATTTTGCAATCTCCTCTTAGTTTTTTTTATAAGCCCACCGTCAATTAAAACATTGACAATACTTCAATGTGGAGAAATTTGATAGAATTTCAAACATTCAAAATTAAATTATCTAATTCTATCTTGATGGAAATAGTCTATTTCATGTAAGCTTGACTTACGTTAGGATACAATTCGACTTTTACATAATTTCCTTTTTAAAAGTACGATTTAGATAACTAAATTTAGCTTTCTTCCATATCTTATAACATTTTTGTTAAATTCTTTTTTTAATCAGTATGGTTTATTTAAGTCATTAAATGTGGATGACAGTCTTGAATTAGAGTTTATAATATGTTATGCATGAAAAACAATGATCTCATGTTTAAATGTTACTATTTTACCTTAGAAAAAAATATAAAATTGATCATTTACCATGTTTCAGGTTTCCACAAATAGTGCATTTGTTGGGTTCTATTGGAATCTCCATCATCCTTTAGTATTGAACAAAGGGAGATGTTTTCTTCATACTTACTTCTAGGCCTTCTTTTAACTTTTAACTTTTGTTTTTTAGTTGGTTTCATGCTAATTATTTATGTTTTCACATAATTGGATATAGAGAAGGAAGTGCTTTTGTTGTGGATCTAAATGGAAGTAACAAGGGAAGGACAATTGAGGCTACAAAAATTATAGTTGTTGCAAGATTCTCAAAAATAGATCAAAAGGACTCATTTAGTATATTAGAATTTAATGATCAAAATTATTTATATTCATCAACTTTGGAGTTTAAGGGGATTGGCATGAATTTTATTATGGTTGGTGGTAAAAACCCTTCGACACAAACCTGTTGCAATCATTTTAGCAGGTAGCTACAACATTTTCCAAATATTTTAGCAGGCAGCTACAACCTTTTGAATCTTTTCTTTTGTTTCTAGCATACGCTATGTATGAATTGTTAACATATAAAGTAGCAATTTTATATATTCAATATCATATACAACTAAAACAACTACATTTCAAACGAACAAATTAAAAAACACATGCTTTCCAACCCATTCAAAGCATGAGCCCTTCACCAGTTCACCATAAATTCTTAGATGTTAGAAAAAGCGTTGGGAACAAAATGTTATTTCTCATTCAAAATCAAATATAGTTATTTTAAGATTTTTTGCAAGGCTTTTTTTGTATCTAATCTAATATTTCCAAATACAAAATGTGGTTAAGGTTAATAAAAGAAGATTGGTATTCTCTTGTTTGAGAACTGAATTGTTTTTAATGTTTATATTGTGTTAATAAGTACAACCCAAAAGAAAATATAATATTTTATAGAAGATTTTGTATATGAGATCTCAAACTAGGTTTATAAATTTTATTAAAACAATCACTTTAAGTTGAAAACTCGCATTTGATATAACACAGGTTTACAAAAATAGTTCAGAAAATGGTTTGTTGGAATTGTAACAAACCGTGTCACTTCAAGAAAGATTGTCATCTTCGTAAAGTGAACAAGGATGGTGTTGGATCAAGTGGATGCAAGGATCCAAAAGAGCAACAAGGTCAAATTTATATTTTCATGCATAATTCTAAATATGTTCCTAATTATATGTTTCTGATTTTTGAAGCATTTTATGTGCAGGATGATGATGTTGCATGGTGGGTTGATTCAGGAGAAACAATCCATAGTTGCAAAGATCTTCGTTGGTGTAATGAATGTCAACCAATTGAAGAAGGATATGTGGTGAAAATGGGAAATGTTGCAACAAAACCAATCAAGGGTTTGTGATCTATTTTACTTTACTTTACTTTTGGAAAGTGTTTGTGTCTAAACAATGTTTTATATGTATCAGAGATTCGAAAGAATCTTTAGTCCAAAACTATTATAAATAATTATGGTTACAAAAAAGTATTATAAAGTGACAAGTATATCTTGTGAAGCCATGGCTGTTTAATGGGATTTGGATATATATATATATATATATATATATATATATATATATATATATATATATATATATATATATATGTAATGGAATGATTAGGCCTAATATTAATTATCCTAGTTATGACAATTCTTTTTGCATGGCTTCTTCTAGTACTAGCAGTAACTTTAATAAATCCGATTTATGGCATGCTAGAGTAGGACACATTCCTTACAAGAGATTACAATACATGTCAAAAATGAGTTTAATTCCTACTTTTGCCATAAATAATTAAAAATATAAAACATGCATGTTAAATAAAATCATAAGACAACCGTTCAAAGATGTAGATAGGGAAAGTAAGGTATTGGAACTTATACATAGTGACTTATGTGATTTCCATGCAACACCTTCCCTTCGAAACAAAAAGTATGTTGTTACTTTTATTGATGATGCATCTAGATATTGTTATGTCTATTTGATACATTCAAAAGATGAAGCTCTTGATAAATTTAAGATTTATAAACAAGTGGTTGAACTTCATAAAAATGAATTAATAAAAGTTTTTGGTACTGCTAGAGGTGGTGAGTATTAAGATTCATTTTATTTTGAATCAACTAAAATAATACATCAAACCACAACTCCTTATACACCACAACAAATGGTGTAGCTGAAACAAAAAGTAGGACTTTAAAAGAAACAGTTAACTCTATGTAGTCCTATTTAAGTTTGAGTGAAGGTTTCTAGGGTGAGGCTATGTTAACTACATCTTTTAATTTGAATAGAACTCCCAACAGAAGGAGTAAGAATACTCCTTATGAACTTCAATGTAAAAAGGTACCAGATTTGAGTTATCTCAAAGTTTGTGGTTGTAGAGTAGTTGTAAGGCTCACTGAACCTAAAACGAAAACATTTAGTGAAATAGTTATATATTGTCTCTTTATTGGATGTACTGAGCATTCCACAGCTTATAGATTCTATGTTTTAGAATCTAATGACTCTATGTATGTGAACACTGTTATAGAGTCAAAGATGCTATCTTTGATGAAGAAAGATTTAAATCTATACCTAGACCAACAAACAAGATTCAACAATATTTCAACAAGAACACAACTCAAGCTGAAGATGTTTTTGGTAGTACAAGTTTTGTGCTTGAACTTAGAAAGAGTACAAGATCTTGGAAAGCTAAATATTTTGGATCTGATTTTCAACTATATTTAGTTGAAGGAGCAAGGGATGAGATTGTGTCTCAACATCAATATTATTTTAATATTGAGGAGGATCCAAAGACTTTCAGTGAAGCTATGGCTTCTAGTGATGTTTATTTTTGGAAAGAAGAAATACAAGATGAGATTGATTCTATCTATAACATCCCAATGTCAAGGTAATTTCAATTTCAACCCTATGGTTGTATATTGTTGCAATTTTGACCCTTGAGTTGGGGAAGGTTTCTAGATTTGCCCATTGTGGCAATTTCGTAATTTCACCCAAGTGGAGTATGCTGAGCGTATGTTATGTACGCTAGGGGTCGTACACCTCATACGAAGGGCATACATGTAGGAATGGTAAACCCTAACTTTTAGGATTTGGTTCATATTTAAACCTCATTATAGCCTCATATCTCATTCTTCTTCAGCCTTCCTCTGTGATAAACGTCTTCAAGCAACCCAAATAGAGAAAAGTCCATTTTTAGCCCATAAGAGTGATTTGGAGGTGTGTTTGAAGAACAAAAAGGTGGTAAGAAGAGCTTGGAGCTTGGAAGCATTTTGGATCTAAGATCCCCTCCTTGTTTGTAATATCCATCAGGTATAAACCTTGCAACTTTATCATTCCATCTTGTAGATCTAGACATGTCATTCCATTAAGTTACTTTTTGTGCCAATTAGTGATTCTTGAGCATGGCATGTTCTTGACCCAATAAGTCGTCCTTTTAGACCTTAAGGAGGGTCTTAAGCTATAAAAATGAGGTCTTGATGGTTAGTTTTGCTCCATGCATTTTTTAGGAGGTCTTAATTGTTAGGTTTTGTATACTACAACATCCTATGGTTCACATACAACCCTAAATGCTTTGGATCTATGTTTTCTCTAATTATACATGTAATATTGTTTCCAAAGCATAAAGCCTACAACTAGCATACAATTGACATAATCAACATAAAAGTGAGTTATAGAATTACCTCTTTGTTGTGGCTTGTAGTTTTAGCCTTTAAGAACTTAGCCCCCCAAGTGTGATGCCTCAAATGGTTCACAACACACCCTTGAACAATTGGATGACTTGAGAGAGATTACTAGGCATGCAAATCGGTTATGAACTCATAGAACACTTGTTGTAACCGATTTTAGCCATAGGGTTATGTGTGTGTGTGTGTGTGTATATATATATATATATATATATATATATATATAGGAATCCAAGAGTCATGGTTAAACCATAATCCATACTCTTTGGGTCATGATCCATATTCCATGGGGGCTAACTCTTCATGGAAACTTACATAAGCTTAGACCATCATGGATTGTAACACCCCGTTTTGAAAAGTAGTTCAGTTGTGGTTGCGGAGTCCCAGGGTATAAGAGATTCGTTCTTTTATGGGTATCGGGTTTTATTCAAAAGGTTTTAAGGCTTGGGTGGGTAGTTAGGAGTGGAGGGGTTCTCGCCACATTTTCATGGGTATAAAGTTCGTCGGAAACGGATTTAGAATGAAGGAGTTATAGCACTTTGAAGTTATTGGCAATATTCGTCCTTAATGGAGAAAGATGGCAAGAAAGGACCATGCATGCAAGGTGGCCAGAGCAAGAGTACACCCAGTGTAGAAGGGTTAAGTGATCGCAGGTGTTGGAGACCTATGCCCAGCGTGCGAGATGTACGCCCAACGTACACTCAGAGACCCTAAACCCTAAATTTTTTATTCAAGCACTATACAAGGAACAATAGGACTCAAACCATAGCCCCTTATTAGCCTCCCCAACCTCAGAAATACCCTAGAACATCTCATCCATTCATTCTTGTGTGATTTTGATCTTGAGATGCCCATCTTGGTGGCTTTAAGCTTGGAAGAAGAAAGAGGACGTTGGCAAAGAAGGACTTGGGTAGCTTGAGCTTATAGATCCGAGATAGCATCATCATTTGGGACTCTTGGGAGGTATAAAGTTAATAGCTTTCCTCAAGTATGCTTAGATCTAGTGTAGTGTAGTTTTGAAGTCATTCTGGTCCCAAGTATATAACTTTATGGTTCAAATCTGATTTATGGATTTAGAGTTGCCACTCTTAGTTCTTAACGAGTCCCTAAGGTAGAAAGTTGCCATCTTGAATGTCTTATTGGGATCATGCATGAGTTAAGATCATTTTTATGGGAATGGAATGCTATTTTGGAGTTTGGGCTCTTTAATGCCATGAAAAGTCACCAAGTCAGTGACTTTATGGATTAAGACGTTGAAAAGGGCTTGGATCTCTGATTGTAGCTTCTAGATTAGGGTATTAAGCACATAATGGGAAACTGATTTAACAGGCGAGCACGCTGACCGTACAAACAGGTACGCCCAACGTATGCACCATTTAGCTTGTACACTTAGCGTACATAAGAGTACGCCCAGCGTACTCATCAGATATGGGTTTGGCTTGTTTTGGGCCCTGGTTTGGTCCATGTAGGGTATTTTGGTTCTTTGGGTCTTAGTGGGCTATCAAAAGTCAGATAATATGGGCCAAGAGGATGTTTGGGCTTAAGGTAAGGCCCATTAGAGGGGTTGGGCCCAATTTAGCAAATTGGGCCATTAGTTGGACACTAGTGGGCTTGGGAATCCTACCTAGTGTTCGGCCATTTTAGAGCATGGTTTTAGCCTTAGATATGGACCAAGTTAGACTAGGGGGTAAAATGGTCATTTTACCCTAAGAAGGATTATTGATTTGGACTAAGTGGTGTTTTGGTATTGGTAGCTCGGGGAGCCGAAGGATTAGCAGTTCGGGGAATTGCCAGATAGCAGCCAGAGGGATATCAACATGACTTCAGCAATGAAAGGTGAGTTTCCACACTATGTGCATGGGTATAAGGCCATAATGCCGACCCATTATGTTTATGTTTAGTAGGAAGACCTGGGGGTTAACCCTAGGCATTGTATGTCATATGTTCTGGATCACGATCCGATGACCGGGTGAGGCCCAAGGAATGTTAGTATGTTATAGGTCTTTGTGATTCTTGCATGAGTCGGTATGATAGGTTCTGGACTATTAGACTGGATGGGACCAATTTAGCAAATTGGACCATTAGTGGGACACTAGTGGGCTTGGGAATCCTACCTAGTGTTGGGCCATTTTAGAGCATGGTTTTGGCCTTAGATATGGACCAAGTTGGACTAAGGGTAAAATGGTCACTTTACCCTAAGTAGGATTATATATTTGGACTAAGTGATATTTTGGTATTGGTAGCTCGGGGAGCCGAAGGATCCGCAGTTCGGGGAATTGCCACATAGCAGCCAGAGGGATATCAGTAGGACTTCAGTAGTGAAAGGTGACTTTCCACACTGTGTGCATGGGTCTAAGGCGACAATGTCGACCCATTATGTTTGTGTTTAGTAGGAAGACCTGGGGGTTAGCCCTAGGCATTGTATGTCATATGTTCCGGATCACGATCTGATGACCAGGCGAGGCCCAAGGAATGTTGGTATGCTATAGGTATTTGTGATTCTTGCATGAGTCGGTACGATAGGTTCTGGACCATGGTCTGATGTCGAGGAAATCCTGAAGTATGTTGTTGAAACATAAAAGATACCCTCTTAAACTTAAAAGAGATCCGAAGTAGCTTTCAGCAACCGCAGTCAATCTCGACACCACAATCAAGATCAGCAACCGAAGTCATCATCTCTTAGTCTTAGTCTAATATCTGTTTTTCTATAAGTACTTTCTTTTATCCCATGTGCCCTGCGTGGCAACTCTTAACATATTAGATTGTATGTAATCTTTGAGACTCTATAAATAGAGTTCTCTTCTTCTCAATGAATATACTTCTCTTACGGATCTTGAATCTTATTACTCATCTTCCTCTCTTCTTATTTATCACCTAAATATATTCCTAGCTTTATGAAATCTCTCTTCGGAGCAAGTCTTTCTATACTTAATCACTAAGTTTGATCTCACTTACTAACTTGGTCTGATTGCATTCCTTGTTAAGAATCAACTTAAGTGTATACTTGATATAATACTTGTTTTCTTTTATATTTCCTTATATTTCCGCATCTAACTTTCTAACCTTCTAACTCTAACTTCTTATTATTGTTGAGCTGTAATGATCCTTTGAGTTAAACTTTATTCCGCATTATCAACATCTGTTCAAGTGTGACACAAGTTTTTCTCTCAACAATTGGTATCAGAGCCTAAGTGGTTGCTTTTTGAAGCAAAACTCTGATTTTCAAAAGGCCTTCTATACCACTGAAGCTCATTTCTTAAAAGAAGTGCCACATGTCCCTATTCTTACACCCTTTCAAATAGACGGTGCCACTACCAGACTAGGAGAAGGTCAACCAGCCATTAATCGTCCCACCAAAGGCGATCTCGATAAAATGGAAAATGATGCTGTTGCTTTTTATGAAATCTCTTGTGGAGTTGCTCCTGAAAACTTCGACATTATCATAAACTGCAAATCAGGAAAAGAGATATGGGATGTTCTAAAAAACTTATATGAGGGCACATAATAAGCTCAAGATGAGAAGCTCACAACTGCACTCAATGAGTTCAACAATTTCCAAGCTCATACCGGCGAAAGTTTGGAAGACTCCTTCAAAAGGTTCAACCTAATTGTTACAAAGTTATCTAATGCTGGCATGGTCTGAAGCAACCATGAGACAAATCTTCAGTTTCTTAATGGTTTGGGAAGACACTAGACGAATGCAAAGATGATAGTCTAAGGAGATATAAAGATCCACTCGTTATCTCTCTACAAGCTCTACGGTGAACTACAAGCTCAAGAATCCATTGTAGTCAAAGAATACGCTGACTTAGGAGGACCACTGGCTCTTATAGCACAAGCTCCATATACTCAATCTTACTCTCCCTAGTATGACAATCCTCCGCAGTTATACGAAGCTGACTCAAAGTATGATGACGAAGAACAATTTCAGAATGCTATAGCCCTTGTTAGCCAATAGTTCAACCGGCTACCACCTGCTTCTTTTCGTAAGAATCAGTAGTTTAACAAACCTCCATTCAACTGCAACTTCAATAATCACTCTCGATACCCCAAAAATCCTCACCCTCCACCGCAACCTCAAACCACTCAACCCAAAGAAGCACCGAAGCCCATCAATCCAACTGACTATGGTACCTCATCAAAAGATAAAAATGATGTTGTAATCTGTCACAAGTGCAACAAGGAGAATCACTTCGCAAAAGAATTCAAAGCCAACATATTGAAAGATAGAGAATTCTACCTTAGAATGGCCCAAGAATTGGAAGAAAATGAAAAAGCAAGGGCATACGTAGCCCATGTAAAGAGGGACCATCATGTTTGGTCATCAGGAGATGAAGATGAAAATGTCAACAACAGTCAAAGGTAAAGGCAAGATTTGCATGCTGGCAACTGCGGATGATGATGGGTCTATGAAGCTGGAAAAGAACTACTGCTACATGGAAAAGTACGGGACTCTAAGCATCGTCGAACAGGTAAAACTCATGATCCAAACTCTAAATTATAGCATGCATGACTATCAACCATTCATAGACAATCTTATTGATACATGTGTTGCCGTCCTTACAGACTATAACAAAGCTCTAGATGAGAAGAACATAACGTCCCAAGAGATGTTTCACATAAGAGGATGATTGGATAACAAAATACTCAAAGTAGCCATGTTAGAAAAGGACTTAGAATTAGAGAAAGATGCAAGAATAGTAAGTGAAACACAATTAGAAATAGCTTTGAACCAAAGAGATTTAGCTCAGAATGAAATTGTATGTTTAAATCTTTTAATAGAAAAACTATTCAATGAAAGTGAAGCTATTGAAAATCTTGTGAACAATGGAACCATATATAACACCTATAATTGGGGTTGGTCTAATGGGTACAATGTCACAAAGGACGCATCGCCTCAGTTTAACAAGGACCGTCCCTATGTCCCTCTGGATCGAGAGTTCCTTTATCCTGTCAATAGTAAAACCTTCCCTAAGGACATCAAAGCGTACGTCGGTCATCTTCATGACCTCAGCAATAACTGTGTCATTGAGGAAATTCATCCTGAATCCTCAGACCAAAACTGTGATCAAAAACCTATCATTGACACAGTTTGTCCCAACTCTCAAGTGTCATCTGTTTGTGATGAAGAAATTCTCATACAAAATCCTGTAGATTTCACAAACTTTCCTTCACTTCCTTTGGACCGCAGTCTTTCCCACTGCAGTCCTACATCACAGTTTGACCAACAGTTCCTCACAAAGTGTCCCACAACACAATCTTACTCTGCAGTAGTTCAATCATCCTTACCGCAATTCCCAGCCAAAAGCTCAGTATCCCTTCAGCCAACTTATCCCAAACTTCCTATAGAAAACTTTGAATATGACCAATGTTCCCAGAATCCTGAATCATCTAGCTCGGATGAATCTAGTCCTCGTTTTCAAAAACAATCAAAGGATTCAAAGAGACCACAACTGAATCTCAACAACTGCAGTACACCAAAAACTTTAGAAAAAATGGCTTTTAAAAGAGAACTACAGTTTTGTAACAAAAGGAAGAAAAGTTTATCAAAAAAAACAAGTCGTTGTTTCAAATTCCAAGAAACCAGAAAAACCAATCTTTTCAAATTATCTTTCTAATATCTCAACTGTCAAAAAAACAACCAAAAACAAATGTACAATTCCTCAAACATATTAAAAGAAATCTGACACAAGGCAAAAGCAAGCCAATTCATTTCGAAGCAATGGTTTTATAATATATTCCTTTGACAACCCAAAATGGAAAGGAATCTTACCCACGCCAACCATTTTCAGATCTCATCGGTCTCTTGCTATGACACATCCTAGGAAACAATCATGTGCAAGGCACTCTGACTAAACAAAGGCACAAATGTCAGATCTTTTCATCAGACCAGTCCTAAACATAATCCCACATCCTTCAGACTGCTGACCAAAAACAATGTCAGGGCAACACTCATCTGATTTTCATCAAAAAGGGGATTTCTCATTCCTAACCTCGTATTTTTCAAAGTTTCCAAAGAACTTGTACTTGTCAAGACTCACATACTTTTCAAAAATCTCGTATCAATCATAGATCTCATAACTTTTCAAAATCTCCTAAAACTCACAAGTTCCCAGGTCTAGGACTCAAAATTGACACTAAACTTGTCCCTTCACCCTCGGCTCATGCATCCATAAAAAAATTCATTTGTAGCCCCGGGCTCCAAACTTGTTTGGATGCCCAAACTAACCGTGTAATTCTTAGGCATTGTGCAAGGAGGAACAAGAAGAGGAATGGTTAATTGATAGTGCCTGCGCCATGCACATGACTGGAAGGTTAGAATACCTTTGGGACTTCAGGCCAATCAGCAATGGTGGAAATGTCACCTTCGGTAACAACGCAAATTGGATAATCCGAGGTTATGGTGTTCTTACTATGGGAAACTTCTCTATTCAAAAGGTTTCTTACGTAGAAAACCTTAAACACAATCTTGTCAGTGTAGGCCGACTATGTAAAGCAGGCCACAGGGTTGAATTTGACAATGAGTACTACGACATAATGACAAGTGACATAAGCACCTGTTTGATCAAATCCAAGTCCGAAGGAACCATGTATCCTCTGTACGTTTCTCTAATCATTGAAAAACCACAATTATACTTTCTATCCAAAGTAGTATCTGAAGTCAGTTGGCTACGGCACCGCAAGCTAGCTCATCTTAATTTCAGATACATCAATAGTCTGGTCACCGGAGAACTCGTCCGATGTCGCCCAATTTTCAAATTCAGCAATGATACACTTTGTCTTGCCTGTGAATATGGCAAACAATCCAAGTCAAGTCATCCAATGGTGATTGATTCTTCAATTTCTGAACCACTGGAACTCCTGCGCATTGATATATGCGGTCCATCTATTGTAGCCAGTCTTCATCATAAAAAATATATACGTGTTATAGTTGATGACTTCACTCGTTTTACTTGGGTCTTCTTCCTGAGACTCAAATCCGAAACTTCGTAGATACCGATCAATTTTATCAAAGAAATTGAACTTCAGATCAAATTACTAGTACACCGCCTCCGAAGCGATAATGGAACCGAATTTACCAATCACATCTAGCAGTTTCTTGGTTTCAAAGGGTATTAGTCACAACTTCTTAGCTCCCTACACACCGCAGTAGAATGGAGTAGTAGAGTACAGATTCCAACCTTTAGTAGAAGCAGCCAGATATCTATGCTTTGATGGGTTTGATCCATAAGAACTTTCCTATGTGCACATGCAAACCCTAATTGCTTGGATCTAGGTTTCTCTAATTGAATCTAATCATATGAAATTGGATCTAGAACAATACCTTGGATTACTTGCTTGATACTTCTTCTTCTTGGAGCTTAGAGTCACAATTGTCACTCCTCTAATGGCTTACAAACACCAACTAGCAAGAAGATGATCTTTATAGAGAGGGAGGAGGGTGAGAAATCGGCGCTAGGGTTTCTTGCCTTGCATGAGTGGCGATTTCCCTCACCCTAGGGGTCTATTTATACTATGAGCTACTAGAGTTTCACCTTTAACCCTAATTGAATAACTTAGGCCCTAAGCAATCCAAGATCCTCCTAGATATTAGGCTTGGATGATTTTAAGGTTCCCAAACCCTAAATTTCGTCCACCCTCATATCCATAAGCATACATAGCCCAAAACACAACTATCACACATTTGACAGTTTATGCCCCTTTATTCAATTAACCTCTTTAAGTCACCAAATTAATTCTTAATTAATATATGACTTATATTAATCAAATAACATTATTAATCCTTTAATATATTATTCTCATAATATATTAACAATAATATTTCTTCTCTCTTAACAAATCATCCTATCAAGTTGCTATGGTGAAGGCAACCCAAAAGGACCATGCACAACCGGGTCAAGTACTTACAAAATATGGTTACGGCCTTAGACACTAATCCAACAGTCTCCCACTTGGATAAGTCTAGTAACTATATATGCAAACACAAACCGATTAGCAATCGTAGCTCTCAAAGACGCTGTCAACTCTGATCTTATCAATCTCCTGTCCTTTAGATAAGGGATCGTACAGTCCTCTGTTTAGATATTATGCGGACAATCTTATGGAACTTATTGTCCATCAATTGGTTTCTCGATCTCAGATTCATTTGACATAGAACTTAATTGAACACATCAATTCAGTCCCGACCGGGCCCGGCACGTAAGTCAAATCAAATCATCGAGCGGTCATGATATCGCTTTTATTCTCTTAGGATAAAAGTAACATATAAACTTCGACTTATATGCATTTACTAATTACTAATCAACTATACACAACAATGCATTTTATGACATAAATTTACAGATGCGGTTTCGCATTGTCAATGCACAACCAATTAATAAACAATAAACCATATATCTTGGTTTTAAGACCATATGATATTATCGTCTTGCGATCACTTGTGTCACATTCCATAAAGTGATTCCAGCAAGTGCGGGTTTATTCCAATGCTCAAAACTTGTTCATAAGCACTCATGAACGTTGTAGCAAACCTTTGCTATGTCTAATACCCTTTTAGACAATCTACACACCAATTCATGACAATCTTCATTCATACCTACTTCCAACATATGAACGATTGTGGACCATTCGAATAATTCGATTATTCTTAATAACTTAATTATTCAGGAAGTCAAAAGATGCAAAGTGAAACAATAGCTAAACAATTAACATAAGACAGTATCTTTACTTATAAATAATACTCTTTTATTTAATCATCAAATGTCAATTACATTTATCTATTACATGTTTCAAAACTATCTAATCTAAACTAATATTGTCTTTCAGCCCAATGTTCCTAGCGTGCTGCAAATGCCTAACCCTACTCAGTCCCTTCGTAAGCGGATCTTCTGGATTATCCTCTGAAGATACCCTCTTCACTACGAGGTTTCCTTCTTCTACTCGATGTCTAATAAAGTGATATTTTCTATCGATATGCCGAGATCTACCATGATCCCTTGGTTACTTGGTCAAGGCAACCGCTCCCTCATTATCACATAAAATTTCCATAGGCTCCTTTATGGCAGACACAACTCCAAGATCACCAATGAAGTTCTTCAACCACATCGCCTCCTTTGATGCTTCGCTCGCTGCAATATACTCTGATTCGCACGTTGAATCAGCTACGGTTTCTTGTTTGGAACTTTTCCAAGTCACTGCTCCTCCATTCAGGGTAAAACCCAGCCCGACTGCGAACAGTAGTTGTCCCTGTTGGTCTGGAAGCTGGCGTCACTATACCCTCGCACCTTTAGGTAATCACTCCCTCCAAAGACTAAGAACCAATCTTTAGTCCTCCGAAGGTACTTAAGTATATTCTTGAACGCAATCCAATGAGCTCTGCCAGGCTTCCCTTGATATCTATTGACCGTGCTCAAAGCAAAGGCCACATCAAGGCGAGTGCAAGTCATAGCGTACATGATCGAGCCAACTGCGGAAACGTAAGGTACTCGGCTCATCTCAGCTATCTCGGCTTCGGTACTCAGACTTTGAGTCTTACTCAACTTGGCATTACTTTCTATCGATAGTTCTCCCTTCTTCGAGTTTTCCATACTAAAACGTTTTAGTACCTTATCTAAGTAAGTATTCTGACTAAGTCCTATTAGTCTCTTACTTCTTTCTCTCACTATCCTTATTCCCAAAATATAGGAAGCCTCTCCGAGGTCCTTCATAGCAAAGCACTTCCTGACCCAGGACTTAACCTCCTGCAAAGTCGGGACGTCATTTCCTATGAGCAGTATGTCATCGACATACAAAACGAGGAAGCTAACTATACTCCCACTGTCCTTGACATATAACCATGATTCATCTTCACTTCGTACAAATCCAAACTCTTTGACTTTCTCATCGAAGCAAAGATTCCATCTGCGAGACGCTTGCTTAATTCCATAAATGGACTTCTCAAGCTTGCACACTCTATTAGGATGCTTCGGATCGATGAAACCCTCTGGCTGAGCCATGTAAACATCCTCAGCCAACTTCCCATTAAGGAAAGCAGTCTTGACATCCATCTGTCATATCTCATAATAATGAAATGCAACAATGGCTAGCATCACCCTAATAGATTTTATCTTAGCAACTGGTGAGAAGGTCTCATCATAGTCAACTCCAGGAGTTTGAGTAAAGCCCTTCGCCACTAGTCGTGCCTTATACGTGTGCACATTCCCATCCATGTCGGTCTTCTTCTTGAAGATCCATTTGCACCCAACCGTCTTACGTCCAGGCACATTGTCAACCAAATTCCAAACTTGGTTGTCACGCATGGACTGAATCTCGTTGTCCATCGCCTCTTTCCATTTTATAGACTCTAGGCCTGCCATGGCTTCCTTATAGTTATTAGGTTCATCTAGATTTATTAGTGTACCATCACTAATATACGTATCCCCTTCGGTAGTAAAATGAAAACCATAAAACTGGGGTTGAACTCTAACTCTTTCGGAACGTCTAAGAGGTAAGGACTCGTCAATTGGTTCAACCGGAGTTTCCTCCTTGGGTTGAGCGCCTGCGTTAGAGGTTCCTTCATCGCTTGAATCTTGAATCTCTTCAAGATCGATTTGCCTCCCACTGTCTCCTTGGCTTATGAGTTCTCGCTCTCGGAAAACCCCTCTCCTCGCAACGAAGACAACATTGTCACTCGGTCTATAAAAGAGATATCCAAAGGATTTCTGCGGGTAGCCGATGAAAATACAAGGCTCACTTCAAGGTTCGAGCTTGTCGTGAGTCTCTCGTCTTACGAAAACCTCGCAGCCCCAAACCTTGATATGTGCCACCGTGGGAGCTTTCCCTGTCCACGTCTCGTGAGGTGTCTTGGCAACCTTCTTTGTAGGGACTCGGTTAAGGACATGGGCGGCAGTCTCTAAGGCATACCCCCAGAATGAGATAGGTAGTGAAGCACGACTCATCATTAAACGAACCATGTCTAACAGGGTTCGATTACGCCTTTCTGCCACACCATTCAACTATAGTGTCCTAGGTGGCGTCAATTGCGAAACTATTCCGCATTCCTTGAGATAGTCGTGGAATTCAAGACTTAGGTACTCTCATCCTCTATCAGATCGAAGCATCTTCATTTTCCTTCCCAATTGATTCTCCACTTCATGTTTGAATTCTTTGAACTTTTTAAATGTTTATGACTTGTGCTTGATTAAGTAGATATAACCATATCTACTATAATCATCGGTGAAAGTCACATAGAAGCGGTTCCCATCCTTTGTGGTAGATCTAAAGGGCCCACACACGTCGGTCTGTATGAGATCCAATAAACCCTCACCCCTCTCACAAGTGCCATTGAAGGGTGACTTGGTCATCTTTCCAAGTAAACAAGATTCGCACGTGTCATCTTCCCTAAGGTCGAATGACTCCAACACTCCATCTTTTTGGAGTTTGGCTATGCGCTTCTTGTTGACATGTCCAAGACGACAATGCCACAAGGATGCTCTATCCATATTATTGGAAGAATCCATACACAACACATCATTTCCTAGGTTATCTACAACCATAACAGTTTCATAAATTCCATTACAAGGCATTGCTTCAAAATATAAAACACCATTTAGATAAGCATAAATCGAACCATTCTCATTATTAAACGAATATCTAAATCCTTGTTTAAACAAACCATGAAAAGAAATGATGTTTCTTGACATATCTGGCGAGTAGCAATAATTATTTAAATCTAAATTCAATCCATTACTAAGCACTAAAGAATACACTCCAATCTTGGTAACAGGCGACGATCTTCTGTTCCCCATGATTAGATTTATTCTTCCAAGCTCCACATCCCTATTTCTTCCTAGTCCCTGCAAATCAGAACAAATGTGGTAACCACACCCTGTATCAAGAACCCAAGAAATATCATGGGATGAATCATTAGATTTAATTGTGTATATACCTGCAAAATATGGCTTGATCTTTCCATCCTTGATGGCTTGCAGATATTCCGGGTAGCTTCTCTTCGAATGCCCTATTTTGTGGCAATGATGGCACTCTATCTCTTTTGGGTTAGGGTTGGGCTTAGCAGGATCAACCTTGGTCCCACTAGAAGAGGAACCATCTTGGGACTTTCCCTTGCGGTGGTTCTTCGAAGAAGCCTTCCTCTTCTTGCCCCTTCCCTGCCTAATAGCCAAAACAGGAGCAGCAGACGGAATGGGAGTTGGTGCAACAGACTTGTCCTTTAGGTTACTCTCAGTAGTCCTTAGGAGACCTTGGAGTTTGCTTAGGGTGACCTCTTCCTTGTTCATGTGGTAGGTCATCCTAAATTGATTGTATCATGAGGGCAAGGAGTGAAGAACAATGTCGATAGCCAAATCTTCCCCAAAGTTGACATTCAACTTGCGAAGACGATCGACATACCTTTGCATCTTCTGCAAGTGCACGGTTAGAGACTCTCCACTTCCCATTTTAGCAGTGATCATATTCGTTATGATCTCGTAGCGCTCTTGCCTCGCACTTTGGTGATATCTCTCCATCAAGTCTAGATGCATATCATAAGGATACATGTCCTCATAGGACTTTTGGAATTCAGAGTTCATTGTGGCTATCATGATGCAATGGACTTTCGTTGCAACATGCTCATGTGTCTCAAACACAACCATTTCTTCGGGAGTGGCAGTTTCTGGATTAATCTTTTCGAGCTTCTCATCGAGAACATACTCCTTGTCCTCGTAACGAGCGATCGTGCGAATGTATCTTATCCATTCGCTAAAGTTCGATCCATCGAAAGTCACTTTTTGACAAAGGCTCATTAGCGTGAATGAGCTAGCAGCAGCGTTGTTTGCGTTAGACATCTACAAATTGAAAGGAACAAAGTTGATTAGAGTTAAGTCCCTAATTAACACCCAAAATGGAAATTTAGGGTTAGGACCCAACAACATTATTTACACATTAGAAAAGGGATACCGTAATCCAACATGCAAATAATTTGGAGGTAAGTGAATGACGATTCACTAATTCTTCACCACAAAAAACATAATCTTTAAGTTTTAAATGTATTGAAAATTCCTAGATTGTTGAGATTCGTTGAACTTTTCAATGGCATGTTTAAATCTAGATATGCCCCTCTAGTTTGTGACTGGGATACCGAGGATCACAAAGCGGGTGTGAATAACCATGAAAATCTACATGGTGCCTTCATTGTTACAATCACCTATTCGATGTGCCGATAAACCACACACGCTCCACCGAACTATGACAAACAATGAATCACCCTTTGCCACCTTTGCTTAGAACCAATTAGTGTACCGGTTAACCACACACACTCCACTAACATCTAAACAAGGGTGCAAAGTGTAATTTCATGGGATTGCATCAATTCACTTTTCCTAAAGTAACTAAGATTGGGAATTTTATAAAATAGTTTAGTTACTTTAAATAGATTCATTATACTTATTAATGAGAAGAGATTTTCCCTATCCTACCCGTTCGACTAACGACCCTCCACCAGTCAAGCAAGCGGTGGGTGTGAGTGTACACCCATTAAGCGCCATTTTATAGGCAGCAACCTTATACCCACCTTATAGACTGGCTTCGTGAATGAGGCCTACTAACGGTAAGACTAGCATCTTTAATTATACATATAAATATATTAAACTTGTAATATTATATTAGTATAGGTTGAATTTTAAACTTGTAAAATTCTAGGGTTTGAAATTTAAATTATTCAAATTAGACTTCTAATTATAAAGCTTAAATTTCAAAAGTTGAGGACAAGTTTTAAACTTTTCAAAACATAAGGATCAAATAGTAAATAATATAAATCAACTAATTATATTATCTCAATTTGATCTTATTTAATATTACTTGCAAGACAATCCACCAATTCAATTCAAATAATCAATTTTTATCATATAAGGAAATTATTATTCAACTAATTGGTAATTATCTTTTTTTTGGTCAAGAATATACTCATATATATGTTTAAAATCGGATTTTAATGAACCAAAGCAGTTAAGGCAAGTTTCCTCAAGTAAAACAACAAGAAATCCCGAAACTCCCTCTTTCTGACGCTCGAACTCGCCGAGTTCCCACTATGGACTCGCCGAGTTGGAGCTACTCGCCGAGTCCACAGTGGAACTCGCCGAGTTCATCAGGCAGAATCACAAAAATCAAAATTTTCAAGCAACAAGCAAGCAACTAATGCATCAATTCAATAGAAATCAATCAAAGCTATGATACCACCGATGGGTTTGAGCCATAAGAACTTTCCTATGTGCACATGCAAACCCTAATTTCTTGGATCTAGGTTTCTCTAATTGAACATGCATTGAATCCAAGACTTACAATACTAGATCTAATGTAAACAATTGAATCTAATCATATGAAATTGGATCTAGAACAATACCTTGGATTACTTGCTTGATACTTCTTCTTCTTGGAGCTTAGAGTCACAATTGTCACTCCTCTAATGGCTTACAAACACCAACTAGCAAGAAGAAGATCTTGAGAGAGAGGGAGGAGGGTGAGAAATCGGCCATAGGGTTTCTTGCCTTGCATGAGTGGCGATTTCCCTCACCCTAGGGGTCTATTTATACTATGAGCTACTAGGGTTTCACCTTTAACCCTAATTGAATAACTTAGGCCCTAAGCAATCCAAGATCCTCCTAGATATTAGGCTTGGACGATTTTAAGGTTTCCAAACCCTAAATTTCGTCCACCCTCATATCCATAAGCATACATAGCCCAAAACACAACTATCACACATTTGACAGTTTATGCCCCTTTATTCAATTAACCTCTTTAAGTCACCAAATTAATTCTTAATTAATATATGAATTATATTAATCAAATAACATTATTAATCCTTTAATATATTATTCTCATAATATATTAACAATAATATTTCTTCTCTCTTAACAAATTATCCTGTCAAGTTGCTATGGTGAAGGCAACCCAAAAGGACCATGCACAACCGGGTTAAGTACTTACCAAATATGGTTATAGCCTTAGACACTAATCCAACATGCTTAACTTTGCACACCTTCCTCTTTACTTCTGGGCCGAAGCAGTAGCCACAACATGCTTTGTTCAAAACTTAAGCATTGTTTGCATGCGTCTCAGTAAAACTCCTTATGAGGGCCTTAATAACGGCATACTGAATGTCCGATTCTTCCACATCTTTGGGTGTAGATGCTTTGTGATCAACAACAGAGATCATCTTAACAAATTCGCACCGAATTCTGATGAAGGCATCTTCCTTGTCTACTCAACAAACAAAGTGGCTTATAGGGTTCTCATTAGACGCATAAGACTAATAATTGAAAGCTTCGACGTCAAATTCGATGATTATTACGTCTGCAACATCGCTCCATCAACCGAAACCAAAGCACTCCTGGAAAGTGATATTCCTGCCTCTTCGGGTCCATTAAACACAGTTGAAGTAAACTATGATGATCTCTCTAACCTTGTAGAGACCGCTCAATTATCCCAAGTTCTTATGTCCCCGGAAGCTCAACAACAACATGCCGATGTATCTGGTCCATCTCTATCTGATGAAGTATCACTCAATACTTCTACCTCACCGGTTGAGGGGGAAAACTCCACTCCGGATCAAGTAACAACCATCGAGGTTCTAGTACTTGATGATGTAGCTCCAGTTTCTATCGGCAGAAGATCTCTACCCTCAGATGTTTCTTCTGACTTAGATGACGAAAATATAGAAAACATTGTTACAAGAACTGACCCAAGGGTTATCATACTTTCAACAATCCAGGGGGAACCTTCTCAGGATAAAGAGGAACTTCTATCCGCAATCCAGGGGGAACCTCAATCATTTGATCAAGAAAACTCTATTCCCACCTTCCCAAATCAAGACAAATCAGTGGGCTGGGACTAAGTCCAGTGGGAACTATCGTCCCCAACCAAAGAATCTTCCGATATTGAAGACATCCTTTCCACCGCAGTTGCTGACCATCTTCAACTTCGTCAACACGTATGGACGAAGGATCACCCACCAGGTCAAATCATCGGAAACCCATCAACAGGCATCCAAACTCGATCCTCAAAGGACTTATCTAAGCATTGTCACTTTGCTGCATTTATGTCTTTAGTCGAGCCTCGAACTATCAAAGAAGCGTTAATGGAGATCAATTGGATTATAGGAATGTAATAAGAGCTAGAAGAGTTTAAAAGAAACAAAGTGTGGCAACTCGTTCCGAAGCCAAAAGGTCACACTATTGTTGGTACCAGATGCGTGTATAAGAACAAATTGGATGAATCCGGTGTGGTAGTAAGAAACAAAACAAGATTAGTCGCTAAGGGGTATAGTCAACTTGAAGGTATTGACTACGCTGAAACATAGGCCCCTATAGCACGAATGGAAGCCATCCATATTTTCTTAGCATACGCAGCTCACAAGAACATTAAATTTCATCAAATGGATGTGAAGAGTGCTTTTCTCAATGGTGAATTGAAAGAAGAGGTTTATCTTCAGCAGTCTCCTGGCTTCGAAAGTATTGAATTTCCAAACCACTATTATAAGCTTGAGAAAGCGGTCTACGGTCTAAAGCAAGCTCCAAGAGCATGATATGAGACTCTCTCTGAATTTCTTGTCTCGTCCGGATACAAAAGAGGAGTGATTGATCCCACTTTATTTAGAAAGGCAAATGGTAATCACCTTATGCTTGTACAAATATATGTGGGTGATATCATCTTCGGGTCAACGGATCAGGGGATGGTGGATGAATTTGCAAAGCTCATGACCAACAAGTTCCAAATGAGCATGAATAGAGAGATTAATTTCTTTCTAGGACTTTGTTATGAATAAACCCGAGATGACGAATGTGGAATATCAAGAACAATCAAGAATCAACACCATCATATGCAAGTAATCTGATAAAGGTTTTTGTGTATATAATTTATCTCATGAACGTACATAGAAAAACCTTAACCTGGTCAAAAGCTTAAACCAAAAGTAAACCTAATGATTATTTATAGGGAACAATAAATATCTACCATAAATATAAAATAAATGCCTAATATAACACCAATGCCTTAGAAGAGCTCGATTAAGAACTTATACTGTAAAGGCACCGTAGGGAATCATAAAATGATTAACCCTAAAAAGGCTTCCCTAAATAACCAACTATGCCAAATCAATTTCAATATCTCAAATATCAACAATTTCCCCCTAGATGTTGAAACTGATGAAGATCACGATTTCCGATCTTCTTGGCATTTCTCCCCCTAAATTATGAGAATCATCAGTACATGGGGTCTTCAAAGCGAGAGAAATAGAAATAATCTTCCAAATACGAACTCCCCCTTGAATAATCATCACTCCCCCTTGAATCTTCAACAAATACCATGAAGAGAATCCAGAAAGTTAAGAAGAATCACCAATAATCTTCAAAACCCGTCAGATTTGATGAAATAAATCCCTTTAGAATAAACTCAATCTTCAAAAATTAAAACCGAAAAAATAACTAAAAAAAATAATTTTGTATTTTTCGATATTTAAATTTAGACAAAAGAATAGAAACGAAGCAATTGTTTTAGACGGGTTTAAAAAGAATAAGACCAAAAAAAATGATAAGAAGTGAATCTTTTGGAAAGAAGGGATAAAAGTGGTAAAATCCCAAAAATTTTGTGAAATATTGGGATATGGGGATAAATCAGTCAAGCCACGCAAACCTCGGGGACAAGAAATGTAAATTTATCCATCATCTTCATTGAATCAGATTAAAGCGCGTTTGACTTGTGAAAGTAAATGGAAGCTGCCAATTTGTTCAAACATAGGGGACCGAAACTGTAAAATAGCTGAAGTTTCAGGGACCGATAGTGTAACATGAGTCATCTTCTCCGTAATAAATTGCAGAGAAACGCATTGGTTGACTTTGAAAGTCAAAGGCAGATTACGATTCCACAAATGCCGATTCCCAACAAAATTAATCTCCTAATGCTGTGAAATTCCAATTACCACGTCAAGTTTCGAATGCATGGAATTCCAATTTTGAATGCGATGTTCCGATTTCCTTTTCAGAGTATGAGGCTAAAATAAAATGTCGATCGTAACATTCTGATTTCTGAATACAATGTTTAAAGGTAACATCGATTCCAAATACAATTTCAATGGAAATTTGTCGATCATGTCCGATTACTAGAAACACATTCTTTTGTTCGATTTTTGAATGAAGCTTTAAATCCAATTCTGGTTCCAAAATAATATGAATCTTCGTTTACAGATGATGTCGATACACAAAAGTTCCGACACCCATTTGCCAATCGATTGGAACCTTCAGCGTCGACTGTTACTTTCGCTCCGTTAATCAAGGACCGAAAGCTAATCAAGGACCGAAGGCTGATCAAGGACCAAAAGCTAATCAAGGACCGAAAGCAGGTTCGCTTCAAATCCAAATAAAAGTTCGCTTCATACCCAAAGTGAAATCAACCAATACCCAAAGCGAAATCAACCGAACGTTCGCCTATCGCCTATGAACAGTAGATTCGGGTTCGGTTCTTAATCTGAGTTTCGCTTCTTAACTTGAGTTTGGTTCTTATTCGTGAGTCTCGGTTCTTCACTTTAGTTTCTTGTTTGACAATTCCACTGCAAAGAACCAGACAATACCATTGGCATCTTGGTTGTTTTCGCTTCATAGGGACGAGCAAAAGAAACGAACTTTCGTTTCTTGATCTTTCGTCTCTTGACTTTCGCTTCAAAGAAAGAACACAGGAATGAGAGGCAACAAGATGGCTAAAATCCCGAAAACATCCCTTGTATTTTAATAAATGACAGAAGCCTCCTTTTTTTTTCTCGATCGTTACAGTGAATGCAAAGTAATTATTTCACATTTCACCCCAGTTATGGAATTGGAGAATCAGTGAAAAATCAAATACAGCCCAATGTACGGATCAAACTTCATCTTTAATTGTAATTTCGAATTTCACTTTTTATTTATCCAAAGTTCCGAAAATAGCCCCTGTTAAAAGTACATGTTGAGTATTTGAGATATTGAAACCGATATGGTATATTTGGTTATTTAGGGAAGCCTTTTTAAGGTTAATCATTCTATGATTCCCTACGGTGCCTTTACAATAGAAGTTCTTAATCGAGCTCTACTAAGACATTGGTTTTATATTAGGCATTCATTTTATATTTATGGTAGATATTTTATTGTTCCCTATAAATAATCATTAGGTTTACTTTTGGTGTAAGCTTTTTACCAGATTAAGGTTTTCTCTGCACGTTCATCTCATAATCAATACAACAAAAACCTTTATCAGATTACTTTCATATGTTGGTAATTGATTCTTGATTGTTCTTGATATTCCGCATTCGTCATCTCGGAATTATTCCCAACAAGTGGTATCAGAGCGGGTTCTTGTAGATCACAACAATTTTTGCAAGAATCGATTGGCGATATTTTATCATGAATCTCACCTTGTTCTTCATGTTTTGTAAGTTTTCTGAAAAGAAAAAGTCTTTATCTCGTTTTTTTGGAAATCTTGTTCAGATCTGTTTTTGTTAACTCATTATTTCATTTGATGTGTTCTTGAATTGAGTTTTGGAAGAGAGTTAGAAGAAAATTACGTGTTTGTTTGACTTTTTGGGTTCATATCTACTTTATCTCTCTAAAAATCGTTTAAGATCTGTTTTCTCTCTCTAGAAATTATCTCAGATCTGTTTTCTCTCTCTATAATTTTCATTAGATCTATTTTTGCTCTCTTCGAATTTTCTTTCTTGTTGAAGATTAAATGGTGGATTATAAGGTGTTAGAAGAAATTAAGAGACTATGATTAAAAGTTATAGATCCAAAGTTTCGTCTTAAAGAAGGATATTTTTTTTGGGATGTTCGTGAACAATCTATGTTGAAGAATGCCATTGAGATGTATAATCTCTATGTTGATGAGAAGATTGGTGATTTTACACAGATCTCTAGTGGTGGATTTAAAAGTAATTTTGTAGAGCAAGATAATGATTTGTTAAAACAATTTATAATTATCAAAGAATACTTACTTTTGAAGCATATACAACAGAAGTCAGAGAAAGAAAGAAAAGAAAAAGAAGATGTTCTTGATGTTGTTGAAGAAGTTCATGATGTTCTTTAAGTTTCTGAAGAAAAAGCGACTTTAGATGTTCTTGTTGAGGGGGAGTCAAGTGTTTCAAGTTTTTCAGAAGCTTCACAATCCAAATCTAATTGTTCTGAAGAAGAATCTCAAAGTAAATCTTCAGAAATTGTGAAAGTGAAGGAGTTTTGTTATATTGGAACAACTACAAATGTTCAGATTCAAAAAGATGAAAAAGTTGTTCAGATCAGAAATTTGTTTCTCAAGCCTAGAAATCAGAAAAGAAGAAAGAAGAGGAAGAAGAACAAAAGTAAAACAAATAAGGTTTGGATGCCCAAGGTACAAGTGCCCATTGCTTGTGAAAAATTTCAAAAAGCTGAAGTTAAGCATGTTCAAAGAAACTTTAATTCTCATTTTTCTTCAGATAAGAATGTTAGAAGTTGGAGAAAAGAGAAAAGTGTATTCGGTTGGTTCAATAAAGTTTTTGGAAATTTTTGTTTTCCAACTAAGAAGCGGGTATTATTTTTAGAGGATGATAGATGTTCTTTAAATAAATGGGTTTGCAAGAAACAAACTTCAATGTTGAATCTTAAATGGGTACCAAAAGTCCCATAAAAGTTTTGTCCTTTATAAAAAAAATAATAATAATAATAAAATAAAAAGGACAAAGTTTTGGTGAAATTTGATGAATATTGGGTCAAAGATACGCAATGTTGTTGAAGAAATCAATTTTATTGATCTTTTAATTGTTGGAAATACCAAAAGGCTGAGAAAGGTGGAAAAGTGGGTGAAAAGTGATTTTTTTTCCTGCATAAAGTATATTGTCACCTGACACATTTAAATAAGAAGGGCTGAAACTGTCATTATACTGCAAAAAGAGGGTCAGATTCTGAATTATTGTCAAAAGGCTGTTACTTTGGTAATTTTGGTAAATTCTGCCATTTCCTTCAAACCTTAAGGGTTGTTCTCGAAAATATAGAATCATCTTGTTGTGAAATTGGCTTGTGAATCTACTTTAACGATGAACTTTTGCAACGGATTTTTTTTTATTTCAAAACTGAAACTCACGTTCGGCCTTTGTGCACCAGAATTGTAGTTCGGATTTTATTGTTTGGCTTTGGGAACCACTGGCACATTCAAGCCTCAATTTTGAAATCGGAATCAACTGTAACGAATGTTGGTTGAAGAAACGAATGACTCATCATCAAGAAACGAACTCTCAAGATGCGAAAATTCATGTCTCGCCTCTTAGAAGCTCAGGTCAAGAAGCAAAAGTCTCATTCTTTGCGGTGGAATTGTCAAAAAGTGGAAGCAAAAGTGAAGAAGCTAAATTGCAAAAAATTGGAACCGAAATAGACCAAACGTTCGATCTATTTCGCTGTGGGCATGTATTTGAAGCGAGCCTAACGATTAAGAACCGAACTCGAACCTACTGTTCATAACCTAACGTTTAGTTGATTTCGCTTTGGGTATGAAATTGAAGGGAACCTGCGATTCACTTTCGGTTCATGAACGATTGGTTTGGAGCGAATGTCTAGTAAGTATGGAAGCGAAAGTATTGAAGCGATGCTCGTCTCTCACTTTAAGACACCAAAACGAAACTGAAGTTCGCTTTCGGTTCATCATCAATTGATTAGATTTAGAAACGAACGTAGTGGATTGAGTTCGCTTCTTCATCCACATCTACAGGTTAGTTTTCATGGCTCGATAGTTCACGGTTGCAAATCCAAATCAAAAGTCAAAATTGGAATTTGTACCACACACTCGTAGTCTTCTTACAATCGATTTGGAGTCGGAATTCAAAACTCTACATTGAAATTGCATCGGCATCACTGGAAACGAAGGTTTGTGATTTTTTCTCCAAAATCGGAACTCGTTGCATTCTGATGTGAACAGGTCCGGTATTCGCATAAATGTTTGAAATGCCGATTCATAGCATTCTTATACAGAGTATTCTGAAACCGATTTCAAAGGATTCTGTAACACCGGATTCCTGGTACGATTTCTATGTATGTATTTTTTCTCATTTTTCCTTGGACTCGGCGAGTTGGAGGCTCGACTCGCCGAGTAGGAGCGATTTTAGCATGGGATTTAAATGAGGGACTCGACGAGTCGGGTACCAGACTCGGCGACTCCATGTTGGGCGAGAAAAACCCTAACCCAGGTGTTTGCACCCTATTTAAACACTCTAACTCGGCCTCCCTTGTCCTTAACACTTCCAGAGAGCTGTAGAGCGAAACCCTAGCCCCCATATTGTTCTTGTGAGTGATTTTTGGCTTGTGAAGGAAGTTTGGAGCTTAGAAGAAGAAGGAGGAGGTTGAAGAGTGCAAGGAGGGGAAGTAGATCCGAAATCTACACTATGAGAAGCTTCCATTAAGGTAGAAAAGTTCCTACCTTGATCACTAGTTCATTTAGATCCCCTTTTGTCCCTAAGTTGTAGCTTTCAAGCCCTAAAACCTCAAACTCCATGTGTTTATGCTCTATGTTCTGAAAGGACTTCAGATCTGGACTTTATGGACATCTTAGAAGTGTAAAGTCTATGTGGTTGAAGTGATTGAGGTCCCTATTGAGTGTATGACCTCATAAAGAGCTTGGAATTAGCTTTTGGAGCTCATAGGGCCATGCATGCACGTAGAGTTTACAACTTTACGTGATAAGCATGCCCTAGGAGCTTAGATCTATGGTTTGTAACCGTTGCATGTCTCAGATTTGGTCTGTATGGGAGGAGAGTCGAAGCGACTCGGCAAGTTCCAAAGTGGACTCGGCGAGTTCTATGAAGATGTCTTAGACTCGATGAGTTAGATGAACAACTCGACGAGTCCTATGAAGATTGCCTGGAACTCGACGAGTTGTTCTTCAAACTCGGCGAGTCATATGAACTGTTACTGAGTTAAGAGGGGTTTAAGTGTAGAAGGTCCAACCCTTCGTAGTTGCACACAGAATTAGCAATTTAACGTGTAGCAATAGTCCCAGACACCCAAATCCTCAAGATGGATGATCTGGTGAGGATTTGGAAGCGAGTAGGAGATCTGCTCGTGGGACTCGGCGACTTGTTCTCTGACTCGGCGAGTCGGATCACGAGTCGGTCTAATCGTCCCAAGTAGTGACTTAAGGGTGACTTAGTAAGTGGGAAGAGGGACTTGATAAGTTAGTACTAGGATGGTAAGAGAGGGACTCGGCGAGTCTGTGCCATGAATCGGTGAGTCCAGTCAATTGGAAGTTGACTTCGACCAAGGAGTTGACCTTAGACCACAGGTAGGCCAGTCTGTAATGCCCACAAATCCGAGCTAGTCAGAGGTAATAAGTGTCGAAAACGAATTTTCGGCAAAATATTATTTATAACAAATAGTCTTAACCAAGTTATAGAATATGTCTCAAGGTTTCCGTACAAATAAAGAACGCCGAAATCCGAGTTATAACGAAGAAGTTATGGCCCGTCGAAGTTTTACGGCAAAACCGGCACGACACCGGGAAGCGTAAATAGTAAATTTACGATGGAGCGATTTTTAGCCTTATTGATCTAAACCAAAGTTGCAGTATACATTAAACCGAGAACATCCATAAAAAGAACGCCCAAATCTGACTTCGTATGAGGAAGTTATGATTTTTCTAAGATTTGGCTTAGCAGTGCACGACCCGAAACTCGAATTTTAGTTCGAGCGGTTTTTGGCTTACGCGACCTAAATGAGAGTTGAATATCTCATTAATAGGAACTCAACGGTAAAAAGATAGACGAAAACGGATTCCGTATGAGGAAGTTACGAATTCTTCGCGGTCATTTAACAGTCTAAACGCCTTCTACTGTTAAATTTGAGATCGGTCGAGAATTAGCCGGCAGAGTCTAAATGAAAGTTGTAGATCTTGATTTTACCTACACGTTGAAAGAAAGAACGTTGAAAACGGAGCTCGTATGCGAGAGTTATGATTTTTCTAATTTTGAAGGCTGATACACGATAGGGGGTGACGAGGCACCACTAGAAGGCTGCCACATGCCCCAACTCAGCGAGTAGGTCCTCCTACTCAGCGAGTCCATCAGGAATTCAGCTTATAAATAGAGGTGGCGGGTTCCCTCATTCCTCACACCTTCCCAAACTATTCTTTCTCTCTCTAGCCCCCTAACCCCCCCTAAAAGCCTAGGTAAACCCCCTAGCACCCGAAGGAAGCCCCGAGGCTCCCGGAGTCCCGAGAAAAGAGCCTTTCAGCTCAGGAACGCTGCTCCAGTGAAGCCCAGTTTTTGCAAAAAACCCGCTGTAAGTGAGCTATGCCTACCATATCTTTAGTATAGATTATGTTTCAATATAGTAATGTTATTAGGACCTTATAAGGAGTACGTGGGCTATTATTATGGGTTATATAAGTATTGTTTAACGCTTATATAATAGTAATAATAGCTAGACTATTAAATTAGTCTCGTCAAACGTTAGACTAACGATTGAACATACGCATGGAAGAAGTCCTAGTAGAGTCTAGGGAAATTTTATGATTGTTTGGACACATTTATATGTGTTAAAAATTGTTTTTTTTTTTTTTGTGATAATGACTTGGAAAACTGCGAGACAATACTTGGGATGCGTATGAGTAGGTGTGAATGGTAGTAGATGCCTATACTACCGGAAGCACATGACTCACACTTGGATCAGGGAAAGTCACAAGGTTACCAAGAAGCTAGTAATTGATTTCGTTTTATTCAAGTATGGCGTTACCATTGTTTCGGTAATGAATAAGAAAAATTGTTGTTATCTCGAACCTAGCGGTCATATGACATTGAGTCCGACTACGATGAGTAGGTTACGTGGTTCAGAGAACCAAGTTTGGTGTAGCGTCCGACCTAAACCAAAAGATTGAAATCAAAGCGATCAATAGAAGTATCGCGCTCATTGTTAAAGAAGTTGGTAGCTACAAATGCTACATGATAAAATGTGATTATATCACATTAGACCATGAAGGAAGGCATATTCCATTCCGGAATTTGACTTTAAGAGACCTGAGTCTAAGCGTTGCAACATACGATGATAGGTCATTAGAATATGAGACATCGGTCAATTGTAGTAATCAAATTAACATATCCTAATTTTGTTAAGAACAAGAAGAAGGAGGCTCTGATAAAGAATGAGATTGTGACACGAAGGTCAAGGTTGAAAGTCTAACGAGCAGGTGCAAGACCGAGCACCGCCTGTAGTCAAGGAGTCCAAGAGTTAGATACTCATTCGAAGCAACATAGAAGTCACAATTATTACCTAGGATGAAGAGATAATGTATGGAGTCATTATACTGCCCGGTTTTGTTGATGATTCCGGGACGTAATCATCCTAAGGGGGAGATAATTGGAACGCCCGCAGATCCGGGTTAGTCAATTTAGAGGCAATAAGTGTCGAAAATGACTTTTCGGCAAAATACTATTTATAATAAATAGTCTTAACCATGTTGTAGAATATGTCTCAAGGTTTCCGTACATATAAAGAACGCCAAAATCCGAGTAATAAGGAAGAAGTTATGGCTCGTCGAAGTTTTACGGCAAAACCGGCACGACACCGGGAAGCGTAAATAGTAAATTTATGATGGAGCGATTTTTAGCCTTATTGATCTAAACCAAAGTTGTAGTAAATTCTTCACACGTTCCCAAACTATTCTTTCTCTCTCTAGACTCTCTCTCTCTCTCTCTCTCTAGCCCCCTAACCCCCCTAAAAGCCTAGGTAAACCCCCTAGCACCCGAAGGAAGCCCCGAGGCTCCCGGATTCCCGAGAAAAGAGCCTTTCGGCTCGGGAACGCTGCTCCAGCGAAGCCCGGGTTTTGCGAAAAACCCGTTGTAAGTGAGCTATGCCTACCATATCATTAGTATAGCTTATGTTTCAATATCGTAATATTATTAGGACCTTATAAGGAGTATTTTGGCTGTTATTATGGGTTATATAAGTATTGTTTAACGCTTATATAATAGTAATAATAGCTAGACTATTAAATTAGTCTTGTCAAACGTTAGACTAAACTCTAGTGGTAATGATACTAGGTTTCGTCAAGGGATAATTGTTTTAAGAGTAACTAAGTGTCGTCCGAGTGCCGAGTCACCACCTTCCCAGGTGAGTGCATAGTTACTTTCATCTTACACATAGATATGAAGTATTTAATATAAATTACGTGCTATGTGTGCATATTGTCTGAATACTTGTTGTCTATGCTGGGTGAGAGATTTTTATACATGTTTTAAATGTTTTAAACTGCATACGTATTTTTATATCTACAAAATATGTTGGGTAAAACATGGGTAGATGAAGGACGAGGGGTGAAAGCTGAAATAGAGGAATATTAGTGGTATGGACCTAGTGCCCTATAGGTGAACATTGGGAACAATGGACCTAGTACCCTATAGATGAGCACTGGCAGCTGCGCCACAACCTGTAGATGTTGTTGATCTACAATAAACATCCTAGCAGCTGCGCTCTAAGGATAATATCAGCAGCTGCGCCTAGTAGAGAAAATTAAAACCTAGACAGTAGCGTCTAAAGGACAATACCGGTAGAAGCGCCTCATATAGAATGTCACAACTATGGCAGGTGCGCCGAAGTGATAGAACTAGCAGCGGTGCTGGACAGCTGTGTCATTGACAACGATGGACTTTGTACCTATTCCTTAAGAATGAATGAACGATAAATAGTTGATTTCTTAGGGTAGATCCTTAAGATTAAAGAAGATAATGGGGATGGGAAATTGGGTTGACTATTTGATGATTAAGCATAATAATTATATTATTGTGTGTTGAAAACCCCATGTACTCACCAGGTTTCCCAACCTGACCCACTCAGTTTATTTGTATCACAGGTGTCGATACGAAGCTACTTTACACTGAGAGATTTAAAAGAGATGTAGATCATTAGTGTAAATAAATGTAAGTTCTGTTTATGCTTATGTTTCTGTATTGACGATGACATCACAAATGTTTTAAATGAATAAAAAATACTTTTCTTCAGAATTGCTTTGATAACGTATTTATCATGTTTTATAGGGAACAAATTCCGCAACATTTTGATTAAAAGAGACACTCTGATTTTTATAAAACAAAAACAAAATCGGTCATTTCTGACCGTGAAAATGGGTTTGTCACAGTTGGTGTCAGAGCATTAGTTTAAGCGAACTAGGACTATGGATTTATTTCTAGACTTAAACTTAGAATACTAAGCAATGATGGTGAGGTGTGTGTCCTAGGTAATACACCTGAATAGACACAAGCACTAGCTTATTTAGGGAAAATGCATAACATGCTTTTATGTGCTAAATGATTTATGTTTCTTTATGATGCTAAATGTATAATCAGATCTATGGTCTCTTGCTGACCGGACCTTTAAATTTTATGTGCTCAGGTTTCTAAACGTTTAATTACGATATTAGAACTGGCATGTAACTGTTCGGAGTAATAAGGAGGATTACACGTCTAAATCTTCTTTATCTATATTCTCGTCTTGATGCACAGAACGCATGCTTCCGTGAACGTAACATCATGGTGAAGGCTGGTAGTGAATTGTGTAAATGGTGGAAATGAAAAGGCTTATGATAGTGAATGACATCTATCAGAAGATATCGTAAGAGTGGTATCTTTCCTTTAGAATATGTATGGTAAAATAACAGTGTGTTTAGAAGAGTATGGTACGTCCAAAGTACACCTTCGATCGTCGGGATGATGGATCAATTGGTTTAATTCCTGAAGTTGTCCCATCGTATGGAGTTTCCACTGCCAACCGAGTTAAAGTAGAATTAATGATTGAACATACGCATGGAAGAAGTCCTAGTAGAGTCTAGGGAAATTTTTATGATTGTTTGGACACATTTATATGTGTTAATAATTTTTTTTTTGTGATAATGACTTGGAAAACTGCGAGACAATACTTGGGATGAGTAGGAATAGGTGTGAATGGTAGTAGAGGCCTACACTACCGGAAGCACAGGACTCACACTTGGATCAGGAAAAGTCACAAGGTTACCAAGAAGCTAGTAATTGATTTCGTTTTATTCAAGTATTGCGTTACCATTGTTTCGGTAGTGACTAAGAAAAATTGTTGTTATCTCAAACCTAGTGGTCATATCACATTGAGTCCGACTACGATGAGTAGGTTACGTGGTTCTGAGAACCAAGTTTAGTGTATCGTCCGACTTAAACCAAACAATTGAAATCAAAGCGATCAATAGAAGTATCGCACTCGTTGTTAAAGAAGTTGGTAGCTAGAAATGCTACATGATAAAATGTGATTATATCACATTAGACCATGAAGGAAGGCATATTCCATTCTGGAATTTGACTCTAAGAGACCTGAGTCTAAGCGTTGCTACATACGATGATAGGTCATTAGAATATGAGACATCGGTCAATTGTAGTAATCAAATTAACTTATCCTATTTTTCTTAAGAAGAAGAAGGAGTCTCTGATAAAGAATGAGATTGTGACACGAAGGTCATGATTGAAAGTCTAACGAGCAGGTGCAAGACCGAGCACCGCCTGCAGTCAAGGAGTCCAAGAGTTAGATACTCATTCGAAGCAACATAGAAGTTATAGTTATTACCTAGGATGAAGAGATAATGTATGGAGTCATTATAGTGCCCTGTTTCGTTGATGATTCCGGGACGTAATCATCCTAAGGGGGAGATAATTGTAACGCCCGTAGATCCGGGCTTGTCAATTTAGAGGCAATAAGTGTCGAAAATGACTTTTAGGCAAATTATTATTTATAATAAATAGTTTTAACCAAGTTGTAGAATATGTCAAGGTTTCTGTACATATAAAGAACGCCAAAATCCGAGTTATAACGAAGAAGTTATGGCTCGTCGAAGTTTTACGGCAAAACCGGCACGACACCGGGAAGCGTAAATAGTAAATTTACGATGGAGCGATTTTTAGCCTTATTGATCTAAACCAAAGTTGTAGTACATGTTAAACCGAGAACATTCATATAAAGAACGCCGAAATCTGACTTCGTATGAGGAAGTTATGATTTTTCTAAGATTTGGTTTAGCAGTGCACGGCCCGAAACTCGAATTTTAGTTCGACCGGTTTTTGACTTACGTGACCTAAATGAGAGTTGAATATCTCATTAGTAGGAACTCAAGATAGACGAAAACGGATTCCGTATGAAGACGTTACGATTTCTTCGCGGTCAGTTAACAGTCTAAACGCCTCCTACTGTTAAATTTGAGATCGGTCGAGAATTAGCCGATGGAGTCCAAATGAAAGTTGTAGATCTTGATTTTACCTACACGTTGAAAAAAAGAACGTCGAAATCGGAGCTCGTATGCGAGAGTTATGATTTTTCTAATTTTAAAGGCTAATACGTGATAGGGATGACGTGGCACCACCAGAATTGGACACGTAGCACCACCAGAAGGCTGCCACATGCCCCAACGCGACGAGTAGGTCCTCATACTCGACGAGTCCATCAGGAATTCAGCCTATAAATAGAGGTGTCAGGTTCCCTCATTCTTCACACGTTCCCAAACTATTCTTTCTCTCTCTAGACTCTCTCTCTCTCTCTAGCCCCCTAACCCCCCTAAAAGCCTAGGTAAACCCCCTAGCACTCGAGGAAGCCCGGAGGCTCCCGGATTCCCGAGAAAAGAGCCTTTCGGCTCGGAAACGCTGCTCCAGCGAAGCCCGGTTTTTGTGAATAACCCGTTGTAAGTGAGCTATGCCTACCATATCATTAGTATAGCTTATGTTTCAATATAGTAATATTATTAGGACCTTATAAGGAGTATTTGGGCTGTTATTATGGGTTATATAAGTATTGTTTAACGCTTATATAATAGTAATAATAGCTAGACTATTAAATTAGTCTCGTCAAACGTTAGACTAAACTCTAGTGGTAACGATACTAGGTTTCGTCAAGGGATAATTGTTTTAAGAGTAACTAAGTGTCGTCCGAGTGCCGAGTCACCACCTTCCCAGGTGAGTGCATAGTTACTTTCATCTTACACATAGATATGAAGTATTTAATATAAATTACGTGCTATGTGTGCATATTGTTTGAATACTTGTTGTCTATGCTGGGTGAGAGATTTTTATACATGTTTTAAATGTTTTAAACTGCATACGTATTTTTATATCTACAAAATATGTTGGGTAAAACATGGGTAGATGAAGGACGAGGGGTGAAAGCTGAAATAGAGGAATATTAGTGGTATAGACCTAGTGCCCTATAGGTGAACATTGGGAACAATGGACCTAGTACCCTATAGATGAGCACTGGCAGCTACGCCACAACCTATAGATGTTGTTGATCTACGATAAACATCCTAGAAGCTGCGCTCTAAGGATAATATCAGCAGTTGCGCCTAATAGAGAACACTATAACCTTGACAGTAGCATCTAAAGGATAATTCCGGCAGAAGCGCCTCATATAGAATCTCACAACTATGGCAGGTGCGCCTATGTGATAGAACTAGCAGTTGTGCTTGAAAGCTGTGTCATTGACAACTATGGACTTCGTACCTATTCCTTAGGAATGAATGAACGAGAAATAGCTGATTCTTAGGGTAGATCTTCAAGATTAAAGAAGATAATGGAGATGGGTAATTGGGTTGACTATTTGATGATTAAACATAATAATTATATTATTGTGGGTTGAAAACTCTATGTACTCACCAGGTTTCCCAACCTGACCCATTCAGTTTATTTGTATCACAGGTGTCGATACGAAGCTACTTTACACTGAGAGATTTAAAAGAGATGTAGATCATTAGTGTAAATAAATGTAAGTTCTGTTTATGCTTATGTTTCTGTATTGACGATGACATCACAAATGTTTTAAATGAATAAAAAATACTTTTCTTCAGAATTGCTTTGATAACGTATTTATCATGTTTTATAGGGAACAAATTCCGCAACATTTTGATTAAAAGAGACACTCTGATTTTTATAAAACAAAAACAAAATCGGTCATTTCTGACCGTGAAAATGGGTTTGTCACACTTGGTGTCAGAGCATTAGTTTAAGCGAACTAGGAATATGGATTTATTGCTAGACTTAAACTTAGAATACTAAGCAATGATGGTGAGGAGTGTGTCCTAGGTAATACACCTGAATAGACACAAGCACTAGCTTATTTAGGGAAAATGCGTAACATGCTTTTATGTGCTAAATGATTTATGTTTCTTTATGATGCTAAATGTATAATCGGATCTATGGTCTATTGCTGACCGGACCTGGAAATTTTATGTGCTCAGGTTTCTAAACGTTTAATTACGATATTAGAACTGGCATGTAACTGTTCGGAGTAATAAGGAGGATTACATGTCTAAATCTTCTTTATCTATATTCTCGTCTTGATGCACAGAACGCATGCTTCCGTGAACGTAATGTCATGGTGAAGGCTGGTAGCGTATTGTGTAAATGGTGGAAATGAAAAGGCTTATGATAGTGAATGACATCTATCAGAAAATATCGTAACAGTGGTATCTTTCCTTTAGAATATGTATGGTAAAATAACAGTGTGTTTAGAAGAATACGGTACGTCCAAAGTACACCTTCGATCGTCGGGATGATGGATCAATTGGTTTAATTCCTGAAGTTGTCCCATCATATGGAGTTTCCACTGCCAACCGAGTTAAAGTAGAATTAATGATTGAACATACGCATGGAAGAAGTCCTAGTAGAGTCTAGGGAAATTTTTATGATTGTTTGGACACATTTATATGTGTTAATGATTGTTTTTTTTGTGATAATGACTTGGAAAACTGCGAGACAATACTTGGGATGAGTAGGAGTAGGTGTGAATGGTAGTAGAGGCCTATACTACCGGAAGCACAGGACTCACACTTGGATCAGGGAAAGTCACAAGGTTACCAAGAAGCTAGTAATTGATTTCGTTTTATTCAAGTATGGCGTTACCATTGTTTCGGTAATGACTAAGAAAAATTGTTGTTATCCCGAACCTAGTGGTCATATCACATTGAGTCCGACAACGATGAGTAGGTTACGTGGTTCAGAGAACCAAGTTTAGTGTAGCGTCCTACTTAAACCAAACGATTGAAATCAAAGCGATCAATAGAAGTATCGCGCTCGTTGTTAAAGAAGTTGGTAGCTAGAAATGCTACATGATAAAATGTGATTATATCACATTAGACCATGAAGGAAGGCATATTCCATTCCGAAAATTGACTCTAAGAGACCTGAGTCTAAGCGTTGCTACATACGATGATAGGTCATTAGAATATGACACATCAGTCAATTGTAGTAATCAAATTAACTTATCCTAATTTTCTTAAGAAGAAGAAGGAGTCTCTGATAAAGAATGAGATTGTGACACGAAGGTCATGATTGAAAGTCTAACGAGCAGGTGCAAGACCGAGCACCGCCTGCAGTCAAGGAGTCCAAGAGTTAGATACTCGTTCGAAGCAACATAGAAGTTACAGTTATTACCTAGGATGAAGAGATAACATATGGAGTCATTTTACTGCCCAGTTTCGTTGATGATTCCGGGACGTAATCATCCTAAGGGGGAGATAATTGTAACGCTCGCAGATCCGGGCTAGTCAATTTAGAGGCAATAAGTACCGAAAATGACTTTTTGGCAAAATAATATTTATAATAAATAGTCTTAACCAAGTTTTAGAATATGTCTCAAGGTTTCTGTACATATAAAGAACGCCAAATCCGAGTTATAACAAAGATGTTATGGCTCGTCGAAGTTTTACGGCAAAACCGGCACGACATCGGGAAGCGTAAATAGTAAATTTATGATGGAGCGATTTTTAGCCTTAGTGATCTAAACCAAAGTTGTAGTATACGTTAAACCGAGAACATCCATAAAAAGAACGCCCAAATCTGACTTCGTATGAGGAAGTTATGATTTTTCTAAGATTTGGCTTAGCAGTGTAGGGCCCGAAACTCGAATTTTAGTTCGAGGGGTTTTTGGCTTACACGACCTAAATGAGAGTTGAAGATCTCATTAATAGGAACTCAATGGTAAAATGATAGACGAAAATGGATTCCGTATGAAGAAGTTACGAATTCTTCGCGATCATTTAATAGTCTAAACGCCTCCTACTGTTAAATTTGAGATCGGTCGAGAATTAGCCGACGGAGTCTAAATGAAAGTTGTAGATCTTGATTTTACCTACGTGTTGAAAAAAAGAACGTCGAAAACAGAGCTCGTATGAGAGAGTTATGATTTTTCTAATTTTGAAGGCTGATACGTTAAAGGGGGTGACGTGGCACCACCAGAATTGGACACGTGGCATCACCAGAAGGCTGCCACATGCCCCAACGCGACGAGTAGGTCCTCCTACTCGGCGAGTCCATCAGGAATTTAGCCTATAAATAGAGGTGTCGGGTTCCCTCATTCTTCACACCTTCCCAAACTATTCTTTCTCTCTCTAGACTCTCTCTCTAGCCCCCTAACCCCCCCTAAAAGCCTAGGTAAACCCCCTAGCACCCGAAGGAAGCCCCGAGGCTCCCGGATTCCCGAGAAAAGAGCCTTTCGGCTCGGGAACGCTGCTCCAGCGAAGCCCGGGTTTTGCGAAAAACCCGTTGTAAGTGAGCTATGCCTACCATATCATTAGTATAGCTTATGTTTCAATATCGTAATATTATTAGGACCTTATAAGGAGTATTTTGGCTGTTATTATGGGTTATATAAGTATTGTTTAACGCTTATATAATAGTAATAATAGCTAGACTATTAAATTAGTCTTGTCAAACGTTAGACTAAACTCTAGTGGTAATGATACTAGGTTTCGTCAAGGGATAATTGTTTTAAGAGTAACTAAGTGTCGTCCGAGTGCCGAGTCACCACCTTCCCAGGTGAGTGCATAGTTACTTTCATCTTACACATAGATATGAAGTATTTAATATAAATTACGTGCTATGTGTGCATATTGTCTGAATACTTGCTGTCTATGCTGGGTGAGAGATTTTTATACATGTTTTAAATGTTTTAAACTGCATACGTATTTTTATATCTACAAAATATGTTGGGTAAAACATGGGTAGATGAAGGACGAGGGGTGAAAGCTGAAATAGAGGAAGATTAGTGGTATGAACCTAGTGCCCTATAGGTGAACATTGGGAACAATGGACCTAGTACCCTATAGATGAGCACTGGCAGTTGCGCCACAACCTGTAGATGTTGTTGATCTACGATAAACATCCTAGAAGCTGCGCTCTAAGGATAATATCAGCAGTTGCGCCTAATAAAGAACATTATAACCTTGACAGTAGCGTCTAAAGGATAATTCAGGCAGAAACGCCTCATATAGAATGTCACAACTATGGCAGGTGCGCCTAAGTGATAGAACTAGCGGTTGTGCTTGACAGCTGTGTCATTGACAACTATGGACTTCGTACCTATTCCTTAGGAAAATCCTTAGGAATGAATGAACGAGAAATAGCTGATTCTTAGGGTAGATCCTTAAGATTAAAGAAGATAATGGGGATGGGTAATTGGGTTGACTATTTGATGATTAAACATAATAATTATATTATTGTGGGTTGAAAACCCTATCTACTCACCAGGTTTCACAACCTGACCCACTTAGTTTATTTGTATCACAGGTGTCGATACGAAGCTACTTTACACTGAGAGATTTAAAAGAGATGTAGATCACTAGTGTAAATAAATGTAAGTTCTGTTTATGCTTATGTTTCTGTATTGACGATGACATCCCAAATGTTTTAAATGAACAAAAAATACTTTTCTTCAGAATTGCTTTGATAGCGTATTTATCATGTTTTACTGGGAACAAATTCTGCAACATTTTTATTAAAAGAGGCACTCTGATTTTTATAAAACATAAACAAAATCCGTCTTTTTTGGCCGTGAAAATGAGGATGTCGCACAGTCTTTTGACCTAAGTGTATTTATGAGTGACTAATCTATGTTTATGGATTTATAGTCGGAGGATTACCGGTGCAGCAGTCAGACGTCTAGCAAGCAGACTTTCAGCAACTACTTTTCGAGGTGAGTTACCTTCCAGTAGCGGTGGGTCTACGACCACAATGCCGGCCCACCAGTAGGGATCGTATGTTAGATGTTTGTCTTTGTGATATTCATCTGTGTTGCTACTACCTGTTATGTTATATGCTAGCGTGATATGATATGTGATAGTGATAGAGTTCGGTTGTTAGGACCAATGGGTAGGTTAGGCACCTCAGATATGCCTAACAGTATGTCATGATATGTTTAGCTGCTAGCATGATATGTTATATGAGATAGAGGTAGTAGGAGGGGGAAAAGTCCCCGAGATTCGGTTGTTAGGACCGAAGGGTAGGTCGGACACCCCAGATATGTGTGACAACAGATTATGCTATGATATTTGTGATAGTAGTAGTAGGGGGTGAAATAGTCCCCGAGGTTCGGTTGTTCGGACCAAAGGGTAGTCAGCACCCCAGAATGGCTCGACATGGGTAGGTCAGCGCTCCAAAATGGCTTGACACGGGTAGGACGGCGCCCCAGAAGGCCGCATGGATAGGTCGGCACCCCAGAATGGCCGTACCGGGTAGGTCGGCCACCCCAGAAATGTCTGGAAGTATGTATGTGATGTGATTGTATGGTATGTGGTACGTTGGGGGAACTCACTAAGCTTCGTGCTTACAGTTTACAGTTTTGGTTTCAGGTACCTCTTCAGCTAGGGGGAAGGAGCTGGCGCGGTAGCGGCATATCACACACACACACACACTCTTGTTTTTTCCGCATTATGGATTTTCTGGGATGTACTCTGACATATTATTATGATGTGGCTGGTTTTCAGACATGAAGCATTACTATGAAACATTTATATTGAAGTCTTTATGAATTGAACTAATTAAAAAATGAAAGTTTTTGCCTGTATTTTTGGGATGTTACATATTTGGATTTAAGTGTTGATTTAGGATGCACGACTCAGGATCAACATTCGTAGGTTCTTAATCGGACCTTTCAAATCATCAATCGGAATTGGAATTGGATATCTCAAATCGGAACTTCAAGTTGACTGTCATCGGATCAAAACCAAAAACTGAAATCAGAATTTGTTGGAGTAGAAATGGAATGTATTTTTCTGATTTTGTCTTTTTCAAGTCAAACGCGTTCATATACCGTTCCAGTGAAGAAGATGACTATTGTTACACTCTTGATCCCTAAAACTTTAGCGCTTTGACAGTTCTAATCCCCAACTGTTTACGAACTTTACAGATTCTACCATCCTTTCAAGATGTTCTTTATTTCAGCATTCGAATGAAGAAAATGGGTTATTTTTCAACTTTTACCCCCCTTGACGTTTAGAAACTCACAGATTTTACCCAATATCTAATTTCATTTCAAAATTTATGCATTTTACCACTTTTACCCCTTCTTTCCAAAATATATTATTTTCTAATCTTTTATTTTGTCTTATTCTTTTTAAACCCTTCTAAATAATTGCTTCTTTTCTATTCTTTTGTCGAAATTTAAGAATCGAAAAATATAATTTTTTTTTGTTATTTTTCCGGTTTTAATTTTTGAAGATTGGGTTTTTGCTAAATGGATTTATTTCATCTCATCTGACGGGTTTTGAAGATTGTTGGTGCTTCTTCTTAACTTTCTGGATTCTCTCCATGGTATTTGTTGAAGATTCAAGTGGGGTGATGATTATTCAATGGGGAGTTTGTATTTGGAAGATTATTCTTATTTCTCTCGCTTTGAAGACCCCATGCACTGATGCTTTTCACAATTTAGGGGGAGAAATGCCAAGAAGATCGGAAATCGTGATCTTCATTAGTTTCAACATCTAGGGGGAGATTGTTGAGTATTTGAGATATTGAAACTTATATAGCATATTTGGTTATTTAGGGAAGCCTTTTTAGGGTTAATCATTCTATGATTCCCTACGGTGCCTTTACAGTAGAAGTTCTTAATCGAGCTATGCTAAGGCATTGGTTTTATATTAGGCATTTATTTTATATTTATGGTAGACATTTATTGTTCCCTATAAATAATCATTAGGTTTACTTTTGGTGTAAGCTTCTTACCAGATTAGGGTTTTCTCTATACCTTCATCTCATAATCAATACAAGAAAAACCTTTATCAGATTACTTGCATATGTTGGTGATTGATTCTTGATTGTTCTTGATATTCCGTATTTGTCATCTCAGAATTATTCCCAACAGTACATATGACAGCTTGCACCCACTGTTCACTGCAATATATCAGAATATTACCCTTTTTTTTTTCAGAAAATTCCCTTTTCACCCCATCTTTTCACCTTTTCAACAAAACTTTTATGGGACTTTTGGTAACCATTTAAGGTTCAACTTTGAAGTTGGTTTCTTGCATACCCACTTATTTGAAGAAAATCTTTCATCTTCTGAAAATAATACCCTGTTTTTAGTTGGAAAACAAAATTTTTCAAAAACTTCATTGAACCAACCAAATACTCTTTTCTCTTTTCTCCAACTTTTAATATATTCATCTGAAGAAAAATATGAATGGAACTTTCTTTGAACATTCTTGACTTTAGCTTTCTGAACTTTTCCACAAGCATTGGGCACTTGTACTTTGGGCATCAAAACTTTCTTCATTTTACTCTTGTTCTTCTTCCTCTTCTTCCTTCTTTTCTTATTTCTAGGCTTCAGAAACAAATTTCGGATCTGAACATCTTTTTCTTCTTTCTGAATCTGAACATTTGAAGACTTTGACACACAAACTTTTGGAGTTTTGTAAATCTGAATTTCTTGAAGAATTGGCTTTCTGTAAGGAATCATTCCTTCAAGATATCATCAGAACATAAAGAATCATCTGTTTGAGTTCCAATAGAACATAATGTATTCACTTTCACGATTTCATATGAATTTCTTTGAGATTCATCTTCTAAAGTACCTGATTCGGAATGTAACTCTTCTGAAAAACATGAACCACTTGACTCCCCCTCAAGAAGAACATATGGAGTCACTTTTTCTTCAGAAACTTGAAGAACAACATGAACTTCTTCTTTTTCTTTTTCATCCCTTTTTATCTTCAACATTTGTTTATGTTCCCGATCTAAATGTTCATAGATAACACGAAATTGTTCTACTATTCTCTCATTCTTTTGTAACTCAAGTTCATCAACCCATGAGTAATGAGTTATTTTCTTATCAACAAAAGAATTATATAACTCAGTAACATTCCTCAACGTAGAATCACCAAGAACATGAAACAAAGTTGATTTGTTTACACCATAGAGTGGTTAGTGACCTTTAATCCAAGTTTTAAAATGGAGTTACAGAATAAAAGATCCATTAGATCTTCAACAAATGATAGAACTTGAAGAGAGAAAATAGATCTGATAAGAATTTTAGAGAGAGAAAAATGGATCTGAAAGGGTTTTTAGTGAGAGAAAACAGACCTGCGATGGATTTTAGAGATATAAAGTAGATCTGAACACGAAAATTCAAATAAACACGAAATTTTCTTCTAACTCTCTTCCAGAACACAAATTAAGAGCAAATCATATGATAGAATGGGTAGAAGATAACAGATCTGAACAAGATTTGGCAATAAAAAAATGTAATAGACTTTTTCTTTTCAGAAAACTTACAAAACTTGAAGAACAAGGCGAGATTCAAGACAAAAATTCGCCATAAATAAGATCAAATCTTGCAATAATCGCTGAGATCTACAAGAACCTGCTCCGATACCGTTTGTTATGAATAAATCCGAGATGACGAATGCAGAATATCAAGAACAATCAAGAATCAATCACCATCATATGCATGTAATCTGATAAATGTTTTTGTGTATATTGATTATCTCATGAACATGTAGAGAAAAACCCTAATCTGTTCAAAAGCTTACACCAAAAGTAAACCTAATGATTATTTATAGGGAAAAATAAATATCTACCATAAATATAAAATAAATGCCTAATATAAAACCAATGCCTTAGAAGAGCTCGATTAAGAACTTCTACCATAAAGGCATCGTAGGGAATCATAAAATGCTTAACCCTAAAAAGGCTTCCCTAAATAACCAAATATGCTAAATCGGTTTCAATATATCAAATACTCAACAGACTTCAAGTGAAACAAGTCCCTTAAGGGATATTCATCCATCAGGAGAAATACAACACTGAACTACTGATGAAATACTAAATGGACAACTGTTCCTCCGCCAAGTCCGAATGGCCTTCGGATTAAGATTTCTGCTGATCCTTCCGGAGAATTAAAGGATCACAAAACTTATAAAGGAATATTTGGCTCACTGATGTACCTCACCGAAAGCCGACCAGACATTGTCTTTGCAATAGGAGTATGCGCAAGATGCCAAGCCGATCCGAAAGTATCTCATATGATCGTAGCCAAGTAGATTCTCAGATACTTAAAGGGCAGCAAGTCTCTAGGCCTCTGGTATCCCGCACGGAACGATTTCAGCCTACAAGAATTCACTAATGCGGATCATGTTGGATGTAGATTGGAAAGAAAAAGCACTTCCGGTGGATGTCAATTCTTGGTGGAAGACTCGTTAGCTGGTCATGAAGGAAACATAGTTGTGTCTCACTGTCTACCGCAGAAGCGGAATATGTGGCAGCTGCCAGCTGTTGCTTACAAGTCTTATGGATGAAAATGCAACTTACGGACTACGGATATAGGATGCTGCAGATACCGATTTAATGTGACTCAGAGAGTGCCATAGCAATTTCTCATAATCCTATTCACCACTCTAAGACGAAGCATATTGAACTACGATACCACTTCATTAAAGATCATATCCTGAAAGGTAATATTGAACTAATTTTTGTTCATACTCATGAAGAGATTGCTGATGTGTTCACAAAGGCACTTGAATCTACAAAACTCAATAGTTTCTTACAAATGTTAGGAATGATGAATCCAGACCCGCAATTCTTCTTGAATTGATAGGTACCGTAGACCACTCATGGTCGCCATTGTGGTCCTAACTAAATATATCTATCATATATAGTTTCAGTGTATCTTGTGTACTGCAATACATTTTATGTACCACAATATAATATATGTATACCATAACCATATATCATACCTATTTTTCAAGGGTCCTTCATTGATTGTTATTCTTGATTTTGTTCAAGTGTTCTTCTTAGTTTCCTCTACCGCAGTCATCTAACCAGTCATCCGCTATGAAGTCTTAATCTGCAATGAAGTCTTAATCCGCAATGAAGTATTAATCTGCAATGAAGACTCAAACCGAAATCTCAATGATGGAACCCTCATCTACTTCATAAATTCTCGAAACACTGTGTGCTATTTAATGATTCTTCATTAAATAAGAAAAACATTGTCAAAATATCCGTTTTGTAGCATATGATCGTTTCAGTTCTGCTTTTCAAATAAACATTTTGTCAGACCTATTTTAAGGTGTGATGCCAAAATAAAACAGTTTCCAATAAAAGAAATCTTTTTAGGAAATCTTTTCCTTAAACTGTCTTTTCCTCTTACCCCCAAATTGTCAAATCTGTTACAAATTCCACCTTTATAAAATGGATTATCGCCCCTCACCACACGTTCTTCAGGACATGGGGTATTGGGCCTGACATTTCATTAGATGCCATTTTTTTGAAAACTAACAAAAAAAATTTCGTTAAATATTTTTTGTGTGGCTGATAATGATTTCCTTAATAAAAAAAAACTCAAAGGTTTTTATCCTTAACCACTTTTTCCTTAGGGTAAAAACAATAACTATTTGAAATCCGCCACTATAAAAACCCTCTTTTTCTCTCCAAGAAAGCTTTACGCTTTTTGATCTCTCAAAGAAGAACAACTTCCTTCTTCCCTCTCGCACTTCAAATTTTCCTGCAAGTTCTTCAACCTTTTTAAAATGGTGAAATCAAGACTCTCAAAGAAACCATCAAAAGCATCAGCCTCTGCTCAACCAACTGGTTCTGATTCAACTACACGGAAACAATTGCCTTCGATTGCATCTAGCAACTTTAGGGAAATCTTCGATGATCATCCTTCTTACAATGACTCGATTCGTATTATGATCAAGTTCATCTCCAATCATCCATTCTTTAGACCATTCGACGCATTCACTGATGTGTTTCCTATCTCCACATTGTTCAAATGTGCATTCTCAGCCTATCGACCTATTAATAATATACAAGAAGTTAATATGAACTTGGTGGATGAATCTTTGGTCATCTTGACGAAAGACAAGTTTCTTACTGCAATCAACCACCTAGTTCATCCGTCGACCAAGTTCTTCTCACCAAGTGTCATATACATCACCTCCACGCTGTATCAAATGGGAGGCATCGGAGAATTCAAGAAGAACCAACTCCTTGTGGTATGGCAGTTTGTATACCATTTCATGATCCGCAGTCTGTTTGGAAGAACCGGAGGCACGCCTAACATGGGCCTCAAGCTACTCGAAATTGTATGGAGTATCTTCACAGGGCATGATGTAAAATACGGTCAAATCCAATGGGATGATTTTCTCCAGTACATTCCTAAGGAGACTCTAAAGGAAAATCCAACCAAGCTGACCTTTGCAAGGTTTTGGGCACTGTGCATTTTAGATCTTCATCTAGACGCCAAGATCAGTATGGCAACGACATCAACTTACATGATCTCAAAAGTTACGCTCCTTCTAAAGATCAATCTATCTTTCGACCAATCAGACGTTTACCCATTCATATCTTGACTACGGTTGGAATTGAGACCCAAATAGTCACAGATCATATTGATGCTATGAAAGGTATTGACCCATACCTTTCTACTCGCATCTCCCAAGTCGGAACATTTTAGCCTCTACCGCACCCACTCAACTAGAGCAATCCGCAACTCCATCCTCTACTACCTTATCTCATATTCCCTTAGCTCAAAGGCAAAAGAAGTCATCCTCAGCCAAGCAAAAACCCCACAACAAGGGAAGAACTCATGCCACAGGTGAAACTCCCAAGAAATGTAGAGCATCCAAGAAAGTCAAAGCTTCCAAGGAAGAAGAACCCTCTAAGAAGCATAAACTCCAACAGGTTGTTTCATCAGATGATGACTTAGATCAATCTTCTGATGATTCTAATCTAGACTCTACTCTCAAGAAAAAGAAAACCGAATCCAGTGGCCAAATGCGTGACCAGACTAATACCTTAGCCTCTCAAAATGCTCCGGTAGTCCTTGGGGTACCCGTAAACCCATTTGCTACTACCCTATCCAGCTACTCGAACACAACAAGTGTGCACGATTCATATCAACGTGGAGACTCACCCCCAACTAGATCCCAAGAGGATCTAATTGGTTCTTCTCGCCCTAAGGTCTCCAGGGCTTCCAGACTTCACTTCTTTCAAGAACCGGAGTTGCGATCCATTCTAGACTCTGTAATCCAAAGACTCAATACACCTACCCAACTGCAGGGCGATTCTTCAGCCCATGCCAGAACGGAGCCGAGGCCAAACTTGACCTTGGGTCAAGGAGACCAAGGACGCTCCATAAATCCTACTTTGCTTACATCTTTTTTTAGGTGGTTTAGGCACAGTGAACATAAATGTACAAGGATCTGTGAACCCGAGGGACACCTTGGTGCGTTTTCAAGGAATAGACGGTGATGAATCTATTGATTCCTGGAGGCATTACAATCCAGTCACATAATCAAAAGTCCAAAAGTATGTTGCTTTTTGAAGGGCATTTCAAGCAAGAAAAGTTCAACAAACTAAGAAATTTCAACAGAAGCAGCAGGAGATACAAACCGTAGCCAAATACTGGGCCGACGCCATAAACAATGCCAACTCGGTGGCTACAATTCTCAAGCTTCAGAACTGGATGGATGAAATGGCCGAGACCATCTGCAAAGCTTAGTCCAATCCCAATGGTGTAGGTTCATCCAGGCCCCCTCCAACAACTGCTGCTGATAACTCTCAAGAGGACGGAACAACAATCGAAGTCAGCTTTGCACCAACCGTAGGCTTCGATGAGTTCGACATGAATGAAGTCAATCACCAGAGCCCTCAAATGATCCAACGATGAAGAAGAAGAATCCAGTGGTTCTTAGTATTCCACTTCTAAGCCCAAGGAGAAGAAGAAGAAAAAGAAGCAAGCTGTTTCCAGAAAAGAATTCTTGTCTCTACAATATAAAGTGGATCAGATTCTTACTGCTATAAAATCTTCCCAACCGCAGTCTAAGGACTCGCCTGGCCCGCAGTCCCTCATCGACCGCATCGAAAGACTGGAAGCCAGAGAGCGCCTCACTGCAGAATCTCTCTCAAAGTAGAAATGGGCATCCGAGCCTTGGATAACAACGACAAGGCTGATCATCAACACTTCATCTCCACTACTGAAAAACTTATCTATGAAGTATCCTCCATCAAATCTGATCTTCAGACCATCATTTCAGATAAATCTGCTCAATCCCAGAAAGTTGTTGACGAAACGCACAATGTCTATGAATTTGCCATCTCAATTATGCAGACCACTATCAACAACCTCTGCAGGTCACAATCCTCCAACTTTCATGGTCCTGAAATCTTGCGCCTCACCAAGGAAATTCACAGATTACTCTTTAACCCCGCAATCCCAAACAACCAACAGCTTGCTTATGCACTAAAGGCTCAATTTGACGAAGTCTATGGAAAAATTGATGGTCTTAGGAAATGGCTTGAGGAAGTACCGACTTCTCCTTCCTCAAGAGGGGGAAGTGAAGACCATAACTCGGATTAAATCTCTCATCATCATTCTCTTCCGCACAAGGAAAACTTCCTACTCCTCAACCGTCACCGCAACCATCTACTAAGAAGAAAACACATGTTCCCTCTCCCCAAAGAAGTCCAAGTCATCAGTCACCACCTCAACAAACGCCAATTCAAGAACCTCATCTTTCTCCCAAGGGACCCAAGACTCCCCCTCACTTCAAGAACTTAGCTTCTTACATGTCGTCAAAACACTCGGTCGACTCTCCTGCAACCACGCAGAAGAAAGCTGACTGTAGATCAGCTAAATTTGTTGAGTTGATCTGGAGGGAAAATGGAGTTGATATCACAATGGATGAACCCCTCATCAATTCTTGGGTCAATCTGTGACATCCCCAATTTCACGACCAGAAAAGACCGATTTGTTTATGCTTTATTTTTAAAATCAGAGTAATCGTTTAAAGAAAACTGTTGCGGAATTTGTTCCCAAAACAAAAATATGATAACCCTTTATCCAAACATTTCTCAAAGAGAATGTATTTTCATTAAATAATAAAACCTCGGGATGTCATGTTCGATACAGACCAAAAGCATAAACAATATAAAATAAACCTTGCAACAGTTATTTATAACTACTGATCTATAATCCAAAATCTCTTGTCAAGTCCACCAACTTGTACTTTTGTGTCATTACCTGTAATGCAAAGAAAACTGAGTGGGTCAGGCTTGGGAGCCTGGTGAGCGTATAGGGTTTTCAACCCACAATAATATAATTATTATATTTAATCATCAAACAATCATCCCAATTACCCATCCCCATTATCTTCGTTTAATCTTCCCAAAAGAGATTATCCTAAGGGTCATCTCCTATATCATGTTTACCTCTCATCTCCTTACATCTTATTTCCTTATATGTTTGTTCCTAAGAACTTTTCCTAAGGATCATCGCCTGTATCATATAGACAATACTAATTCGGGGATCACTCCCTCAATATGTGACTAGTAAGGGTTAGGGTATCATCGCATGATTACACAGCCACAACATCGCCTGGACTCGTAAATCATAATAAGGGTTATACTATCATCGGATGAATACACAACCACAACATCGCCTGGACTCGTAATTCATAATAAGGGATAGACTAATCGCATGAATACATAGACACAACATCGCCTGGACTCGTAATTCATCAGCTAGGGGTTAGAGTATCATCGCATGAATACGTAGCCACAACATCGCCTGGACTCGTAATTCATCACCTACAGGTTATAAGCCTGCTGGTGTTTCCACGGGGTCATCTAGAATAGTCCATGATCGTCATCTATACTCTGGTAAATGACTACATCGCCAAGTTGCCACATCGCCGGTCAAGGTTATGGTATCTCCTCTCATATCACATCACCTATTTATCATCATATCTATCATCACCAATCACTCATCACCTAATTATCATCACCTATTTCTCATCACCTAATTATCATCACACATCATCTAATTCATCTACCCATGTTCTACCCAACATATTTGTAGATATAAAATACATATATACAGATTAACTCATTTAACACCTACATAAAACATCCGTTCCACAATCATCTCAAATAAAAAAAACAATATATAAACACATAACACGTATTTCATAGCAAATACTTAATATTTATGTGTTAGGAGAAAGTAACTACACACTCACCCAAACATATACTTAATACATTCAAACAATACTTGTATTATACCCATGTTTATGAAAGGGACTATACATCCACACATATAAACAACTTTATATTATACACGTAGCACGTATTTCATAGCAAATACTTAATATTTATGTGTTAGGAGAAAGTAACTACACACTCACTTGATGAGAAGATGATCAGACAACACTACAGCTTGTAGAAGTAGTATTCTTCGGCAGATCTGGAAGATCTTCACAAAAACCGGACTCCTCGCGGGCAGAGCTTCGGCCCGGGAATTGCACTTCTCGGGATCTTCGGGGCCTCGGGACTTGCTTCGGGGCTCGGGAATGATACCGGGGCTTCGGGATAATTCTTGCACGAAAAACGATGCAAAAACGCGAGAGAAAGGGAAGAAATGAGCAAAGAACTCGGCTGCCCTCGACACCCTTTTATAGGGGGCTGGAAGCCCAAATTACGCTGGGCGTAATGGAGATAAGAACGTTGACTCCCCCCCTTCGGGATAATATCGAATTTATATTTAAATTAAATATCGAAAATGTTTAATAAACTTCAAAAATTCATATCCTCCTCATACGAACTCCGTTTTTGACGTTCTTTATATCCCCGCGTAGGTGAGACTACGCTCTACAACTTTCGTTTAGACTCCGTCGGCTAATTTTGAATTTATTTTTATTATTTATTTTTAGTAGGCCGGGACAGGAAAACTCCGTTATAAAATCACAACTTCTTCATCTGACGTCCGTTTTCGCCTATCTTTTTATCGTTTTACTACAATTAATGAGATCTTCGATTCTCATTTAGATTGTTTCGGCTAAAAACCACTTGGTCTCAAATCGAGTAATCGGGCTGCATACTGCTAATTCGAAACTTCAAAAAATCATAACTTCCTCATACGAAGTCAGATTTGGGCATTCTTTTTATGAACGCTCATGGTTTAACGTATTCTACGAGTTTCATTTAGATTGCTAAGGCTAAATATCGCTCTAACGCAAATTCACTTTTTACGTCGCGCTGTGTCGTGTCGGTTCTGTCGCGAAACTTCGACAGGTCATAACTTCTTCGTTATAACTCAGATTTCGGTGTTGTTTATATGTACGGAATCCTTGTAACATATACTATAACTTAGTTAAGATTATTCATTCTAAATAATCTTTCATCAAAAATCCCTGATCTACGGGCGTTACACAATCCGCACAGAAGATTACTGGATGACGATAATAAGCCGTACCTCACATACGAAAAACCTCCTCATGATGGTTATTGGGGCATCCCCATCTCTCCAAATGCAAAATACTTCATAGTATTTGAATCCTTTGACCGCAGTCTTCCCGATGACAAAAGATTGCATTTAGAGTTTGAGAGACTCAATAGATTTCATGCCAAGAATGGGTCTTCTATTGAGAAAATCTGGTCGAATGATAGGCCCACCACAGTTAAAAAATACAAACCTCGGAAATTCATGAAGGCTGAATTCATTCGGCATACTCTCACCAGAAGAAACTCAGACTACATCCGAACCCAAGCTGATTTCCCTTGCATAAACCCGGAAGAAATCTTCCTGATTGCAAAGGTAGTTTAGAATAAGACTGAAAAACACCCAAAGATGCAGATTGCGTATGAAAGGGCCTGTACCTTCCTGAAAGAGACTGTGTGTGACTTTGCAAGAATTGATGTGGATATCCACCCGACACTTACTCAGAAGTTCAACCTTCCTCCTCTTGAACCAGCTTCGGTCCTGACTGAAGGCTTTCAAGAAAGATCCCTTGGAGCAACCAACTTCCCAAATCTTGGAGTCATTTTCAAATGCAAAAATGATGAAACAAAGTATTTCTTCCCAATGACTACCATGAACTGCATGACCCAGAAGCAATTGGACATCACTCAGACTACAGTCAACAGATCAAAACACACAACTGCTGAAAAGAAGTTTGAAATCTCAAGGAGAATCATGTGGCTTAAGGAAGCCAGGAAGTTCTGGTGGATTCTCATCAAGTTCCTTAAACTCAACACTTGATATAAAAGTTGAAGAGGTCACTTAGGGGGAAATGGTTGAAACTTAAAAGTGACCCTCTTAAACATAAAAGAGATCCGAAGCAGCTTTCAGCAACCGCAGTCAATCTCCACACCGCAATCAAGATCAGCATCTGAAGTCATCATCTCTTAGTTTTAGTCTAATATCTTTTTTTCTATAAGTACTTTCTTTTATCTAGTGTGCCCTGCATGGCAACTCTTAACAGATTAGACTGTATGTAATCTTTGAGACTCTATAAATAGAGTTCTCTTCTTCTCAATGAATATACTTCTCTTACGCATCTTGAATCTTATTACTCATCTTCCTATCTTCTTATTTATCACTTAAATATATTCCTAACTTTATGAAATCTCTCTTCGGAGCAAGTCTTTCTAGACTTAATCACTAAGTTTGAACTCACTTACTAACTTGGTCTGATTGCATTCCGTGTTAAGAATCAACTTAAGTGTATACTTGATATAATACTTGTTTTCTTTTATATTACCTTATATTTCTGCATCTAACTTTCTAACCTTCTAACTCTAACTTATTATTATTGTTGAGCTTTAATGATCATTTGATTTAAACATTATTCCGCATTATCACTTGTTCTAAAGTTTGTTCAAGTGTGACTCAAGTTTTTCTCTCAACATATGTTTATATGGTAGTATGTTCTGGACTAGGGTCCGATGCCGGGTCAAGCCTGAGGAAGATTTATATGTGAATGTTAGATTATTCTTGTTATCTTTGTGATATTTGTATGTGCCAGGTAGGGAGGTGAGTGTGGGCGGGGACCTGTATCTCACTAACAACAGGAGTGTGGATAGAGTTCCATAGCTTATCAGTTGCATACCATGGGCGGGGCCCAAGTTAGCTGAGGTCTTAGTACAAGAGTATAGTATAGTATGTTTTCTTTTTGAACTAGTATGTTATATGTGTGTATGTGTATAGCGGGCGAGGCCCGAAAACAGGCGGGTCCTAAGAGAGACATATTTGTATATCAAGCGGGGCTCGATGCCAGGTGGGGCCTGATGCCGGAGTGGGTCCGATTCCGGGCAAGTCCCGATGCAGTGGGCGGGGGCCTAGTATGTGGTTATATGTATGGTATGTTGTAGTATTTGGAACTCACTAAGCTTCTTGCTTATAGTTTTAAGTTTTGGTTTCAGGTACTTCTGGTAGCGGAGGAAAGAGCTTGGGATGATTGCATGGCACACACCAAGAAGTTTATCCTGGGATGTTTCACTCATATAAAATAAGCATGGTTTGAATTAATACTTGTTTTGAGAAAACAACGTATGTTTATGAAAGAAATGATTTGACAATTATGGTTTGTTTAATGATTTAAAAATGAAAAGTTTGGACCGTATTTTTGGGATGTTTGAAGTTGGTATCAGAGCCCTGGTTTGAGGGATTCAGGCATACTCTCGGGTGTGTCTTAACTCAAACTGAGGACTTGGTATGAAAATTTTAAAGAGAAATCATTTTTATAAAAACGAGCTTTGAGAATAAGAAAAGAGTTTTGAAAAGAGAAGAGAACTTTGAAAAAGAAGACAAGGGTGTGGTGCATGCAATCAACCAAGCTTAAGTAAGTTCTCCCAAATTACCCGTATATGTTTGTTTAGATATAATATGCTTATGAGAAATGCATGCTAGATTAGGACTAAGGATCTACGAAGGATGCCTTATGTGCCTATTATATGTGTATGAGATTTATGAGTTGCATGCGAGTATAGATTCCTGATTTGTGGATAGAATTACTTGATTTTGTTCTGGTTAGATTTTACTTTTGTGTGAATTCTACTTGCTTTGCGCTTTGTGGGACTCTGAGTGATGAGAGTTAGCCAGTAGGTGAATACGTCAAGTCACATGTGATTAGGGTTGAATAATCTTAGAGTGTTGGATTTGGCCCTATTGCGTAGCTCTCGTCTGATTCTAACCGTTGTAGGAATGAGTCCTTTACTCGAAGGTATATCTGAGCCTCGTCACATGTGATGGTATTCAAGTGGTGGCTAATTGATATTACAAAGATACCTTTAGTAGCTGAGGACTGGGTGCCTGTTGGAGGTTACCCTAGGGAAATCCTAGGATGAGAGTAGTGTTGGGAGGAGTAGTAGTAGTAAGGGACTTGCTGGAGTTGAGGCAATCCTTGAGGAAAGTACAGATAGATATGGAAGGTAGTATGGGCCCGTACTACTGAAAGCTGAGGATCCGTACTTGAGTCAAAGAGGGATGAGATAAGACCGAGAAACTCGTAGTACGTGTGTGATCCCTTGATAGTGATGAGTATTCTGATGATAGTTATGTCATAATGCAGAATGGCGACGTTACGTGAAAGGCCAGTGGTGGTTCAAGTGCTGGCGACGGATCAGGCATGGGTTTAGGAGCTGAGCAGCTTAGGGAGCATATGAGAGAGTTTATATCAACTGAGATTATGTGCAGTATTCTAGATCAAACTCTTGTGATCTTTGGTACGGTCAAGAAGGGTATATTGGAGATTTTGGATGAGAGGCTGGGAGCCTTCCGCGCTGAGATGGTAGCCATGATGGGGGCGCGTACACTGACATTCCGAGAGTTCAGAGCTTGTGGAGCTCCGGATTATCATGGGGCTAGAGATCCCATTGCTAGCAGCCGATGGTTGGTAGATGTCGCTAACGCTTTTTGCAGTAGCCGTTGTCCCGAGGGGGACAAGGTCTAACTCACCTCTCCTGAAGGATAGAGCACGTGATTGGTGGGAGGAGGTCAGACATGATTTTGAGGATGATGCCGTGTTGGACGCAATGATATGGGGTGACTTATCAGCCAGGTTTAAGGCCGAGTTTGCACCAGTTATTGAGGTGCAACAGTTAGCACGGGAGTTTCAGGACCTACAATAGACTACAAAGAAATTGGCGGAGATCACCACCAAGTTCAGGGAGCAAGCCCTTCTTATTCCGCAGTATGTGGTAGAAGAGGAGATGAAAAAGGCTCGGTATCACGAGATGTTAAGGAGCGACATCAGGCAGTTTGTGAGTGGGTCCAACTGCAAGACACTAGAGGATATGATCGCTCGAGCCAAAGGGAGAGATAGATTGACTTGGAGTCAGAGAGGAAGAGGAAGCCAGATGAGATTCAGGTATCTATAGGTCCGGGAAAGTGGCCCAAGAGATCGGATTCTAGATTGAGAGGTCATCTGGTCCGTAGCCATTGTGGCAAGTACGGCAGGATGCATGAGGGTGTGTGTAGGAGCGGTAGTGGTAGTGATCTGGGTTGCTTCAAGTGTGGCCGGATCGGTCACTTTAGCAGAGATTGTACTACTACCACCACCCAGGGATCAGACCTGATATGCTTTCATTGCAGTCAGCGGGGCCACAAGAAGGCCTAGTGTCCGAGTCTTCCTTAAATAGGACAGGTGATAGCACCTGCCCCTGCAACTTTGAGGATCACCGACGGCCACCAGGCCCGGGTAGAGGCGCCTACGGCAAGGATGTTGGGTCAAAAATATGGTTTATACTTTGCTTTTCTAGGCAAATGTATTTTTCTGTAATGTTTTATGAGTTTACGGTCAGGTTTATGGCCAGGGAGATGTTTACGGTCGTAAACCCATTTACGGCCGTGAACAGGTTTACGGATGTAAACCCATTTTCGGCCCATGTTTCTCATGTCTTACTAGCTGATCTAGCTTGCTAGATGGAAGAACACTTCAAAATTTAATTCTTAAACACTCCCTGTCGCACCTTCTTTCGCATTTTTTACATTTTTAACCCAAAATTCAATTTCTTTTAGTTTTAAATTCTTTTTTCATCCAAAATAATAATAATAATAATAATAATAATAATAATAATAATAATAATAATAATAATAATAAATAAATAAATAATTAAATAAATAAATAAAATAATAAAATAAAGTAAATAAAAAAATAATAAATAATAAATAAAATAAAATAAAATATAGTTTTTTATTTTTTGATTTTTATTTTTGATTTTTTTTCCTTAAAATTTTTACTTTGATTTTCATGTTTGACCTTTGACTTTAACCCTTGACTTTTTCGTTTGATTTTTTAAAAATTTTCAAATTTAGCTTTTCGGTTTGACTTTTAAATTTGATTTTTAAGGTCGACTTTTGAGCTTTATAGTCAAAGGGCATTTTTAAATTTTAGTTTGACGTTTAAGTTTTATTTTAGATTCGAGTTGTGCTTTTAATGGATTTTGAGGTTAACAAGGAAATTGAAGACATGAAAGAGAATCGTCAGGATATGTTAAGACAAAATTTCAATATGTTCAACTACATTCCCGGAGAAACCTTGGAAGCTCAGTTGCAGCGATTTATCACATTCGCTACTGAGATGAATATAGATGAGATCTTCTTGAACAAATCTGAGATAAACAAAAAGCTACTGAATTCACTTCCGAAATCGTGGGATATGAACGTAGCTGTCATCAAGAAGACAAAAGATCTCAATCGTTTTAGTATTGTTGATATAATTGAAGAGCTTGATTCTTTGAAATGTGGAAAAACAATGAGTTCCACAAACATCCCGGCCAATGAAGTTTCATGTACTCCGTCTTGTGAAGATACGATTAAAATTCTTTGTGAACATAATGATTTGCTAAAAAGGGAAGTCGAGGACCCAAAATACGAAGGATATTAACTTAGGAAAGGACGGAAACCCCTGAAGGCTGAATTAGAAGCAAAAACCAAAGACTTTAGGAAGCTTTAGGAAGAGTATAACAACAAGTGTGAAAATTATGACTATATTAAGAGACGACTTGCTGCTGTAAGTAAAGAACTTGACACTTTAAAAATTAAGTGTGGAAAAAATAATTTTAGTTTCAAAAATTATACCGCATCAATTCAGACAGTCGATTCCTTATTTGAAACCCAATTAAAATTCAAAGATAATCAAAACAAGGGTCTAAGGTATGATAGTGTTCCTCCACCTTTCAATCATAACTACACATCCATCCCTATGACATAGGAAGACATTGAAAAGGAGGCACATCTTCAATATGGCAAACCAGCTGGATTTGTGTCAGGAGGTATTCAGGTTGAAAATACTAATGTTTCTACTTCATGTGCAGGTAAAGTAGCAGAAGATGAGAACAAGGAGAACATTACTGAACAAACCAATGACTCCTTGAACTCAGAATCTGTTGCTTCGAATTATGTTACTCCTAACAAACCTATCGTTGAGAAATACATGCCTCCAATTCCAGCGCAATAGAGTGTTTGCTGCAAGTGTGCATGTGGGATCAATAAGAGACAAGGCATGGATATGCTACCAGGGGCAGGAAGAGACAACTTCCCAGTGAAGAAAAAGACATGTTTCCACTATGGAACCCCTGGAAACATTGTCAGAAATTGTCCTAATCGTGCATACGTTCCCTACTACGCAAAAGGATGGAAAAATGCGCCAAGTGGGAGATACTTCAAAAGAAACCCTTCCAGGTCACGTTCAGAAAATGGTGATTGGAACGCCTAGAAGGCCAAGAATCAAACCCACAAGGCCAAGAATCTGAATCCCAAAGGAAAGAAGGGAATGCCGGCCAAGAAGCCTAATCCAAGAGATGCTCCAATGAAACAAAGACGGGTTCGCTCAAAGTCATCTCCACGGCCGACATCAAGATCAAAAGCAAGCATTGAGCTACCCATCAGATCGAAAAAGAAATGGGTTAAACCCAACTACAAATAGGTTCCAAAGGCTCACTCTCCCAAATCTTCTAATGCTTCTAATATTTCTACATCTTTTGTTTGTGATAAATAGGATATGTTATGGGAGAGAGTACCCTGCATTGATGACAAAGGTCAACCCAGTTTTAAAATGGATTGGGTTCCAAAGACCAACTGATCCTGCTCTGTGTTGGAGCAGCTATGGAGGCATATCATCAGACTTCGGTTTGTTGGTAGTGACTGTTCTAGGCACATGATAGGAGGAATCTCTCAACTGTACAACACTCGGAATTTTTTTTGAGAGTATGTGTCCTTTGCAGGAAGGGAAGAAAGGAAAGAGTCACTCATGGGGTTTGTGCTTAACAACATGAAGAATTTTCGGATCTGTTCTGAGATTATGTGTGCAGTTCTCAGACCTTCTGGATGCAAATTCAATCGGTGAATTACGGTTTGCGTTTTCTTATCTATACTCCCGAGTTTATCTTACTCTGATTCGTTTTAAAGACAATTTTTCATTTTCTTAACGGTTTTTGTTTGTAAGTATTATTTGGGAAGTGATATCAAGAGAGTGATAACGGGTGGTCTAAAACATGTGTAAGGGACTGAATCTGAATTGTCTAGACTCTGTGTTCAATGTGCTGGTAGGCACGAAGAATTTGACAGTGTGGATTTAGATAGGATTGTTTGGACCTACCATACGAAACTCAAGTAGATTAGGCAGTGATATAAACACGAGAACCTGCAGGAGACACTTAATTAATACGCATCTAGAATAGTGGTTCAAATTTTCCATGATGTACAGGCTTATGTCCTTAATTCTGGTTCTGATAGGGCGACTGGGGGTTCTGATAAAGTCGGTCTGTAGGAAATTATTTTCTTGTTTTCTATCTGTCAGTCATATGTTGCTTCCTCTGCGTGATTGGAAGAGATCCGACCTGGAATGCAACATATGCAACTTTATTTCTATGCATCTTCTTTGTCTATGAAATTCTTCCTATCTATTAGCCATATGTTTTCTCCTCTGCATGATCGGAAGATCTGACCTAGAACACAACATATGCATCCTACTATCTCTATATCCCTCTATCTCTGTTAGTCATATGTTGTCCCTTCTGTGTGATTGAAATAGATCCGACCTGGGACACAACATATGCATCTATCTCTAAATCTGTCTTCCTCCTTAATAATTTTTTGCTCACCTAAAGTAAGGAGTCCTTAGGAAGTTCTTGATAACCAGGGTATATCGGGAAGTAGGGAACACATTCTAGTGCAACTAAAATTGAACCATTTAGAGGTTGTATGTAGATCTCGCTGCTTGATTTAAGTGGACAACAATACCCGTGGTCATCGTCAGCTAAATGGTTTATTTAGAAAAGTTTGTCGATACTCTTCGTGCTTAAGTGGACCACAATACCGGCAATTGACCAGATCTATTCATGAAAGTGAAGGTACTGATAAACAAGTTCAGGCTGTCTCACAAATTTGATCCCAAATATTTTTCTTTTTGTTAAATTTGTTCATAGTTTTCCTCTATGCACAAATTTAGGGGGAGAATTAAAAACAATTTCAAAAATCAAAGAAAAATCAGAAAATTTCAAAAGTAAAACAAAAATCAGAAAATTAAAAATCCAAAAATAGTGTTATTTCTATTTTGTTATTGTTTTAAGTTTTCTTTTAGTTTTGTTTTGTCTTGAAAAGTGATTTCAGGTGTAGATGAAACTTATGGAGTTGTGTCGAAAATTTCTGAGCCAAATCTTCATCCGATGTAAAGTCCACAATCGGATCTACCAATGATCAAAAGCAAATAACAACCACACAATGTGAAATAATAAACAAAGAAATAACAAACCAAGCTTGCATACGCTTTATAGCCTTAAAACGTCGGATACAACTTGGTGGAACTGGAAAATACGAAAGGCATCAACAACTTAAAACATCTGACACAACTCTATATATATAGCCCTTATGACCGTGAGGGGTTTACAGCCGTAAGGAGTTTACGGCCGTAAACTCTATTACAACCGAAAACTGAACAAAAACGTTTTTCATACACACACCCCTATCACTAACTCGTATGCCTAGACCAAACCATTATTCTAGGCCTTTCAATCTCCCTCTTGGTTTGGACTAGCCCAAGGTCACCCTTTGTTGACAATCATAACGTCCATTTGTCCCATGGCTCTGCTCCACATACGCTTGCTCAAAATTTTAGCCACCATCGTCGTGTACACTTTAGCACCTTATTCATATATATCTTCAACAACCTTAATCTGAAAGTTAATGAGATAGTGAATATCCCACTTTCTGAACTGTAACAAGTCTCTGCGATCGTAGAGCCTGATGCACCCATTCTTAAGCTTAATGACGACACCAAAAGTAGTTTCATCAAAAACCCAGCTCTCCAACGAACTAAGAGACCCATCTGAATAGCCTTGAAGTACCGGAAACTGCTTGACTTGTTTCGTTGCGGGCCACATCACTATCTGTAATGGCTTGTCAGTGGACGGTTCCAAAACATCTGTATGTTCAAATACAACAAATTCTACTGTTGGCATAGACGGAAACCCCTTTTTCACTTGATCATCAAGGAAGTGCTTGAATTGAGTAACTTGTGGATCATTCATTAAATTGATTAAGGGAGCTCGAGACAGCTCTGTCAAATCAATCCTTGTGAATGAGCTAAAATCATGACTATTCTTGTACAACTCAGAATTACCGATCTTGCGAATGACTATCGACATCTTAAGGGGGTCATGGAATCCCCAAGAAGCAACTCCCGATCTGTCTCCAAACGTATCTCAAAATCGAATTACTTCAAGATCAGTAACTGTGATTAACTGTTCGCCCCGAGAAGCATTCGGATTAGTATTCCTCTTGAACAGCAACTGACCTTTCTCCACTTCTTCTTCTTGACCACGACGAATGATTTCTGTAATATGAGGAGCTAGAGGAGGTTCATCAACACCACGATTAGTAGTACCAGAAGACTAACCGACTGGTAGGTCAACCGGGAAAGCTTGTACGTGAAGATTAATCCTTTGTTCTTCAACAGACATTTGATATTTGTCTCCAAGGTCTACTTCAAGTTTCTTCTTCAGTTCAAAGTAGCTTGAAGTTAGCAGATTGAAATGATCTTGCAAGTCGGAAATCTGCTTAGACTTTAGCTTTTTATCCTTCTTGAGCTCGGCCACTTGTACTCCAAGATTAGATTTATTTAATTGCAACTTAGAAACTTGAATACTAAGATTGACATTCTCAGCACGAAGTTTCGCTACCTGAATATCTAACTCAATATTCTTCTGGCTCAGAACTGAAATCTCCTTTTGCAAACCAGAAAGAGTGAGATTGTCATCCCTAGCACTACCTTCTTCAATGGAAACACCTTTTCCTCGAGGATCTAGTGGTAGAAGTTGTTCTTCTGCCATGTGCAACGCCAACCTTTCAGAAGCAGCATCTCGATTATACCTTGGAATTGAGAAACCAGGCGGTGCAGAAGGACCACCCACAGTAAATGTTGAACTCGGACCTGTTGAAAACATCTTGATGGTTGTGAGTCTAGTGGTAGCAGTAGTGACAGGAGGGGTAGGAAGACCGCTAATCAATTTTGCAATTATCTCAGATTGCCTCACGTCTAGTCTTTGTCTCTTAGTCTCGGTTGTTGGCAGAACAACGTCATCGACATTGTTGAAAATTGTGGCAAGGTTTTCATGCGACACAACATTTACACTGCTAGCTAAGGAAGCCGCAATGTCATCACGATCAAAACCTGTTAAATCAAGATCACTGAATGAATCATTTCTTTCTTCACCGACATGCATTTCTGCATCATCTTGATCTTGGCTCAACTCCTTTTCAAGTTCTGCGGCAAATTGAGCGTCAGGAGTTGGTGAGTTATCACTTTTAGTTCCTTCATCCTCTGATACATCAATAACAATGTTGTTCATAGTCGATTTTTCTGCAGATGCCTGCTCTGACGAGGTTTGTTCAGACGAATCGTATGACTCCGTCGATTCATCCAACTCTGTAAACTTTCCAAACTTCTCTAGGGGATACAGTCCTTGAAAGATAACCTTGCCTTTACGATTTTGTTTGATGAGTCCCACCGTGTGGAGACCCAAGGACTTCATATCAAGAGTCTCGCCCTCCTTCTTTACATTAGGAAACTGAATGTTGATGAATGCTTGGATAAAGCGAGGATACACCAGAAAAGTATCTCGGGTAGAGGCTCTGATGTTAATGACAAATTCATCCAAGATGAACTTCGAGAAGTTGACTCTTATGCCAGCAGCAAGGGATACCAGTGCACCAGTTGTGCGCTGTGAAATCTCATCGGCTCTAGACCTTCTGCCTGAAATGCAGGTAACAAAAACATGCGCTAAGAACCTCCAGTATGGATGCAGCAACTTCTCCAGTGTCGGCGGAAAAGTTCCCTCGTAGCTCATTCTGCGTAGAATCCGTTGAGCGTCTTCAATTCCGATTTCAGTTGGGAAATTGGGTTGATCGACAATAAGCAGCGCCTCGCGAATGAAACCTTCATCAATCACAATCTCCCGTCCCTGAACTTTGGCTTTCATAGTAAAATTGCCATCATCATCCATGTTCGATTGAGCGGTCGCCCAAAACTCGCAAATCAAATGTTGATACACCACCGGATTGATCGTGATCGCGGATGCTAAACAACATTCCCGCAACCGATGAATCATCGAGCGCATATCAGAGTGAATTGTTGGAGGGTCTACAAGCACGATTGCAAGGTTGTACATGTCTGCAAATTTCAAATTCGCCATTTTTTGCACTCAAACACGAACAGTAAGAAAACTTTAAAATAAAATTTTATTTTGAACCAAAAATTATTTTAATTAAAAATATGATCAAAACAAAATTTTTATTAAAAAAAATCTAGTTGAAAAATGAGTTTACGGCCGAAATAAACAATAAATCTCGAATTTTTTAAATTAAAACAATCCGGCAGTAAACTTAGTTCTTGGGCTGTAAACTCGAAGTTTACGGCCTAAGGAACTTTTGCAAACTTCTCACATTTAAATTCCTTATTTATTTAAACTACGTTTAGGGCATTAAACAAAATTGTTTTTGGGCCGTAAACTTGAACTTTATGGCCAATGAACATTCAATCGAAAAAACCATAGAAAACACTCCTACACGACAAATTAATGTATAACACTTTGATATATGCGAATGTAGGGATTAGTCACAACAAAATAAATTCAAAACAATGTCAAATCGGAGTTTACGGCCGGAGCTTACGGTCGTAAGCTCCGTCGGACACATTTTTGCGATTTCCGATTAAACGACTTGGTGAAAATCGAAACAAAACACATATTCGTGATCTAAAAGTGATTACCTTTGTGGTGGTATGAGCGGTTTTCCGAAAATGAAAAAAAAAATTTGAGCTTTGGAGAGGGTTTAGATGGTGTTTGCGGCCGAAATCTCGTGAATGAGGAGATTCCGGCAGTGAACTCCTTTTTAAACTTTTTACCATCATTTACCCTCTTACATGATAACTACCCAGTATTTTCAACTTCCAACTGTAACAGCCCGGATTCCCAGGTATTATTTATTCTTATAATTTTGGTGTTTTTTGAGGGGACTCAGCGAGTTGGAGCTCAAACTCGCCGAGTATGATCGCGGTTTGGGCCCGGGTTCGCGTCTGGACTCGGCGAGTCCACGTTGTTTAATGAAACCCTAATTTCCAGGGTATGAGACCTATTTAAGGGGGCTTATGGCCGTCATTTGCGGCCACCAACCCCAGAGAGTCCTTGAGCGTTTTGTGAGAGAGAAGAGGAAGATCCTTGACTACTTGTGGGTGTTTTTGCACATAGAAGAGGATCAAGGCAAGAGGACACCAAAGAAGGTGCTATTCTAGTGATTTATGAGCTCAGAGACTTCATTTGAGGTAACCATTCGTTCCTTTCTCAGTCCTTGGTGTGAACCTTAGAGTTAGGGTTTCTTTGTGGAAAGATCCATGGAGTAATTGGCCTCCTCCTGTGTTGGTGCTTTAGATCTGGACTCAAAGAGGTCCAAAGACCCTTTTCCCTCAAGCTTTATGAGTGTTAATGGAGGCCATGAGCTTAGAATAGCATTCTAGTGACCACATCATCAAATAAGGCCTTTGGACCTTTGCATGAGCACCAAGATTGCAACTTTACATGATGTATGTGCTTGGAAGGACTGGATCTATGGATTATTGGAACGGATCTGACCTCAGGAGTGAGTTTGAGTTCATGCATGGCATAGACTCGCCGAGTCCGAAGAATAGACTCGGCGAGTAGCATGAAGATTGTCCATAACCACTCTGCGAGTGGTCTTGCCGAGTTAAGGGTTGACTCAGTGAGTCAGGAAGAGTTAGAGAGGGTTGACGAGTGGAATGAGTCAAGCTGGAACTCGCCGAGTTGTTCTTGAGACTCGGCGAGTTGAGTCGTGGTGGCCCCGCGATTCATGCCAGGTGGAACTCGTCGAGTCAGGGAAGTACTCGACGTGTCAAGAGAGGATCCTTGGGAGTCGGTGAGCACGTATAGACTCGCCGAGTCGCTCTAATGCACTCGCCGAGTCCGGTCAAAGTTGACCGTTGACCGTTGACCAGTGTTGACTTAATAGGTGTAGTCAACCTTAGTTGTGAAAGTGTTAATTAAAGATATATTGTGTTATAGGAGGATTATAGCTCGGGGGATCAAGCGCGAGTGATTTCCGGGATTTGCGAGTTAGCGAGATACACGAGGTGAGTCTTCTCACTATACTTTACCTTGAGTAGGTAACCAGAGTTATGTGACAGAGTATTTGTATGCTATGTATGTTATGTGTTGTACTGCATTATTTCTATGTGATTTATGCTGTGCATGTTATAGAGTTGGAACCGGAAGGTTCACAGAGTTAGAACCAGAGGGTTCACAGAGTAGGGTCCACGGACCCACAGAGTTACAGCCTAGAGTGGCCAATATGTGTTATGTGTGGTATTTTGGGGAACTCACTAAGCTTTGTGCTTACAGTGTTGGTGTTATTTGTTTCAGGTACTATGACCGTGGGAAGGTGTCGGCTTGATCAGTACACACACACGGGATTTTATCTTATCAGATCTTGGGAATTTTATATGGCATGGATTGAGTTTCAAACATTAATGATTTTATGAATGTTAAATGAATTGTGTTTTTAAAAAATGCGAAAAATTGTTTTGAAATTTACGTTGTTACAAGTTGGTATCAGAGCCTTGGTTTGAGGGATTCGAGTACACCTTCGGGCGTCTTTGAACTCAAACTGAGGATTTGAGAGGTATTTTCAAAAAGAGTAAAAGATTTTTGGAAAAATGCAGAGCAGAGTTGTGTGTACGATCGGTCCGCGCCCGAACGGTGATTTCCCAAAATACCCTCATGTTATGTGATATTGATATTGATATGATGTATTCTCATGCTAGAGTAGGCTAGGTACTCCTATTAGGACTAGAGTGGCCTGATTTGTGATGCCTTAGCCTAGGAAGAGGTGAGCTGCTATGAGATGCTTGAGAGTGAGTAGGTAGCAGCGAGGGGCTTATAAGAGATCTATTAAAGAGTGGATTATGCATGATAGAGTACTTGGAAATTGGGATCCGAAGAGGAGGGCTTGGGGTGTATTTTGATACGGAGCGGACAGTAGTATTGGGCCCGTACTACTGAAAGCACTGGAGCAGAGTACAACCCAAGTACGAAACTTTGGAATACCAAGGATCAAGGAGGAATGAGTTGTCGAGTGTGAGTATGCTCGAAGGGATTCTAATTTATCGTATGTTGTATTTCAGAGGTAGATCATGGTGAGGACATGTCTTATGCCTGAGAGCAGTGGGACTAGTGATGAGGAGATCCGCCGGATCATCCATGAGGAGGTGGCTGCGGCCATCAGGGCAGAGATACCAGAGATGTTCGGGTCTATTAAGACCACGTTGATTGAGACCTTCGATGAGCGTTATGCCGCTCTTTCTGAGGCTGCTGTTGCAGCGGCCACCGCAGCTATTGCTGCCACGAGGCCGCAAGGTGGTGATGCGTTGCTGTTCCAGGAGTTCAGCAACACAAAACCGCCAGAGTTTGATGGGACCCAGGACCCGGTGGCAGCTATGAGATGGATTTCTGATATAGAGGGGTGTTTCTTCACTTGCTCATCTCCTAATCAATTGAGACTACGGTTCGCGCTGAACCAGCTTCGCTTGGGAGCGAAGGACTGGTGGAAGTTTGTGACGGCGCACTTTACGCCTGCTGAGCTTGCGGCGGTGACCTGGGAGAGGTTCGCTGCCATGTTCCGAGATGAGTATGTTCCCTAGATGGAGAGGGAGCGTTTGGCCCAGGAGTTTCTGAACCTCAAGCAGGGTACTGAATCTTTTACGGTGATTACCAAGATGTTCCATGAGAGGGCGATGTTCTGCCCTGAGCACGTGTCTACGGAGCAGGCACGTATGAGCCGATATCTTAGTATCTTGAGGCGAGACATTCGGGAGTTCGTGGCGAACTCCTCGTACCGGAAATTTGCCGAGCTTCAGGCAAATGCCCGGAAGAGGGATGAGCTAGAGACTCAGGCCAGGGAGGAGGCGGAGTCCCAGGGGAGGGATCGGCGACCGGCTTAGTCTCAGCCAGCAGCCAAGCGGGCCAAGCCGGCTGATCCCAAATCAGGGAGCCAGAAGGGCCGCACTTGTGGGAAGTGCGGCAAGGGTCATGAGGGAGTCTGTAGAGCGGGATCTTGCTACAATTGTGGCAAGGAGGGGCATATGGCCAAGGACTGCCCCAAGCGGTTTGTAGTGTGCTTCCACTGCAACCAGACCGGACAACAGAAGGCAAAGTGTGTGCAATTGCGAGGATCATCTCAGGGAGCACGCCAGGGATCTGCCTCTGCCGCCATCAGAGCTACCGAGAGTCGGCCGGTGAAGGCCGAGGCGCCGAGGGCACGAGGGAGGGCCTTTCAGTTGACCGCGTAGGAGGTCCGCGCTGCGCCAGATGTCGTGGCTGGTATGTATTCTTTCGTATATTTATTTTGATGTTGAGATATTATGCTTATATTATGTTATGCGTAGGTACTTTCCTTGTGAATTCTGTACCTGCCTTAGTGTTATTTGACTCGAGTGCGAGTCGGTCTTTTGTGTCTTTGGCCTTTAGTCAGCATATCAGTGTTAGTCGTGAGGCATTGAGTCGGCCTCTGAGAGTTTCCATAGCTGACGAGAGGGTGATATATGCCACGGAGGTTCTCTGGGGATGCGTGTTATAGATTTTCGGTGTTGAGTTTCCGATTGATTTGATTCCTATATCGATGGGTGATGTCTGCGTCATTGTGGGCATGGACTGGTTGAGCCGATTCGGTGCGGTTATCGACTGCGAGCGATAGCTGGTGACCATACGAGACCCTAGTGGGGGAGTTCTTACGGTGTACGGCGAGGGTACACGTTCTGGATCAACGTTTTGTTCGGCTGCTAGGGTGAGGCAGTGTCTACAGCAGGGTTGTAAGGGTTTTGTGGCGTATGTGATGGATACGCGGGTGGATCCCGAGAGGCCAAGGTCAGTTGAGGAGATTCCGATAGTGCGTGAGTTCCCGGATGTATTTCCAGAAGAATTGTCGGGTGTGCCTCTTGTGAGGCAAGTGGAGTTCAGTATCGATTTGGTTCCGGGGGCCGCGCCTATCGCTAAGGTACCTTATCGCCTTGCACCTCCTGAGATGCAAGAGTTATCCTCGTAGCTTCAGGAGCTGCTGGGGAAGGGGTTTATTCGGACGAGCAGCTCGCCGTGGGGAGCGCCTATTTTGTTTGTCAAGAAGAAGGATGGTTCACACCGGATGTGCATTGATTACCGGGAGTTGAACAAGCTGACGGTCAAGAACCGTTACCCGTTGCCGAGGATCGACGATTTGTTCGATCAGTTACAGGGAGCATCTTGGTTCTCCAGGATCGATTTGAGGTATGGATATCATTAGGTGAGGGTGCGAGATGAGGACATCCAGAAGACAGCTTTCAGGACGCGTTATGGGCATTACGAGTTTGTGGTGATGCCTTTCGGGCTCACCAATGCCCCGGCAGTGTTCATGGATCTCATGAACCGAGTGTGTAGGCCGATGCTGGATCGGTTAGTGATTGTATTCATCGATGACATTTTGGTATATTCGAGATCTAGAGAGCAGCACGAGGAGCATTTGAGGGAGATCCTCGGAGTTCTGAGTTCGAAGAGGCTTTATGCCAAATTCTCCAAGTGTGATTTCTGGTTGCGAGAGGTCCAGTTCCTGGGTCATCTCGTTAACCAGAAAGGGATATTGGTTGACCCGGCCAAAGTTGAGGCGGTGATGAGTTGGGAGGTGCCGAGGTCACCCTCCGAGATCAGGAGTTTCCTAGGGCTGGCAGGTTATTATCGGAGATTTATCAGGGACTTCTCCAAGATCGCGGTACCGCTCACCAGGTTGACCCGGAAGGGTATCGCTTTTTCATGGGGCCCCGAGCAGCAGGCCTCCTTTGAGACGCTTCACCAAAGGTTATGCGAAGCCCCGGTGTTAGCCCTCCCGGAAGGGATGGAGGACTTTGTGGTATACTGTGATGCATCGATCTTGGGGTTGGGAGCGGTGCTGATGTAGAGAGGGCATGTGATAGCGTATGCATCGAGGCAGCTGAAGCCTCATGAGACGGGATATCCCACCCATGATCTAGAGTTGGGGGCAGTGGTGTTCGCCCTCAAGATTTGGCGTCACTACCTGTATGGGGTTCGGTGTACGATATACACAGACCATAAGAGTTTGAAGTATTTGATGGATCAGCCCAACCTAAATATGTGTCATAGAAGGTGATTGGATGTGGTCAAGGATTATGATTGTGAGATCCTGTACCACCCAGGCAAGGCTAATGTGGTAGCCGATGCACTGAGCCGCAGGGCGGAGAGCACCCCGCTGCGGCATGTATGTTTGAGATTGACCGTGATAGCTACAGTGTTGGACGCCATTCGTGGGGCACAGGCCGAGGCTGTGCAACCCGAGATGCAGAAGAAAGAGCGAGTTGTTGGATTGATTTCAGAGTTCGTTACCGATGGTCGGGGGCTTATGACATTCCAGGGGCGTATCTGGGTGCCGTTTATGGGACGAACGCGTACCATTTTCATGGTGGAGGCTCATCGGTCAAAATTTTCGATCCATCCGGGGGCCACTAAGATGTATTTGGACCTGAGGAAAGAGTATTGGTGGCCCTGTATGAATAGGGATGTTGCGTGTGACAACCCGATATTTCAACTCTTTGTAATGACCTAAAAAGTCAAGTATTGTAACCACTTCTGAGTTAATAAAATTAACTTTGATAATAAATTGTCCAAAAAGTTCTATTTAATTTCCCTCTATGTTTAAATGTCATTAAACCATGATCGTACGTAAAAAGAACGCCCAAATCCGACTTCGTATACTGAAGTTAAGATTTTTCCAAGTTCGGCTTAGCAGCAGACAACTAAAAACTCGAATCGGAGATCGAGCGACTTTTGGCCGGAATGACCTAAACGAGAATCGAAGGTCTCGACAATGGTATTTCAGCGGTGAAAAGTCTGACAAAAACCGACGTCAGATAAAGAAGTTATGAATTTTTAAAGAAATTCCTTAATCACGTCATTTTATAAATAAATAATAAAAATAATTTCGGAATTTGCCAACGGAGTCTAAACGAAAGTTGTAGAGCGTAGTCTCACCTACGCGTGGATATAAAGACCATTGAAAACGGAGTTCGTATGAAGAAGATATGATTTTTTGAAGTTTATTAAATAAATTATATATATATTTAATTCAAAAATCCGGTAATATCCGAAGGAGGAGTCAGCGTCCTCATCCGAGTTACGCGCTGCGTAACCCCGTACACCCCGCGTACCCGAGGGCCTTGGTCTCGGTCCGTCCACGTCGCCCCTATACGAAGCTACCGACCCGCCCCATCCGACCCGTCCCATCCGATCCGTCCCATCCGAAGCCGAGGCAGTCGAGGACTCGCTCATGCATGACGTACGCGTACGCGCTGCATACGAGCGTACACCCCGCGTACCGAGGCTTCTCAGACCCCCTATATATAGAAATGCGAGAGTCCCGGGAAAATCACCCCATTTCTCTCCTTTCTCTCACGATCTTGCCTCGATTTCCGTGCCCGTTCAAACCCGAAGCTCTGGTGTTTTTGCTTAAGTCCCGAGGGTTGATTTTACTCCCGAGATTCCCGAGAATCCCGAGAAAAATCCGTTTCCCAAGACGAAACTCTGCCCGGTTTTCCATCTCGCTATCTTCAAACTTTCAAGTGAGTTCATACCCCTTTAATCAACCTTTGAAATGATTTTAAATGTTTTAAATACTTATGGGGGGGGGGGGGGAATGCAAGTTAAATACTTATAGTTATTGCTTCAATCACATGTGATTGCATTAATCACATGTGATTAATAACTAGGAAAACCAGTGATTTTATCACTGTTCAAACTGTCTATCAAACTGTTTTACTTCAAAATGTTTTACAAACCCTTTTACTTTTCAAACTTATTTACAACTGTGATTCAAACAAATGTTCCTTATACTTAAACTGTTTTATCAAACCTATGCCTTCAAATTGTTTTATAGATTGACATCAAGTCGATCTTTTCTTAAAATAATACTTATGTTTCAAATGTCTTATAAAAACTTATTTATGCTTTTATATTATAAATTGCATGCCCATATATGTATAGATGTATAAATAATGTTTAAAGGGATTAGGAAGGCCATCCGCCCTATTTCCTTTTTCTCGATTTGGATGTGGTCTGGTGGGATTTCGGGTGACCATCCGAAGGTCGTTTCAATATAAATTATATATCAAATATACATATAAAGACATAAAAGTACTTCCATATTCATACGTACTAGACACACCATTAGTAAGTTACCATCGGGGTAACACAGGATCATACTATTACAACTGCTAGATCAATGAGTCAGTTCATTCATGAGTCCATATACAACTATACTAGGAAGAGAACATATACAACTATACTATGAGAACATATACAACTATAATAGGAAGAGAACATATACAACTATACTAGAACGAGAAACATTACCCTTACATTAATACGTTAACAATTGTGATCCATTGTATCGGAGCATGCCTTAAATGTCATGGCCCGAGTTGTAGCCAGAATTCTCTTGGAGGGAGAGCGTGAGTTTGCGTATAGATCTATACTGGATTGACTATCCTACACCTTGCTGCTAGCTACAACCGGACCTGCAGGTCTGCGGGTGCCAAACGTCATTCCATTATTACGACCATTCGTATGTCGTTGTTACCAGTCGATAGCATGGTGCAATTATCACATTTACCTTAATATAAATCCAGTTTAAGGTAGTTAGTACAACAGTAGTTACTATAAAACTAAGCTACAGTACTACAATGATTTACCCATTACATATTTTTAGTGATAACCTCACTTGAACTTTAATGTACCAACTATATTTTGTTAAAAGATAGTTGCGCTTGGGAAATTACACACTTTTACAACAAACAAACATACAAAACAGATAAGCCTTGGTAGAAGGCTACTTTAATAGAAAATATAGGTTTTTCTAAGAGATTCAAACTTTTACAAACAATTACATACATTTTACAAACTTATACTTGAGACACATTCAAACGTTTTTGATAACAAACACCGACACTAAAATACTTATGAACTCACCAGCTTAATGATGATAAACTCTTTCAAAATAACTTGTATTCTCAGGTCATCAGTAGACAGGTACCGATGCCAGCTTTTGAGAAGATGGAGCGCATTCAAGACTCATCATATTATTATTTTGATTTACCTTATATTTTTGGTGTCTAAAACTGTACAGAACACGCTTGTATTAAAATTATATATTTAATGCAATGGATGATGTTGTTTGCTTATTTACATTTACTGTGTTGTGATACTTTACATGACGTCCTCCACCCCAGAACGTTTCCGCCGTTCTTGGTTTTGGGGTGTGACAGATTGGTATCAGAGCATTGTTTATAGTGAATCAAGTATATCAACCCATAAAAGATATACTAAACTATAAACCCATTAGGGATTAAAGCACTCTGACCAAGAGTCTATACTTTAAATATTAAAATATTTAATTAAGTATAATAATCTGCATTCATACTAAAATTAGTGTCACAATGACAAGAACAAAAGTATTACGATTGTTAAATATCACAAGTGAGCTCGGGGATGTATGGTCAGTCCTGGGAATGGCATAGCCTGATCAACTATGCTAGTCCTAGGAGTGATTAGCATATGCCGTAGAATGGTTGTGATAGGTTAACAAGTCTAAAAACTTACCAACAATACCACAAGATGTTTAGTAGAACTTAAACCTAAAATACTATAGGTGTATTTTGTACTACTAGTTACACGTATACTATATTCTTATACCTCTCTTCTCGCGTAGATCTAAATGGCTGGATTCCATCACGGCGACCCGTACTTTCCAAATGAAGGCAATGTCGGGTGGATCGATGAAGAGCCCGAAGATGAGCATCCAATCCCTTTGGATGATCACCTCGCAGAAGGCTTGTCTGATGGATCCGACTCCGAGCCTGAAGTCAACAACCTACCGCTCGTAGGTCCAGCCCCGAACAACAACCCTCGACCAGCTTTTCCAGGTCCTACTCCCTTGTGGGCAAACAACTTGAATCGTTGGAGTGATGAACAGGGTCAACCCTTACCATACTTTGGGGACCGAAGCTTTTACAACGTCAGCGATGGTGGCTCTGCTGACCGAGCTCTGCCTGTCATTATCCGCAAAATAGCTCGTAATGTCGAGCAAGGTCGAGCAGCCATCGACCGGGTCATGGAGATTGATGCCAACTCAGGTGTCAACACAGTCCGCATCCGCCGTCTTGAAGAAGACATGGAACGGACCCGGAGAACCAATGAAACCCTGCAGCCGCAGCTGGCTGCCTCACGAGCTGAAATCTTGGAACTTCGAGCTCGTCAGAGGGCTCAGGATCGACACCTTCAAGAGGTGTTTCGTCAAGTGTCCGACCTCAGGGCTCGCCCGGGGAATTCCCATCGCCGTTAGATGATGTCTAGTACATCTTTGTCTTTTGATTAAATAATAGCCTTTAACATCTGTGCTCTAAGTAGCACTTGTTTGTAAAATATTCCTAACTTTCAGTACTCTAATTAGGAATCTAAGAACTGTCAAACTTTTCTATATGGTATGATGTAAGACCTACTGTTAGGTCGATTTTCCCTGAACTTATTACATCAGTAATACCAGTATTATCGAAATCTATCTAATCTGTGGGAAAAATCTATACACTTGTGCTTTCCTACTAATATTTCTTATTGTGATTTCAAACACTCATTCAACTGTTGGGCTATGGTTAGTTAGTCCATGTGTCACTCTCACGTTGCTTACAAATTGATTCTTACCATTTTTCTTATCTTTATAAGCTTATAGCTGAAAGATGCCTCCTCGCAAATCTCCCAGGAATAATCCTGCACCACCACCTCCTCCGCCTCCGGTCATCGATACTGTAGCCCTGAATGCTGCCGTAGCTGCAGCAGTGGCAACTGCCATGGCTCAGTATCACTCTTCTGATGCCAGCAGAGGTGGAACCCCTATGGAATCAACCCAGGTTGAAACCCCTGTGCGCTCGAGAGAGTGCTCATACAAGGATTTCACATATTGCAAACCGAAGCCTTTTTACGGCACCGGCGGAGTCATTGCCCTCTCGCAATGGCTCGAGAAGACTGAATCAGTCTTCGAAATCTGTTCATGCCCTGCGGCGAGTAAATTCAAGTACGCCGCATGCACCTTTGAAGGAAAGGCCTTGACATGGTGGAACGGCCATGTTAAGGCACTAACTCTCGTCGTAGCCAACGACACAGGCTGGGAAACAATGAAAGACCTCATGACTGAGGAATACCGCCCGAGGGGCGAGATCCAGAAACTGGAGCAGGAACTTTGGAACCTGACGACGAAGGGCACCAACGTGGTCGCTTATACTACCCGATTCAGCGAGCTGGTGGCCCTCTGCCCCAATATGGTTCCCACCGAGGGGAAGAAGATCGAGAGGTACATATGGGGGTTAGTGCCTCCGTATCAGGGGAATGTTCTAGCATCAAACCCCGCTACCTTCGACAGTGCCAAACGACTGGCACAACGACTCATTGACCATGGAGTCAAAACCCCTGCAACCACAACCACCCTAGCCATCCCGGAACCCTCCAAACCCGCTGATACTAAGCGGAAATTCTGGGATGAAAAGAAGAAGCAACAGGCTGCCAAAAAGCAGCAAATTGTGGCAATACATGCCGCAATAACCCCTGCTGCTGCTACTACTGCTCCGGTGGGTCGGTATGCTGGAAGTTCGCCCAAGTGCAACAAATGCAACTACCACCACAACGGCCCCTGCCGTGAAATGCAGTGCTCTAACTACAACAGGAAAGGACACACCGTCCGTTTCTGTAAGTTCCCGGCACAACCTATCAACCAAGTCCCTGGCTCTGGCACGAGCCCGACCTGCTATGGATATGGCGAAGCAGGCCACTATAAGAGGGACTGCCCCAAAGCAAATAATGCTGGTGGAGCAGGAAGGGTACTAGCTATAGGCCACGGGGAAGCAGTTGCTGACCCGACGGTGGTGACTGGTACGTTCCTCCTCGATAACTCCTATGCATGCATTCTGTTCGATAGTAGAGCGGAGCGAAGCTCCGTAAACCATAAATTTGCTCGCATGCTTAATCAACCACCGCACGCACTCAAAGAACTATTCACAGTAGAAATGGCTAATGGAAAAACTGAAAGTACGAGTAGCATATACTTAGGTTGTACCCTAACTCTAGATAACCATTCATTCCCAATCGACCTCATGCCAGTCTCAATAAAAAGTTTCGACGTTATCATTGGCATGGATTGGTTAAGCCTTCATCACGCCGACATCATGTGCTACGAGAAAGCAGTCCGTCTAAACCTTCCGTCTAACGAAACTCTTATAGTCTACGGCGACAAACCCGGTGCAACTCTTCGCATCATATCAAGTATTCAAGCACAGAAGTATCTGCGTAAGGAATACCATGCATTCCTTGCTCACGTCGTCGACACGAGCCTCGAAACGAAAGAACTAAAGAACATCCCTGTAGTGAATGACTTCCCCGACATTTTCCCAGAAGAACTACCCGGGTTACCTCCGCAACGACAGGTCGAGTTCAGAATCGACTTAGTCCCAGGAGCTACCCCAGTAGCCAAGTCGCCCTACCGCTTAGCACCAGCTGAGATGTAGGAACTCTCTGGTCAACTTAACGAACTGCTCAGCAAGGGCTTTATAAGACCGAGTTTCTCACCTTGGGGAGCACCGGTCTTGTTCGTTAAGAAGAAAGACGGATCATTCCATATGTGTATTGACTACAGAGAACTCAACAAACTCACGGTCAAGAATCGTTACCCTCTGCCTCGCATAGATGATCTATTCCACCAACTGCAAGGGGAAAACTATTTTTCTAAGATTGATCTGAGATCCGGATATCACCAGTTACGAGTGCTAGAGGAGGATGTGCCGAAGATAGCCTTCCGAACTCGTTACGGACATTACGAGTTCGTGGTGATGCCATTCGGATTGACCAATGCGCCTGCAGTCTTCATGGATCTGATGAATAGAGTATGCCGACCTTACTTGGATCAGTTCGTCATCGTTTTCATTGACGACATCCTGATCTACTCCCGAAGTAAGAAAGAGCATGGCGATCACCTACGACAAGTTCTAGAGACATTACGAAAAGAGAAGCTTTATTCGAAGTTCTCGAAATGTGAATTTTGGATCCGGAGAGTCGAATTCTTAGGACACGTGGTAAGCAAAGAGGGAATCCACGTGGACCCATCCAAAATTAAAGTCATTGAGAACTGGTCAGCACCTAAGACGCCTACAGAAATTCGTCAATTTCTAGGTCTCGCTGGCTACTACCGCAGATTCATTCAGAACTTTTATCGAATAGCGAAACCTCTTACGACCCTAACCCAGAAAGGCGTGGCCTTGACTGGGAAGAGAAACAAGAAAGAGCGTTCCAAACGCTCAAACGAGCCTTGTGCACCGCACCAATACTATCCCTTCCCGAAGGAATAGAAGACTTCGTAGTCTATTGCGATGTATCGAATCAAGGGCTCGGATGTGTCCTGATGCAGCGAGGTAAGGTCATCGCCTACGCCTCGAGATAGTTGAAGACACACGAAGTTAACTACACGACCCACGATCTTGAACTAGGAGCAGTGGTGTTTGCTCTGAAGATCTGGAGACATTACTTGTATGGAACGAAGAGCACTATCTTTACCGACCACAAGATTTTACAACACAATTTCAATCAAAAGAAGCTCAACATGAGACAACGACGGTGGGTCGAGCTACTCAGTGATTACGAATGCGATATTCGTTATCATCCGGGTAAAGCCAACGTAGTAGCAGACGCCCTAAGTCGGAAGGAATATTCTGGTCGCAAAGTCAAGTCATTGTCAATAACCATCCATTCACACTTGTCTAAGCAAATTCAGGAGGCTCAACTTGAAGCCATGAAACCTGAAAATGTGACGAATGAATCCCTTAGAGGAATGGACAAGAATTTAGAAGCCAAGGGTGACGGAGCCTTATATTTCATGAACCGGATCTGGACACCGAAACACGGTGGTTTCCGAGACCTGGTCATGACCGAGGCGCACAACACTCGCTATTCCGTCCACCCAGGTTCAGATAAGATGTATCTAGATCTTAAAAAGCTATACTGGTGGCCTAATATGAAAGCAGAGATTACTACCTTCGTAAGTAAATGCCTTACTTGCGCAAAGGTTAAGGTCGAGTACCAGAAGCCCTCTGGTTTATTGCAACAACCAGAGATCCCGGAATGGAAGTGGGAGCGGATCACTATGGATTTCATAACCAAGTTGCCCAAGACAACGGGTGGACTTGACACCATATGGGTCATCGTTGATAGATTGACCAAGTCTGCACACTTCCTGCCTATCAAAGAAACCGACAAGATGGAGAAACTTACGATAACATACATTAGGGAAATCGTACGGCTACATGGTGTACCTATGTCCATTATCTCTGATAGAGATAGTAGGTTCACCTCAAGATTTTGGCAATCACTACAACATTCCCTAGGAACAAGGCTGGACATGAGCACAGCCTACCATCCTCAAACCGACGGACAGAGTGAGAGGACCATCCAAACACTGGAAGATATTTTGCGAGCCTGCATGATTGACTTTGGGAAGACATGGGATACTCATTTACCCCTTGACGAGTTTTCCTATAATAACAGTTATCACACAAGCATCAAGGCTGCTCCATTTGAAGCTCTCTACGGCCGAAAGTGCAGATCCCCTCTATGCTGGGCTAAGATGGGTAATACCCAATTAGCCAGGGGGCAAGCTTCCGACAGTACTCTCACCGGTCCGGAGATCATTCGGGAAACGACAGAGAAAATCGTTCAGATCCGTGAACGATTGAAAGCCTCTAGAGACCGACAGAAGAGCTACGCTGATAAACGAAGGAAACCTTCGAAATTTCAGGTGGGAGACCGATTCCTTTTCAAAGTCTCACCCTGGAAGGGCTTGATACGCTTCGGCAAGCGTGGGAAGCTTAATCCGAGGTACATAGGGCCTTTCGAGATTCTTGCAAGATTCGGCCCCGTAGCTTACAAACTCGACCTACCAGACGCACTTCGTAACGTACATTCTACATTCCACGTATCTAACTTGAAAAAGTGTCTATCCGAAGAGACTCTTGTAATCCCACTCGACGAGATCGAGATCAACGAGAGCCTCAACTTTGTGGAAGAACCTGTAGAGATCATGGACCGTGAGGTCAAGCAGACAAAACAAAGTCGCATACCCATCGTGAAGGTTCGCTGGAACGCCAAGCGGGGACCTGAATTCACATGGGAACGCGAAGATCAGATAAAACAAAAGTACCCTCATCTCTGTCATGTTCACTAATATCTTTACTACTTTAAATTTCGGGACGAAATTCCCTCTAACGGGGGGATGATGTGACAACCCGATATTTCAACTCTTTGTAATGACCTAAAAAGTCAAGTATTGTAACCACTTTTGAGTTAATAAAATTAACTTTGATAATAAATTGTCCAAAAACTTCTATTTAATTTCCCTCTATGTTTAAATGTCATTAAACCATGATCGTACGTAAAAAGAACGCCCAAATCCGACTTCGTATATTGAAGTTAAGATTTTTCCAAGTTCGGCTTAGCAGCAGACAACTAAAAACTCGAATCGGAGATCGAGCGACTTTTGGCCGGAATGACCTAAACGAGAATCGAAGGTCTCGACAATGGTATTTCAGCGGTGAAAAGTCTGGCAAAAACCGACGTCAGATAAAGAAGTTATGAATTTTTAAAGAAATTCCTTAATCACGTCATTTTATAAATAAATAATAAAAATAATTTCGGAATTTGCCAACGGAGTCTAAACGAAAGTTGTAGAGCGTAGTCTCACCTACGCGTGGATATAAAGACCATCGAAAATGGAGTTCGTATGAAGAAGATTTGATTTTTTGAAGTTTATTAAATAAATTATATATAAATTTAATTCAAAAATCCGGTAATATCCGAAGGAGGAGTCAGCGTCCTCATCCGAGTTACGCGCTGCGTAACCCCGTACGCCCCGCGTACCTGAGGGCCTTGGTCTCGGTCCGTCCACGTCGCCCCTATGCGAAGCTACCGACCCGCCCCATCCGACACGTCCCATCCGATCCGTCCCATCCGAAGCCGAGGCAGTCGAGGACTCGCTCATGCATGACGTACGCGTACGCGCTGCGTACGAGCGTACGCCCCGCGTACCGAGGCTTCTCAGACCCCCTATAAATAGAAATGCGAGGGTTCCGGGAAAATCACCCCATTTCTCTCCTTTCTCTCACGATCTTGCCTCGATTTCCGTGCCCGTTCAAACCCGAAGCTCTGGTCTTTTTGCTCAAGTCCCGAGGGTCGATTTTACTCCCGAGATTCCCGAGAATCCCGAGAAAAATCCGTTTCCCAAGACAAACTCTGCCCGGTTTTCCATCTCGCTATCTTCAAACTTTCAAGTGAGTTCATACCCCTTTAATCAACCTTTGAAATGATTTTAAATGTTTTAAATACTTATGGGGGGGGGGGGGGAATACAAGTTAAATACTTATAGTTATTGCTTCAATCACATGTGATTGCATTAATCACATGTGATTAATAACTAGGGACACCAGTGATTTTATCACTGTTCAAACTGTCTATCAAACTGTTTTACCTCAAAATGTTTTACAAACCCTTTTACTTTTCAAACTTATTTACAACTGTGATTCAAACAAATGTTCCTTATACTTAAACTGTTTTATCAAACCTATGCCTTCAAATTGTTTTATAGATTGACATCAAGTCGATCTTTTCTTAAAATAATACTTATGCTTCAAATGTCTTATAAAAACTTATTTATGCTTTTATATTATAACTTGCATGCCCATATATGTATAGATGTATAAATAATGTTTAAAGGGCTTAGGAAGGCCATCCGCCCTATTTCCTTTTTCTCGATTTGGATGTGGTCTGGTGGGATTTCGGGTGACCATCCGAAGGTCGTTTCAATATTAATTATATATCAAATATACATATAAAGACATAAAAGTACTTCCATATTCATACGTACTAGACACACCATTAGTAAGTTACCATCGGGGTAACACAGGATCATACTATTACAACTGCTAGATCAATGAGTCAGTTCATTCATGAGTCCATATACAACTATACTAGGAAGAGAACATATACAACTATACTATGAGAACATATACAACTATACTAGAACGAGAAACATTACCCTTACATTAATACGTTAACAATTGTGATCCACTGTATCGGAGCATGCCTTAAATGTCATGGCCCGAGTTGTAGCCAGAATTCTCTTGGACGGAGAGCATGAGTTTGCGTATAGATCTATACTGGATTGACTATCCTACACCTTGCTACTAGCTACAGCCGTACCTGCAGTTCTGCGGGTGCCAAACGTCATTCCATTATTACGACCATTCGTATGTCGTTGTTACCAGTCGATAGCATGGTGCAATTATCACATTTTACCTTAATATAAATCCGGTTTAAGGTAGTTAGTACAGCAGTAGTTACTATAAAACTAAGCTACAGTACTACAATGATTTACCCATTACATATTTTTAGTGATAACCTCACTTGAACTTTAATGTACAAACTATATTTTGTTAAAAGATAGTTGCACTTGGGAAATTACACACTTTTAAAACAAACGAACATACAAAACAGATAAGCCTTGGTAGAAGGCTACTTTAATAGAAAATATAGGCTTTTCTGAGAGATTCAAACTTTTACAAACACTTACATACATTTTACAAACTTATACTTGAGACACGTTCAAACGTTTTTTATTACAAACACCGACACTAAAATACTTATGAACTCACCAGCTTAATGCAGATAAACTCTTTCAAAATAACTTGTATTCTCAGGTCATCAGTAGACAAGTACCGATGCCAGCTTTTGAGAAGATGGAGCGCATTCAAGACTCATCATATTATTATTTTGATTTACCTTATATTTTTGGTGTCTAAAACTGTACAGAACACGCTTGTATTAAAATTATATATTTAATGCAATGGATGATGTTGTTTGCTTATTTACATTTACTGTGTTGTGATACTTTACATGACGTCCTCCGCCCCAGAACGTTTCCGACGTTCTTGGTTTTGGGGTGTGACATTGTGTGGTTTGATGAGAGGTGCTTGACCTGCCGTAGCGTTAAGGCCGAGCACCAGAGACTGCATGGTAATTTGCAGTCGTTGGAGGTTCCCGAATGGAAGTGGGAACAGATCACCATGGATTTTATCACCAAATTGCCAAGGACTTCTAGGGGAGTTGATGCAATTTGGGTGATTGTGGACAGGTTGATGAAGAGTGCCCACTTCCTTGCTATCAGCGAGAGTTCTTCCGAAGAGAAGTTAGCAGAGATGTACGTGAGGGAAGTGGTATCTCGGCATGGGGTGCCAATCTCGATTGTCTCAGACCGGGATGTACGTTTCATTTCCAGATTCTGGAAGAAGTTCCATGAGGAGTTGGGTACTAGGCTGCATTTTAGTACCGCATATCACCCCCAGACGGACGGGCAAGGTGAGCGGATGATTCAGACGCTCGAGGACATGCTTCGGGCATGTGTGTTGGATTTCAGGGGAAGTTGGGATACATACTTGCCCTTGGCAGAGTTTTCCTACAACAACAGCCATCATTCGAGCATTAGTGTAGGACCCCAATTTGTTGGGGAGAGGTTGGACAGCGCGTGATGGGCAATACAAAGATCGTGCTTCAAACGATAGAGCAGATCCAGCATGTCAAGAAGAGGTTGTTGACTGCTTAGAAACGTCAGAAGAGTTATGCGGACAGACGCCGGTCCGAGCTTGAGTTTCAGGTCGGCGGCTTTGTGCTCCTGAAGGGCTCTCCTTGGAAAGGAGGGATTCGATTCAGCAAGAGGGGCAAGTTGGGGCCCCGATTTATTGGTCCATTCTGAGTGATCGCAAGGGTAGGCCGGGTAGCCTATCGTTTGGAATTGCCAGCAGAGTTGGAGCAGATTCACGACACTTTCCATGTGTCACAGCTGCAGAAGTGTATAGCCGATGAGTCGGCAGTGGTTCCATTAGAGGATATTCAGGTGGATGCGAGCCTGAATTATGCTGAGAGACCAGTGGCAATCAGAGATCGGAAAATCAAGGTTTTGAGGAACAAGGAGGTACCCTTAGTTTTGGTTCAGTGGCAGCATCGGAAGGGGTTCGAGATGACCTGGGAGCCGAAACGTGAGATGCGTGAGCAGCATCCGGAGTTATTTTCAGAGCGAGACTTCGAGGGCGAAGTCTAGTTCTAGTGGGGGAGAATTGTAATAGCCCGGATTCCCAAGTATTATTTATTATTATAATTTTGGTGTTTTGTGAGGGGACTCGGCGAGTTGGAGCTCAAACTCGCCGAGTATGATCGCGGTTTGGGCCCGGGTTCGCGTCTGGACTCGGCGAGTCCAAAAGGTGGACTCGGCGAGTCCAAAAGGTGGACTCGGCGAGTCCATGCTGTTTAATGAAACCCTAATTTCCAGGGTATGAGACCTATTTAAGGGGGCTTATGGCCGTCATTTGCGGCCACCAACCCCAGAGAGAACCCTAAAGTGTCCTTGAGCATTTTGTGAGAGAGAAGAGGAAGATCCTTGACTAATTGTGGATGTTTTTGCACATAGAAGAGGATCAAGGCAAGAGGACACCAAAGAAGGTGCTATTCGAGTGATTTCTGAGCTCAGAGACTTCATTTGAGGTAACCATTCGTTCCTTTCTCAGTCCTTGGTGTGAACCTTAGAGTTAGGGTTTCTTTGTGGAAAGATCCATGGAGTAATTGGCCTCCTCTTGTGTTGGTGCTTTAGATCTGGACCCAAAGAGGTCCAGAGACCCTTTTCCTTCAAGCTTTATGAGTGTTAATGGAGGCCATGAGCTTAGAATAGCATTCTACTGATCACATCATCAAATAAGGCCTTTGGACCTTTGCATGAGCACCAAGATTGCAACTTTACGTGATGTATGTGCTTGGAAGGACTGGATCTATGGATTATTGGAACGGATCTGACCTCAGGAGTGAGTTTGAGTTCATGCATGGCATAGACTCGCCGAGTCCGAAGAACAGACTCGGCGAGTAGCATCAAGATTGTCCATAACCACTCTGCGAGTGGTCTTGCCGAGTTAAGGGTTGACTCAGTGAGTCAAGAAGAGTCAGAGAGGGTTGATGAGTGGACTGAGTCAAGCTGGAACTCGCCGAGTTGTTCTTAAGACTCGGCGAGTTGAGTCGTGGTGGCCCCACGATTCATGCCAGATGGAACTCGTCGAGTCAGGGAAGTACTCGACGTGTCAAGAGAGGATCCTAGGGAGTCGGTGAGCACGTATAGACTCACCGAGTCACTCTAATGCACTCACCGAGTCCGGTCAAAGTTGACCGTTGACCGTTGACCAGTGTTGACTTAATAGGGGTAGTCAACCTTAGTTTTGAAAGTGTTAATTAGAGATATATTGTGTTATAGGAGGATTATAGCTTGGGGGATCGAGCGCGAGTGATTTCCGGGATTTGCGAGTTAGCGAGATACACGAGGTGAGTCTTCTCACTATACTTTACCTTGAGTAGGTAACCAGAGTTATGTGACAGAGTATTTGTATGCTATGTATGTTATGTGTTGTACTGCATTATTTCTATGTGATTTATGTTGTGCATGTTATAGAGTTGGAACCGGAAGGTTCACAGAGTTAGAACCAGAGGGTTCACAGAGTAGGGTCCACGGACCCACAGAGTTATAGCCTCGAGTGGCCAATATGTGTTATGTGTGGTATTTTGGGGAACTCACTAAGCTTTGTGGTTACAGTGTTGGTGTTATTTGTTTCAGGTACTATGACCGTGGGAAGATGCCGGCTTGATCAGTACACACATGGGATTTTATGTTATCAGATCTTGGGAATTTTATATGGCATGGATTAAGTTTCAAACATTAATGTTTTTATGAATGTTAAATGAATTGTGTTTTTATAAAATGCAAAAAATTGTTTTGAAATTTACGTTGTTACACCAACACAACAAAAAAAAAATTTAAAAAAACTTTGAGGATTAGTTTTAAAATAATTTTGAAAATAAAAATAAAAAAAGGACTAACAAAACAATATTTAATTGCTGAAAATTAAAACGAAATTAAAGATAAAACTAAAACAGTAAAAACTAAAAATAATAAAAATAAACATAAAATTAAAAAAATCAAAAATAAAAGTAAACATAAAAAAAATCAAAAATTAAAAAATTAAAATTAAGATTTTAAAAGTAAAAATAAAATTCAAATAAAAATAATTTGACAAAACAAAACTTAACCACTATAACTTTTGTGATGCTTGGATCAAAGTTGTTGGACGGCCTTATTGCACTTGTCGGTACCCTTATCTTCACATCTTCGTCTGACCGATTGTCAGTATTGTCGTCCACTTAAACACGAAAGATTTGTGACAGTTTTGGACATTTTACCAATGACATGATTCAGGCATATATCTAATTGTAAATTTCTGTAATTATGATAACTCCTAAATCTTAAACAAATTCACCTTATGACCATTTAACTGACTACAACCAGGGATATTGTTGTCCACCTAAATCGAGCAGCAAGATCTACAAACAATCTGTATGAGTTCAATTTTAATTGTACTGGGACGTGTTTCCCGCTTCCTGATATGCCCCAGCCATCAAGAACTTCCAGAGTACTCCTTACACCGGGTGAGCAGACAACCATTCAGAGAGAGAAGAGATTCAGAATTCTATCACTTACTACTTCAAAGGGGTTGAGAAGAAGAAGGTTGCATATGTTGTGTACCAGGTCGGATTAGAAGTCACATAGAGGAGACAACATTTGGCTAAGAGATATGAAGTATTTCACATATATAACTTGCAGAGAAATAGAGTTGTATATGTTGTGTACCAGGTCGGATTGGAAGTCACGCAAAGGAGACAACATATGTCAAACAGACGGAAAGAAAGAAAATGATATTCTACAGACCTAATTTATCGAAATTTAACAGTCGCCCCATCCAACCGGAATTAAGGACAGAATCCGCACATCGAGGAAAAGTTAAGCCACGGTTCCAAGTACGGGTTCAATTAATGTGACGAGTAGATTCTCATGTATATCTCCCTGCTCAACCTATCCGAGCGTCGTGACATCAGGTTAAACGGATCTAACTAGGTCAAAGATTGTCAAGTCCTTAAATTCATTAGATTCAACTTTCCTAGTCAAGTCCATTTAAAGTCTTTCGTGCCTACCAGCACATCGAGTACAGAGCGTAGACGATTCAACTTAGGTACGTTACGCCAATTCAGGTTGCCCTTTTATCACTTGTTAATTTCATTTCCCATAATAATACCTACAACCGAAGCTGTCAACAATATATATTTTTTTTAATTTTCTGAACAAAAATGACACTATTTTTGGATTTTTATTTTCTGATTTTTTTTGTTGTTTTTGGATTATTATATTTCTCCCCCTAAATTTGTGCATGGGTGAGAATACGAAATAAAAATTAAAGAAAATTAAAAATGCGCAAATTTAAACTATCCTAAAACAAGAAATGAAAATGAAAATAAATAAAAAGTAAAAATAAAGTAAAATAAATTAAAAAATAAAAAACTTAATCCAAAAATAAAAAAAACTTAATCCTCAAAACGTATCATTTTCAGAAATCCCACAAGCACATCGAAGCGAGCTTTGTTAAAAGGCTTTGTGAACAGATCTGCCACGTTATTATCAGTGTGGACCTATTCTAGCCGGATTAAAGATCGTTCATAACAGTCTCTGATAAAGTGAATTTTAATGTCGATGTGCTTGGTTTTAGAGTGTTGGACTGGGTTTTTAGCAATTTGGATTGCCGCTTCATTATCACAATAGATAGGGGTTTCAAAGTAGTTCAAACCGTAGTCCAACAGCTGATGTTGGCTCCAGATAACTTAAGAGCAGCAAGCTGATGCAGCAACATATTCCGCCTCTGCTGTTGAAGTCGATACAGTGTGCTGCTTCTTGCATTGCCATGAAACTAATCTATCACCTAGGTATTGACATCCTCCTGAGGTAGATTTCCTGTCAAGCTCACAGCCTCCATAATTACTGTCAGTAAAAGCATAAAGATCAAATTCAGAATTCTTCGGATACCAAAGACCCAATTTAGGGCTTCCTTTGATATACCGAAAAATTCTTTTGATAGCAATAAGATGAGAGAGTTTAGGATTAGTCTGATAGCGTGTGCATTGACAAACTGCAAACATAATGTCAGGTCGACTTACAGTAAGATACATCAGCGATCTGATCATCGATCGATAAAGAGTTTGATCTATGGACTCGCCTTCAGGATCTGGAGTTAGAAGAGGTCGTTCAGCCATCGGTGTTGACGCAGGTTTAGCATCATGAAACGCGAACTTCTCAAGAATATCCTCCACATACTTCGCTTGATGTAGCAGGATTCCGATTGAATTTTGTTTAACCTGAAGCCCTAAAAACATGGTCATTTCTCCCAAAGAACTCATTTCGAATCGTTTCTTCATTACACCTTTGAACTCCTTGCAAAGTTGTTGACTGATTGATCGAAAGATGATGTCGTCAACGTATATCTGTACGAGGATCTGGTCCTTGTCGACGTGCTTTATGAACAAGGTTTGATCGATAGTGTCGCGAGACTAACCATGTTCGAGAAAATGCTTTGTTAAGGTCGCATACCATGCTCTAGGAGCTTGATGCAGCCCATACAATGCCTTCTCCAGCTTGCAGACATGATTAGGATACTTCGAGTCAACAAACTCTGGGGGTTGATCAATGTAGATTTCTTCCTTCACTTTACCATACAAGAAGGCAGTCTTGACATCCATTTGAAAGACGGTAAAGTTCATATAAGAAGCATACGCTAGGAAGATACGAATAGCCTCCAGGCGAGCTACTGGAGCATAAACTTCAGTGTAGTCAAGACCCTCGACTTGTCGAAACCCACGAACTACCAATCGAGCTCTGTTTCGCACAATAACCCCTGAATCATCCTGCTTATTGCGATAGACCCATTGTGTGTCAAGAGACTTCTTGCCCTTCGATAACTCAACTAACTTCCAAACACTGAGTTTTTCAAATTGGTGCAATTCCTCATGCATTGCATCCACCCAGCTAGGTTCGTTTAGAGCCATTTCTACATTCTTGGGCTCAATTTGAGAAATGAAGCAAGAGTACAGACATGTATTCACGTCTCCACTCTGACTTCTAGTTTTAACACCATCATCTAGCTGGCCAATGACGTTTTCGATCGGATGATCGCGTTGAACCCTAGAAGGTATTTCTTGGCTAATGTCATTGAGAGAAACATGAAGAGTGTGAATGTTGAGACCTCCTTCATTTGCTGGTTGACCAGCACCAGAAGGTTCTGCGATATACTCATCTACAATAAGATCAGGAAAGAGTAATTCCATAAAGGTTGAAGAGACAGCGGAAACATCATTTGGAATGAACTCTTTCTCTGTAGATATGTGAGGTGTCGTTTCAGCATCAGAAGAATCAGTATGAACTAATTGAGGACTATCATGTTCCAAGCACGGCCCCCCTTGAGGAGTAGCAGAGGACTCTCCCGAAGATGTTGCAGAAGACTCCCCCTCAGGTGCAGCAGAAGGCTCCCCCTCAGATGCAACAGAAGGATCCCCCTCAGATGTAACATAAGATCCTCCCTTATGCGAGCCAGAGGACTCTCCCTTAAGTGAAGCTTTAGATATCCCTTTCGATGAAGCAGAGGATTTAGATACAGGCTTGTACACAACTTCTTCGTCTTCATATTCAGAGATACTCTTCCAGTGCAAATCAGTTCTAGATATATCACTTGAATACACGTTTAAGGATTTGAAAAGTGATGTGTAATCAAACAACCAATCCGGACCCACTCTAGCATCTGTCTCATTTTCTTCCAACCAACGCACATCATAAGATTCAACAATCTGTTTGGTTTTCTTATTGTAGACTCTATAGGCAGTGCGAGCAGCATACCCTACAAAATAACAGTCATCGGCCTTGGCATTGAACTTAGGGTTGGCATCTAAGTGAAGGAGGGTGCAAGGACAGCCAAATACACGGAAATGACTAACTGATGGCTTGTGTCCATAGGAGATTTCATAAGGAGTTTTCATCTGAGCTTTGTTGATAAGTACCCGATTCTGAACATAACAGGCAGTGTTTATTGCCTCGGCCCAGAAGAAAACTGGCAGCTTTGAGTCACACAGCATCGTTCTTGCAGAGTCTTTTAGCGTTCTGTTCTGTCTTTCAGCAACACCATTTTGTTAAGGTGTATGAGCCGAACTAAATTGACGCATAATACCCTTTTCCGCGCAGAAATGATCTAGAACAGAATTCTTAAACTCTGTCCCGTTATCGGTACGAAGCGCCTTCACCCGATTGTTGGTCTTTGTTCTCAACTAATACTATGAACTTCTTGATCCGTTCAGAAACTCCAACTTTGTTGGATAGAAAGAAGACCCACGTAAATCGAGAGAAATCATCAATTACAACCAGACAGTAAGAGCCTTTGTTTATGCTGAGAACATTTACTGGACCAAACAAATCCATATGAAGTAATTGAAGAACCTGGCTAATTGAATTGACCTGTTTTGGCAAGTGCGGCTTTCTATGATGCTTTCTTTGAGCACACGACACACATTTCTCGAACGTAATGAAGTCCTTTACGGGCAGCCCACGGACCATCTCATTCTTCGCAAGACGATTTAGGTTCTTGGCGTTAGCATGACCTAATCTTCGGTGCCACAACATGGCAGTTTGCTTGGAGATCTTGGAGAAAAGACACGTAACTTGTTCTGGAAGATTGCTATTCATGTCAATGATATAGGCGTTCCCATCCCTTTTTGATTTTACGAGAATCCATTCTTCTGGGAGGACAAAGCTTGGCTTTAGAATCATGCATTCCTTGTTAGTGAAATGCGTAGAATAGCCCTTGTCACAGATCTGAGAAACGCTTAACAGACTATGTTTCAACTCGGGAGCAAAATTCACGTTTTTGAAACTCAGACATATCCCCCATTGAATGATTGAATGTTGTGCAGTTGGGTGATATCTCCCATTATATGCCGGGAATAGCCGCTATCGGCGAACCAGGGTCTGACGACATTTCCCCGCAACTGTCCCTGCAAAATGTGCGGGTTTAATTAGATTTGGGCACCCAGGTCATGATCTTCCTGGGTGATCCTGATGCCTTTTCAGATTTATCACATTTAAAATTTTCTGAGGACATGAATGATGTAAATGGAGCAGGTTTGGGCAACCATTTATAATTAGGTTTTCTAAGTGTCCTAGTTGATTTAGTGATTGAGTGTTTGAAAGTCTGCTCAAAATATGTGTGACTTCTACCAGAGTTGGTTGAAGACCCACTGCTACTTCGTGACGAGCTTGACCTTGGCTTGGCTTTGCTTGTTTTCGGCAGACTGCCTAGGACAAGGTGATTAAAAACCTTTTTATGTCTTTGAAAAACAACCCGTTTTCTATTCCGTTCATCTGCCCAATCATCATTTAGAGAACGACTTCTAGAGGATTTTCTATTTAAAGACCTTCCTCTGAACTCATTCTCCCCTCTTGGAAGACTATAACTCACAAACATACGATTTAGACAATTTCTAGCAATATGATCACTAGTGCCACAATTGAAACAATTCTTCTTGTTATTTTTAGAACTTGTACTGCATTGATCAGATTTGTTTTCCCTACCAACACCCTTGCTTCTCTTACAAGAACAAGCAACATTATTAGGTTGTGAGGCAAGTGAGGGTGCGTTAGATGGGGAGGGTTGTGAGACTAGTGGTCTTTAAACATCTTTATCACAAATATTCAAATTGTCAACCAAATTGTTCAAAACTGTATCAGAAATTTGACAACCATTTAAAATAGTATCAAAAGTAACAACCACGGTATCATGAGAAACAAAAACAATATCAGAAGAATTAAAAACACCACAAGAACTATTGTCACTTAAAACATTTGAAAAAGAATTTTCTTTATTTAAAATGAAAACTTCAGGTTTGGACTCAGTTTTATTATCAGAAACACATCCTTCAACTCCGTGGTTTGACTGATTCAAGGATTGATCTGTAGGAGAAGTAGAAATGTTAGTACTTTCAACATTAAAAAATCCTCCCGAAATAAAACTGGAGGGCTTGCCATAAACCATAAATGATTCATTGGCAATCTCTTCTTTGGACAAAGGCTTGGACACATATGAATGATTGAAAGGAGGGGGTACATGATTGTACCCTAGACCTTTTGATTGATTCCTTTTAAACTACATGCTTTGGTCTATCATATTTGCAACCACTTCACTTGAGAAATCATATTTTCTAACATCAACTTTGGCAGTTTCAAACTTTCCTTTCAAAGATTCAACTTCAGCCACTAGTTCAGCATTTTGTTTGACTACATAATCATAGTTTTCACATTTGTTACTGTAGTCTTCCTGGAGTCTCCTAAAGTCCTTAATTTTCGATTCCAATTGAGCTTTGAGTGGTTTTTGTCCTTTTCAAAGTTGGTACCCTTCATATCTAAGGTCTTCTACGTCTCTTATTAATTTTTCATTAAGTTCACGAAGAATCCTAAGATTATCTACTTCATTGCCTAATGTCTCGATTTTGTCATGTAAATTTTTTACATAATCGATACAAGCCTGAGATCATGATGGGATACTTACCTTGGACGAATTAGCTTCATGAGAGGAGGATACCATCAAAGCAAACTGTAGCTCCATCACACTGTCTTCAGCTACTACAATCCCTGCTGGAACATCATCCCTTACCTGTCCCAGATGTGCATTTTCTAGTCCAGATAAGTTGAGAGCTTGTATTTGATCATCCCAGTCGAAAGATTGCGCAACCATAGCCTTTTCATTGTTTGCTTGACCACTGCTTCGGCTGTTCCCAACTGCAACCATCGTTCTGTCATTATTAACTCTTCTATCGGGATGTGGGCAATCACGACCAAAATGCCCTGGCTCGTGGCAATTGAAGCACTAGAGTTTTCCCTTGTTGAATCCAACCTTCTTATCAGCGCTCATTCCCCAATTATTCTTCCCTGTCTTTTTGGCAAACCGTTTTGCCCTAAACACTGCCATGGCAATTTGCCATGTGATGTCCATTTCCTCAACATCCTCCGGATGGATTTGATCAAGATCTGCAAACGACAATTGAGGTGGAAGCTCCCCGGCTACAAGTGCATTCTAGCAATTTACTAGCCCTGCTGCAAAGACAAGATTTTCATCCCCCTCCTTTCCTTTTGAAGAAGAGGCCACATTTGAAGATGGAGCAGTTTGAGTGGACAGGAATGATTGACTTTGTGGGTAGGGCATGAATGGTGCAAAGGAAGATAAACCTGCATAGGAATAGGAAAGGGAAGAAAGAGCATTGTTAGTTGAAATGCCAAGATTTGCCGCTGAGTATGAGTTGACATGATTTATCTCTCGCTGCTTGTCATCAATATCACACGCTTTGATGACAGCCATCACTTCAGCTATAGAAAGGCGATTGAGATCCTTTGTCTTTTTAATGACTGCTACATTCATGTCCCAAGATTTTGGGAGGGCATTTAGTAGCTTCTTATTAATTTCTGACTTTATATAGAAGATCCCTGCCACAGTCATCTCCGTGTTAAGAGTTGTGAATCGCTGCAGCTGAGCCTCAAGAGTCTCTCCAGGCACATAGTTGAACATGTTAAACCGTTGCCTCAGCATATCTTGGCGATTCTCTCGCATGTCTTCATTTCCCTCATACACCTCAATAAGGGATTCCCACAAAGCCTTAGCAGAAGTATACTCTCTGAACCGTTGAGCAATGTCTGGAGATAGGGCCATAGTCAAAATGGCCAATGCCTTTTCTTGTTCTTCTACACTCTCAAAATCTTCATCAGCGTAGTTTTCGATTTTCTTGTCAACCACCTGCCCCCCAACTGTAGTGGTGATTCTGACCGGATCCTTTATGACACATTTCCAAATCTTGAAGTCCTTCATCTTTATGTATTTCTCAATTCTATATTTCCACTCAGGGAAACCATCAGCGGACATAAGCCTTGGAATGCGCGTGGTGGTACCCATTACACAATCGAGTTCTTGATATTGGTTGTGATTTTGTGATTCCATTTTATTTAAGTTAAAATTAATTAACTATTAAATGAAATTTAATTTGTTTCTTAGAGAAAGTTTATTTTCAGAAAATGTTTGCTGCTCACAAATTAAAAATAATTAACTTCCGAAAATTAGTTTACTGTTGAAAAATGATTGCTGCCGTAAACTCCTTGTTTACGGTCGTGAACTCAGTAAAGTTTAAAAAAAAAACTTCAGGAATTAAATTATGGTCTTCAGTAATGTTTGCTGCTTAAAAATAATTAGCTTCCGAAACTTAGTTTACTGGCGAAAAGTGATTGCGGCCGTAAACTCCTTGTTTACGGTCGTGAACTCAGTAAAGTTTCAAGAATTGATTTACTGTCGAGCAAAAATTTTGTTTATTTTAATTAATAATTTTTGGTAATTAAACTTAATTAGATAAGTCTTTGATAATTTTAAGATTAGCGGCCTTATACCAAAACCCGATTCACTGTTAAGGAACTTCGATTGCGGTGGAAGAACTTGAAGAGCTTGCGGCCATGAACTCGGTGTTTATGGCCGTAAGCTAGGACCGAAAACTCTTTAAACTTCAGATTTCGACTGAAACAATGAACCCTTTTTCGCTGTGAAGAACAATTATCAAAAATACGCAACTGTAAAATGCCTTTGACGTTGGTCTCGCTTTGATACCAATTGTAAAGTCCAAAATCGGATCTACCAATGATCAAAAGCAAATAACAACCACACAATGTGAAATAATAAACAAAGAAATAACAAACCAAGCTTGCATACGCTTTATAGCCTTAAAACGTCGGATACAACTTGGTGGAACTGGAAAATACGAAAGGCATCAACAACTTAAAACATCCACTACTAGTAAAACAGCCTTTTACGACGCTCATTCAGACGACGCACAAATGCGCGTCAAGGAAGGCCCTGTCATAAAGAAAGACGACGCCCATTTACGACGCTCATTTACGACGCGCAATTACGACGTGCGTCTACGACACGCAATGCGTATCAAGGAAGGCCCTGTCATAAAGGAAGATGACACGCATTCGCGTGTCGTAACCTTACGACGCACATGTTAATGACACGTAATACGTATCAAGAAAGCCCCTGTCAAGAAAGGCCATGTCATAAATGAAGATGACACACACTTTTGCGTATCATAACTTTAAATGTTTAAAAAAAATATTTTTTATAGATTTACTAATTTTCAAATTACATTTGCATTTAATGCCTCATAATAGAAAATAAAATATCATATACAAAATATATAATCCATTTCATAAAAGTTAATGTCATACAAAATATCATATACAAAAAATAGAATCCATTGCATAATATTTTATTACAAATTTGACATTTTTTTGTTTCCGTACTTTGACAATTTGTGTTGTTGTTGATTCCGGAGCCAATCCGCGACTCCATCACTTGAAATTACAAGCCACCCACCAGTAGAAGATAGCTGAAGATCATGAATAAATAAAAGTTGTTAATAAAAAGAGGAATAAATTGAGTTTAATTACTAAACTAACCTTCACTTGTTTGACATGAGGAACTGGAATAATGAACTCCCCAACATCTCTATCTCTAATAGATCTTGAAAGGCATAACCCACCTTGCCAACATTTTAAAGGACCAATCTATCATAAATATAAAAACATTGGTAAGTTAAGTAAGATCCTATTTAAGTTGTAGCATATGCAAGAACAATTTGACACTAGTCAAATGTGCTATCTATGGAACTCCAGTATAACAAATTTTCTACGATGTAACAATAAATAAACCTATTCAATTAGTGGAATAATGGATCTGTGTTAAAGGAGATTCACTTTAGCAATATTTTCAAGTTCTTCCACAATATGATCAAGTTCCTGCGCCAACATCATACGATATCACTACTTGGACATATTAACATACTTTGACTTTCTTTTCAGTCTTTCCAAGACTTTACTTATTAAGACATAATCTTTTTTATAAAAAATGAGAATAATATCATACGCTTGCTTGCTGAACCATCTAAATCAGACCGAATTACCATTTTACCCTAACATCCGAAAAGCAAATTTTGCAATATTCATCAATTCTAATGTGGGGAGTTGGAAGGATAAAAGAAGATGGAAAAAAATGTAAATGGTTATTTTTTTGATTCATTAGGCCAGCTATATTTAAAGAAACATAGATGCCCATGTTTAGTGCTTAACTCATCAAATCCATTAAGTAAAAAAGCAACAACCTCATAATTTTATACAAAGCTTTGGAAGCATCAGAGGAGCTTAAAGCAGTTGCAAAACTATCATCTGCTTTGCAGACAACACAATTTCCATAAACACATAGATGCCAATGTTTAGTGCTTAACCCTGCAAGTCCATCTAATAACCATTCTGACAGCAAAAAATGGAAAAGTACATCAGTATTACATTTACATTGCTTTATTTTAATTATGGAAAGCCATAAGTATAGAATGTTACCATTGCTTTATCACTGCAGAAGCACCAAATCATTTCCTTGCAAGCCCATATGCAAGTTTTATTCTTGTATCTATTGTCTATTGTCAACATGTTGACTTTGTGAATTAAATAGGAAAGTGTTACCTTGTCAACATGTTGACTTTGTGAATTAAATAAGAAAGTGTTACCTTGTCAACATGTAAAAGTTTGTTTAACTATACTTACAAATTTTTATTAAGTAATAGGCTGAAGGATTCTTGAGGTTGAATTCTTTCTGTTGAGCTAACTATCAAGCAACACTATGATCAAAGAAATAAAGCCCAGCTATCATAAGAGCTGGGATGAAGGCTGCAAAGATGTATGCAGGGGGGACTTTACTCATATCATGTAGTTAAATTTTAAGGGAATTAAGATCTAATTTTGAAGTTTAATCATATAAAATGAATAAGAAAAATCAGGGGGGGGGGGACTTCTACGTTTTCCTCCTCTGGACAAATTTTATTGTCTGCTCCTAAAAGCTCCTATCATGTCAAATCCACTATAATAAGAAAAATAGTGAAAGAAAGTAGAAAATTATAAAAGAAAGAAATGGAAGTAGATGAAAAATGAAACCTGAACAATGTGATGCACAATCTTTACAGGGACCATTTTCTGCTTCAAAAGTGCGTTTAGGGCTTTTAAATATTCCTCACGGACTATTCCTGTTGCCCATAAATCTTTTTCGATAGCAGCTGCAATAAGAGATGAAAGATCAGCAGAAGGAGATAAGTTAAAGGCAATATAGCATTGTATTTTCAATTTTTACTTATTAAGATTTACCGTTATAGCTCTAACAATCTCACTAGATGCATATTCTTGGATGGTATTGTTAGAAAAAAGAAGCTTAATAAACATTGCAGCCTAAATCGATGTATCAGTATCGTCCCATTATATCTACAATAGCATCCTCCTCTGTGAGAGGACCTGAACTAAAAAAAAGAGCATCAGTAGACAAGAAAATTACAAAAATACCATTGTTCTAGTTAAAAATACAAACCTTGAAGGGTAAAAAATAATGGTATAATAAGTCCATGATGCCAAATTTATCTAAGAAACATGTATTCATAACATAATAGCCAAATTGATCTTTGAAAAATGTGAATTCAAACTATTTGCTAGCTGATACATAAGTCCCTAATGTCCACATAATTGGTATAATATGTGGGAAGTTCTTTTCTTCGAAAAGAAGCCAAGAAAGAAAAATACAATCCAAAATGTTGGAATCGTTCTTAGAAGAGTTTGGGAAATTATGAACTTACATATTGGTTCAAAAAAGGCAAAAAAAACCTCATTCTTATACGATATAGCTACCCTTGTACCTAAAATAACATCAAAATAAAAAGTAAGAAATAAGGTAAAATCCATATCACAATCAATCTAAAGTCTAAACGCACATGTAGTTAGAAAGAAGGTAAAATGCATATCTAAACCTCATTCTGATACGATATAGATGCCCTTGTACTGACTCAGATCTTCTCTTCGCTCAGAAGAGCTGATCACAGATTAACACACCAGGTGAAGAAATCGCGTTTGCTCGCTTTTTGTGGGGCCACCTTTCATACTGGAAACTCAATGTTTTCCAATTGTTTCAAGAGCTTTTTTTGGGGCCATAGAAAATGGATCTGAAAATGAATACATTTAAATATCAACATCTGAAGGACTATATAATTAGAAAAAAACTGACAGTCTTGAAGAAGAGAAGTTAATAGCATGAAGAAGAATGTGAATGTCATAACTATACCTATCCAGCACTCCATTCTGGCACAAGGTGAAATCTTTATAACATCGGGTGGGTCCACATTGATATTCAAACATAAAACAAGAGCAACACATCCTATTTTCATCTACAGTTAAAAAACATCATTTTAGAGCTAACTATAAAGAAATACACTACTAATGACAACCCAAAAAATAATAGCCTCTGATTTCAAATGCATAGTTGTATTAGCAACGAATGATCACAATTACAAGAACCGCAACACTAATTGCATGTTGGGTTTAGCATATAGCAACAGAAGCCTCCAACAAATCTCTAAAGCAAATTACTTTGATGATCATGTGAAATCCAACTAACAAAACTAAACCACCCACTACAAGATTTTTGCTTAATAATTGTTGGTGCAAGTAAGCCAGGTATGGCAAAATACAGCTTTATGTGGCAAGCATACATGATTACTGGTCACCCTACTCATCTAATCAGTAATAATGGGAAACTAATAGGTCCAACAGAAACAAGGCATACACCTTGTCTGATAGCAGATTATCTCATAAGCATATAAAATGCAAAAGGAAATCGAAAATGATGAAAGGGTAAATGCAGGAAACAACAGATTACCCGGTCCTTAGGCCGCCATTTGGAGACCAACCAACTTTAGCAGGACCAGATAAGCTTAGACAAAACAATATTCTGAGGCAAACCCATTTGGAGACCAACCCACTTTCATCAGGACTAAAAGGATCTGAACACAATAAGAATAAGTTTAGGCATTATTATTTATAAAAGGATAGAGTAGTGCTCTCACCCTTTGCTGTTGCCTGAAAAGGATCCTCATGTTACCACACCGACCTTCTCCTCTTGTAGGGGCCAATAAGTCTTCTTGTTAGGGACACAGAACGGATTGAAGTTCTAGTTTTCACTTTGTGAATGAAGGGGAAAGAAATATCACACCTTACCCCTTTGAACCTAAGTTCTATCTGCATCATTCACTATAAAGCTCTGTATGTGAAAGGAAAAGGTGTTATCTCTTGCTGCTTTTTCTCGGGTCCCAGATACATTTCCCTGATCTGAGATTCGTTATAAAAGCATGCAGTTAGATAATGAAAACCTAGAACGTGATAATTCTAGACTGATATACATCGATAATCCTCGAAGAACCAATGAAGTATGAATTCACAGGAAACAAGATCACCACTAGGAAATACACACTTATAAACTTCCTACCCAAGAATCTCTTCATTCAGTTTCATCGAGTGGCTTACATATACTTTTTAGCCATTGCAGCTCTTAATTAGCTTCCTCCTCTTGCAGTCTTTGGAAGAACAGTCTCTCTTTTCCCTCTCCTTTTTGTTCTCACAGTAACTGCTATAAAAGATGGATACGAGGATTGGAGAAGACACAGATCAGACAGTAATGAGAACAACAAAGAATCTCTTGTGACAATCCCTTGTGACATGGTGCTGATGTGGACAAGTGATCCTAGTGGCATTGCTTAAATACAAACCATGAATTTAGATGGAGAGTCAAATTTAAAGACACGTTATGCTAGACAAGAAACATCTTTAATTCCATTAGGGTCAATATCAAGGGTAATTAGATGTGAACAACCTAATAGAAACATATACGAGTTCACAGCTAATAGAGTTAAATGGCCATAAAATTTCCCTTAGTTAATCAAGGTTTGACTTTTTAACATTTGACTTTCTTTTAGTAGTTTTATTTTATAACATTCTTTTTGTCAGTTTATAACATTCTTGTTTCAACAGAAGCAGACATGAAAGGAAAGAATATAAAATCTGATATTACTGTGGATCCTGATCTCATTGGGTTGCTTCATAAAGGGCTAAATGGGAATGAAAGAATTTTTGCTCATGAGTTTTTTCTAACACTAGCAGCATGTAACGATGTGATTCCAATTCTTAGTCAAAGACATGCTACCCCTTACAATTAAGATATACATAATTAATTGCTGGAAAATGTGAGATTTTGTTACCATATATTGAGTCGACGCACCCAACACACAAATGTTGTTCAAGTCGGCGTTCCAAAACTTTAATCGGTGTTCCCAAACTTCAATCGGCAATCAAAATCATCATTCCTATGTTCCACATACACGAATAAAGGTAAGGTCGGTTCAATTTTAAAATCGTTGGATCATCCAAGACGTGTTCCCAAGCGTTCGGTATGAAATCCTATCCCATATCCAGTACGTGTTCTTACTATGGTTCAATATAACCCTAGAACAACATAAAGTTTAAATTAAAGCTATAAGTTAGAGATTTTCACACTTACGATAACAATTACAGAAATAAAGACGTTTGAAAGGGAGAAAATGGTGGAGAAAAGAGAATATTTGCCACCGTTGACCTCTGAATGGCTGGTACTTGGCTGGTACTAAGCTCCAAAAATACGAAATGGAGAAATGTTGAAAGATAGATAGAAGATAGAAAAAACAAGGATGAAAGATAGATAGAAGAGAGATCTAGATGACAGAGTATCAGAGACGGGAGAGTGGATTGCAAGGATGAAAGATAGATAGAAGATAGAAAAAACAAGGCGGGTTTTCAATATTTTGGGGATTTCGTTTCCCCCTTGTCTACTAAAAGTGTGTTTCATTAAAATTATAAAGCGACAGATACAGACGACGCGCGTTTAAGATAAAGCGCCCTCCGTGTTTTTAATTTTTTTTTGAGACACTAAATTAAGGGCACGCAATAAAGTGTGACGTAAATCCTTAAATTTTTTGGAGAGATGACACTATTTTAAGGGCACGTCCTTTTGCGTATCGTTAATTAGAGCGTGTCGTAAAAAGCGCGTCATTAAAGGTCTATTTTCTAGTAGTGATCTGACACAACTCTATATATATAGCCCTTATGACTGTGAGGAGTTTACGGTCGTAAACTATATTACAACCAAAAACTGAACAAAAACATTTTTCATACACACACCCCTATCACTAACTCGTATGCCTAGACCAAACCATTATTCAAGGCCTTTCATCCGAGATCATCAAAGAATTCTCATTCGAAGGAGCAAGAAATGAAGATTATTCTTTCAACATTCAATCTTCCAACCCCAGAAGCAAGGTGAAGCTGGAATTGAAGATTATGTGAAGGATTGCATTAAAGTCTCCTCAATCAATCTGTTGCTATCTATGAACCTGTTGAAGTGATCCAAAAAATTATTTCTCTCTGAAGTTCTCTGTGGAGATTCTCAAGCTGTAAGCACGAATTTTCAAGAATCTCTACAAGAAGCCTCCTCACCCAATGTACATTAAATGTCAAATACTGAAGAAATTCCCAACTGCTCAAGATGAATTCATTTATTGAAGATTCATCAAGTTCATCTTGAAGCTGTGAAGTCATCGAAGATAAACGTTGAAGCCAATCTCCAATTGAAGATTAATAAGAAAAGCCATCTACTTTTTAGGGGGAGCTTGTTGGCTCAATTAAGAAAAGAAAGCTATAAACCAAGGGGAGATTGTTGGGACAAAAATATGGTTTATACTTTTCTTTTCTAGGCAAATGTATTTTTCTGTAATGTTTATGAGTTTACGGTCAGGTTTACGGCAAGAGAGATGTTTACGGCCAGGGAGATCTTTACGGCCGTAAATAGGTTTACGACCGTAAACCCATTTTTCTCATGTATATATATATATATATATATATATATATATATATATATATATATATATATATATATATAGGGTGAGGAGTGTAAGGGTAACGTTTTTTAGTGATGAGCAGAAGAGAATAGGGAGCTTAAGTGTGTGTAAGTGTGTGTGAATCTTGTATCCGGATCTTCATTTATAGCAATACATACAAGATTCATCATTTTCTTCTTCTCCTTCTCTTCTATTTGATCTGATATCATTCATTTGATTGGGATTCCGCACCATCAAACGGATCTGATTGATACACAAGCAGATTGGGGACTTACAAAGAAGCAAGACTTTCCAGCTAATTTCAGAGGTGACACGAGCAGCCCCTGATGTGGCAGGTACGTACCTTTCACTTTTCTATTAGATTTTATTTATGATTTATTTGCTGTGGTACTGCATTGATGATAGTAAGTGTATTTTAGAATATTATGTTTCCTGCTTATGATTGAGTATTATGCCATCTGCATAACATGGATGTTAGAGTAGTAGTTCGAAGATTTTTTCCTTTAGAGCAGGTTCTCAAGATGCAGTCACTGTAGCAAGTGAAAGTGGGGCTCGATAGGTGTTTTCTTAGTCTTCAAGAGTGGTTTAGATTTGATATTAGTTAGTTTTGGGGCACTAGCAGTGATAAGCATCGGCTGTCAGCAGATCAACCATTAGATGGAGAAAAGCATTGGGAATCATTTCCAAGGTAGGAGCTGTAGGGATCTAGTTGAATCGAAGTGGGGGAGAACCACCTAGTACTTAGGAGCTGAGGTAAGAGCACAAATCGTATGTGTTAGCATCCTTGTTGAGAAGGAAAGTAGCTTAGGTAGTTGTTTGGTTAGAGCAGCACGAAAGTCGGGAGTTTGAGAAACTTCCCGACATTGAGTTCATGTATTCACAGTAGTTGATGGTTGGTTTGGGAACCAAGGTGGGGGTTTTTCCCGATAGCACGCGAGTTAGTCGAGGTGTTAGACTATATAGCGCTCATTTTTGAATTTTTTCAGGCTGATAGCTAGCAGTTAGACAGTGTGGGAAGGTGTTGTAAGACTACGAGATAGTTGTAGCATTCATTAGTAGTTTAGTTAGAGGAGTGTGGGTTGGGGCCCGTATCTCCTAGTAGCGGAGTATGGGCGACGCCTGTATCTCCTAGTTCGCATGAAAGAGATTGAGGAAGGATAGTTCATTGAGTTTCAGGATGGAGTTGCTCCTACATTGCCCTAGATAGGTGAGACCTGTGGGGAAAGCCACTATGAGATATAGTTTGGGTGAGACCCGTGGGCGAGGCCCTTGTGATTATAGCAGCATAGGTGGGACCTGGTATAGACCTCAGGGTTAAGATAGGGGATTTAGGATCCCATGATTTATGGAGCCAGAATAACAAGGTAGATAAAGCAGTTTTAGATAGTTAAAGTATCTTCCAAAGTCGCTGGGAGCGACTGAGAGTATAAGATTGGGTTTAGTAACCGGTGGGAGTCCGATAACCAAAGTTTTGGCAGATTAGTTAGGACCAGGGTGGTCTTGGTTCATCCGGAAATCGGATAAGAGAAACCTTGAGTGGAACAACTAGTTGACCGAGTGGTGCTACACCCCTTACAGCGGGGTCGAATAATCTCAAAGGGAAGTATTTGATTTTGTTTCACAGCTCTCGTCTGATTCTAACCGTTGCACGGATGAATCATTTACTTGAAGGATTATCTAGTCCATTCGCTGGGTTGGGCGTTCAACACTGAGGCGTGATAAGAGGAAGCATTCAGTGAGTAGCAGCGAAGAGACAGCGCTATCAGTGACTGGAGATTTAGTTACAGCGAAGGGTTGTCCCACACAAAGATAGAGAAGGTTATATCTTATGGAAAGTTGCCTTGGTAAGTCCATTGATCGCATAGTGAAAAAGGGTAAACCCCCTTGGATGTCCAACATAAGTACTGGGGGAGTACCGGAAGGATTGTCGATTAGGTAAGAGAGATGTACTCAAGGCTTATAGTTATTGGATGGTTCTACAGATGATACCCTAGAGGGTTAGAATTTTGCTCAAAAAGATCGGTCGAAAGGCCAATAGAAGTGGTCCTTCAGGGATTGGACCGAGCAGACAAAATATGCACCGTCTCGGAATGCCGTGAGAGGCTGCGAGGTAGTTGGTCGTAACAGACTTCGAGGATGAAGTCCAATTTAAGTGGAGGAGAGTTGTAACACCCCATTTTGAAAATTACTTCGGTTCTGGTTTCGGAGGCCTAGGGTATAAGTGATTTGGTCTTTTATGGGCCTCGGGTTTTATTCGAAAGGTTTTAAGGCTTGGGTGGGTAGCTAGCAGCATAGGGCTTCTCGGCACCTTTTCATGGGTATAAAGTTCGTCGGAAATGGACTTAGAATGAAGGAGTTTATCACTTTGAAGTTATTGGCAATATTGTTCCTTAATGGAGAAAGATGGCAAGAAAGGTCCATGCATACAAGGTGGCCAACACAAGAGTACGCCCAGCGTAAGCTGGGGTACACCCAGCGTAGAAGGGTTAAGTGATCGCAAGTGTTGGAGACGTAGGCCCAACATACGAGATGTACACCCAACATATGCTCAGAGACCCTAAACCCTAAATTTTAGAGTCAATCACTGTATATGGAACATTAGGACTCAAACCCTAGCCCCTTATCAGCCTCCCCAACCTCAAAAAACCCTAGAATGTCTCATCCCTTCATTATTGTGTGATTTTGATCTTGAGAAGCCCATCTTGGTGGTTTTATGCTTGGAAGAAGAAAGAGGAAGTTGGCAAAGAAGGACTTGGGTAGGTTGAGCTCATAGATCCATAATAGCATAATCATTTGGGACTCTTAGGAGGTATAAAGTTAAAAACTTTCCTCAAGTATGCTTAGATCTAGTGTAGTGTGGTTTTGAAGTCATTTTGGTCCCAAGTATAGAACTTTATGGTTCAAATCCAATTTCTGGACTTAGAGTTGCCGCTCTCAGTTCTTAATGAGTCCATAAGGCAGAAAGTTTCCATCTTGGATGTCTTATTGGGATCATGCATGAGTTAAGATAATTTTTATGGGAATGGAATGCTATTTTGGAGTTCTGGCTCTTTTGGGCCATGAAAAGTCACCAAGTCAGTGACTTTATGTATTAAGACGTTGAAAAGGACTTGGATCTATGATTGTAGCTTCTGGATTAGAGTATTAAGAACTTAATGGGAAAGTGACTTAACAGGGGAGTACGTTGAGCGTACATATAGGTACGCCCAACATACGCACCATTTAGCTTGTATGCTTAGCGTACATAGGAGTACGCCCAACATACTCATCAGGTATGGGCTTGGCTTGTTTTGGGTCTCGGTTTGGGCCATGCATGGGATTTTGGTTCTTTAGGCCTTAGTGGGCCATTAGAAGTCAAATAATGTGGGCCAAGAAGATGTTTGGGCTTAGGGTAAGGCCAATTAGAGGGATTGGGCCCAATTTAGCAAATTGGGCCATTAGTGGGCTTGGGAAACCTACCTAGTGTTTGGCCATTTTAGAACATAGTTTGGGCCTTAGATATGGACCAAGTTGGACTAAGGGGTAAAATGGTCATTCTACCCTAAGAAGGATTATTGATTTGGACTAAGTGATATTTAGGTATTGGTAGCTCGGGGAGCCGAAGGATCAGCAGTTTGGGGAATTGCCAGATAGCAGCTAGAGGGATATCAACATGACTTCAGTAGTGAAAGGTGAGTTTCCTCACTATGTGCATGGATTTAAGGCCACAATGTCATCCAAGTATGTTTGTGTTTAGTAGGAAGACCCAGCGTATTAGCCCTAGGAATTGTATGTTATATGTTCCAAATCACGATCTGATGACCGAGCGAGGCCCGGGGAATGTTAGTATGCTACAGGTCTTTGTGATTCTTGCATGTGTCGATACAATAGGTTTCAGACCAAGGTCCAATGTCGGGGCAAGGCTGAAGTATGTTTATATGGTAGTATGTTCCGGACTAGGGTCCGATGCCTGGGTAATCCCGATGAAGATTTATATGTGCATGTTAGATTATACTTGTTATCTTTATGATACTTGTATGTTCCTTGTAGGGAGGTGAGTGTAGGCGGGGGCTCGTATCTCAATAACAACAGGAGTGTTGATGGGGTTCCATAGTTCATTAGTAGCAGACCAGGGGCGGGGCCCAAATTAGGCAAGGCCTTAGTACAAGAGTATAGTAGAGTATGTTTACTTTAGGTACTAGTATGTTATATGTTTGTATGTGTATGGTGGACGAGGCCCAGAGACAGTCGGGGCCTATGAGAGACAGATTTGTATTCCGAGCGGGGCTGGATGCCAGGCTAGGCCTAATGTCGGGCGGGGTCCTGATGCCGGAGCGAGTACGATGTCGGGCAAGTCCCGATGCAGCGGTTGGGGGCCCAGTGTGTGGTTATATGTAGGGTATGGGGTAGATGGGGAACTTACTAAGCTTCGTGCTTATAGTTTTCAGTTTTGGTTCAGGTACTTCCAGTAGTGGAGGGAAGAGCTCGGGATGATTGCATGGCACACACCAAAAAGTTTAGCTTGGGATGTTTCACTCTGTTAAAATAAGCTTGTTTTGAATTAATACTTGTTTTGATAAAACAACTTATGTTTATGAAAGAAATGATTTGACAATTATGGTTTGTTTAATTATTTAAAAATGAAAATTTGGACCGTATTTTTGGGAAGTTTCATGGATCAATAACACAATATATATATATATATATATATATATATATATATATATATATATATATATATATATATATATATATATATATCATTGATTTACATAATCAGTCCCCGTTAATTTAATTAGTCTCTTTTGATCACTAAATTAATTCCAAATTAACTCTTTATCAATATTAATTAAATAATAAGAGTTCATATTAATATATTAGAACTTATAATATATTAATAAATCATAAATAACATCTTACTCAAGTATCCATCCTCAAATTGTCTTGGTGATATGTAACCCGAAATGGACCATGTTACTCTCGGGTCAAATACATACAAATTATAGTTATGGGCTTAGACACCTAATCCAATAGTCTCCCACTTGGATAAGTCTAATAACTATTATTGGAAGTATGACTCCACAACCCGACTAGAAATCGTAGCTCTTAAAAGCCGTTGTCAAACTCTGACCCAGTCAATGACACGTCGATTAGATAAATGATCATATATTCCTCCATTCTACAAGATATTATACGGGCTGAGACATGGATTATAATTATTCTCTCTGTCCATCTGTTGTTTCTCGATTTCCGATGTATGACGACTGACTAATGGAACAAATGAAATCAGTCTAGGCTTGGCCAAGCGCTTAGGTTTGTCATCACTAAATCATCGAGGGGCCCACATATATCGCTTTTATCCCTCTAAGGGTAAAAGGAATGGATAAACTTCGACTCAAATTCTTGCTTGTACTTACTCATAAAATCACACACAACAATATGTTTTATAACACCAAGTTACTGGTGCGTTTACATATGTCAATGTGCAACCGACTTGTAAACTAAAACTCACATGTCTTGGTTTCAAGAATATAAGATATTATCATCTCACAATCACTCATGATAAAATCCATGAAGTGATTAGATGAGCATGGGTTTAGTCCAATACTCAGACCTTATGAGCACTCATGAATCTTGTATCAAACGTTTTCTATGTCTAAACACTTCAGACAATCTACAAGCCAAATTCATGACAGTCTTGCCTCAATACGTACTTCCAAAGTATGATCGACTGTGGATAGTTTGAATAACCTATTTATTCGGGAAGTTAAAATATGTAAAGTGAAACACAAGAATAATCGAATCCAATATGGTCTCAGAACTTATGAATATAAATAAAACACCTTTTATTTAATCACCATATTGATTACACATTATTCATTGTATAATGTTCCGATTAATACTCTTAATACTTGAATTAAAACAATAGTTATCCCATGCTCCAAGCACGCACACTATGTTTTCCTATGGTCCTTTCTTTGTGAAATAGATCAATTGAAAGCATTTCAATGACACTCATTTTACAATTCCAAATCCTTACCGTAAATGTAAGAATACCAAATTCTTGTCATTTACTGTAATATGTTAGATTCTAAACTTAAATGCAATGACCCTATTGTAATGACTATGCACAAAAGTCACAGAGACTTGGAAATATATATCACAAAGTATTCCAATGGAGAGCAATTTCATGGAAACGAAGTCTCACATTTAAAGTACATTCCTTTGAAAATCCTTCTTGCATTCAGTTTTCATATCCAGTTCTGGTCCTTTTTCCCTCTTAATTCCCTAGGCATTTGGAAAATTCATGTAGGGTTTCAAAGCACTCCATGGATGAATGCAATTGGCCCCTTTGATGAAGTGTAGGTTAAAAGCCTAAGACTTGTCTTTTCCATATAAATAGTCATGTATTATTCATTATTAGGGTTAAGAGAGTGAGACAAAATGTAGCCGCCACGTGAGTTTTCTTATGTAGTTTTAGATTCTTTAGTCTATGCTGAAAGTGTAATTTATTCCCCCTGTTTTCAATAAATCGAGTGATCATTCGACCTAATCTTCATATTTGTGATTGTTCTTATTTTCCGCATCTTGTTCATCAAATCTCAATCAAAGTTTTCATCCCAACAAATGGTATTAGAGCGGGTCTTTGAAGATCTATTGATTTTTGAAGAATTGGTGCTTAATTTGGTGATTTTCTACACATATATTGAAGATTATTGGTGTTTTGACAGTATGGAATCGATTTTTCTTTTCAAGCAACTATTCATGAAAACTTATGTTTTTTTGTTACTGTTCGTTCTATGTTATTCTTGTCCTTCATATTGTTCCGATTTTCTTTCCTGGACGCTTATCTAATTCACGATGATTATTTATTCTCAAACTTAAGTCAAAGTGGTTCACACATTTTTGTCGCCTCAGATTTAAACATTGTTTGTTGATTCCGTTCGAGATTTATTCTTCACACGATTTTTTTTGGATCTTGTTCATAATCTTCTCGATCTAAAAAAAAATTGAAGATTGTTTGTTAATTGGACTATTATGTTTAATTGATGATCAATCACGGATGAGGATGGAGATGATTTAGGATGATATGGGTTTCTGATCTGAAATTGTTCCGAGATACATTGATATGGTGTTTATGGAAGGTGATCGAAACTGTGAGATGTTGTTTGGAATTCATTCAGAAGAAAAAAAAATCGGAATTATGACTGGTATGAATCGGAACTAGAACAAGATTCGCAGTGGGTAGATTGTTGATCGGAATGAGCAGATTGCGAGTCAATTGAAAAGTCAAAATTGGTTGTGATACGGGATGAACTATGAATGAATGTCTTACCTGCGAACGTTCATTGAATGTGATTCGTTGCGGACCTGTGCTTGGATTCGGTGTTACTGGTGATTCGCATCGAGTCTGTGGTCGATTGATTTGGAGCGAAAGGTCAAGGAATCGGGGATTGTGATTCTGTGTTCGCACTCACTTCCCATACAAATGTCAAAATCGATTGTGCTCGCAGTTGGGACTGGACTCGGAAATGCTTTGATTGGAGTTATCGATGGATTGGAATCGGTATTATTGGCTTTCGCTTATGAACATTCGTTTGAAATCTCCGTTCCAATCATATTCATTTAATCGGACGCTAAATTGGAAGAAGATATTAAAGTTTCATTTTTGGTCCCTACAACTTCAGCGATTTGATAGTTTTGGTTCCTGTATTTTTCGTGACTTGGCACTTTTGGTCTATTTCAAGAAATTGTTACAAATGAGGGGGAGTATGACGCGGAATTATTAATTTAGTCCCCTGACTTTCAGAAATGTGACAATTTCAAACCATTTTTTTGAAAAAGTTTACAATTTTAAAGGTTGGAGAACAGTTTTGAATTCATTAACGCACATATTTTTTCGTGAACAGAAAAATAAAGATTCCATCAACTCGTGGCGGTTCGGAAAGTCGTTTTTCGTGATAACGACAAATTTTCATGACTTTTTCGGATTTTATACTTCATTGTATATATCATTTTGTCGCGGGGGAGCACAGTAATTTTATCCATTCAAGATCATTCTCATGACCATAAGAAGGATTTATAATCACGTTTTCGATTATAAATCGGGGGAGAATTTGGTATGGCCATTCGAAATTAGATTTGTGACTTTTCAAAGTTGAAGTTTTTTTGATAAAGCTTGTGGTAGAATTATGAAGGTAGCTTTTACAGTGGAAGTTCTTCATCGAGCTCTGCTAAAGCTTTTACAGAGAAGTATCCTTTACAGTGGAAGTTCTTTATCGAGCTCTGCTAAGGACTTATTATATCTCCGACTTCTAGTATTTTCTCGATCAAGCGGCATTATGAATCTTAAAGTTTGGGTTGTTACATGATATTTTTTGATGGCTTATATCATTAGCTTATTTGAAGATCATTGTGACTTGGAGGGGGAGTTCTTCAAAGACAAGAAGTGATTCGGTTTCTTTGTTCTGAAGTGGGTTTTTATGGCGAGTTTGGTTTTCATGAAGAATTTTTTTTGGGATTACATTCGAAAATGAAGTTTAAAGTCATTACTTCAGTGCTTGATTTATATATCCTAGACCCCGTGTTTGAAGACTATTGAAGAATCAAGATTCGTGGATTGCTTCATATATTCCTCGTTGTAGATCTTTTTATTTGCTAGATGCTTGTTTTGGACGTTAAAGCATTGTCATCTATTCCATACTTTGAGGATGATTGTAGGGTTTCAAAGCACTCCATGGATGATGGCAACGGGCCCCTTTGATGAAGTGTAGGTTAAAAGCCCAAGACTTGTCTTTTCCCTATAAATAGTCATGTATTATTCATTATTAGGGTTAAGAGAGTGAGACAAAATGTAGCCGCCACGTGACGTTTCTTATGTAGTGTTAGATTCTTTAGTCTATGCTGAAAGTGTAATTTATTCCTCCTGTTTTAAATAAATCGAGTGATCATTCGACCTAATCTTCATATTTGTGATTGTTCTTATTTTCCGCATCTTGTTCATCAAATATCAATTAGGGTTTTAATCCCAACAATCAGAACGCATAAATTGTTGGATTAGGTTTCTAAGCCCATAACTATAATTTGTATGTACTTGACCCGAGAGTAGCATGGTCCATTTCGGGTTACATATCACCAGGATAATTTGATAGGATGGATACTTGAGTAAGAGGTTACTTATGATTTATTAATATATTATAAGTTCTAATATATTAATATGAAATCATATTATTTAATTACTATTGATCAAGAATTAATTTGGAATTAATTATGTGATCAAAAGAGACTAATTAAATATATGGGGATTGATTTGGTAAATCAATGATTCCTATAGTGTGGACCAATTGTTATTTAGGATGGACTAAACCAATATGGTAGTCCATGGATAATCCATGGAGGTTTAGCCCATGGAGCCTAAGTAATATGAAAGGTCATGGGCATTAGCTTTTGCATGGATGTAACCCTAGACATTGCCACACTATAAAAGGACTCCCTTAGCACCCAAAATCGATCACTAGCGTTCTTGGAGTTCATTAGAGCCGATTTTGGAGCTAGCAACATCTCTCTTAAGTTCTACTATTTCCTAGGTGTGTTGTGAACCGTTTGAGGCATCACACTTAGGGTGCCAAGTTCTTACAGGCCAAATACTACAAGTTCTACAAGCTACATAAAGAGGTAAACTCCAAACTAGTATTCAATATTGTTTATGTCAATTGTATTCTAGTTGTAAGGTGAATGCTTTGAAAAGAATATTCCATGTATAATTAGAGAAAACATAGATCCAAAGCATTTAGGGTTGTATGTGCACCATAGGATGTTGTAGTATATTAACACCTAACAGTGGTATCAGAGACATGAGTCGTTTTTTGTTATATTGATGCAAATGTTTGATTTTAAAAGTTGAAAGAAAAAAAAACATGAATTTTGTCAGATTTTAAGATAATTACTTGATTATATGAAAAACTAATTATTTGTAAAATTAGAGTCATTTTACTACAAGAGTTAAATTAGGCCAATTTATTAAAAGATAGAATGATATGATTATTTTATTTGTTTTAAAAGTTTGATCTAAATGTTTTTAAGGAGTTACAAATTTTGTCATAAAATTTTGGAACTCAGAAGTCTTTTTTAAAAGTTATGATCTTAAGAGTTTTGAAACTTCCATATGTTATGGATGTGAAAAGTCTCATTCATTAACTCTTTAAGTTATGAATTCCAAGAGTCTTCAAAGGTTACAAAATTTGTTATAAGTGGCTTTGAAGAGTTTCATAACTTGCCCTCAAGTTATGGAACTTGGAAAGTCTCTTTTATGTAATTATAAAAGTTTTCAAGAGTTATAAAACTTGCCCTCAAGTTTTTGAATTTGAAAAGTTTTTTTTGAGACATTGAATTCTAAAACTAAAAGATATTTGAAAAGTTTTCAAAAGTGTAACTCATGGGTTCATAACTTAATAATAAATTAAATAGTTTTAATTTTGTTTTAGCATCTTGATATTTTGAATAACTTATATTACATATTTATGGACTTTATTAATAGTTAATTAAAGTTTTTAATTAAAAAAGAATTGATAATTCGATAATGACATGGTCTAAGGTTAATTAAATTAAGAGTATAGTTTAATTAATAGATTAAACCACTTAGTATTTTAAAAGTTTAAAATACACCCTTATACTATTATAATATTAATAATTTAATATATTATATGTATAAGTAAAAAGTCGGTCTTACCATTAGTAGACCTCATTCATGGAGCCGGTCTATATGGGGGGGGGGGGGGGAGGAGGGAGGGGGTATAAGGTTACTGCCTATAAAATGGTAGTTTAATGGGTGTCCACTCTCACCCACCATTTCCTTGACTGGTGGAGGGTCATTAGTCGAACGAGTTAGATAAGACATTAATTCTCATTAAAAGTATAATGAAAATATCAAGTAACTAAACACTTATAAATTCCCAATCTTAGATACTTAGGAAAAATGTGAATTTGGTGCTAACCCATGAAATGACACTTTCCACCTTGTTAAGTCGTTAGTGGAGCGCATATGGTTAACCGCCACACTAATCTAGGACTGACAGTGTGTGGCAAAGGGTGGCTTGATGTTTGTTATAGATCAATGGAGCGTGTGTGGTTAACCGGCACATTGATTAGGTGATAAAAGACATCGAGAGTACCATGCTAATTTTCATGGTTATTCACATATTGTTTGTGATCCTTGGCATCCCAGTCACAAACTTGAAGCACACAATCGAGATTTAAACATGCCATTGAAAAGTTCAATGAATCTCAAAGGATCTAGGAATTTCAAACCAATTAGAACTTAATAATCAATTTCGTTTTTCATGGTGGAAATTGGTAAATCGTCATTTACCTATCTTCAAATATTTTACAATTGGATTACGACATCCCTCTTCCGAATTGTAAATTATTGTGTTGGGTCCTAGCCTTAATATTTCATTATGGGTGTTATATTAAGGACTTAAATCAACTAAATTGAATTTCTCCCTTATAGATGTCTAGTTCTAACAGATGTGGTCTTCCTCATCCTTTTGGAAAAAGATTTCTTCATAAAGATGATATTCCACAAGACGATCGAGGTGAAAGATTAATCCCTTCTTCGTGTGGTAGTGGAACTTCACTTCCATCCATATCCTCTAATAATTCTCCCTAACCCACAAGTTCAAAGACTTGAAAAGTTCAAGGTTACTCAAGCCCTATTGGCTAGGAAACACCAATATAGAAAGTCGGTGTGTACACATGTCTTGGAGATGAAGTCAAACATTTACAAGCTGGGAAGTTAGGAGTCTATGTCTGAAGGAAGTTGGATGCTGATTTGGTTCTTCATTCACTCCCTGAGTCATATAGCGAGTTCATTAAGGACTACTATATGACAGATCACGACATGACCCTTATCGATATTGCCTATTTTCTTGTTGCTACTGAATCAGCAATGATTTAGTGCACTGGTAAAGCAAGTTTGATTGGAAGATCTACTACCCAAACTTCAATGGACATTGACAATGGTGACATTGGAAGTCCAGAAAAGCTTTCACTTCCCAATGGAAATGGATCGGCCGTGGTCAAGTCATTTGACCAAATGGTAAAGAGAAAGGCTATGTCTGAGATAGTCCCGTGTACCATTCCCAAAGAGTCCATATGTTTCGATTTCCAAGAGAAGGGGCATTGGTTGCAAAGTTTCCATATTTACCTGAAAGATTTCTAGGATGGTAAAGTCAAAAAGTTTGACTCTACTTCAGGTAAGTCCATTATCTAACTCTATTAAGTTCCTATTTAGAGATTCTTCATACATGATGTAATGTAATTACATTTTGATTTTTTTTTAGAATCAAAGGAATGAAAGGAAACTTAAAGAATGAGTAAGTTGATTTTGATCGTGAAGAGATGGATTTCGATCACATGGTTCGATGATCAGAATTTTGAGCTGCTGCTTAAGAGTTATGATATATTGCTTAGGAATAGATAACAACATAGTTTTCACTTGTATTTGCATTGTAAGGACAAGTTTTTCGCAAACTTTTTAATAAATAAAGAAAACTTTTTTTTATCTTATTTTAAGTATCCTTACAATGGCATTTGTGAAAATTGTTGTTTATATGTTTCCATTGATAGCAATATTGGAAAATGGATTGATTCTTTAATTTGTGGTAGTGTCATAATTTACCAAAATGGAAAGATTCTTATGACTCAAATTTCAGTTGGATAGAAACTTGGAATCATGCAAGTTGTATTGTGTGATTTAAGTGAAGGACTAGGGGATCGGGTACACTTGGTTGTGCACTGGTCAGGTCCACCACAAAGAACGATAAGACTATTCATTATGATTTATTAAATTTTAGTAAATATGCTTATACTTACAAGATTAACTGTAATTCTAAACCATTGGAAAGGTTTCAATGTATAGCAGAACGAATAAGAAGAATCAAATTAGGCAGAAAGATAAAGTTTCTCCAATCTGGAAAGAAGGGAGAGTACATGATTATCGTGTTTTATGATTATCTTAGCAATTATGAAACCATATCACAATTGATTCTATAAGGAAATATTAGTGCATTTGTATGCCTAAGAAGAGGAATCGTGAATTGTTGAAATGGTTAAATCAAAAGGTGAATCATACTTCGTTCCAAAATTGAGTCTTAGAGTAACGCCCCAAGATCGAGCCTTGAGTGACATAATCTTAAGAAAGGTTTATAACACTTATCAAATGTAGAGTAAAATGTTTCTTACTCTTGTACATTTGAAAGTGGTAAGTTGTGATGTTTTGGATAAAACAAAGACCAACTAAGGCCAATTGTGTGAAGTGTTTGTCTTGATAAGAAACCACACTAACTCTCTAATATTTGTTTGTCAAGTAATGTTTCTTGACTAAGAGAATCTTATAAGTCAAGAGGTTAGTGGGAGTCTTAAAGATCTTGAAAAGATTCAAGAACTAATCAAGAGTAAACCTATCGTTAATCACTTGCACACGACTTGAGGTTTGTAACCTATTGTGTAGAAATATTCTTGTTTCTGTGCCATTCTAGTTGGTTGACTATGTATGTGAGTTCTATGAGTACTCAATTGTTTGCATGACAACCTGGAAGCAATGGTAGGCCCTTGTGCTGCCAGGTGGCAAGAAATTAAGATTGAACAAAATCAGTCCATATGAGTTTGGATTTGTTACTAACCTTGTCTTGTGATTAAGGTTATAACAAATTCACATGGATAGGAACACATATACCATAAAATCTAAGTGTCATAAGGTTTCTCTCCAAAACATGAAAATTATTGTGAGGAAACGCTTTCACTAAGTAGATCTTAAAAGAGGTAGCAATTGTGATATTTGCATTCTCAAATTCGATTATGATTACAACATCCCTCTTCATAGTTCGAATTATGAGAAATGGAAAAGGTCTAAACATTTGGGACATATTGTTGTAAGCTCTAAAATTGTTTAAACACACATGTGAGCTATCTAAGAAAAGGTGTATGAGTTTGAGAAGCCTAGATAAAGCCTCATTGAAGCATCTTGTATCAGAAATCTGAACTTTGGAAAGAAAGTCAACAAGTATTGATTTCTAGAAGTCCAGATTATTTCTGGGTACATGTTAAAGCTAGTGGGACCATAAGTGTTATGCTCATAAGAATGTATTATTATGCTAGTGGGAGCAAAATTATTACGTTAAGTGTTGCAAGTTAGCAATGTTAATTATAGAAAACAAAAGTTTCAATTCGCGAAGTTGTAGGGTTTGAAAAGTTGTTTTGCTATAATTAAGGGAGAGGAATGCATACTTTATTTCAAATCTAAAAGCTTAGATTGAGATTTTTAATCAAATTTAGTCAAAAATATATATGAATGTTATGTTGAAAAGATTAGATGTAAGGAAATTCTATATATAGAAATATTATAGCAAGAGACTGGTAAAGTATCACGTCTTTATGTGATACATTATGTATCATATCCCATATGTTTTGGGTATAAGATCGATTGCATATGTTATAATATTTATATGTTCTAATTTTCTAAATGCCTAGGGAATTAAGAGGGAAAAGGGACTAGAACGAGATATGACTAAAATGGTTAAGCAATTCTCGAGGACAATCTAAGGTTTACCAAAGATTGGTTGCTTATAGATAGTTGGAAGTATATTCTAAATTTTTGAAGGACCATATTGACATATTCTGAAAAGAGGCAACTCTTGTTCAGAAGTGATAGTCAAAATGGGAATATATAAATGTTTCCATAAGTGGAAGATATTCTTTAAATCTGTGTAATTGGCCTAGTAACAACAATTATTCAAATCTAAATTTAAACCATTACTAAGCAATAAAGAATAAACTCCAATCTTGGTCACAGGCGACATTTTCCTATTTCACATGATTAATTTTATCTTCCCATGATCCACATCCCTACTTCTTTTTAGTCCCTGCAAATCATAACACATGTGAAATCCAAAACCTGTATCAAGGACCCAAGAATTAGTGTGTGATGAGTTGTTAGATTGAATAGTGTAAATACCTGCAAAGGAGGGTTTGATCTTCCCATCCTTTATGTCTTGCAAGTACTTGAGGCAGCTTTTTTTCCAGTGCCCTTTTTCATGACAATGGAAGCAGTTAGCATCCTTCAGATTGGAAAGGGGATTAGCAGAACCAACATTAGTCCCACTAGAAGAGGATCCATCAAGGGACTTTCCTTTGCAGCTCTTGGAGGGAGCCTTCCTCTTCTTTCCCTTCCCATGTCTGATTGCCAGAACAGGGGGTAGAAGTAGTAGTTGTAGGAGTAGACAGAACCGACTTGCCTTTTAGGTTGGTCTCTAGAGTCCTTAAAAGGCCTTGAAGCTTGCTAAGAGTGACCTCCTCCTTTTTCATATGATAGGTCATACGAAACTGATCATAACAAGAAGGTAAAGAGTGTAGAATAAAATATATGGCCAACTCTTCATCAATATTGACATTTAATTTAAGCAAGCAGTCCACAAATCTCTGCATCTTTTGCAAGTGGGTCGTGATGTGTTCACCATCCTTCATTTTGGTTGTGATCATGGAGGCAATGATCTCATATCTCTCCTTCCTTGCAATTTGATGGTATCTTTCCATCAAATCCTGATACATTTCATAGGGATAGTAGTCCTCATAGGACTTCTGCAGCTCAGCAGTCATGGTAGCAATCCTTAGACACGACACCTTTTTCGCATCCCTCTCATGAGTAGTATGTTCAACGATTTGTTCAGGAGTGATAGTGGTCACATTAATCTCCTTAAGCTCTTTATCAAGGACATATTCTTTGTCCTCATAGTGAATAGTCATTTTGATGTTATGAATCCAGTCATTGAAGTTCGAGCCATCGAAATGACCCTCCCACATAGGTTCATGAGGGAGATAGAGCCTAAAGGGATTGGTGTGGAAGCATTGTTTAGGTAGACATCTAAAAAGGAAGAAGAACAAATTTTGGGTTAGATGATAATCCTTAATATTGCACCCAAATGAAATATTAAGGCTAGGACCCAACACAATATTCTACAATTGCGAAGAGGTATGACGTAATCCAGTTGTAAAATATTTGAAGGTAGTAAATGAGATTTACCAATTTCCACCCTGAAAAATGAAATAGATTATTAAGTTTTAATTGGATTTGAAATTCCTAGACCCATTGAGATTCATTGAACTTTTCAATGGCATGTTTAAATCTTGATTTTGCCCTTCAAGTTTGTGACTGGAATACCGATGATCACAAACAAGGAGTGAATAACCATGCAAATTAGTTTGGTACACCCAATGTTACAGATCACCTAATCAATGTGCCAGTTAACCACACATGCTCCACTGATCTATGATTAATATCAAGTTACCCTTTTCCACACATTGTTAGTCCCAGATTAGTGTGTCGGTTAACCACACACGCTCCATTAACAACTTAACAAGGTGCAAAGTACAATTTCATGGATTAGCACCATTTTCACATTTTCCTAAAGTAACTATCATTGGGAATTTAATAAAAGTTTAGTTACTTTATATTTATTATTATATTTTTAATGAGGGAGAATTAGTGTCCTATCCTACCCGTTCGGCTAACGACCTTCCACCAGTCAAAGAAGCGGTGGGTGAGAGTGGACACCCATTAAACCACCACTTTATAGGCAGTAACCTTATACCCCCTTTATGGACCGGCTTCGTGAATGAGGCCAACTAACGGTAAGACTGACTAGTCTAATATATATATATATATATATATATATATATATATATATATATATATATATATATATATATATTAAATTTATAATATTATAAAGTATAAAGGTTGAATTTTAACTTTTAAAACTCTAGGGTTTGTAAATAAAGTTTCATTGATGAGACTTTACAAATTCCAAAACTTGGAGGCAAATTTAGAAAATTGTCAAAACTCCTCACATTCATAACTTATGAGTTTAATAGGATTTTAATGTATGAGACCTTTCATTTTCCATAACTTTAGGACAAGTTATTGAGGTCATTAAAATTTATTTAGATCATTTTCTAACAACTAAATTTATCACATAATTTATGATCTAACTAAACTCATAATCAAGATAATTTCAAGTCAACAATTTGAAAGCAATTTTGTTTATCATATAAAAACAACAATTATTTTAAAGCTTTGACAATTATCTTGTGGCTGGATGAGTACAAGCACTACCATATCATACAAAACTGTTGGGTCGTGTTTTGTATTAAGTGTTGCGTCTGTTGGGCTCGTTTGTTAGTCCGTTTTTGTATCTCCGGTATGGGCATTTCCATCCGTGAGTATAGTAGGGTTTATTATAAATATAGGTGATTGCATGCATCTTAGAAAAGAGATAGTAACGATAGATCAGAGCATTATTCAGAAGTTTATTATTATCGTTCTTGTAACCCTAAATCCTCTACAGCGGAAGTTCTTAGTCGAGCTCTGCTGAGGATTATTCGATCTAATCATTCGACATATTTTGATCCATATTTGTCTTATTTACTATTTTGTGTTCATCGTAATACCTGTTACAAAGATCTAATCGATCTTCAAGTTTGTTTTATAACTTATCAATTGGTATCAGAGCATGAGGCTGTGTAATTCATACACTTCTTTTCTGTGAAAAAGGTTGCGATTAGGGTTATTCCGCATTCACTGATATTATTGAGCCGTCATCCCATAATTGACGTAACTCAACATTTATTTGTGTTTCCCTAATTTAATATATTACAAGTCTGATCTTTTAAACAGGTTTTTCGATCAAGCATGGACGAGTCACAATCTAATCCCATTAACATCTCAAACAACATTGGATCAACGACAAAAATTCCCATCCTTTACACCCAGGATTACGAGGTCTGGGCACATCACTTTGAAGCTTATGTCATCGGATCTGAGGACAATGGATATCTCATCTGGGAAGCAATCGTATCTGGACCGTTCGCTCATTCAGCAACTTCAAGAATTATTAAAACTCAGAAGGAGTATAATGATCTTCTGAAAGATGTTATTGCTCAAGACGAAAAAGATAAATTTCAGTGCAATATTAAAGCATTGAGACTAATCAGATTCGCTCTTCAATCTGACACTTTCAGGCTGGTGAGTTCGTGCAGCACTGCTAAAGAAATATGGGATAGGCTGCGAGAGTTATATTCTACGGACGAAGATCTCGAGCATTCCATTCAAACCTTGCTTTTGTCCGAATTTGGTGAATTCAAGCAGAGTCCTGAAGAAACTGTAACTCAGACGTTCAATCGCTTCAATCATCTTCTTAGTAAGATGATTAAACATGATAGTGAAAGGAAGTTGATTGAACAAAAGGTTGCATTTTTAAACGGTCTCAGATCTGAGTGGAGGGCGGTTGTGTCCACTGTTAAAGCGTATGAGCAATTCAAATCTTACTCTTTGGCGAAACTGGTAGGGATTTTGAAATCCCAAGAAAAGATTGTGTTACAGGAGAAAAATGTGGTTTCAAGCTTGGGATCATTGGCCCTTCTGTCCAAAAGCAAAGCTGTGATGGAAGATGAAGACCTCAACCTAGAGGATTATGACCTTACCTCTGAAGACTATGCAATGATGGTCTCAAACCCAAAGAGGTTCATCAAGAAAAGGTTCCCTACAAATAAGAACCGAAATTGGCAGGGAAGTTACAGTTCTGAAAAGGTTAGGGAAGAACCGAAGGCAGAAGAACCAAAGAAGGAACCGAAAGCTGAAGGAGATTCGGGTGTGAGCTGCTATTATTGTGGAGGAAAGAACCACTATGCCAAAGATTGTGTTCTCAAGAAAATGACAGAAAAGGATGAGGAGAAAGACGAAGAAACTGTGCTGTTGAAAAAGCTGGAAGAGATCAAAAGAAAGAAATCCACTGCTAACCCCTCTATGAATGCTTTAATTGTGCAGGGTTCGGTAGCGGATGATGAGTTCGGTAGCGTGGAGGTCTGGTCAACCGATTCTGAAGATGATGAAGTCAGGAAGCCATCTCATGGAAAGGCCTATGTTGCAAAAGGTGAAGGGAGCGATGGAAAGTGTTTAATGGTGTCAGATGTATCTCAGATGAGGGGATACAACACAGATGGTGGGAATAAAGACACAAAGGAGCGAAAGGACTTGTGCTTCACAGCAAAACCTCTCAGCGTGCAGTTTAACGAGCTTGATGAATTAATCAAGAAGGTACAATCAGTTTTTGTTTCATTCAAAGTCCCACAAAGCTCATATGAAAAAGAACTAAAAAATGTTAATTCAAGAATCTCTCATCTAGACAGCAGTTTAACTCAATCACAGGTCACCAATTCTAACCTAACTGACCAAATAAGCAGGGTATCTTCAAAGAGTGAGGAACGGAGTATGTGGATCGAGCTAAAGGAGTCGGAGTTAATCAAATCCAAGGATGAAAACATTTATTTACAAAGAGACAATTTAAAACTTTTAAAACAGAGAAATGTCTTTTGTTTAATTGCTAAGCGTCTTTACACTAATATCACTCAACTTCATTTAAACTGTGAAATAGGGCAGAAAATTCATCGCATGATTTTGCCCTTCCTTGAGTTTAAGGAGGATGAAATTGACGCTGAAGCATATAACTGTGAAAGTGTTGTTTCGTCTGAGGATGTTAATCCGACATACATGTATGGTCTAGACAAAATCGAATCTTTCATAAAGTCCAAGGACCATAAAGAAATGCTGAAAAATCTTTTGGATGAAAATGATAAACTAAAACTAAGAACCGAAACCATACAAAAGTTTGACTCATTGAATGCCAACCTGAGCACAGAAAATAAAATTGATGTTGAAAATGCATCTGAGCTCAATGAGGACGATGATATGAGTGAAATTTATGTTGAAGACACAGTTGACTGTTCAGAGTTTGTCAAGAGCGAACCCAAAAAACACAAAAATCTTATTTCAGAAAATTTTGTGGAGTTTGCTCGTCTGTCCCAACAAAAGTCCCCGATCCTTGAAGAAAAGGCTGTTGTATACCAAAAAGTGAGAACAACTCCAAATCAAGTGTATAAAGTCACAGGCGTAACAGAACATCAGACAGCCGAACTCACAACTATTGTAAACGAAGATAATGCTGATGGTTGTGATGAGTTCTTCTGGTCTGCTCCTATTGACAATGCTGACGAAACAGTTGGTCTGTCAGAAAGGACTTCATGGAAAACCAAAGGCAGATATGTGCTAGAACCTTTGAACAAACCTGATAGCTTCGACGTGCCAAGTACTAGTGGTACAAAAGATGTTCCTGAAGAAAAAGGAGTTTCTGCAAAAGAAGTCACCCCTTCAAGCGACACATCATCAGTTCAAAGTGAACCTGCTGACAGAAAGCAAAAACAAAAAGCGAATATCCATCGTCAGTCGAAGCAGGTGAGAAATCAAAAACAGCAAAGGAATCAGAGATACAAGAAGAATCTCTCTGAAAGAAAACAGTTCTGGCAATCTCAAAATGTCCATTTCTCTTATCATGAAAGGAATCTAAAGTCAGAGAAAAGCACTGTTAGGTCACAAGAGAGTCATAACAACCGAAGAGAGAGGTTCGGTTCTGAAAGTCAAAACAACCGAAAGGATACGTTTGGTTCAGAAAACACTATCTACCGAAAGCAGAGGTTCGGTTCCGAGAGCAAAAATAGACCAAAGATCTAAGTTCGGTCCCACTAATGATCAAAAACAAAAGGTTCAATTAGAATCTCAAGCCAAGAAATCATCTCAGTCTAACTTCTCTCGTTCTTCTTCTTCTAATTCTTTTAATTCCTCTCAACCTCTTTCTAAATTCAACTCTGTTCGCACTCAAAAACCTAAATCATCAACAGATATGAAAGGAAAATCAAAGTTTTCATCAGTTGAAACAAATCAAAATAATCCCAGAGTCCAAATACCTAAACCAGAATCCAAACCGAAAGAATCAAATCCCAATAAAATTAAGGTTTTCACCATTAAAAAGAAAGATGAAACAACGTTAATGAAAAGAACATATCTTGTTGACATCTCTCTTACTATTCATGTTCCTGTGAAAGGCTCACGTGGACCCAAGAAACTTTGGGTTCCTAAATCTGGTTAATTTTTGCAGGTTATTAGTGACGAGCAGTTTGACGAAGAATGGTATATTGACAGTGGCTGCTCATGTCACATGACAGGAAGGAAGGAAGAGCTGAGGGAATTCCGGTCTCTTTCAAACAGTGGAAATGTCAAGTTCGGGAACAACTCCTTCGGCACCATAAAAGGCTATGGAATGATTACAAATGGTGATTTTACGATTAGGAAGGTTGCATACGTTGAAGGACTACAACACAACCTCATCAGTGTATCTCAGCTTGTTGGAGGTACCGGTCTCAAGGTTTCATTCGATGATGAGGGTTCGGAAATAATTGAGAAGAAAACTAAAAGAGTCATTCTCAAATCGGAGCGCAAAGGCGAAATGTTTCCCCTGAACCTCAAACCCATCAAAGGGAATCCAGCTATCTGCCTGTTATCCAAAGCACAATCTGACGAAAGGTGGCTGTGGCACCGAAGGCTCTCTCATCTCAACTTTAAGGACATCAACAAACTTGTCACTGGAGGTCATGTTCGAGGTCTTCCATTGCTCAAGTTCGATAGAGAACATTTGTGTGCTGCATGTGAAATGGGGAAGCAGAGTCGTCAAAGTCATCCATCTATTATAAACACTAAAGTTGTTGAACCACTAGAGTTAATTCACATTGATCTGTGTGGTCCATCATCTATCGAAAGCATCGGCGGTAGCAAGTACATTCTTGTCATTATTGATGATTTTTCGCTTTTTACATGGGTGTTCTTTCTGAAGCACAAATCTGAAGCGACTCTCAAGATGAAGACGTTTATCAAGCAGATTGAAGTACAGCTAAAGAAATTCGTTCGCAACATCAGGAGCGATAATGGTTTAGAGTTCAAAAATAAAGAATTCGAAGAACTCTTAGCCGACAAAGGAACCAGTCAAAACTTCTCAGCTCCCTACACCCCTCAACAAAACGGGATTGTCGAAAGACGAAACCGATCTTTGTGTAAGGCGGCCCGAAGCATGCTAAGTTTTGCTTCTTTACCTTTATATTTTTGGGCTGATGCCATTGCTGCTGCTTGTTTTACGCAGAACAGGTCATATCTCAATAAGCGATTCACTCTCACTCCTTATGAGATCATCAACAACAGGAAGCCAAATGTCAAATTTTTCCATGTATTCGGCTCACGGTGCTTCATCTTCAATTCTAAAGAACATCGTAACAAGTTCGATGTCAAAGCCGATGAAGGGATATTTCTGGGCTATTCTCTCACTTCTAAAGCCTACAGGGTATTAAACAAGCGCTTGAGGAAAATAAAAGAAACCAATTATGTAACTTTTGATGATAGCTATGTCAAAAAGCTTAAGGCCAAAGAAGACACAGTTGCAGAAATCTTTTCTCACACAGGCCAAGTCACAGCCTCGATTGCAAACCTATTTGAGAAGTTCGTCGAGTTATTTGATGAACCAGAGAAGGCAACTCTCTCGGAAGTTAGTGCAGCAGACAATAAAGTAGATCATTTGAAGCAACTCATCGAAGATGCTACCAAACAAATGAATGAAGGAGGATCTTGTTCCAATGAACCTCTACAGCACAATGCTTCAATCGAGGGGGAGGATCCATCTTCTTCATTACAGAAGAGTTCACATGTTGAGGGGGAGGACAGTTCTCAAGCTACTCCCGAACGATCAGCAGTACCCGAAGGTTCTACAACACCCGAAGGTGCTACAACACCCGAAAGTGCTACATCACCCGAAGGTGCGTCAACACTCGAAAGCTCGATACCGCCCAAAACCCCTGTAGCTCAAGAAACTCAAGACATACCTGAAAGCTTATCTGTTGAGGGGGAGAATGTTGATATGCTTTATGACGATGACAGTCAATCTAAACTAGAAGAGATGGTAAACGCTGAATTGGATCCATCCTATGATCCAAATTACCCTCCTCTTGTCAAATGGACCAGAGATCATCCTGTCTCCCAGGTTGTCGGTAATGTCTCTGAAAAGGTTCTGACCCGATCACAACTTAAGGCAAAACAAACGTCCTTGCTTTCAAAAGTAGAATTCTGTATGTTTAACTCCTTCGTCTCAAAAGTTGAACCAAAGACAATTAACACTGCTCTTGATCACTCCGATTGGGTTCAAGCTATGCAAGACGAATTGAATGAATTCGAAAGGAATAAAGTTTGGCGCCTCATTCCAACTCCTCAAGATGCCTCAGTTGTTGGTCTCAAATGGGTCTTCAGAAATAAAATGGACAAGGAAGGCAACGTGATACGAAAAAAAATCGTGTTTGGTGGTGAAAGGATACTGTCAGGAGGAAGGAATTGACTATGAAGAAACTTTTGCTCCTGTAGCTTGGCTGGAATCTGTTAGAATATTTCTTGCCTATGCTGCACACAAAAACTTTGAAGTCTACCAAATGGATGTCAAGTGTGCATTTCTAAATGGAGAACTTGAAGAAACCGTGTATGTGGAGCAACCTCCTGGATTCGTCAATGAAACGTACCCCAATCACTGTTACATTTTGGACAAAGCCGTATATAGACTGAAACAAGCTCTGAGGGCCTGGTATGAAACGCTAACCAAATTTTTAAAGATGTCAAAATTCAAACAAGGTTCGGTTGACCCAACCTTCTTTCGTAAGAAGGAAGGTAACCACCTTATGATTGTTCAAATTTATGTCGATGATATCATCTTCGGCTCAACGAATCCTGGCTTAACAGCTGAATTCAGAAAGCTGATGGAGACTAAATTTGAAATGAGCTCAATGGGTCCAATTAACTTTTTCCTTGGTTTAAATATTAGACAGGGACCCGAAGGCATCTTTATTAATCAGGAGGCTTACACGAAGACTCTCCTTGTAAAATTTGGCATGAAGGGAGATTCAAAGGTTAAAGTTCCAATGGCGTTCGGCACCAAGCTCACTCCATCCTTGGATAAGCCAGCAGTTGATATTATGCTATATCGCCATATAATCGGCTCTCTGATGTATCTTACTGCTAGCAGGCCTGATATAATGTTCTCTGTATGCTAGTGTGCTAGATTTCAGGCGAATCCACGAGAACCTCATATGCTTGCAGTGAAGAACATACTCCGTTATCTCAAGCGAACTACCTCTTTCGGCCTATGGTATCCATCCAACTCAGGCTTTTTCGTTCAAGCCTGCTCAGATGCAGACCTTGGAGGTTGTGGACTAGACAGGAAAAGCACCACGGGAGGCTGCCAATTCCTTGACGGGAAGTTGGTTAGTTGGCAATCAAAGAAACAAACCTGTGTGTCTTTATCTACAGCTGAAGCGGAATACATTGCAGCTGCCTCCTGTACTTCTCAAGTGATTCGGATCCAAAGTCAACTCTGGGACTATGGACTCAATATGAAAAAGATCCCACTATATTGTGACTCTGAGAGTGCAATTAGGATCTGTCATAACCCAGTGCAACACTCCAAGACCAAGCACATAGCACTGAGGTATCACTTCATTAAAGATCATGTGGAAGATGGGAACGTTGAAATTCATTTTGTTCGAACCACTGATCAACTGGCTGACATCTTCACCAAAGCTCTTCCTGAAGCGTCGTTTAACAAAATTCTACAAGGGCTAGGTATGATGGAATCAGATTCCGTACCAAAAATTAGCACTCATTCTCAAACGTAAAAAGCGAAATAGACCGAACGTTCGGGTTCGGGTCTTGTACTAATGTACCGAAATGAACCGAACGCTCGGGTTCGGTTGAATAATCTGCTTTTCGCTCATCAATCAAAGGTAGTTTTCTTGGTTGTAGATCTTATGTATAATTGCTCCAATTGCATTTATTTTTTTTTATCAAAGTTATTCTCTTTTTAAAACTTATTTTCTTTAACAATCGAAATATACCGAACGTTCGGGTTTGGTTCCAAAATTTGTCTTACCCGAAATAGACCGAACGCTCGGGTTCGGTTCCAAAGTTTTTCACAACCGAAATAAACCGAATGCTCGGGTTCGGTTCCAAATTTTTTTTCTCTCTGTAATTTTTTTTCTTTTGTCTTATTTTTTATTTCATCTTTTATTTATTCATAAAAACTCCAAAAATATTTTTTTTATAAATTCAAAAACTCCAAAAATATTTTGTTCTTTATTTTCTTTTTGGCTTTAATTTTATGTGTGTGTTCGTTTATGGGGAAATTATTAAATTAGCTAAGTGTCCCTAGAAGCATGCTGCTGTATGTGTCCAAAGCCTCACCTGATTCTGAATAATAGGCCTTACTGACTTGGTATAAACAAACCTTGTCTTCCCAATTAGGCTTCCTTATTTATTCTAATCATGAGCTACCTAACTCTCTTCTCACATGAGATAAGAGTTTTCTGCTTGGTCCATTTTTTCACAGCAGAGGTACTTTGTTTTCTTACACCATCTAAATTGCATTTCTCCATCACTTTCGTTTCACAAAAGTAACCCTTGAGACTCTCAGAAATTACCACTGAGGTTTATGGTTACACAATTTCTGTGTTTATGATCTTAGTTTCGTGTCACTACGATCTAAGTGAAACCCAAAATTCAATACCCAATACGAATTGACGGTGAACAATTAATTTGCTCTAGTATTCACTAATGAATTGACGTACGTACCTCCTTGAAATCTCAAAATTTTCTTTTGTGTGATTCCTATGAAATTGTTAACACCCATAACATTTCTTCCCTTGGGATCCAATTTTAAATTTTTGTTGAGATTTTCTTACAATGTCCTAGCCAAATTAAATTATCTCCAACCTACTTGTTCAATAGACTACACCGGTCTCACAAGTACTTCGTTCGATTTCTATCTTATATCAAGACTAGGAATTTTGAATCGAAGCGATAGCCACCTTAATAAGCCTAGTTAAAAGAAGCCTTTCAACACTTCTTAATAAGTGTTTGATCGTTATTCAACGGGAAACCACACATACACTTTAAGGTCTCTCTTGACTTTGAAGGAAGAGATTCGTGCCCGGGATCATTTGTTTCGTGTCTTAATTGACATCACATATTTTCCAAAAAAAAAAATTTGCTTTATTTCTTTTCTTTTACACCCTAAGCACGAAAATCTTTGATTTTCCAAAAATTCAGGTTCTATTAATTACAAGGCATTTTTCTTGGATTGGCAGTCGGTTAAAGGCTGTGGTTGATTTTTAATCCACGTGGCGGTATTTTTCAAAAGATGTCGTTACAATTTAAAGGGATAAAATGAAGACATGCTGACTTAGGCGGGAGTCTAATCAATTTGATTTCCAACGGCGCTAAAAGGGAAAGCGTGCGAATCGGAATCGTTTAATCTCCAAACGACGCAAGAAGGGCGCGTGTGAATCTGAACCGTCTCATCTCCAAACAGCGCCTGATGGGAAGGCGTGTTATTTGGGATCTAACACTCTCTCTCATGCGTGATCATCGGCAACCCCAACTATCACGCATCAGCGAACTCCGGGAAAACCCTTCGTTTTTTTATAGAAGATTTAGGAAGATCTTTCTCTCTCCTTACCCCACAGTATAAAAGGCAACATCCTCCACCGTTTACCTCTTTACTGCAATTAAAATTCCCAGAGCGCAAGAAATCCCTGAACCTTCACTGTTCATCATCTTCTCTACTTTCTTCAAGCAATCGTAGATTCATCTTCTGTTCATGCAACATCCCACATACTGCCCATTCGCCCACAACAAAGCCTAATCATCGATTTATCCCCTCATGTGTACGATGCCTTCATGTTCCCCATTATCGAGTGTTTGAAGTTTTCGCCGATTGCTCCTGCACTTACAAGAGCTGAATCCGTTCCGATGGAGTTCTTGTCGCAGATCTTTGTTACTGCTCACTACGACAAGGTCGTTGACAGAATCTTCTTTGATATTTTTCAGCACAAGGCCTCAATTTCAAAGCAAAGATTTTGCTCTTTGTTAGGGTTTGAACCTGATTCCTCGAGGGTTAACCCTGAAACGATTCCAATGGGTTATTTGTTCAACATGTTTTACAACATGGGTTATACGGAGGTGCTTACTACGGTCAGGAAGTTCAAGAAGGCGTGCCTACCACCACAGTGGAACGGGATATTCACTGTTCTATTCAAAGGGTTATCTGAAAGAAGTGTTGGATCTGATGGTGCCAGTCGGTTGTTTTTGTCCATAATGTATGGTGTCTACAATGGCATCAACATGGATTATGGGTTTGTTCTGTGGCAACAACTCATCCAGAGTCTCTCCTCTACATCCAGACATTCTGAAATTTCATACGCTAGGTTCTGGACTCTGATCACGAAATGGGTGATGGACAAGTACCACATTCCCATTGTTGTTGGTGCTCCAATGTCTTCGATTGGTACCTTTCATACCACGAAGATCATTGTATTGGACGCTTTAAAGTTTCCATTCAACGGTTCAATTCCGGAAAATATGTATGACGATGTTCCTGCTGATAGCCGGATTATCCAGACGTACAAAGGATTCAAGCGTTCTGGTCCGAGGGATCTCACTCCGGAGATGTTGAAGTCTATTCATGACGCCGACAAGCCTGCTCCAAGAGGCAAAAAGGCTGATAAGGGGAAACAAGTGGCAAAAGGAGCTAAAGGCCCTTCTCCAAAGAAGAGGAAACCAACCAAGTCTGCTCAGTCTCCGCAGCAAAAGCGCCGAAAAACTCAGCCCAAGCGAAAGCTGATCATCGCTTCCTCCTCAAGCGAGTCTGAGGGTGAGAGTTTGAATTCTGACGTATCTCCACGAAACAACACTCCACCCAGATCTCCTACCCCAGAAGTTCATGCCTCTACTTCTCCCATTAACACTCCACCTAAAACTATTCCTATTTCTATTCCCCCCATAACCTCCACTACTTCAATACCATCCACTTCGATCCCCATACCAACACCAATATTCACCGAAGCAACCACAACATCCACTACAGATGTTCGAGCCAACGTATCTGATACGGGGGTTCATACTGATGCACCCAAAACCACAAAAGCATCCGAACCTACACCTATACCCGAAACAAATCAACCTGAACCTACCCATACTACTACACCACCAGCTTCACCACCACCACCTTCTCCTGGTCATGTTTCAGAGGGCGAAGAACCATTCCTTGGCGGGGAAGATATGACGTTTGACTCGGTCTACTATAGTCCGTTTCAAATACAGAGTGATGACAATGACGATGCTCCTGTCACAAAACAACATCTCAAGGAGCTCCATGACAAAGTTGATTTACTCATCGCCTCCTCTTCCACTTCTCAGTCATCCCTTTCTGAAGATGCAGTTCAGAAGATTGTTGACGCTTTCTCTAAGGCTCAGCAAGATTCCATTGCTTCTGCAACCTCCGCCATCGACGCCTCAACAAAAGCCTGTCAGGCTGCGACCGAAAAAGTCGATAAACTATTTTATGATGCGTCTTCCCTGTTAAAGTCTTTACAGGAGAGTGCAAATGCTGCAAAGACTATGTTGGAACCAGTTGTTCAACAGCTAGCAACGTCAGTTTCTACTGAGTTGAAGTCATTCGCTTCTTTTCGTCAACTGCTTTCAGACGATAACTCAGCCTTTCGCACAATCATTGACGAGCGTCTCTCGAAGCTCCAAGAAGATTTGGCTGCTGAGAACTCTCTTATGGATGTTCTTGCCAAGAAGACCACTGCTCTGAAGGTCAAGAGTGTTCAACTCTCCCGCTCTCAACAGGAGATTGACTCTCTTCGGTCCGAAAGGGAGGTGATAAAGACGTGTGTTTCGGATGTCCACTCTGCCATCTCAAACATCCTCGAAGCACATGATCCTATCCTTAACTATTCTGTGAGGTGTACCCTTGCAGAGAAGCTCGCTCCCGCCCTTGCCCTGCTAAGCAAAATCGAAGGGCTACTTGATTTCGTGTCCATTCCGAAACAAGGGGGAGAGAAGGAATCTGTATCCCAACCACCTCATTCCTCAAAGGCAACTCACACTACCGAACCTCCTCTAGTAGGCCAAGCCTCCGGTTCGGGTGTGAAAGACAAAGGCAAAAATATTGCTGAGGAAGAAGACAAAGAAACAATTGCCGACTTGTTGAAGCGTAGAAGTCGATGCAATGAGGCTGATGTCAGTGCTCGTGTGGCAAAAGAGGCTGAAGAAGCTGAACGAAAACAGAAGGAAGCCCACGACCTTCTTGAGAGTAGGAAAACTCTTTTTCCTGCCTGGACTCTCGAGAGGATGATTAAAGAAGTCATTGACACACCGAGTATCTTGTGGCTGGAACCTGTAATCTCTTTTGAGTGTTCCAATATTGTCGACTCTCAGTTTGACATGCCACTGACCCGAAAGGCGTTCATCTTTCATGCCTTCTCCAACGTTGCAGAGTTCCCTCATCCTCATCCACAGGTTGATCGGGACTTAACCGATTTCTATCTGAAGGCTGCTCAACCTCAGTATCAGACTTGGAGCGCTCAGAAGATTATCAACGTTCGGGTCTTGAAGCTGTATACTGAAGGGAACTTCATTAACATTCGGTTCAAGGTACTTCAGGGATCTGCCAAAACTGAACATGCCATTTCCCTTGCAGATCTTCCAAACCTTATTCCCCATGATTGGATTATCTTGCACAACATTCTTCTCACCAACGAAGCTGAATATGGTCCGATCATCGACCATCTCAAGAGGATGTTGGTGTGCTACATCATGGAAGTTGCGCTGATGGATCAGGAGATAGCAAGCGTATTTAAGAAGAAACCAAAAATATCTCCTGTTGGCTCTGCCAGTGATCTGAACCAAATGCAGATGGGTAGAATTGACTCAAGATGGAATTCAGTCATGTTCACCAGAAACGAAGGACAGAAATGTCTTTTTGCCTTGGCTGACAAACATTTGTACACTACTGCTTGCTTAGAGCATGTTTTGGGGATCATCCACAGATGCAAGCAAAACTCAGCGGATGATGTCAAGTACTTCGATGACATGATACAATGGTACATTCGGTTCAGACAGACTATTCTTGCTCTTATCACACGTTTGTTTGATACTGTAAAGAAGACACCCGCTGCTGGCCCGAAGAAGAAGTAGTCTCGCTCCAATTTGACGCAAAGGGGGAGATTGTTGGGTCGTGTTTTGTATTAAGTGTTGCGTCTATTGGGCTCGTTTGTTAGTCCGTTTTTGTATCTCCGGTATGGGCTTGTCCATCCGTGAGTATAGTAGGGTTTATTATAAATATAGGTGCTTGCATGCATCTTAGAAAAGAGATAGTAACGATAGATCAGAGCATTATTCAGAAGTTTATTATTATCGTTCTTGTAACCCTAAATCCTCTACATCGGAAGTTCTTAGTCGAGCTCTGCTTAGGATTATTCGATCTAATCATTCGACATATTTTGATCCATATTTGTCTTATTTACTATTTTGTGTTCATCGTAATACCTGTTACAAAGATCTAATCGATCTTCAAGTTTGTTTTATAACTTATCAAAAACATTTCCAATGATCCAAAATAGTTCGTGGTAGTTACTAGAAATATCTAAACCAAGCCAAGAAACTAAAAATTCTGCAAACAAAGCCTTCAACTCGTCGAGTGCATGAGCTGGACTCGGCGAGTTGCTCTATTACTAAGTGGACTCGTCGATTCTTTTCATGGACTCGGTGAGTTCACCAGTCAGAGGACAAAATTTCGACTTTTTCAGCTTTGAAAAACTAGTAAGCATCAAATATAATAGAAAAAAAATCCTAGGCTCAAATACCACTATTGGGTTTTGAGCACTATAACACTCCTATGGTGCACGTGCAACCCTAAATGCTTTGGATCTATGTTTTCTCTAATTATACATGCATTTTCATTTTTTCCAAAGCATTCTCCCTAGCTAGCATACAATTGAAGCTATACAATATAAACATAGTTAGATGCTTACCTCTTGAGTAGGGTAGAGTTCTTGACCTTTGAAAGCTTGAGCACCCCAAGTGTGATGCCTCTAATGGTTCACAAATACCAAATGCAAGAGGAGGCTTTGGAGTAAAGGTTATTTAGCACAAAATCAACTTTACTCTCTTAGAATGTATGTGGGTGCCGATTTTATCTCTAGGGTATTTATAATGTGGCAAATGCTACGGTTACAATTTGTAAACCTTAATGACCTTTCATATACTTAGGCTCCATTGGTTAACCTCCATGGACTATCTCAATGGTTTAGCCCATCCTCAGTAACTATGAATCATTAGCCCAATTATAAGAATGATTGATTTACCTAATCAATCCCCACATATTTAATTCGCCTCTTTTGATCAAAAAATTAATTCCAAACTAATTCTTGACCAATACTAAATAAATAATATGATTTCTCAATTAATATATTATACTTATAATATATTAATAAATCACAAATAACCTTATTCTCGAAAGTCCATCCAATCAAATCGCACTGATGAAGGCAACCCAAAAGAACCATGCTACAATTGGGTCAAGTACATCACAGTTATAGTTATTGGCTTAGACACCAAATCCCAACAGTTGCTACATCAAGAACAATAGGGATCAACTAGGGAAATTTGCACCCAAGGTTGATGAAGGTATCTTTCTTGGATATTGCCTTCATGTTGCAGCCTATAGAGTTTTCAACAAAAGAACCAGGGTGATAGAGGAAACAGTGATGTCACTCTTGATGAAAGTTATGTAAGGGTTCTGGATCCAAACAACTTTGGTCCTCAAATGATAGTACCTTTTGATAAAATGAACCATCCATCACCTGCTAATGCTTTTACTCTAGTCCGTGCTATTGAAATAGATTTTGATTTTCTCTTTCCAACTCAACCTTCTGCCCTAGAATCAGAAATGCTCACAAAAATAGGTTCTGCTGATGTCTCTCAACCTCATCAACCATCAAAAGACTCCGGTTCCACCAAAGCTTCGGTTGAGGGGGAACCATCTTCGAATCATTCTATCCCTAAAAGTCCCTTAGAATCTTCTGAACCATCGACCCCAACCTCCCATCATCAATCTGGACCAGTCATAACACCAGTCACTACATCTTTCAAGGGGGAACCACCTTTGAATTATTCCATTGTTAAAGTTACTTTACAATCCTCTAAACCATCCAGTCCATGGTTTCAGGGGGAACCCCACTCGACTGGTTCCAGTCCTTCAAGTTCCTTCACATCTACTCCATCTGTTGAATTCAAGCATGCAACAGTTGACGGGGAACCACCTATTTCAGGTAGTTCTGGACTTTTCCAAGACGATCTTTTTGAAGGTACATTCACTTCTAACTACCCTCCTTGTCCAAGAGAACAATATGAGGTAGTTTTCACTCCTCAAATCCTTAAGGAAGCTCGTCTCACAAGATGGACAAAGGATCATCCAGTTGACCAAATCATAAGTGATTTACGTTCTGGAGTAGTGACTCATTCAACAACCAAGAATGAATGTCTATATGCAAGCTTTCTATCCATTATAGAGCCTAAAGGAATCAAAGAGGTTCTACAAGATGCAGATTGGGTAAAAGCAATGTAAGAAGAGTTAGCTAAATTTGAACGCAACAACATGTTGGGCTTAGTGCCATAACCAAAAGGAGTATTAGTTGTTGGTTCAAGATGGGTCTATAGGAACAAAAGTGATGAAGATGGAGTCATCATCAGAAACAAATCCAGACTGGTTGTCAAAGGCTACTCGCAACAAGAAGGCATAGACTATGATGAAACCTTTGCACCTGTTGCAAGGATAGAAGCCATTAGGATTTTCTTGGCATTTGCTGCACACAAGAATTTTAAGGTATACCAAACGGATGTGCAGTGTGCATTCTTGAATGGAGAAATCGATAGGAATGTCTATGTTCAACAACCTCCTGGATTCGAAGATCCAAAGTTCCCCAACCATTGCTATAAGCTTTAAAAGGCTGTCTATGAATTGAATCAAGCCCCAAGGGCATGGTATGGAACATTGTCCAAGTTCTTAGAAGATTCCAAGTTTCAAAGAGGTTCTATCGATCCGACTCTCTTTAGGAAAATCGACAACAACCATCTAATCGTAGTGAAAATCTACATCGACGACATCATATTCAGTTCAACAAGTAAGGACCTTAGTGATGAGTTTGTTGAGTTGATGAAAAGCAAATTTAGAACAAGTATGATGGGTGAGCTTAACTACTTCCTAGGTCTACAAGTTCATCAATCTCCTAAGGGAATCTTCATTAGTCAAGAGAAGTATATCAAAAATTTGTTGAAGAGATACTCCATGGAGAATGCATCAACTGCTAAGACACCAATGTCTACTTCCTATAAGTTTGATTCTGACCTTGATGGTAAATATGTAGATTAGAAGCACTACAGAGGAATGATTCGCTCATTACTATATCTTACAACTAGCCGACCAAACATCATGTTTTCAATATGTATGTGTGCGCGCTTTCAAGGCAATCCCAAGGAATCACATCTTATAGCAGTCAAAAGAATTTTCAAATATCTGAAGGGAACTGCATCTTTGGGTTTGTTCTATCCTGCTAAATGCAACTTCTATCTCCAAGCCTTTAGTGACTCAGATTATGGAGGATGCAATATCGATAGAAAGAGCACTTCTGGTAGCTGTCATTTCTTAGGAAGCGGATTAGTCAGTTATACCTCAAAGAAGCAAACATGTGTTTCAACCACTACTGCGAAAGCTGAATACGTTGTTGCTGCCAGTTGTTGTTCTCAAGTGCTCTGGATGCAAACACAACTGAGAGATTATGGATTCAAATTGCAGCATATCCTAATCTATTGTGACTCTAAGAGTGCAATTGCAATCTCTCATAATCCAGTCAACCACTCAATGACCAAACACATTGATATCAGGTATCACTTCCTAAAAGATAATATTCAGAAAGGTCATATTGAACTTCATTTTGTTCCTACAGAAGAAGAGACGACAGATGTGTTCACGAAAGCTCTGGATGAATCCAAGTTGTTACACATTCTAGGACGACTTGGCATGCTTAATCCAGATTCTCTAGGCATTTGAAAATTTCTTTCTCAATTTTTTAAGTAAACTCCAAAAATATTTTATTTCTACTTTATTATATTTTTGCTTTATTTTCCACAAAAGAAAAACCCTAAAAAGATTTTACTTTTTTTTTACTTTACATAAGAGAAAACTACAAAAAGATTTTATTTTTCGTATTTTGTCTTTACTTTAAATAAAAGAAAATACCAAAGAGATTTTATTTTTACTTTTGTTAGGAAAATGCAAGTTGTCATCACAAATATGCAAATGAAGAAGGTTAGTTGCTCCACACTTTAATAACTTTTTAAAATACTAAATTTTGTGGTTCTTCAGTTTGCTTCAGTACACAACTAATATTGGTACTTCAGTGACCATTAACAAGTTTCATGATTATACTCTACTTATAGTTATAACATACATCAAGTACTAATTTTATGTGGGATAATTTGAGGCGAACTGTAAGGTTTAGCTAAGCCAATGTGATATAGTATATTTTTTGTTTCCCTGTCTTAGTGAACTCATGATACAAAAATGCAAACTTGTATAGTTTGAGGGACATAAAAAGTTTTTTTTTTGTGAATATCTATACCCAATAAAAAAGCTTATTAGTTAAAACAAAGCGAGTCAAGTTCCAAGTTTATCTCTTTAATTTTCGCATTTTGAGTCTAGCAATATATTCAATAACTTATAGTTCAAGAGTGGAGTCAATCTGTGACCTTTGGGACCCGATGAGTACTCCCCCAGGGGATCTATTTATATCTATCCACCTAATTGTAAAAGCTTGGATGGATGGGAAGAAGTATTGTTTAAAACGGTTTCATAGAAATTCATGGACTTCATTAGTGACCTAAGCGATTCCGAGCACTCCAATGAATTTCTTAGAAAGTCACAAACTAAAGTACAAATAGAAGTAAAGATAAGAATTATTTTCTTGTGTACTTTGTCAAAGTTAGAGTTATAAGAAACGATTCAAAAAAATCAATAAAAAATTTTAAAAAAAAGAGTCTAGTTATATTTTTAGGTCAACTATTATATATATTATTTTTTTTTCTTTTAAAGTCGTGTCACTTGGCATTTGGCGATACCTTTAGAAACAAAAGGAGTAAATAAAAAGGCATAGGTGGTAGGAATGCCAAAAATGAATGTTGTTCAAAATAAGTGGGGAATGTTTATGAGGATTGTTAGTATTTAGGGCTTGGGAAGTAACTAGGCCTTAGACACAAATATGTGCATTGCGGTGAGACATAACTGTTGAGTGCAAATCGGTTTATTCTGTGTGATGTTAAGGAATTCAAAATATATTAATCAACAAGGGAATTCTTTACAATGCGAAGTGAAGAATCATAAAAAAAATTAGTTGCTTGATAAATCTATAAGTAACAGCAATATAATCCTTAATGCCTCTAAATAAGTCAACTAGTGTTACCATAAAGTTCTTGTTTCCACATGTACACAGTTCACTGTAGTTTACTGTTCCTTCTCAGATTCTCTGTCTATATGCACAAACATCACTTTCAAAGTTGGATTATTCAGTGTTTGCACTTTTATACTTGTTGTTTAACTCATGCCTTAGAATCTAGGTAAAGTAGCTAAGTCAGATAGAGAATATCACTTACTTGATCATGGAACATTCTAAGCCAAGTGGAGCATCTTATCACAATGGACCGTCCTCTTCAAGTAAACCGGATGTGCTTGTCTTGGTTTATAGAGCATTATCATATGTAGTGAAGAAGGAAAAGATCAAAAGCTTTAAGAACCATCTTAGAGCAACTTCATGCTCATAGACCAACATGGAACAAATTCGGGTACATGGACCAAATTTGGAACAAATGCATTAAACTTGGACAAACTAGAAGTACTTTGGTGCAACTCGATGATCTTGATGACCTGGACCATCTTTAATCAACTTGGAGAAACTGTTTGCTCTTGGACCATCTTGGACCATCTCCTCTTCCTTGGACCAACTGGACGAATGAATGAAACATCTTCATTCATCTTGATCATCTTGAGGCATCTTGGACCATCTTCATCAACTTGATCATCTTGAGGCATCTTGGACCATATTCATCAACTTGATCACTTGGATCGTCATGGACCATCTCTACTACCTTGGATCAACTGGAAGTCACATTGAAGCACGTTCAACAACATTGGAGAATGATTAAGAAGATTGGCACATGATCAACAAATTGGAGCATCTTTAACCTCTTGGTGCATCACGTCCATATGGCTCCTTAAGTCTGAGCATAATAAATGTGCAATGTACGTTTTGAATAGGCCATACACGTTTTTTAATGAGCAATGCACGTGTCAAGTATGTCATGCACATTTCAAGTAGGTCATTCCTTAAGTGCCATGCACGTCTCAAAGATAACATCCATATGGCATTATTCTCGCACTCGTGACTCTAGTTAAGATTCTCTTATTTGTACTTGAGTATCATCCAAGCCTTATGGGCCCACAAGTTGGCCCATGGAAGCATTTTCTCGTCCCATTAAGAAACCCTAAAAACCTTCACCTATAAATACCTCACTTCTACTTCTCATTCTTCCTTTTTTCACTCTCTCACAAATTCTTACTTTCATACTCGTTTGTAGCAACAAGATTTCGTGAGCAAAAGTCGCGTAAGCAACAGACAACTTCATTTTGTGAGCAACAGGCAGCTTTGGCACAACAACAAATATGGCTCAACAAATCATCTTTTTGAAAAAACCCTAATGTGGCTCAACAACCAAATTTTGAAACTTCCCTCTTGAGCCACAAGCCTTTTTGTTGCAAACCCTAATTTGGCTCAAAAACCATATTTCGAAATCCCTCTTGAGCCACAAGCCTTTTTTGTTGCAAACCTAAATTTGGCTCAACAACCCAATTTTCAAAATTCCCTCTTGAGCCATAAGCCTTTTTTTTGCAAACCCTACTTTGGCTCAACAACCCAATTCTCTCTTGAGCCACAAGCCTTTTTTTTTGCAAACCCTACTTTGGCTCAACAACCCAATTTTCGAAATTCCTCTTGAGCCACAAGCCTTTTTCTTTGCAAACCCTATTTTGGCTCAACAACCCAATTTTTTAAATTCCTCTTAAGCCACAAGCCTTTTTTTATTGCGAACCCTAATTTGGCTCAACAACCATATTTCGAAATTCCCTCTTGAGCCATAAGCCTCTTTTTTTTTCAAACCCTACTTTGGCTCCATAACCCAATTTTCAAATTCATTCTTGAGCCACAAGATATTTTTTTAAAACCCCAATTTTGCTCAACAACCAAATTTCGAAATCCCTTCTTGAGCCACATGTTTTTTTTGAAAATCTAATTTGGCTCAATAACTAAATTTCGAAATCCCTTCTGAGCCACAAGTGTTTTTTGCAAAACCTAATTTAGCTCAACAACTTCGGTCTAACTCCTTGGTGCAATAACCTTCGGCCTCATAGTCCCTTGGTGCAAAATCAACAAGCTTTGGCACAACAAGCCTCTTGGCGCAAAAGCACAAGCCTCGGTCAACACGCCCTCTTGTGTCAACACTCTTCTCTCAGTCTCGCAATAGCAGCCTTGGTGCAACTCAACTTTCCTCTTGCGCCATTTCTTCTTTCATTCCCTTCTTGTGCCAACTCATCTCACCATACCTTATTGCACCACTCCTCTAGACCCTCTTGACCCTCTCAACCCTTCCTTCGCATAGTCACTTCTTGTGCCACCTTCTTCTTTTCTTATTCTCTTGCGCCTCAAGCAATTCTTGCCTCCCACTCCTACTTAGGCCACACCCTTAAAATCCTAGTTGCGCCACATTTTTTCTTTCTTGAGCCATACTTCTCTTCGTGCGCCACAAACCTCTCTTGCTCAACCTTTTTTTTCGTGATCATCACCGAGGATACCATATTGTGCCACTTTCTTTTTCTTCTTGAGCCACACTCTTGACCTTGGTTCCTTGTGTATCACTCAAACCTCAAAACCCTAGCCATGCCATATATATTTCTTGCGCCTTCAACATCTTCTCATGAGCACTTCTTTAGTGAGCCTCCTTTTTCATTTTTATTTTCGTTTTTCTCATTGACAGAGAATGTGAGAGTTCATATTTTTTTCATGTAAGGTTTGTCCATTGTAATCAGATCTGATGATCATATGAATGCAACAATATTTCACTGTTTTCCTTTTTATCTGAGATTGATTCATCTAATGTTCTTATTTTCCGCATTGTCATCTCATATTGTGTGAATCTGGGTTCCAACACAGTAGATTGAGGCTTGGTCTCTGTGTGTTGTGTAGGTTACCTATAGAGCCGGTGGTTAGAGCAGTGATCAGTTCGGCTATCATTATGATTTTGAAATGAGTCTTCCTCACTATACTCATGGGTCGAAGGCACCAATGTCGGCCTACTAGCTTATGTATCCTGGTATATAGGATGATGTTATGTTGGTTATATGTTAGAGTGGTAGATCTATATAATTACATGTATTCACTGGTGATATGTTAGACTGGTAGATCTGTATGATTACTTATATTCCTTGGCTATTGTTTATCGTTGCATATGTTGACATCTTATTGTTATGTTGGGTTGAGGTGGTCCTGCTATGTGTTGAAGGCTAAGATACTTGGGCGATGCAAATATTACTCTAGGCCAGGGGAGTGGTCTAGCTAATGTTGTAGGCTCGGGGAGTAGTCCATCTAGTAGTTGCAGGCTCAGTGGCGGTCCATCTTGATGTTGTAGCCCTAGTTGTGTGCGTTGTATTATTTTGTTGTGTGTAGTAATTCAGAGAAACTCACTAAGCTTTGGCTTGCAATTTGATTTATATGGTTTCAGGTACATTAGATGAGATGGGCGAGGCGAAGGTGTGATTGTGTACATCATCCTGAATATTTATTTGACTTATGATTTTGGGATACTCCGATTTTTAATTATGGTTTTCGAAAGTATGTTTTGTATGAATTATGGATTTTGAGATGTTTTTTAAAAAAATTGTCATGATTTTTGGGATGTTACAAGTAATATCCACAACTAGAAAGGTTCGGGTGGTTTAAAAGAACCACTTGAAGCTTTTGTATCTTGGGAAACAAACAGCCTGTAGCGGACGAATTTGTTTTAAGGATAATGTGTTATACACATGCCTCAGTTTTCTGTTTTCTAGTTTGCTTTCGTATATTTCCAACATATTATATCTACAATTTTGAAACAACTTCGTTTGTACGAAACAAACTAAAATCGAAAACAATTTTACTTGATTTATTTTTTATATTTTAAGAGTTTCACGAAGAAATCAAGAAAAAAAATAGGTTTTGTCCTGATATTTTCGGTTTTAACAGTGGACAAAAAAAAACAATTTTCTTGTCGTTTTTAGTAAAACAACTTAATTTAATGTTAAAACAGATATGTTTTATTTAAATCGACATTCTTTTTGAAAAAAATCGATCACGTTTGTTGAAAAAAAACAATTTCCGTAAGTTTAGTTGGAAAACTAGTTTTGGGCAGAATTTGTTAGAAAAAGTTTACACCATATCGATTACAAAATTTAAGGTGATAATCGAAAAAACAAAGTTTATTATATTTATAACATTTTTTGAATTTGCTGGCAATTTGAAAATAATTAAAATAATACATTTAAAATAATATTAATACAATTAAAATAATACATTTACAAAAAATAATATTATCTTCAAAAAAAGAAAAAGCAAAATGAACCTAACCCACATTGCAAATGGTTGTATCTTATCAAATAGAATGGATTTTATTGATAATTTGAGGCAAACGTTAAACAATTTGCATTATTGAAGGTTCTTAGAGTCACGGGTTTACTTGTGAATAATAAGTTAACGATGGTTATTAATCAACTAACTCATTATACTTTAATATTTCCTTTGAAAGTTTTAATAATCGATGCACACGTTCAATTTGTCACCATTCAATGCAAACGCATGTTAAAACGAGATCTTTATTAAAAATGACAACTATATTGTAAATGGCATATATATATATATATATATATATATATATATATATATATATATATATATATATATATATATATATATATATATATATATATATATATATATATATATATATATATATATATATATATATATATATATATTAATTGAGATTAAAAAAAAATAAAGATTTTGAGATTCAACCTCAGCTATATATTTCTCATTTTTCGATCTAACGCTCCAGCATACCAGCAACAGCGAAGTATGCGTAATTATAAATGATTATATGATAAAGAGGCATAATTATATATGATTATACATGTTTATAGGTATATACCTAATCATAAATGACTATACATATATGTCTGTTCACAAATTGAGTAATCATATATGATTATGACAGTTTGTGACAGAACAGGTTGTGGTGGTATAAATGATGGAGGTGGCAGTAGTTGAGTCAGCTAGTGTTAGAGGCGGTGGTAGTGGTGGTGATGGTAACAGTTGTAGTGACGGAGGAGAAAGAAACGAGTGGTGCAATATAATACTTTATGATTATGTCAGGCATGTCGCGCCGGTAAGTCAAAGGGTTAGAGCGACATATTTGAAATATGTGGCTGAGGTTGAATCTCAAGATCTCTATTTTTTTTAATCTCAACGAAACTTACCTCTCTCTCTCTCTATATATATATATACACACACACAGATATATATATATATATATATATATATATATATATATATATATATATATATATATATATATAGACACACACTAAGCGAATGCCTTCGCGTTTCGCAGAAACACATATGTAGTTGAAATATTTATAAACATATGTTTTTTATAAATATAACAAGAACGTTGTTGTTAAATTTGATATAATAATTTGTATAGTAAGTTGATATAATATATTGATTATTTTGAATTTAATGATAATATATACATCTATTATAACTACATAATCGCAACTGTTTGAATGACTTCTACCCGCGAGCTACACATGAATAAAACTAAATATAATATATGGTTTGATGTTATTTATAGTTGTTATTATTTTTAATTAATTTTTTAAAATTTAATTTCTTCACATTTTAATTTCTATCATTATAATTATTTAAAATATATAACATTGTTTTTTGATTTTAAAGCTAACAATATAATCATTTATATATAGTTATTTTTAACTATTGTTATTGTAAGTTATTTTTAGCTATTTATTTGAAAACTTTTAATGATTATAAAAATATCTTTATGAAATATTTTAGTTAAATTGAGATTATAATTTAGTTTTGGGTTTAGTACTACAAATTATCACTTATAACTACTCACAAATTATTTAATATGTTTTTTAAGTAGAACTGAAATTTATATTTAAGATGACACTCTAATGTTATATTTAATTTAATAATTTAATTACTTTGTCCACGTTGTTCAAAAGTTGTAACTTTAAACTAATAATAGTTTACATACAACAACATATTATATCTAATAAAGTATAATACGTTAAAAGTTCAAGATATAACTTTATAAGTAGAAGTAAAGATATTATTTTAATATTGAAATTTGGTTTATTTATGATTACATTTTAGGTTTGATATTTATTTAACCTTATTAACCAACTTATAATAATTATTAGAAAGACACTACAATTTATCACTTTTAACTATTTACAAAATATTATTTGGATTGTTTAAGTTAAACTAAAATTTATATTTAAGTTGATCACGTAATGTTATATTTAAATTTATAATTTAAGTATTTTATACAAATTGTTCAAAACTTGTAACTTTGAAATTATAATGGTTTACATCCAACAATATATTAAAACTAATAAATTAAGTATAATATGTTCAAATTTAAAAAAAACATAACTTTATAAGAATAAGTAAAGATATTCTTTTAATATTGAAATTTAGTTTGTATATGATTACACTTTAGGTTTGATATTTATTTAATCTTGTTAACCAACTTATAATCATTATTAGAAAGAAATTGAAAAGTCATGAGAGTTTCAAATGAATATGGTGAAAGGAAAAATGTCTCATTTATAAGTATACTAGGTGAATGTCCACGTGTTGCGTAGAAACACATATAGAATTGATGTCTTTACAAATATATGTTTTCATTTAAATATAACAATAAACTTGTTGTTAAATTTGATATAATAATTTGTACTAAATTGATATAATATATTGATTATTTTGAATTATTTATATTGATTTATATGATAATATATACATCTGTTATAACTTCATAATCTCAATCGTTTGAATGAATTCTACCCGTGAGTTACCCATGAATAACATTAAATATAATATATGGTTCAATGTTATTTATAGTTGTTATTGTTAATTAATTTTTTAAAATTTATTTTCTTAATGTTTTAATTTATATCATTATAATTAGTTAAAACATCACAACATTACATTTTGGTTTTAAAGGTAACAATATAATCATTTATATAGAGTTATTTTTAACTATTGTTATTATAAGTAATTTTAAGCTACTTATTTGGAAACTTTAACGATTACAAAAATATCTTTAGGAAATATTTTAGTTAAATTGAGATTACAATTTTGTTTTTGCATATATTACAACAATTTATTCACTTTTAACTATTTATAAAATATTCATTGGGTTTTTAAGTGGAACTGGAATTTATTTTTAAGTTGACATTGTAATGTTATATTTAAGTTAACAATTTAAGTATTTTTCCAAACTGTTCAAAAGTGTAGCTTTAAACTGATAATGGTTTACATATATAACAACATATTAAATCTAATAAATTAAGTATAATATGTTAAAAGTTAAATACATAACTTTATAAGTACAAGAAATATATTATTTTAAAATTGAAATTTAGTTTATTTATGATTACACTTTAGGTTTGATATTTATTTAACCTTATTAACCAACTTATAATCATTATTAGAAAGACACTACAATTTATCACTTTTAACTATTTACAAAATATTCTTTGGGTTGTTTAAGTTAAACTAAAATTTATATTTAAGTTGACCTTGTAATGTTGTTTTTAAATTAATTATTTAAGTATTTTATACAAATTGTTCCAAAATTATATCTTTAAAATGGTAATGGTTTACATCCAACAATATATTAAAACTAATAAATTTAAGTATAATATGTTAAAAGTTAAAAAATATAACTTTATAAGTATAAGTAAATATATTATTTTAATATTGAAATTTAGTTTATATATGATTACACTTTAGGTTTGATATTTACTTACCCTAATTAACCAAATTATAATTATTATTAGAAACAAATTGAAAAGTCATGGAGGTTTCAAATGAATGTGATGAAAGGTAAAATGCTTCATTTATAATGATACTAGGCGTAACCTCGTGCGTTGCGTAAAAATGCGTTTAAGTTATTAAAATAATTATGGGAAAAATAGAAATATGTTGAAATTTATGTTTTTAGTAATCTTTTGGCCATTAACAGAATTATCGAATAACATTAAAATCCATCAACTTATATTTTGATACTATCTAATATAGTCCATACCTTATAAACTTTACTTTTAATTTTATAATATCCAATAATATTATAAGTTTTTGTATAACATTAACATAATCTACTTTTCTTATGCTCGATAATATTTTGTTGGATAAAATATGAAATATGTTGTTTTGAATGAGCTATTAATAAACAATATTGAACTAATAAACTTTGTATTACACTATTTATATTACACCAAAACATCCAAGGTTTTATATATGAACTTTAAAATATTAAACATTGAAATTAACAATGAAGTATACAAAATATATCATTATACAAAAATGTCATCAAGAGTTTTAAAATAAGTCGATTAGTAAATATGATATTTAATTTTAATTTCATATTTTGCAAGGCGTATGTTTGACTTTATGTTAGTGCGCCTAGAATCTTCTTTCTTAATTTGTATGTAAAATATTAAGGTGAATAGGATTAAATAAAATAGACATTACTAAGCATTAATATAAATCATTAAAAAGGGTATGTGGATCGACTACCACCGGTTAAAGACAACATACCTCTCTAGTGGTATCGATTTCTATATGAAATTGAAGTAGTCATTCTATGTACACCTTGTTTTCTAATTACATAAACAAATATGAGTAGCCAAACATAAAAATATTATATTTATGTAGAAAAAATATTTTAGTTAACTAACAAATTAAAGAATATAAGTTTAAGAGTTAGAAGTTTCAAAACATTAATATTTTTATTAATCAATCAATTGAGTAACACATGTTGAAATTTTTACAATTATTATTAAAAAGCATTTGAAATATTACATTTTAAATAAATTTTGGTTGTGTTTTGACCTCTATTATAATATATATATATATATATATATATATATATATATATATATATATATAAAGAGAGAGAGAGAGAGATAGAGAGATGGAAAGTATAACATATGTATGAGTTTTAATTAATTATCTTTTTGAAACGGTACAATTACAAAAAAAAACATATTTAAAATATTTAATTAAATATTTTCAGCATCACCCTAAATAACATATGATCAAGACATTAACGATTAAACCACAATATACTGCAACTGTATTACAATAATCCAAAAATGAAGAAAATATAAAAATGAATTAGTATATCAAACTTACAAATTAAAAGCTCTAATATAAGAGAATATCTCCAAAAGTGTATTACAATAATCCAAAAACGAAGAACATAAAAAAACGAATTAATATAACAAACTTACAAATTAAAAGCTCTAATATAATAGCATACCTCCAAAAATGGTCATAAGACATCAACCCAACACAAAAACCTTTAAGATTGTTTTCTTTCTGAAATTTGTATTTGATTTGTATGCATGTCTTCCCAAAATATTGGCCTTTTTATAGTAAACTTTTCACTAAATGCTAATTAAACATAATATAAGTTATAAAAGTTTTGAGTGTTAAATCATAATTAAGAAAACTTTTGAGTTGCATTAGTTAAAAAAGGGTTTTTCAAGTGAATGTGGTTTGAGTAAGTTAAAAAATGGGTTTCAAATGCATGAGATTCAAGAAAAAATACTAGTTTTATAAGTATGTATGATATATATATATATATATATATATATATATATATATATATATAGAGAGAGAGAGAGAGAGAGAGATAGGTTCCATAGAGATTCAAAATAAAATAAAGATCTTAAAATTCAACATCATCCACATATTTCTCATGTGCCGCTCTAACCTTCCGGCGTGGCGGGTTAGTTATAATCATAAATAATTATATAGCGTAACACATTCCTTTCTCCTCCGCCACCATCCCCACCTCCAAAACCGCCACTATAACCACCTCTGCCACCAGCCGAACCCAACACTGCCACCTCTGCCGCTTATACCATCGCACCTCTTCTACCACCAACCGTTTTAATCGTATATGATTACTTAATTTGTGAACATACATATACGTACAATTATTTATGACTAGAAATATATGTATGAGCATGTATAATCATATATGATTATACCTCTCTTCCATATAATCTTTTATGATTAGGCATACCTCGTTGTTGTCGGTATGCTAGAGTGTTAGAGCAAAAAATGAGAAATACGTGGTTGAGGTTGAATCTCAAGATATATATATATATATATATATATATATATATATATATATATATATATATATATATATATATATATATATATATATATAAGAAACCAATCCTTAGCATCGAAAATCATAATGATAAAAAACCATCAGAATGGATGTAAATTTATACATTGGAGGAATATACACCAGATTATACCATAAAACCCACATCTTTACCACTATTAATATAATCATTTTGAGTACTGTTGAGTCTTGGACTTGCGCCATTGGGCTTCGTTTATTAGTCCAATATTGTCACGGTATGGGTGTGTCTATCCGTGTTTATGATTTTAGGGTTTAGTATTTATGGGGCATGCATGCATCGTCTTTTAAATACTTTTTGATAATTATCTCGTTTATTGTACTGTAACCTAAGCACATCTCTACAGTAGAAGTTCTTCGTCAAGCTCTTCTAAGGTGTTGCAGTTTTAATCATTCAACATCTGTTGGATTCATCGTGTGTTCGTTATATGTTTACTTTCTATTTTACTTTTTAAGAATGTAAACGATCTTAAAAGAGTTTTTAACTCTTCAAGTGGTATCAGAGCAGGAGAATGTGTAATCCGTACACATCTCTTCTGTTGAAGAAAGTTTTAGGGTTTCCGCTATCATCATTTTCGTTAGAGCCGTCATTTTGTTATTGACGTTGCTCTTAGATCCTAATCTTACCCTAACTTGTTTACTAGTCTGATTCTTGGCAGGTTATCAAACTGAATCATCATGTCACACGACGACTCTCATTCAAACCCCATCAACATATCCAACAGTATCAGATCTACAACGAGAATCCTGATCTTGTACACTCATGATTATGAAGTCTGGGCGCATCACTTTGAGAACTATGTTTGTGGTTTGGAAGAAAATGTGTATCTGATCTGGGAGGCGATTACCGTAGGTCCGTTTGCTCATTCTGGAACAGTAAGATAATCAAGACGCAAAAGGAATACAATCAGCTTATGATTGACGTAGAGAAAGTTCCTCAAGACGAGAAGGACAAACTAATGAGCAACATCAAAGAAATGAGAATGATCATATTCGCCTTACAATCTGATACTTTTTGTTTGGTTAGTACATGCACAATAGCGAAACTAATCTGGGATAGGCTTAAGGAGCTATATTCTACATATGAGGATCTAGAGCATTCGATACAAACTGTTTTGCTCTCTTAGATCGGTGATTTCAAGCAAAAGCTGGAAGAAAAACTCATCCAGGCGTTTGATCGTTTCAATCATCTCCTCAGCAAGATGATCAAGCATGGAATTGGCAGAGACATCATCGAGAAGAAGGTCACTTTTATGAATGGCCTAAGACCCGAATGGATGGTGGTAGTTTCGACGGTAAAAGCTCATGAACAGTTCAAATCGTATTCGCTGGTGAAGCTTGTGGGAATACTCAAATCACACGAAAGTGTTGTTACTAAGGAAGCGAATGTGGTTTCTAGTTTGGGATGTTTGGCTCTTCTCTCAAAGGGTAAGAGTGTGGCTGAAGAAGAAGAAGTGTTAGATCTTTTTGAATGTGATCTAACAAACAAAGAATGTGCATTGATTGTTTCCAATCCTAAGAAGTTTTCTTGCAAAAAGTTCCCTACCTCTAAGAATCGAAATTGGAAAGGGAGCAACAGTTCTGAAAAGGAGAAAGCGGAGGTTAAAATCACTCCTCAGCAGGAAGCATTGAAGAAGGAGAGTAAGCTAGTAGGCGACTCAGGATATGATTGTCACTTTTGTCGAGGCAAAAATCATTTTACTCAAGATTGTGTTTTGAGGAAGTAGTCAGAAAAGAATGAAGATGAAGATGATGAATCTTACTACTTGCGTAAGCTGGAAGAGATCAAGAAGAAAATCGCTGATATATTTTGAGCATAACATCATTCCTATGGTGTTCATGCAACCCTAATTGCTTTGATCTAGGTTTTTCTAATTAAACATACAACATTGAATACCAAAGCAATAAACCCTAGATCTAGCAAGTGATAATCAATATTAACATAAGAATAGGATTTAGATCTTACCTAGATTGTTATTTAGCAACAACAATCTCAATTCCTCTTGATCTTGACTTCTGAAAGTTTAGGGCCTCAAATCTTGCATCTCTAATGGAGTCACAAACACCATGACCAACAAGATGAACAAGGATAGAGGTAGGAGGCACCAAAACGTCCAAGAAACTCAAAGGAATTCTTAGCCACATTTTGGGTGCCCTAGGGGTCCATTTATACTTGTGTGGGCTGCTAGGGTTTTCAGGGAAAACACTAATTCTTTGCTTAGGCCTTAAGTAACTCATGGAATCCCTTTAGAAAGCCCTTGGATGAAATCCATATGGGCTTCCCATAGATTTCGTCCAATCCTCTTTCCAATAGGAATCCATAGCCCACAATGCAATTATATTATAATTACAATATTAGTACCCCAAGTTTAATTGATCTCTTTTAGCCACAAAATTAATTCTTGACTATTATTAATTAAACAATATGATTTATCTTTTAATATAGTATTCACATAATATATTAATAAATCATAATTAAACCTCTTTATCCTTAATTCATCCTATCAGTTACTATGGTGAAGGAAACCCAAAAGGATCGTGCTCACAATTGGGTCAAGTACATACCAAAATAGTTATAGGCTTAGACACCTAATCCAACAGTCTCCCACTTGGATAAGTCTAATAACAATTTTGCATATGACTACAGAACCTGACCAGCAATAGTAGCTTTCAAAAGCCGTTGTTGAACTTTGATCATATCAGAAACATGTTCTTTAGATAAGGGATCATATATTCCTCCATTCTAGATATCGTATAAACTGAGACATGGATTTTAATCCTACTCTCTATTCATGTGTTGTTTCCCGATTTTCAATTTACGACGACTGACAACAGACTACAATTGAACACATCAACTTATTCCCGGCTTGGCCAAGCGCTTAGGGTGTTATCACTAAATTATCAAGGGGCCCACAGATATCCCTTTTATCCCCCTTTGGGTAAAAGGAACAGATAAACTTTGACTCAATGCTCGCTTGTACCCACTCATCAAATCACACACAACAATATGTTTTATAACAACAAGTTACTAGTGTGTTTACATATTATCGATGTGCAACCGACTTGCAGAATACAACTCACACATCTCGGTATCAAGAATATAAGATATTATCGTCTCACCAATCACTTGTGATAAAATCCATGAAGCGATCCAAGTGAGCGTGGGTTTAATCCAATATTCCAATCTTATAGTAGCACTCATGGCTTACAAATGTGACACCTCTAATGGCTTACAAACACTCTATGCAAGTGCCTTAAATGTGACACCTCTAATGGCTTACAAACACTCTATGCAAGAGGATGAGAGGAGAGAGGAGGAGATAGAACTAGAATTTCAGCTCGACTAAGGTTAGGAAGCATGTAGCCAAAATTCCAAGGGAATGGGGTCTTTATATAGCTTTTGGTTACTTAGAGCCAAAGCTAGGGTTTGCTGTAGGAAACCCTAATTTCCAGCTTAAGGCCTAAGCAGCCCATGCACTCTAATTCATAAGGCCTTGGAGGAAAACTTATAGGGCCTCCCTATACTTTTCTTCCACTCCTTCCATGGAGTCCATTAGCCCAATTTCACAGCTATCAATAAATTACAAAATAGCCCCTTATACTTTTAATTATTTCCTTTAATCCCAAAATTTATTCCAATTTAATTTCTGATTAAATATTAATTAAACAACATGACTTCTAGTTAATATATTATTTTCATAACATATTAATAAATCATTTATATCAATTTATTATTCCAAATAATAAATCCAACTTTTCTGTCCAAAAGTCATCCTATCAAGTTTCTAGAGTGAAGGCAACCCAAAATGACTGTGTTATCATCAATTCAAGTACATACCAATTATAGTTATGAGCTTACACACCTAATCCAATATTTTTGTGTGTTGAAATTCGAGTAAAACTTTTATAAAATGCTGAAAAAAATTAAGAAAACTAGCAACCCTTTTTATAGCTCGACAAGTTTGTGAATTCTAAAGATATTAAGAGGTTTTTTAGCTTAAATTTAATCCTACATAGGTTACTCCAATATAGAAAAAAAATACATTTTTCCGAGGTCATATGAGGAAGTGATGTACGTTTAAAGTTGAGTAAAAAATTTATAAAATGCTGAAATAAAAAGTAAAAAATCCAACAGCCCTTGATTATATCTTTATAAGTCTGTAAATTCTTAACCCATTAAGATTTTACCTTAAAATGAAGCCCATATAGAATAATACAATATAGAAAAAATGATATTGTTTCGATGTCACATGAGGAAGTTATGTACGTTTAAAGTTAAATAAAAAAAATTATAAAATGCTGAAATGAAAATCAAAACACTCAACAACCCTTGTTTAGAGCTTGATAAGTCTATGAATTCTTAACCAATCAAGATGTTCATTGAGATTAATATGAATACCACACATATTACTGCAATCTAAAAAAATTACGTTGTTTCGAGGTCATATGAGGAAATTTTGTATGTTTAAATTTGATTAAAATTTTTATAAAATGTTGAAATAAAAACCAAAAACTCAACAACCCCAATTTAAAGCTTTATAACTCTGTGAATTCTTAACCGATTAAGATGTTTTATGAGCTTAAAATAAAGCACACACAGAGTACTATAATGTAGAAAAAAACTAACCTTGTTTCGAGGTCATATGAGGAAGTTATGTATGTTTAAAGTTGAGTAAACAATCTAAAAATTGCTGAAACGAAAACTAAAAAACTCAATACCCCTGTTTAGAGCTTTATAACTCTGTGAATTCTTAATCGATTAAGATGATTTTTGATCTTAAAATGAATCTCACACATAGTACTATAATCTAGAAAAAAAATGACCTTGTTCCGAGGTTACATGAGGAAGTTATGTATGTTCAAAGTTGAGTAAAACATTTATAAAATGTTAACGTAAAAACCAAAAAACTCAATAGCCCCTGTTTAAAGCTTTATATGTCTATGAATTCTTAGTTGATTAAGATGTTTTTTTTAGTTTAAAATTAAGACCAAACAAAGTACTACAATATATAAAAAATAACCTTGTTCTGAGGTTATATGAGGAAGTTGTATATGTTTAAAGTTGAATTAAAAAATATAAAATGCTGAAACGAAAACCAAAATACTCAACAACCCATGTTTTGAGCTTTATAAGTCTATGAAGTTTTAATAGATTATGATGTTTTTTAAGATTAAAATGAATCCCACCCATAGTATTACAATCTAGAAAAAATGACCTTGTTCCGAGGTCATATGCGGAAGTTATGTATGTTCAAAGTTGAGTAAAATTTTTATATAATTCTAAAACAAAAACCAAAAACACATGCATCAATCCAATGCATATCTTCTTTAGAGAAAAAAGTTTATAACTTTAATGTTCAGTAAGGGGCATTATGAATTTCATGTTAAGTAACTTGGTAATTAGTTATATCAAATGCTAATTAGGTAATTATATAATATGTCATATGCTTAAGTCGTTTACCAAATCCTATTTACTAATTATAGTGAACCATGATGTTGTACATTTGAACTTATTATTTCAAGAAAACATATGTGTCTGATTGATGCATATGTTTGTTTCAAGAAAACAAAGTAAGCAGACATTGTGAACCAAAAAAATTATCAATTGCTTGCCTGGGGGTTCTTCGGCCGAGAAGTTGTGAACCAAAAAAACAAAGTAAGCAGACATTGTGAACAAAGAAAACAATGTAAGGAGACATTGTGAACCAAAAAACGGGCGATTCGGAAGAGTTCTTCGGCCGAGAACTTGGCCGATGTGTAAGTTCGCGAGATCATTACTCGCCATGGGGTTCCGGTCTCCATTGTTTCATACCGTGATGTGCGATTCACCTCCCGTTTCAGGCAGAAGTTCCATGAGGAACTGGGCATGAGGTTGCACTTTAGCACAACTTATCATCCATAGACCGATGACCAGAGTGAGAGGACGATACAGACCCTTGAGGATATGTTGCGGGTCTGTGTCATTGATTTTTGTAGGATCTTGGACTCCTACCTACCTCTTACAGAGTTCTCCTACAACAACGGTTATCACTCCAGCATTGGTGCTCCGCCTTTTGATCTCTTGTATGGGCCGAGATGTCGTACCCTGGTTTGCTGGGGCGAGGTTGGTCACAGGGTTATGGGGTGGACCGAAGTGGTCCTTCAGACCATGGATATGATTCAGTAAATCAGACAAATGAAGATTGTAGACTGCTCATAGTTGGCAGAAGAACTATGCTGTGACATCTGCAATTTCACGGCCAGAAAAGACCGATTTGTTTATGCTTTGTTTTATTAAACAGAGTAATCCTGTGATTAAAAGAGTTGCGGAATTTTTTCCCAAAATAAAATATGATAAAATAAAATTTATCAAAGCATTTCTTAAAAGAAATGTATTTTCATTAAATAACAAAATCTCGGGATGTCATGTTCCGATACAGACCAAAAGCATAAACAATATAAAATAAACCTTACAACAGTTATTTATAACTACTGATCTATAATCCAAAATCTCTCATCAAGTCCACCAACATATACCCTTGTGTCATTACATGTAATGTAAAGAAAACTGAGTGGGTCAGGCTTGGGAGCCTGGTGAGCATATAGGGTTTTCAACCCACAATAATATAATTATTATATTTAATCATCAAACAATCAACCCAATTACCTATCCCCATTATCTTTGTTTAATCTTCCCTAAAGATAGTATCCTAAGGGTCATTTCCTATATCATATTTACCTCTCATCTCCTTACATCTTATTTCCTTATATGTTTGTTCCTAAGAACTTTTCCTAAGGATTTTGCCTACATCGCATAGACAATACTAATCTGGGGATCACTCCCTCAATATGTGTCTAGTAAGGGTTAGGGTATCATCACAAGATTACGCAGCCACAACATCGTCTGGACTCGTAAATCATAATAAGGGTTAGACTATCATCGCATGAATACGCAGCCACAACATCGCCTGGACTCGTAATTCATAATAAGGGTTAGACTATCATCGCATGAATACGCAGCACCAACATCGTCTGAACTCGTAATTCATAATAAGGGTTAGACTATCATCATATGAATACGTAGCCACAACATCTCCTGGACTCGTAATTCATTACCTATCTATCATCACCTAATTATCATCACCATTATATCCTCACCTATCTCTTATCACATTATTTCATTACACACCAACTATTTCATCTACCCATGTTCTATCCAACATATTTATAGATATAAATTACATATACAGTTTAAAACTATTTAAAAACTCGTATAAAACATTCATTCAACATTCATCTCAAGTAAACAAACAATGTATAAACACATAACACGTATTTCATAGCAAATACTTCATATCTATGTGTTAGAAGAAAGTAATCACCCACTCATACGTAAAAACAACAACAATATATATATATATATATATATATATATATATATATATATATATATATATATATATATATATATATTTATATACATATAGCACGTATTTTATAAAATACTTCATATCTATGTGTAAGATGAAAGTGACTATACACTCACACATATAAACAACAATATATATAAGAAATTAAAATAATATTTTTATTATTATCGTGTTTATGAAAGGGACTATAGACTCACTTGATCAGAAGATGATCGGACAACACTATCGCTCTAAGAGTAGTAGCTCTTCGGTGAAACTTGAATATCTTCAAATACCTGGCTTCTCGCACGCAGAGCTTTGGCTCGGAAACTCCTTTCTCCTCGGGATCTTCAGGGCTTTGGGACTCGCTTTGGGTCTCGGGATGATATCGGGGCTTTGGGGGGGTTAAAATAAGGCTTAGGGAGAGTATCGGGAGTGAGAGAGAAGAGACGGAGCAACCAAAATCGGCTAACCCTTGATTTCTATTTATAGGGTGAAATTTATGCACTCACATCATGAGTTTTAAGTGTTTACGTCGTGAGCACAGTAGTTCACTGTGTTCGTCACTCGTGCACTTGCTCTGGAGGCTCCAGAAGGCGTCAAAAGTCAGTTCACGTCCTGAACACTGTTTTCACGTCGTGAACCCTGACAGTTTTGGGGTTTCGCGCCTAAACTTCAGAAATTCATAACTTTTGCATACGAACTTTGTTTACGACGTTCTTTTTATCGACGCGAAGGTGAGATTATGATCTACAACTCTCGTTTCGACTCTGTTGGCTAATTTTAAATTTAATTTTAATATATTATTAATATATTATTTTTAGTAGGCCGGGATAGGAAAACTCCGTTCGAAATTCATAACTCCTTCATCTGAACTCCGTTTTCGTCTGTCTTTTTATCGTTGGACTACTATTGATGAGAGCTTCAATTCCAATTTAGAAATTTTTGACTAAATATCACTCGACCTAAATCTCAAGTTTCGGGTTACATACTGCTAATGCTGAAACTTCGAAAAATCATAACTTCCTCATACGAAGTCAGATTTAGACGTTCTTTTTATGCATGCTCTCGGTTTAACATATTCTACGACTTTAATTTAGATTGCTAAGGCCAAATATCGCTCTAATGTAAATTCACTATTTACGTCGCGTTGTGTCGTGCCGGTTCTGTCGCGAAACTTCGACAAGTCATAACTTCTTTGTTATAACTCGGATTTCTGCGTTCTTTATATGTACGTAATCCTTGTAAGATATACTACAACTTAGTTAAGATTAATCCTTCTAAATAATATTCCATCAAAAAGTCATTTTTGATGCTTATCGTCTCTAAATTGACTAGCTCGGATCTACGGGCGTTACATATGCCGACCGACATCGATCCTAATTGGAATTTCAGGTTGGCGACATGGTGTTACTGAAGGTCATACCTTGGAAAGGTTTAATTCGCTTTAGGAAGAGGGGGAAGTTGGTTCCCTGATATATTGGACAATTTCGAGTGATCGTCAGGGTTGGTAATGTGGCATATTGGTTCGATCTTCATGAGGAGCTCAATCACATTCACAACACTTTCCATGTTTCATAGTTGCGAAAGTGTGTGTTGGATGAGGAGGCATTGGTTTCCTTGGGCAATATTCAGGTTGATGAGCGCCTGAACTATGTTGAGAGGTCGGTGGCTATTTTAGAGAGAAAGAAGAACGTTTTGCGCAACAAGGAGATACCTTTGGTAAAGGTACAGTGGCAGCATCAGAGAGGCTCCGAGTGGACTTGGGAGCTAGAGGATGAGATGCGAGAGCATTATCCTAGGTTATTCGATGCAGCCGACTTCGAGGACGAAGTCTAGATCAAGTGGGGGATAATTGTGACATCCATTTCAGGCAAGGGATTGCTATGTTTTAAAAATTCAAGAATTAACCCTACTTACGACATGAGTTCTTCGATTTCACGTCGTGAAAAGGATGGTGTTGTCGCGTTTCATTTTGGGCCTCACGACATGAGAATATTTTGGCTCACGATGTGAGGTTAGTCCGGGATGAAACCCTAATTTTGGGGTGTTGTCTCGTATGTAAAGGAAGTGAGGGCTAGGGTTAGCCCACCCTCAGCCCCCATTTCCTCCTTGCATCTATTTTTGGAACCCTAGCACTCATATTTAATCTTGTGCTCATTTTTGGGTAAGTATAGCTAAAGAGAAGGAGAAGAAGAGCATGTAGCCTATCATTATGCATTCAAGTCTTCCCATCAAGCATCCTTTCACGTTTTGGAGCCATTGTGAGTTTCAAGTTCCTTGCTTTATGAGTCTTTAAGCTTAGATCCAGGTTTTTATGCTTAGATCCTTCTCTTCGATGATGAAATAGCGGTGGAAATCCATAAAGTTAGCAACTTTTTGGATCTTTAGTGTCTCTTGAGAATTATAAGTTCTTGATTTGGATTTTGGTGGAGTTTTATGACTCTTGCATGAACATTTAGTATTATTTTCCCATTTTGTACTTTTGTAGTGTTTGGGACATGCATGTCCAAAAAGCCACGATCTTTATGATGCTCTTGGTTATTAAGACCATAGGGAAGATTTGGTTACTTAGCAAAAAGGATTATGAACTCCATTAAGAAATTCTGCTCAAGGACGTCCTCACGATGTAAACTCTTGGATGTCACGACGTGAGGATGGTGATCCTCATCTGTTGGGACTTATTAGGTCACGAAGTGACGATTAGAGGTCACGACGTGACCAGCGAATAATAGACTTAACCAAGCTTGACCTTAAGGGGTGTTTTGGGTATTTTGGTTTTTATTTGAGATTGGTCATTTGGATGGTATAAGTGTTGGTTAGAGCCGAGATTCAGAGTCGGACCTCATCAGTTATGTTCAGTTGTGATGTGAGTTTGCGTCACTATACTTTTGGGTCGAAGGAACCAAGGCCGGCCCTTTTAATTGTTATCCTGGTTTATCGTATGATGCTATTTCTAGTGATTTGTTAGATATGTATCCTACTATATAGGATGATGCTATGATTAGTAATGTTTTAGATCTATATGTCTGTCTTTACATGCTAGCTAGTGTTTGATATGATATATGTTGATATGGGATGACGGGTGGGTTGAGGCGGTCATGGTTTGTGTTGAAGGCTAATAGACCCTGGGCGTCCCTAGTAGACTGAAGGCCAGTGGGGCGTACCAGTCAGGCTGAAGGCCCGGAGAATGTTCCAGATAGGCTGATGGCCTGATGTAGCGTACCAGTCATGCTAAAGGTTCTGTGAGCATACCAGAGAGAATGCAGGCTGGTTGGGCATTCCAGTCAGACTGAAGGATCTATATGCATGTTGTTTATGATTATTATTCTGGTTTTGTATTGGGTTGGTATTTTGGGGGAACTCAATAATCTTTGGGCTTACAGTTTTGGTTAGGTTTCAGTTACCTCAGATGATCACGGGAAGGCAAAGACGTGATCGTGCACCTCCTAATGTTTTGTTTTATGATCTTTGGGAAAACTCTGATAATAAACATGTTTTGAAAACTATTATCTAAACAATGGTGTTTTGTAGAGTTGTTTTAAAAGTTTAAAGTTTTTCATGAATTGCATGGATGTTAAAATGTATTATAAAATTCAGTTATCAGGGTTCTCATTTCACTAATGTTCATCCAATTTTTTTGAAACCGAATGTAATATTTAAATTTGGCGAATTGATGTCTCCAAATATAAGTGTTCACATAATTTGGTTACTATCTTTTTTTTTTCAGAATATCTTGGGTCAAAGGAATATGATTTCCATTTTTAGGAAAAACAAAGTTGTAAGAAAGTTGATTACTATGATAAATGTGAAATTACCATATTATTCTTATTTTAAGCAATTATGGGTTTCTTTTCCTGATTTCACTCATATACTTAGAAATGAAGATGCTTAGGATTGGGATGAAACTATTGAAGGGCAGAAAGGTCCAGTTTGGATTTTTAGGTCATAAGAGTTAAAGAGATTGAAAATATCAACATTATTAAGGTCAAAAGCATTTTAACAAGCAATTTGTGTGCATATAGTAACCCATTAATGATCGATAAATTAATACAGTAACAAATGATGATTTTTGAATATTAAGGATATTTGGATGATTATCTAATCATTGTAACATTATAATAAACAAATTAAATAAATATGTACGTGGATGAACATGATGAGTAATTTTAGAAATTAGTCGCAATCGCTATATGTTCTTTAACCCAACACCAAGTTTTTTCTCCCCATCTACGTATTTTCTTGTGTGTGTGTTGCTTCAAATTGTAGGTGGGCCTGAATATGATGATGGAGAAAGATGGTATTTTCATGAAGATGATAGTGATGATTGAATAGGAATGAAACACGATGCAAGCTTGTGTTCTCTGTCTCTCTATGAAACAAATAGGAAAAAATGCATCCATCAAATACATATGCTTTTTTTTCAGATTGGTTTGTTGGTTCGTTCCATAAAATAAAGTTTGTTGTTGAACGTGTGTATATATATATATATATATATATATATATATATATATATATATATATATATATATATATATATAAGTTAAACAGAAGTATTTGGGGTAAAAGTCCCTGATGGATTTCACATATATTTATATACAAATAAGATTACATGATAATATAAACAATAGATCCTAACATCTTGGGCCTTATCAACATAACATTTGAATCAATCTATTCTAATCTTATCGTTTCTGTTTACATTCCCCCTCAATCTTAATCGTAACAAGGTTGAGATTGTGCTTTAAACGATCCAGCATATACCGAGTTGCTGGTTTTGTAAACCCATCAGCTACCTGATCATTGGAAGATATATATCGAACATCAAGTGCACCTATCGCCACTTTTTCTCTGACAAAATGAAAGTCAACCTCTATGTGTTTTGTTCGAGCATGAAAAATCGGGTTCGCTGTTAAGTATGTGGCTCCCAAGTTATCGCACCATAACATCAGTGGCCGTGATTGATGTACCCCTAACTCTTTGAGCAGTGACTGTATCCATACACTTTCTGCTGTCCCATTAGCTAACGCCTTATATTCAGCTTCTGTGCTGGACCTTGATACAGTGGGTTGTTTTCTTGAGCTCCATGAAATAAGATTCGGGCCTAAAAACACTGCAAAACCACCTGTTGACCTCCGACTATCCAAGCATCCTGCCCAATCTGCATTTGTAAAAATACTTAGAAGTGTAGACTTGGACTTTCGAAATTGAATACCCGTTGTGACTGATCCTTTCACATATCGTAAGATTCTTTTCACTGCCTCCTATGCACATTGGTAGGTTTTGATAAATATTGACAAACTTTATTTACTGCAAAAGAGATATCAGGCCTTGTCAAACTAAGATATTGCAAACCTCCCACTAAACTCCTGTACTTAAAAACATCATCATCATTAAGAAGTGTTCCCGACTTGAGATAAATCTTTTCTGTGACTGACATGGGAGTTGAGACACTTTTACAATTCATCATGTTTGCCCGTTGAAGTAGATCAGTCGCATATTTATGTTGCACAAGAGAAATTCCCCCTGGATTGTAAAGGACCTCAAGTCCCAGAAAATAGCGAAGTTGCCCAAGGTATTTAATAGGAAACGAAGTAGAGAGAACACGAATTAAGCGATTAACGACAGCCTGTGAGCAGCCGGTAATGACGATATCATCGACATAAACAAGCATATAAATATGAGTATCACCTTCATGAAACATAAAAAGGGAGGTATCGGCTTTCGAGGAGGAGAAACCAAGCTCATATAGTTTATCACTGAGTCGGGAGAACCAGGCACGAGGAGACTACTTTAGACCTTAGAGTGCTTTATTTAATTTGCAGACAAACGAGGATCGAGTAGGATCTTCAAATCCCGGAGGTTGAGACATATAAACATCCTCAGTTAGATGCCCATGAAGAAAAGCATTATTCACATCGATTTGTCGAAGAGGCCAACCACGAGAAACAGCAAGTGATAAAATGAGACGCACAGTTACTAGTTTGACAACAGGGCTGAATGTGTCGTGGTAGTCAATGCCATGTTGTTGAGTGAAGCCTCGGGCAACTAATCGAGCCTTGTGTTTGTCAATTGAGCCATCGGGATGTTGTTTGAGTTTAAACACCCATTTGCAACCAACAATATTAAAACCATGAGGTCGTGGAACAAGTATCCACGTGTTGTTCTTTTGAAGAGCATCAAATTCAGCCTCCATAGCTATGCGCCATGCTTTATCAGCTAAGGCCAATTGGTAAGAAGCTGGCTCAGCAAAGAAAGCCCGTTTTTGCGGGTCATAGTGAAATGTACCATCGGTGAATTTTCGGGGAAAAGTCTTCCCAGCCCGAGCACGAGTAAGCACACCAGGAGAATCATTAGAAATAGCAGCAGGTTGAGTATCATGCATGGATGGGGCTGCTGGTTCGTTGATATTTGCATTAACAGGAGGCTGCAAATCCGGTTGTGCTTGAGAAGCAGGTTCAGCGATGGGTACTGGAGGAGTAGAAACAGTTGAATCTTGTACACATATGTTTGGTAAGCCGGAAACTGGAACAAAACGTGAAGATGGAGATGCTGCAACTGCATTAGAAGTGTTAAATAATAATGACAGGTCATAATTAGACATATGATCATTGCATATTTCCGGTTCACTCTGAGGAAAAGACATAAATTGTGAAATATCAATTGAGGATGGTGGCAAAGATGAACTAGCAAATGGAAAACACGATTCATCAAACACAACATCTCGAGATATATAAATGCGACCAGTACTTTTGTCAAGACACTTGTACCCCTTATGCATGGAATTATAACCAATACATACACACATTTTGGACCGAAATTCAAGTTTGCAATTGTTATATTTTCGTAGGCAAGGCCAACATGCACAACCAAAGGTACGCAAGAAGGTATAATCAGGAGATATGTTTAATAGGCATGTGATAGGGGACACATTGTTCAAAAGACGAGTGGGCATGCGGTTAATAAGATAACAAGCAGTAAGGAAAGCCTCATCCCAAAAACGGAGAGGAAGTGACGAATGGGCAAGTAGAGCCAAACCAGTTTCTACAATGTGACGGTGTTTACGTTCCGCTATACCATTTTGAGATGAAGTGTGAGGGCATGAAACCCGGTGAGTGATACCGTGGCTTTTGAAATAAGTGTGAAGTTGACGATACTCACCACCCCAGTCAGATTGGACAACACGAATTTTAGCATTTAACAATCGCTCAACATGGTTTTGAAAGTTGTAGAAAATTTGCTCAACATCCGATTTATTTTTAATAAGATAAACCCAAGTATAACGACTAAAATCATCCAAAAAACTAACATAGTATTTAAAACCGCCACTAGACATTTGAGCAGGTCCCCAAACATCAGTATGAACAAGCTCAAGTGGTGTTGTGGTGACTCGAGTTGAACTGGTGTACGGAAGCTGGTGACTTTTTGCACACTGACACACATCACAAACAGATGACTCACAATTAAACGAAGACTCTAAATTATTTGACTTCAGAATAGAATTGGTAATTGTTGAGGTAGGATGACCAAGACGTCGATGCCACTGGGATGGAGAGACTTTGACACTAGAAGATGCATAATGAGAAGTATTGGTGGAGCGATCAACAGGCACCGGATATAGCCCTCCTTGTCGTTTACCTAGGAGGAGCGTTTTCTTCGTGACCAAGTCCTTAACAAAAAATACATCACGATAAAGTTCAATAAAGACATCATTATCAAATAAAAGCCGAGAGGCAGAAAGGAGATGACGATTAATTTTTGGAACACATAACACGTTTTTGAGAGTAAGAGGTCGAGTTAAGCCGGGAATAATAGAATGACCAATATGTGAAATTGACAAACCTGTACCATTTGCCACCTGAACCTGGTCCTTTCCATGGTATCTTTCTTGAACTGTCAATCGATCAAGGTCATTGGTAAGATGATCTGTTGCCCCAATATCAAGATACCATGCTGTTTCAGGGTTGTAGCCTCCTGTGGTTGCACTGTTGCTTCCGCGATACTCTTCAGCTTGGTACGCGTGATTAAACCTATTTTGGCAGGTTAAAGCTGTGTGACCAGGTATGCCACAAACCTGACATCGCAGGTTGCCATTGTTCCTTCCTCGTCCGCAACCTCGTCCCCGGTTATTACCTCCTCCTCAGTAATTGTTTTATTGATTGCTGTTTGAGTTGTTAAACCCACTATTATTATTGTTGAAATTGCGACGAGGTGTGTTTGTTTGTTGTCGAGTGGCAGTATTAGCGGATGAGGCAAACTCGACAGGGGTAGAACCCATAGAAGATGCTTGAGCTTCATGTGCAATTAAGTAGGAGTAAAATTCAGGAAGGGTAATTGTACGTTCGTTACTTACAATTGTAATTGCAGTGAAAAGATCACCATGTCCTGGCCCCAATCCGGCTAGGATATACCCGATAACTTCTTCATCAGTCATTGGTTGACCTATGTTGGCCATAGTATCAGCAAATCCAGTCATCTTCTGATAGTACTCTATTGCTGTCATATCTCCTTTTCGGGTATTGGAGAGTTGAGTGCGAATCTGAATAGCATTCCCCTTGTGCTGGGCAGAAAACATTATTTGAAGGGATTTCCATAGCTCACTGGCAGTAGTTGTGCATTTAATCAATTGAGGTAGAACCTCCTCTGTAACTGAAGATAGAAGGCCTCCAATAATGGCTTGATCTTGAATAACCCAAGTATTATACTCGGGATTTGGTGATACTCTTATAGCATCGCCGGTTCCTGTGGTTACCGTAGCCGCCGGGGCAGGAATAGTACCGTCAAGATGCCCAAAGAGATGGACACCTTTCAGAATTGGTACTAACTGAGCTTTCCACAATAGAAAATTAGTGCGAGTAAGTTTGCACGAAATTGTTGTAGCAATGGTAGATGATTTGACAGGGGCAGACATGTTTGAGAAAATTGAAGAAGAGAATTAGGGATACTCTTCTGGAAGGAAACCAAGAGAGCCGCAGAAAAGAGGGTAGGGATCTCTACGCTCTGATACCAAGTTAAACAGAAGTATTTGGGGTAAAAGTCCCTGATGGATTTCACATATATTTATATACAAATAAGATTACATGATAATATAAACAATAGATCCTAACATCTTGGGCCTTATCAACATAACATTTGAATCAATCTATTCTAATCTTATCGTTTCTGTTTACAATAAATAAAAGGTGTGTTTGTGTTAACTTTTTTTTTATCACAAAAGTGCTTTTAGGAAGATTTTTATTGGATTATGGCTTTTTGGAAAAATAGTTTTTTTTTTAAAAAAAGTGTTTGGTTTAAATTTTGTGGTAGAAAATACTGAAAAACCAATAAGTTCTTTTTAAAAAGTGTTTGACTTATATTTTTAGGGGTGAAAAGCTAAGTATTTAAAAAGAATAAAGCTGAAAAACAATGATTCTCTAGTTTCAAAAAAGCTCCATATTATACATATTTAGAAAGCTCCATCTTTAGCTTATGTAAAAATCTCCAAAAAATGGTTTAAAAACTATTTTTAAATATCCAAACACTTATATAGCTTATAAGATTTTCAAAAATCTAATAAGCTAATAAACTATTTTGAGAAGCAATCTCAAACACCTCTCTCTCTCTCTCTCTCTATATATATATATATATATATATATATATATATATATATATATATATATATATACACACGGTGCAGTTATTCTGAGAACTAAAAGAACGTGAGAAATTACAAACTTTGCGTCAACAATCATATGGATTACGAATGCATCTGAATCAACAGTCGTATGGAATGCGGACCCATGCATTAGCGGTCAAATGGACTGCGGATGCATATATGTATGCATACATCAACGGTGTGTGTGTGTATATATATATATATATATATATATATATATATATATATATATATATATATATATATATATATATATATATATATATATATATATAGGTTCTATGGAAAACAAACAAAAACCCTAAAGATCATAAAAATACATAAAAAAAATAGTTAGAGATTAAAAAACTTTTTTTTGAATTTTTTTTTTTATGAAAAATAGCATGTTTTTCAATAAATTCGCTGATTTTAAAAAAAAATTAATTTTTTAATTTTTTTTTTGTAAAAAAAATTGATTCTTTATTTTTTTCCAGCGAATTTATTAAAAAACCTGCGTTTTTTATATAAAAAAAATTAAAAAAAATTTGTAATCTCTATGTATTTTTTTATGCATTTTATGATTTTTAGGATTTTTTTGTTTTCCAAATAACCCTTCCCTATATATATATATATATATATATATATATATATATATATATATATATATATATATATATATCTATATCTATATATATATATATATATATATATATATATATATATATGTATATATATATATATATATATATATATATGAACATTTTTCAAAAAAAATGGTCAAATCTTTTTTTATTAACCTAGATATATCTTAGACGTTGCATTTCGTTAATATTTGTGGTTTTGATTTTGAAAATGATCTTTGGATTAATAGTTCTAAAGTTCGCACATTTTTTTGTCCTCAAAAGGGCTTATATATATATATATATATATATATATATATATATATATATATATATATATATATATGTATATATATATATAATTTATTCATAATCATATATGTTATAAAAACTCAATATATTTTACATGTTTTTTTGTCAAAGCAATTATTGTTTGACAGATGTGATGGTTTACAAGTTTAACCATTGAAAAATTTATGTTAAATATTTTACTAATTTGAAAAAAGTTCACGACCCTAACTGAAATATTTATAATTTTTTATCATACTATCAGACAGTTTATTATATTTATCTTTTATCATTCATCCCCGCATTGCTTCCCATGTTTATCACATCTTTCGGTATACCCACTTAAAAGAAAAAAAATCAAGAAATAGAGTGAAAATAAAAGAAATGAGAGATGGAATCAATAGGACATGGCCATCCAAGGCGGTGCGGTGCTCCTAATAGGACAATTGTGCCACATCAGCTCCCATGCATTGGTGCATGATAAACCATAAAGGGGTAAATTATGTACTTGTTGAAATCTCAAATTAAATGCATATTTATTGAAAAAGTTAAATTTTATTTTGAATTACAAGAATAGAACCATAGTCACAATATGACAGGATATCCAAAGTACAAGAGAAGGTGACGAACCTCCTTACTGCAATCAATATCTTTAACATAATAAAATACTCAACTCTAAGAAGGAAACACACCAAACCAAATAAGATCAAAGAGCATAAAACCAACTCTTTGAAGATATATAAAAATAATCAAGCATCTCTATGCGCATTTAAAGCCCTTTGGGACCTTCTTTCCACAAACATTAAGCAACAAGCTCAAAGAAATTGGCACATTAAGGTTGATACCCAAGACATTTGCTTTAATGGCGGTGCAGAGGCAAACTGCAGCCTCAAGATCGACAAGGTCCCCAAGGAGGCTGCAGCATGGAGTGGTTGCTGGTGTACCGACTACTAGGTGAACCAAGTCATTGAGCACGTTTGCACACACACCTAGCTTGAGTGTGTCTTTAGGACATGTGGCTTTGTTGTGGTGATGTTTATGTGGCTTAAGGGCCTTTGGTGGTGGTGGGCAAGAGGTTGAAGTTACAAGAGTAAAGAAGAGCAGGTTGATGGTGATGAGGAGGAAAGTAGTTGTTGCGAATCCCTTTGAAGCCATTTTGAAATGCTTTGAGGATGTGAAGGAAAAACTAGCTCAAGAAATGGTGGTTTTTTTTGGGGTATGGAACTAGTGAAGTGAGTTCCTATATTTATAGATAGATATCATGAATAGTGTTATGTAGCTTTTTCATTGCCAATTCCTTAGGCTAACCACGTCCATTCTTTTACTACCTTCAACCTTGTTCTCTTCATATTATATTAGGCAATTTTTAATAAATGGATCTGCAATCCATTTTATATTTATTGTATGACACAAAAATAAAATCTTCATATGATATAAATGAGAAGACCCAACGCCCCATTTGCTGTAGTATCTTTTTTATTTTTATTCGTATTGCTTTCATCTTTATCATCATACCAAATTACATTGGACAAATAGTCAAGTTAAATTAAATTATCCCCTACCTTTTATTCCTATAATTATTCATACCCATTAAAATTATGACAAATTACCATTTAATTTAATTTTATTTGATATATATTTTTAATATAGCCTTAATAAATTAGTTAAAAAAATATGAAATGATGATACTTGTCATAATTTTATTCGATAGAAACATAAAATATTTATATCTTCTCGTACCATATATATTAACTTTTTAGCAACCAGTTCAAAAAAACATTTTCCAAAACGCTCACGGTTGAATTAATTAGAGGAATCAAAATGCAATACTTTTAATTGCTTAAATTAAAGCGTAACTACTTCCCGAGTTAAATCATATCGAGCACATATAAAATCTTCACCTTTTAAGAATTGAAACAGATAAATATACTTGAATTACTAAAAGTTAATAATCCCTCCTATTTGAAGAATGCAAACAAAAGTAAAATTCAAAGTAAGAAAAACATTACTAAATTGTACCAAGAAATGGAGAAATCTTAGAGTGATCCATGTGGGTTGTCACGGGTGAGTTCATATGGTGTTGCATCTTCTATGGCTCAGAAGTTCACATTATGTTTCAATTAAAAATTGTGTTTTTATAGGAAATTATTCTACGTGTCTTTATTTATATTTTTAGGAAAATATATTTTATATCTAAAATAAATAATTTCATGTAATTACATGTTTCCGTGTAATCCTGATTACTTTTCACACTCAATTATTCATATTTAAAATTTTTTGTGGTATAACTACAAGTAGGTTTCTTATAATTATACAATTTGGAAAGTGGGATATTTTAAATATACAGTCTCTTTATATTGAGTCACAATTACATTATCAAACTTAATTATATTGTTATGTTTTAATAAGATAATATAATACTAATAAAAAAAGTATATTTCATTATATATATATATATATATATATATATATATATATATATATATATATATATATATATATATATATATATATATATATTCAGGTATATTTGAGACCATGTTAATTTTGTGAGACCAAATCTAAAAATAATTTTAAAATCCAAAACAAAAGGAAAAATCAAAAAATTCTATTTTTAATTCTTATTTTCGGAACTTTATTTACGTAAAAAAATAAAAACTAATTACCGTTTTTTTTTTAAAAATACGTGAAATATTCTAATAGAATATTACATTGTACATTTCTAATATGATTTTTAAAATGTTTAGAATATTGAATATTCTACTAGATTTGTCAGCTATGTAGAATATTCTAAATATTCTACTAAAATATGTAAAAAAATGAATTTTTATTTATTTATTTATTTATTTTTTTTTTTTGGAAAATATATATTCCGAAAATAATATTGGAAAAAGAATTTCGAAAATTTTCAATTATTTTGAATTTTAAAAATCTTTTTGTTTTATCTACTAAATAAGTGGCTAGGATTGCGTCTCATGGTCTCATAAAATTAGACCGGTTCACATGAACCTAACCCTATATATATATATATATATATATATATATATATATATATATATATTCTAATGATTTTAGTATAGTCCGAAAAGATTTGATATGAAATTTTACTAGTTTGATAATTTTTGGGATACCAAACGTTGGTGATTTTAGTTAAGGGTGGCAAATCGGGTCATCGTATCCGGTTTTTGTCTGACACGACACAACACGATAATGTTTTATATAAAACGAACACGAAACGACATGATGTCATGTTTTATTTAACTAACATGAAAACAAATCAATTAAAAAACGACAAACACGACACTACACAACAAAAATAACATAAAATAAAAATTCATTTAGTTAATTAATATTTAATTTTACATACATGACACTACACGACAATTAGCTTATTTAATTAAAAAACGATAAATACAACACTACAAGACAAACACGGAAAACACAGAAAATAAATGTTAAATCGTGTTGAATTTAAACACGAACACGACACGAGATCGTGTGTTATATACTTAACATGAACACAGATTTGAATTTTAGTTCTGTCGCAATTTCGTTTCATGTCGTATATTTTTTTATTGAAAAACAATTTTAGATTTTCTGAATAAAAAGGGTTTTTTTTTTCTTTTTTTTTTTTTTTTGGATCGAAGACAAATACATTTTAGATTTCTGGATTAATAGAAGAAGATATAGGAAAAGAAGAAAGAGAAGGGGAGGGGTTCGAGGGCTACCGATCTGTGATATTTTGCTACGTTTCTGTAAATCAATTTAAAAGCTACTAACATGTAAGCTATTTGTTTTATGCCGGTAGAAATGCCCTAATCTCCAAACACAAATCCAACATCCATTTTTGAATCAATGTTATTAAGCTCATCATGTTTAACCAGATTAGGGTGAGAGTATGAGACTCACCGATGATTGAGAGGAAATAATAGAGAAGTTTTGATTGCGATTCTAGACTTCCAGTGATGGTGGTGGTTTATTGGGAAGAAGAGGGAGAAAGATGGCATGATGACGAAGAAGACAAGTAAAGGAAGTGAGTGAGTGAAAGTTGTATTTATGTGGGTTGCGGTATGTTGGAGGAATAAGGGTTCATGTTTGAAATCTGGATACCCCTTGGATCTTGTGAACAATTTCCGAACTTATTTCTACCTTATGCCTGTGTTACAAGAAATTCAGCCTAGGATAATCCTAGAGGACACTTATGAATCTAGGTACATAAAACATAAGCCAAATTGCTAGAAGGATTATGTGTTTGTTTGAAGAAAACGAGACCTAATAATTTTCGTGTGTCTCTTCTCAAAGAGAAGAGTTGTTTATATAATAAACAAGATTAGAGTATCATTAGGGTTGGCCGTCATGGGCTGCTTAAAAAGCAAATCAAGGAAATCCGGATTTTAACGAGGATTTTAGGGTTTCCAAAACTGACGAATTTCGTCTGTTTTACCATAATAACCCTCAAGAATTTGTTTTTCCCACTATGTTCCCATATGTATTTTTCGGAGAGTTTTGCAAACTTTGTGGTTAGTGGGACATCAGCCTGAGGCTCTGCCCCTTGGAACCCGCTAGATGTGACATCCCCACTTTCATGGCCAGAAAAGACCGATTTGTTTATGCGTATTTAAAAATCAGAGTATCCTTTTTGAAGAATAATATTGCGGAATTTGAACCCAGAAAACATGATAATGATCTCCTAAAATCCTTGAATCTCCTAGCAGAACGTATCTTTCGAATAGCCATCCGTGATACAATAAACTGAGTGGGTCAGGTTGGAAAACCTGGTGAGTACATTGGGATTTCCATCCTACAATATGATAATAATGTATATCTCAAACCTGCAAAAGCAACTACTTGATATACCATATCTCTAAAAATAATCTATCCCATACCGTTGATTCCCACTTTAAACACCTCACTAAATCACATCGGAGGTAGGGTCCGTTTGGTATACAAAGTATACTGTATGAAAATCCCACTTTAAACACCTTACTAAATCACAACCTAGATATAATCCGCGTAAGTAGATGAATCACTATAACGACTTGGAATCACTGATAAATCTTGTTTATAGGTTCATCATAATGGTAATGTACTAAAATATAAGTTATACTAAAAGTATGGTAATCATAACTTAACTTACAGCTGGTTTAGTGAGAGTATCACAACAATGCATAATAGTAAACATGCAACAACATCATCCATTGCATTAATAATATAATTTAATACAAGTGTGTTTTGTATATTTATAAGACACCAAAATATGAATGATCAAAATAAGAGACGAGTCTTGAATGCGCTCCATCTTCTCAAAACCTAGCATCGGGACTTGTCTACTGATGACCTGAGAATACAAGTTATTTTGAAAGAGTTTGTCAGCTTTAAAGCTGGTGAGTTCATAAGCATTTTAGTGTCATTGCTTGTATGAAAATGTTTGTAAGTGTTTGATGTATAAGTTTGTAGTAAATGTTTGTATCTCCTAGAAAATCCTATATTTTCTACTAAAAGTAGCCTTCTACCAAGGCATCAAATGTTCTGTATGTTTGTTTCTTGTAAAAGTGTGTATTTTTCCCAAGTGTGACTATCATTAACAAAATATAGTTTTTACATTACCGTTTATGTGAGAAGATCACAATGTAAATGTAATGGGAAAATAATAAAGTACTGTAGTGTTGTATATAGTAACTATTGATGTACTAACTACCTTAAACCAATTGTTAATTAAGTTATAATGTGGTATAATTGTAACCATACTTGATCGACTTAGTAAAACACGACGCTCGAAGATGTCGAAATGGTATGACATTCGTCACCCGTAGACCTACATGTCCTACTGTAGCTAGCATCCAGGTGTAGGACGGTCAGTCCTGTATAGATCTATACACAAATTCACGCTCTCCCTTGATATTGCCATATTTATACCTATTTTTAGGCAATATTTAAGTACATTTTTATTAATAAATTGATAAAATGTTTAGAATAATGGTACTTATGACTTTAAATTGTTATTTTCAGTCAATTAAAAGGATTTTCGAAGAGAGGGACCAATAGTGACAATATGTGGAACATGGGAGACTTGAAAGACAAGAAAAGAATAAATCCACGATAAATACTGAATTCACGACGTGGCAAAGTCGGCCACGACGTGGCAAGAGGTTTCCAGAAGATAGACATCGCGATGCGGAGGATTTCCTTGTACGGTACGGATAGCTTGAAGCCCACAACGTGGCGTGGGTTTTTGGAGATTATTTAAGTTCTCCTGATTATTACAAAATAAGAAGCTTTTGGCTGAAGGAAAGAGTTCCAGGAGACGATTCAGAGCGAAAGAAGGGTTCTGGAAGAAGGTTTTCAACACCAAAAAGAATAAAGGTTTATATTTTAGTTAAATAAGAACATGTTTTCTATTACTTTAAGTTGTGTTGGTTTATTAGTTGCTAGGATGAGCAGCTGAATCTAGCTACTCTTGTTTAGCTAGATGAAGATCAAACTTATGAATAGTTCAATGTTTATGGATTAAGTTTAGTTGGTAAAAATTGCTTGTGTTTGATTTGTATAACCTACCATGCTATTGTTTGTTTCTCCGATTGCTTGATTGCATGTTCTGTGTAGCTTAGTGACCATTAACTGCATGAATTTGTTTACCTAATGATTTAGTGAACATTAAATTGTTAGAGCTAGGATTGACCAATCTTAGTTAGTAATTAGAGTAAATAAGCTTAGCTGTGCTAGAGAAAGTGTATTGTGACCATAATTGCATTTATACAACAAATCTTACATAGCATATTTACATTCATAATTAGTTCTGTGTTTAATTATGTGTGAACATACATGGTTTGACATGAATTAGTTAATTATTGGTAAAGTTAGAACTAAATTACCAATACAACTAAAAACCAACTTAATAATCCGTAATCATTAGCTAGCCATAAGGAAGAAGTGGATTCAAACTAAACAAGAGTGTGTTCTTACTTATTGAATTTGATTTAAGTTCATCTGATCTTGTAAAATCAGATAAAACCCCTTTTAAACTTGTTAACAATTAGGTTAATTTAATATAAGTAAATTAATTAGAACACCGTTCCCTGTGATCGACACCCGACTTACCCAAACTATACTGTAATCTGACTAGGTACACTGCCTATAAGTGCATAGTTAGTTAAGTTTGTTAGGTTGTAAATATTAAAATTAGTGAGTACTTTTGTGCACATCAAGTTTTTGGCGCCGTTGCCTGGGAACGGCTTAGTTTTTTTTAGCTTATTTATTTGCATTAAATTAATCGATCCTTCTTGTGGAGTAAAATCCACAAAAAGTTAATTTTTCAGCAAAATAAAATTTTTTCTGTCAGTCACAGAGTTCACGACGTGGCTAGATACCTGCCACGACGTGGATAGTTAAAAAACTAAATTTTTAGTTGTTAGTTAGTTTTTCTTATTTTAGTTCAGTTTTACGTTTTTAGTTTAGTAAGTTGCAGGAGTTCATGACCAGAAGCTCAAACACACACTTGGTGCCACCACTTGAAGATCCCGAGTCTGCACTTCACAAGAAAAAGACGCCCTTACAAGAATTGAAGTCAGATTTTTCTAGGAAGTCGGCAAAGAAGACAGGAGAGTCAAGTTCATCCGCGAGGCACAAGAGCAATCTTGAACATTTGGATCATACACCCGTCCAAACCGAGTCCGAAAGCGATACCGAGCCGGAATTTGAAGAACACACGAGCGAACCCGAGAACGAGCCAAGGAAAGAGATGGCAGCAATTGAAGAAATGTCCATGGGAGCTTACAAGAAGCGGATCCGAGAAGATGTGGGTCCCGGTTTAGTCCAACCCGCAATACCTTCCACTGCCACATTCGAGTTGAAGGGGCACATATTGACTGCACTGAAGGACATCCCATTTTTCGGGAAAGATCATGAGGATGCTTTTAAGCATCTAGATGAAGTCAACGACATTGCGGATTACTTCAATGTCCCAAATGTCAACAGAAACACAGTCTTGCTTAGGATGCTTCCCATCACTTTCAAAGGAGCTGCTAAGGAGTGGTTAAAAGCACTCCCACCGGGTACAATCACCACTTGGGCTCAAATGCGTGAGCAATTCCTGGACCAGTTTTGCCCGCCATCCAAGATAGCCAAACTCAAGAAGGCAATAGCCAACTTTGAGCAACAGCCGGGGGAGTCATTATACAAAGCATGGGAGCGGTACAAGGGCTTGCTCAGAAATTGCCCGCAACATGATCTAAATGTGCAGCAAGAGATGTTAATCTTTTATGATGGGGTCAACGTTATGACAAGACAACTCCTTGATTCTCAAGGACCTTTGATAAAGAAAAATCCAAGGGAGGTCAAGGAGCTAATTGAAGAATTCGCGAAGCACTCTAGCGAATACCGCAGCCCTAGTCAAGATGGAATCAAAGGCGGTGGAGGGGCCCAAACTGAAGAAATAGCAGCTGTGATGGCCATGCTAAATAATATGGATCGAAGGATAACACAAATGGACCAGTCGATACATGCCATAAGAGTGGGTTGCGAGAGATGCAGTGGTCCACACTTGACCAAGGACTGCAATGTAGATGAGTATGAGAACAGAAAAGCTCAAGTGTGCTACTCTAGTGGGGATACGTTTGATGAGGACTGGAGGAAACCGAAGAAGGAGTGGCTGCCATATGAAGAGTATAAGAAGCAAAAAGAAGAGAAGTATAGGCAGATAGGTCGAGGCTTTTATCAAAAGGAGCAGCCACCAGCCGAAAAGAAACCCGACCTAGAGACCATTTTGATGAAGTTTATGGAAGCTTCGGAAAAGAGACACGATGCCACGGATTCTGCTATTATGGAACAACAAACTTTGATAAAGAATCAGCAAGCCTCCATCCATAACCTTGAAGTACAATTTGGTCAACTAGCCACTCTAGTTCATGAAAAATTGTCCCCGAAGAATCTCGAAGTAAAGACCCAATCTCACGTAATGGCCATCGATACTGAAGAAGAAGGCAAGAGTTCCAGGAGACGATTCAGAGCGAAAGAAGGGTTCTGGAAGAAGGTTTTCAACACCAAAAAGAATAAAGGTTTATATTTTAGTTAAATAAGAACATGTTTTCTATTACTTTAAGTTGTGTTGGTTTATTAGTTGCTAGGATGAGCAGCTGAATCTAGCTACTCTTGTTTAGCTAGATGAAGCTTCAAACTTATGAATAGTTCAATGTTTATGGATTAAGTTTAGTTGGTAAAAATTGCTTGTGTTTGATTTGTATAACCTAGCATGCTATTGTTTGTTTCTTCAATTCCTTGATTGCATGTTCTGTGTAGCTAAGTGACCATTAACTGCATGAATTTGTTTACCTAATGATTTAGTGAACATTAAATTGTTAGAGCTAGGATTGACCAATCTTAGTTAGTAATTAGAGTAAATAAGCTTAGCTATGCTAGAGAACGTGTATTGTGACCATAATTGCGTTTATACAACAAATCTTACATAGCATATTTACATTCATAATTAGTTCTGTGTTTAATTATGTGTGAACATACATGGTTTGACATGAATTAGTTAATTATTGGTAAAGTTAGAACTAAATTACCAATACAACTAAAAACCAACTTAATAATTCGTAATCGTTAGCTAGCCATAAGGAAGAAGTGGATTCAAACTAAACAAGAGTGTGTTCTTACTTATTGAATTTGATTTAAGTTCATCTGATCTTGTAAAATCAGATAAAACCCCTTTTAAACTTGTTAATAATTAGGTTAATTTAATATAAGTAAATTAATTAGAACACCGTTCCATGTGATCGACACCCGACTTACCCAAACTATACTGTAATCTGACTAGGTACACTGCCTATAAGTGCATAGTTAGTTAAGTTTGTTAGATTATAAATATTAAAATCAGTGAGTACTTTTGTGCACATCATCCCTACAGGAGACTCTGGTTACAAAATGAGCCATAATAGTGATGCCATGCCCCGAAGTAGTGACTCACATTTATGTTATATTATTCTTTTATATGTATTGTATGTACTAGTGTAGTGTATGTTCTCTCTGTCTAGTATGTAGTATGTTCTCTTTGTTTCTCATCATAGTATGTTCTTTCGTATAGTGTATAGTATGTATTGTCTCTCGTTATAGTATTCTCTATCTGTTTCTGTTTATAGTATGTATTGTTTCTCGTTATACTATTCTCTATCTGTTTCTCTTTATAGTATGTATTGACTCATGTATGAACCGACTCTTTGTATGTTTCATTATACTAGAAATAGTGAGTAGTGGCTTCCTAAACTATACCTATTATAGTTTACTAGTAGAGTTGTTTGTATAACTGAGTGTGTTGAACTGAGATAAAAGCTTTTATGTCTATACATATATACATAATATATAACTAAGGATCAAACGACACTCGGAGAAACAACAGGGTACTCTAAGTCGACAACCAAACAAGGAACAGGAAATAAAGTGAGTTATCAGTCCTACGACCTTCCAACCTTACTTATATAACTATATATGAATTTGACATGGTTTTGACAATATATAAGTTTAAAAGAGTTAAAAGAAAAGGTTTGACATATAAGAACAAGTTTGATAAAGAGTTTATGTCACACCCCAAAACCAGAACGGCGGAAACGTTCTGGGGTGGATGATGTCATGTCAAGTATCACAACATATGTAGTATAGTAATCAAAGTACAAAAACCATTGCATTAATAGTAATAGTTTTACATCAGTTACATTTAATAGAGACATCAAAGTAATACAGAAATAGTATAAATGCAGCTCGGTACTAAACTGTCTTCACCAAAAGCTCCTGGGATATACCTGTCTATTGCTGACTTGAGAATACAAGTTATTTTGAAAATGAGTATCAACATTTTTATAAATGCTGGTGATTTCATAAGTATTTTAGTGTCATTTATGTAAGTAAGTATTTTATTCAAAATAACTTTATGAAAAGTAGTAGTTTAGAATCTACGGTGTATTAGCGTCCTTTCCAGAAAATCCTATATTTTCTAATTAAAAGCAGTCTTCTACCAAGACTCGACAGAGTTATGTTTTAAAGAGTAATTTTCCCTTAAATACTATCATTACCAAAATACGGTATTTGACTTTAAAGAAAGTAGGAGAATACCACTAGTAAACATTTAGGAAAACAACATATGCCTCAGCAGAAAATGCTGCTGACTAAGGTAAAAGAAATCATAGACTCCAGGAGAGTATCAAATGAATGATACGCCTAGCTCAGTCTAACAAAAGGGAACACAGACCCCAGACGGTATCAAATGTACGATACGGTTAGCAAGGTCTAAAACAAAGAAACACAGACCCCAGACAATATCAAATGAAAGATACAGCTAGCAAGGTCTAAAACAAAGAAACACATACCCCAGACAGTATCAAATGAAAGATACAGCTAGCAAGGTCTAAAATAAAGGGAACACAGACCCCAGACAGTATCAAATGAACGATATAGCTAGCAAGGTCTAAAACAAAGGGTGAATGTGAACTCGTATGTAACCATGCTGATCGACGATAGAGTATCCGATGACCCTCCAGGTCACGCGTAGAGGTAGTGGCAGTAGTAGTAGTGGCTTTATGTCACCCATGGGCCTTACCGGCGTAGACTGTAGCTAGTAGTCAGGGTGTGGGAGTGTCAGTCCCGTATAGATCTATACACATGATGTTCTCTCTCCTTCCCGGAGACTCTGGTTACACGGCGTTGGCGCAATGAAGCGTCGTAGAGGGAAATAGTGTGTCACATTCTAAAGTAAGAGAGAGAGAGAGAGAGAAAGAGAGATAGAGAGAGAGAGATAGAGAGAGAGATAGAGTGAGATAGAGTGAGAGATAGAGAGAGATAGATTCTCCTAACTATTCCTAAAATAGTTACTAGGGTTCCAGGAACATGAATAATAGAGGGAGGCATTTACTACTCAAGGCGATGTACTGGCTGAGTGAGAGAGAGAGAGAGAGAGATTTTATGTCCATATATGCATACATGATATATAACTAATGTTTAAACGACCTTCGGACGGATATCCGATACCCACCAAACCACATCCCAACGAGGAAAAGGAGATAGGGCGAACTAGCCTTCCTAAGTCTTTTAAACATTATTTATATAACTATACAAATACAGGCATGCATTTAACGAAATAAAAGCATAAAAGAAAACTTTTATGGAAACTTTGGAAAACTTTTACACATAAGAAATATACGACTTGAAGTCAGTTTGTAAAACAAGTTTGAAAACCGTTCATAAACACGTTTAGAATATAATTTGATAAACAATATAAGTAAAGAAAACCTTTGTTTAAGACACTGTTGTAAGTGGTTTAGAAGTAAAACATACAGCACAAGAGACTTTTTGAGAAAAGATTTAAACAAGTAAAGACGTTTTGGAAAACCATCTATAGTGTTATACTTGGTAAAACAGCTGATAGTGTGATAAATCCTTGTGCATGCGGGTTATTAATCACATATGATTGATATGATAACTAACATGTTTTAACTTGTATCCCCCCATAAAAGCATGTAAAAACATTTAAAAGGTTGAATCAGGGGTTTGAACTCACCTGTTGTAAGTGGATCGGGTGGATGTGCCGGTTGGGTGCTTGGTGTCAAGTAAAGACTTGAACACACTTAGTGACCTATTAACATATGATGACATATGTTTACATACAATTAGTAAATATAATACTAATTAAACACATATACGCATCCTAAAGTGCGGAAAACACTTTGGTTAAGTGCTAGGGGTGTCCCGGGTAGTATCTAAGGGTGTGTATGGCTTAGTTAGGGAGTTTACTCTTCAAGAGTAAACTCTTTATAGAGTTTACGACCCTAATACCATATCCCCATGAGTTTACCGCCGTAAACTCATGGGTGGCGTGTTCTAGGATGCTTTAAGGTCTTATATCACTCATAGAATTAGGCTAGGTCCAAATATAAGGCATATGAAGGGGTTTAAGGCTCTAAATGGACCATTTGAGGAGTTTACGGCCCTAAGCTCCTATATGCTCATTCATTTGGTGTATTAAGGTCTTAAATGGTAGAGAATAAAGTTCTATGCATTTTTCCAAGTCATATAGGGGAGTTAGGGCATCATTTGGCCACTTTTTGGGAGTTTAGGCCCATGGACCAATCCTAGGGGGGTTTACGACCGTAAACTCCTAAATTCTTTGTTTAATGCCTTTACTTCAATGGGGGTTTCTTCTAGACATTTTCCCAAGCCATAGGAGGTGCTTGAGGGCAATTCTAACACCTTAAAAGGTGTTCACGGCCCTTGAAGAGGGGTTTACGGTCCAAGAGTTTTCTTGGGCCATAAACTCATGTTTACTCTCCAAAATGCAAGGTTTTAGTGTTCTAAGCTCGAAGGTGTAAGTCCACAAGTCATATCTAAGCCTTAGGGGTAGTTTAGAGGGGGTTTGGGGCTTCAAAACCCCACTTAAGGGTGTTCACGGTCCAAGAGTGTTCCTGGGCTGTAAACACATGAATTTGCCCCTATTTGATGTCTTAAACACGAATTTGCATGTTAACTAAGCTACACAACAAGTTAGGATAGATTACTTACTAGTTTGGGGCTCGAAATGGGCGTATTTGGATCGAAAACAAGTTGTAGAGAGAGAGAGTGTAGAGAGAGAGAGAGTGGAAAGTCTCAAATGGACTCCACTCACCCTTATATAGGGGGTTTGAGTTGGGGCTCAGTGGAAATCTACCCGATACTGACATTAAACGGGGCTTTTGGTCGCACCCGATTAAATGATCGTATTTTGACTTGGTTGAAACTAAAACTTTTCAAGGGATTAATGAGGGCGTTTCTAATTTGTTTCACCCCTTACTAAGTCATTATAAAAGTCCCAAATTAATTAACCAATCCAAAAAGGTTAACAGACAGTTTAATAAAACGAGGCTTATTAACGGAAGAAGGGGTTAAAAATGACGGAATAAATTTCGGGTTGTCACATCATCCCCCCATTAGAGGGAATTTCGTCCCGAAATTCAGGTTTAGGCAAGGAAGTAATCATGAACAATCGGGTAGAGGTATGAGGGCACTTCCTATTTGGTTGGTCCTCGCACTCCCTAGTGAACTCTGGCCTATGCTTGGCATTCTAACAACCTTCACTTACGGGATGCGGATTTTGATTTGATCAGTTAGTGATTCCTACAGGTTCGTCTACGAAGTTAGGGTTCTCAATGGTTTCTATCAAGATGAGTGGGATACAAAGAGTGACGTCGGGCAAACACTTATCAAGTCTGAGAAGTGGATTGATTTGGGGTGAAACTTGTGGAATTTCCGAAAGTAGTAGTGGTCTGACGAGGGTTGGACCAATTTTCGTGAGGAATCTCGGATGGTCCTAAGCTCTCGGAAAGGTAGAGCTTTTCAGTACTTAGAACATAGTGTACTTCTATGGTGAGATCATCACTGACGTGATCGCCATTCCGAATTTCCAAACGTTCTCTCATACTGGGAGTGTAGTCCTTCAGGTTGGTTCTTAGAAAGCTTGGGTTGTCCTTGGATTCATGTTTCCTGTCAATTGGCTTTCAGTGGTTTTCTGTATCATCGGATGGATCGGATGTCTACGGGTATCTATTTGGTGCAGAGTGTCTATCTCAATCTTATGCAAAATGAACCTTCACTTCTGATTCTTGAGATGTTTCTAACGGAAACTCTCAGGGTTAGGGAGATATGGTTTCACCAGACGAGTGCTTAGAAAGTTTTTAAACTTCCTATCGTTGTTTAGTTGGCGCTTTCACGGCATGATTCTTATCGGGAAAGGATCATGATCTTACTTGCCTTGTTGTTTCATGAATAGCAGGCTGTGCTCAGGGCTAACTCAATCCTTAGAGATTTTCCGAAGTGTTGGACTATCTCGGGAGGCGATTCTACTATTTCTGTGTGAGATAGTATCCATGGAACACCTGGTAGTCCAATAAATCTCTAAAATATGCTCTATTCTCTAAGGTGTGGGTTTATTTCAGTTGCAGAAAGCGCGTGCTCTTGTATAACCCATCGACTAACACCTAGACTGGTGTCAAGTCTATAATCTCTTCGGGATCTGGGTTATAAGGCTTAACGCAACCTACTTTTGCACTTAAATCAAGTATTCTTGGCTACGGAGGTTATCTTGTGGTTCTTGGCATTCTAGTGTTTACTTTGGAGAATGCAGTCTATCGTCTACAGGGCGACGGTGACTTCTTCCACATGAGGGGGAGGCGGAGTGTCCTAGGCACTACTCGTCGGTAACGGGGTGGACGAAGTGCCTGAGTAGTGCGAACATCTTCTGCAACTACTCTTCCGGTGGTTCTGAGTTTTCTTGATTTAGGTTAAGTCTAGAAGTATAGGGTTCCCTCACTCGGAACTTTTAATCTCTTCATCCACTCTTCTCAAGAGTTAACATATCGCAGCTTCTGGATTTCTGGGATATCCGCTGAGATGCTTAATTCGGGGGATTAAGCGTGAGTGGATGGTCGTAGTCAATGTACTTGACATCTTACGACTCAGATTTCCTTACCAACTGAGGGTGGTAGCTACTATGTTGGCTTAACCGGGATGACAACGAATTTTGGATTTGTGGTCATTATAGTAGCTCAACCCGTAGTGGTTCTCTTGACTATAGTTCCTATTCTATGGAATAGGATGAAGGGTTTTACTATGAGGTTCGGGGTAGATCTCATACTCGGCTTAACCACTAATACTTGGTGTATGCAGGCCGTATACAATTGAGGTCGGCAGGATGTTCAGTTGTGCGACTCCACCCCAGACCCACAACCCAACGAGGAACAGGGAGTAGGGAGGAAGCACACATCTTAAATCTTTTTGATCTAAATTATATACCACCCTTATGCATATACCCAGTTATAGTACTCAGTCCCATGAGTTCTATCCTCTTAATTCAGGAACCTGATTGTGAGGTGCGAAGGGTCTTTCTAGAGGATCTACGGAGTAGGCTTCGGGGGGTTATTGTCTTCTGGAATGCCTGTAGTGTCTTTCGCTTCGGTTTCTATCTGTCTAAGAAGGGGTTGGTTAACAGCATGCGGTGCCCTTCTCCTGGGTACTTCGGGAGGTTTGAGATAAGAGTGACGACTGACAGATCGCATTAGGTTTTATTATAATTTTTTTATAGGGTCAGAAGAACCTTTATTTGCCGAAAAGGCTACGGTGAAAGTTCTTTTTACACAGCACTAGGGAGTTACACACGGTTGCACTAAGTCGAACCATGATTGATAGAGGCGTCGAAGTTGGCATACATCGACATGACATAGAATGAGGATCGATAGGGTCATGTGCTGAACGGACACACCAGTTCTAGGCGTCTCGGGTTTCGTCCCGTGTATCACTGTCGCGGATACTTGGACCGATAGAGTCGATGCGGAACTATAGAGGGTCCTGAGTGTTTCGGAATAGGGTACCTTTTAGGAACGGATTTTCACGAGGCCTTCCTATAATCGCCTAACATATACTAGTCATGTATAATTTAAGGTGGGAGGACTGTTAATTGAGCGACTCCGCCTTAAATCCACAACCAAACGAGGAACAGGAAATGAGGCTGCATTCACTCACTCTAGGTCTATCCATCTCAATTATACATGGCCGTAACATATATATCTAGCCATTATAGTTTTACTTGATGAAATTTTAAATTTTATAACGGTGCTGCGACTTTCGCCTTAACGGGGAAGTATTTACATTTAGAATTTGCCTTTTAATGTTTTCGGTTAGTTATTTAGGATTGAGAGACGTACCAAAATCTACCGGGTTCCTTGATGCTTCTCCCTAAGCATTAGAGTTAGACTCTTCCTATGCCCCTGTCGTTTCTCCTGCAGCAGTGATCCTTAGAATCTTCCCATCTGTGCCAGAGTTCTTTATTATTCGACATTCCCTTTTGAGGTGTCCCATCTCACCGCACTGATGACATGACTGGTTCATACTGGTATTGGTGGTGGGAGTGAGGTGCTTAGTCAGAGTTACGTGGACACATGTGCCCTCCTCGTTCCTCCACTTTGAAAATTTCCCTTTAAAGAGTCCGACTTTATCACCACCTTTGTGTGTAGGGTTGGTCCCGATGCTAGGGACTTGTGAAATGGGTCGTGCTGGCGCTGAAGGGGTCGGGGTTTCCACTTGCTGCTGTTGCGCGACAAGTCTGTGGAGTCGTTGGCGCTCCTTTCGAGCTTGACGTTTTCGTTTCCTTCTGTTTTACAACTTTGCATGTCCGTAACTATCGCCATTCGTTGGCTTCCTACGTATGGTCTTGTAGGTGTTGGGATGGAAGGGTTGGTAGGGGTATTGACTGTCTCAGCTTGTTGCCCTACAAAGGGTCCTTGAGTCGAGGTACTTCCTTCCTCGTTCTTAAACTTTCTCTTCGGTGGAGTTGGTTGAGGTTCTTGGGTGGCAGGGTATGTAGGTGTTGGTTGCTGCTGTCCATTACTAGGATCGGAATTCCCGATAGGGCTCTTGCTAACATTGGTGTTGTTAGCATTCAGTTGAGCCATGATAGATGCTACGGCTGCCGAGACTGCAGCTTGGAATGTAGCTTCATCGAGTAGGAGAGTCAGTTTCTTGCCAGTGGATTGGTTACGCTTCTTCGGAGGCATGGTTTTCCTACACGGAAAGGAACATAGCTGATGAAAGACGATGGTTAACCCTTAGACGTATCTATCCTTACTATATTAGGCATAAATTTTTCCCGTGCCTCGGATATTGGTTGTCTGAGTGTCGACCTACATCCCTATGATTTAGTCTGGGTATTCAAGGTAGGAGTATGAGTATCAGAAAAGCCATAAGATGGGAGTCGTTCCTACTAAGTTACCTTTATACTGGGAAAGGTTCACTCTCCGACTTGGAAAGATCTGAGAATAGTTCAGAACGAAGACCGCGGGAAGAAAGGCTCATGAAGACTTATGGCTAAACACTCTCAATAGAGGTGTGGGGATCCGCTCTAATCGTATTACTTGATACGGGAAAAGGCGATTTACCTAACACATAGTGTGAGTAGTGTAATCACTAACTCACTAAATTGTATTATTTTATGGGTGTATTAGCATGACAACCATGAGGAAAAGACACTTCTCGGGTTCCATGTACTGGCTCCCTCTGTTTACCTCGTATCTTTGACTGGGACCGGCGTTGGTTTCCTTTGGGTAGTTACCTAGGGTTCTCTTCTCCTATAGACATATTGAATTTCTACTCCATCTTACTTCCGATTCTGACTCTAGGTGTCACCACTTCATGATGGATGACTGGAAATCTCGGAAGTTTAGGCGAATTTCCCACCATGTCCCTAAAAAGGTATAGGCACTTGGTGATTTCAATAGTCTCGATCTAGTTTATTTATTTCCGAACTGGAAATCTTCTCAATGAACCTCTTCTGGGTCTGAATCAACTCTTCTGCCGAGTACGGAAGTGGATAGGGTTTTCTACAGGGTTCGTGCGAGAATGGAAATGTCTAAAGAATCCTAAGATATTATTAACATTTCACTGGGTGATCCATATCGAGTCCTGCTACAATTACATAGGTTACACAAATCATATATAGCTTAGATCCGATAGGCCTTCGAATATGTGATACTATTCTATATCCACATCCCAACGAGGAAAAGGAAGTAGAGCAAAACCACACATTCTCAGTCTATGGGATCCTTTTTATATATAACCTTGGGAGTATACCCTCTGTAATTGTAGGTATATCAATAAGGATCTTTTTAGTTCTTCACACAAGGTTATATATGGATCCTAAAATACCCCTATGGTATTTTAATTTTCTTGTTTGTTTCTTATCTCCTGATTATGATTCTGGGATTAATGTGAGTCTTTTAGTATTCCAAAATACTCCCATAGTATTTTAAACTTTATGTTTGGCTCTAGCATTGCTAGTTGGTAAGTTTCAGACTTGTTGCAACACCACTATCACTCCCAAGCACACGTTCATCGCATCTCGAATAAATGTAGTTGATCAGGTTACATTTATTCCAGCCTATGATTACGTAACTGCCTAGGTTTGACGGTAATGCTCAACATGCAAAGACTTTTATTCTTGTTCTTCTTGTGATACTTGTGTTCGAGTGTTTAGATTCCGGATGTTCTTATACTTTGGTAAAATATGGTTATATTTTAAAGTATAATTCTTGGTCAGAGTGTTTTATCGCTATATATTTATAGGCTTTATATCTTTTATGAATTGATATACTGAGCTCACTATAAATAATGCTCTGATACCAATTTGTCACACCCCAAAACCGGAACGGCAGAAACGTTCTGGGGTGGATGACGTCATGTCAAATATCAAAACATATGCAGTATAGTAATCAAAGTACAACAACCATTGAATTAATAGTAATAGTTTTACATCAGTTACATTTAATAGAGACATCAAAGTAATACATCACTAGTATAAATGCAGCTCGGTACTAAACTGTCTTCACCAAAAGCTCCTAGGATGTACCTGTCTATTGCTGACCTGAGAATACAAGTTATTTTGAAAGCGAGTATCAACATTTTTATAAATGCTGGTGAGTTCATAAGTATTTTAGTGTCATTTGTGTAAGTAAGTATTTTATTCAAAATAACTTTATGAAAAGTAGTAGTTTAGAATCTACGGTGTATTAGCATCCTTTCCAGAAAATCCTATATTTTCTAATTAAAAGCAGTCTTCTACCAAGACTCGACAGAGTTATGTTTTAAAGAGTAATTTTCCCTTAAATACTATCATTACCAAAATACGGTATTTGACTTTAAAGAAAGTAGGAGAATACCATTAGTATACATTAGGGAAAATAACATATGCCTCAGCAGAAAATGCTGCTGACTAAGGCAAAAGAAATCATAGACTCCAGGAGAGTATCAAATGAATGATATGCGTGGCTCAGTCTAACAAAAGGGAACACAGACCCCAGACGGTATCAAGTGTACGATATGGTTAGCAAGGTCTAAAACAAAGAAACATAGTGTAACAACGTAAAATTTCCAATTAAATTTTTAATTTTTAAAACCACAAAATGTATATAATATCATAATTTCAAATCCGAAACAACAGTTTTTTCAAAACAAATTCCCAAGATCTCTCAAATGTGAACTCCATCGGTGTGAGTGTGTACGAGTCAAGCCGTCGCCTTCCCACGGTCCTTGCTGGTACCTGAGACATCAAACACAACAACTGTAAGCATAATGCTTAGTGAGTTCCCTAAAATACCACATACCACAAATACGCCACTCGAGGCTAAACCCGACCCTCTGGTCAAGATGTCTCAGCGGGACCCTCTAGTCCCGCAGCTCGTCGGACCCTCTGGTCCAGTCATAGCTCATTGGTCCCTCTGGCCCGTGCTGAATCATTGGACCCTCCGGTCCGGTCTATATAGTCATACAACATACAAATAACACATAGCATACAATCTCATAAATAGCACATAAGACCCTCTGGCCAACCCAGAATACCACTCAAGGTAACGTATAGTGAGAAGACTTACCTCGTGGAAAGTCTAAGATCTTGCGTACTCGCTATCTCCAAAACCCAACGACGACTCTACCTCGCCTAATCATAAAAAATATCATTTAATTATCAAGACTTCCACAACTAAACTTTAACCCTTATCATCATCCTCAGAGGGTAAAAGACCATTTTACCCCTCCTTGACCCAAAGTCTTCATGTTGACCAAAACCCTAAAAAGTCAACAAAAGTCAACCCTACGAGTACGCGGGGCGTACATCGCCAACCCATGGATCGGGGTCTCCACCCATTACGCTGCACGTATTGGAAGTTACGCCCAGCGTAACCATCAGACTTTAGCATACATCATTTATGGTCTTAATCGGTTAAGCCATTACTCCAACTTCTAGATCCGGCTCTGTTTATCCGTCTATACCCATAAAGTCGAGACCTTTAAGCCTTGGCATGGCTGTAAAGGCTCCAACACTTCATAACATCACTCTATTCCAACTCAAGGACCTAGATCTCATGCATGGTGCAATGTTCACGACCAAGATTGCATTTTTATGAGTCTACAACTCAAATAGACCAGAAATACGAAGGATCTAAGCTTATGGAGACCATTTGCTCAAAAGTCTCCACCTTTGGGACTAAAACCCTAGAAAATGGTACATGAAGCATATTACAAGAACTATAGGACAAGATCCGAGCTTTTTACCTTGAAATGAAGCCTCAACCTTTGCTAAGCTCAGATCTACACTTGAGTACCACTTCTAGCCTTCCCAATGAGCTCCTCTTCTCCTTTGCTACCTTGAAATGGCACCACCAAGCTTAGAATACTCAAAAATGGCCTAAGAATGGTTGCACACTCTCTTTAGGGTTTCTTTCTGAGGGATGGTGGCTGAGAAGTCGAGCCACACATTCCTTTTATAGCCCTCCAATGAATTAGGGTTTTTAGGTCTGGACCGGTTACGCCCCACGTAACCTTGGGTACGCCCAGCGTACCTGAGGGTGAACGCGTCCAAATGAAGCGCATGAGTACGCGCAGCGTACTCTCTAATCATGCAACCTTAAAAAGAGATCATAACAAAGATGAAGGGATAAATAGAAGGGTACCTGGTTTTCGGGCTGCTACAATTCTCCCCCACTAGAACCAGACTTTGTCCCCGAAGTCTCATACCGAAAACAACTTCGGATACTGATCCCGCACTCAGCCTCGGGCTCCCATGTCAGCTCGGACCCCTTCCGATGTTGCCACTGCACTTGTACCAAGGGTACTTCCTTGTGTTGGATAAGGTGTCTAAGTCCATAACTTATTTGGTATATACTTGACCTGACCCGACATGGTCCATTTGGGTTGCACTTCACCCGAACTATTTATGGATAATTTTATGAGAGTTATACACATATGTTTATTAATATATTATAAGTTATAATATATTAATATGAAGTCATGTTATTTAATTAGTCTTAGTCTTAAATTAATTATGAATTAATTTAGAGATTAAAAGGAAGACTAATTAGATTGTGGGCTATTGGTTTTATATAGTGTGGGCTAACACTCATTTGTTAATGGGTTAGGCTTGTATGGAAGTCCATGGATGATCCATGGAGCTTTTAACCCATGGATCCTTGGAAAAGGAAAGGTCATGGGTTATTAGGGTTTCACCCTAATCATGTACACTATATAAGCATGCTTATGTTGCATGAAATAGCCACTAGTGGCACTAGTTGTGTGAGACTTAGGTGTGGCCGATTTCTATGTGTGTATACACTCTCTCAAAGTTTTCCAAGTGTTTGTGGTGATTTGTGATTCCATTTGAGGCATTCACACTATTGGTGCTTGGCCCTCAAACTCCTTAGGAATCAAACTCATCATCAAAAGGTATGTAATCTCATCTAATTCTTTTATGTTTAAAAGTACCCCATGCCATGTTAGGTAGGTTATGAACCTTGGAAAATTATTATTTTGCATGTATGCACACTTAGGAAGTGTTAGATTGCTCAAAACCCAACAGTGGTATAAGAGCCTAGGCTTGCTTGTTTGATACTTGATGCAAAATAGTGAAAATAGTCGAAATTTTTGCTGTCTGCATGATGGACTCGCCGAGTCCAAGGCAAAATTCATCCTACTCGCCGAGTAGGTTCGTGCACTCGGCGAGTAGAAGGTTCAGAATGCAGATTTTCGACTTTTGCTGCTGGCAATGGACTAGAAACATTACCCTAAACTGTTTTGGTGTTCTAAAACTTGTTTTAGTTGGTGTAATGGTTGTTCTAATCCATTTACAATAGCATATATCAAAATTCCATGATTTTTTATGTGTTCATATAATTCTTGAAATTTTCATGATCATGTTCATGTTCTTATGAATTTAGAAGATGATAGGAATTATTTGCTGAATTGTTTAGAATTAATTCTTGATCATTTATGTGTTTTAATGGAGTCCATAATTTGTCCTCAAGTTATGGATATCCAAAGGTCACTTTTCTTTAACACACACATTTAAACACATAAGTTACATGAAAATGAAGAGTCTTCATTTTATGAACCTTTAATTCATAAGTTATGAAATGAAAAGTTTTGGATAGTTACAAAACTTGCCCACAAGTTTTGGAATTTGTAAAGTTTCACACACTTTAATAAACTTTAATTCCAACCCTTCGATTTTTAATAGTTAAAATTCAACCCTTATACTATTTATAACATTAATGGTTAATTATTATATATATGTATAAGAATAAGTCGTTCTACCGTTAGTAGGCCTCATTCACGAAGCCGGTCTATAAGGTGGGTATAAGGTTGTTGCCTATAAAATGGCAACTTAATGGGTGTCCACTCTCACCCACCGCTTGCTTGATCGGTGGAGGGTCGTTAGCCGAACGGGTAGGACAATGACTTTAAATTCTCATTAAAAGTATAATGAATATTATAAAGTAACTAAATATTTTTTATTTAATTCCCAATCTTAGTTACTTTAGGAAAAATGTGAATTTGATGCTAGCCCATGGAATTCACACTCTGTACCTTACCAAGTCGTTGGTGGAGCGTGTGTGGTTAACCGGCACACTAACTTGGACTAGTAAGGATCACGAAGAGTGACTTAATGTTTGTCATAGATCAATGGAGCGTGTGTGGTTAACCGGCACATTGATTAGGTGATAATATTAAGGGTACCAAGTGAATTGGTATGGTTATTCACACCTTGTTTTGTGATCCTCGGCATCCCAGTCACAAAATTTGAGAGGGCACACTCGAGATTGAAACATGCCATTGAAAAGTTCAATGAATCTCAAAAGATCTAGGAATTTCAAATCCAATTAAAACCTAATAAATTATTTCGTTTTTCATGGTGGAAATTGGTGAATCGTCAATCGCCTACCTTCAAATATTTTATAGCTTGGATTTCGGCATACCTCTGCCAAATTATAAAATATTGTGTTGGGTCCTAGCCTTAATATTTCATATTGGGTGTTATATTAAGGACTTCGAATCAACTAACTTGATTTTCTCCCATTATAGATTTCTGGTTCAGACAACTATGATCTTTCCAAATCTCTTGAAGATGGTGTCCCTCAACATCATGCTTCACTTCCTCCATCTCCTCCAATTATTCTCCCTCACCCACAAGTTCTTGAAAAGTTTAAAGTCACTCAATCCCTATTGGCAAGCATAGTCTATGTGTGCTCACATCTTGGAGATAAAGTCACATATTGACAAGCCGGGAGAGTTGGGTGTCAAAGTCTCGTGAAAGTTGGATGTTCAATCACTTTCTTAGTAACATAGTGAGTCTCTTTGGGAATACTATGAGGCAGACTATGACATGACCCTTAATGATGTTATCTATTTGCTTGGTGTTGTGGAATCAACAATGATTTGGAACACCAGTAAAGCAAATTTGATTAAAAGAACAACTTCCCAAGTCTTAAATGGACATTGACAATGGTAGCATTGGATATCTAGAAAAAGATTTCTCTTCCCAATGGAAAGGGGTCGGCCATAGTCAACTCGGTTGACCAAATGGTAAAGAGAAAGGCTAAGTATGAGATAGTCTCATGTGCCATTACCAAAGGGTCCATGTGTTTTGTTGCCAAAGGAAGGGGCATTGGTTGCGAAGCTGCCCTATTCACCTGAAAGGTCATAAGGTTGATCAAGTCAAGAGGTTTGACTCTACTTCGGGTAAAGTCCACTGTCTAACTCTATTAAGTTCCTATTTGGAGATTCTTATTACATAATGTGAATGGGTCACATGCTGATGTTTTTAAGAATCAGAGAAAAGATGGGAAGCTTAAAGTAAGTATATGTTGATTCTGATTGCGAAGGTGGGTTTCGATCGCATGGTTCGGCAATCAGAAGTTTGAGCTGTTGCTTAAGAGTTATAATATATTGATTATGAATAGATAACAACAAGGTTTTCATGTGGATTGTAAGGATAAGTTTTTCCGCAAAGTTTTAGAAAAAAAAGGGTTTTAAGTTTATTTATTTTAAAAATATCCTTACAATGGCATCTGTGGAAAATTGTTGCTTATATGTTTCCAATAATAGCAATATTGGAAAGTGGATTTGATTCCTTCATTTGTGGTAGTGTCTGAATTTACCGAATGAAGAAAGTTTTCGTCACCCAAGTTTCAATTGGACAGAAACTTGGAATCATACAAGTTGTATTGTATGATGAATGAGAATTTTCATCTTTGAAAATTAAGAGTAATTCTTTGATCACATGTATATGTGAGTCAATTGAAGGACTAAGGAATTAGGTACACTGGGTGTGCGCTGGTCAAGGTCCACCACAAAGATTGATTTGTCATGATTTACTAAAGATTAGTAAATATGATTATACTTATGAGGTTAAGTATAATTCTGTAACATTGGAAAGGTTACAATGTATAACAAAACAAATGAGAAGAATCAAATTAGGCAGAAAGATAAAAGTTTCTCAAATCTGAAAGGATGGGAGAGTACTTTAGTATCATATTTCATGATCATCTTAATGATTATGAAACCATATCACAAATTCATACTCTAGGGACGTCTTAGTGCATTGTTATGGCTAAGAAGAGAGGTCATGAATTGTTGGATTGGTTAAAATCAAGAAGATGAGTCATACTTCGTTCCAAAACAATTCTTAGAGTCATACTCCAAGATTGTAACCTTGAGTGACATAAAGGAAGATTTATTAACACTAGTCAAATGTAAGAGTAAAACGTTTTCTACTCTTGTACATTTGAGATTGGTAAGTTGTGATGTCTTGGATGAGACAAAGACCAACTAAGACCAATTGTGTGAAGTGTTAGTCTTGATAAGAATCCGCATTGTCCCTTGAATATTTGTTTTGTCAAGGAATGGTTCTTGACTGGGGAAACTTATATGTCAAGGGGACAGTGAGAGCCTTAAAGATCCTGAAAGAGTTTCAAGATTTAATCAAGAGTAAAACCTGTAATTTATCACTAGCACACGACTTAAGGTTTGCAACCTATCGTGTTGACATAATTCTTATTTCTGTACCTACTTCAAATAAGTTGAATTTGCATGTGAGTTATCAGAGTTCAACTTGGAAGCATTGGTGGGCCTTGTGCTACCAAGGTGACAAGAAACTAAAATTGAACAAGTTTAATCCATGTAAGGCTGAATTTGTCACTAACCTTATCTTGTGATTATGGTTTTGACAAATTCACATCGATAGGAACTCATACACTATAAAATCTAAGTGTCATAAGGTTTCTCTCCGATTCATGAAAATGATGGTGAGGAAACGCTTTCACTAAATAGATTTTACGTAGATATCAATTGTGTTATTTGCATTTTCAAAAGTCGTTAGTGGAGCGTGTGTGGTTAACCGGCACACTAACATGGACTTGTGAGAAATGGCAAAGGTCTAAGAAATTGAGACTATGATTACGACATCCCTTTTCATAGTTCTTGAAATTGCTTAGACACACATGTGAGCTATCTAAGAAAGGGTGTATGAATCTAAATTTCAGAAGTCCAGCAGATTTCTAGAAATATGTCAGAGCTAGTGGGAGCATAAGTGTTATGCTGATAATCATCATGTTAGTGGGAGCATGATTATTACGTTTAGTGTTGCAAGTTAGCAATGTTAATTATAGAAGACAAAAGTTTCAATTCGTGAAGTTGCAGGGGTTGAAAAGTTGTTTTGCTATAATTAAGGGAGAGGAAATTATACTTCATTTGAATTCTAGAAGCTTAGATTGAGATTTTAATCATCTTTAGTCAAGGACATATATATGAATTTTATGTCTGAATGGTTCGACTTAAGGAAATTCTATATATATTGCGTTCTCAAAATTCAATTATGACTACGGCATCCCTCTTCATAGTTAAATTTTGAAAACATGGCAAATAAAAAAGTATTGTAGCAAAAGACTGGTCTAGTATCATGTCTTTATGTGAGACATCATGAATCATGTCCCATATGCTTCAGATATAGGATCGATTTCATGTGCTATAATATTCATCTTTTCTAAATTTTCCAAATGCTTAAGGCATTGAGAAGGGAAAAGTCTAGAACTGGATATGACTAAAGTGATTAAGCAATTGTCGAGGACAAATATGAGGTTCGCCAAAGATTGGTTGCTCAGGGACAGTTGGAAGTATGATGTAAGTTGTCAGAAAGGACCATATTGACATATTCTGAAAAGAAGTAACTCTTGTTCGGAAGTGATAGTCAAAATGGGACTATGGAAATGTCTCCATAGGTGGAAGTTATTCAATCTATGTAAGATTAGAAAACCTTAATGCAAGAAGGATGTTCAAAGCAATGTACTTTGAATATGAGACTTCCGTTCCATAGTAGTTGACCTTCTTTGGAATACTATGTAATGACTGGTGACAAGGTTTTGGTGACTTTGCGCATAATCATTACAAGAGGAGCATTGCATAAAAGTTTAAAATCTAACAGACTTTTTGGTAAATGATAGGAATCGGGGATTCTCACATTGACAATAAGGATTTGGGATTGTGAAATGAGTATCAATGGAATCATGTTCAATCGATCTATATCACAATGTAAGGATCATAGACAAACATAGTGTGCATACTTGTGCATACTTGGAGTATGGCATAACTATTGTTTAGAAAAACAAAGTGTACATGCTAGGAGCATGGGACGACTGTTGTTTTTTATTCAAGTCTTAAGTTGATTGTTTGAAACATTATACAATGAATAATGTGTAATCAATATGGTGATAAATAAAAGGTGGTTCTATTTATATTCAAAACGGTTCTGAGACCATATTGGATTCGATTATTATTTGTGTTTCACTTTGCATGTTTTGACTTCCAAAATAGCTAGGTTATTCTTTCCGAATGACTAAGTTATTTAAACACTCCACAGTCGTTCATAGGTTGGAAGTAGGTATGAATCAAGACTGTCATGAATCGAGTTTGTAGATGGTTAAATGGGTTTAGTCATAGCAATGGTTGCTACAACATTCATGAGTGCTCATAAGTTATGAGTATTGGAATAAACGCACGCTCACTTGTATCACTTCATGGAATTTATCTCGAGTGATCGTGAGACGGTAATATCATATAAATCTTCAAACCTAGAGATATGAGTTGTTACCTATGAGTTGGTTGTGCATTGATCGCACGTAAACGCATCAGTAACTTGATGTTATAAAACGTGCCTTTGTGTACAATTTAACAAGTAGTAGATCAAGCATATGAGTCGAAGTTTATCTGTTCCTTCTAGAAATAGAAGTGATATCTGGGCCCCTCGATGATTTTGTTGTGACCTATGTACTGGCCGGTTAGAACTAAATTGATGTGTTCGATTAAGTTCTTTGTCAAACAAATAGAAAATCGGGAAACAAACTGCTGGACAATAAGTACGACGTTGTTCCATGTATTTGTCCGGCTGATATCATGAGAACAGAGGATTATATGATCACTTATCTAAAATGGCGCTTCATAGTTCAACAGACTTTTCGAGAGCTATGATTGCTGGTTGGTTCCTGAAGTAACATACGCAAATATAGTTATTAGACTTATCCAAGTGGGAGTCTGTTGGATAAGGTGTCTAAGTCCATAACTTATTTGGTATATACTTGACCCGACCCGGCATGGTCCATTTGGGTTGCACTTCACCCGAACTATTTATGGATAATTTTATGAGAGTTATACACATATGTTTATTAATATATTATAAGTTATAATATATTAATATGAAGTCATGTTATTTAATTAGTCTTAGTCTTAAATTAATTATGAATTAATTTAGAGATTAAAAGGAAGACTAATTAGATTGTGGGCTATTGGTTTTATATAGTGTGGGCTAACACTCATTTGTTAATGGGTTAGGCTTGTATGGAAGTCCATGGATGATCCATGGAGCTTTTAACCCATGGATCCTTGGAAAAGGAAAGGTCATGGGTTATTAGGGTTTCACCCTAATCATGTACACTATATAAGCATGCTTATGTTGCATGAAATAGCCACTAGTGGCACTAGTTGTGTGAGACTTAGGTGTGGCCGATTTCTATGTGTGTATACACTCTCTCAAAGTTTTCCAAGTGTTTGTGGTGATTTGTGATTCCATTTGAGGCATTCACACTATTGGTGCTTGGCCCTCAAACTCCTTAGGAATCAAACTCATCATCAAAAGGTATGTAATCTCATATAATTCTTTTATGTTTAAAAGTACCCCATGCCATGTTAGATAGGTTATGAACCTTGGAAAATTATTATTTTGCATGTATTTAGACAAACATAGATCCAAGGTTTATTAGGGTTGCATGCACACTTAGGAAGTGTTAGATTGCTCAAAACCCAACACCTTGTTCCTCAGAACCTTAACCCTTCGATCCCTGATCGCCACTGTCCTCTCCACATAATTCAGGCCTGCATCCACCTGAATATCATCCAAAGGCACCACGGCCGACTTGTCGGCAATGCATTTTCTCAACTGAGAAACATGAAAGGTGTCGTGGATCTGTCCCAATTCAGCAGGTAGATCCAACCGGTAGGCTACCCTGCCTACCCTAGCAATTACCCTGAAGGGTCCAATGTATCGGGGTCCCAACTTGCCCCTCTCCCTGAATCGTATCACTCCTTTCCAAGGAGAGACCTTTAGGATCACAAGGTCACCAACCTGAAACTCGAGCTCGTACCGATGCCTGTCCGCATAACTCTTCTGGTGACTCTGCGCGATCAACAATCTCTGCCTGACCTACTGTATCTGCTCGGTCCTCTGGAGTACAATCTATGTGCTACCCATTACCCGTTGCCCCACCTCTCCCCAGCAGATGGGGGTTCGACGCCTCCTCCCATACAACAGCTCAATATGTGGCATACCAATGCTCGAATGATGGATGTTGTTGTACGAAAACTCTGCCAAGGGTAGATAGGTATCCCAACTCCCTCCAAAATCCAAAACACATGCTCGGAGCATATCCTCAAGCGTTTGAATCGTCCGCTCTCTCTGTCCGTCCGTCTGCAGGTGGTATGCGGTACTGAAATGCAGCCTCGTACCTAACTTCTCGTGGAACTTCTTCCAAAATCTGGAAGTAAATCGCATGTCTCGATTTGAAACAATCGACAACGGAACCCCATGCCGCGATACCACCTCCCTCAAATACAACTCTGCCAACCTCTCAGTAGAAGAGCTCTCACTGATAGCAAAAAAATGAGCGCTCTTCGTCAACCTGTCCACAATCACCCAAATTGCATCGACTCCTCTCGTAGTCCTTGGCAATTTGGTGATAAAATCCATGGTAATCTGTTCCCACTTCCACTCGGGAATCTCCAACGGTTGCAGCTTACCATGCGGACGTTGGTGCTCGGCCTTAACTTGGCGACAAGTTAGGCACCTCTCGACGAACCAAGCAACATCCCTCTTCATACAGGGCCACCAATACTCCTTCTTTAGGTCCAAATACATCTTGGTAGCCCCGAGATGGATCGAGAACTTCGATCGATGTGCCTCCTCCATCAAAATGGTACGCGTCCCGCCCACAAACGGTACCCAAATCCGACCCTAAAATGTCATAAGCCCCTGACTATCGGTAACGAACTCCGACACCTGCCCAACGAGCCGCTCCCTCTTTCGGTTCTCTAGTCTCGCAGCCTCAGCATGGGCCCCTCGGATGGTGTCCAATACCCGAGTCATCACCGTCAACCTCATACAAATGCCTCGGATCGGGGCGCTCTCCAACCTACGGCTCAAAACGTCGGCTACGACATTAGCCTTGCCCGGGTGGTATAGGATCTCACAATCATAATCCTTCACCACATCCAACCATATCCTCTGGTGCATATTCAGGTTTGGCTGATCCACCAAGTACTTTAAGCTCTTGTGGTCAGTGTATATCGTACACCGAACCCGATACAGATAGTGACGCCAGATCTTGAGGGCAAACACTATAGCCCCCAACTCCAAATCGTGGGTGGGATATCTCGTCTCATGAAGCTTCAACTGGCTCGATGCATAAGCGATCACATGCCCTCTCTGCATCAACACTGCTCCCATCCCCAATATCGAAGCATCATAATACACCACGAAATCCTCCATCCCTTCCGGTAGTGCGAGTACAGGAGCTTCGCACAATCTCTGACGAAGGGTCTCAAACGAGGTTTGCTGCTCCGGACCCCATGAGAAAGTAACACCCTTCCGGGTTAACTTGGTAAATGGCACGGCGATCTTGGATAAATCTCCTATAGTAGCCTGCCAGCCCCAAGAAGCTCCTGATCTCCGTAGGTGACCTCGGCACGTGCCAAATCATCACAGCCACAATCTTGGCTTGGTCAACCAATATCCCGTTCTGGTTAACGAGATGCCCTAAAAACTGGACTTCCCGTAACCAGAAATCGCACTTAGAGAATTTGGCAAAGAGCCACTCCGATCTTAGAATTCCGAGGAGCTCCCTCAAATGTTCCGCATGCTGCTCTCTGGTCCTCGAATACACCAGGATGTCATCAATGAATTCAATTACCAAACGATCCAACATCGGCCTACACACCCTGTTCATGAGATCCATGAACGCCGCTGGTGCATTGGTGAGCCCGAATGGCGTCACCACGAACTCGTAATGCCCGTAACGAGTCCTAAACGCCGTCTTCTGGATATCCTCATCCCCAACTCTCATCTGGTGATATCCCGACCTCAAGTCAATCTTGGAGAACCAAGACGCCCCCTGCAACTGATCGAATAGATCGTCGATCCTCGGTAACGGATAACGGTTCTTGACCGTCAACTTGTTCAACTCCCGCTAATCAATGCACATCTAGTGTGAACCATCCTTTTTCTTGACAAAAAGGATCGGCGCTCCCCAGGGAGAGCTACTGGGACGGATGAACCCTTTCCCCAACAGCTCTTGCAGCTGTGAGGATAACTCCTGCATCTCCGGCGGTGGTAGCCGATACGGCGCCTTGGCGATAGGCGCAGCCCCGGGAACCAAATCGATACGAAACTCCACCTGCCTCTTGGGAGGCACACCCAGCAACTCCTTGGGAAACACGTCCGGGAACTCACGCACTATCTGCACCTCATCCACTGAACTTGGCCTCCCAGCGACCTCTCGCACATCTTTCACATAGGCTACGAACCCCTTGCAGCCCTGCTGCAAACTCCGCCTCGCTCTAGCGGCCGAACAGAAAACCGAACCACCACGAGTCCCCTCACCGTAAACCGTCAGCGCTCCCCCACTAGGATCTCGGATCGTCACCAATTGACGCTTGCAATCTATGACAGCCCCAAAACGGCTCAACCAATCCATTCCTACTATGACACAAGCATCCCCGATAGCGATCAGAATCAAATCAATCGGGAACTCCACCCCAAAGATCTCCAGCATGCATCCACATATCACCTCGGTAGCACATACCTCACGCTCATCTGCTATGGAAACCCGCAGAGGTCGACTCAACGCCTCCCTCGGAATACTAATGTGCCGACTAAAAGCCAAAGATATGAACGACCGACTCGCACCCGAGTCGAATAAAACCAATGCAGGTACAAAACCCACAAGAAAAGTACCTACGCATAACATATAGCAATTACAATAGCATAAACTCAACATAAAATAGATAAAGATTACATACCCGCCACGACGTTAGGTGCTGCACGGACCTCCTCCGCAGTCAGCTGGAAGGCTCTCCCCCTAGCCTTTGGTGCTTCGGCCTTCACTGGCCGGGTCTCAGCAGCTTGAACCGCAGGTGCAGATCCCTGCGCTGACCTCTGAATCTGGGGGCACTCAGCCTTCCGATGGCTGGTCTGGTTGCAATGGAAGTAGACCGAGAACCTCTTCGGACAGTCCCTCGCAAAATGTCCTTCCTTCCCGCATTTGTAGCATACCCCAGTCTTGCGCGGCCCATCATGGCTCTTGCCGCACTTCCCACAAGTGCGGCCCCTCGAACTACCTTTCCTCGAATCAGTGGGCTTTGCCCGCTTGGCGGCCGGCTGCGACTGCGCCGGTCGTCGATCACCCCTCTGCAACTCAGTCTCCTCCCTCGCCTGTGTCTCAAGCTCGATCTCCCTTTTCCTGGCATTTGCCTGGAGCTCGGCAAATGTCTGGTAAGTCGAGTTTGCCACGAACTCACAGATGTCCCTCCTCAAAATACTCAGATAACGGCTCATGCGAGCCTGCTCAGTGGACACCAACTCCGGGCAAAACAACGCCCGCTCATGAAACATCCTCGTAATCGCTGTCACTGACTCTGTCTCCTGCTTGAGGGTCAGAAACTCCTGAGCTAAACGTTCCCTCTCCACCTGGGGAACATACTCATCACGAAACATCATTGTAAACCTCTCCCAGGTCATTGCAGTCAGCTCAGCTGTAGAATAGCTCGCGGTCACAAACTTCCACCAGTCCTTCACCCCCAAGCGAAGCTGGTTGAGTGCGAATCGCACCCTCAAGTGCTCCGGACACGAGCACGTATAGAAACACCCCTCCATGTCTGAGATCCACCTCATAGAGGCGATCGGGTCCTGCGTACCATCGAACTCTGGTGGTTTCGTGTTGCTGAACTCTCGGTACAGCAACGAATCACCACCCTGAGGTCTTGCAGCAGCTACAACTGCTGTGGCTGCAGCAACAACAGCATCAGTCAAGGCAGCATAATGCTCGTCAAACATCTCAATCAGTGTGGCCTTAATAGACCCAAACATCTCCGGAATCTCGGCTCTGATGGCAGCAACCACCTCCTCATGGATGATCTGACGGATCTCCTCGTCGCTCACCCTACTGCTCTCGGGGTTATAGCGTGTCCCGACCATGATCAACCTCTGAAACACAACATAAGAAATATCAGGGATACTCTCGAGTATACTCACACTCGATAACTCAAACATCCTCACTCCTGGTACCCCCAAGGATTCTTACTTGGGCTGCGCACCAATCCGGTGTTTTCAATGGTACGGGCCCAATACTATTGTCCACATCGAATCAATACACAATCCAAGTCCTCCTCTTAGGATCCCAAGTCGTAAATACTCTACTCTGGCTATGCATTGGCTACCCTCAGTAGACCTATCATGAGCTCCTCACTGCTACCTACTCACTCTCAAAGTATCTCATAACAGCAGTAATCTCCTAGGCTAAGGCATCACAAATCAGGCCACTCTAGTCCTTATAGGAATACCTAGCCTCTCTATCATGCATAAAATAATATCCCATAACTCATAACATATAATGTAAGGGTATTTTGGGGATTCACCGTTCGGGCGCTGGCTGACCGTACACACCATCCACTCTGCTCGTTTCCAAAACTTCTTTTTCTTTTTAGATAATTTGCAGTTTTGGTTGTAAAATTTCTCAAATCCTCGGTTTGAGTTCAAATACACCCGAAGGTGCATCCGAATCCCTCAAACCAAGGCTTTGATACCAACTTGTAACAACGTAAAATTTCCAATTAAATTTTTAATTTTTAAAACCACAAAATGTAGATCATATCATAATTTCAAATCTGAAACAATAGTGTTTTCAAAACAAATTCCCAAGATCTCTCAAATGTGAACTCCGTCGGTGTGAGTGTGTACGAGTCAAGCCGTCGCCTTCCCACGGTCCTTGCTGGTACCTGAGACATCAAACACAACAACTGTAAAAATAATGCTTAGTGGGTTCCCCAAAATACCACATACCACAAATACGCCACTCGAGGATAAACCCGACCCTCTGGTCAAGATGTCTCAGCGGGACCCTCCAGTCCTGTAGCTCGTCGGACCCTCTGGTCCAGTCATAGCTCATTGGGCCCTCTGGCCAGTGCTGAATCGTTGGACCCTCCAGTCCGGTATATATAGTCATACAGCATACAAATAACACATAGCATACAATCTCATAAAAGCACATAAGACCCTTTGGCCAACCCAGAATACCACTCAAGGTAACGTATAGTGAGAAGACTCACCTCGTTGAAAGTCTAAGATCTCGCGTACTCGCTATCTCCAAAACCCAACGACGACTCTACCTCGCCTAATCATAAAAAATATCATTTAATAATCAAGACTTCCACAACTAAACTTTAACCCTTATCATCATCCTCAGAGGGTAAAATACCATTTTACCCCTCCTTGACCCAAAGTCTTCATGTTGACCAAAACCCTAAAAAGTCAACAAAAGTCAAACCTACGAGTACGCGGGGCGTACTGCTTGATGTACGCAGGGCGTACATCGCCAACCCATGGATCAGGGTCTCCACCCATTACGCTGCGCGTACTGGAAGTTACGCCCAACATAACCATCAGACTTTAGCATACATCATTTCTGGTCTTAATCGGTTAAGCCATTACTCCAACTTCTAGATCTGGCTCTGTTTATGCGTCTATACCCATAAAGTCGAGACCTTTAAGCCTTGGCATGGCTGTAAAGGCTCCAACACTTCATAACATCACTCTATTCCAACTCAAGGACCTAGATCTCATGCATGGTGCAATGTTCACGACCAAGATTGCATTTTTATGAGTCTACAACTCAAATAGACCAGAAATACGAAGGATCTAAGCTTATGGAGACCATTTGCTCAAAACTCTCCACCTTTGGGACTAAGACCCTAGAAAATGGTACATGAAGCATATTACAAGAACTATAGGACAAGATCCGAGCTTTTTACCTTGAAATGAAGCCTCAACCTTTGCTAAGCTCAAATCTACACTTGAGTACCACTTCTAGCCTTCCCAATGAGCTCCTCTTCTCCTTTGCTACCTTGAAATGGCACCACCAAGCTTAGAATACTCACAAACGGCCTAAGAATGGTTGCACACTCTCTTTAGGGTTTCTTTCTGAGGGATGATGGGCTGAGAAGTCGAGCCACACATTCCTTTTATAACCCTCCAATGAATTAGGGTTTTTAGGTGTGGACCGGTTACGCCCCGCATAACCTTGGGTACGCCCAGCGTACCTGAGGGTGAACGCGTCCAAATGAAGCGCACGAGTACACACAGCGTACTCCTTGTACACCCAACGTACTCGCTAATCATGCAACCTTAAAAAGAGAACATAACAAAGATGAAGGGATAAAGAGAAGGGTACCTGGTTTTCGGGCTGTTACACATAGACCCCAGACAGTGTCAAATGAAAGATACAGCTAGCAACGTCTAAAACAAATAAACACACACCCCAGACAGTATCAAATGAAAGATACAGCTAGCAAGGTCTAAAATAAAGGGAACACAGATCCCAGACAGTATCAAATGAACTATACAGCTAGCAAGGTCTAAAACAAAGGGTGAATGTGAACTCGTATGTAACCATGCTGATCGACGATAGAGTATCCGATGACCTTCTAGGTCACACGTAGAGGTAGTGGCAGTAGTAGTAGTGGCTTTATGTCACCCATGGGCCTTACCGGCGCAGACTATAGCTAGTAGTCAGGGTGTGGGAGTGTCAGTCCCGTATAGATCTATACACATGATGTTCGCTCTCTTTCCCGGAGACTCTGGTTACACGGCGTTGGCGCAATGGAGCGCCGTAGAGGGAAATAGTGTGTCACATTCTAAAGTAAGAGAGAGAGAGAGAGATAGAGAGAGAGATAGAGTAAGAGATAGAGATAGATAGAGTGAGAGATAGAGAGAGATAGAGTGAGAGATAGAGTCTCCTAACTATTCTTATAATAGTTAACAGGGGTTCCAGGAACATGAATAATAGAGGGAGGCCTTTACTACTCAAGGCGATGTACTGGCTAAGAGCAAGAGAGAGCGAGCGAGAGAGAGAGAGAGAGAAAGAAAGAGAGAAAGAGAGAGATTTTATGTCCATATATGTATACATGATATATAACTAATGTTTGAACGACCTTCGGACGGATATCCGATACCCACCAGACCACATCCCAAGTCTTTTAAACATTATTTATATAACTATACAAATACAGGCATGCATTTAACGAAATAAAAGCATAGAAGAAAACTTTTATGGAAACTTTGGAAAACTTTTACACATAAGAAATATACGACTTGAAGTCAGTTTGTAAAACAAGTTTGAAAACTGTTCATAAACACGTTTAGAATATAATTTGATAAACAATATAAGTAAAGAAAACCTTTGTTTAAAATACTGCTATAACTGGTTTAGAAGTAAAACATACAGCATAAGAGACATTTTGAGAAAAGATTTAAACAAGTAAAGACGTTTTGGAAAACCATCTAAAGTGTTATACTTGGTAAAACAGCTGAAAGTGTGATAAATCCTTGTGCATGCGGGTTATTAATCACATATGATTGATATGATAACTAGCATGTTTTAACTTGTATCCCCCATAAAAGCATGTAAAAACATTTAAAATGTTAATTGAGGGGTTTGAACTCACCTGTTGTAAGTGGATCGGGTGGAGGTGTCGGTTGGGTGCTCAGTGTCAAGTAAATACTTGAACACACTTAGTGACCTATTAACATATGTTTACATACAATTAGTAACTATAATACTAATTAAACATGTATACGCATCCTAAAGTGCGGAAAACACTTTGGTTAAGTGCTAGGGGTGTCCCGGGTAGTATCTAAAGGTGTGTATGCCCTAGTTAGGGAGTTTACTCTTCAAGAGTAAACTCTTTATAGAGTTGACGGCCCTAAGACCATATCCCCATGATTTTACGGCCGTAAACTCATGGGTGGTGTGTTCTAGGATGCTTCAAGGTCTTATATCACTCGTAGAATTAGGCTAGGTCCAAATATAAGGCATATGAAGGGGTTTAAGGCTCTAAATGGACCATTTGAGGAGTTTACAGCCCTAAACAAGGAGTTTACAGCCGTAAGCTCCTATATGCTCATTCCTTTGGTGTATTAAGGTCTTAAATGGTAGAGAATAAAGTTCTATGCATTTTCCAAGTCATATAGGGGAGTTAGGGCATCATTTGGCCACTTTTTGGGAGTTTACGGCCCATGGACCAATCATAGGGGGGTTTACGGCCGTAAAATCCTAAATTCTTGGTTTAATGCCTTTACTTCAATGGGGGTTTCTTCTAGATATTTTCCCAAGCCATAGGAGGTGTTTGAGGGCAATTCTAACACCTTAAAAGGTGTTCACGGCCCTTGAAGAGGGGTTTACGGTCCAAGAGTGTTCTTGGGCCGTAAACTCATGTTTACTCTCCAAAATGAAAGGTTTTAGTGTTCTAAGCTCGAAGGTGTAAGTCCACAAGTCATATCTAAGCCTTAGGGTAGTTTAGAGGGGTTTTGGGGCTTGAAAACCCTACTTAAGGGTGTTCACGGTCCAAGAGTGTTCTTGGGCCGTAAACACATGAATTTGCCCCTATTTGATGTCTTAAACATGAATTTGCATGTTAACTAGGCTACACAACAAGTTAGGATAGATTACTTAGTAGTTTGGGGCTCGGAATGGGTGTTTTTGGATTGAAAACAAGTTGTAGAGAGAGAGTGGAAAGTCTCAAATGGACTCCACTCACCCTTATATAGGGGTTTGAGTTGGGGCTCAGTGGAAATCTACCCGATACTGACGTTAAACGGGGCTTTTGGTCGCACCCGATTAAATGGTCGTATTTTGACTTGGTTGAAACTAAAACTTTTCACGGGATTAATGAGGGCGTTTCTAATTTGTTTCAACCCTTACTAAGTCATTATAAAAGTCCCAAATTAATTAACCAATTTAAAAAGGTTAATGGATAGTTTAATAAAACGAGGCTTATTAACTTAAGGAGGGGTTAAAAATGACAGAATAAATTTCGGGTTGTCACAGTTTAGCATGTAAAAGAGTTTGATAAACATTTTGAAGTAGTTTTTCTGATAAAACAGTTAAAAGTATAGTAAATCCATTTGTTTGATAGTTATTAATCACATGTGATTGATATAGTAACTATAATGTTTCAACTTGTATTTCCCCCATAAAAGCATTTAAAATCATTTAAAAGGTAGATTAAGGGGTATGAACTCACCTGTAGTGAGTGGTTTGGATGAACGAGTGGTATTGGATGCTAAGTGCCAAGTGAAGACTAGAGCACACACATGGATCCTATTTATCATATAATGATACATATATGTATACACCTAGTATTTAAAAAACTAATTATGCAAGGAAAGACATCCTAGGACATAGGAAACACTTAGATTCAAGTGCTACAAGTACAAATGGTTGCATCTAAGGGGGTGTATGGCCACACATTAGTGTTTACGGCCAAGTGGTATGCTTCTTGTGAGTTTATGGCCATAGAGTTTTCGACCCTATGAGTTTATGGCCGTAAAATCATAAAATTTAGTGACAAAGAGTGCATTAAAGGTCTTACAATCATAAGGAAGTGTTCTAGTCTCTTATCCAAGCCCTGGGAAGAAGTTATGGTCCATATGCACCACTAATTAGGGTTTATGGCCGAGGGAGATGCTCTTGGCCGTAAACACCTCATGTTCTTGGGAAAAACTTGTTTTCAACGCGTTAATCCAATATCCTAACTAAATAACAAGTATAGGAGGTAGATACTTATGATTTGAAGACAAAGGAGGATGTTTTCGGCACAAAACACCTAAGTGTTCTTGATGTTCTTGAGAATCTTTGAAGATCTAGACTCAAAGATGAAATCCATGTATGAAATCAATGGTGATTCATTGATAATAGAAGTATAATCTCACAAAGGAAGGAAATCACTTACATTTTTGAAGAAAAGTGAAGAATTCTTGATGATAGTTGAGAGCAAAACCGGGTTCTAGACTTGGAAGTGGTAAAAGTGAAGAAAAATGGCCAAGTTTCATACTTATAGCCTAGAGTTTATGGTCACCATGAGTTTACGGCCGTAAACTCATGGGTCGTGGCCGTAAACTCCTTATTTGAGGGTTTATGGGTTGTTTGATGGTTTGGAACTTTAGTTGACACATCCAAACACTTAATCCTTTGATGTACTAGGCTTAGAATGCTCAAACAAACTCGAAATAGTGCTAAAAGTCAGCAAAAACAATTTTGACTTTGATTGAAGTGAATGGTTTGTACAAGATAGAAATTTCGAGTTGTCACATCATCCCTCTATTAGAGAGAATTTTGTCCCTCGCTTGGCATTCTAGCGAACCTTCACTATCAGGATACGAGTTTTCTTCGTTTGCTTGACCTATCGGTCCATGATGTCTACAGTTTCTTCCAAGAAGTTGAGGCTCTCGTTGATCTCGATCTCGTCGAGTGGGATTACAAGAGTATCGTCGAATAGGCACTTTTTCAAGTTCGAGACGTGGAAAGTAGATTGTACATTACTAAGTTTGCGGGGTAGGTTGAGTTTGTAAGTGATGGGTTTTGAGCATTCTAGCACTTCCTAAGTGTACATGCAACCCTAATAACCTTGAATCTATGTTTTCTCTATATACATGCAAATTTCTTTTTCAAAGTTATTTCCTAACTAGCATGGCATGGGGAATATATAAAACATAAAACTAGTAGAAATACATACCTTGTTGTTGCTTGGATTCCTTCAAGACTTTGTGAGCCTAGCACCCCAAATGTTGTGCCTCAAATGCTTCACACAACACCACAAACTTGGAAGAACTTGCGAGAACGTCACTTAGCCTCAAAAATCGGTTGTGCCCTCTTATGAATACCCCAGTGCCGATTTTGCATGCTATAGGGTTTCTTTTGTAGTGTGTCATAATTAGGAGTTACAAATGTAAACCCTAATTGTCATGACTCTGCATTTCTCATGACCCATGGGTTTTTAACTCCCATGGACTATCCATGGAGCTCCATATGGTTATAACCAAACTCATAAACCATGGATCATTAATCCACCATAAAAGAATTGATGATTGTCATAATCAACCCTATATATTTAATTAGTCTCACTTTGATCTCCAAATTAATACTAGATTAATACTTGATCAATAATAATTAAATAATATTATTATTAATATATTAGAACTTATAATATATTAATCATCACAAGTGTACTTTCTCTCGTTTTGTCTATCCAAGTATTGCAATGCCATGCAACCCAAATGGACCATGCCAGGTCGGGTCAAGTACATACCAAATAAAGTTATGGACTTAGACACTATACCCAACAGTCTCCTACTTGGATAAGTCTAATAACTATATTTGCAAATATGACTTTAAAATCCGACTAGAAATCGTAGCTCTTTCAAAGTCTCTCGAAACTGAGATGATGATAGTACACCATTTAAGATAAGTGATTATATAATCATCTGTTCTCATGATATCAGCCGGACAAACACATGAAACATGGTCTTACTTATTGTCCAGCATTTGTTTCTTGATCTCTGATTTGTTTCGACATAGAACTAAATTGAAAACATCAATTAGGTTCTGACCGGGCCCGGTACATAGGTCAAAACCAAATCATCGAGGGGCCCAGATATCGCTTCTATTTCTCGAAGGAACAGATAAACTTCGACTGATATGCTTGTACTAACTACTTGTTGAATTATTCACAAAGGCACGTTTTATAACATCGAGTTACCAATGTATTTCCGTACAATCAATGAATAACCAACTCATAGTCAACAACTGATATCTCTAGGTTTGAAGATTTATATGATATTAACATCTCACAATCACTCGAGATAAATTCCATGAAGTGATGCAAGTGAGCATGGGTTGAATCCAATACTCCGCCCTTATGAGTACTCATGAATGTTGTAGCAACGATTGCATTGTCTAAAGCACTTTATACAAATCATACAAGCCAAATTCATGATAGTCTTGATTTATATCTGCTTCCAACATATGACTGACTGTGGATGGTTTGAATAATATGATATATACCATAACATAATTATTCAGGAAGTCAAAACATGCAAAGTGAAACACAAGAATAATACTAATCTTATATGGCCCCAACACTTTGAGTGTAAATAAAAAACACCTTTTATTTAAGCACCATATTGATTACTCATTATTTATGTTTCAATTAATCAACTTTATGCTTGAATTAAAACATTAGTTGTCCCAAGCTCCAAGCATGTACACTATGTTTTCCAAACAACAATTATGCCATACTCCAAGTATGCATACTATGTTTACATATGGTCCTCTCTTTGTGAAATAGATCAATTGACAATATTCCAATGATGCTCATTTCACAATTCCAATCCTTGTTGTAAATGCAAGAATACCAAACTCTTGCCATTTACTGTAATCTGTTAGATTCTATACTTATATGCAATGATCCCCTTGTAATGACTATGCACAAAAGTCACAAAGACTTTGCAACAGACATTACGAAGTATTCGAATGAAATACAATTCCATGGAAATGAAGTCTCAAATTCAAAGTACATTTCTTTGAACATCCTTCTTAGCATTAAGTTCTTTAGTCTTACATAGATTCAAAGAATAACTTCCACCTATGGAGACAATTCCATATTACCATTTTAACCATCACTTCTGAACTAGAGTTGCCTCTTTTTCAAAATATGTCAATATGGTCCTTACTCTATATTTCTAATTGTCCATGAGCAACCAATCTTTGGTAAACCTCAGATTGTCCTCGACAACTTTGCTTAATCATTTTAGTCATTTCCAGTTCTATTCCTTTTTCTATCTTAATGCCCTAGGCATTTGGAAAATTTAGAATGGATGAATATTGTAGCACATGTAATCAAACCTATACCCAAAGCATATGGGACATGATTTATGCTATAAATTTTTTTATTTACCATGTTTTCATAATTCGAACTATGAAAAGGGATGTCGTAATTATAATCGAATTTTGAGAATGCAACATATATAGAATTTCCTTATGTTGAACCATTTCAGCATAACATTCATATATATTCTTGACTAAAGTAGATTAAATTCTCAATCTAAGCTTGTAGAATTGGAGTGAAGTATAAAATCCTCTCCCTTAATTATAGCTAAACAACTTTTTCAAGGCGGATTGAAACTTTTGTTTTCTATAATTAATATTGCTGACTTACGAAACTTAACATAATAATCATGCTCTCACTAGCATAATGATTATTATCTTACTAGCATAACACTTATGCTCCAACTAGCTTTGACATGTATCCAGAGATCAGCTGGACTTTTAGAAACCAACACTTTATTGACTTTTCTACCAAAGTTCAAATTTCTGATACGAAATTTCTTTGATAAGACTTTATCAAAACCATACACCTTTCCTTAGATAGCTCACTTGTGTGTCTAAAAAATTATGAAGAGGGATGCCGTAATCATAATGTTTAGACCTTTTGTCATTCTCACAATTGCTATCTACTCAAAATCTACTTAGTGAACGAGTTTCCTTACCATCATTTTCATGAATCGAAGAGAAACCTTATGACACTTAGCTTTTTATGGTTTATGTGTTCATATCCATGTGAATTTGTCATAACCATAATCACAAGACAAGGTTAGTGACAAATTCAAACTCATATGGACTAAACTTGTTCAATCTTAATTTCTTGCCACCTGGTAGCACAATGCCCACCATTGCTTCCGGGTTGTTATGCAAACAATTGAGAACTCATAGAACTCACAAGCATAATCAACTTTTCACTGGAATAGAAACAGAAATAAGAATATATCAACACGATAGGTTACAAACTTCAAGTCATGGGCTAGTGATTAACAAAACTCTTGATTAGTTCTTGAAACTATCTCAGAATCTTTTAGACTCCCACTGTCCTCTTGACATATAAGACTTCTCTTTGTCAAGAACCATTCCTTGACAATACAAATATTCAAGAGCTAGTGCGGATTCTTATCAAGTTAAACACTTCTCACTATTGGTCTTATCTGGTCTTTGTTTTATCCAAAACATCACAACTTACCAAACTCAAATGTACAAGAATAGGAAACATCTTACTCTACATTTGACAAGTGTTATGAACTTTCTAAAGACTATGTCACTCAAGTTACAATCTTGGAGTATAACTCCAGGATTTGTTTTTGGAACGAAGTATGAATTATCTTTTGATTTAAGCATTTCAACAATTCATGATTCCTCTCCTCAGGCAACAAACACACTAAGGTGTCCTTAGAGGATCAATTGTGATATGGTTCCATAATCACTAAGACAATCATAAAACAAAATACACAAGTACTCTCCCATCTCTTCAGATTGGAGAGACTTTTTATCTTTCTGCCTTATTTGATTCTTCTTATTCATTCTGCCATACATTGAAACTTTTCCAGTGTTTCAGACTTACACTTAAACTCGTAAGCATAATCATATTTACTAAACTTTAGTAAATCATAACGAATAATCTTATCTACCTTTGTGGTGGACCTGACTAGTGCACAACTTAATGTACCCGATCCTTTAGTCCTTCGCTTGACTCACATGCGAATGTGAACAAGGAATTAGTCTTAATTTACCAAAGATGAAAATTCTCATTCATCACACAATACAACTTGCATGATTCCAAGTTTCTATCCAACTGAAACTTAGGTGATGAGAATCTTTCCTTATTTGGTAAATTATGACACTACCAATAAAGAAAGAATCAAATCCATTTACCCATATTGCTTATCAATGGAAACATATAAGCAACAACCTTTTTCACAAATGCCATTGTAAGGATACTTAAAATAAATAAAATCAAAACCATTTTCTTTTATTTTAAAAGTTTGCGGAAAACTTATCCTTACAATCCATATGGAAAACTTGTTGTTATCTATTCCGAAGCAATATATCATAAATCTTAAGTAACAACTCAAAATTCTGATCACTAAACCATGCGATCGAAATCCATCTTCACGATCAGAATCAGCATATACTTCCTTTAAGTTTCTTCACTCTTCTTTGCTTCTTAAAACATCAATATGTGACCCAGTCACATCATGCAATAAGAATCTCATAATAGAAACTTAATAAAGTTAGATAATGGACTTTACCTAAAGCAGAGTCAAACATTTGACTTTACTATCCTTATGGACTTTTAGGTAAATTTGGCAGCTTCACAACCAATGCCCTTCCTTTGGCAACAGAAACATATGGACTCTTTGGAAACCGTACATAGACTTAGCCTTTCTCTTTACCATTTGGTCAACCGAGTTGACTATGGCCAATCCCTTTCAATTGGGAAGAGAAATTTTTTCTGGACTTCCAATGTTACCATTGCCAATGTCCATGGAAGTTTGGGAAGTTGATCTTCCAATTAAATTTTGCTTTACCAATGCTCCAAATCATTGCTGATTCAGCATCATCAAGCAAATAGGTAAGATCATTAAGGGTCATGTTGTGATCTGTCATCAGGGAGTGACTAAAGAACCAAGTCAACATCCAACTACCTTGAGGCTTCGACACCCGACTCTCCCGGCTTGTCAATATGGGACTTAATCTCCAAGTCCTAAGCACATATAGACTTTGTTTGCCAATAGGGATTGAGTGACTTAGAACTTATCAGGTCTTGAAACTTTTGGGATAGGGAGATTTATTGGAGGAGGTGGAGGAAGTGAAGTATGATTTCCACTCCCACTAATGCACAACAAAAGGGATTGACCTTTCACCTTGGTTTCCATTTGGGATATCATCTTCGTTAGGAAGCTTGTTCCTAAAGATTTGGGAAGACCATAGTTGTCTAAACTAGACATCTATAATGGGAGAAATTCAAGTTAGTTGATTTAATGTCCTTAATATAACACCCAATATGAAATATTAAGGCTAGGATCCAACAACCTATTTATAACTTGAAGAGGGATGCCGTAATCCAAGTTATTAAATAGTTGAAGGTAGGTAAATGACGATATACCAATTTCCACCATAAGAACAAAATATTTTATTATTAGGTTTTATTGGTTTTGAAACTCCTAGATCTTTTGAGTTACATTGAACTTTTCAATGGCATGTTTGAATCTCGATTGTGCCCTCTCAAGTTTGTGACTGGGATGCCGAGGATCACAAACAAGGTGTGAATAACCATACATATTGACTTGGTACCCTTAAATTTATCACCTAATCGATGTGCCGGTTAGCCACGCAGCTCCACCGATCTATAATAAGGTCAAGTTACCCCTTGCCACACTTACTAGTTCTTGTTAGTGTGCCGGTTAACCACACACGCTCCACTAACGACTTGGTAAGGTACAAAGTGTAATTTTATGGGTTAGCACCAAATTCACATTTTCCTAAAGTAACTAAGATTGGTTATTATTAAGGTATAGTTACTTTATAATTTCATTATTCTTTTAATGAGGATAAAGGTCATATCCTACCTTTTTCGGCTAACGACCCTCCACCAGTCAAGGAAGCAGTGGGTGAGAGTGGAAACCCATTAAACGCCATTTTATAGGCAGTAACCTTATACCCCCCTTATAGACCGGCTTCGTGAATGAGGCCTACTAATGGTAAGATTGACTTATTCTTATACATATCTATATAATTAAAATTATTATAATAATATAAGGGTGTATTTTAAACATCTAAAATACTGGGTGGTTTAATCTATTAATTAAACTATACTCTTAATTTAATTAAACTTAAACCATGTCTTTATGGAATTATTAACTCTTTTAATTAAACACTTTAATTAATTTAATGAAGTCCATAAAGTTTGAATTTTTTTTAACTTAAAAAAAAAGATTTAATTTGGAATTAAAGTGTAAGACTTTACAAATTCCAAAACTTGAGGGCAAGATTTGAAACTATTCCAATTCTCTCAATTTGTAACTTATGAGTTTTAATGGTTCATAAAAATGAAGACTCTTCATTTTATGAAACATCTTTAGTTCCTTAATCACAATTTAAAGAAGTGACTTTTGGTTATCCATAACTTGAGGACAAGTTATGGACACCACCATTGCCATTAAGATCATGAACTAATCACCATGCAAGTTACAAACAATTCTTATGATCTTCTAAAACTCATAAGAACAATAAACTAGATAAAACTATAAATTTTGATAATAACCATTTATTTGGATGAGAATAAACATTACCATAACATCAAAATCAAGTTTTAAGAAAAAAAACACTTTGTGGTAATGATTCTAATCCAAAACAGGCCAAAAACAATTTCTTTTTCATTGAACAGTCACCACCTCGTGGTAAAATTTACCACCTCGTGGTAAGCTGGCAGATTCCAAAAAAACGATTTTTCTTGCAAATTGCATCAAGTATACAGAAAACAATCTTAGGCTCTGATACCACTAATGGGTTTTGAACATTCTAGCACTTCCTAAGTGTACATGCAACCCTAATAACCTTGAATCTATGTTTTCTCTATATACATGCAAATTTCATTTTCAAGATTATTTCCTAACTAGCATGGCATGGGGAATATATAAAACATAAAACTAGTAGAAATACATACCTTGTTGTTGCTTGGATTCCTTCAAGGCTTTGTGAGCCTAGCACCCCAAATGTCGTGCCTCAAATGCTTCACACAACACTACAAACTTGGAATAACTTGAGAGAATGTCACTTAGCCTCAAAAATCAGTTGTGCTCTCTTATGAATACCCCAGTGCCGATTTTGCATGCTATAGGGTTTCTTTTATAGTGTGTCATAAATAGGAGTTACAAATGTAAGCCCTAATTGTCATGACTCTTCATTTCTCATGACCCATGGGTTTGTAACTCCCATGGACTATCCATGGACCTCCATATGGTTATAACCAAACCCATAAACCATGGATCATTAATCCACCATAAAAGAATTGATGATTGTGATAATCAACCCTATATATTTAATTAGTCTCACTTTGATCTCCAAATTAATACTAGATTAATACTTGATCGATACTAATTAAATAATACTATTATTAATATATTAGAACTTATAATATATTAATAATCACAAGTGTAATTTCTCTCATTTTGTCTATCCAAGTATTGCAATGCCATGCAACCCAAATGGACCATGCCAGGTCGGGTCAAGTACATACCAAATAAAGTTATGGACTTAGATAGTATATCCAACAGTAAGCTACAGGGCCGATTCTAGCGAGAATCTCGAAAGGCCCTATGTATCTTGGATTTAGCTTTCCACGCTTACCAAAGCGTATCAAGCCCTTCCAGGGTGAGACTTTCAAAATAACACAGTCTCCCACCTGGAATTCCAAAGGTTTCCTTCGTTTGTCTGCGTAGCTTTTCTGTCGGCCTCTAGAGTCTTGCAATCGTTCACGCATTTGAACGATCTTATCTGTCGTTTCCCGAATGTTTCCCGGACTTGTGAGAGTGTTGTTAGGAACTCTTCCTTTAGCTAACTGTGTGTCACCCACCTCAACCCAGCACAAAGGGGATCTACACTTTCGGCCATAGAGGGCTTCGAATGGAGTAGCCTTTATGCTTGTGTGATAATTATTGTTGTAGGAAAACTCGAAAAGGGGTAAATGAGTATCCCATGCCTTCCCAAAGTCGATCACACAGGCTCGTAACATATCTTCCAAAGTTTGAATAGTCCTATCACTTTGTCCGTCGGTTTGAGGATGGTAGGTTGTACTCACGTCCAGCCTCGTTCCTACGGAACATTATAGCCATTGATAGAACCTTGAAGTGAATCTACTATCCCTATCGGAGATAATGGATATAGGAACACCATGCAGTCGTAAGATCTCCCTAATGTATGTTATGGTGACCTTCAACATCCTGTTACACTCTTTGATGGGCAGGAAGTGTGTAGCCTTTGTTAACCTATCAACGATCTCCAATATGGTATTGAGACCACCCGTTGTCTTGGGAAACTAGGTTATGAAGTCCATTGTGATGCGCTCCCACTTCCATTCTGGTATCTCTGGTTACTGTAGTAATCCTGAGGGTTTCTGGTATTCGACCTTGACCTTGGTGCAAGTAAGATATTTACTTACGAAGGTAGCAATCTATGCTTTCATGTTAGACCACCAGTATAACTTTTTAAGATTCAAATACATCTTATCTAAGCCTGGGTGGACGGAATATTGAGTGTTGTGCGCTTCGGTAATGACCAAGTCTCTGAAGCCACCATGCTTCGGTGTCTAGATCCTGTCCATGAGATATAAGGCTCTGCCACCCTTGATTTCCAAGTTCTTATCCATCCCTCTCAGGGATTCACCCGCCCCATTTTCGGGTTTCAAGGCTTTGAGTTGAGTATAGATATGTATGCCATCGATGAAGAAGATGAAAAACTATTCCAAGTAAGGACGGCACACCCTATTCATTAAGTCCATGAATACGGTGTTTCTAAGACCGGCTATAGATGATGACTATGCTCCTTCTTACTTCGAGAGTAGATATGTATGTCATCGATGAAGAAGATGAAAAACTGTTCCATTTATGGATGGCACACCCTATTCATTAAGTCCATGAATACGGTGTGCGCGTTAGTCAATCCGAATGGCATCACTACAAAATCATAGTGTCCATAACGAGTTTAGAAGGCTGTCTTCGGGACATCCTCCTCAAGTACTCGTAACTGGTGATACCCGGATCTTAGATCTATCTTCGAAAAGTGCCCCTTGCAGTTGGTCGAACAAATCGTCTATACGAGGAAGAGGGTAACAAGGAAGAGGGTAACGATTCTTGATCGTAAGCTTGTTGAGTTCTCTATAGGTGTTGCACATATGGAATGACCCGTATTTCTTCTTCACGAATAAGACCGGTGCCCCCCATGGTGAGAAACTTGGTCTAATAAAGCTCTTGCAGAGCAGTTTGTTAAGTTGACCAGATAGTTCCTGCATCTCAGCTTGTGCTAGACGATACGAAGATTTGGCTACGGGGGTAGCCCCTGGCACTAAGTCGATTATGAACTTGACTTGTCGTTGCGGAGGTAATCCTGGTAGTTCTTCTGGAAATATGTTGGGAAAGTCGCGTACTACTGGGATGTTCTTTAGGTCTTTGGTTTCTTGGCTCGTATTGACAACGTGATCAAGGAATGCATGATATTCCTTACGCAAGTACTTTTAAGCTTGAATACTTGAGATGATACGAAGGCTCGTGCTGGGTTTGTCGCCATAGATAATAAGAGTTTCGCTAGACGGAAGGTTAAGACGAATCGCTTTTTCGTAACACATGATGTCAGGGCGATGAAGACTCAACCAATCCATGCCGATTATGACATCGAAACTTTTAATTAATACCGGCATGAGGTTGATTGGAAATGAATGGTTATCTAGAGTTAGAGCACATCCTATGCATATACTGCTAGTGCTCTCAGTCTTTCTGTTAGCCATTTCTACAGTGAACGGTTCTTTAAGTGCTCGTGGTTTTTGCTTAATAAGTGAGCAAATTTTTGATTCACGAAACTTCTCTCCGTTCCACTATCAAAAAGCATGCATTCATAAGAGTTATCGAGGAGAAACGTACCAGTGACCACTATAGGGCCGACAACTTCTTCCTTGTGGCCTATAGCCAATACTCTTCCCACACTACCGACATTCCCAGCCTTCGTGTAGTTCCTTTTGTAGTGGCCCACCTCGCTACAACCGTAGCAAGCCTGGCCCACACCAGCGCCGGGGACATGGCTGATTGGCATTGCCGGGGATTTGCATAAACGAGTAGTGTGCGCCTTCCTATTGCAGTTAGAGCACTGCATTTCCCGACAAGGTCCAGTGTGGTGGAAGTTGCATTTGTTGCACTGCGGCAAGTTTCCAGCGTACTACTTTACCGGAGCAGCAGCGGCAGGTGCTATCGCAATAAGAACCGCCACGACCTATTGCTTTTTGGTAGCTTTTTGTTTCTTCTTGTCATCCTAAAACTTCCGCTTGTTATCAACGGCCTTGGAGGGTTCTGATATGGCTAGGGTTCTTGTTGTTGACGGGGTACGGACCCCATCGTCAATGAGTCGTTGTGCCAATCGCTTGGCACTATTGAAGGTAGTGGGGTTTGAAGCTAGTACAATCTCCCGAAATGGAGGCACCATCCCCCATATATACCTCTCCACCTTCTTCGCTTCAGAAGGGACCATTGCCGGACATAGCGCTACCAGATCTCTGAATCTGGCAGTATAGGAAACTACGTAGGAGCCCTTCATGGTTAGGCTCTAGAGCTCTTGCTCCAGCTTCTAAACTTCGCCCCTCAGATAGTACTCTTTGATCATGAGCTCCTTAAGAGCTTCCCCGCCTATGGAATTTTCCACCATAAGAGATAGTGACTTGACGTGGCTATTCCACCATGTCAGCGCTTGGTCTGTGAAGGTGCTGGCGGAAAATTTTACCTTGCTCCCTTCCGGACAGGAGCAGATCTCAAAGATCGACTCCGTTTTCTCGAACCATTGCTAGAGGGAAATGATTTCACTAGTTCCATTGAAGGCCCTGGGTTTGCAGCTGGTGTGTAACAGCCCGGAATTCCAGGTATCGTTATATTTATGATTTTGGTGTTTTGAGAGGGGACTCGGCGAGTTGGAGCTCAGACTCGCCGAGTAGGATCGCGGATCTGGTCGCGGGTTCGCGACTGGCCTCGGCGAGTCCGGATATGGACTCGGCGAGTCCGCGCTGTTTAACGAAACCCTAACTTTCCAGGTTTGGGACATATATAAAGGGGCCTTATGGCCGTCATTGTTCACCCCAGTCCTTTGAGCGAAACCCTAATTCGAGTGTGAGCATCTGGAGCAAGGTAGAAGACCATTATTGATCTTGGAAGTGTTATTTTGCAAGGAGGAGGAGACTTGGTTAAGGGAACAACAGGAGAAGCTATATTCTGAGAGTTGGGGGCACAGAGCAACGTTATTCAGGTAATATTTTCGAGTTGTTCCCTTCTATGTTGATGTGTATATTGATTTAGGGTTTATTGAACCCTTTTGTGGCTAAATCGAGTGCTCCCTTAGTCCCCTAAGCGATTGGAACCCTATATCGGGACCCTTGGAAGTCCAGAGTGTCCCTTGCCTGAGCTTTTCGGGAATCAATGGAGGTTTTGGATTGGAATCCTTATGCCTTAGGTCAAAACGTCAATTATGAGTCATGGGGTGTGTTATGAACACCGAAATAAGGTCTTTACGTGATGAACCAGTCTAGGAAGGCCAGATCTATGAATTGTCGGAGCAGATCTGACCTTAGAAACCAGTTTGAGCGGTTGCATGGCATGGACTCGCCGAGTCCGATGAACAGACTCGGCGAGTAGCTTGAAGATTGCCTTAGAATGGTCCTGTCCGGGTTATGGGTTGGATCGGTGAGTCAGGGCGAGTTAGAGAGGGTTAACAGGTGGTCTGAGTCGAACTGGGACTCGCCGAGTTGTTCTTCAGACTCGGCGAGTTGAGTCGGGGTGGCCCCGCGATTCTTCCAGGTGGAACTCGTCGAGTCGGGGGGGGGGGGGGATACTCGACGTGTAGAAAGGGAATCTTAGAGAGTTGGTGAGAACGTCTAGACTCGCCCAGTCGCCCTAGCGCTCGTCGAGTCCGGTCAAAGTTGACCGTTGACCGTTGACCGTTGACCAGAGTGGACCTGTGTTGACTTCTTAGGGATAGTCAACATTAGAGATATAAAGTGTTAACTAGGGACATATGATGTTATAGGAGGATTAGAGCTCGGAGAATCGAGCACGAGGGATTCCCAGGATTGTGAGATATCGAGACACGCGAGGTGAGTCTTCTCACTATACTTTACCTTGAGTAGGTAACCAGAGTTATGTGATAGAGTATTTGTATGCTGTGTATGTTATGTGTTGCATTGCATTCTTCTATGTGATTTATGCTATGCTTGTTTACAGAGTTAGAACCTGAGGGTTCATAGAGTATGGGTGCACGGACCCACAGAGTTATAGCCTCGAGTGGCTAATATGTGTTATGTGGTATTTTGGGGAACTCACTAAGCTTTGTGCTTACAGTGTTGGTGTTATTTGTTTCAGGTACTAGTGAGGATCGCGGGAAGGCGCCGACCTGATCAGTGAACACACGCGGGATTTTTATATTATGTGATCTTGGGGTTTTTATATGTTATGAAATGAGTTACAAATAATGATGTTTTTGTGAATACTAAATGAATTTTGCCTTTATAAAATGCGAAAAATTATTTTTAAATTCTTGGTGTTACATGGTGAAGTCCTTGTACGAGCACTCTCTAGAGCGCAATGGAGCTTCGAAAAAAGTGGGAGGCACATAAGTCACACTCCCACTAGTACCGGTCGAGGTGATATGTGTTAAAGCTGTAGTAACAGCCGCATTCACAGCAGCTTGAATAGCTGCTGGTTTGTATTGAGGAGGAGGTGGAGTGGTTGCGTAGGAGTTATCGGAGGATTACGCCTCCTCACTCTTCGAGGAGGCATTGCTTAATTGAAAGTTTACAAAGATTGATGGTGATAGTGAGAATCAATTGAAAGTATGATTGAATGAAGATCTAGTACTAGAAAGATGATAGCATTTGGATCATAATTTCCATGAGATTAGAAATCTGTTAATGATAATGGTATCACAGATGTAACACGTTTGGGCAAAATGACCTAAATGTAGGTCTTACATCTGACCATGATGAAATTTTTTTGGTAGAATAAAGACTTTTCAAGATTAAAGTCTTATAAAAGATAGGAAACTAAAACTAGAGTTTTTACATAGACTTAAGTTATATCCAAAAGAGAAAGTTGAGTAGGCTCTATCTACCACGAGAACCACTAGAATGAGTCCTTGACTCTGCCAGACGACACTCCATATCCCTCATGCGTCTTTCATTTGCTGTCTGTCCAGCTCGAACTTCCCTGAATTCAGCTTGGGTTGCAATAAGATCTCTTTGCAGAGCTGCATTTTGGTTCTAAGTCCTTTACATAGCCTCTTCGAGACGGCGAATGCAAACTGTGTTAACGTCGTAATTGACGTCAATTTCCATGACTCGGTCGATGGCTGCTTGACCTTGCTCATCATTCCAAGCAATCCCGGGGACCATAATGGGCATGACTCGGTCAGCTAAGCCTCCCTCGCTTAGATTGTAAAAGCTTCGATCTCCATTGAAGGGTAAAGGTTGACCCTGTTCATGACTCCATCGGTTTAAGTTTGTCACCTACAAGGGTGTGGGACCTTGAAATGCTGGTCGGGGGTTAAGGTTTTGGATTTGATCCTCTTGAGGTAGGTTGTTAACTTCTGGTTTGGAGTCAGAACCATCGAAAAAGCGATCTGCGAGGTGATCATCCAAAGGGATTCTGTAACGACCCAGCATTCAAGCCTGAAAATTTCATTTTTGAATTAATATGTTTAATAAACATTTTACCAAAACATTGTCAATAAAACAACACCTTACAAAATCATAATGTTGTGTCTTAAACCATGACATCAAAGTAATGAAAATTAGAGTACAATCCCAGAAACTCAATGCACAAACCATGTGTGTGTCTGATGCGCTGCTATACTGTCGGCTCCTTCCCCTTCGACGAAGATGTACCTGAAACCAAAACTAAAACTGTAAGCACAAAGCTTAGTGATTTCCCCCATCATACCACATACCATACAATATCATTGATATCTTTCAACCGGTAACCTTCATCGGTATCTTTCAACTGGTAATCATCATCGGTATCTTTCAACCGGTAACTGTCATCGGTATCTTCCAGCCGGTAACTGTGGACTATTTCACCCCCTACCACTAGCATACAACAACAGATATAATCATACAGTCAGACATATCCGGGTAATGACCTACCCCTAGGTCCTATGGACCACTGTCAGGGAAGCTAATCCCTACTACACACATAGCATGTCATACAGTTAAATCTCATGACTAAAACTCATAAGCAGACCAAGATAATTATCACAAAGACAATCATCTTCTAAATACCGCTTTTCGGTGGGCCGATATTGTGGCCTTAGACCCAACCTTCCTAGAAGGTAACTCACCTCGATGTTGTGCAATGTTTGAGTTATCCTCAGCGCACAAGTCGACTCCCTACGAATCCTCGATCCCTACACGACAACCTTCAAGTCGACACACAACATGTACAACCCTAAACAAGGTTAGCCTAAGTCTAGTCAAAGTCAACTTCGAGTTGACCCGACTCGCTGAGTTGGGCCGTCAACTCATCGAGTCCCTAACCCTTTACTCGTCCATATGCTCCTCTCGACTCGTCGAGTTTGGCATTGACTCGACGAGTTGCTCTCTTGTATGAACATTGCATGAAACTCATCTGACTCGCCGAGTTGTATGAACACTCGTCGAGTCCACCTTCATCTGATGAACAAGTCCTATCCTCGAGTCGCCGAGTTGCATGAACAAGTCGTCAAGTTCATCATCAATCTTAAGAAGATTGCCTTGGACTCGCTGAGTCTGTTCTAGTACTTGTCGAGTCCCATGACCTCCATGTCAAAAATTACGTCCAATGCGTTGGGTCACTTTTTTGTCCGGTTACAACCCTTCTAACACTCAAATGAGTTCCTTTGACCCTCAACAGGTATGGGACTCAAAGCCTTGGACTCGTCGAGTCCCAAGAATGGACTCGTCGACTCGGTCATGTCCTCACTCCAAATCCTCGATTTCTGATGTACAACCTTTGATCAAAAGATAGATCCAAGCTTCTACAATCAATCTAGCACATAAAGTTACAAACTTTACGTGCTTGGATGGGACTTTGAGCTAAAAAAGACATAAAAAAGCTCTTATGATGCATGGGACCTTTCATGGGTGCAAAAGCAACCCCAAACTGCCTTGTAACTCCCTTAATGTATTGATTCAGAAGCTTTACCCCCCAACCATGTTTGCAAACATGGTTGGCCATCAAAAATGGCTTATAAAAGCCCTAAATCTCCCAAAGAGGGATCTAACAAATGAGTGAGCAAGTTAACAACTTTTTACCTTCAATGTACTGTAGTAGGTGCACAAACTCGGGTTCCCTTGGCCTCTACTTGCTTCCTCAATCTTTTCTCCTTCCTTCTTGAGACAACAAGCACCAAAATCCATCAACAAGGCTTAGATTGCTTCAATAACGGCTAGGGTTTCAATGAGAGGTGTTTTGGGAGCATAAGGGACGTTGTGGCCGACATAACATTGCTTAAATAGGGTGCAAACCCTGGGATTAGGGTTTTTGTCCAAACATGGTCTACTCGTCGAGTCCGGGTTCCGACTCGTCGAGTCCATCACTTAAATCCTGTGTCCCGTCCCGCTTCTACTCAACGAGTTGGTCCTTCAACTCGCCGAGTCCAAAGCCAAAAATGCAAAATACCTAGAAATAAATACATACCAGGAACCAGGTGCTACCAATCTCCCCCAATTATTTTAGACTTCGTCCTTGAAGTTTGCTGTGCGTTCCTGAAATAGTTCTGGGTAATGTTCCATCATCTCATCCACCGACTCCCAAGTCCATTCCAAGCCCTTCCGGTGCTTCCATTGCACCTTCACGAGCTCCACTTTCTTGTTCCTCAGATCCTTCGACTTTCGGTTGAGGATCGCCACAGGTCACTCGATGTAGTTCAGGCTGCCATCAACCTGAATGTCTTCCATGGGCACCACTACCGAGTCGTCCACCAAGAACTTTCGCAGCTGGGAAACGTGGAAAGTGTTGCGGATCTGGCTGAGTTCGGCTGGCAGATCCAGCCTATACGCCACCTTTCCCACCCGAGATATAACCCTGAACGGTCCAATATACCTGGGGCCCAACTTTCCCCATTTCCTGAATCGGATAACGCCCTTCCATGGCGACATCTTCAGGAGGGCCATATCCTCGACCTAGAACTCTAGGTCCGATCGGCGCTTATCGGCATAGCTTTTCTACAAACTCTGAGCAGTCTGAAGCCTACTCTGGACCTGATGAATCTTCTCCGTCGTCTTGAGCACTACTTCCATGCTCCACATTACCCTCAGGCCAACCTCCCCCAACATATCGGGGTCCTGCACCTCCTCCCATACAGCATCTCGAAGGGAGGGCGGTCGACGCTCACGTGATAACTATTGTTATAAGAGAACTCTGCCAATGGTAGGTAGGCATCTCAACTACCTTCGAAGTCTAACACGCATGCACGCAGCATATTCTCCAAAGTCTGGATGGTCCGCTCGCTCTGACCATCCGCCTGAGGGTGAAAGGCGGTGCTAAAATGTAGACAACTACCCAGCTCATCGTGAAACTTCTTCCAAAACCTGGAAGTGAACCGTACATCCCTGTATGAAATCACCAAGACTGGCACCCTGTGCTGTGCCACCGCCTCCCGGATATATATGTCGGCCAACTTCTCAGCTGAGATGCTCTCCTGAATCAGAATAAAATGAGCGCTCTTGGTCAATCGATCGACGATGACCCAAATCGAGTCTACCCCTCGCGCGGTCCTGGGAAGCTTTGTGATAAAATCCATCGTAATGTCCTTCCATTTCCACAGCGGAATATCCAACGGCTGCATCTTGCCATGCGGTCTCTGATGCTCGGCCTTGACCTTCTTGCAGGTCAAGCATCGCTCCACGCACCACGCCACATCCCGCTTTATGCAGTGCCACCAATAGTCCAGACAAAGATCCTTATACATCTTCGTCGCCCCGAGATGAATGGATAATCGGGATTTCTGTTCCTCCTCCATCAGGACCTGACACACACCCCCATGGTACGGCACCCACACGCTACGGTGTAGTGTCAGTAATCCTCGGCTGTCGTAGTCGAAGGAGGAAACCTGCCCCACTATCTGCTCGCTCTTCCAATGTTCCTCCTTCATGGCCTCCTGCTGGGCCTCCTGAGTCCGCTGCAAAAGCGGAGTCACCACTGTCATCCTTAGACAGATATCCCTAATCAGCGATGCCTTGCGGCTGAGCGTGTCAGCCACCACATTGGCCTTCCCCGGATGGTAAAGGATCTCTCAATCGTAATCCTTAACCACACCCAACCACCGACGCTGCCTCATGTTTAGATTCGGCTGGTTTATGACGTACCTCAAACTCTTGTGGTCCATGAAAATGGTACACCGGACCCCATAGAGGTAATGACGCCAAATCTTGGGGGAAAATACAACAGCCCCTAACTCTAAATCATGCGTCAGATAATTTTCATCGTGAGGCTTCAACTGCCTTGACGCGTAGGCAATGACATGCCTTCTCAGCATCAGTACTGCGCCCAAACCCGAGATGGACGCATCGCAGTACACAACAAAATCCTCCATGCCCTCCGACAGGGCTAAGATCGGCGCTTTGCACAATCTCTGCCTCAATGTCTCAAATGCAGCCTGCTGCTCAGGCCCCCAACGGAAGGCCATGACCTTCCTTGTCAGCCTGGTCAGGGGCACGACTATCTTGGAGAAATCCTGGTCAGGGGCAACCATAACTCACACTTGGAGAACTTAACATATAAGTTCTCCCTCCTCAAAGTACTCAAAACCTCCCGTAAGTGCTCCTCATGCTGCTCTTGCGTCTTGGAATAGACCAATATGTCATCGATGAAAACTATCACAGACCGATCCAGCATAGGTTTGCACACACGGTTCATGAGATCCATGAACGTGGCAGGAGCATTGGTGAGCCCGAAAGGCATCACCACAAACTCATAGTGACCATAACGTGTTTGAAAGGTAGTCTTCTGCACATCCTCCTCTCTGACCCTCATCTGGTGATATGTTGAACGCAAATCAATCTTGGAGAACCAAGATGCTCCCTGTAACTGGTCAGAGAGATCATCGATCCTCAGGAGTGGGTAAGAGTTCTTCACCATCACCTTATTCAGCTCTCGATAATCTATACACATCCGATGCAACCCGTCCTTCTTCTTCACAAACATAATCGGGGCTCCCTAGGGTGAACTGCTCGGTCTAATGAACCCCTTGTCTAACAGCTCCTGCAGCTGTGTAGACAACTCTTGCATCTCAGGAGGAGCCAACCAATACGGTGCCTTGGCTATCGGAGCCGCACCAGGGACTAGGTCCATCCTGAACTCCACCTGTCTCCCCGGAGGTATCCCAGACAACTCCTTGGGGAATACATCCGTAAACTCTCGCACCACGGGCACATCACCCACCGTCGCCTTTCCCGCCTTCCGGGTATCCATAACATAGGCGACATAACCCGCGCAACCTTGCTGAAGGTAGCGTCTAGCCCTCGCTGCCGAACATAAAGTTGGTCCTCGCTGTGGCCTTTTTCCCTGAATCACCAGCTCTCCCCCACTAGGGGTCCTGACCCGCACTAACTGCTGCGCACAGTCAATCACTGCCCCATTGGGGCTCAGCCAATCTATACCAATAATAACTTTGTTCCCCCGCAAAGGTATGGGAACCAAGTCCACCAGGTAACGTTCCTCGAACAGCCTCAAAACACAATCCCGGTAGACCTATGACGTTCGTACAGACAGGTCGTCTGCAATCTCGACCTCTAGAGGGCAATCTAACATACCCGAGGACTCAGGAAACTTCTTGCTAAGATCAAGAGAGACAAATGATCGGGTGGCACCCGAATCAAACAACACTTGAACTGGGATACGTTCACATGGAATGAGCCTAAGCAAGCACACAATATATCAGAATCATAGCGACATAACATAAAAGTATAAATAAGGAATCATAGCCGTCACCACATCGGGCGCAACGCATGCCTCCTCTGCTATCAGCTGAAATGCTCGACTCTAAACCACTAGAGCCTCCGACTTGACCTTCCGGCCATCCATAACCCGTGCTGTCGCTGGAGGCGACGCCACTGCCGGTGTCGCCGCTGCTGTCAATCTAGGGAAATTGGTCTTTTTATGGCCCCTCTGATTGCAATGGAAGCAAATTAGGTCTGATGTCTGAATCACAGGAGTATAGGCAGTACAATCTCTACCAAAATGCCCAACCTTTCCGCACTTATAGCAGCCTGAACCCGACCCAGTGCGCCACTACAACGAAACGGACCTTCGACCCTTCTGGGCAGAAGCTAGTCAGTTGCGCAGACTCGATGTCTGCGATCCACCTCCTAGCGGCAATGGGGTCCTTCACCCCATGGAAATCCGGCGCACCACTCCCTTTGAAGTCCTTAAAGGACAATATGTGCGTGCTCGTCTGGCCGGACGCCAGATCACTCCAGAACGATCAGAGGTGATCCTCCATCAGCTCATTGATCCCCTCCTTGATCGACCAGAAGATAACCGGTGTCGCATCTAGGATACCTCTCGCGATCTCGGACGCGATCAACTCGCGTAATCCATCATCCACATGCTCGGACCCTGCACCCGAGCCCGATCCTGACCCGGATCCTGAACCTCCCATTCCATGTCGCGTGACCACCATTCTGAAAATAAACATACTATTGTTAGGGTCATAAATACCTTCTGGAGGTCTCATGCACTTTCCAAGTTTCCTGGTTCCATCTAGGCCCTCCTTGACTCGACTACAGATCCTCTACTTTCAGTAGTACGGGCACATACTACCTTCCACATCTATCTATACTTTCCTCAAGGATTGCTTCGACTTCACCAAGTCCCTTTTTCCGATACCCTTTCCACTGAACTCATCCTAGGCTTCCCTAGGGCACTCTCCGACTTACTCACCGCCCTCAGCTGCACTAGGAGTCACCACCACCTCCCCCTAACTAGCTTGCGGATATTGTTACATATTCGTTCCTTAGTTAGTTGGAGTTGGCCAGAACCCCCATAGAACAAAGCAAGCAACATTTGTGCATTCAGTAACCAAACCAGGCATAACCTACACATGCCATCCAACTGCTGACTAATCAGTCCTAGCATACAGCTCATACATCAAGCATATAAGGCATCCTTCGTAGACCCTTAGCCCTAACTAGCATGTAATTTTCAGAATCACATATCAGGCACACAAGGCATCCTCCTTGATCCTTAGTCCTATTCTAGCATGCAGTCCCCTGAATCAAAACCATATAACATAACATAGCAAGTATGGGTATCTTAGGGAAAACTTACTTGAGCCCGGCCGGTCGCACGCATCACACACTTCGTCTTTCTTAAAAAATCTCAATTTAGATTTTAGAAAACCATTTTCCTTGCAAAAATCTTTCAATCCCTCGGTTTGAGTCCAGATACCCCCGAGGGTGTGTCCGAATCCCTCAAACCAAGGCTCTGATACCAACCTGTAACGAGCCAAAATCAAGCCCGAAAATTACATTTTTGAATTAATATGTTTAATAAACATTTTACCAAAACATTGTCCATAAAACAACACCGTACAAAATCATAATGTTGTGTCTCAAACCATGACATCAAAGTAATGAAAATCAGAGTACAATCCCAGAAACTCAATGCGGAAACCATGTGTGTGTGTGATCCGCTGCTACACCGCCGGCTACTTCCCCTTCGACTAAGAGGAACCTAAAACCAAAACTAAAACTGTAAGCACAAAGCTTAGTGAGTTCCCCCCATCATACCACATACCATACAATATCATCGGTATCTTTCAACCGGTAACCTTCATCGATATCTTTCAACCGGTAACCTTCTTCGGTATCTTTCAATCGGTAATCATTATCGGTATTTTTTAATCGGTAACCGTCATCGGTATCTTCCAGCCGGTAACTGGGGAATATTTCACCCCCTACCACTAGCATACAACAACATATATAATCATACAGTCAGGCATATTCGGGTACTGAACTACCACTAGGTCCTAAGGACCACTGTCAGGGAAGCTAATCCCTACTACACACATAACATGTCATACAGTTAAATCTCATGACCAAAACAAATAACTAGACCAAGATAATTATCACAAAGACAATCATCTTCTAAATACCCCTTTTTGGTGGGCCGACATTGTGGCCTTAGACCCACCCCTAGTGGAAGGTAACTCACCTCGATTTCGTGCAGTGTTTGAGTTATCCTTGGCGCACAAGTCGACTCCCTACGGCACCTCGATCCCTACACGACAAACTTCAAGTCAACACACAGAATGTACAACCCTAAACAGGGTTAGCCCATGTCCAGTCAAAGTCAACTTCAAGTTGACCCGACTCGCCGAGTTGGGCCGTCAACTCGTCGAGTCCCTAACCCTTTACTCGTCCTCGACTCGTCGAGTTTGGCATTGACTCGTCGAGTTCCTCTCTTTTATGAACATCACATGAAAGTCATCCAACTCGCCGAGATGTGTGAACACTTGTCGAGTCCACCTTCATCTGACGAACAAGTCCTGTCCTCGACTCGCCGAGTTGCATGAACAAGTTGTCGAGTTCATCTTCAATCTTAAGAAGATTGCCTTGGACTCACCGAGTCTGTTATAGTACTCTTTGAGTGTGAGATCCCCATTTTCACGACCAGAAAAGACCGATTTTGTTTATGCTTTGTTTAAAAATCAGAGTAATATTTTAAATAAAAGTGTTGCGGAATTTGTCCCAAAACAATATATGATAAAGATTTATCAAAAGCATTTCCGTAGAAATGTATTTCATTAAAAAGACTCGGGATGTCATGTTCGATACAGATCATAAGCATAAACAATACAATATAGGCCTTACTACATTATTCCCAAGACATCACATCTATGCTCATGCGTCACTACCTGTAATACCAGAAACTGAGTGGGTCAGGCTTGGGAGCCTGGTGAGCACATAGGGTTTTCAACCCACAATAAATAAGTTTATTGACTTTATCAAACAAAACAAACCCGATTACCCGTTCCCGTTATCATCACTTTACGTCCCTAAAACATCTAACACAAGGGACCTAGTCTAAGGACTATCATCAGGATAGACACTACTGCTAAGGGGATTCCTCAACAATAAATGTCCTTAAGGCAACCATGTGGGGGATGGAGTACATCTGGTGAGCACACAGTTCAAATAAGCACCTACAGGTTGCGAGCCTGCTAGTGTTCCACTGGACTGTCTAGAATAGTCCGTGGTCGTCATCTATACTCCGCTAGATGACTGGATCATCAATAACATCTATAACGAGCCCTCTCATTATTTTATTTTGTCACACAGCAACTAGTACATCTACGCATGTTTTACCCAACACATTTTGTAAATATAAAATACATATACAATTTAAATCATTGAAAACATGTATAAAACATTCATCCAGCATAGTAGCAAGTATTCAGATAATATGCACACATAGCACGTAATTTATATAAAATACTTCATATCTATGTGTAAGCTGAAAGTAACTATGCACTCACCTGGTAAGGTGGTGACTTGGCACTCGGACATCACTTCGTTACTTCTTAAAACAATTTTTTCTTGACCAAAACCTAGTATTAATACCACTAGAGTTTAGTTTTAACGTTAATCACGACTAATTAATAGTCTAGCTATTATTACTATTATATAAGCGTTAAATAACACTCAATATAACTCATAATATTAGCCCAAATAATTATTTTAAGGTCCTAATAATGTTACTATAAGTAAATAAAAGCTATATTAAATATAGTATAGGCGTAACTCACTTACAACGGGTTTTTATAAAAAACCGGGCTTCGCTGGAGCAGCGTTTCTGAGCCGAAAACTTTTCTTCTCGGAGCCGTCGGGCGCTCCGGGGCTTTCTTCTCGTGATAGGGAGGTTCCCTAGACTTGGGAGGGGTTTAGGGAGGTTAGAGAGAAGTTAGAGAGAGAAAGAAAGGTTTGAAGGTGTGAGGAAATTACGAAGAGTTCATCTCTTATTTATAGGAATTGTATAGTAAAGTAGTCTCCAAGCTTCGTCCATAACTTTTGCATACGAGTTCCATTTTTGTCTGTCTTTTTACCGTTGAGTTCCTATTAATGAGATCTTCAACTCTCATTTAGACCTCATTGGCTAATTCTCATTCTATCTTGGATTTACAAAACTGTATCGAATTCGTCGCGCTTGAAAAGTAGAGACTAAACTTCGTCCATAACTTTCGCATACGAGCTCCGTTTTTGTCTGTCTTTTTACCGTTGAGTTCCTATTAATGAGATCTTCAACTCTCATTTAGACCTCGTTGGCTAATTCTCAATCTATCTCGGATTTACAAAACTGTATTGAATTCGCCGCGCTCGAAAAGTAGGGACTAAGCTTCGTCCATAACTTTCGCATACGAGCTCTATTATCGACGTTATTTATATCCACGCGTTGGTATTTACGAGTACTACAACTTTCATTTAGATCCCGTCGGCTAATTCTCACCCTATCTCAGATTTACAAAACTGTATCGAATTCGCAACGCTCGAAGAGTAGGGACTAAGCTTCGTCCATATCTTTCGCATACGAGCTCCATTTTCGACTGTCTTTTTATCGTTTAACTCCTATTAATGATATCTTCACTTATCATTTAGATTATTTTGGCAAAAAATCGACCGATCTAAAATTCAGATTTCGGGTTGTGCACTTCTATGCTAAATCTTAGAAAAATCATAACATCCTCATACGAAGTCAAATTTGGATGTTATTTTTATGCACACTATCGGTTTAACATATACTATGAATTTCTTTTAGATTTCTAAGGCTAAATCTCGCTCTATCGTAAATTCACTATTTATGCCTCCCGGTATCGTGTCGGTTTCGTCGCGAAACTTCGACGGGTCATAACTTCTTCGTTATAACTCAGATTTCGACGCTCTTTATATGTACGGAAACCTTGTAACATATACTAAAACTTGGTTGAGATTATTTATTCTTAATAATCTTTTGTAGAAAAGTCATTTTCGACCCCTATTGCCTCTAAATTGACTAGCCCGGATCTATGGGCGTTACAATTATCTCCCCCTTAGGATGATTACGTCCCGGAACCATCAACGAAACAGGATTGTATAATGACTCCATACATTATCTAGTCATCCTAGGTAATAACTGTAACTTCTATGTTTCTTCAAACGATTATCTAACTCTTGGACTCCTTGACTGTAGGCGGTGCTCGGTCTTGCACCTGCTCGTTAAACTTTCAATCATGACCTTCGTGTCACAATCTCATTCTTTATCAGAGACTCCTTCTTCTTCTTAACAAAATTAGGATAAGTTAATTTGATTACTACAATTGACCGATGTGTCATATTCTAGTGACCTATCATCGTATGTAGCAATGCTTAGACTCAGGTCTCTTAGAGTCAAATTCCGGAATGGAATATGCCTTCCTTCATCGTCTAATGTGATATAATCACATTTTAACATGTAGCATTTCTAGCTACCAACTTCTTTAACAATGAGCGTGATACTTCTATTGATCGCTACATCAAACTTGGTTCTCTGAACCACGTAACCTACTCATCGTAGTTGGACTCAATGTGATATGACCACTACGGTCGGGATAACAACAATCTTCTTAGTCATTACCGAAACAATGGTAACGACATACTTGAATAAAACAAAATCAATTACTAGTTTCTTGGTAACCTTGTGACTTTCCCAGATACAAGTGTGAGTCCTGTGCTTCCGGTAGTATAGGCCTCTACTACCTTTCACACCTACTCATACTCGTCCCAAGTATTGTCCCATAGTTTTCCAAGTCACCATACAAGAAAGTCACATAGAAACTTAACACATAAAATATCAAAACGAAGGTTTTATATTATTCCTTGAAACGATTACATGGATGTTCAAGTTCACCCTAGATTATGCCTCTAATAGGCTACACCATATGACACTATCTACATGGCTTCTTCATAACTTGATCTCCATATATCCATCCTCACTCCTGATTCCTTGCATCGTTAGCTGCTTCGTCTAGGATCATATGGAATGCTCTTGCCTTTGGTTTTGGAGGAATGTTTGGTCTTGCCGGCTCTTTCTTTTTCGGGCAATCCTTAGCAACATGCCCTTCTTCACGGCATTCATAACACACCCTGTTGCTGGCGGTGCACTCGTTGGCATAATGTCCGGTCTTCCCACACTTGTAGCAAGTTACTTCTTCGCTACATTTCCCAAAGTGATTCTTTTTGCACTTCTCGCACCATTTCACTTTGTTTCCTCCTCCGCTAAACTCATTTGAACCAAACTTGATCTTCTTATTAGGCCTCGTAGACCCCTCAAACTTCCTCTTTTCGCCAACCTCAATCTTGTTGGCAGCTCTTCCCTTAATCATATCTTCCATAGACTTGGCAGCCCAGATAGCTGCCTCCAGAGTAGGTGCCTGATGCACTGGCACCGCGTACTCCCACGGAAGTCCCTTTGCGTACTTGTCTATTTTCGTCAGCTCATCCAAAACAAGGCGCAAGGCAAACTCCATCTTCTCTGTGAAGTTGTTGGTGTATTCATCAATTGACATGCTTCCTTTCTTCAAGGTCAGGAACTGGTTCTCTAGCTTGAGTAAGTTTTGAGCTGAGCAGTACTTTCATTTAAATTGCACCAGAAACTCTGCCCATGCCAGTTGTAGGGGCTCATTCGGGCTCAAAGTCTTCCCTAGGGTATTCCACCAGCGAACAGCGCCTCCTCTGAATTGACGTACTGCAAACGTGGTTTGTAGCTTGCCTTTGCAACCACATGTCATGAAGGCCAATTCCATCTCTGAGATCCAATCCATGACCCCGATCGGATCTTCCTTCCCAGTGAAATTCGATGGCTCGCAAGTTAGAAAATCTTTGTACTTGCATCCATTCCTCTCGAATCCTTCATCATGATTGTTCCTCCTAATCACCGGGGGATCAGCTTGACCAACGGTCCTGCTGTCGTTCCCTTCCTCAGACTGCCCGTCATTCAGCTCGGGCTGTTCAATAGGCATCGTAATTTCCTCTCGAGCTTGTTGAAGTAAACGCCTTATTTCCTCCATTTGACGATCCAACATCATCTGGATCAATGCTTGCACTCCGGCCATTGTGATTGGCTCAGGTGCAACTTCTACTACGACTGGTCTTTGCTGTATTACTAGGTGCTAATCTCGGTTCCCATTTGCATTCACGTTTCCGCTACGGGTCCTTGCCATCTTGAACTATACACCGAATAATGTGAATCTATATCTTCATTTAGGATTGACGTTTAAACCATCCTTATCACTCCGAAACGTTTATATGCTAGTTCTAATACCATAGTTAAACGCTTAGAATCCTAAACACATAAGGTTTCCAGATCCGGTCGGCAACAGACCATAGATCCGAACAAATAATAGCATGTCAGGCACAAATCATTTAGCACATAAAAGCATTTTAGGCATAATTCCTAAAATAAGCTAGTGCTCACACCTCACAATCATCGCTTAGCATTCTAAGTTTAAGTCTAGAAATCCTACAAATTCCTAGTTCGCTTAAACTAATGCTCTGATACCAACTGTGACATCCCCATTTTCACGGCCAGAAAAGACCGATTTTGTTTATGCTTTGTTTAAAAATCAGAGTAATATTTTAAATAAAAGTGTTGCGGAATTTGTCCCAAAACAATATATGATAAAGATTTATCAAAAGCATTTCCGTAGAAATGTATTTCATTAAAAAGACTCGGGATGTCATGTTCGATACAGATCATAAGCATAAACAATACAATATAAGCCTTACTACAATATTCCGTATTTACAGGCCTAAAATCCATTAATCTCTCATCCCAAGACATCACATCTATGTTCATGCGCCACTACCTGTAATACAAGAAACCGAGTGGGTCAGGCTTGGGAGCCTGGTGAGCACATAAGGTTTTCAACCCACAATAAATAAGTTTATTAACTTTATCAAACCAAACAAACCCGATTACCCGTTCCCGTTATCCTCACTTTACGTCCCTAAAACATCTAACACAAGGGACCTACTCTAAGGACTATCATCGAAATGGACACTACTGCTAAGGGGACTCCTCAACAATAAATGTCCTTAAAGAAACCATGTCGGGGATGGGGTACATATGGTGAGCACACAGTTCAAATAAACACACAGCTCAAATAAACACCTACAGGTTGCGAGCCTGCTAGTGTTCCACTGGACTGTCTAGAATAGTCCGTGGTCGTCATCTATACTCTGCTAGATGACTGGATCATCAATAACATCTATAACGAGTCCTCTCATTATTTTATTTTGTCACACAACGACTATTACATCTACCCATGTTTTACCCAACACATTTTGTAGATATAAAATACATATACAATTTAAATCATTGAAAAGACGTATAAAACGTTCATCCAGCATAGATAGCAAGTATTCAGATAATATGCACACATAGCACGTAATTTATATAAAATACTTCATATCTATGTGTAAGCTGAAAGTAACTATGCACTCACCTGGTAAGGTGGTGACTCGGCACTCGGACATCATTTTGTTACTTGTTAAAACAATTTTTCCTTGACCAAGACCTAGTATTAATACCACTAGAGTTTAGTTTTAACATTAATCATGACTAATTAATAGTCTAGCTATTATTATTATTATATAAGCGTTAAATAACACTCAATATAACTCATAATAATAGCCCAAATAATTATTTTAAGGTCCTAATAATGTTACTATAATTAAATAAAAGCTATATTAAATAATGTATAGGCGTAACTCACTTACAGCGGGTTTTATTAAAAACCGTTTTTTTTCTTTCTTTTTACCGTTGAGTTCCTATTAATGAGATCTTCAACTCTCATTTAGACCTCGTTGGCTAGTTCTCATTCTATCTTGGATTTACAAAACTGTATCGAATTCGTCGCGCTTGAAAAGTAGAGACTAAACTTTGTCCATGACTTTCGCATACGAGCTCTGTTTTTGTCTGTCTTTTTACCGTTGAGTTCCTATTAATGAGATCTTCAACTCTCATTTAGACCTCGTTGGCTAATTCTCATTCTATCTCGGATTTACAAAACTGTATCGAATTCGCCGCGCTCGAAAAGTAGGGACTAAGCTTCATCCATAACTTTCGCATACGAGCTCTATTATTGACGTTATTTATATCCACGCGTTGGTATTTACGAGTACTACAACTTTCATTGAGATCCAGTTAGCTAATTCTAAATCTATCTCAGATTTACAAAACTGTATCGAATTCGCAACGCTCGAAGAGTAGGGACTAAGCTTCGTCCATATCCTTCGCATACGAGCTCCGTTTTCGACTGTCTTTTTATCGTTTAACTCCTACTAATGATATCTTCACGTATCGTTTAGATTATTTTGGCTAAAAATCGACCGATCTAAAATTCAGATTTCGAGCTGTGCACTTCTATGCTAAATCTTAGAAAAATCATAACTTCCTCATACGAAGTCAGATTTGGATGTTCTTTTTATGCACACAATCGGTTTAACATATAATATGACTTTCGTTTAGATCGCTAAGGCTAGATCTCGCTCTATCGTAAATTCACTATTTACGCCTCCCGGTATCGTGTCGGTTTCGTCGCGAAACTTCGACAGGTCATAACTTCTTCGTTATAACTCGGATTTCGACGCTCTTTATATGTACGGAAACCTTGTAACATATACTAAAACTTGGTTGATATTATTTATTCTTAATAATCTTTTGTCGAAAAGTCGTTTTCGACCCCAATTGCCTCTAAATTGACTAGCCCGGATCTACGGTCGTTACATTGCGTCCCATGAACTCCATGTCAAAAATTATATCCAATGCGTTGGGTCACTCTTTCTGTCCGGTTACAACCCTTATAACACTCAATTGAGTTCCTTTGATCCTCAACAGATATGGGACTCAAATCCTCGATTACTGATGTACAACCTTTGATCAAAAGATAGATCGAAGCTTCTACAATCGATCTAGCACGTTAAGTTACAAACTTTACGTGCTTGCATGGGACTTTGAGCTCAAAAAGACATAAAAAAAGCTCTTATGATGCATGGGACATTTCATGGGTGCAAAAGCAACCCCAAACTGCCTTGTAACTCCTTTAATGACGTGATTCAGAAGCTTTACCCCCCAACCATGTTTGCAAACATGGTTGACCATCAAAAATGGCTTATAAAAGCCCTAAATCTCCCAAAAGAGGGATCTAACAAATGAGTGAGCAAGTTAACAACTTTTTACGTTCAATGAATTGTAAGAGGTGCACAAACTCGCGTTCCCTTGGCCTCAACTTGCTTCGTCAAGCTTTTCTCCTTCCTTCTTGAGACAATAAGCACCAAAATCCACCAACAAGGATTAGGTTGCTTCAATAACGGCCAGGGTTTCGATGAGAGGTATTTTGGGAGCATAAGGGACGTTGTGGCCAACATAACATTGCTTAAATATGGTGCAAACCCTCAGATTAGGGTTTTTCTCCAAACAGGGTCTACTCTTCGAGTCCGGGTTCCGACTCGTCGAGTCCATCACTTAAATCCCACGTCCCGTCCCGCTTCTACTCAGCGATTTGGTCCTTCAACTCGCCGAGTCCAAGGCCAAAAATGCAAAATACCTAGAAAGAAATACATACTAGGAACCAGGTTCTACAGATTGGATGATCATCTTCTAGCTCTGCTTCAATCCATCCAACATTGCCTTGGTTTTGGAAGTACAGTCGCCAGGAGGATGGAATCCAGCCATGATATCTACGTGAGAAAAGGGTATAAGAATCTTATAAAAATAGACGTACTACTTAAGATAATTATAAGATGATCCTGACCAGTTACTTCAATACTTGCATAGTGCATACACGTTATATGAAACAAAAGCAGGATAGACCTTCGAATAAATAACCCTAACTCCAAATCCACAACCAAACAAGGAACATGAAGTAAAGCAAAGATCACAGATTCTAAGTCTATGACACCTTAGTCACATATAACCTTAGCGTATCCACTTAGAAACTATTGAGCTAGTAGTAAAGACCTTTTTAGTTCTCCAATAAGTAATTATAGTAACACAAAATACTCCTATAGTATTTTAGGTTTATGTTCAGTTCTAATGTTCTCATTGTAGTGGTGTTGGTAACTTTTTAGACTTGTTGCAACCTCACAACCATTCTTAGGAACATGCTAGTTACTACTCGAAAAATATAGTTGATCAGGCTATATCACTCCCAGATTTGACTATTTGTCTCTAAGCCTAATTGTGTTGTTCAACAATCGTAATACTTTTGTTCTATCCTAGTGACACTGATTTCAGTATGAATGCAGGTATATATACTTAGTTAAATAATTTATTTTTAAAAGTATAAACTCTTGGTCAGAGTATTTTAATGTCGTTGTGTTTATAGTTTGTATATCTTTTATGGGTTGATATACTCGATTCACTATAAACAATGCTTTGATACCAATCTGTCACACCCCAAAACCTGATCGGCGGAAAAGTTCTGGGACGGAGGACTTCATGTACAGTATAACAACAATGCATAATAGTAAACAAGCAACAACATCATCCATTGCATTAATAATATAATTTAATACAAGTGTGTTCTATATAGTTATAAGAAACCAAAATATGAATGATCAAAATAAGAGACGAGTCTTGAATGTGCTCCATCTTCTGAAAATCTAGCATTGGTACCTATCTACTGATGACCTGAAAATACAAGTTATTTTGAAAGAGTTTGTCAGCTTTAAAGCTGGTGAGTTCATAAGTATTTTGGTGTCATTGCTTGTATGAAAATTTTTGTAAATGTTTGATGTATAAGTTTGTAAAAATTTGTAGTAAATGTTTGTATCTCCTAGAAAATCCTTTATTTTCTACTAAAAGTAGCCTTCTACCAAAGCATCAAATGTTCTATACGTTTATTTCTTGTAAAAGTGTGTATTTTTCCCAAGTGTGACTATCATTAACAAAATATAGTTTTTACATTACCGTTTATGTGAGAAGATAACAATGTGAATGCAATGGGAAAATAATAAAGTACTGTAGTGTTGTATATAGTAACGACTGATGTACTAACTACCTTAAACCAATTGTTAATTAAGGTATAATGTGATATAATTGTAACCATACTTGATCGACTTAGTAAAACACGATGCTCGAAGATGTCGAAATGGTATGACATTCATCACCCGTAGACCTACAGGTCCTACTGTAGCTAGCAGCAAGGTGTAGGACGGTCTGTCCCGTATAGATTTGTACACAAATTCACGCTCTCCCTCCAGGAGACTCTGGTTACAAAATGAGCGATGGCAGTGATTCCATGCCCCGAAGTAGTGACTCACATTTATGTTATAGTATTCTTGTACATGTATTGTAAGTACTAGTGTAGTGTATGTTCTCTCTGTCTAGTATGTAGTATGTTCTCTTTGTTTCTCATTATAGTATGTTCTTGTGTATAGTGTATAGTATGTATTGTTTCTCGTTATAGTATTCTCTATCTGTTTCTCTTTATAGTATGTATTGTTTCTCGTTATAGTATTCTCTATCTGTTTCTCTTTATATTATGTATTGACTCATGTATGAACTGATTTTTTTATGTTTCATTGTACTGGAAATAGTGAGTACTGGCTTCCTAAACTATACATAATATATACATAATGTATAACTAAGGATCAAACGACACTCGGACAAACAACAGGGTACTCTAAGTCCACAACCAAACAAGGAACAAGAAATAAAGTGAGTTATCAGTCTTAAGTCCTTTCAACCGTAGTTATATAACTCTATACGCATTTGACATGGTTTTGACAACATATAAGTTTAAAAGATTTAAAAGAAAAGGTTTGACATATAAGAACAAGTTTGATAAAGAGTTTAGCATGTAAAAGAGTTTGACAAATATTTTGAAGTAGTTTGTTTGATAAAATAGTTAAAAGTATAGTAAATCCACTTGTTTGATAGTTGTTAATCACATGTGATTGATATAATAACTATAATGTTTCAACTTGTATCCCCCCATAAAAGCATTTAAAATCATTTAAAAGGTAGATTAAGGGGTATGAACTCACCTTTCGTGAGTGGATGGGATAAACGAGTAGTATAGGATGCGAAGTTCCAAGTGAAGACTTGAGGACACACACAAATCCTATTTATCATATAATGATACATATATGTATACAACTAGTGTTTAAACAACTAATTATGCAAGGAAAGAAACCCTAAGACATAGGAAACACTTAGATTCAAGTGCTAGAAGTACAAAGGGTTGCATCTAAGGGGGTGTATGGCCACACATTAGTGTTTGTGGCCAAGTGGTATGCTTCTTGTGAGTTTACAACCATAGAGTGGATTGAAGGTCTTACAATCATAAGGAAGTGTTCTAGTCTCTTATCCAAGCCTTGGGAAGACGTATGCACCACTAATTAGGGTTTACGGCTAAGGGAGATGCTCTTGGCGGTAAACACCTCATTTTCTTTGGAAATACTTGTTTTCAAGGCCTTAATACAATATCCTAACTAAATAACAAGATCTAGACTCAAAGATGAAGTCCATGTATGAAATAAATGCTGATTCATGGATAAGAGAAGTATAATCCCATAATGGAAGGAAATCACTTACATTTTTGAAGAAAAGTGAAGAATTCTTGATGATAGTTGAGAGCAAATCCGAGTTCTAGATTTGGAAGTGGTAAAAGTGAAGAAAAATGGCCAAGTTTCATACTTATAACCTAAAGTTTACAGCCACCATGAGTTTACGGCCGTAAACTCATGGGTCATGGTCGTAAACTCCTGATTTGAGGGTTTATGGGTTGTTTGATGGTTTGGAACTTTATTTGACACATCCAAACACTTAATCCTTTGATGTACTAGGCTTAGAATGCTCAAATAGACTCAAAATAGTGTTAAAAGTTAGCAGAAACAAGTTTGACTTTGAAGTGAATGGTTTGTACATGATATAAATTTTGGGTTGTCACAACCATATGCGCTTTAAACCAAATGACAAAATGACCTCATCAAACATTTGATGCCATTTTTTAGGCGCTTGTTTCAGCCCATACAAAGATTTGACATGTTTACAATCCATATGCTCTTTACCAGGCATAATGAAACCTTATTGTTGTTTCATGTAAAATTCCTCGTCAAGATCACTATTTAAAAAGGTTGTTCTCACATACGTTTGGTGAATAACCAGATTGTGGATATTTGCCAAGGCAATCAACAATCTAATAATAGAAATACGTGTAACCAGAGCATACATATCAAAATAGTCAACACTAGGCTTTTTTTCTAAAACCTTGAATGACTAACCCTACTTTGAGTTTTTTAATATTCCCATTAACATTCATTTTCTTTTTGAAAATCCATTTAGAACCAGGTGGTTTAGTACCTGGAGGCAAATCAGTCAACACCCACGTGTTGTTCTCAAGAAGTGCTGACAGTTCATCATCATTTGCTTCCTTCCAAAATGCACTATCGTGAGACTCCATGGCCTTTTGATATGTATTAGGATCATCTTCAATACTAAAGCAATAAGATTATTCAAGATTAATTTCATCCCTTGAACCTTCTAACAAATACAGTTGGAAGTCGGAACCGAAATTTTTAGTAATTTAGCCTCTTTTGCTTCTACGAAGCTCTTGTGGTTGTTGCACATTACCACCATCTTGAATTTATGAATTTTTCACCTTTTTAGTACCAAAATTCAGATCCTTAGGCCTTTGAATCGATGAAAAACGTATCTCATCAAAAGTTTCATACCATGATTTAATAACGGTGTTAATCGAAACTGAATCATTAGGTTCTATTACATAAAACCTATACGCCTTAGAATGTTCAGCATATCCAATGAATATACCATCAATCCCACGTTCTTCCAAAATTTTCTTTTTGGGCTCAGTGAGTTTTACAACTGCTCGACATCCCTAAACCCGAATATAACATAGATTCGACTTTTTTTTGAACCAAAGTTCATATGGGACTGTTTTGTTCCTTTTATTTGGAACCCTATTTAATAAATAGCAAGTTGTTAACATGGCCTCTCCCCAGAATCCATCACTCAATCCCAAGTATGTGAACATTGAGTTTACCATTTCTTTTAAAACTTGATTTTTGTGTTTAGCAGTACCATTCTGTTGGAGTGTGTAAGGTGTCGTGGTCTCATGAATGATACCCATTGATTGGAAGTATATGGGATCCATATATTCACCTCCCCTATAAATCCTAAGACATTTAATCGGATTGCCCAATTGCAATTCCACCACGGTTTTGTATACTTTTAATTTATCTAAGACTTCGTCCTTAGAATGTAACAAATACACCTACTAAAACTGAGTGCAATCATCAATAAAGGTGACATACTTTTTATTTCCCAAAGAAGGAGTGGAGTGAAAATCATACCGGTCACTGTGTAGAAGTTCTAGAACAGTTTAATAACTAGTGACACTAGGAAAGGGTTGTTTTGTTACTTTTTTAAGCATGCATGTTTTACATTTATCATATGTCATATCAAAGGATGGAATTAATCCTTCTTTTGACATCTCATGCATCCTTCTAAAGTTGACATGACCGAATATTACATGCAAAAGCATAGATTTATCCACATTAGAAGTAGAAGATACAAATGCAGAATTTTGAACAAGTAATAATTTGTCAACAATATTCAAACAAAACATTCTATTATGCAAATATCGAAAGCCAAAAACATTCCGAACTTTGATAATATGAACTTATCTGACTCAATAACTTGTTTAAAACGATCAGAATTCAAACAACTAGAACTAACATGATTCCTCGAATTTTAGGAACAAACAAAACATCAAAAAGCCTAATTGTGTTTCTAGAAGTAAATTCAAGACACACGAAACCAACACCACAAATAGGAATAAAAGAATCATCTCTCATTTTTAGCATTGACCCATCTTCAAGATGAGTTAATGTTTCAAACAACTGTTTATCCTTGCATACATGGTTCGCTGCCCCATATTCGATCCACCAAGCAACATCATCATCTTGTACATAGAATGAATCAAGAATGAATGAAACATAGTAAACATATGTCTGATTAGAATTATCAAAGTTAGTCAAAAACCAACCTCCTTTAACTTGGGTCGAAGACCCATTCACCTTTCCGTTGGCTCCACTGTTTCTAGCACCATTGTTGCCTAAGTTTACACGAAAATCACGCTTGCAATGCCGAACCTGATTGCACCTCCAACAACCCAAATCCTTTTCTTTTTGTTTGAGTTGCTTGGGACATATTTCTGCTTACATTTTCCATGTCCTTTGTGATTCTGAATTCCTGGTTTGTTTTCAACCACATGAACTGAGCGTTGTCCAGATTCAACTTTTCCTTTGGGTTTATTAGATATATCCATAGTGAACCCACAACTCTTTAGCACACAAGGATTCACTATGGATATAAAATAGAGCATCAGACATACCGTTCAGACTGTGACCTTTGTAGATGTAGTCATCATTGTCCCACTTCTGTCGCCTCCTTATCTCTTTAATTGTATCAGTAGCACCTTCCTCAACCTCATGTGGTCTTGGAGTAGTAACCGTGCATGCTATTTTCATAGTAGTCAACATGAGGTGCATCTTTTTCTTCCAACGCCTGAAATCGATGCCTTCGAACTTCTCCAGCCTCGCAAACTTCGTGGTCATCTCGCGGATTGAGTCTCCCGTCTCCATAAACAGGAATATTAGTTCGATTATTGGAGGAATAAGGGTTTATGTTGGAGATCTGGATACCCCTTGGATCGTGTGAACACTTTCCGAACTGATATTTCTACCCTGTTTTTGGGTTATAAAAAATTATGTAATGCCCCGTTCCTGGTACGCATCAGTTCATTTAATATTAATTTTGTAAACGCTACTCGACAAGTTGGTAGCGCTAACTCGTCGAATAGATGCCAGATTGAACGCATGGATTTAAATGGTCTACTCAGCGAGTCGAAGCCTTGACTTGACGAGTAGGTCTGTGAGGAGGAAACCCTATCTTCGGGGTTTTTCACCCTATTTAAGCCACTTAACCTCTTTTGGGCCTCCCTTACCAGCCTCCCAGTCCTCTAAAACCCTAATTCATTGTGAGCTTTATCCTTGAGAGATTATTGAGGTTTTGACTGTGTTTTTCTGATATAAAAGAGAGTTGGAAGAGCTTGGAGCCATCCAGCTTATGGAGAAGATCAAGATCTAGGATTTCATCCATCTTTGGAAACCTTCTGAGGTAAATAGCTCTTACCTTGATAACCCATAACTTAGATCTCTTTCAGTGTTGATTTATGGGTCCTTTTGATCCCTTTGAGAAGGATAAGTTACTCTCCATGGGTTGTATGCCAAGCAATCCCTTTTCCTATGATACTTAGCGTCTAGAACAATAAAAGAGGTCTTGAACCCATTTTTCTCCAAGCAATGGTCATGTTCATGGAAGTGGGTTGCTATAACTTATGTTTGGGTCCATTTGAGGTGTGCAAAGCCATTAAGTCTCCAACTTTATAGAAATGGACCATGGAAACGATCTACATCTGTATTTTGGAGCCTTAGAAGTGTGAAATCAACTATTTAGATTAGATCTGCAAGGGACTCGACGAGTTCATATGGGAACTCGACGAGTCCGATCAAGGATCCTCGATGATGTTTATGAAACTCAGTGAGTTGTCAAGGAACTCGACGAGTTAGATCATATTGTCCCTTTTCTGACTATGCTAGGACTTGGTGAGTCTAGGGACAACTCGATGAGTTAGTTAGTCCAGTCGCGATGATGGGTAGCCTGGGAACTAGTCGAGTCATAGGGTCACTCGGCGAGCCGAGCCGCGATTTTAGGGTTTCTAAGTTCTAGAACTCGGCGAGTCATTAGACTGACTTAGCGAGTTAGGTCAACCTGGAAGGTTGACTTTGACCAGGGGTAGAATGATCGTTTTACTCTAAGAAGGACTATTAGATTTGGATTAAGTGTTGTTGTGGAATTGATAGTCGGAGAGTCACCAGAGCAGCAGACAAGGATTCCTCACTCATGTTTTCAGTAGTCAGTCTTGCAAGCTGAGTTCCCTTTCAGTAGGAACGGGTCAAAGGCACCAAGGCCAACCCGTATATGTGATATGTTAGTAGCTGAGTGTGGGCGGGGCCCGAATCTCCTAGTAGTCGAGTGTGGGCGGGTCACAAATCTCATAGTATTATTTGAGTATAGTTATGTGATTGCTTGATAGATATATGTGTTGTTTGTGTGATACTTGTATGCATGTTAGTAGCGGAGTGTGGGTGGGGCCCGATTCTCCTAGACAGTGGAGTATGGGTGCGTTCCGAATCTTTTAGACAACGGAGTGTGGTTGGGGCCTGAATCTCCTAGATAGTGGAGTGTGGGCGGGGCCCAAAACTCCTAGACAACGGAGTGTGGGTGGGGCCTGAATCTCCATGAGAGTGGGCAGGGCCCGTATCTCCTAGTTGTATGTTATTTTTTTGGTGTGTGGTAGTTTGGGGAGCTCACTAAGATTCGTACTTATGGTATTCAGTTTTGGTTTTAGGTACTTCCACTAGCAAAAGGAAGGGCTCAGGATGATTTTATGACACACACCACAATCTTTAGCCTGGAAGATTTACTCTGATATTTGATAAGAGATTTTGATATGTTGACATATATTATGATATTTTGAGACACATGGTTTATGATTTTATACTATGGCGGTGATATTATGGTTTTAATAATGATTTGAAAACGAAATTTTTGGGTTGTATTTTTGGGACGTTTCAAGTTGGTATTAGAGCATTGGTTTGAGGGATTCGGGCACACTCTCGGGTGTGTCTGAACTCAAACTAAGGAATTGGTATGAATATTTTCAAAATAAAATTATTTTTATAAAAATAACTTTAAGAAAAAGAAAAGAATTTTAGAAAAGTGGAAAGAATTTTGAAAGAGAAAAAGGGTGTGGTGCATGCAATCAGCCGAGCTCAAGTAAGTACTCCTAAATTACCCATACACGTTTATGTTATGATATGTTTATCAGCATTATGAGAACAACATGCTAGATTTGGACTAAGGATCTAGGAAGGATGCATTATGTGCCTATTATATGTGTATCAAATTTATGAGAAATTCATGCTAATACAGATCAGTCAGTACGATAGCCAAAGTATTATATGCTTGATTATGTGTACTCAATGCTCGAATGTTGCTTGCTTTGTGATTTTAGGAGTTCTACCTATCTTTTGCTAACTAGTTAACAAATACATTAACTTACATACAACAAGGACTAAATAATTTCAAAAGGATAGTTCTAGCTCTATTTTGCAGCTCTTGTTTGAGTCCAAACATTATAGGGTAGGATCTCTCATTTGAATAATTATCTAGGCTTAGTGGTATGTAATAGTATTCGCGAGTTAGTTAAGGAAGGATAGTAAGGACTTCTTATGCACTGATGGCGGAGAGTGGGAAGGTGATTACCCTAGGGCAAGCCTAGGATAAGAGTAGTGCATGAAGTACTAATAGTAGAAGGGACTTGGTGAAGTCGATGCAGTTCTAGAGGAAAGTACGGATAGATGCGGCAGGTAGTATGGGCCCCTACTACTAAAAGTAGAGGATCTGTACTCGAATCATGGAAAGCTGAGATGAATCTAGGAAAATCATAGTAACTATGATCCCTCGAGATATGACTAGTGTACTGATGTTTGTTATGATGTGTTTCAATATGGCAGTTCTATGCCCTAAACCAGCAGTTGGAAGTTCAGGTGCTGGTGAGGGATCAGGCTCAAGCTCTGGAGCTGAGCAGCTAGATGAGCAGACCAGGGAGTTCATCTCCTCAGAGATCACGCGCATCATACTAGACCAAACTCATGTGATATTTGGCACGATAAAGGAGGGCATTCTTGAGCTTTTGGATGAGAGATTGAGTGCTTTCCGCACTGAGGTGGCGGCCATGATGGATGCGTGCACACTGACTTTCAGCGAGTTTAGGGCTTGTGGAGATCCTGACTACTATTGGGCTTGAGACCACATTACGAGTACCAGACGGTTGGCGGATATCGCCAACGGATTCCACACCAACAGATGTCCCAAGGGGGACAAGGTCCGACTTGCGTCTTCTCTTCTGAAGGACAGGGCACATGATTGGTGGGAGGAGGTTAGACAAGCCATTGGTGATGATACAGTGTTGGTTGTTATGACCTGGAGTGATTTCACGACCAGGTTTAGGGCCGAGTTCTCACCTGTTATTTAGGTGCAGCAGCTTGCTAGGGAGTTCAAGGATCTCCAGCAGAAGACAGAGATAGTGGCGGTGATTACCGCTAAATTTAGGAAAAGGGATATTATCTTTCTGCAATATATGGCAGACGAGGATATGAAAAAAGCCCGATACCATGACATGCTGAGGAGTGATATAAGACAGATTGTGAGCTGGTCCAGCTGCAAGACTCTGGAGGATATGATAGCGAGGGCTCGTGAGAGTGAGATCGATTTAGAGATGGGGAGGAAGAGGAAGCCAGACGAAGTTTTTGGCACGGAGGGATCGGGAAAAAAGCCCAAGGTAGATTTTTGAGGGAAGGGCCGGCAGGGCCGAGGCCGTTGTGGCAAGTGCGGCATGGAGCATGAGGAGCCGTGTATGGCGAGTAGTTTGGGTTGCTTCAAGTGTGGCCGAACAGGACATCTTAGCAAGGATTGTACTGCCACTACCATCACCACTAAAACATCTGATCTGATTTGCTTTCATTGCAATCAGAGGGGACACAAGAAGACCCAGTTTCTGAGTCTAGCATCAACAGGATTGGTGGTGGCCCCCGCTTCTATCACTTTTAAGGATTTTAGACGGACGTCGGGTTCGGGCTGAGGCGCTAGTGGCGAAGCGTAGAACCTTCCAGTTGACAGCAGAGGAGGCACGTGCAGCCCCGAATGTGGTTATAGGTATGTATCTTCTCCATTATCTCTTATTTATTTATGATTATTACTCATGTTTGTGTATTTTTATAGGATCGTTCTTAGTGAATGACATATCAGCCATGGTACTGTTTGATTTGGGAGCTACTCGATCTTTTTTGTCGCTCGCACTTAGCAAACGATTTAGTAGAGCTCCAGGAGAGCTGGATTGCCCAATTGAAGTAGAGATAGCATATGATAGGATCGTCAGGGTTGCGAGGGTTCATAGATGATGTACGCTACAGTTATTCGATCAGGAGTTTTTAGTGGATCTGGTTCCTATTCCCCTACGTGAGAATAAGGTTATAGTGGGTATGGATTGGTTGAGCCCCAATGGCGCAATGACTGACTGCGAGCAGTAGCTAGTTAGGGTTCATACTCCTAGTGAGGGAGAGCTAGTGATTTAGGGCGAGAAGCCACAACACAGACCGATTCTCTGTTCAGCAGCGAAGGTGAGGCGCCACCTTCAACAGGGTTGCGTTGGATACGTCGCCTATGAGATGGATACCCAAGATAATGTTAAGGAAACAGTTGATGATGTATTGGTAGTGTGAGAGTACCCGGACATATTCCCAGAGGATTTACCTGGGATACCTCTGGAGAGACAGGTTAAGTTTACGATTGACCTGGTTCCTGGTCCGGCTCCGATAGCCAAGGTACCATATCAGCTGGCTCCTCCCAAGATGCAGGAGTTGTCTATGCAGCTGCAAGAGCTGGTAGACAAGGTTTTTATCAGGCCGATCAGTTCGCCATGGTGAGCCCCAATCCTGTTTGAGAAGAAGAAGGACGGGTCACACCACATGTGCATAGACTACCGGGAGTTGAACAAGGTAACAGTGAAGAACCGTTACCCACTTCTGAGGATAGATGATTTTTTTGACCAACTCTAGGGAACATCTTGGATCTCCAAGATTAATCTATGGTCAGGGTATCACTAGATGCGAGTCAGAGATGATGATGATGGGTTTTAGCCATAAGAACTTTCCTATGTGCGCATTTAAAACCCTAATGCTTGGATCTAGGCTTTCTAATAAACATGCTTTGAATCCAAGACTTCTAATTACTATTTAGGTTAAATAAGAACATTAAAACAGATCTAGAACCATACCTTTGAGTTCCTTGTTGATCTTGAGGTCTTGGAGCTTCTAGAGTCACAAATGTCACTCCTCTGATGGCTTACAAACACCAATAGCAATAAGAATGATTTAGGAGAGAGGAGAGGGGAGGAATTCGACCAGAGTTCTCTTACTTTAGGAGATGTGTCGAATTCCCTATGCCATGGGGTCTATTTATACTTGTAGACTCCTTAAGGGTTACAACCTAAACCCTAATTTGATAATCTTCTCTTAAGGCTATCCAAATCCATTCCATAGATAAGTGTATGGACGATTTAAGCTTTCCTAAAGCTCTTAGAATCCGTCCAAACCATATCCTAATGGATTTACAGTCTAAAGCTTAACTATCAAACAATTGACAGTTTATACCCCTTTATTTAATTAATCTCTTTAAGTCACCAAATTAATTCTAATTAATTCTATGACTTATATTAATCAAATAACAAATATATTATTCATTATATTATTCTCATAATATATTAATAATATTTATTCTCTCTTAATAAATCATCCTATCAGGTTGCTATGGTGAAGGCAACCCAAAAGGACCATGCACAACCGGATACAGTTACAGCCTTAGACACTATTCCAACAGTCTCCCACTTGGATAAGTCTAGTAACTATACAAGTAAAATTCGGTTTGCAATCGTAGCTCTCAAAGACGCTGTCAAACTCTGATCTAATCAATCTTGTCCTTTAGATAAGGGAACGTACAGTCCTCTGTTAGATATCATGCTGACAATCCTATGGAATGGTTAGTCAAGCATTTAGGTTTCTCGATCTTAGATTTATTTGACATAGAACTTAATCGAACACATCAATTCAGTTCTGACCGGGCCCGGCACATAAGTCAAATCAAATCATCGAGCGGCCGAGATATCGCTTTTACCTTCTTAGATAAAAGTTACAGATAAACTTCGACTTATATGCATTTACTTATTCATTTACCAACTATACACAACAATACGTTTTATAACATCAAGTTACTGATGCGTTTTCGCATTATCAATGTAAAACCAATTAACAAATAATAAACCATATATCTAGGTTTTAAGACTATATGATATTATCGTCTTGCGATCACCTTTTATATCTTATTCCATAAGGTGATTCCAGCAAGCGCGGGTTTATTCCAATGCTCAAAACTAGTTCATAAGCACTCATGAACGTTGCAGCAATCCTTTGCTATATCTAACACCATTTAGACATTCTACACACCAATTCATGACAATCTTCTTTCATATCTACTTCCAATATATGAACGATTGTGGACCATTTGAATAATTCGATTATTCCTAATAACCTCAATTATTCTGGAAGTCAAAACATGCAAAGTGAAACAATAGCTAAACAATTAACATAAGACAGTAACATTACTCATAAATAAAACTCCTTTATTTAATCATCAAAATGTCAATTACATTTATCTATTACACGTTTCTAATACTATCTAATCTATGCTAATATCATCCTTCAGCCCAATACTCCTAGCATGCTGCAAGTGCTTAACCCTACTCAGTCCCTTCGTAAGCGGATCTGCTGGGTTATCTTCTGATGATATCCACTTAACTACGAGTTGTCCTTCTTCTACACGATGTCTGATGAATTGATACTTTCTGTCGATATGTCTTGATCTACCATGATCCCTCGGTTCCTTGGTTAAGGCAACCGCACCTTCGTTATCACAAAAAATCTCCATTGGCTCCTTTATGGCAGGTACGACTCCAAGATCACCGATGAAGTTCTTTAGCCATATTGCCTCCTTCGATGCTTCGCTCGCTGCAATGTACTCTGATTCGCACGTTGAATCAGCTACGGTTTCCTGCTTGGAACTTTTCCATGTCACTGCTCCTCCATTTAGGGTAAAGACCCAGCCCGACTGCGAACGGTAGTTGTCCCTGTCGGTTTGAAAACTGGCGTCACTATACCCTCGCACCTTCAAGTCATCACTCCCTCCGAGGACTAAGAACCATTCCTTTGTCCTCCGAAGGTACTTAAGGATATTCTTCACCGCAATCCAATGTGCTTTGCCAGGATTCCCTTGATATCTGCTAACCATGCTCAAAGCGAAGGCTACATCAGGGCGAGTACAAGTCATAGCGTACATGATTGAGCCAACTGCGGAAGCGTATGGTACTCGGCTCATTTCTGCTACCTCAGCTTCGGTACTCGGACTTTGAGTCTTACTCAACTTGGCATTACTTTGTATCGGTAGTTCTCCCTTCTTTGAGTTTTCCATACTAAAGCGTTTTAGTACCTTCTCTAAGTAAGTATTCTGACTAAGTCCAATTAGTCTCTTACTTTTTTCTCTTACTATCCTTATTCCCAAAATGTAAGAAGCTTCTCCGAGGTCCTTCATAGCGAAGCACTTCCCGAGCCAGGACTTAACTTCCTGCAGAGTCGGGATGTCGTTTCCTATAAGCAATATGTCATCGACATATAGAACGAGAAAGCTTACTATACTCCCACTGGCTTTGACATATACAAAAGACTCGTCTTCGCTTCGTACAGATCCAAACTCTTTGACTTTCTCATCGAAGCAAAGATTCCATCTGCGAGACGCTTGCTTAAGTCCATAAATGGACTTCTCAAGCTTACACACTCTATCCGGATGCTTCGGATCCACAAACCCCTCTGGCTGAGCCATGTAAACATCCTCAGCCAACTTCCCGTTAAGGAAAGCGGTCTTGACATCCATTTGCCAAATCTCATAATCATGAAATGCGGCAATAGCTAGCATCACTCTAATAGATTTAATCTTCGCAACTGGTGAGAAGGTCTCATCATAGTCAACTCCGGGAGTTTGAGTAAAGCCCTTCGCGACCAGTCGCGCTTTATATGTGTGTACGTTCCCATCCACGTCGGTCTTCTTCTTGAAGATCCATTTGCACCCAACGGTCTTACGTTCGGGCACGTAATCAACCAAATTCCAAACTTGGTTATCATACATGGATTGGATCTCGCTATCCATTGCCTCTTTCCACTTTACAGACTCCGGGCCTGCCATGGCTTCCTTATAGCTATTAGGTTCATCAAGATTTACTAGTGTACCATCACTAATATACGTGTCCCCTTCGGTAGTAATATGAAAGCCATAAAACTGGGGATGAACTCTAACTCTATCGGAACGTCTAAGAGGTAAGGATTCGTCAATTGGTTCAACCGGAGTTTCCTCCTCGGGTTGATTGCCAGCGGTAGAGGTTCCATCATCCATCGACTCTTGAATCTCTTCAAGTTCGATTTGCCTCCCACTGTCTCCTTGGCTTATGAGTTCTCGCTCTCGGAAAACTCCTCTCCTCGCAACGAAGACCACATTGTCCTTCGGTCTATAGAAGAGATATCCAAAGGATGTCTGCGGGTAGCCGATGAAAATACATCGCTCACTTCTAGGTTCAAGCTTGTCGTGAGTATCTCGTCTTATGAAAGTCTCGCAACCCCAAACCTTGATATGTGCCAACGAGGGAGCTTTCCCTGTCCACATCTCGTGAGGTGTTTTGGCAACCTTCTTAGTAGGGACTCGGTTAAGGATATGGGCGGCAGTCTCTAAGGCATACCCCCAGAAAGAAATTGGTAGTGAAGCACGACTCATCATAGAGCGAACCATATCCAATAAGGTTCGATTACGCCTTTCTGCCACAACATTCAACTGCGGTGTCCTAGGAGGCGTCAATTGCGAAACTATTCCACACTCCTTGAGATAATCATGGAATTCAAGACTTAGGTACTCTCCTCCTCGATCGGATCGAAGCATCTTGATTTTCCTGCCCAATTGATTCTCCACTTCATTCTTGAACTCTTTGAACTTTTCAAAGGTGTCTGACTTTTGCTTGATTAAGTAGATATACCCATATCTGCTATGGTCATCGGTAAAAGTCACATAGAAGCGGTTCCCATCCTTCGTGGTTGATCTAAACGGTCCACATACATCGGTATGTATTAGGTCCAATAGACCCTCGCCCCTTTCACAAGTACTCGTGAAGGGCGACTTAGTCATCTTTCCAAGTAAACAAGACTCGCATGTGTCATCTTCCCTAAGGTCGAATGACTCCAACACTCCATCCTTTTGGAGTTGGGCTATGCGTTTCTTGTTGACATGTCCAAGACGACAATGCCACAAGGATGCTTTATCCATACTAGTGGAAGAATCAATATTCAAAACATCATTTCCTAAGTTATCAACAATCATAACGGTTTCATATATTCCATTACATGGTATAGCTTCAAAGTAAAAGACACCATTTAGATAAGCTAAAATAGAACCATTCTCATTATTAAAAGAAAATCTAAATCCTTGTCTATACAAACCATGAAATGAAATGATGTTTCTTGCCATTTCTGGCGAATAGCAACAATTGTTCAAATCTAAAATTAAACTATTCCTAAGCACTAAGGAATACACTCCAATCTTGGTCACAGGCGACGATCTTCTATTCCCCATGATTAGATTGATCCTTCCTTGCTCCACATCCCTACTTCTTCTTAGTCCCTGCACATTAGAACAAATGTGATAACCACAACCGGTATCAAGAACCCAAGAAATAGCATGATTAGAATCGTTAGATTTGATTGTATATATACCTTCAAAAGATGGCTTGATCTTTCCTTCTTTGATCGCTTGCAGGTAATCCGGGCAGCTTCTCTTCCAATGTCCTATCTTGTGGCAGTGGTGGCACTCTGCCTCCTTCGGGTTAGAGCAGGGCTTGGCGGGATCAACTTTGGTCCCACTAGAAGAGGCACCATCTCGGGCTTTCACTTTGCGATAGTTCTTTGATGAAGCTTTCCTCTTCTTTCCCTTCCCTTGTCCAATAGCCAAGACAGGAGCAGCGGGCGGATTGGGAGTAGGTGCAACAGACTTGTCTTTGAAGTTGCTCTCAGCAACCCTCAAGAGACCTTGGAGCTTGCTTAGGGTGACCTCTTCTTTGTTCATGTGGTAGGTCATCCTAAATTGATTGTACATCGGAGGCAAAGAGTGAAGCACCATGTCGATCGCCAAATCCTCACCGAAGTCAACATTTAACTTGCGAAGGCGGTCGACATACCTTTGCATCTTTTGCAAGTGCACGGTAAGAGATTCTCCATGACCCATCTTCGCAGAAATCATGTTAGTGAAAATCTCGTACCTCTCTTGTCTCGCGTTTTGGTGGTACCTCTCCAATAAGTCTTGGTGCATCTCGTACGGGTACATGTCCTCGTAGGACTTTTGGAATTCAGAGTTCATGGTGGCGATCATGATGCAATGTACCTTCGTTGCATCTCGCTCATGAGTTTCAAAGGCGGTGATTTCGGCTGGAGTAGCGATTTCGGTGTTGATTTTCTCGAGCTTCTCATCTAGGACATACTCCTTGTCCTCATAGCGAGCAATGGTGCGAATGTATCTTATCCATTCGCTAAAGTTCGTTCCATCGAAGGTGACCTTTTGGCAAAGGCTCATCAATGTGAAAGAACTAGCAGCAGCGTTGTTTGCGTTTGACATCTACAATTAGAAAAGGACAAAGATAGATTAGAATAAGAATCCCTAATTATCACCCAATAAGAAAAATTAGGGCTAGGATCCAACAACAACATTTACATATTAGAAAAGGGATGCCGTAATCTAACATGCAAATAAATTGAAGGTAAGTGAATGACGATTCACTAATTCTCCATCACAAAAACCTAAACTATTAGTCCTAAGTGTTTTTGAGAATTCCTAGGTTCGTATGAGATTCATTGAAATTATTCAATGGCATGTTTAAATCTCGATATGCCCCTCTTGTTTCTGACTGGGATCCCGAGGATCACAAAGCGGGTGTGAATTACCATGCAAATTCACATGGCGCCTTCATTGTAACAATCACTTATTCGATGTGCCGGTAAACCACACACGCTCCATCGAACTATGATAAACAACGAATCACCCTTTGCCACCTTCGCTTAGAACCAATTAGTGTGCCGGTAAACCACACGCGCTCCACTAACATCTCAGCAAGGTGCAAAGTGTAATTTCATGGGATTGCATCAATTCACTTTTCCTAAAGTAACTAGGATTGGGAAATTTTTTTAAAAAAAAGTGTAGTTACTTTATATTTCTTATTATACTTTTAATGAGAGGATGAGGTTGCCCTATCCTACCCGTTCGGCTAACGACCCTCCACCAATCAAGCAAGCGGTGGGTGTGAGTGTACACCCATTAAGCGCCATTTTATAGGCTGCAACCTTATACCCACTTTATAGATTGGCTTCGTGAATGAGGCCTACTAACGGTAAGACTAGCATTTAGTTATACATATATATATATATATATATATATATATATATATATATATATATATATATATATATATATATATATATATTATACTAGTAATATTATATTAGTATAGGGTTGTATTTTAAACCTTTTAAAATCTAGGGTTTTGAAATTTAAGTTGTCTAAATTAAAACTTTTAATCATAAATATAAATTTCAAAACTTGAGGGCAAGTTTTAAACATTTAAAACATGGAGGATCAAATAACAAATAATTCCAATTAACAATTAATATCCTAATTATCTATATTTGATTTATTCAAGATTTCTTTTAAGATAATTACCAAAATAATCAAAATAATCAATTAATTATCATATAAGGAAATTAAACATTTAATTAGTTGATAATTACCTTTAACTAGATCAAGATAATAGTTATATTTATCAGAAAAACGAATTAATATTGATCTAATTAGTTTATGGTAAGTTAAGATAAGATAAACACAAAGAAATCCCGAATCTGGCCATTCCTGACGCCTGGACTCGCCGAGTGCACAAAGGGACTCGCCGAGTCAGGCGTACTCGCCGAGTCCACTTTGAGACTCGCCGAGTCCATGACTCAGAAACAAAAAATCGAATTTTGCAGGTTTGATTCAGTTAATCAAGCAACAATTTACAGAAAACCAAGCTAGGCTCTGATACCACTGATGGGTTTTAGCCATAAGAACTTTCCTATGTGCGCATGCAAAACCCTAATGCTTGGATCTAGGCTTTCTAATAAACATGCTTTGAATCCAAGACTTCTAATTACTATTTAGGTTAAATAAGAACATTAAAACAGATCTAGAACCATACCTTTGAGTTCCTTGTTGATCTTTAGGTCTTGGAGCTTCTAGAGTCACAAATGTCACTCCTCTGATGGCTTACAAACACCAATAGCAATAAGAATGATTTAGGAGAGAGGAGAGGGGAGGAATTCGACCAGAGTTCTCTTACTTTAGGAGATGTGTCGAATTCCCTATGCCATGGGGTCTATTTATACTTGTAGACTCCATTCCATAGATAAGTATATGGACGATTTAAGCTTTCCTAAAGCTCTTAGAATCCGTCCAAACCATATCCTAATGGATTTATAGTCTAAAGCTTAACTATCAAACAATTGACAGTTTATACCCCTTTATTTAATTAATCTCTTTAAGTCACCAAATTAATTCTAATTAATTCTATGACTTATATTAATCAAATAACAAATATATTATTCATTATATTATTCTCATAATATATTAATAATATTTATTCTCTCTTAATAAATCATCCTATCAGGTTGCTATGGTGAAGGCAACCCAAAAGGACCATGCACAACCGGATACAGTTACAGCCTTAGACACTATTCCAACAGATGATGTGCACAAGACTGATGGGTTTGATCCATAAGAACATTCCTATGTGCACATTCAAACCCTAATGCTTGGATCTAGGTTTCTCTAATTGAACATGCAATGTATCCGAGACTTATATTGATAGATCTAGTGAAAACATTCTATTCATAACATATGAAATCAGATCTAAAGGAATACCTTGAATTTGTTGCTTGAATCTTCTTGTCTTTGGAGCTTAGAGTCATAATTGTCACTCCTCTAATGGCTTAAAAACACCAACTAGCAACAGGATGATAATAGAGAGAGAGAGAGGAGGGTAAGAAAATCGGCTTTAGGGTTTCTTGAGATGCAAGAGTGCCGATTTCCTCCACCCTAAGGGTCTATATATATTAATGGCTACTAGGGTTACACCTTAAACCCTAATTGAATAACTTAGGCCCTATGCAATCCAATAATCCCTATGGACTAAGCCTTAGACGATTTCTAGGTTTCTCCAAACCCTAAAATCGTCCACCCTCTTATCCATAGAGATTCATAGCCCAAAATACAACTATCACACATTTGACAGTTTATGCCCTTTTATTCAATTAACCTCCTTAAGTCACCAAATTAATTCCAAATTAATTTATGACTTATATTAATAAAATAACAATATTATTATTCCTTATATTATTCTCATAATATATTAATAATATTTCTTCTCTCATTATAAATCATCCTGTCAAGTTGCTATGGTGAAGGCAACCCAAAAGGACCATGCTCAACCGGGTAAAATACTTGCCAAATATAGTTACAGCCTTAGATAATATTCCAACAGTCTCCCACTTGGATAAGTCCGGTAACTATATAGACAAGCACAATCCGATTAACAATCGTAGCTCTCAAAGATGTTGTCAAACTCTGATCTTATCAGTCCTGTCCTTTAGATAAGGGATCGTACAGTCCTCTGTTTAGATATCATGCAGACACAATCACAGTCCAGCATTTATTTTCTCGATCTCAGATTTATTCGACATAGAACTTAATCGAACACATCAATTCAGTTCTGACCGGGCCCGACACATAAGTCAAATCAAATGATCGAGCGGCCGATATATCGCTTTTACCCTCTTAGGATAAAAGTAACAGATAAACATCGACGTATATGCATTTACTTATTCCCCAATCAGTCATACACAACAATGCATTTTATAACATCAATTTACTGATGCGGTTTCGCATCATCAATGTACAACCAATTAACAAATAACAAACCATATATCTAGGTTTTAAGACCATATGATATTATCATCTTGCGATCACTTACAATATATATATATATATATATATATATATATATATATATATATATATATATATATATATATATATATATGTACCTTAAAGTGATTCCAGCAAACACGGGTTTGTTCCAATGCTCAAAACTAGTTCATAAGCACTCATGAACGTTGTAGCAACCTCTTGCTATGTCTAATACCATTCAGACAATCTACATACCAATTCATGACAATCTTCTTTCATATCTACTTCCAACATATGAACGATTGTGGACTATTCGAATAATTCGATTAGTTTTAATAACTTAATTATTCAGGAAGTCAAAACATGCAAAATGAAACAATAGTTAAACAATTAACATAAGACAGTAAATTTACTCATAAATAATACTCCTTTATTTAATCATCAAATGTCAATTACATTTATCTATTATAAGTTTCTAAAACTATCTAATCTAAAGTAATATCATCCTTCAGCCCAATACTCCTAGCATGTTGCATGTGCTTAACCCTACTCAGTCCCTTCGTAAGCGGATCTGTTGGGTTAGCTTCTGATGATGTCCTCTGAACCACGAGATGTCCTTCTTCTACTCGATGTCTAATACAGTGATATTTTCTGTCGATATGACGAGACCTACCATGATCCCTCGGTTCCTTGGTCAAGGAAACCGCTCCTTCATTATCACAAAAAATTTCCATAGGCTCCTTTTGTCACACCCCCGAACCAGACGGCGGAAACATCCGAGGGCTGTCGTGACTCAATTGAATACCATAACATTGAATATATATGAAACATAACAACATTCGTCACCATTCATTAATATAGTACAACCAGTAGCGTTCCCTGAGAATACAAGTATTTTGAAAAACGTCAACATATGAAATGTTGGTGAGTTCATAAGTAGTGTTTGAAATCGAATGTTTGTATTGTTTGAAAAACCACCAGAAAATCCGATATTTTCTGAAAAGAAAAGCTTTTGAAAACGTTTGTGAAGATCCATAGGTATGCTTGTTTGTTTCTATACTTGTAAAAAAAAAATGTTCATTTAAGTTGTATGCATTTCAAATCTGTATGTATTGAAAACCCTAGGAAAACCCGATGTTCTCCTAGTTCGTTGAATTACATGAAGTTACATTGAAACCATTGCATAGCGTATAGTGTCAGTCCCAGGCGACGTTGGAAGGTTCTCGAGCATGATTATTTACTACAAACCCGCATTACACAAACGCCCAGTTTATAGTTATACTAACGATCCCGAAGGCATCGTCCGTACTAATCACGTTATCCAATCGCCCTGACTAGGTGTAGTCCCACATCCGAAGAGAAAGAGGTCACGAAGACCCCGGTGACTCCATTAACCGGTTGGGGATAAAAATGTACGAGGGGTCCCCGACCCGCCTCGCATGAAATGTAGACTTTACTAGCAATACCAAAGGACCCTTGGGGACCAGTAGTATACAAGCCATTGAAAGTCCATTTACGTTGTGTCGGATCGGTAAAACCCAACACTCCGTAAAAAAAATGTCTTCGGGCCTTAAGATCAGGTCATTGGGCTAGCTAGGCTCAACGAGCAAGATTTTACACTTTTGGGGCCCAAAGATGGTGCGTAGACGTCTGTGCACACTCGCATGTATATGTATTACCAAACGTTACTTGTATGAATCGTAGTGTCGTAGTGTTAGTAGTTGTAGATTTCTATTGGCTCGAGACCGAGCCAATTCGTTTAACAACGACTTTTGGTATTGTAATGTATTGTATTTCGTCGATAGTCGCGGTGCCATTGTTTGATCAAATTGCGTATATTGAATTAGCCTTGAAATATTTCTGTTTTTAGCCCCTCATTATTTGTAAAATTTACATTTTCAACCCTTTTATTTAATATTTCCCGATTTGGTCCTTAAATTTATTTTCTTGACATTTTAACACCAAAAATTATTGAAATTAATATTTTTCAGCATATTTTTCATAGAAAACAGTTTAAGTCCCTGAAAATGCAGTTTTCTCGGTTTTGATCCCTTCTTTTCGCAACTTTGACAATTTTGGCCCAAATTGGAAAATTTTTGCAACTTTGGTCCATTTTAAATTTAAAAAGCATTTTAAACCTTTGAAAAGGACTTGGATCACTTATGGTCCACTGTTTTACAGAAAATCACAGTTTTGGCCCTCCAAAACAGAAAATTTCGCATAATGGGCCTTATTGGGCCGAAAATGTCATTTTTAGCCCATTAAGCTTGGAATTTATGTTTTTAATCCCCTAAATGAGTATATTTCCAGAAATTGATTTATGGAAACTGTTTTGGCACACTTCATCCATCAGAATTCGTGATATGCCCATTTGGACCCTTAATTTTGTATTTTTCACATTTTAGGCCCAAAATTTGTGTTTTTAACCAAAAGAAAATTGTTACTAAACCACTTAACCATTTTTCTTGAAACACTTTGTATTTAGAAATATATTTGAAGCTAAAATCATTTAACACAAGATATATCTCGGTTTTGAGGGGTTTTATGGCTAGATCCAACATTATAACACACAAATGCATACATATAAGCATGGAAATCATACAAGGCATACAAAACACATATAGATCTACACTTTCACTTGTATTCCCCCCCCCCCCCCACAAAACTCATAAAAGCATAAAATAGGGGGTATGAAGCTCACCTTGGGTGTGGGGGCTCGGTTTTGCAAGGAAAATGGAAGGAAAATGAAGTGTTTTTGGCCTTAGCTCCCTTTGATGAAGATCTCGAGTTTTGAGATGGTTCTAGGATGCAAGATCATGATTTTTGCATAGATTAGGAAAGGATTTTGATAAAACAAAGAATTTAGTTCATAGATTCAAGCAACTCTTACCTTAGATGAAGAATTTTGTGGAGATTTCTTCTTGAATGCCTCCTAATTTTCGAGATTTTTGGAGAGGGGAGAAGGGAGTGTTCTTGAGTAATCTAGAGAGAATTTGAGAGATTTGTGAGTGTGTGTGTGTGTGTGTGTGTTTCGGCCGAGAGTGAGAGAGAGAAGAGAAGAAGAAGTGATATTTGAGGTGATGTGCATGGAAGGATGAGAATAATGCATAGATGTCCAATGGATAAAAATGAGGTGGCATGGGAAAGTCAAACCCTCCTCTTGGGCTTGATGTGGGCCGAAAACATGGAAGGAAAAAGGAAATTTGGGCTTTTTTCTCCCAAGCCCAATATTGGAGTTAATTTGGGTGAATTTTATCATAAAAGAATATAGTATGATTTTTCCATTTTTGTTGAACTAGTTTAGGGTATTCATGGATCAAAGCTTTCAATTCATTTCATTCTAGGCCCAATATGGCCAAAAATGTTGAAATACATTAGTGTAGGTCCAATTAGGGCCCAATTAAGGTTCTAAGCTCATGATAATCTAATTAGAAGCTTATTGGTCCATGTGGATCCAATATGGGAGTCCTAGTCCAAAAGGGACTTAAACAAAAGCTTCTAGGGTTTCCAATTGTTTAATGATTATTTGTAGCACTTGTATGATGTATTTGATTGATGTTTTTGATTCACAATAGCTTGAATGTATAGATTACATGACACAAAATTTCCAGTTGTGACATCATCCCCCCGTTAGAGGGAATTTCGTCCCGAAATTCTGTTTGAAAGCTAGATTTGAGCTTGTTAGAATAGGTGAGGGTACTTTTGCTTCATTTGGTCTTCGCGTTCCCAAGTGAATTCTGGCCCACGCTTTGCATTCCACCGTACTTTCACGATCGGGATGCGGCTCTGTTTATTGCGCTTCACCTCCCTGTCCATGATTTCGACTGGTTCTTCGACGAACAGGAGATTCTCATTGATTTCGATTTCGTCGAGCGGAATGACAAGGGTTTCGTCTGATAGGCACTTCTTTAGGTTTGAGACATGGAACACGGGGTGTACACTGTTTAGCTCCGCGGGTAGTTGTAGTTTGTAGGCTACCGGGCCTATTCGGGCGACGATTTCGAAAGGTCCAATGTATCGCGGGTTCAGCTTTCCTCGTTTTCCGAAACGTATAACCCCTTTCCAGGGTGAGACCTTCAACAATACTCGATCACCGACCTGGAATTCTAAGGGCTTTCGTCGTTTGTCAGCGTAGCTCTTTTGTTGGTCATGCAACGCTTGTAATTGGGCTCTGATCTGAACGATCTTTTATGTGGTTTCGCGAATAATCTCCGGTCCTGTTATTGCCCTATCCAACGTATGCGTTCTTGCTAGCTGGGTGTCACCTACTTCAGTCCAACATAACGGTGATCTACATTTACGCCCGTACAGTGCTTCGAAAGGAGCCACCTTGATGCTTGAATGGTAACTATTGTTATATGAGAATTCGATCAACGGTAGGTGGGTATCCCAAGACTTTCCAAAGTCTATCACACAAGCACGAAGCATGTCCTCGAGCGTCTGGATGGTTCGTTCGCTCTGACCGTCCGTTTGTGGGTGATACGCAGTGCTCATATCAAGATGAGTTCCCATTGCTTTGTGGAGTGATTGCCAAAACCGCGACGTGAACCTACTGTCCCTATCCGAGATGATAGATTTTGGCACTCCATGAAGTCTTACAATCTCTCGTAGGTACAAACGCGTCAGTCTCTCCATCTTGTAGGACTCTTTGATTGGTAGGAAATGGGCAGATTTCGTCAGTCGGTCGATTATTACCCATATGGTGTCCAGTCCGTCCGACGTCTTGGGCAGCTTGGTCACGAAGTCCATAGATATCCCCTCCCATTTCCACTCAGGGATTGCCGGTTGCTGTAACAATCCGGAAGGTTTCTGGTACTCCACTTTCACTTTGGCGCACGTAAGGCACTTACTAACATAGGTCGCGATTTCCGCCTTCATGTTAGGCCACCAATAGTGTTGTTTAATGTCCAAATACATCTTGTCCGAACCAGGGTGAATGGAGTATCGTGTCTTGTGGACTTCCTTCATAACGGTCTCTCTAAATCCTCCGATTTTTGGGACCCAAATACGGTTCATGAAGTAGTATACCCCATTCTCTTTGACTTCCAGGTTCTTCTCCATTCCGCGTAATGCCTCGCTAGTTCTATTTTCCGCTTTCATAGCCTCTGCCTGGACTGATGCAATTTGAGTGGCCAGATGAGACTGAATGGTTATCGAGTGCGTTTTCGTACGGCGATTTGTGTACTCCTTCCGACTTAATGCGTCAGCTACCACGTTGGCCTTGCCTGGATGGTACTTGATCTTGCATTCATAGTCATTTAGTAATTCCACCCATCGTCGCTGTCTCATGTTCAACTCCTTTTGATTCAAGATGTGCTGGAGGCTCTTGTGGTCTGTGAAGATGGTGCACTTTGTACCGTACAGGTAGTGCCTCCAAATTTTTAGAGCAAAAACCACGGCTCCCAGTTCTAGGTCATGGGTCGTATAATTTACCTCATGCGTCTTTAGTTGGCGGGACGCATATGCTATCACTCTTCCACGTTGCATGAGAACGCAGCCTAGGCCCTGATTCGACGCGTCACAGTAGACTACAAAATCTTCTGTTCCTTCAGGTAGTGATAGTACAGGAGCGCTACAGAGAGCTTGCTTCAAGGTTTGAAACGCAATCTCTTGCCGGTGTGTCCATTTGAATGGCACGTTCTTTTGCGTAAGCAAGGTAAGTGGCTTGGCGATCTTAGAGAAGTTTTGGATGAATCTCCTATAGCAGCCTGCTAGGCCTAAGAACTGACGAATTTCTGTGGACGTAGTCGGAGTTGCCCATCCTTCCATAGCTTTGACCTTAGAGGGATCCACATGAATTCCGTCTTGGCTAACTACGTGACCTAGGAAATTTACACTCCGAAGCCAGAACTCACACTTGGAGAGTTTGGCGTAAAGCTTTTCCGATCGCAGAGTGTCTAGAACTTGTCGTAGATGCTGGCCGTGCTCCTCCTTGCTTCGTGAATAGACGAGAATGTCATCGATAAACACAATGACGAAGTTGTCCAGAAACGGTCGACAGATTCGATTCATTAGGTCCATAAATGCGGCAGGTGCATTTGTTAGACCGAAGGGCATTACAACGAATTCATAATGTCCGTAGCGGGTTCGAAAAGCGGTTTTAGGAATATCCTATTCTCGGACTTTGAGTTGGTGGTATCCGGACCGTAAATCTATTTTTGAAAAATAGCTAGCTCCTTGGAGCTGGTCGAATAGATCGTCGATTCGCGGGAGTGGGTAGCGGTTTTTAACAGTGAGTTTATTTAACTCTCTGTAATCGATGCACATTCTGAAAGATTCGTCCTTCTTTTTGACAAAGAGCACTGGGGCTCCCCACGGCGAGTAGCTAGGTCGGATAAATCCCTTGTCCAGAAGCTCACTGAGTTGGCTGGATAGTTCCTGCATTTCAGCAGGAGCCAACCGATATGGGGATTTAGCGAGAGGAGTCGCTCCTGGAACGAGGTCGATTCGGAACTCAACCTGTCTCTCTGGGGGTACTCCCGGAAGATCTTCAGGAAACACGTCCGGGAATTCACACACTACCAGAATGTCTTGGATGTTAGTTTCTTCTTTGGCCCTGTCCACTATGTGAGCCAGGAACGCCAAATTGTTCTTTCGCAGGTGTTTTTGTGCTTTGATGCACGAGATGAGGCGGAGATTCGTACTGGGTTTGTCTCCGTAAATCACTAGGGTTTCGTGATTCGGAAGACGAAGGCGAACGGCCTTCTCGCGGCACAAAATCTCAGCATGGTGGGGACTTAACCAATCCATGCCGATAATTACATCGAAACTCCTAATTGATACTGGCATTAGGTCTATTCGAAAGACGTGCTGGTTAAGGGTTAGGGTACATCCGATGTAGATTTCCCTAGTGGATTCGGTTTTCCCATTGGCCATTTCCACCGTATAGGTTTCATTTAGCTTCTGGGGTTGTTGTTTTAATAAATGTTTAAACTTTTCGCTTACGAAACTTCGCTCCGCTCCGGTATCAAATAAGATGCATGCATAAGTGTGGTTTAGGAGAAACGTACCGGTCACAACTGCGGGGTCCTGAACTGCATCACTCTGACCCATAGTCAGCATTCTTCCTGCTCCTCTGTTTCCTGAGTTGTTGTTAGGGCAATCCCGATGGAAGTGTCCCGTCCTTCCGCACCCGAAACAGGTGTGGCTAAGCCCTGTATTGTTGCTACCGGCATTGGTGTTGTTGTTATTGCGGTAGTTGTTGTTGCTCTGGTTGTTTCCCTGACTCTGGTTCTGAGAAGGATAAGTCCTGCAGAACCTTGCAGTGTGTCCCCTTCGGTTGCAAATGGTGCAATGGAACTCCCTACATTCTCCTTGGTGATGGAAACCGCACTTGTTGCATTTGGGAAGATTACCGGAATAGGGTCTTGAAGCATTTGGAGCAGCTGAGGCTGGAGCATGTGGTGTGGCTGGAACCGGTGCGGTGACAGCGTTAACTGCCACGGTTTGCTGCTTTTTAGAGGTCTCGGGGCCCTGACGCCCCTTTCTCTTGTTGTTCCATCCTTTCTTACCATCACCCTCCTTTTTCTTCTCAATCTCCACTGGCTTCTCGCCCTTTTTGTGGTTATGATCATATAGCCTCTTTGCCAATCTCTTTGCACTGTCAAACGTTTCAGGGTTCGCAGCTATCACATTCCCTTGGATGGGGGATGTCAGTCCCCAGGTGAATCGTTCAATCTTCTTTCCTTCTGATGTAATCATTCCCGGGCACAACAGAGATAGTTCGCTGAATCTCGATATGTAGGCATCGATGTTCCCATTCTGCACAGTGAGATTCCATAGTTCCTGTTCCATCTTCTGTATTTCGCCTCGGGGGCAGTACTCAGCCTTTAACATCTCTTTCATTTCTGCCCATGGAATAGAGTTGGCGACAGGGAGTGTCATAGCTTCTACGTGCCCATTCCACCAGGTGAGTGCTTGGTCCACGAAAGTGCAGGCCGCGAACTTCACCTTCATCTGCTCGGGGCACTCGCATATCTCGAATACCGACTCTACCTTCTCGATCCATCGCTTTAGAGTGATCACTCCTCCAGTGCCGTTGAAAGTTCGGGGTTTAGCGTTCGCAAAGTCCTTGTAGGTGCACGTTTTAGTGGGTCCTTGATTCGTCCCGTTGTTCGAACTTCCGGAGCCTTGACCATTGCCTCCTCCGTTGTTCCCTCGGTGAAGTTGTGCCATAGCTGCTGTGACCGTAGCGGACACGGCTGCCTGGAAAGCAGTGGAGTCAACTTCGGGCGGGGTTGGTTCGGGATTTCCGCGAGTAGGTCGGCGAGGCATCTTCTTGTCACGAAGCGGAAAGATGTTGAGTGTACGTGGTTTCCGTGAGGTCGTGGTCCTGCTGACTAGGTGTATGGCACGAACTTAAGTACTTCTATCATTTAGCATACAATCATAGATTCGCAACACATAGAAAAACACGTAAGAGTTCACTAATATCATCCTATGCCTCTTCCACTATTGCAGACTAAACAGACGTTCTCTTTTTGGTTATAAGGGTATAGTTTTAGGTTCCCTAGCTATCCCGATCTCATCAAGACGTGTGTTAGTTTTACTTTGTAGGGAATGTAGTTGATCAGGCTACATTCACTCCTTGGTATCACTAAGAACAGTCCCGAATTAACCGAGATACTAGTGTTATTGTGTTTGATTCAGCGTTAGGTTCTTATCCCTAATGCAAGCAAGCATGTTTTATTTACTTGTTTTGTTCAGAGTTATGTTAGTCCCTCTTTTTGGTTTATAGTTGCATATCAATGTGTGGCTCGACATGCTAGTTCACTATAAACAAAGCTCTGATACCAACCTGTCACACCCCCGAACCAGACGGTGGAAACGTCCGGGGGCTGTCGTGACTCAATTGAATACCATAACATTGAATATATATGAAACATAACAACATTCGTCACCATTCATTAATATAGTACAACCAGTAGCGTTTACATGAAATACTTTGTTTAAACATTACATTCCCAAAATAAATTGTTCGATTCGTATATAAATAAACTGCAACCGTCACTGAATATGATTTCCTTTGGTTCACTGGTTCCCTAAGAATACAAGTATTTTGAAAAACGTCAACATATGAAATGTTGGTGAGTTCATAAGTAGTGTTTGAAATCGAATGTTTGTATTGTTTGAAAAACCACCAGAAAATCCGATATTTTCTGAAAAGAAAAGCTTTTGAAAACGTTTGTGAAGATCCATAGGTATGCTTGTTTGTTTCTATACTTGTAAAAAAAAATGTTCATTTAAGTTGTATGCATTTCAAATCTGTATGTATTGAAAACCCTAGGAAAACCCGATGTTCTCCTAGTTCCTTGAATTACACGAAGTTACATTGAAACCATTGCATAGCGTATAGTGTCAGTCCCAGGCGACGTTGGAAGGTTCTCGAGCATGATTATTTACTACAAACCCGCATTACACAAATGCCCAGTTTATAGTTATACTAACGATCCCGAAGGCATCGTCCGTACTAATCACGTTATCCAATCGCCCTGACTAGGTGTAGTCCTACATCCGAAGAGAAAGAGGTCACGAAGACCCCGGTGACTCCACTAACCGGTTGGGGATAAAAATGTACGAGGGGTCCCCGACCCGCCTCGCATGAAATGTAGACTTTACTAGCAATACCAAAGGACCCTTGGGGACCAGTAGTATACAAGCCATTGAAAGTCCATTTACGTTGTGTCGGATCGGTAAAACCCAACACTCCGTAAAAAAAATGTCTTCGGGCCTTAAGATCAGGTCATTGGGCTAGCTAGGCTCAACGAGCAAGATTTTACACTTTTGGGGCCCAAAGATGGTGCGTAGACGTCTGTGCACACTCGCATGTATATGTATTACCAAACGTTACTTGTATGAATCGTAGTGTCGTAGTGTTAGTAGTTGTAGATTTCTATTGGCTCGAGACCGAGCCAATTCGTTTAACAACGACTTTTGGTATTGTAATGTATTGTATTTCGTCGATAGTCGCGGTGCCATTATTTGATCAAATTGCGTATATTGAATTAGCCTTGAAATATTTCTGTTTTTAGCCCCTCATTATTTGTAAAATTTACATTTTCAACCCTTTTATTTAATATTTCCCGGTTTGGTCCTTAAATTAATTTTCTTGACATTTTAACACCAACAATTATTGAAATTAATATTTTTCAGCATATTTTTCATAGAAAACAGTTTAAGTCCCTGAAAATGCAGTTTTCTCGGTTTTAATCCCTTCTTTTCGCAACTTTGACAATTTTGGCCCAAATTGGAAATTTTTTGCAACTTTGGTCCATTTTAAATTTAAAAAGCATTTTAAACCTTTGAAAAGGACTTGGATCACTTATGGTCCACTGTTTTACAGAAAATCACAGTTTTGGCCCTCCAAAACAGAAAATTTCGCATAATGGGCCTTATTGGGCCGAAAATGTCATTTTTAGCCCATTAAGCTTGGAATTTATGTTTTTAATCCCCTAAATGAGTATATTTCCAGAAATTGATTTATGGAAACTGTTTTGGCACACTTCATCCATCAGAATTCGTGATATGCCCATTTGGACCCTTAATTTTGTATTTTTCACATTTTAGGCCCAAAATTTGTGTTTTTAACCAAAAGAAAATTGTTACTAAACCACTTAACCATTTTTCTTGAAACACTTTGTATTTAGAAATATATTTGAAGCTAAAATCATTTAACACAAGATATATCTCGGTTTTGAGGGGTTTTATGGCTAGATCCAACATTATAACACACAAATGCATACATATAAGCATGGAAATCATACAAGGCATACAAAACACATATAGATCTACACTTTCACTTGTATTCCCCCCCACAAAACTCATAAAAACAGAAAATAGGGGGTATGAAGCTCACCTTGGGTGTGGGGGCTCGGTTTTGCAAGGAAAATGGAAGGAAAATGGAAGGAAAATGAAGTGTTTTTGGCCTTAGCTCCCTTTGATGAAGATCTCGAGTTTTGAGATGGTTCTAGGATGCAAGATCACGATTTTTGCATAGATTAGGAAACGATTTTGATAAAACAAAGAATTTAGTTCATAGATTCAAGCAACTCTTACCTTAGATGAAGAATTTTGTGGAGATTTCTTCTTGAATGCCTCCTAATTTTCGAGATTTTTGGAGAGGGGAGAAGGGAGTGTTCTTGAGTAATCTAGAGAGAATTTGAGAGATTTGTGAGTGTGTGTGTGTATGTTTCGGCCGAGAGTGAGAGAGAGAAGAGAAGAAGAAGTGATATTTGAGGTGATGTGCATGGAAGGATGAGAATAATGCATAGATGTCCAATGGATAAAAATGAGGTGGCATGGGAAAGTCAAACCCTCCTCTTGGGCTTGATGTGGGCCGAAAACATGGAAGGAAAAAGGAAATTTGGGCTTTTTGCTCCCAAGCCCAATATTGGAGTTAATTTGGGTGAATTTTATCATAAAAGAATATAGTATGATTTTTCCATTTTTGTTGAACTAGTTTAGGGTATTCATGGATCAAAGCTTTCAATTCATTTCATTCTAGGCCCAATATGGCCAAAAATGTTGAAATACATTAGTGTAGGTCCAATTAGGGCCCAATTAAGGTTCTAAGCTCATGATAATCTAATTAGAAGCTTATTGGTCCATGTGGATCCAATATGGGAGTCCTAGTCCAAAAGGGACTTAAACAAAAGCTTCTAGGGTTTCCAATTGTTTAATGATTATTTGTAGCACTTGTATGATGTATTTGATTGAAGTTTTTGATTCACAATAGCTTGAATGTATAGATTACATGACACAAAATTTCCAGTTGTGACACCTTTATTGCAGGTACAACTCCAAGATCACCAATGAAGTTATTCAACCATATTGCCTCCTTCGATGCTTCGTTTGCTGCAATGTAGTCTGATTCACATGTTGAATCAGCTACGGTTTCCTGTTTGGAACTTTTCCAAGTTACTGCTCCTCCATTAAGGGTAAAGGCCCAGCCCGACTGCGAACGGTAGTTGTCCCTGTCGGTGTGAAAGCTGGCGTCACTATACCCTCGCACCTTTAAGTCATCACTCCCTCCGAGGACTAAAAACCATTCCTTGTTCCTCCAAAGGTACTTAAGGATATTCTTGACCGCAATCCAATCGGCTCTGCCAGGGTTCCCTTGATATCTACTGACTATGCTCAAAGCAAAGGCTACATCTGGGCGAGTACAAGTCATAGCATACATGATTGAGCCAACTGCGGAAGTGTAAGGTACTCGGCTCATCTCTACTATTTCGGCTTCGGTACTCAGACTTTGAGTCTTACTTAACTTGGCATTACTTTGTATCGGTAATTCTCCCTTCTTCGAATTCTCCATACTAAAACGTTTCAATACTTTATCTAAGTAAGTGTTCTGACTAAGTCCTATTAGTCTCTTACTTCGTTCTCTCAATATCCTTATTCCCAATATATAGGAAGCCTCTCTGAGGTCCTTCATAGCGAAGCACTTCCCGAGCCAGGACTTAACCTCCTGCAGTGTCGGGATGTCGTTTCCTATGAGCAGTATGTCATCGACATACAAAACGAGGAAGCTTACTATGAGCAGTATGTCATCGACATACAAAACGAGGAAGCTGAATATACTCCCACTGGCTTTGACATATACACATGATTCATCTTCGCTTCGTACAAATCCAAACTCATTGACTTTCTCATCGAAGCAAAGATTCCATCTGCGAGACGCTTGCTTAAGCCCATAAATGGACTTCTCAAGCTTGCACACTCTATTTGGATGCTTTGTACTGACAAAAACCTCTGGCTGAGCCATGTAAACATCCTCAACTAACTTCCCATTAGGGAAAGCGGTCTTGACATCCATTTGCCATATCTCATAATCATGAAAAGCGGCTATGGCTAGCATCACCCTAATAGACTTTATTTTCGCAACTGGTGAGAAGGTCTCATCATAGTCAACTCTGGGAGTTTGAGTAAAGCCCTTCACAACCAATCACGCCTTATATGTGTGTACATTGCCATCCACATCGGTCTTCTTCTTGAAGATCCATCTGCACCCAACGGTCTTACATCCGGGCACATTATCAACCAAATTCCAAATTTGGTTGTCATACATGGATTGAATCTCGCTGTCCATTGCCTCTTTCCATTTAGCAGACTCCGGGCCTACCATGGCTTCCTTATAGCTATTAGGTCCATCTAGATTTATTAGTGTACCATCACTAATATACGTGTCCCCTTCGGTAGTAATATGAAAACCATAAAATTGGGGTTGAACTCTAACTCTTTCGGAACGTCTAAGAGGTAAGGACTCATCAATTGGTCCAACCGGAGTTTCCTCCTCGAGTTGAGCGCCAGTGGTAGAGGTTCCTTCATCACTCGATTCTTGAATATCTTCAAGTTCGATCTGCTTCCCACTATCTCCTTGGCTTATGAGTTCTCGCTCTCGGAAAACCCCTCTCCTCACAACGAAGACAACATTGTCATTCGGTCTATAGAAGAGATATCCAAAGGATTTCTACGGGAAGCTGATGAAAATACATCACTCGCTACGAGGTTCGAGCTTGTCGTGAGTATCTCGTCTTACGAAAGCCTCGCAACCCCAAACCTTGATATGTGCTAACAAGGGAGCTTTCCCTGTCCACATCTCGTGAGGTGTTTTGGCAACCTTCTTAGTAGGGACTCGGTTAAGGATATGGGCGGCAGTCTCTAAGGCATACCCCCAGAATGAGATAGGTAGTGAAGCATGACTCATCATAGAACGAACCATGTCTAACAAGGTTCAATTACGCCTTTCTACCACACCATTCAACTGCGGTGTCCTAGGTGGCGTCAATTGCGAAATTGTTCCGTATTCTTTGAGATAGTCGTGGAATTCAAGACTTAGGTACTCTCCTCCTTGATCGGATCGAAGCATCTTGATTTTCCTGCCCAATTGATTCTCCACTTCATGTTTGAATTCTTTGAACTTTTCAAACGTTTCTGACTTGTGCTTGATTAAGTAAATATACCCATATCTACTATAATCATCGGTGAAAGTCACATAGAAGCGGTTCGCATCCTTTGTGGTGGATCTAAATGGTCCACATACATCGGTATGTATGAGATCCAATAAACCCTCACCCCTCTCACAAGTATCGGTGAAGGGTGACTTGGTCATCTTTCCAAGCAAACAAGATTCACAAGTGTTATCTTCCCTAAGGTCGAATGACTCCAACACTCCATCCTTTTGGAGTTGGGCTATGCGCTTCTTGTTGACATGTCCAAGACGAAAATGCCACAAACATGCTATATCCATACCATTGGAAGAATCCATGCATAAAACATCATTTCCTAAGTTATCTACAATCATAATAGTCTCATAAATTCCATTACAAGGCATTGCTTCAAAATATAAAACACCATTTAGATAAGCATAAATCGAACCATTCTCATTATTAAACGAATATCTAAATCCTTGTCTAAACAAACCATGAAATGAAATGATGTTTTTTGCCATATCTGGCGAGTAGCAACAATTATTTAAATCTAAACTTAATCTATTACTAAGCATTTAAAGAATACACTCCAATCTTGGTGACAGGCGACGATCTTCTGTTTCCCATGATTAGATTTATTCTTCCATGCTCCACATCCCTATTTCTACTTAGTCCCTGCAATTCAGAAAAAATGTGGTAACCACACCCGGTATGAAGAACCCAAGAAATGGCATGAGATGAATCATTAGATTTAATTGTGTAAATACCTGCGAAAGACGATTTGATCTTTCCATCCTTGATGGCTTGCAAATATTCTGGGCAGCTTCTCTTCCAATGCCCTATTTTGTGGCAATGGTGGCACTCTGCCTCCTTTGGGTTAGGGTTGGGTTTAGCAGGATCAACCTTTGTCCCACTAGAAGAGGAACCATCTCGGGACTTTCCCTTGCGGTGGCTCTTTGACGGAGCCTTCCTCTTTTTTCCCCTTCCCTGCCCTATAGCCAAAACAGGTGCAGCGGATGGATTGGGAGTTTTTTGCAACAGACTTGTCCTTAAGGTTGCTCTCAGTAACCCTTAGGAGCCCTTGGAGCTTGCTTAGGGTGACCTCTTCCTTGTTCATGTGGTAGGTCATCCTAAATTGGTTGTAACACGGAGGCAAGGAGTGAAGGACCATGTCAATAGCCAAGTCTTCCCCAAAGTCGACATTTAACTTGCGAAGATGATTGACATACCTTTGCATCTTTTGCAAGTGAAAGGTTAGAGATTCTCCATTACCCATTTTAGTAGTGATCGTGCTAGTGAAGATCTCGTAACGTTCCTGCCTCACGTTTTGATGGTATCTCTCCAATAAGCCTTGATGCATCTCGTATGGATACATGTCCTCATAGGACTTTTGGAATTCGGCGTTCATTGTGGCTATCATGATGCAATGAACCTTCGTTGCATCACGCTCACGAGTCTTAAAAGCAGTCATTTCAGCCGGAGTAGTGATTTCTGGATTGATCTTTTCGAGCTTCTCGTCAAGGACATACTCCTTGTCCTCGTAGCGAGCAATCGTGCGAATGTATCTTATCCATTCGCTAAAGTTCGTTCCATCGAAAGTCACCTTTTGGCAATGGCTCACTAATGTGAACGAGCTAGCAGCAATGTTTTTTCTGTTCGACATCTAAAAGTAGAAAGGACAAAGTTTTGATTAGAATTGAATCCCTAATTATCACCCAATAAGAAAAATTAGGGCTAGGATCCAACAACATTATTTACATATTAGAAAAGGGATGCCGTAATCCAACATGCAAACAATTTGAAGGTAAGTGAATGACGATTCACTAATTCTCCGCCACAAAACATAACATTAAGTTTTATTTAGAATTCCTAGATTTCGATGAGATTCAATGAACTTTTCAATGGCATGTTTAAATCTCGATATGCCCCTCTCGTTTGTGATTAAGATGCCGAGGATCACAAAGCGGGTGTGAATAACCATGAAAATCTACACGGTGCCTTCATTGTTACTATCACCTATTCGATGTGCCGGTAAACCACACACGCTCCACCGAACTATGATAAAAAATCAATCACCCTTTGCCACATTTGCTTAGAATCAATTAGTGTGCCGGTAAACCACACATGCTCCACTAACTTCTTAGCAAGGGTGCAAAGTGTAATTTCATGGGTTTGCATCAATTCACTTTTCCTAAAGTAACTAGGATTAGGAATTTGAAAAACATGTAGTTACTTTGTATTTCAATATTATACTTTTAATGAGGAGATAGTGTTGCCCTATCCTAACCGTTCGACTAACGACCCTCCACCGATCAAGCAAGCGGTAGGTGTGAGTGTACACCCATTAAGCACCATTTTATAGACAGCAACCTTATACCCACCTTATAGACCGGCTTTGTGAATGAGGCCTACTAACGGTAAGACTAGCATTTTAATTATACATATATATATATATATATATATATATATATATATATATATATATATATATATATATATATATATTAAGCTTGTAATCATATAGTAGTATATGGTTGAATTTTAAACTTGTAAAATTCTATGGTTAGAAATTTAAATTGTCTAAATTAAACTTTTAATCACAAAACTTAAATTTCAAAACATGAGGATAAGTTTTAAACTTTTCAAAACATAAGGGATCAAACAAAAAATAGTTTAAATTAACCATTTAATCTCATAGTTATCCATATTTGATTTATTTAAATGTTTCTTGCAAAACAATTTACCAATTTAATTAACATAATCAATTAATATCATATAAGGAAATTATTTTTCAACTAATTGGTAAATATCTTTTGTTAGGTCAAGAATTTACTCACATATATGTTAAAATTCGAATTTTATTTACCCATAAAGATTAAGGCAAGTTTCCATAAGAAAAACAACAAGAAATCCCGAAACTAGCTCCTTCTGACGCTCGAACTCGCCGAGTACCACAATGGACTCGCTGAGTTGAGGCCTACTCGCCGAGTTCATCAGGCATAGGGATAAAAAATCGAATTTGGCAATCAACAATCAATCAATTAATGCATCAATTCAATAGAAGCCAATCAAGGCTCTGATACCACTGATGGGTTTGAGCCATAAGAACTTTCCTATGTGCATATGCAAACCCTAATGCTTGGATCTAGGTTTCTCTAATTGAACATGCAATGTATCCAAGACTTATATTGATAGATCTAGTGAAAACATTCTATTCATAACATATGAAATCAGATCTAAAGGAATACCTTGAATTGCTTGCTTGAATCTTCTTGTCTTTGGAGCTTAGAGTATTAATTGTCACTCCTCTAATGGCTTACAAACACCAACTAGCAAGAGGATGATAATAGAGAGAGAGGAGGGTAAGAAAATCGGCTTTAGGGTTTCTTGAGATGCAAGAGTGCCGATTTCCTCCAACCTAAGGGTCTATATATACTAATGGCTACTAGGGTTACAACTTAAACCCTAATTGAATAACTTAGGCCCTAAGCAATCCAATAATCCCTATGGACTAAGCCTTAGACGATTTCTAGGTTTCTCTAAACCCTAAAATCGTCCACCCTCTTATCCATAGAGATTTATAGCCCAAAATACAACTATCACACATTTGACAGTTTATGCCCTTTTATTCAATTAACCTCTTTAAGTCACCAAATTGATTCCTAATTAATTTATGACTTATATTAATCAAATAACAATATTATTATTCCTTATATTATTCTCATAATATATTAATAATATTTCTTCTCTCATTATAAATCATCCTGTCAAGTTAAAGCCTTAGACACTATTCCAACAAACACAAGTTTTAGGACTCGCTATGGTCATTATGAGTTTGTGGTGATGCCGTTTAGGTCACCAATGCTCCAACCGCGTTCATGGACCTCATGAACCGAGTTTGCAAACCGATGCTGGATCGGTCTGTAATAGTTTTCATTGATGACATATTGGTTTACTCCAAGACTCAGGAGCAGCATGAGGAGCACCTAAGGGAGGTGATGGAGACACTGAGGAGGGAGAGACTTTTAACGAAGTTCTCCAAGTGTGAGTTCTTGTTGTGCGAGGTGAAATTCCTTGGGCATCTTGTCAACCAAAAGGGTATTCTGGTTGATCCGGCCAAGATAGAGGTCGTGATGCAGTGGGAGATTCTGAGGTCTCCAACTGAGATTTGGAGTTTCCTGGGTCTGGTAGGGTATTACAGGAGATTTATTCAGGACTTCTCCAAGATTGCAGTTTTGTTGACCAAACTAACCAAGAAGTCGCTGGTTTTCTGCTGGGGGCCTGAGCAGCTGGCAGCCTTCGAGACCCTCAGATAGTGGTTATGCGCGGAACTGATTTTAACCTTGCAGAGGGTGTAAATGACTTTGTAGTTTATTGTGATGCGTCAATCCCAGGCATGGGATCAGTTTTGATGCATTTGGGTCATGTGATAGCTTATGCATTGAGGCAATTGAAGCCTCATGAGGCAAACTATCCGACACACGATTTAGAGCTGGGACAGTGGTGTTCGCCCTCAAGATTTGGTGGCATTACCTCTATGGGCTCTGGTGTACCATTTACACAGATCACAAGAGTTTGAGGTACCTTATGGATCAGCCAAATCTAAACATGAGGCAGTGTCGGTGGTTAGATGTGGTGAAGGACTATGATTGTGAGATCCTTTAACACCTGGGCAAGGCCAACGTAGTGGTTGATGCCTTGAGCCATAAGGCGTTAGCGGCCCTGATCTAAGATATCTGTCTAAGGATGACAGTGATTACTCCATTACCGGAGGAGATCCGAGATGCGCAGATTGAGGCACTGAAGGATGAGCGCCGAAAGTGCGAGCGTATTATAGGCCAGGTGGCCTCCTTCGATTATGACAGTCATGGGTTGTTGACCCACAAGTCCAGGTTCTCCATCCATCTGGGAGCGACGAAGATGTACAAAGATTTTCGATCCGATTAATGGTAGCCCTGCATGAAGCGGGACATAGCTTGTTACGTGGAGAAATACCTGAACTACAAGAAGGTCAAGACAGAGCACCAGAGGCCACATGGAAAGATACAGCTTCTAGACATCCCTGTGTGGAAATGGAAGGACATTACTAAGGTTCCCAGGATAGCACGTGGGGTCGATTCAATATGGGTCATGGTGGATCGGTTGACCAAGAGTGCCGACTTTATACCGATCTAGAAGAGCATCTCGGTCGAGAAGCTGGCCGAGATTTATGTGCGAGAGGTACTGGCACGTCATGGAGTGCCTGCTTGGTGGTGTCAGATCGAGATGTCCGTTTCACTTCCAGATTTTGGAAGCATTTTCACTACGAGATGGGTACTCGTCTCCATTTCAGCACTGCCTTCCACCCCCAAACAGACGAACAGAGCGAGAGGATGATTCAGACTCTCGAGGACATGCTTTGTGCATGTGTTTTAGATTTCGGTGGTAGTTGGGATACGTATCTTTCGTTAGCATAATTTTCGTATAACAACAGTCACCACACCAGTATAGACCGGCCTCCCTTTGAGATGCTCTACGGGGGGAAGTGTAGGACCCCAATCTATTGGAGTAAGTTCAGTTACAGGGTCATGGGGAGTACGGAGGTAGTATTCAATACCACCGAGAGGATTCAGCAGGTTTGGAGCGGCCTCCAGACTGCATAGAGTCGGTAAAAGAGCTACGCCAACAAGCGGCATTCAGAATTGGAGTTTCGGGAGGGCGACATGGTTCTCCTGATGGTGTCACCATGGAAGGGAGTCATATGGTTCCAAAAATAAGGCAAGCTGGGCACCATGTATATCGGCCCATTCCGAGTCACAGCCTAGGTGGGCAAGGTAGCGTACAAACTAGATCTTCCCGCCGAGCTCAGCCATATCCAAAACACTTTCCATGTTTCCCAGCTACAGAAGTGCTTGGTGGATGATTAAGCAGTGGTACCCCTAGAGGATATTTAGGTTGATGACAGGCTGAATTACATTAAGTGACCAATGAAGATTTTGGATCTCAAGATGAAGGAGCTAAGTAACAAGAGGGTCGAGCTAGTGAAGGTGTAGTGCCAACACCGTAAGGGTTCAAAGTGGACTTAGGAGCCCAAGGAGGAGATGAGGGAGCACTACCCAGAGTTGTTTTCAGATGTAGCAAACTTCAAGGAAGAAGTCTAAAACAAGTGGGGGAGAAGTTTAATGCCTTGTTCCTAGTACGCATCCGTTCATTTAATATTAGTTTTGTAAACTCTACTCGACGAGTTGGTAGCCCTAACTCGTCGGATAGATGCCAGATTGAACGCAGGGAATTAAATGTTCTACTCGGGGAGTCGAAGCCTTGACTCAACGAGTAGGTCTGTGAGGAGGAAACCCTATCTTCAGGGTTTTGCATCCTATTTAAGCCACTTAACCCCTTTTGGGCCTCCCTTACCAGCCTTCGTGTCCTCTAAAACCCTAATTTATTGTGAGCTTCATCCTTGAGAGATTATTGAGGTTTTGAGTGTGTTTTTGTGATATAAAAGAGAGTTGGCAGAGCTTGGAGCCATCCGACTTGTGGAGAAGATCAAGATCTAGGATTTCATCCATCTTTAGCAACCTTCTGAGGTAAATAGCTCTTAGCTTGATAACCCATAGCTTAGATCTCTTTCAGTGTTGATTTATGGGTCTTTTTGATCCCTTTGAGAAGGATAAGTTACTCTCCATGGGCTGTATGCCAACCAATCCCTTTTCCTCTGATATTTAGCCTATAGGACAATAGAAGAGGTCTTGAACCCATTTTTTTCCAAGCACTGGTCATGTTCATGGAAGTAGGTTGCTATAACTTGTGTTTGGGTCCATTTGAGGTGTGCAAAGCCATTAAGTTTCCAACTTTATAGAAATGGACCATGGAAACAATCTGCATCTTTATTTTGGAGCCTTAGAAGTGTGAAATCAACTATTTAGGTTAGATCTGCAAGGGACTCGACGAGTTCATATGGGAACTCGGCGAGTGCGATCAAGGATCCTCGATGATGTTCATGAAACTCAGTGAGTTGCCAAGGAACTCAACGAGTTAGATCATCTTGTCCCTTTTCTGGCTATGCTAGGACTTCGCGAGTCTAAGGACAACTCGACGACTTAGTTCATCCAGTCGCGATGATGGGTAGCCTGGGAACTCGACGAGTCATAGGGTGACTCAGCGAGCCGAGCCGCGATTTTAGGGTTTCTGAGTTCTAGAACTTGGTGAGTCATTAGATTGACTTGGCGAGTTAGGTCAACCTGGAAGGTTGACTTTGACCAGGGCTGAAATGGTCATTTTACCCTAAGAAGGATTATCAGATTTTGATTAAGTGTTGTTATGTAATTGATAGCCGGAAGGTTGTCGGAGCAGTGGATTCCTCACTCGATTTTTCAGCAGTCAGTCTTGCGAGGTGAGTTCCCTATTAGGAGGAATGGGTCAAAGGCACCAGGACAGGCTCGTATATGTGATATGTTGGTGGCTGAGTGTGGACGGGGCCCGAATCTCTTAGCAGTCGAGTGTAGGCAGAGCCTAAATCTCATAGTATTATTTGAGTATAGTTATAGGATTGCTTTGATAGATATACTTTTTGTCTATGTGATACTTGTATGCATGTTAGTAGCGGAGTGTGGGCGGGGCCCGAATCTCCTAGACAGCGGAGTGTGGGTGGGGCCCGAATCTGCTAAACAGCGGAGTGTGGGCGGGGCCCGAATCTCCTAGACAGTGGAGTGTGAGCGGGGCCCAAAACTCCTAGACAACAGAGTGTGGACAGGGCCCGAATCTCCATGAGAGTGGGCAGGGCCCATATCCCTTAGTTGTGTGTCATTTGTATGGGATGTGGTAGTTTGGGGAGCTCACTAAGCTTCATGCTTACAGTTTTCAATTTTGGTTTCAGGTAATTCCAATAGCAAACGGAAGGGCTCGGGATGATTGCATGGCACACACCACAGTCTTTAGCCTAAGATATTTACTCTGATATTTGATTTGAGATTTTGATATGTTGACAAATATTATGATATTTTGAGACACATGGTTTATGATTTTATACTAAGGCGATTATATTATGGTTCTAATAATGATTTAAAAATGAAATTTTTGGGTTGTATTTTTGGGACGTTTCAAATTAAGTCTAGGATAATCCAAGAGGACACTTACGAATCTAGGCACAAAAAACATAAGCCAAATTGCTAGAATGTTTATGTGTTTGTTTGAAGAAAATGAGAGCTAATAATTTATGTGTGTCCCTTATCAAAGAGAAGAGTCGTTTATAGAATAAATGAGATTACGGTTTCATTAGGGTTGCCATCATGGGTAGCTTTAGAAGCAAATCAAGGAAATCTGGATTTTAATGAGGATTTTAGGGTTTCCAAAACTGACGAATCTCGTCAGTTTTACCATAATCACCCTCAAGAATTTGTTTTTCCCGCTATGTTCCTATATGTATTTTTCGTCTATTTTGCAAATTCCGTGGTCAGTAGGACCCCAGCCAGGGGCTTTGCCCCTTGAACCCCGCTAGGGGCGCTGGCCCTTTGGAAACCCCGGACCCCCCCGACTTGTCGTTGAACCGACTTCTAATTCGATATTATACATGTGTGCACTCCGCACAAACCCATACATATATTAGAGTACAAATTATGAAGCTGTAGCACCTCGTTCCTGGTATGTAAATCTTATTGAGAATTTTCCTTCTTTTTAGCCTTGGACTCGGCGAGTCATAGGTCTGACTCGCCGAGTAAGGACGGGACCCGGGACATGTTTAAGTTGGCGACTCGGCGAGTCCATAGTCCGAACTCGGCGAGTCACCGCTGTTGGATGAAACCCTAATTTTCAAGGGTTGCACCCTATTTAAACGACGTTTTGTGCCTCATATCAGCCCCCATTGCGTCCAGAACACTCCCTCTCGAAGCTCTAACCCCTCTTTTAGTAATTTGGGTGATTTTGGTGCATTTCTTTGAAGTTTTGGAGAGAAGAAGAAGGTAGATCAAGAGGAGAGGAAGAAGATCCAAAATCTTTGTGCCATTTCAGAACTTCTAGAGGTATTGGACTCGAAACCCTCTCTGTCCCTTCATTATTATCTTGTTGAGAGCTTGTGATAGCCATTTCAAGGCTTCTTCTAGTCTTGACCTTTGTATTAGGATCTTATAGTGTTGAGAGACTTTGGATCTAGGCATGTTTGGGCTCTAAGGGCTCGGATCTGTAGCCTTTATGGACCCTCATTGCTTGAAGACATTGGATCTCCCATTTTAAGTACATTTTGAACCCTAAAATCCATATGGGTGAATATCTACACGTAAAGTTGGAAACTTTACGTGTGATTCGTGTTCTAGGAGTCCAGATCTATGAATGGCATGGACTGGAATCGAGCAAATCTGTGTATTTAGTGGGTGCATGGCAACGACTCAGCGAGTCGTTCATGTAACTCGGCGAGTCTGTTCGCGAGTATTCGAGTTTGTCCCCTTTTCGTAGTGTCAAGTGAACAGTGAGTCACGGGGTGTGACTCAGTGAGTCGGAAGCTGAACTCATCTATGGAGGAACTCGGCGAGTCCATGCCTTGACTCGGCGAGTTCAAGGCAATCTCCTTAGATCAAGAACAGACTCGGCGAGTTGTTCATACAACTCGGCGAGTCACAGCATAAAGTGTTCTTCGGATGAAGATGAACTCGGCGAGTTGTTCATACAACTCGGCGAGTAGGATGAAGGACTTGAACCTCAGTTTAGAAGAAGAACTCGTCGATACAATGCCTAACTCGACGAGTAGGTCCGGGATCCAGGACAATCGTTTGGTTATGGACTCGGCGAGTTGGAGAGCCAACTCGGCGAGTCGGGTCAACTGAAAGTTGACTCTGACTTTAACTTATGACATGATCAGGGTTAAAATGGTCATTTTACCCAATGGACAGTTAGCAGTGATTGATTGAGTATGTTGTGGGATTTGCAGCCGGAGGATTTCTGGAGCAATAGTAGGCAGTCAGTTCTCGACCAAATTAGCAGCTATTTCGAGGTGACTTTCCTTTTCAGTAGGAACGGGTCTAAGGCACCAAGGCCGACCCGTGTAGACGAGATGTTAGTACTAGAGTGTGGGCCGAGCCCGTATCTCTGGGTTTAGTCAAGTATGATATATGTGTCAATATGATAGAGTTGCTTATACTTGTTGTCTGTGTGATACTTGTATATTATGGGTTAGCGGTTGAGTGTGGGCAGGGCCCGTATCTCTCTGATGTTGGAGTGTGGGCTAGGCCCGTATCTCCCAGATAGTAGAATGTGGGCGAGGCCCGTATCTCCCAACTAGCAAAGTGTGGGCAGGGCCCGTATCTTCACATGTGTGGGCGAGGCCCGTATCTCCCGGCTAGCGAAGTGTGGGCAGGGCCCGTATCTTCCCGAGTGTGGGCGAGGCCCGTAACTCCTAGTTGAACGTTGTTTGTTATATGCTTGCATGGTATGAGGTATTATGGGGGAACTCACTAAGCTTCGTGCTTACGTTTTTCGGTTTTGGTTTCAGGTACTTCCTCAGCTAGGGGAAAGGAGCCGGCGCGGTAGCAGCATGTCACACACACACACACTCTCTTGGTTCCGCAGTTACGAGTTTATTCTGGGATTGACACTCTGATATTTTGATTGATCGAATGTTGTGGTTTTTGATTTGGTTTTCGATGTGAAGTGGTTCAACTAAACAATGTTTTAATTGTTAACGTTTTCTATGTAATGTTTTATAAACGAAATTTTTGGACGTGAAATTTGGGGTCGTTACAGAAGCCCCTTAGATCACATGTTCGTTCCAATTATATAAAATGACATGGTGACACTAAAATCACCAACAGGGTATGGTTGGGTGGGAGGAGTAAGGTGTGATATCTAATTTTTATTTATTTACTTTTAACTAGTATAGTACAAAATATTTAGATTAAATTAATAAGGGAAAATAAGTTTTTTTAGTGGTTCAGGGACTATTTGTCCAAGTTTTAGAAATTATGGTGAACAAGTAAAAAAAAAATTAACAGTGACCGAAGTTGTTATATTTGGTAAACCACAACGAAAAATTATGTAATTTTGTCTAATAATTATTAACCAACAAGGTATGAGACTCTTATACTGCTTGACTTTATTAAAATAAAATTTTAATATCAATATATAAACATTAAATGTTTTATACATTAATACTATTACATAACCTAATGTAGTCTTTTGTAGTATTTATGAAAGAATGCCAATTGTTTGGAACATTTATGAGAATTTATTATCAAATTAATAGAATGATAACGTTACATATATATAATTGGTTTGAATTTTATGGAAATTTATTTTACAAAAATTGATATACCCAAAAAATATAAATGGAAAATAAAAATTCTAAAAATCCTAGAAAATGACATGTGTCAAAATGAAGGAGAAGAAGACGTGTGACAAAAAGATTTTTATTTATTATGCTATATATCATATAGGTATCCTTATACGGTTATACCACACTGAGAGTCGGTCCTATAGGGGTTTAGAAAGTTCCGTTGAACATGGCCCATTCTTCTACAGAGGCCGAAATATTTTATCCACAATATACCAGCTTAGATTCATATAATCATTTAGACCCAAATGCTCTTAGGTTAGTCAAATAGTAACCTAGAATCAAAATGCAACAACTATGAGATGCGTTGAACAGAAAGCTGGAATTTCGAATTCGTTTTTAATTTCTCGATGAGTAATGGATGAGAAGCGTGAAAATAAATTTATTCATGGCAACAATTCACATTCTTGTTCCTGGTTGTTTCAGTCTTCAGCAATATCAATTGAAGCCTTATTTTTTTTGTCTTCATTATTCGACCTTCAAAATATGACATCATCACGACACCACCGATCATAAAAAAATTGAAAAATCACCATCGACTAGGTTTATCTTCTACTCTCTTAATCTGTGTGTCTTCACTCAGACCTTCATAATTAAAAAACTCACAAGTTTTGGGTTCTGATTTCTAAATAAAGTTTAAAGACCAACAAAGTAAGTTCGCTGATTTGTTTTGTAATCTAAGTTTTGTTTTTTAGTTCATGGTTCTGGTTATAATTTGTTTCGTAAGCTAAATTTTGTTTTTTAGTTCATGAATTTGGTTAGGGTTTATGATTTAATGATATTGAATAGGATTTTTGGTTCTCGGTCTAGCTTTCTGAAATTCTGAAATTCTGGAGTTCTGGGTTTCTGATTCACACATTCTGTATAACCTTTGAAGATCCAAGTATGTTACTATGTAATATATTTCTAATATTCTGTTAATCTGTTTCTAATTCAATGATTAGATATCTAACTTCATATCTTTTTGTTTTTGAATCTGTTTCTGATTCCAAAGTTTCAGATTTTGCTTGGTTTGTGATTAGCAAAATTTATCTTGACCCTTAGAGTCAAGAGGGGTAAATTACAAATCAGTGAAATCACATCCGTTTTCTATCATTTCTACTATTTAGTCAACAATTAACATGACTATGGAATTAAGAAATTTTTAGGGATATTTTCACTAAGTTGCACAGGGCTTCGATTCGAAAATCTCAGGCCCAACCCTGACCACACCTTTACTAAAATATATCTTTGATTATTCTCAAAATGAAATTGAAATAAGTATGAGATAATGCACATTTTAATTGTTGATCATAAAAATAAAGCCACAATTAAAAAAAATGAACGAAAATAAAATCGACAAAGAGGATAACTACAAAAATTGTAGAGAGCCATGTGGACAAATTGTACATCTTAAGCATAACATGGATATGAGTGTACGCGAAAGCTGTCAGCTAAACCTGTTATGCATGGTTTGGATTTTCACCCCTCAACACGAGAGTGATCAGTATGGGTACACTTGACTTCATTATGGTCGACGTGGAGAAGGCATAATGTCAACGAGCTCAACACCGCCTCATTGCTCGTTGCTTGTTGTTATGGGGTTTCTCGTCTTTGTTACGATCGCGTGAAACTGGAAGAAATTGGAATGTTGTGCACTGGACCGTTGTCAAATGGTAAAACTGTAAATAAAAAAAACTTTTACCTTTTGACTTCCTTAATGGTAGACACATGATGAAGAATACGCTTTTACGACGACATGGTGTAGTACTTAAAAAGATGAACTCCACGGTAATGGTATGAAGAAAGGAGTTTATTTGGGGGCAGTGCTCGAAGCGCAAACCGAATTCTTGGATCACATAATCTACATTTTTACGGCAGCATGGTGTAGTACTTAAACCACCTCAAACTAAAATACTTAATCCATGAAAGGCCAAAACCATCAGTTTTACCATTATATCCTCGGGCTCCGAAGCGCAAACCAAATTCTTGGATCACATAATCTACATTTCCCACATCCAATTGGGTCTAAATCTCTCTTTCCCATAGCCCAAATCCTTACGATACTTGGTCTTTGGGTCATGGACCCAGATTATGAAACAACTCGAAATAGGGTGCTACAACTATCCCCCACTTAAATTATATTTCGTCCTCAAAATGACTCCATGCTACATTCCAGGAAATTAGATTATTCCGACGATTTCTTATTGAATCCCCGATTCTTCGAAGTGGTTGAATCATACTTATAACGACCTTCCGATGCTACCACCGCAAACTTAACCTTAGCAGGACTTATAATTCATAATGCAAAACCATTTATTGATCCATTAATGGAAATAAGAACCAGTACTTCACTGCTAATTCTGAAACCCCTACAACTTTACTTGACCCAACACAAGAAGAACCATTATGAAAGACAATCACTAGGACCTCTTACTGCAGTCTGAACTGAAAGACATTCTTTCGATCCTAAATTATTCAACTGATACTCTTGGCAAGAAAAATCCTTGACCATAACTTGCTGATAAAATGAGCTCTCATATAAAAAAGGCGACTCCTAGCATGAGTCTCACCCATTTGCCAACCCGGAATATAAATCACCTCCCGGAATCCAAAGATTTACATTGCACTCTAACCTAAATCTTCCTATTCCATGGAGACCTTCCACTAAACTGTGATATCAAGTCCCCAATCGACCGCTGATACTGATAGTCTCACACAAGGTCCTACTACCAGGCTCCTATTAAGAGACTAACTGATAAGGGCTACCCTAGCCTACACATCACATGGTTACCAGTCATTGACAATAGATTCATCCCACTCTGACGTGATCTAATACCTTTCTCAAGCCAATTTCCATCGGGTCTCACCCATACTATCATAACCAAACGGGCCTCACCAACAGGTCCCACCTAGTCTCGCATAATCGAATGGGCCTCGCCCACGGGTCTTACCTAATCAAGTGTTGTACAGGAGTCAACTTTCCTCAGATCCAATGATTGTCATACCAATCAAAGAGAAAGCCCCCGGCAATACTCTCCCCCTCGACTCAGGCATGCACTAATCTTTCCTCTGCCTAACGACCACTCCTACAATGGCCTACCTCATTCTAGTAAATGCTACGATCCCCTCGCATACTTACAACACTTCCCTGACAACTTATCATCCATATGTCTGCAATGGCGACCCCGTAACCCTACACCACTCCCCCAACAGCCTATCAATTTTGTAAGTGCTACGACTGCCCTATAGTCTTGCAACACTTCCATAACTTTCGTTCAACCTTATTAATGCTACGGATGCCACGTAGTCTTACAAAACTTCCGTAACTGCCATGGACCCAACCCATGGTCTTACCATCTAACTACCAAACCAACCATAATGTTCATGAGTTGAACTCGTGTAACAACCATAAAAATTCAACAAATTTTAACTTTTCAAAAACAACCCATTTTCTCAATGTTATTACAAATGGTTTTCAATACAATTATTATCAGAGTCTTCCAAGAATCACATCATAAAACGTAATCATGAGGAGCGGTACGATCACACCTTTCCCTTGCCATGGTCTCCTGAAGAACCTAAAAAAAACATTACACCACAACTGCAAGCCCGAAAGCTTGGTGAGATACCCCCAAAATACCAACCACATATACCATACACGCATAACATGCCATAACATATCAGAACACAGAACAACCATGCACTTCGGGTCTACTGTGTGACTTGTCTGCCGCACCGACCAATAGTCCACCTAGTCCACCCTTCGAGTCTAGCCATATACATCGAGTCTGCAGTGTGATTGGTCCGCCAGCACCGGGCCTTCAATCCACTTGGTCCACTCTCTAAGTCTACAGTATGACTGGTCCGCCCGCACCGGGCCTTCAGTCGGCCTGGTCCACTCTTCGAGCCTCAGCACATCTGGTCCGCCCTCTTGGGGCCTACAGCCTATCCGGACCGCTCGCTGGGCCTTCGGGACAACCGGTCCGCCCTAGGTATCTTGGCCTACAACACAAAGCAGGACCCGCCTCAACCCAACTCCAGTCCAAACAACCATGTGCACATAAACATACAATCATATAACAATTCACAGTCCACAAGCCGATCTAGCAGATCACATAACATATCATCATCCTAACAAGCATACCTACCTAACCAGTCACTAGCATAGCATCATCCTACATAACATGATACCGACCTTAACCAGGTCTCTAACATATACCATCCTAGCTACCAGGATGCAAACATATCAAAGCAATAACATAACAACAAATACCCGGATCTCAGTCCGATAAAGGGCCGGCCTTGGTGCCTTAGACGCTGTTGATATAATGAGGATAACTCACCTTGCCACTACCGAAACTCTGAACTGAAGAAGCAGATTCTCGAATCACCGACTCACCGAAAATCCCGAACTAGCCAACATAGCACAAATAATCATTAGGCTAAGCACAATACTCTTCCAAGGGTAAATTGACCATTTTACCTTTAACTCAATCCTTCCCAACACTAGGTAAGCTCCCAAGCCCACCAATAGCCCAAAGTCCAAAGGTCCGAAGCAAAGCCCACTATTGTCCTAATTTACTAAATTGGGCCCACCACACCAAATGGGCCTAGACACATGGTCCTTAACAACTAATGGTTCCATAATACTCCATCAAATATGTCTAGTCACGGCCCAAAATCCAGCAGCCCAATAACAGCCCAATCCCTAAGGCCCAAAACGGAAAACACAACAGAGGGATTACGTTGGGCATACTCTCCTTGGTACGCTGGGCGTACACACTGATTCGCGATTGGGGATCGAGGCATTGACCCGCTACGCGGGGCGTACTCCTAAGTTACGCGGGGTGTAACTTCACTGCTCATTAAGTCCTCATAACTTCTTAATGGCTTAAGCTCTTAAGCCCAAACTTCAGATCCTTAGGCCAAATATGCCTAAGATTCATAAAGTCTCAAACTTTATCACTTGGGACGTCCATAAAGCTCTTAATCCATTAAGACCTACTTATCTCACACATGGAACAACCCCAGCCCTTGGGACCTCATTTTTCTCACTCAAGACCTCTCCAAAGGTCTGAAAGGACAGATAATCTCGACCAACTCAAAACATGCATCAAGATAAGGACTTTTGGGACAAGAATGATGCCAAAACTTCACAACACTTAGATCTATGCAATATAAATGACAAGCAAGAAGCTATATACCTCAGATAGGCTCCAAAGGATCATATCTTTCCAGATCTATAAGCTCCAGCTACTCAACTCCTTCTTTGACAACTTCCTCTTTCTTCTTCTAGCCTCTCCATTGCCAAAATGAGCTTTCCAAGGCCAAACACACCCAACAATGGAGGTGAAACGACTATCTAGGGTTTATGGGGTTAAGAGAGAGCTTATGGAGGCTAGGGTAAGAACCAACATGTTCCTTATATAGTGGTTGACCCTAATTTTAGGGTTTTAGAACTCTCAGAGTACGCTGGGCGTACCTCTAGTACGTTGGGCGTACTCAACCTTGCAGCCGCGTCCAATTACGCTCTTACGCTGGGCTTAATCCCAGCTTACGCTGGGTGTACTCGGCGTGTCCCAACTTTCATATTTAGCCCTGTCATCCACTTTTCCCACAAAAGGACCAAAATACCATTCCTCTAAAATCTCCTGGACTCACAAATAAGTACTTTTAGGAACGGGGTGTTACAATTCTCCCCCACTTAAATTAGGCTTCACCCTCGAAGCCTGCGACAACTCGACTCCAGAACTTCTCCCGCAACGCACCACCTGGCATTAACCAAAACCGGTTCCTTAAGACACAACCATTGAAATCCGAAACTCAACCTTTCCCTTTTCTTGCGGTGTTCTGGCCACCGCCTCAAGCCGGCCACCGGCTTCAGCCTTTGATAACCACACTTATCAGATTCTACACTTATCAACTGAGTACCACTCCATGGCACTTTTCTCGATCCTGATCACAACAATCACTTGACTCTTACGAGCTAGATATAATCCCGAACCACCGAGTTCCCGATCCGAGTCCAACTCTATCCATTCCATGCTGACAGAATGACACATTCTTCAGCCTCAGAGCAACTCCCATGAGTTCTCCTCTTGCAATCGCATGCACATGCTGCACTAGCTCTAGCACCCTCGGGTTGGGAAAACCCGTCACACTGACGACACCTCCAAACTTCCCCCGGGATGAATTACCACTACATACACAATTCCTTGATCAGAATCAAACTGGGAATCCAAGACTCCATCCCTGCACCCCTTCCGAGCCTCTTGGCTCTACACTCGCAGAATCCCTTCCGCGACCTCAGCAGTCATCCAATCCGGATGTGATTCCATACCACTGCCGCAATCACGCTGCTCAAAGACCATAATTGGATCACTCCAATCATAACTCTGCACTGCCGCTTTCACTTTCGTGAATTTACACTCCCCCTCGAAGCTACATTCCTCTCTCTTTCCTTACTAAGGAAATCCACTTAGCTGCATTGTCACTGCGAAAAGCGCCACGGTGCTCGCCCAATGCTACACCACTCCCTTATAGCATAACCGCTATCCATGCAACACACATGCTCCGAATCTGCTCGCAAGGACTCTCGAGTCCATGCACCATCTCCACTAATCAAGATCAATACCCGGGGCCAGACCTTCTAATCCTAACACATCGCGACATACTCAACCCATTTCCTTGAACCGGTCTAACAATACTTGCAGAGTCTTCAGCATCACTGGACCGGCTTACCAGGCCTTCAGCCAATCTGGACCACTCTCAGAACCTTCAGCCAATCTGGACCGCCCTCCCGGGCCTTCAGTCTGGCTGAACCGTCCTCCGAGCCTTTGGCCTAACTGGTACGCCTACCGGCCTTCAGTCTATCCGGACCGCTCAACTAGCATTTATCATTCTGAGTTATCTCTCTGGGAAATCCTCCCATGTATACTGTTCTAGCCCTCTAGGGGTTCCGAACTCTATCTCCATCATACATACTCAATCCCGGCCTGATCCCAGGCCCTCCACAATCAAATACCCTTGGTCTGTATCTCGCCCCGCATGCCAGCCACTTACTCATACCAGCCTACGCTCTTGGCTGACAGAAACACTACTGAATCCCAAACAGCTAAACAACCTCACATGCTCATCGATCTTCCGGAGAATTTTCCAATTCTCCCCCACTTATAGCACTGACTATTAATCACCGGTCATTATCACCGACCTCCCTCAACCACCTTACACCACACAAACACTTATACGCGAACTGATCCCCACTAGCACGAGCAACCTTCACAAAATCACATAACAACACTGATCATCCCGAGCTCGAAAGAAACTCAATCTACAGCTAACCACTCCTCAGAATGCAGATGCTACCCAACATTCAAACCAGACGCCAGATTTCCACTAATAACCCCCATGAATGATAACCAACGAAATTCCCAATACTAAACCCATAGCCATACCAATCCCTCAAAGAAAAAAGAATACCATACCGAAAACCACACAACGAGACTAGCAGATAAACAATACTCCACAATAATCACAAGATAACAAGATATCAAGAAAGAAACATACCCGCAGCTGCATCCGGCACTGCTCTGACCTCCTCTGCTGCAAGCTGAAAAGCACGACCCTGAGCCCTTGGGGGCTCCGCTCCACCCTGACCTCCGCCCGTGATCCTCAAAGTGGCCGGTGTTGGAGCCTGCACCGGTCCTGCAGCAAATTGTCGATAGTTGACCCTCAAGTGCCCAACCTGATGACAATGATAACAAATCCTCAAATCCCTAACCGGTGCTGACTGCCGACAATCCCTCGCATAATGCCCCTCCTTTACGCACTTGCGGCAAGCACCACCGGACCTACAAACTCCGGTGTGACCCTTCCCACACTTTCTACAAGTGTGGCTGCTCTGATCTCCTACCCTAGAATCAATCATCTTGGACCATTTCGACGCCGGCTGCGACTGCACCGGAGCCTGCCTCAGCTCTCGCAACTGCAACTCAATCTCTAACTCACGCCGCCAGGCGGCCTCCTGCAACTCCAAGAAAGTCTCGCACCTCTGCCTAGACACAAACTGTCTGATATCCCTCTTAGGCATAGTCAGATATCAGGACATCTGAGTTTGCTCCGAAGCGAACTCAGGGCAAAACATCGCCCTCTCAGTGAACAACCTGGTGATCTCCGTCACCGACACCGAATCCTGCTTCAGCTCAAGGAACTCCTGAGCTAATCTCTCCCTCTCAACCCGCGGAACATAACGAGTGCAGAACATTTCTCTGAATTGATCCCATGAAACCGCAGCCCTCTGCGCATCTGAATATGACCCCGTGGTCAATCTCCACCAATCCTTCGCCCCGAGCCTCAACACGTTCAGAGCACACTTCACCCTCTGATCAGCAAGGCATGAACACGTGAAGAAACACCCCTCCACGTACGACAACCATCTCATAGCAACAATCGGGTCCTGAACTCCATCAAAGGTAGGAGGCTTCGTATTATCGAAGTCCCGATACTAAAAACCTCGACCAGCTCCTCCCCCTGTCGCTGCTATAGCCGATGTAGCCGCCGCGGCAGCTGTCTCAGTGAGAGCCGCATAGCGCTCATCAAAATACTCAACCATGGCGGTCTTGATCGACCCAAACAGTTCCGGCAGCTCGGGCCGGAACCTCGGGTGGTACCGACCCACCCTGACCGTCCTCTCCGGCTCCTGATCCTGACCGGATCCGCTCCGAGCATGCCTCGTGACCACCATACTGAAAAACATCACAAAATCTCAGACACTTCCCACTATCCCGGGAATCAACTCTCAACCCAACCCTAGAGGTCATGGTTTCCCTAATACGCTTATGGGTCCTGTGCTTTCAGTAGTACGGGCCCAGAATACCTTCCACACCTACCCATATTTGTATGATGTACTACAACATCACCCTAGTGAAAAGATACATAATAAACGCTTAATCCTCACTCCTAGAGGAACACCGGAAATCTCCCATAGAGGACCCTAGGCTAGTAGGCATCATAAATCAGGCAACACTTATCATGAAACCCTGAAGATCTCTAGCCTAGTACTAGCATGCTGCTCTATCAAAGCTCAAAAACAAATATCATGTATGGTATTTTGGGGTTACTTACTAGCTCCGGCTGATCGTACCTCCGCGTCCTCCTTTTACTCATTTTGAAAACCATTTTAAATTCTCTTTTAAAAACTCTCCCTAATTTGAGACTGGATTCACACGAATGTTCCTCCAATTCACTCAAACCAAGGCTCTGATACCAACTTGTAACAACCATAAAAATTCACCAATTTTTAACTTTTCAAAAACAACCCATTTTATCAATGTTATTACAAAAAGGTTTTCAATACAATTATTATCAAAGTCTTCCCAGAATCACATCATAAAACGTAATCATGAGGAGCGGTACGATCACGCCTTTTCCTTGCCACGGTCTCCTGAAGAACCAGAAAAAAAACATTAAACCACAACTGTAAGCCCGAAAGCTTAGTGAGATACCCCCAAAATACCAACCACATATACCATACACGCATAACATGCCATAACATATCAGAACACAGAACAGCCATGCACTTTGGGTCTACTGTGTGACTGGTCCGCCGCACCGGCCAACAGTCCACCTGGTCCACACTCCGAGTCTAGCCATATACATCGAGTCTGCAGTGTGATTGGTCCGCCCGCACTAGGCCTTCAATCCACCTGGTCCACTCTCTGAGTCTACAGTATGACTGGTCCGCCCGCACCGGGCCTTTAGTCGGCCTGGTCCACTCTCCGAGCCTTGGCACGTCTGGTCCGCCCTCGTGGGGCCTACAACCTATCCGGACCGCTCGCTGGGACTTCGAGACAATTGGTCCGCCCTGGGTATCTTGGCCTACAACACAAAGTAGGACCCGCCTCAACCCAACTCCAGTACAAACAACCATGTGCACATAAACATACAATCATATAACAATTCACAGTCCACAAGCTGATCAAACAGATCATATAACATATCATCATCCTAACTAGGATACCGACCTAACCGGTCACTAGCATAGCATCATCCTACATAACAGGATACCGACCTTAACCAGGTCTCTAAGTTATACCATCCTAGCTACCAGGATGCAAACATATCAAAGCAATAACATAACAACAAATACACGGATCTCAATCTGATAAAGGGCCGGCCTTGGTGCCTTAGACCCTGTTGATATAGTGAGGATAACTCACCTTGCCACTGCCGAAACTCTGAACTGAAGAAGCAGATTCTCGAATCACCGACTCACCAAAAATCCCGAACTAGCTAACATAGCACAAATAATCATTAGGCTAAGCACAATACTCTTCCAAGGGTAAATTGACCATTTTACCTTTAACTTAATCCGGCCCAACACTAGGTAAGCTCCCAAGCCCACCAATAGCCCAAAGTCCAAAGCTTTGAAGCAAAGCCCACTATTGGCCCAATTTACTAAATTGGGCCCACCACACCAAATGGGCCTAGACACATGGTCCATAACAACTAATGGCTCCATAACTCCATCCAATATGTCCAGTCACGGCCCAAAATCCAGCAGCCCAATAGCAGCCCAATCCCTAAGGCCCAAAACGGAAAACCCAACAGAGGGAGTATGTTGGGCGTACCCTCCTTGGTACGTTGGGCGTACACACTGATTCGCGGTTGGGGATCGAGGCATTGACCCGCTACGCGGGGCGTAACTTCGCTGCTCATTAAGTCCTCATAACTTCTTAATGGCTTAAGCTCTTAAGCCCAAACTTCAGATCCTTAGGCCAAATATGCCTAAGATTCATAAAGTCTCAAACTTTATCACTTAGGACGTCCATAAATCTCTTAATCCAAGGTCTTAATCCATTAAGACCTACTTATCTCACACATGGAACATCCCCAGCCCTTGGGACCTCATTTTTCTCACTCAAGACCTCTCCAAAGGTCTGAAAGGATAGATAATCTCGACCAACTCAAAACATGCATCAAGATAAGGACTTTTGGGACAAGAATGATGCCAAAACTTCACAACACTTAGATCTATGCAATATAAATGACATGCAAGAAGCTTTATACCTCAGATAGGCTCCAAAGGATCATATCTTTCCAGATCTATAAGCTCCAGCTACTCAACTCCTTCTTTGACAACTTCCTCTTTCTTCTTCTAGCCTCTCCTTTGCCAAAATGAGCTTTCCAAGGCCAAACACACCCAACAATGGAGGTGGAATGGCTATCTTGGGTTTCTGGGGTTAAGAGAGAGCTTATGGAGGCTAGGGTAAGAACCAACATGTTCCTTATATAGTGGCTGACCCTAATTTTAGGGTTTTAGAACTCTGAGAGTACGTTGGGCGTACCTCTAGTACGCTGGGCGTACTCAACCTTGCACCCGCGTCCAATTACGCTCTTACGTTGGGCGTACTTGGCGTGTCCCAACTTTCATATTTGGCCCTCTCTTCCACTTTTCCCACAAAAGGACCAAAATACCCTTCTTCTAAAATCTCGGGGACTCACAATAAGTACTTTTAGGAATGGGGCGTTACAACTTGCATCTGACTATACCCAAATAAGGTTTTTGGGTCATGCTCCAAACCCCAAAGCCTTCATTAGACAAGAACAGGCAAGGAGGCTTTAACACAACCCTCAACCTGGATCTAATCACACTTCTACCATGCGTTATGACGAATGCACCAACCTATCACTGGAAGTTTCTGAATCTCTAACCTTATAAAACCACAATCCAAACTTCCACTTAGACCAACTTCCCACTTGACTAGGATGTGGAAATCCTCCTGGTTCTGCACCTGATTCTATACTCTGAAATCCAAACATTTCCCCCACTTGGATCTACCTACACCTCGCCAACCTTACTAAAAACAACGAATAATGAATTCCCTTTCCGTAGCTGACTGATCACCAAACTAACACCCCACTTACCGAAGGGTCTATGCATACTAACCATATTCACCTGATACAGTTTGGAAATTTCTTGACACTTCCAATATCTAAAGAAACCCATATGGTCACCATCGTTATTTACTTGCTACCACTCCTTCCCTAGAAACGGTAGCAATCAGAACCAAAAGTCCTTCCCTAAACGAACTCTATCCCTGTTAAGGGATGCAACACTTATAAACTATAACTTTGTTGCTAAACTAATCACTCTAATCTGACTACTGATCTTCCAATAGATACCCCTTATTTGTTTCCATCAATGGTCCACAACAATCTACATGACCATCTAAATCCAGCTCGACAAGATGTGCCCCACTCTTAACTCCCGCCATGCAAAAATGGCATATATCAATCCTTGATAGAATCAACCAAGCAATAACAAAGAGCTAGACCAAAGATAATGCCTCACACATTCAAGCACATTATTCAAAAGCACATAAATATACAAATAATAAGGCATAAAGAAAGGAAAATATAACATACCTACTATAGTATCTGATGAAACTTTGGCCTCCCTTGATTGAAGCTGCAATGCTTAGTTCCTCACTAACGGGGCTTCGCTCAACTCTCACGACCATCAGTGATCCTAAAAGTAACTGAGCAGGTGCACTCACTGCTCCATCCATCAACCTCGGACAATTGGCCTTCTTGTGGCCTACCTGATTGTAGTGAAAACACATTGGACCTTATCCACGGGGGCAATCCTTATTCAAATGAACCATCAGACCATAACTGAACACCCCTTTCCTGTCTCTCGACAGCTACCTTCATGGGTCCTCCTATAGTTGGAACAATGGCCCCGAACCTGATGGCCTCCAAAACGCGGTTAATGAGTCTTGGGCCGTTTTGTCTGTCCCACTACGATCTGAATCTGCTTTGGCTTCCTCTTCGAGAGGTGCTCCAAATCACTCTCCCACTCTCGAATACTAGCCATCATGTACTCCAAATCACTCTTCTGGAGGTAGCTTGTCTTCTTCATTTCTTCATTTGCGGCGTATCGTGAGGCCAAAAGAGCCCTCTACCTAAACTTGGCGGTGATCTCTGCCACCGTCTCATTCATCTGGCAATGGTCCTGAAACTCCCTCGCTAACTGTTGCACCTCAACGGAAAACTCCGCCCTAATTTGGTAACAACTCATCCCAAGTCATCGTCCCAATGGATTCGCCTCTCAAAGCGAAATCTACCTCCTCTCACCAATCTGGGGCTCCGTCCCTCAAACGAGAAGATGCAAATCCCACATTCACCCCTCAGGGAAAAAGCTTGCTCGCTGAACATTTTCCATGTTAGAGATCCATCGACGTCTAATGATGGGTTCCTTCGTCCCAAGGAACTCTGGATCTCTACAATCCTTGAACTCCTAAAATGAGTGAGTCCGCACTCCTAACTGTCCTGCCGCAATCTAGACCTGGAATTCCCCGTGTAGCTCAGCCAAAAACTCTATAACGCAGTGCGATACGTGTCCAGACACACTTGCATAATCTCCATGATCCCCTCCTTGAACATACCAAATATCACAAGAGTCTGACCCCAAATACCATAGCATATATCTAACAAGATAAACGCTCACATCCGTTCATCAATCGGCTCAACATCAACACCTTTTCCTAAACCAGAACCAGAACCTTCTCCACGAATGCTCATCACCATTCTAAGTATCAAACAAACAATAATCTGAACACACTTAAAGATCCTTACCCGACAGGCTTCCTAGATTCTTCGTGACACCCCTCGATTCGAGTACGGATCATGTGCTTTCAGTAGTATGGGCCCAATACTACCTTCCACACTTATCCATGCTTTCCTCAAAAGTTTTCATTAATCTTTTATTTCACCTTCTCAAATATGTATTCTAAGTAATTGCTAAACAATGCAACCAACCCACTAAAGCACTTCCTACGCTCTCCTAAGTTCTTGACCTCACCCTGCCATCAGTTGCTGAAGAACTCCCACTAATGTTAGGTAAGTACTACATTAATGCAATCACATGCAACAAAGCTTAGATAATCCTTCTGGTAAAAGACTCAAACCCTACAACGGTTAGACTCAGACAAGAGTTGCACAATAGAGCCAAATTCGTCACTTTGAGATTATTTAACCTTTGCAACATGTGACTTAAAATATTCACTCAATAGTTAACTCACATCACTATGGGTTCCAAAAAACACAAAGGAAGCAATATATTTGCATCAGCAAACTAACCAACGCATCACCTAATTAGGTCATTCTATCCTAATCACCTGAAATCCATACTAGGATGTCATTCTAAAAGTTCAAACAATAGGCATATAAAGGCATCTCTCCTAATCGTGAAATCCTAATCATATCCTTAGCCCTATTCTTGCATGCAATTCTCATAACATATATCATAACAAACATGTATGGGTATTCTTGGAATCACTTGCTTGAGCTCGGCTGATTGCACACATCACAACCCCTTTTTCGAAATAAAAATATTTTTGAGAATTTGTTTTTCTTTCAAAACATTAGCAATTCCTCAGTTTGAGTTTAGTCACACCCGAGAGTGTGCCTAAATCTCTCAAACCAAGGCTTTGATACCAACTTGTAACGTCCCAGAAATTATAAGGTAAAAATTTAATTTTTATTCAACCAGAAACACCAATTATCATTTTTCCAATCATTCAAAAGAATATCATAATTAAAATAGCTATCATAATACAATCCCAAAATCATCAAGTTGCGGAAACATGGGTGAATGCTCTACAATCAAGTCGGGCCCTTCCCTTTTGAACCGAAAGTACCTAAAACCATAACCATAAAAACTGTAAGCACAAAGCTTAGTGAGTTTCCGAAAATACCACACACCATACATATCAAATAAACATCAGGCCCTACGTGACATTCATTTTATGCCCCTCACAACACAATCATCAAGCCCCACTAGGCAATGGGCCCCTCCAGGTATACACACAAACACATAAAACACATGCAAGATTCACACAGACAGATAGCATCCAAATAAAAATAATCCATGGTCCGGTGTTGGTGCCTTCGACCCGCCAAACACTAGGAGGAGACTCACCTTAGTCCCAGATAACTGAACATATGCGTTGCTGCTACCGGAATCCTCACACTGAGCACAACAAAAACATCCCTAATCAATATTTAAGGTAATTTCCCAAAATCCAAGATCCAAACCATATCCCGTCCTTCGAATGGGTAAAAGACCATTTTACCCTTCCCATATCTGACCCAATAACCCATAGATCGAAATCCAAAAATACCCAAGGCCCAAAAAGGCCTAAAAGAAGATATTTGGCGTATGCCCCACATACGACCCACTGAGGCACAAGGTACAACTCGATAATGCTCAAGGATGAGGATTTCATTCATTACGTTGAGCGTACACATATGTACGCCCATCGTTCCCATAAGGCGACCAAAACTTTCATTAATCACTTAATGCTTAAGACGAAAACATCCAAACTCACATCTAACCTCCAAAAAGGTCTTAACCCATTAAGTTGCCAACTTTACTTCTTTGCATATCTTAATGGGACCCAAGACCCGTTTTAATCCAAGTAAACTGATAATATGAACACAACTTAAGCATGATTCATCAAAACCCATCAAGGGGACATTTTTATGCACCAATAACCTTAGAAATGCCAAGATCTAACATTTTAAGCTCCTGGAGTAGCTCATACTTACAAGGATCACAAAAGGGATCATAACAAACCCAAAACAAGCCCTAGACTATATCTAAGATACAAAGTCATCAAGTTAGAAACTTTATACCTCTTGGAACTTGATGAAGATGATTAGAACTTGGATCCACAAGCTCCAAGCCAAGCAATTCATCTAACAATATCTATTCTTCTCTAACTTCCACTAAGAAAAGACTCTAAGGCTTGAAATTAGCACAAGAGAGGATATGGCTTCGAACATAGGATTAAATAGGAGGGAGGCTGATGATAAGAGGGTTTGAGAATGAGTTAAGGCCTTTAAAAAGGGTCCCAGACCCTATATTAGGGTTTGAGACTGAGTCGCGAACACCCAATGTACATCTGGTACGCCCAATGTTCGTGAAGGAGCCTTCGAGATCACTCTATCCATGTACGCCCAACGTACAGTCCTTATATGCCCAGTAGACATGGAATGCTCTTAACTGATTAATCTTTCGATGGCCATTACGTTTGCATCCCAACTCCGTTTTCAACGATCTTTATATCTGCATAAAGGTAATAAGGAGCTTTACAACCTTATCTAATTACATTTGACTTAAAACACCTCGAACTAAAATCCTTAATGTATGAAAAGCCCGAACCATCACTTTTACCATTATACCCTCGATCTCCGTAGCGCAAACTGAACTCTTCGATCACATAATCTACATTACCAACATCTAATTGGGTCTAAATCTCGCTTTCCAAAATCCCGAAGCATTACGATACTTGATCTTCAGTTCACGACCCCAAATTATGAAACGACTCGAAATAGGGTATTACATAATCATTCCAATTTATCGAAGATAGATAAATAACTAATTTTTTTAGTTGACAATCCATAACCAAATCAGAATAACAAAAAATAGTAATCAAAATTATGGAAGCCTCCAAAGAAGTTCCATGGATGAGATACAATCAAACATTGGCCTCCTCATTTACCATCAGAACAACCTGAAAACAATTATACTTAACGAGTAAGCACAAAGCTTACTTAGATTTCCAAAATATTACATACCTGCAATGATAACCATACATATCAATAATGGACCTATGCTCTTTCTTCGTCATCCCTTGGGTCTCTTTATCTCACGGCTACATGTCGGTCATGATGGGTTTTGAGCATAACAACAATCCTATGATATACATGCAACCCTAATTGCTTTGGATCTACGTTTTTATCTATTGAACATACAACTATGAATACCAAGGCAATAACCCTATGAGCTAGCATACACAATTCTAAAATCACATATGATTAGGGTTAGGAACTTTACATTACTTGATATGTAGTAATAACAAGAACAATCCTTCATGATCTTGACTTCTGAAAGCCTAGTGCCCCAAGTGTTGCACTTCTAATGGAGTAACAAACACCCAATGTAAGAGGAATGCCTTAGGAGAGAAGGATTTCGGCCACCTTAGGTTTTCATAAAGCATGGGGCGAAAATCCTTAATATTGGGGTCTATTTATACTTGTGGCTGCTAGGGTTTTAGGTTGAAACCCTAATATAACTGCTTAGGCCTTAAGAAGCCCATGGACACCTTCTAGAATACCCCTTGGATGAATTCTTCATTGGCTTCCCATAAAACTCGTCCAACCTTATTCCAGGGTGATCCATCAACCCAATTGCAACTATCAGTGAGTTGCAATATCAGTCCCCAATTATTTAATCAATATCTTTTGACCATTAAATTAATTCCAAATTAATTACTGATCAATACTAATTAAATAATATGATTTCTGTCACACCCCGGTCGTCGGCGGAAACACCAGGTAGTGTAACGTCATTTTTCATATCACAGTTATATAACATACATTGAACAATACTTAAAGAAAATACATACCTTTATTGATGATTGAAAGTTACATTATTGTTTTCCTAGTATTTATTACATAATATCCGACTAGGACATACTTCTAAATGAACATAAAGATACTTGTAAAACTTCTCCTGTTCGAATACATTCCAGCTTTTCAAATTCCTGAAAACACATCCATTTTAAAATACGTCAACATAAAGTTGGTGAGTCCACAGGTTTTGACTCCGTAAACTAATACGTTTTTACACATTCAAAAGTATAGTTTTGAAAGTATCATTTTGACTCTCCAACATTAGGTATAATAGTATACTTATCATTTAAGTGTTATTCCTAAACATTTCTTAATCTTAAGGTATAAGTAGGGGAAACTTATACTTAACATTAATACTTGTATACGACAAGGTATAATGTTTCTACAATTTGCTACCATGAGCCTATAACCCCTACTATGACATAATACCTCTAATAGAACAATACACTCATGATTTACCATGAGAAAAAATACACTCATGATTTAACATGAGAAACAACACCGTACGCTTCATCGACGTCGGAATAATAACAAATAAAAGGATAGTTCATCACTTGTTTTTGGTTGACTGTAGCTAAAAGTCACAAGTGGGGTGGTTAGCCCGTATACTAATTATACACGACTTCCTCGCTCACACGGGATTAACGGTTACAGTTCAGAGGATTTCCATTAAGATCCCCAATCTTAGTTGATGAATACAATTACTCATGTAGACTTTGACAGTTTTCCTATAGCTATAATAACAAAAGAATCTGTATGTCTAAAACCTTAAGTTACTAGACTATGCTTTTAAACATTACACCGAACTTCATAATATTTAGGCAGTATAACAGCTATATCTTGAAGTAAAAACCAGGTTTTATCTTGACCTAAAACCAATAATAACAACATATAACGTTTCTATTTTTATCTTGACATAAAAATATCAATAACAATACCAAGTTTTATCTTGACATGAAACTAAAAATAACAACATATAACATATCCAGTTTTATCTTGACATAAAACTAATAATAACAACATATAACATATCTAGTTTTGTCTTGACATAAAACTATTAATAGCAACATATAACATATTTGGTTTTATCTTGACAACATATAACATATCTAGTTTTATCTTGACATAAAACTATTAATTGTAACATACTATATAACTTAACATTTAGAACTTTCGAATATTACTTCGGTATTATATCGCACACAACATATATGTAGAATCTTAAGTATAACTCAATCTCTACATTAGTAAATTAACATACTGATAAGTTAATAATAGTTGTATGTATTCAAAATGTTATATTTAGAAAAATCATATCTTGATTATCATAACTATATACTATCATATAGACATAATAATAACATATATACAATAACTAGCATGTGTTTTTCCCCGAAATATTAGAAAGTGGGGCCGTGAAACTCACCCTAGTAGCGTGATTTTATGTTATCTAAGCAAAACGATCAGCGTGCGAGATCGTCGGGGCTCGGGATGCAAGATAGCCTCAGCAAAGGAGAGAAAGGGAAGAAGTTTTGGTGAAAGAATGGCTGAAGTCGGACCTGCTATTTATAGTATGGATTTTGGACCCCCCACGTCATGGGTTTTGGACCCCCACGTCGTGACTTAGGTGATGGGTTTGATCCATAAGAACTTTCCTAAGTGCACATGCAAACCCTAAAGCTTGGATCTAGGTTTCTCTAATTGAACATGCAATGTATCCAAGACTTTCATTCATAGATCTAGTGTAAACAAACAATTCATAACATATAAAATCGGATCTAGAAGAATACCTTGAGTTGCTTGCTTGAAACTTCTTGTTCTTGGAGCTTAAAGTCACAATTGCCACTCCTATAATGGCTTAAAAACACCAACTATCAAGAAGATGATTTGAGAGAGAGAGAGAGAGAGAAAGAGAGAGGAGAGAAATCGGCCCTAGGGTTTCTTTAATCAAAGAGTGGTCGATTTCCTCAACCCTTAAGGCCTATTTATACTATGAGCTCCTAGGGTTTCACCCTAAACCTTAATTGGATAACATAGCCTCTAAGCAATCCAAAGATCCTTCTACATGATAACCTATGACGATTTAAGATATCTATATCCTAAAAATCATCCCCCCTTATTATCCATAAGGATTCATAGCCCAAAACACAACTATCATACATTTGACAGTTTAAGCCCCTTTATTTAATTAATCACTTTAAGTCACCAAATTAAATCCTAATTAATCTATGACTTATATTAATCAAATAATATTATTATTCTTTTAACATATTATTCTTATAATACATTAATAATAATATCTCTTCTTCTCTATATAAACCATCCTGTCAAGTTGCTATGCTGAAGGCAACCCAAAAGGACCATGCACAACCGGATCAAATACTTACCAAATATAGTTACAGCCTTAGACACTAATCCAACAGTATCCCACTTGGATAAGTATAGTAACTATATAAATGCAAACACAATCCGATTAGCAATCATAGCTCTCAAAGACGCTGTCAACTCTGATCTTATCGGTATCCTGTCCTTTATACGGGATCGTACAGTCCTCTGTTTTGATATCGTGCAGACAATCTCATGAAACATTGTCATACTTATTGTCTTGCAGTTAGTTTCTCGATCTCAGATTTATTTGACATAGAACTTATTTGAACACATCAATTCAGTCGTGACCGGGCCCGACACATAAGTCAAATCAAATCATCGAGAGGCCGTGATATCGCTTTTACCCTCTTAGGATAAAAGTAATAGATAAACTTCGACTTATATGCATTTACTTATTCACTAATCAACTATACACAACAATGTGTTTTATGACATCAATTTACTGATGCGGTGTCGCATTATAAATGTACAACCAATTAGTAAACAATAAACCATATATCTTGGTTTTAAGACCATATGATATTATCGTCTTGCGATCACTTGCGGTACATTCCATAAAGTTATTCCAGCAAGCGCGGGTTTATTCCAATGCTCAAAATTTTTTCATAAGCAATAATGAACGTTGCAACAAACCTTTGCTATGTCTAATACCATTTAGACAATCTACACACCAATTCATGACAATCTTCATTCATACGTACTTCCAACATATGAACGATTGTGGACTATTTGAATAATTCGATTATCCTTAATAAACTCAGTTATTCTGGAAGTCAAAACATGCAAAGTGAAACAATAGTTAAACAATTAACATAAGATAGTAGCTTTACTCATAAATAATACTCCTTTATTTAATCATCAAATGTCAATTACATTTATCTATTACATGTTTCCAAAACTATCTAATCTAAACTAATATCGTCTCTCAGCCCAATGATCCTAGCGTGCTGCAAATGCTTAACCCTACTTAGTCCCATCATAAGCGGATCTGTTGGGTTATCCTCGTACAATACCCTCTTTACTATGAGGTGTCATTCTTCTACTCGATGTCTTATAAAGTGATATTTTATGTCGATATGCCGAGATCTACCATGATCCCTCGGTTCCTTGGTCAAGGCAACCGCTCCTTCATTATCACAGAAAATTTCCATAGGCTCCTTTATGGCAGGCACAACTCCAAGATCACCAATGAAGTTCTTCAACCACATTGCCTCCTTTGATGCTTTGCTCGCCGCAATGTACTCTGCTTCACACGTTGAATCAGCTACAGTTTCTTGCTTGGAACTTTTCAACGTCACTGCTCCTCCATTAAGGGTAAAGACCTAGCCCGACTGCGAATGATAATCGTCTCTGTCGGTCTGGAAGCTGGCATCACTATACCCTCGCACCTTTAATTCATCACTCCCTCCCAGGACTAAAAACCATTCCTTGGTCCTCCAAAGGTACTTAAGGATATTCTTGACCGCAATCCAATGAGCCTTGCCAGGGTTCCCTTGATATCTACTGACCATGCTCAAAGCAAAGGCCACATCAGGGCGAGTACAAGTCATAGCGTACATGATTGAGCCAACCACGGAAGCGTAGGGTACTCAGCTCATCTCAGCTATCTCAGCTTCTGTACTCAGAATTTTAGTCTTACTTAATTTAAAATTACTCTGTATCGGTAGTTCTCACTTCTTCGAGTTTTTAATACTAAAACGTTTTAGTACTTTATCCAAGTAAGTATTCTGACTAAGTCCTATTAGTCTCTTACTTCATTCTCTCACTATCCTTATTCCCAAAATATAGGAAGCCTCTCCGAGGTCCTTCATAGCGAAGCACCTCCCGAGCCAGGACTTAACCTCCTGCAAAGTCGGGACGTCGTTTCCTATGAGCAGTATGTCATCGACATACAAAACGAGGAAGCTTACTATACTCCTACTGGCCTTGACATATACACATGATTCATCTTCACTTCGTACAAATCCAAACTCTTTGACTTTCTCATCGAAGCAAAGATTCCATCTGCGAGATGCTTACTTAAGTCCATAAATAGACTTTTCAAGCTTGCACACTCTATTGGGATGCTTCGGATCGACAAAACCCTTTGGCTGACCCATGTAAACATCCTCAGCCAACTTCACATTAAGGAAAGCGGTCTTGACATCCATCTTTCATATCTCATAATCATGAAATGCAGCAATGACTAGCATCACACTAATAGACTTTATCTTAGCAACTGGTGAGAAGGTCTCATCATAGTCAACTCCGGGAGTTTGAGTAAAGCCCTTCGCCACGAATCGTGCCTTATACATGTACACATTCCCATCCACATCGTTCTTCTTCTTGAAGATCCATTTGCACCCAACCGTCTTACGTTCGGGTACATTGTCAACCAAATTCCAAACTTGGTTGTCATACATGGACTGAATCTCACTGTCTATCGCCTCTTTCCATTTTACAGACTCTGGGCCTGCCATGGCTTCCTTATAGCTATTAGGTTCATCTAGATTTATTAGTGTACCATCACTAATATACGTGTCCCCTTTGGTAGTAATATGAAAACCATAAAACTGGGGTTGAACTCTAACTCTTCCGGAACGTCTAAGAGGTAAGGACTCGTCAATCGGTTCAACCAGAGTTTCCTCCTCAGGTTGAGCGCCATGGTTATAGGTTCCTTCATCGCTCGAATCTTGAATATCTTCAAGATCGATTTGCCTCCTACTATCCCCTTGGCTTATGAGTTCTCGCTCTCAGAAAACCCCTCTCCTTGCCACAAAGACAGCATTGTCACTCAGTCTATAGAAGAGATATCCAAAGGATTTCTGCGGGTAGCCGATGAAAATACATCGCTCACTACGAGGTTCGAGCTTGTCATGAGTTTCTAGTGTTACGAAAACTTCACAGCCCCAAACCTTGATGTGCGCCAACGAGGGAGCTTTCCCTGTCCACATCTCGTGAGGTGTTTTGGCAACCTTCTTTGTAGGGACTCGGTTAAGGATATGGGCGGCAGTCTCTAAGGCATACCCCCAGAATGAGATAGGTAGTGAAGCACGACTCATCATAGAACGAACCATGTCTAACAGGGTTTGATTATGCCTTTCTGCCACACCATTCAACTGCGGTGTCCTAGGTGGCATCAATTACGAAACTATTCTGCACTCTTTGAGATAGTCGTGGAATTCAAGACTTAGGTACTCTCCTCCTCGATCGGATTGAAGCATCTTGATTTTCCTGCCGAATTGATTCTCCACTTCGTGCTTGAACTCTTTGAACTTTTCAAACGTTTCTGACTTGTGCTTGATTAAGTAAATATACCCATATCTACTATAATCATCGGTGAAAGTCATGTAGAAGCGGTTCCCATCCTTTGTGGTGTATCTAAAGGGCCCATCCACGTCGTTATGTATGAGATCAAACAACAAATAATTTAAATCAAGCAATTAATTTCATAACTATCAATATTTGATTTATTTAATATTACTTGCAAGATAATTATCCAATTTAATCCAAATAATCAATCATTATCATATAAAGAAATTATTATTCATTCAAATGGTAATTATCTTTTGTTTTGTCAAGAATATACTCATATATATCATAAAATTTGGATATTGATCACCCAAAGCAGTTAAGGCAAGTACCACAATGGACTCGCCGATTTGGTGCTACTCGCCGAGTCCACTATTGAACTCGCCGAGTTCACTAGGTAGATCCACAAATATCGAATTTTCAAGCAACAATCAATCAACCAATGCATCAATTCAATAGAAACCAATCAAGGCTCTGATACCACTGATGGGTTTGATCCATAAGAACTTTCCTAAGTGCACATGCAAACCCTAAAGCTTGGATCTAGGTTTCTCTAATTTAACATGCAATGTATCCAAGACTTTCATTCATAGATCTAGTGTAAACAAACAATTCATAACATATAAAATTGGATCTAGAAGAATACCTTGAGTTTCTTGCTTGAAACTTCTTGTTCCTTGAGCTTAGAGTCACAATTGTCCCTCCTCTAATGGCTTACAAACACCAACTAGCAAGAAGACGATTTGTGAGAGAGAGAGAGGAGAGAAATCGGCCCTAGGGTTTCTTTAATCAAAGAGTGGTTGATTTCCTCAACCCTTAAGGCCTATTTATACTATGAGCTCCTAGGGTTTCACCCTAAACCCTAATTTGATAACTTAGCCTCTAAGCAATCCAAAGATCCTTCTAGATGATAACCTTTGACGATTTAAGATATCTTTATCCTAAAAATCGTCCACCTTATTATCCATAAGGATTCATAGCCCAAAACACAACTATCATACATTTGACAGTTTAAGCCCCTTTATTCAATTAATCTCTTTCAGTCACCAAATTAATTCCTAATTAATTTATGACTTATATTAATCAAATAATATTATTATTCTTTTAACATATTATTCTTATAATACATTAATAATAATATCTCTTCTCTCTATATAAACCATCCTGTCAAGTTGCTATGGTGAAGGCAACCCAAAAGGACCATGCACAACCGGATCAAGTACTTACCAAATATAGTTAAAGCCTTAGACACTAATCCAACATTAGGATCTTATCCTCGTACACTTGCCATTTGCGTTCCTAGCTTCGGAAGGTGTCACAATTTCAGTTTCACGTCGTGAATTTGATGTCCACGTCGTGGGGATTGAACTTATCCCTTTCGTAGCCTCCTCACGCACCTTCTAGATCCGAAAATGTTTCCTGGACTACTTTCACGTCGTGACTTTAAGGTTCACGTCGTGAATCCAGATAGCTAGGGTTTCCTGCCAAGTGTCATGCTCTCAGACAACTGCATCTTAGGAAGGTCATAACTTTTGCATTCGTACTCCGTTTTTTACGTTCTTTATATGCACACGTATGTATTCACGATTACTACAACTCTCTTTTAGACTCCAATAGCTAATTATAAGTCTATTTTAAATTCCTCTTATTATAGAGATTTATAGTGTTCGGTTTATCATAACTTCTTCATGCGAAGTCAGATTCAGACGTTCTCTATATTTTTGGAATCGTATGGACGTATACTTTGATTTGTATCATAAACAAAGTTCATATTTGTATTAGAATTTATCACTAACTACACAACACTCTTACCACATTACTAGGTTAACATAATCACATTACATGATTGGCATAATCACATGTGATTGTCTATTGACCTATTTTGAGTAGTGTTACATTTTCCAAATAATATACTAATCTTGTAATATATTAATAAAACCATTTCGAGTACTAATTTATTATTCATATAATAAATCCTACTCTCTCTCCTCTTGTCATCCTATCAAGTTGCATGAGTGCTCATAATCGGTTCAAGTACATACCAATAATAGTAATGGGCTTAGACACCTAATCCAAAAGTCTCCCACTTTGGATAATTATAATAACTATTATTGCAAGTACGACTTTAGAACCTGATTAGCAATCGTAGCTTTCAAAACCCGTTTTTGAACTCTGATCTTACTAGTAACGTGTCCTCTAGATAAGGGATCATATATTCCTTCATTCAACAAGATATCGTATGAACTGAGACATGAATGATAATCATTATCTCTGTTCATGTGTTGTTTCCTAATTTTTGATTTATGACGACTGACTAATTGAACAAATTAAAGCAGTCCAGGCTTGGCCAAATGCTTTAGGGTGTTATCAGAAAATCATCGAAGGGCCCACACATATCGCTTTTATCCTCTTAGGGTAAAAGGAACGGATAAACTTCGTCTCATATCCTTGTACTATTCACTCATCAAATCACACACAACAATACGTTTTATAATATCAATTACTGATGCGTTTACATATTATCAATGTGCAACCTACTTGTAAACAACAATTCATATCTCTCCGTTTTAAGAATATAAGATATGATCGTTTCACAATAACTCGTGAGAAAATCCATGAAGTGATTCACATGAACGTGGGTTTAATCCAATACTCAAATCCTATTTCAGGAGTACTCATGAACACTGCAACAGACTTTTGCTATGTCTAAACACTTCAGACAATCTACAGACAGATTCATGACAATCTTACCTCATTACCTACATCCGAAGTATGATTGATTGTGGATGTTTGAATAATCTTACTATTCGGGAAGTTAAAACATGCAAGGTGAAACACAAGAATAATCAAATCCAATATGGTTTCAACACTTTTGAGTATAAATAAAACATCTTTTATTTAATCACCATATTGATTACACATTATTCATTGTATAATGTTTTGGTTAATCAACTTAATACTTGAATTAAAACAATAGTCATCCCATGCTCCAAGCATGCACACTATGTTTAGTTATGGTCCTTTCTTTGTGAAATAGATCAATTGAAAAAACATTGCCAATGATGCTCATTTCACAATTCCAAATCCCTATAAAAAGTGTAAGAATACTAAATTCTTGCCACTATTAGAATGTGTGAGATTCTAACATTTTACGCAATGATCCTTTTGTAATGTCAATGCACCAAAGTCACAGAGACTTGGAAAATGAAACTACAAAGTATTCCACTAGTGTAACAACCCGTTCTTTCGAGTCAATAAAGTCAATGAAATTCACACTAGTTCAATCAAGGCTTACATTAGATCACACAAAGAATTGCATTTAAGAATACCCAAGCCTACTACTTAGCTTGAAACATAGTACACATCTTTATATATCTATGGTTTTATTCCAAGAAATTTTAAATTAAAGCCATACTTTTGAAAACATGTAAAAGCTTAAAACAAATCAAATCTACACTATTGCAAGTTAAGGGGTTAAACTTAACATTTAAAGAAAAATTTTAAAATATATTAATAGATATATTTAGAAATCGGTTTTGGAATCAAATTACAATCCAAAACCGAAATCCCTTTTTTGAATGAAAGCAAAAACCGAATTCCCATTTTAGAATTAAGGCTTGAACGAATTCGTTGTTCCCTTTGACTTGGAAACCGATTTCCTTTCCCTCTTTAGCTCAAAAACTGTATTCTCCATCTTACTTTGACTAGAAACTAAACACTCTTTCAATTGTTGACTTTAAGGTCGATTTCATGAAGGAATTTGGTCCTAAAGGACCTAAAGCACCCCAAATGAGGCCCAATAAGGTCGAACACCCCTATCTAGTTATATATATATATATATATATATATATATATATATATATATATATATATATATATATATATATATATATATATATATATGTATATATATGTATATATATATATATATATATGTGTGTGTGTGTGTGTGTTTGTTAGGCCGATTTCCCAATTCATTTCCCCCTTTTGCCACCAAACTCTTGCAAAATTTTCTCTCAAAAGTCATAAGAAATTTACCCAGATCTTCATCCTATCTTCAAATCTTCCACCGAATTCATCCAAACCACCTTCAAATCTTCAGATAATCTTAAAATCTTCAAAGAATCCATCATAACACAAGAACACCGCGTTCATCCCATTCCCCCACCGAAAACTCCAATTCCACTAAAATCACCCTTCTCCTTTATTTCAAATATTCCAAATTAAATTGTAAGTATTATCTAATTAATTAATTATTCAATTCACTATTTAAATTAATTAATTATTAATTTAAATACGACGGCGATTACAATTATTTTTAGGGTAACGTTACTAGCGCGTACGCTTACCCGGGGATCATTTCTACACCACGTTAAATTCCGACACCAATGCACATTCAATGTGAGTTCATACCCTTACATTTTTAATGTTTTAATGGGGGATACAAGTAAAACACAAGGACTATTGTGATTAAACAAATATTTTGAAATATTTTAAAAACCCTTGCAATTGTTTCAAAACAAGCCTTCGCTACACTTCCTAAAAATATTTTATATATGTTTAACCCCTTTTGTATTATGTCAAGCATAACAATAACTACTTATACAATTAAATCGCAGATATTTTTATTTCACTACAAAACATCAATTTAAACTATAGAATATATAATTGAGATTCATTACATTATTTTACTAAGTGCAATACACAGAATCAAAACATTTATTCAAACTATAATATGTATAGTTTGGGAAATACTACTCTAACACATTGGTACAAGAACACACTACTAAATAATTATTTAATTATAATTATGTTATATTACAAGTACGTGACGATAAGGTTATACATACATATTCAAACACCAGAAAAGGGCAACTACACTACATTATACGTAAACTAGTTAATACAGGGTTGTGAGGCACAACATCGGGTATCCACCAGGGTACAGGTTCAAGTCCCATAAATTATAACCAGAGTCTCCCGAATGGAGAGGGTGAGGTTTGTGTATAGATATATATGAGACTGAAAATCCCACACCCAAACTGCTACCTAAAGTTAGGCAGGCATTCCTGGGGGTGACAAATGTCATATTACCGACGCCTGAAGAAAGTCGTAGAGGCAACTAGGTCATATTAGCATGGTTTTATGAAACTCACAATAGTATAACTAACAAGTATGTTTACGAGATTAACTCTACTTCAATGGTTTTATTTTAATTACTAAGACTACAATAAACTATTTACTCTACAAGGGTTTTACATACAAATACAAATACAATACACTATTTTCCTAACACAGAGTACACTAATACAGTATAAAAATACAAGAAAAATACATGACTACACTACTTTCACTATAGAAAATATTGGATTTTCTTCAGAAACACACTAAGTATTTTCAAAGTACAAAGACAAGTTTTCCAGCACTAAGACATACTTATGAACTCACCAACTTAAATATTGATACACTTTCAAAATCACTTGTATTCTCAGGGAACCAATAAGACACGTACACCCGTAGGATTTTGAGAACACGGAGCTTTCTCGTCACGTCTTTTATATTTTGTTACTCATATTGATGTCATACAAACAATTTATTGAGCTAATGTAAATACTCTTCTTTATCAATGTAATGGTTATGCTTGCTTTGATTCCTAATATACAATTTTTGTGATACTGTACATAACATCCTCCGCCCCCGAACGTTTCTGCCGTTCCGGTTTAGGGGTGTGACAGATTGGTATTAGAGCATTGTTTATAGTGAACCAAGTATATCAAACCTTACATGGTATACAACTATAAACACTAAGGGGCTTAAGTGCTCTGCACTAAAAGTATACTTTTAAAATCTAAGTATTTTATAAGATGTATACTACCACTACATACATACCAGAAGCAGTATCACAAGAAGAACATAACAAAACTATTTAGATGTTGAGCACTACGGTTAAACCTGGGCAGTTATGTAATGATATCTCGGATAAACATAGGCTAATCAACTATATTTATTTGAAATACGACCAACATGTATTTGGGAGTGACAGTGGTGTTGCAACAAGTCTAAAACTTACCCAACTTTATACAAAAGGGAACAATAGAACAAAGCATACAAACTAAAATACTATAGGAGTATTTTGTAGCACTACGATACTACAGCCAAACACATTGTATAGATTTCATTCCAAGGGTTGCTATAAATTTCATCGCTATTGTTTACTTGTATTAAGTAGACTTCTACTATTAATCGCTTGATAGAACACTATAATTGTCAGGATAAGATATACATAGTTCAATATCACCTGACTCCTGACCACTATAGAGGATTTATCATCCTTTTTCCCTTAAATTATTCTAGAGAAAGATGCCTCTGAAGAAATCCAACCGAAAGAACAACAATCCTCCGCCACCGCCACTTCCTCAGTACGATCCTGCTGTGCTCCAAGCAGCTGTTACAGCCGATGTGGCTACCACAATGTCATAGATTAATGCAAGTGGCATAAGCAGGGCGGGCAGTGGTGCCAACACTTCCAATCAAGGAGATAGTCCAGGACACCCAAGGGAGTGTTCCTACAAGGACTTTACTAACGCTAAACTTCGGTATTTCGATGACACTGGAGGTGTCATTGCCCTGATTCGTTGGTTTGAGAAAACCGAGTGAATCTTCGAGATCTATGCATGCCCCGAGACGAGCAAAGTAAAATTTGCAGCATGCACCTTCACCGATAGAGCACTAACTTGGTGGAACAGCCAAGTCAAATCCCTAACTCTTCCGATAGCCAATGCCATGATCTGGGACTACTTGAAAGAGTTGATGCTGGCTGAATACTCCCCGCATTGCGAGATGTAAAAGTTGGAGCACGAGCTCTCGAATCTAAAGATGAAGGGTTCCGACATTGTTGCTTATACCGCTAGGTTCAGTGACCTGACTCTTCTGTGTCCCGGGTTGGTCACCCCCGAAAGCAAGAAGGTTGAAAGATACATATGGGCATTAATACGCCCAACTCAAGGGGAGGTCTTAGCTGCTAAACCACTCACATTTGATAGAGCCAAACGTCTGACACAGGCCTTAGTGGATCATGGGGATAGCCACAACCTCGCAGCAGCCGCTCCTGAACCATAGAAAGAAGGCAATGGGAAGAAAAAGTTCTAGAACAAAAGCAAGGGTCAATCTTTGTAGGAGTCCTGCAAGAAACAGCAAACAGTGGCAATCCATGCTGCTACCATTCCTGCTGCTATTCCCACTACTCAAGCACCTCCCAGCAGATATGCTGAACCCTCCCTAGGTGCAACAAATGCAACTTTCATCATCCTGGGCCTCTTCAGGAGTTGCAATGCACTAGCTTTAACAATATGAGGCAAAAGGCCCGCTTGTGCAAGGAACCTACACAACCGAATACCCAAACCTCTGGAGCTGGAATTGGCCAAGCCTGTTATGGGTGCAATGAAACTGGGCACTACAAGCGGAATTTCCCCAAAGCAAGAGATGCTAGAAACATGGGGAAATTGCTAGCCATGGGTCAGGAGGAGGCAGTTGCAGACCCCACCGTTGTCACGGGTATGTTCCTCCTCGACACCTCTTATGCATGCATTCTCTTTGACAGTGGTGCAGAGAGGAGTTTTGTTAGTCATAAATTCAAACATTTACTCAAACACAAATCCCAACCACTAAATCAAAGGTTCACTATCGAGATGACTAACGAAAAGAAACAGAGCACTAACGACATATTCATAGGATGCACTCTCACCCTAAATGACAAATTTTGTTTAATCGATCTTATGTACATTTCCATAAAGATCTTTGATGTCATCATCGGCATGGATTGGCTAAGTCCAAATCGTGTTAATATCCTTTGCTACGAAAAAGACATTCGCCTCAATCTGCCAAATGGTGAAGCCCTCGTTATGTATAGAGAAAAACTTAGCATGAACCTTCGCATCATTTTGTGCATAAAAGCTCAAAAATATATGTGAAAGGAGTGTCATGCATTCCTATCTCATGTGGTTAATGAAAAGCAAGAAGTTAAAGACCTCAAGAGTATCCCCGAAGTTTGTAACTTCCCTGGTATCTTCTCTGAGGATCTTCCTGGAGTTCCTCTCGAACACCAAGTCGAGTTCCGAATCGACTTGATACCTGGAGCTACCCCTATCGTCTAGCACAGGCAGAAATGCAGGAATTATCCAACCAGCTGAGCGAATGGCTTAGCAAGGGATTTATTAGACCAAGCTTCTCACCCTGGGGAGCACCGGTCTTGTTCGTGAAGAAGAGAGATTGATTTTTCCGGATGTTCATAGACTACCGCAAGCTCATCAAAGTCACTATCAAGAATCTTTACCCACTACCCAGAATTGACGACTTTTTCGATCGACTTCTGGGAGCAAAATACTTTTCAAAGATAGACCTAAGATCAGGGTACCATCAATTATGAGTCCAGGAGAGTGATGTTCCTAAGACAACTTTCCGTACTCGATATGGGCACTACGAGTTTGTAGTGATGCCCTTTGGTCTAACCAATGCACTTGCTGTATTCAAGGATTTAATGAATCGAGTGTGTCACCCCTTCCTATACAAGTTCGTGACAGTGTTCATAGATGGTTTACTTATCTATTCATGAAGCGAGGAAGAACACAATCAACACTTAAGACAAGTTCTAGAGACACTGAGGGCAGAAAAGCTTTACGCGAAATTCTCTAAGTGCGAGTTTTGGATTAGGAAGGTAACCTTCTTAGGTCACGTGGTTAACGAAGAAGGCATACATATGGACCCTTCCAAAATAAAGGCAATCGAGAATTGGCCAGCATCGAGAACGCCCATAGAAATCCGTCAATTGTTGGGTCTTGCTTGCTATTATCGCAGGTTTATACAAAATTTCTCCAGAATTGCGAAACCGCTTACCACCCTAACTCAGAAGGGTGTGACTTTTAGTTGGGGAGAGAAGCAAGACACTACATTCTAGACACTAAAACAGGCCCTATGCAACACGCCCATACTGTCTCCTCCAGAAGGGATAGATGACTTCATTGTATATTGCGATGCATTTAACCAGGGACAAGGCTGTGTACTTATACAGCGAGGAAAAGTTATCGCTTATGCCTCGAGACAGCTTAAGACACATAGACTCAAGTACACTACTCACGATATTGAACTAGGAGCAGTTGTCTTTGCCCTAAAAATCTGGAGACATTACCTGTATGGTACCAAGTGCACTATCTTCACCGACCATAAAATCCTTCAACACATCTTTGATTAGACGAAGCTCAACATGAGACAATGACGATGGGTAGAGCTACTCAATGATTACGAGTGCGAAATTCACTATCATCCAGGGAAATCCAATGTGGTAGTGGATGACCTTAGCCAAAAGGAACACTTAGGTCGTAGGGTGAAGGCAATAACCATGACAATCCATTCCCACCTGTCCACCCAAATCAAAGAGACTCAGCAGGAAGCCTTTAAACCAGAAAATGTGGCAGGCGAAGCCTTGTGAGGAATGGAGAAGAACTTGGAGATCAAGGGAGATAGAGTTCGCTATTTTATGAACCAGATATAGACCCCAAAGTCTGGTGTTTACAGGGAGGTTATCATGGATGAAGCCCACAAAACTTGATACTCCATCCACCCATGTTAAGATAAGATGTATCCAGATATAAAGAAACTCTATTGGTGGCCAAACATGTAGGAAAATATTGCTACCTACGTGGGTAAGTGCCTAACTTGCGCAAAGGTCAAGGTAGAATATCAAAAGCCCCCAGGTTTACTCCATCAGCCAGAGATACCTTAGTGGAAGTGGGAGCATATCACAATGGATTTCATTACCAAGTTTCCCAAGACTTCGGGTGGTCATGATACTATATGGGTGATCTTCGACAGATTAACCAAGTCCACCCACTTCCTACCAATCAAAGAAATAGACAAAATGGATAAGCTAACTAGAACTTACATTCGAGAGGTAGTACGAATGCACGGTGTGCCTATATCTATTATCTCGGATAGAAATAGTAGATTCGCCTCACGATTCTGGCAGTTGCTACAAAAGGCTCTTGGAACTAAGTTGGAGATGAGCACAACTTATCATCCTCAAACTGATGGGCAAAATGAGAGAACCATACAAACCCTAGAAGATATGTTGAGAGCCTGTGTGATCAACTTTGGTAAATCATGGGACACCCATTTACCACTGGTTGAGTTTTCATATATCAACAGCTATCACACTAGCATCAAGGCTGCTCCATTCGAAGCCCTTTATGGTCATAAGTGCAGATCCCCTCTATGTTGGGCTGAGATGGGTGACATGCAGCTAGCTAAAGGGAAATTTCCTAATAGCACTCTCACTAGCCCAGAAGTCATTCAAGAGACCATAGAAAAGATTGTATAAATCCGAGAACGACTGCAAACCTCTAGAGATAGACAAAAGAGCTACGCTGATAAGAGACAAAAGCCCTTGGAATTCCACGTTGGTGACTGTGTACTATTGAAGGTCTCTCCCTTGAAAGGTATGATACGTTTCGAAGAGCATGAAAGCTAAATCCAAGGTACATTGGGCCATTTGAGATCCTCGCTAGGATCGGACTCGTAGCTTACAAACTCCGCCTACACCAAGAGCTTAACCACATTCATCACGTCTTCCATGTGTCAAATCTAAAGAAGTGTCTATCTGAAGAGACTCTTGGGATTCCCCTCGATGAAATCGAGATAAATGAAAGTCTTAACTTTGTGGAGGAACCAGTGGAGATCATGGATAGGGAAGTCAAACAACCAAAACAAAGTCGCATACCGATTGTGAAGGTTTGCTGGAATGCCAAGCTGGGACCTGAATTCACTTGGGAGCGAGAAGACCAGATGCAGCAAAAGTACCCGCATCTCTTTCCCTAGTCCATAATGTATTCACCATAGAAAGAATTTCGGGACAAAATTCCCTCTAACAGGGGATAATGTAAAAACACGTTCTTTCGAGTCAATAAAAGTCAATGAAATTCACACTAGTTCAATCAAGGCTTACACTAGATCAAACAAAGAGTTGCACTTAAGCATACCCAAGCCTACTACTCAGCTTGAATCATAGTATGCATATTTATATATTTATGGTTTTATTCCAAGAAATTTTAAATGAAAGCCATACCTTTGAAAACATGTAAAATCTTAAAACAAATCAATTGTACACTAGTGCAAGTTAAGCGGTTAAACTTAACATTTAAAGGAAATTTATAAAATATATTAATAGATATATTTAGAAATCAGTTTTTTGACTCAAAATACAATCCAAAACCGAAATCCCTTTTTGAAATGAAAGCAAAAACCGAATTCCCATTTTAGACTTAAGGCTTAACCGAATGCTTTGTTTTCTTTGACTTGGAAACCGATTTCCTTTTCCTCTTTAGCTCAAAAACCGAATTCTCCATCTTACTTTGACTAGAAACCAAACACTTTTTCAATTGTTAACTTTAAGGTCTATTTCATGAAGGAATTCGGTTGTAAAGGACCAAAAACACCCCAATTAAGGCCCAATAAGGCCGAACATCCCCTATATATATATATATATATATATATATATATATATATATATATATATATATATATGTGTGTGTGTGTGTGTGTGTGTGTGTGTGTGTGTGTGTGTGTCTTAGGCCGATTTCCCAATTCATTTCCCCCTTTTGCCACCGAACACTTGCAAAATTTTCACTCAAAAGTCATAAGAACTTTACCCAGATCTTCATCCCATCTTCAAATCTTCAACCAAATTTATCCAAATCACCTTTAATTTTTCATATAATCTTCAAAGAATCCATCAAGAACACAAGAACACAGAGTTCATCCCATTCCCCCACCGAAAACTCCAATTCGACCGAAATCACCCTTGCCCTTATTTCAAATATTCCAAATTAATTTGTAAGTATTATTTACTTAATTAATTATTCAATTCACTAGTTAAATTAAATAATTAATAATTTAAATAAGGCGATGATTACAATTATTTTTAGAGTAACGTTATTAGCACGTACGCTTACTCGGGGATCATTTCTACAGCACGTTAAATTCCGACGCCAACGCACATTCAAGGTGAGTTCATATTCCTACATTTTTAATTTTTTCTAATATTTTTAGGGCGGATACAAGTAAAACACAAGGACTATCGTGTTTATACAAATATTTTGAAATATTTTAAAAACCTTTGCAATTGTTTCAAAACAAGCCTTTGCTACACTTCCTAAAAATATTTTATATGTTTTTAACCCCTTTTTTTATTATGACGAGCATCGAGGTAATTAATTATACAATTAAATCACAAATATTTTTATTTCACTACAAAACATAAATTTAAACTGTATATGATATAGTGGAGATTCGTTACACTATTTTACTAAGTGCAGTACACAAAATCAAAACATGTATCCAAACTATAATAGGTATAGTTTGGGAAACACTACTCTAACACATTGGTACAAGAACACACTACTAAATAATTATTTAATTATAATTATTTTATATTACAAGTACGTGACTATAAGGTTATACATAAATATTCAAACACAAGAAAAGGGCCACTACACTACACTATACGTAAATTAGTTAATACAGAGTTGTGAGGCACTACTCCGGGTACCCACCAGGGTACAGGTTCAAGTCCTATAAATTATAAATAGAGTCTCCCGGATGGAGAGCATGAGGTTTGTGTATAGATCTATACAACACTGACAATCCCACACCTAAACTGCTAGCTACAGTTAGGCAATCATGCTTGGGGGTGACAAATGTCATATTACCGACGACTGAAGAACGTCATAGAGGCATCTAGGTCATATTAGCATGGTTATACTCCTTTTGAGTCTTGATTTTTCTATTCATTCCAGAGTGAACAAACGGACCCAATGTTATTTCTTCCCAAATAAGACAGCCATTGTCTTCAGATCCAATGACGTAGTCTTCAAAGTCATGCGCCTATACTTCATAATCTTGAGTATAGAGAATGGGGAACATCGTAGCGGATCTTATACTGTTGGAGATGTTGATTGGATTGACTTGAGAATCGTCGTGAGACATGATGAAAAACTTCTTCTTTTCATCTGCTTGAATCAGACTTGTAAAGTTGAAACTAGGGTTTTATCGAACACCAGACACACCGTCGACAAGAAGAATATGACTTCTAAATATTCGATAAAAGCGGAAACCCTAATGGATTCGTCAAACAGAAGAGATGTGTATATATTACACAGTCTCCTGCTCTGATACCAAATGATGAAAATATTGTGCTATTAGATCGATAGATTCAAAAATAGATAAGCAATAATGAAGCAATTAAAGAACACAGGGATTGATCAAAAGATGTCAAATGATTAATATCTCACACCTCAAAAGAGCTCGATGAGAACTTCAACTGTAGAGGTGTGTTTAGGGTTACAATGCAAAAGCTAATAATGAGAACGTTGACCTTAAAGCTATACATGCATGCATAGTATATAATCTAACCCTAATGCTTAGACCACGGTTGGACAAGCCCAAACCGGGTAATCAAAATATCAACATTAAGCCCATATGACGCAACACTCAAAACCCAACATTTATATATATATATATATATATATATATATATATATATATATATATATATATATATATATAGTTGAGTTATTGTGAGAACTAAAAAAACATGAAAACTTACGAACTAGGCATCAACAATCATATGGACTATAGATGTATATGAATTAATAGTCATATGAAATATGACACATGCATCGGCAGTCACATGGATTGCGGATGTATATATGCATGCATGCATCAACAATTATATTAACTGCGGACACATATAGGCGTGCATGCATCAACAGTGCATATATATAAACATTTTTAAAAAAATAAATAAATCGTCAAATCATTTTTTTCGCATAGATATGATTTATACACTATATTTCGTTAATATTTGTGGTTTTGATTTTGAAATATGATGTTTTGTTTAATAGTTCTCAAGTTCGCACGCTTTTTTTAGTTCCCAAAAAAGCTTGCATATATATATATATATATATATATATATATATATATATATATATATATATATATATATATATATATATATATATATATATGTGTGTGTGTGTGTGTGTGTGTGTGTAATTTTGACTGTATGATGGTTTACAAGTTTAACCATTAAAATATTTATGGTAAATATTTTACTAATTTTAAAAAAGTTCAAGTCATATCTGAAATATTTATAATTTTTAATCATACTATCAGAGAGTATATATTATATTTATCTTTTATCATTCATCACTGCATTATTTACCATCTTTATCATATCTTTGGATATGCCCCCTTAAAAGAAAAAAAATGAAGAAATTGAGAGAAAATAAAAGAAAAGAGAGAGGGAATCAATAGGACACAATGGGGTCTCAACTTCCTGCGGCCATCCTAGACGGTGCGATGTTCCTAGTAGGACCGTTGTGCCACATCAGCTCTCATGCATAGTGCGGGATAAACCATAACCATGTAAATTATGTACTCATTGAAATTGGATCCACACTTATGATAAGAGTTGATGCTTGAATCTCAACATAAATGAATATTTGTTGAAAACGTTAATTTTTATTTTGAATCACAAGAATAAAACCTTACTTACAATATGACAAGATATCCAAGATACAAATCCAAAGTACAAGAGAAGGTGACGAACCTCCTACTGCAATCAATATCTTTAACATAATAAAATACTCAACTCTAAGAGGGAAACACACCAAACCAAATAACATCAAAGAGCATAAAACCCACTCTTTGAAGACATATAAAAATAATTAAGCATCTTTATGCGCATTGAAAGCCTTTTGGCACCTTCTTTCCACAGACATTAAGCAACAAGCTTAAAGAAACTGGCACATTAAGGTTGATACCCAAGACATTTGCTTTAATGGCAGTGCAGAGACAAACTGCAGCCTCAAGATCGACAAGGTCCCCAAGGAGGCTACAACATGGAGTGGTTGCGGGTGTACCGACGACTAGGTGAACCAAGTCATTGAGCACGTTTGCACACACACCTAGCTTGAGTGTGTCTTTAGGACAAGTGGCTTTGTAGTGGTGATGTTTATGGGGTTTCGGGGCCTTTGGTGGTGGTGGGCAAGAGGTTGAAGTTACAAGAGTAAAAAAGAGAAGGTTAAGGGTGATGAGGAGGAAAACAGTTGTTGCCAATCCCCTTGAAGCCATTTTGAAATGCTTTGAGGATGTGAAGGGAAAACTAGCTCAAGAAATGATGGTTTGGTTTGGGGTATTGAACTACACAAGTGAGTTCCTATATTTATAGATAGATATCATGAATAGTGTTATTTAGCTTTTTCATTTGCCAAGTTCTTAGGCTAACCACGCCCCATTTTTTTACTACCTTCAACCTTATTCTTTTCATATTATATTAGGCTATTTTTAATAAATGGATCAGCAATCCATTTTATATTTAATGTATGACACAAAAATAAAATATTTATATGATATAAATGAAAAGACCTAGCGCCCCATTCGCTGTAGTATTTTTTATTTTTATGCATATTGTTTTCATCTTTATCATCATATCAATTAAATAGGACATATAGTCAAATATTTATATCTACTCGTACGATATATATTACCTTATTTAAAAAAAAATAATAAATAAATAAATAAATGTTTTCCATAACGCTCACAGTTGAATTAATTTGAAGAATGCAAACAAAAGTAACTTTTAGTAATTCAAATATATTTATCTTATAGTTTCAATTCCTACAAGGGGAAGATTTTATATGTGCTCGATATGATTTAACTTGCAAAGCAGTTACTTTTTAATTTAGGCAAGTTAAATGTATTGCATTTTGATTACTAAAACTTAATAATCCCTCCTATTTGAAGAATGCAAACAAAAGTAAAAGTCAAACAAAGAAAAACATTACTAAATTGTAAAAAGAAATGGTGAAATCTTAGAGAGATCCATGTGGGTTGTCACGGGCGAGTTCATATGTTGCTGCATCTTGTATTTCTCAGAGGTTCACATTATGTTTCAATTAAAAATTGTGTTTTTGTATAGCAAATTATACTACTTGTCTTTATTTATTTTTTTAGGAAAAATATATTTTATATCTAAAATAAATAATTTCATGTAATTACATATTTCCGTCTAATCTTGATTACTTTTCACACTCAATTATTCATAGAAATTTTGGTGGTATAACTACAAGTGGGTTTCTTATAATTATACATTTTGGAGAGTACGATATTCTAAATATACAGTCTCTTTATATTGAATCACAGTTACATTATCAAAGCTAATTATATTGTTATGTTTTTATAAGATAATAGAATAATAATAATAAAAGGTATGTTTGATTATATATATATATATATATATATATATATATATATATATATATATATATATATATATATATATATATATATATATATATATATATATATATATAGATATAGATATTCTAAAACTATAGTAAAAATAGGTCAACAACAGTCACATGTGATCATGACAAACTTGAAATGTAATAAACTTACTTGGTAGTTCATGAAAAATTCTAATACAAATATGAACTTTCATACATACATTATGGTATAATTCAAAATTACACGTCCATACGATTCCAAAAATATATAGAACGTCTAAATTTGACTTCGAATGAAGAAGTTATGATACATTCTAAAACTATAGTCTGTATAACAAGAGGAAATTAAAAAATGTAATGAGAATTAGCTATTCGAATCTAAAAGAAACTTATAGTACTCAGAAATACCTACATGTGGATATAGAGAACGTAAAAAAAAAAGATCGTATGCGAAAGTTATGATCGTCCGAAGATGTAGCAGTCTCAGAGCATGACACATGGCGAAAACCCTAGATGCCTTGGTTCACGACATGAGCATGTACTCTCACGACGTGAAAGTGCTCTAGAACACTCCTCAAGGCTAGAATGCAGATGACAAGTCTACGGAGTTACATGTTTAGGTCTCACGAAGTGAACATGTCATTTTCATGACGTGAGATGTTATCCGGACATCTTCCAAAGCTAGAAACCCAAATGGCAAGTCTACAAGGTGATACATCCAAACTTCATGATGTAAGCATATATGCTCAGGACGTGAAAGTGCCCTGTACACCCTATAAATAGCAAGTTTGACCCTTGCTTTCATTACACCAAATTTTCTTTCTATCCCTAGTTTTTTGAAGGCATTCCTTTTCCCGAGGCTGACGATCACGAACCGCTAACCATTTCTAGTTAGACTCTATCAAACCACGCTACTAGGGTGGGTTTGACGACCCCACTTTTTAAATGTTATTGGGGGAGAATGCATGCTAAATATTTTATTCAAGTTAATATTTTTGTTTATATTATCGTATGTTCGAATCAACATGAAATTCGATCTATATATTTGATAATTTGAAGTCATACAACTATATTTGACTTGTTAAGTGCGTTGTTATTATTGACTTTATGTTAGTTAAGACCTGGTTTTACTTCAAATTATAGATGTTGTACTGCCTAAATATTATTAAAGTTATGGGCAATGTTTAAAGCATAGTCTAGTAACTTAGCGTTTTAGACATGTATATGCTTTCACTGTTGGAACTATCGGAACTCAACAAGTCTATATGAGGTATTCAATTCATCAACTAAGACTGAAAATCTTAATAAAATCCTCTGGCTTGTAACTGCTAATCACGTATGAGCGAGGAAGTTGTGTATAGATCTATAAGGGTTGACACCCCACCCGTGGTTGCTAGCTACAACCCACAGTTTGATGAAACCTATCGGGTGACGAACTGTCCTTTTGTTTTGTCTGTGGGTCCGGCGTCGATGAAGCGCACAGAGTGTTTGAACTGGTGCACCCCCTTTGTAGCACCAATCAGTCTTGAACGTCATATATTAGCTATTATGGACTCATGGTAGCGCAATTATACTCTATAAACATTATACTTTTTCGATATATGTAACGCCTGTGTTTCTGGGCTTGTCATTAATAGCAATGTAATAGTCTAGGTTAACCTTTGTAGCCCATTTTGAAATAATAAGAATGTATTATCTGAATATTATGTGTTTTATGCTTAATTGCTTAATTGTGTGTCTTAATTGAATTAAGAATAAAAATAAGCGTCAAAATAAAATAGTAGATAAAGCCGATATCTATGGATAATATTTTAGTAGTTGAAACGAGGTTTCCGAATATATAAAGAATGCAAAAATTCGAGTTATAACGAAGAAGTTATGATCTGTCGAAGTTTCGCGACAGAACCGACACGACGCTGAATGACGTAAAAAGTAAAATTTACGTTACAGCGATATTTAGCCTTAGTAATATAAACGAAAGTCGTAGAGTTCGTTAAACTGAGAGCGTGCATAAAAAGAATGCCCAAATCTGACTCCGTATGAGGAAGTTATGATTTTTCTAACTTTCGACTTAGCAATATGCAGCCTGAATAGTCGATTTGAGACCGAGCGGTTTTTAGCCGAAACAATCTAAACGAGAATCAAAGATCTCGTTAATAGTAGTGAAACGATAAAAAGATAGGCGAAAACGAACGTCAGATGAAGAAATTATGAATTTATAACGGAGTTTTCCTGTCCCTACCTACTACAAATAAATAATAAAAATAAATTCAAAATTAGCCAACGGGGTCTAAACGAAAGTTGTAGAGCGTAGTGTCAAGTACGCAGAAATATAAAGAACGTTGAAAACGGAGCTCATATGAGGAAGATATGAATTTTCGAAGTTTTTAAATAATTAAAATATAATTTTTTATTTCGGATAATACCCGAAGCTGAGGAGTCATCGATCTGATCCGAAGGGTACGCCCCATGTAGCCTTCTGTACGCCCAGCGTACCTCGGTCTTATGCTGCCCGAGAGCGAGCCACGATTCACCACCGAAACGTTGCCACCTGGAGGTCTGATTCGGAGTACGCCCCGCGTACGGGAGCATTACACCCAACGTAATGCTAGGTTCAGCCCCTATATAAGGGCATGCGAGGCTGCCGATTTCTTTTGCCATTTTTCTTCCTTTGTCTCTAAGTTTTGCATCTTTTTGCGTGCCAATCATATCCCGAAGCCCCAATATTATTCCCGAGCCCCGAAGCAAGTCTCGAAGCCCCGAAGATCTCGAGAAGTGCAATTCCCGAGCCAAAGCTCTCCCCCCAAGAAGCCAATTTTTGTGAAGATTTTCCAGATCTACCGAAGAATACTACTTCTACAAGTCGTAGTGTTGTCCGATCATCTTCTGATCAAGTGAGTGTGTAGTTAATTTCTTCTAACACATAATTATGAAGTATTAGATACAAAATACGTGTTAGGTGTACATTTTGTTGATTATATGTGTAAATGTATATTCACTTTCTTCTATCCCATATATATGATTTATTCTCTATGAAATATGTGTTATGTGTGTGTGCCTCATCTGTTATGTGGAATATGTATTGAATGAACATGTTATACAGGTTTTAAACTATGTATAAAAATATATATTTTTATCTACTAATATGTTGGGTAGAACATGGGTAGATAATTGATGTGTGATAAACAGATGAGAGGCCTCGATGTCATTGTTATCCAGTCATCTAGTGGAATTTAGATGACGACCACGGACTCTTTCTAGACAGTCCCATGGAACACTAGCAGCCTCATAACCTGTAGGTGTTAATGGACTTGGGTGTTCATTCGCTGTATTCCATCCCCCTCATGGTTTCCTTATTTGACTCATATCGCTGAGGAATCCCCGAAGCATGTGTTGTCGCCCCGATGAAATATTCTAAGACTAGGTCCCTTGTGATAGTTCTTTTAGGGATGTAAAGTGAGAATAACGGGAATGGGTAATTGGGTCATTTTTGGGTTGAGGAAATTTAATTAATTATTTATTGTGGGTTGAAAATCCTATATGCTCACCAGGCTCCCAAGCCTGACCCACTCAATTTATTTGTATTACAGGAAGTGGCGCAGGGGCATAAGATGGATGAATCATCAAGTTGTTTTGTTTACAAGTCTGTATATGTAAATATTTGTTGAATGACTTGTAATGTTATTGTTTATGCTTTATGGTCTGTATCGGAACATGACATCCGAAGTTTTGATTTTATAATGAAAATGCATTTCTTTATGAAAGGCTTTGGTAAATATTATTTTATCACGTTTTGTTTTTGGGAACAAATTCCGCAACTCTTTTAAAATCAAAAGGATTTACTTTGAAATTATTTTAAAAGCATAAATGAAACCGGTCTTTTCTAGCCGTGATTTTGGGGATGTCACAATATACAAGTATTAAAATTAAGTATAAGATTCACAAACACTTATACTCAGAGTACATGAAACTATAGGTATACCAGTTATTGAGTAAATAAACCATTACTCCTAGGATATATACAATATGTTGGAGACAAGTATAATTCAGAATGACACTTTCAAAGTATGTTTTATAGTTTTTGAACTTGGAAAAAAGTATTATTTTTACTTAGAGTCAAAACTGGTGGACTCACCAACTTTATGTTGACGTATTTTCAAAACGCATGTGTTTTCAATAACTTGATAAGATGGAATGTTACTCGAGCAAGGAAACTTTGGTTGACAAGTACTACTATCCTTTTTGTTGATATGGAACGTCTCTTTGTTAAGACGTGTGCGATATTTCGGATAATATGTAATAATGACTAGGAATACAGTAACAATGTAACTTTCTATTATCAATAAAGGTATGTAGTTTATAGAATGCTTTTGTAGTGTTAAATGTATGTTTAATAATTGTGATACAAGAATGAAGTTACACAGCCCAGTGCTTCCACCATTGGCCGGGAGTGTGATAGATTGGTATGAGAGTTATTGACTTTAGTGAACTAGTACTTTTTTAGGAAAGAATGACTATAGTCTAGGACTTATTGTATTAGGTTTAGGTATATCCCTTAACCTATAATAAATAGTATTTGTAATTATTCTACTGAAGGACAACTTACGATAACGATGACAGGATAGACATGTTGCTTGGTTGCTAGATTTGAGAATGACTATAAACTAAACTGATCCTGCCCTCCGATTGTCCTTATGGACGGGTGCCTTATCAGATAAACCTAAAGTAACAAACAATAATTAATAAAGCATGAATACAATAAATAAGAAATATATAGTCATATAAGAAGACTCAGACCCGCGATGAGAATACACCTAACACCTGAAATGCTCTTGAACTCAAGGATTTAGATCAAATATTCTAACTAAAGTTTATATGTGCGTAGATCCTATCACAACTAGGTGTTTGTGCTCAACTACATTTTATTATGGTCGGATCACATGAACTATTTAATTTGGAAGTAATATTTGATAGACTAAACACTTGGTGATTCAACATGAAAATACTTATATGTGATTAATATATTTGATATAGAAATTCGACAAGGCCCACTCTCGAGAACATATAATCCTAGAAGATACAGATGAAAAACAAGAACTTTCATCCCTTCTTTTTTCAGGCGATCCATACTATACTAGGATTCCAACTGTTCTCAATCCAATAGCCTCCAACGATGGAGCAGTTTTACCTTCCGACAAACCATCTAAAGAGTTGGAATAGAGTGAACCCATGGAAGAAAGCAAACCTATGGAAGAGACAGAATCAATTACATCTTGTCTACCACCAATGAATACCCTTTATCGTCGATTCTCGGGAGGAGCCAAAATGAAGCATACGCCTCGTAAGTCCATACCTAACCGAATAAGGATTAAGAAAAATAAAAAGGGGAAATCTTTGGATACACATAGGATCCAAGATGAACCTACCTGGATAGCAGAAACGGTTAACAGATGGGTAGCAGAAGAAAAAGCTGCTAACAAGTATGAGGTGCAGAATCTGGAACAAGAACTATGGAACCTAATAATGAAGTGTTTAGAGATAAATTCTTATACTGCTAGGTTCAATGACCTTGCGGTGATGTGTTTGGCACTTGTAACCCCTGTATACAAGAAAATTGAGCGATACATTTGGGGTCTAGCACCACAGATCCAAGGGATGGTTATCGCTTCAAAACCCACAACCTATGACAGTACAAAACACATAGCCTATCGTCTAACAAACACAGAGATCCGAGGAGGATTCATGGTAGCGAAAGAAGAGCCTCCCAAATCTAGAGAATACAAGCATAAATTTAATTAAAGAAACCCCATACAATCATCCGGAAAGAAACAAGAAGTGGCAACTGTTTATGCCGCTACAACAATAACAACACCCACGCCACCAAAGCAATATGAAGCAAATCATCCATTGTGTAATCAGTGAAACCATGATCACCCAGGTGACTATTTTCTTTACACAAAGTGTAAAAAGAAGGGGCAAACTGCCAATTACCGCAAAATCACGACATCTGCAGTAGTTAATCAGGGAACAAACACAAGAATAGGCACTGGTGGAGGAAAAACATGTTACGAGTATGCACAAGCTGGACGCTTCAGGAGGGAATGTCCAAAATGGAGGAACCAGGGAGGCAATGCTCATGGTAGAGCATTCGTAATTGGAACTAGGGACACTATCCAAGACCCTTATGTGGTAACTGGCACGTTCCTCATAAATAACTTATATGTTACAATACTCTTTAACGCTGGAGCCGATATGAGTTTTATTACTCCAACATTAAGACAACATTTAAATTATGAGTCTAGTAAAATAAAAGAAGCATATGAAGTAGAAATGGGTAACGGAAAAACTGAAATCACCCAAGAAATTTTAGAAAATTGACTTCTAACACTAAATAATCATATTTTTCACATCAACCTCATGCCACAGATTAATGGGAGCCTTGACGTCGTCATTGGCATGTATTTGTTATCTTTACACCACGCCGAAATCAAATGCTATGAAAAAGCCATACGACTACGCTTACCTAACGATGAAGCCCTAGTTATCTATGGTGATAAGTCTGTGATAGATGTCAAAGTCAGTACTTGCACCAAGGCTCAAAATATCTACATATGAAATGTAGCGCGTTCTTGGCTCACATTGTAGATAAGAAAAACTAAACAAAAGAAATCAACGACATACCTCAAGTATCTGACTACCTAGATGTGTTTCCTGAAGATCTACCTGCAATACCATCTATTCCACAAGTCGAATTTTGAATCGACTTAATTCAAGGAGTAGCACCAGTAGTGAAATCTCCTTATCGGTGGGCTCCATCTGAAATGCAAGAACTATCTATCCAACTACAGGAACTTCTTAACAAAGGCTTTATAAGACCAAGCTTCTCTTCTTGGGGAGCACCAATCTTGTTTTCTAAGAAGAAGGATAGATCCTTTCGAATTTTTATTGATTATCGAGAGCTAAACAAATTAACGATCAAGAACCGGTACCCACTTCCAAGAATTGATGATCTATTCGATCAACTTCAAGGATCTAGCTACTACTCAAAGATAGATCTCAAATCAAGATACCATCAACTCAGAGTACAAGAAGACGATGTTCTAAAAACAACATTTAGGACTCGGTATGGTCATTATGAGTTCCTAGTTATGCCTTTTGGATTGACCAACACCCCAGCAGTGTTCATGGATCTTATTGATCGTGTTTGCAAACCGTAATTGGATAAATTCATGATCGTAGTTATCAATGATATATTGACATCTTCATGAAGCAAGCAAGAACACGCTTAACACTTGGAAATAATCTTGGAACTACTAAGAAAAGAAAAGTTGTATGCCAAATTCTCAAAATTTTAATTTTGGATTAGAGAAGTACAATTTTTAGGGCATGTAGTTAGCAAAAAAGTAATCCATATGAACCCCTCCAAGATTGAAGCAATTAAGAATTAGGAAGCACCAAAGATGCCAACAGAAGTGCACCAATTTTTAGGGCTTGTTGGCTACTACCGAAGATTTATAGAGAATTTCTCTAAGATAGCCAAGCCACTCACAACACTAACACGGAAAGACACAAAGTTCAATTGGGAAGATAAACATGAAGCTGCTTTCCAAAAACTAAAACAAATGCTATGTAGTGCACCAATCCCATCCATCCCATATGGGACAGAAGATTTCGTCGTATATTGTGATGCCTCACATCAAGGATTGGGTGTGTGTTGATGGAAAGGAGCATGGTTATTGCTTACACGTCCCGAAAACTTAAAGTACATGAAAATAACTACACTGCCCATGACCTTGAATTAAGATTTTTTGTTTTTTCTTTGATAATATGGAGACACTACTTATATGGTACAAAGTGTAGCATCTTTACCAATCACAAGAGTCTCCAACACATCTTCGACCAAAAAGACCTTAACATGGGACAACGAAGATGGATCGAATTGTTGAATGATTACGAATTTGAGATTTGTTATCATCCCAGAAAGGCAAACATAGTAGCATATGCCTTAAGATGAAAAGAATATATTAAACCTCATCAAGTACGAGCATTAACCATGACTATCCATTCTAAATTTACCGCACATATTCGAGAAGCACAACTCGAGGCTCTAAAAGAAGAAAACATCAAGAACGAAGCTTTGCGGGGGATGGAAAAGCAATTTATACAAAACGATGACAGAACACTACACTTTATGAACCGAATTTGGATGTCTATGTTCAGTGGAGTCACGAGCTTAGTCTTGGATGAAGCTCACAATTCCAGATATTCGTGCATCTAGTCTCTGACAAAATGTACTTAGATTTAAAAGAACAATACTGGTGGCCAAACATCAAGGTTGAGATTGCCAAACATCAAGGTTGTGACTCTAGAAGCTCCAAGACAACAAGATCAACAAGGAATTCAAAGGTATGATTCTAGATCTGTTTCAATATTGTTATTACACCTAAATAGTCATTAGAAGTCTTGGATTCAAAGCATGTTTAATTAGAAAGCCTAGATCCAAGCATTATGGTTTTGCATGCGCACATAGGAAAGTTCTTATGGCTAAAACCCATCAGTGGTATCAGAGCCTAGCTTGGTTTTCATTAAATTGTTGCTTATTTGTTTGAAACTTAACTGCAAAATTCGTTTTTTTGTGATTCTAAGTCATGGACTCGGCGAGTTCCAAAGTGGACTCAGCGAGTTGGCCTGACTCGGCGAGTCCCTTTGTGCACTCGGCAAGTCCAAGCGTCAGGAATGGCCAGATTCAGGATTTCTTCATGATTATCTTATGGAAACTTACCTTAATCATATTAGATCAACCCTAATCCGATTTTTTGATATATATGACTATAATCTTGATCTAATTAAAAATATTTATCATCTAATAAAATATTTAATTTCCTTATATGATAATTAATTAATTATTTTGATTATTTTGGTAATTATCTTAAAAGAAATCTTGAATAAATCTAATATAGATAATTAGGAAATTAATTGTTAATTGAAATTATTTGTTATTTGATCCTCCATGTTTTAAATGTTTAAAACTTGTCCTCAAATTTTGAAATTTATATTTTGTGATTAAAAGTTTTAATTTAGACAATCTAAATTTCGAACCCTAGATTTTAAAAGGTTTAAAATACAACCCTATACTAATATAATATTACAAGAATAATATATATATATATATATATATATATATATATATATATATATATATATATATATATGTATAACTAAATGCTAGTCTTACCGTTAGTAGGCCTCATTCACGAAGCCGATCTATAAGGTGGGTATAAGGTTGCGACCTATAAAATGGCGCTTAATGGGTGTACACTCACACCCACCGCTTGCTTGATCGGTGGAGGGTCGTTAGCCAAACGGGTAGGATAGGGCAACCTCATCCTCTCATTAAAAGTATAATAAGTAATACAAAGTAACTACACATTTTTAAAATTTCCCAATCTTAGTTACTTTAGGAAAAGTGAATTGATGCAATCCCATGAAATTACACTTTGCACCCTTGCTAAGAAGTTAGTGGAGCGTGTGTGGTTTACCGGCGCACTAATTGGTTCTAAGCAAAGGTGGCAAAGGGTGATTCATTGTTTATCATAGTTCGATGGAGCGTGTGTGGTTTACCGGCACATCGAATTGGTGATCGTTACAATGAAGGCACCATGTGAATTTGCATGGTAATTCACACCCGCTTTGTGATCCTCGGTATTCCAGTCACAAACAAGAGGGGCATATCGAGATTTAAACATGCCATTGAATAGTTTCAATGAATCTCATCCGAACCTAGGAATTCTCAATACATTTAGGTCTAATAGTTAGGATTTATGGTGGAGAATTAGTGAATCATCATTCACTTACCTTCAATTTATTTGCATGTTAGATTACGGCATCCCTTTTCTAGTATGTAAATGTTATTGTTGGATCCTAGCCCTAATTTTTCTTATTGGGTGATAATTAGGGATTCTTATTCTAATCTATCTTTGTCCTTTCTATTTGTAGATGTCGAATGCTAACAACGTTGCTGCTAGTTCTTTCACGTTGATGAGCCTTTGCCAAAAGGTCACCTTCGATGGAACGAACTTTAGCGAATGGATAACATACATTCGCACCATTGCTCGCTATGAGGATAAGGAGTATGTCCTCAATGAGAAGCTCGAGAAAATCAACCCTGAAATCGCTACTCCGGCTGAAATTACCGCTTTTGAAACTCATGAGCGAGATGCAACGAAGGTACATTGCATCATGATAGCCACCATGAACTCCGAATTCCAAAAGTCCTACGATGACATGTACTCGTACGAGATGCATCAAGACTTATTGGAGAGATACCACCAGAACGCGAGACAAGAGCGTTATGAGATTTTCACTAACATGATTTCCGCTAAGATGGGTCATGGAGAATCTCTTACCGTGCACCTGCAAAAGATGCAAAGGTATGTTGACCGCCTTCGCAAGTTAAATGTTGACTTTGGGGATGACTTGGCGATCGACATGGTGCTTCACTCTTTGCCTCGGATGTACAATCAATTTAGGATGACCTACCACATGAACAAAGAGGAGGTCACCCTAATCAAACTCCAAGGTCTCTTGAGGGTCGCTGAGAGCAACTTCAAAGACAAGTCTGTTGCACCAACTCCCAATCCACCCGCTGCTCCTGTCTTGGCTATTGGTCAAGGAAAGGGAAAGAAGAGGAAGGCTTCGTCTAAGAACTATCGCAAGGTTAAAGCCCGAGATGGTGCCTCTTCTAGTGGGACCAAAGTTGATCCCGCTAAGCCCTACCCTAACGCTAAGGAGGCAGAGTGCCACCACTGCCACAAGATAGGACATTGGAAGAGAAGCTGCCTAGAGTACCTGCAAGCCATCAAGGAAGGAAAGATCAAGCCATCTTTCGCATGTATATACACAATTAAATCTAGCGATTCTAATCATGCTATTTCTTGGGTTCTTGATACCGGTTGTGGTGATCACATTTGTTCTAATGTGCAGGGACTAAGAAGAAGTAGGGATGTGGAGCAAGGAAGAATCAATCTAATCATGGGGAACAGAAGATCGTCGCCTGTGACCAAGATTGGAGTGTATTCTTTAGTGCTTAGGAATAATTTATGTTTAGATTTGAACAATTATTGCTACTCACCAGAAATGGCTAGAAACATCATTTCATTTCATGGTTTATATAGACAAGGTTTTAGATTTTCTTTCAATAATGAGAATGGTTCTATTTTGGCTTATCTAAATGGTGTCTTTTACTTTGAAGCTATACCATGTAATGGAATTTATGAAACTGTTATGATTGTTGATAACTTAGAAAATGATGTTTTGAATATAGATTCTTCCACTAGCATGGATAAGGCATCCTTGTGGCATTGCCGTCTTGGACATGTCAACAAGAAACACATAGCCCAACTCCAAAAGGATGGACTGTTGGAGTCATTCGACCTTAGGGAAGATGACACATGTGAGTCTTGTTTACTTGGAAAGATGACTAAGTCACCCTTCACGAGTACGTGTGAAAGGGGTGAGGGTCTATTGGACCTAATACATACCGATGTATGTGGACCGTTTAGATCAACCACAAAGGATGGGAACTGCTTCTACGTGACCTTTACCGATGATTATAGTACATATGGGTATATCTATTTAATCAAGCAAAAGTTAGAAACCTTTGAAATGTTCAAAGAGTTCAAGAATGAAGTGGAGAATCAATTGGGCAGGAAAATCAAGATGCTTCGATCCGATCGAGGAGGAGAGTACCTAAGTCTTGAATTCCACGATTATCTCAAGGAGTGTGGAATAGTTTCGCAATTGACGCCTCCTAGGATACCACAGATGAATGGTGTGGTAGAAAGGCGTAATCGAACCTTATTGGATATGGTTCGATCTATGATGAGTCGTGCTTCACTACCTATCTCTTTTTGGGGGTATGCCTTAGAGACTGCCACCCATATCCTTAACCGAGTCCCTACTAAGAAGGTTGCCAAAACACCTCACGAGATGTGGACAGGGAAAGCTCCCTCGTTGGCACATATCAAGGTTTGGGGTTGCGAGGCTTTCGTAAGACGAGATACTCACGACAAGCTCGAACCTCGAAGTGAGCGATGTATTTTCATCGGCTACCCGCAGACATCCTTTGGATATCTCTTCTATAGACCGAAGGACAATGTTGTCTTCGTTGCGAGGAGAGGAGTTTTCCGAGAGCGAGAACTCATAGGCCAAGGAGACAGTGGGAGGCAAATCGAGCTTGGAGAGATTCAAGATTCGATAGATGAAGGAACCTCTACCGCTGGCACTCAACCCGAGGAGGAAACTCCGGTTGAACCGATTGACGAGTCCTTACCTCTTAGACGTTCCGATAGAGTTAGAGTTCATCCCGAGTTTTATGGTTTTCATATTACTACCGAAGGGGACACGTATATTAGTGATGGTACACTAATAAATCTTGATGAACCTAATAGCTATAAGGAAGCCATGGCAGGCCCAGAGTCTGCGAAATGGAAAGAGGCAATGGATAGCGAGATCCAATCCATGTATGATAACCAAGTTTGGAATTTGGTTGATTATGTGCCCGGACGTAAGACCGTTGGGTGCAAATGGATCTTCAAGAAGAAGACTGACGTGGATGGAAACGTGCACACATATAAAGCGCGATTGGTCGCCAAGGGCTTTACTCAAACTCCCGGAGTTGACTATGAAGAGACCTTCTCACCAGTGGCGAAGATTAAATCTATTAGAGTGATGCTAGCGATTGCCGTATTTCATGATTATGAGATTTGGCAAATGGATGTCAAGACCGCTTTCCTTAACGGAAAGTTGGCTGAGGATGTTTACATGGCTCAGCCAGAGGGGTTTGTGGATCCGAAGCATCCGAATAGAGTGTGTAAGCTTGAGAAGTCCATTTATGGACTTAAGCAAGCGTCTCGTAGATGGAATCTTTGTTTCGATGAGAAAGTCAAAGAGTTTGGATTTGTACGAAGCGAAGACGAATCATGTGTATATGTCAAAGCCAGTGGGAGTATAGTAAGCTTCCTCGTTCTATATGTCGATGACATATTACTCATAGGAAACGACATCCCGACTCTGCAGGAGGTTAAGTCCTGGCTCGGGAAGTGCTTCGCTATGAAGGACCTCGGAGAGGCTTCTTACATTTTGGGAATAAGGATAGTAAGAGAAAGAAGTAAGAGACTAATAGGACTTAGTCAGAATACTTACTTAGAGAAGGTACTAAAACGTTTTAGTATGGAAAACTCGAAGAAAGGAGAATTACCGATACAAAGTAATGCCAAGTTGAGTAAGACTCAAAGTCCGAGTACCGAAGCTGAGATAGCAGAAATGAGCCAAGTACCATACGCTTCCGCAGTTGGCTCAATCATGTACGCTATGACTTGTACTCGCCCTGATGTAGCCTTCGCTTTGAGCATGGTTAGCAGATATCAAGGGAATCCTGGCAGAGCACATTGTATTGCGGTGAAGAATATCCTTAGGTACCTTCGGAGGACGAAGGAATGGTTCTTAGTCCTCGGAGGGAGTGATGACTTGAAGGTGCGAGGGTATAGTGACGCGAGTTTTCAGACCGACAGGGACAACTACCGTTCGCAGTCGGGCTGGGTCTTTACCCTGAATGGAGGAGCAGTGACATGGAAAAGTTCCAAGCAGGAAACCGTAGCTGATTCAACGTGCGAATCAGAGTACATTGCAGCGAGCGAAGCGTCGAAGGAGGAAATATGGCTGAAGAACTTCATCAGTGATCTTGGAGTTGTACCTGCCATAAAGGAGCCCATGGAGATTTTCTGTGATAATGAAGGAGCGGTTGCCTTGACCAAGGAACCGAGGGATCATGGTAGATCACGACATATCGAAAGAAAATATCACTTCATTAGACATCGTGTAGAAGAAGGACAACTCGTAGTGAAGAGGATATCATCAGAAGATAACCCAACAGATCCGCTTACGAAGGGACTGAGTAGGGTTAAGCACTTGCAGCATGCTAGGAGTATTGGGCTGAAGGATGATATTAGCATAGATTAGATAGTATTAGAAACGTGTAATAGATAAATGTAATTAACATTTGATGATTAAATAAAGGAGTTTTATTTATGAGTAATGTTACTATCCTATGTTAATTGTTTAACTATTGTTTCACTTTGCATGTTTTGACTTCCAGAATAATTGAGTTTATTAGGAATAATCGAATTGTTCAAATTGTCCACAATCGTTCATATGTTGGAAGTAGATATGAATGAAGATTGTCATGAATTGGTGTGTAGATTGTCTAAATGGTGTTAGACATAGCAAAGGGTTGTTGCCACGTTCATGAGTGCTTATGAACTAGTTTTGAGCATTGGAACAAACCCGCGCTTGCTGGAATCACCTTATGGAATATGATATAAAAGGGTGATCGCAAGACGATAATATCATATAGTCTTAAAACCTAGATATATGGTTTGTTATTTGTTTATTGATTGTACATTGATAATGCGAAAACGCATCAGTAACTCGATGTTATAAAACACATTGTTGTGTATAGTTGGTTAATGAATAAGTAAATGCATATAAGTCGAAGTTTATCTGTAACTTTTATCTAAGAAGGTAAAAGCGATATCTCGGCCGCTCGATGATTTGATTTGACTTATGTGCCGGGCCCGGTCAGAACTGAATTGATGTGTTCGATTAAGTTCTATGTCAAAGAAATCAGAGATCGAGAAACCTAAATGCTTGACTAACCATTCCATAGGATTGTCAGCATGATATCAAACAGAGGACTGTACGATCCCTTATCTAAAGGACAAGATTGATTAGATCAGAGTTTGACAGCGTCTTTGAGAGCTACGATTGCAAACCGAATTGTACTTGTGCATATAGTTACTAGACTTATCCAAGTGGGAGACTGTTGGAATAGTGTCTAAGGCTACAACTATATTAGGCAAGTATTTGACCCGGTTGTGCATGGTCCTTTTGGGTTTCCTTCACCATAGCAACTTGATAGGATGATTTATTGAGAGAGAGTAAATATTATTAATATATTATGAGAATAATATAAAGAATAATATATTGTTATTTGATTAACATAAGTCATAGAATTAATTGGAATTAATTTGGTGACTTAAAGAGATTAATTAAATAAGAGGGTATAAACTGTCAATTGTTTGATAGTTAAACTTTAGACTGTAAATCCATATAGATATGGATTGGGCGGATTCTAGAAGCTAAAGGATAGCTCAGATCGTCCAAGAGTTATCTAAGGAATGGATTTGGATAGCCTTAAGAGAATATTATCCAATTATGGTTTAGGTTGTAACCCTTAAGGAGTCTACAAGTATAAATAGACCCTATGGCTAAGGGAAATTGGCACTTCATCTAAAGCATAGAAACCCTGGCCAATTTCCTCCCCTCTCCTCTCTCCCAAATCATCCTCCTTGCTATTTGGTGTTTGTAAGCCATTAGAGGAGTGACAATTGTGACTCTAGAAGCTCCAAGACAACAAGATCAACAAGGAATTCAAAGGTATGATTCTAGATCTGTTTCAATATTGTTATTACACCTAAATAGTCATTAGAAGTCTTGGATTCAAAGCATGTTTAATTAGAAAGCCTAGATCCAAGCATTAGGGTTTTGCATGCGCACATAGGAAAGTTCTTATGGCTAAAACCCATCAATATCATCATGTCAGACGACGATTCCAACAAAAACCCTATCAATATCTCCAACAACATTGAATCCACAACTAGGATTCCCATTCTATATACTCAGGATTACAAAGTATGTACACATCACTTTGAAGACTATGTGATCTTTCTGAAGACAGTGGGTATTTAATTTGGGAAGCAATCACTGTAGGTCTGTTCGCTCACTCTGGCACGAACTGAATCATGAAGACTCAAAAGGAGTACAACCAACTTATGGTTGATGTTAAACATGTTCCTCAAGATGAAAAGGATAAGTTTGTATGTAATATTAAAGAGCTTATAATGATCAGATTTGCCCTACAGTCTGACACCTTTTGGTTGGTTAGCTCATGCACGACGGCGAAACAGGTTTGGGATAGGTTGAAAGAGCTGTATTCTACCGATGAGGATCTTGAGCATTCGATCCAGACTCTATTGCTTTCATAGTTTGGAGACTTCAAGTAGAAACCTGAAGAGATGCTTATCTAAGCCTTTGATCGCTTTAATCAACTTCTTAGCAAAATGATAAAGCATGGCATAGAGAGGAAAGTTATTGAGTAGAAGGTCACATTCATGAATGGCCTAAGATCCGAATGGATGGCTGTAGTGTCTACTGCAAAGTCCCATGAACAATTCAAGGCTTACTCTTTGGCGAAGCTAGTGGGGATACTAAAGTCACATGAAGGTGCAGTGACTAAAGAAACGAATGTGGTTTCCAACATGGGTTTTTTGGCCCTAATTTCCAAAGGAAAGAATGAAGTTGAAGAAGAAGAAAATTTAGATCTTTCTGAATTTGATCTGACCAATGAAGAATATGCTTTAATGGTTTCAAACCCAAAGAAGATCATTCGCAAAAGGTTTCCCACCAATAAGAACCAAAATTGGCAAGGAAACTACACTTCAGAAAAGGAAAAGGAGGAACCGAAGATCACTCCCCAACAAGAAGAACCGAAAAAGGAGAGCAAGATGTCAAGTGACTCAGGATTTAATTGTCACTATTGTGGAGGCAAAAACCACTTTGCCAAGGATTGTATGTTGAGGAAGATGAAAAAGAAGAATGAGAGAGAAGACGATGAAGCATACTACCTGCAAAAGCTAGAAGAGATTAAGAAGAAGAAAGCTGTTGCAAATAACACTATGAATGTTCTTATTGTGCAGGAAAATATTACAGATGATGAATTCGGTGGTGTTGAAGTCTGGTCTACTAACTCAGAGGATGAAGAAGTGAGAAAGCCTACACATGGCAGGGCTTTCTGGCGAAAGAAGATGAGTGTGCCGCTGAAGGAAAGTGTTTGATGGTGACAGCTGGAGTGTCACAGATGAGGGATTACACCACTAATGGGGGTCAAGATGAAGCGAAGGAACGAGAAGACAGATGCTTCGCTGCCAAGCCTGTTGGTGAGCAGATTAATTAGTGCAAACAGTTGATCAAGAAGGTACAGTCTATTCTTGACTCATTAAAAATCCCTGTCACAAACTATGAAAAAGAATTGAACAGATTAAAATATAAATTTTCTAGTTTAAGTGGTAGTTTAACCCAAAATCGCCTCACAAATTCTAACCTAACTGATCAACTCAGCAGGGTGTCTTTGAAGAGTGAGGAGAGGCGAATGTGGATTAAGCAAAAGGAGAAAGAATTAATTAGAATTAAGGATGAGACAATTTATTTGCAAAGGGATAAATTGATGCTTTTAAAAAAGATAAATGTTTTTTATTTAATTGCTAAATGTTTATATTCCAATATCAGTCAGTTGCATCTGGATTGTGAAAAAGGAAGGAAAATTCACAGTATGATTCTTCCCTTCCTTGAATTAAAGGAGGAAGAAATTGATGTTGATGTTTATGATTGTGAATTTGTTGTCTCGTCTAATGAAGTTTCTCCTGACTATAAAATTGGTCTTGACATAATTGAATCTTTTATCCAGTCTAAAGACCACAAGGACATGCTTAAGAATTTATTGGACAAAAATGATAAATTGAAAATTAAAACCGAAACCATGCAGAAATTTGACTCGTAAAATGCCAAGTTGAGTTCAAAAACAAAAATTAATGTTTAAAATACTTCTAAATTTGATGAGTATGAAGATATGTGTAAAATATATGTAGAAGATGAGGTAGACTGTTCTGAATTTGTCAAGAGCGAACCCGAACCTACCAAAAATCTCATTTCTGAAAACTCAATTGAATTCGCTCGTTTGTCTTAAAATAAGTCCAAAGTTATGAAAGAAAAAGATGTGGTGTATCAGAAGGTCCAAACCACACCAAATCAAGTTTTGCAGTTACCGGCGTTAAATAAAAGCAAACGGTCGAACTCACAGCATTAGTGAACGAAGATAATGTTGGAGGATGTGATGAATTTTTCTGAACAGCCCCAATAGACAATGCTGATGAAATGGTCGGTCTATCTAAGAAAACATCATGGAGGGTTAAAGGCATATATGTTGCAGAATCACTCAACAAGCCTACACGTTTTGATATGCCAACAACCAGTGGTACAAAAAAGATTTCAAGTGAATCAGTTAAGGTGACAAGAAAAATATCCTCATTAAAGAGCGAAACTCATGATGAAAGATCGAAACCAAAGGTCAACGTCCATAAGACTCCTAAACAGGTGTATGAAAAGAAACATCAACGTAACAGGAGATACAAGAAGAATCTCACTGAAAGGAAATAGTTTTGGCAGTCCCAAAACCCACATTACGTTCGATCAGACAAGACTTCAACCGCTAAGGATAAAGGAGTGTCAAAGAATCAATCTACTTCCTGTACTCAATGCTATTCACATAGCCAAGCAAACCGAAAGGGAAGTTTCGGTCCCTAAAATAGAAGAGAAAGCAACCGAAAGAATGGTTTTGGTTCTCAACTCAACAACCGAAGGGGCAGTTTCGGTTCCTCTTCCACAAGAGAAAGGACCTGAAAGCAAGGTTTCGCTTCTAAACACATTCCTCTCACTTAAAGCACAATCCTAAAGAAGATGTGAAGGGAAAAGGGAAGACTGCCTCAGGAAACGAAAAGAAGATGAATACTAACCTAAGGAAACAAAACCAAAAGTTAGAAAACAATAAATATACAATTGCTAAACCTAAGGTTAAAGCATCAACAGATAATAAAATCAAAGTTTTTACAATCAAAAGAAAAGATGAAACAACCCTAATAAAATGAACTTACTTGGTTGATTCTTGCATTGCTATACCATGTTCTGTAAAAGGCTCACAAGGACCCAAGAAATCTTTGGGTTCCTAAATATGCTTGATTTTTGCTGGTTATGTGTGACAAGCAGATTGACGACGAATGGTCCATTGATAGTGGCTACTCACGTCACATGACAGGAAGAAAGGAAGAGCTTCAGGAGTTTCGAGCTCTTATGGATGGTGGTTGTGTCAGGTATGGCAACAACTCATTTGGCACAATAAAAGGCTATGGAATGATCACAAATGGTGAATTCTCGATTAGAAAAGTAGCATACGTAGAGGGCTTAGAACACAATCTCATTAGTGTTTCACAACTGGTGGTGGGAACTGGACTGAAGGTTTCGTTCGATGATGAAGGGTCTGAAATAGTAGAGAAGAAAACCAAAACAGTTCTACTAAAATCCAAAAGAAAAATCAAAATGTACCCATTGAACCTCAATCCCATTCGAGGGAAGCCCGTTGTGTGTCTGCTAACGAAAGCACACTCAGACGAAAGTTGGTTATGGCACCGAAGGCTCTCGCACCTCAACATCAAACACATCAACAAGCTATTTCTTGGTGATCATGTACGAGGTATTCCAATACTCAAGTTTGATAATGAACATCTGTGTGCTGGATGTGAAATGGGAAAGCAAATCAGGAAAAGTCATCCAACACGTGTTAACACGAAGATCATCGAACCACTTGAGCTTCTGCATATAGATTTATGTGGACCTTCGACCATTGAAATCATTAGTGGTAACAAATATATACTAGTAATAGTATATGACTTTTCTCGTTTCACGTGGGTGTTCTTTATTAAACAAAAATTAGAGGCTACACCAAAGCTCGAGGTTTTTGTCAAGCAAATAAAGCTTCAACTACGAAAGCTGGTAAGAAATATTCAAAATGACAATGGGCTGGAGTTCAAAAACAATGAATTTGAAGACTTTCTTGCTGAAAAGGGAGTATCTCACAACTTTTCTACTCCCTACACTCCGCAACAAAATGGTGTCGTTGAAAGGCGAAACCGCTCGTTGTGTTAAGCAGCCCGAACCATGCTTAGTTTCGCCTCATTGCCTTTATATTTCTGGGCTGATGTTGTTGTTGTTGCTTGCTACACACATAAGATAACTCTTCTCAATGAGCGTTTTTCTATTACCCCCATATGAGATCTTGAACAATCGTAAGCCAAATGTCAAGTTCTTCCATGTGTTCGGTTCCATATGCTTTATTTTTAATTTAAAGGAGCACCGAAAGAAGTTTGATGTCAAAGCTGACGAAGGAATTTTTCTTGGCTACTCATTAAACTCCAAGGCATATAGGGTTATGAACAAACGTTCCAAGAAAATCGAAGAAACTTATTATGTCACCTTTGATGAAAACTATGTCAAGAAGCTTCAAACAAGCGAAGGTTCAATGGAGGAAATCTTTCCAACGTCTGGTCAAATCACTGTTTCCATTTCAAATTTATTTGAGCAATACATGATATTATTCAAGGAACCAGAGAAAGCCATTCACTTTGAAGTAAAGGCAGCTGACAATAAGATTGATACCTTGAAGCAAATCATTGATGACGCAGCGAAGGATATGGAAAAAGAACAACCGAGAACTACCGAACAACCTAGTCCAAGCGAACCTCCAAAAGAAAGTTCTACATTTCAGGGGAGGGTTCATCTTCATCCGATAACCCTGAATTACCATTCCAGGGGGAGAACCCATCAACTGCCACATCAACCGAACGTCCAATTGAGGGGGAGAATTCAATGCCTGAAGCCGAAACTGTCTCATCATTTGAAGGGGAGAATGCAAATACAAATGATAATGATACTCAGTTAGAATTAGAAGATGAAGCAAATGCTGATTTGGATCCCTCCAATGATCCAAGTTACCCTCCTCTCACCAAATGGACAAAAGATCATCCAAAAACTCAAATCATTGGTGATTCATCAAAAAGAGTTCTTACTCGTTCTCAACTGAAATGGACAAAAGATCATCCAAAAACTCAAATCATTAGTGATTCATCAGAAAGAGTTCTTACTCGTTCTCAACTTAAAGCGAAGCAAACTGCATTATTCTCTTAAGTGGAATTTTGCATGTTTAATTCGTTTGTCTCCAAAATTGAACCGAAGACTTTCAACACTGCATTCGATCGCTCTGATTGGGTACAGGCAATGCAAGACGAACTCAACGAGTTTGAGCAAAACAAGGTATGGAGACTGATTCCTACACCAAAGGATGCATCTGTAGTCTGACTGAAATGGGTATTTCGAATCAAAATGGACAAAGAAGGGAATGTAATTCATAACAAAGCAAGGCTGTTTGTGAAGGGATATTGTCAAGAAGAAGGGATAGACTACGAAGAGACCTTCGCTCAAGTAGCAAGGTTAGAATCAGTAAGAATTTTTTTGGCTTATGCTGCTCACAAGAACTTTGAAGTATATCAAATGGATGACAAGTGTGCATTTCTAAATGGAGAATTAGAAGAAATGGTGTATGTAGAGGAACCACCAGGTTTTGTGAACAAGAAGTATCCAGATCAAGGCTCGGTTGACCCAACCTTCTTTCGTAAGAATGAGGGTGACCACCTTATGATTGTTCAAATTTATGTCGATGATATCATCTTCAGTTCCACGAATCCTGGATTAACCACAAAATTCAGGAAGTTGATGGAGACTAAGTTTGAAATGAGCTCAATGGATCCAATTAACTTTTTCCTTGGCTTAAATATTAGACAGGGACCCGAAGGCATTTTTATTAATCAAGAGGCTTACACGAAGACCCTACTTGCGAAGTTTGGAATGATGGGAGACTCAAGAGTGAAGGTTCATATGGCATTTGGCATGAAGTGAACACCTTCTCTGGACAAACCAGTTGCTGACATGACCCTCTATCGTCAAATGATAGGGTCCTTGATGTATCTAACAACAAGTCGACCAGACGTAATGCTTTATGTTTGTTATTGTGCCAGGTTTCAAGCTAATCCACGCGAACCTCACCTGTTGGCTATGAAGAATATCTTTCGATATTTGAAGCGAATCTCTTCTCTCGGTCTTTGGTACCCAGCAAAATCAAGTTTCTTTGTTCAGGCATTCTCTGATGCTGATCTAGGAAGATGTGGATTGGACCGAAAGCGCACTACTGGAGGATGCCAGTTCCTTGATGGAAAAATTGTCATTTGGCAATCGAAAAAACAAACCTGTGTGTCTCTTTCTACAACTGAAGCAGAGTATATAGCTGCAACATCATGTACATCACAGGTCATTTGGATACAAAGTCAACTTCAAGACTATGGCCTGAACATGAAGAAAATTCCATTATATTGTGACTCTGAAAGTGCAATAAGGATATGTCACAACCCAGTGCAACAATCCAAAACGAAACACATAGCACTGAGGTATCATTTTATTAAGGATCACGCGAAAGACGGTAATGTCGAAATACATTTTGTAAGAACCACTGATCAATTAGCTGACATTTTTACAAAAGCCTTGCCTGAAGCAAGTTTTAATAAAATCTTACAAAGCTTAGGAATGATGGAAGCTGAATCTGTACCAAAATCGCTTTCGCCTCATTAAAATTTGGAAGCGAAATAGAGCGAACGCTCAGTCTATTTTGGGTCCTGATTTTTCAGGAACCGAAATGAACTGAATGCTCGATCCATTTCGCTTCATATACGATGGTGACATTTCGGTTGTGTCTTTTGTACACTTTATTGTATCTTAATTTATTTTATGTTTTTCTCTTACTTTTCATAAAATCCAAAAATGTTTACTTTTTTATTTTTAATTCTTTTTAGAAAATTTCATAAAATCCAAAAATATTTTATTTTCTGTTTTTATTTCTTTTTCAGAAAAATCACTACAAAACTCGAAAATATTGTCTTTTATGCTCCTTATGAAAACAACAAAAGATCAAAAATAATTTTGTTTGCTAAGTCTTATTCTTAGTAAAGGTTATGGATTACTTCTTATGATGGAGCTGGGGCAGGTATTAATCTTAATCTTTGTACTAGCTAAGTGTCCCTAGAAGCATGCTGCTCCATGTCGACCAAAGCCTCTAAAGACGCTGAGTAAAGCCTTAATGACTTGATATATACAAATCTTGTCTTCCCAATTAGGCTTCCAAATTTACTTTAGTCATGAGCTACCTTACTATTTTCCTTTTGGCTTAAGAGTTTTCTGCATGGTCCTTCTATATAGTAGAAGTACTTACGATTCCTTAACCACCTTATCTTATTTCTCCATCTTGTTTCGCTCCACAATTGTAACCCTTGAGACTCTCATCAATTACCACTGAGGTTTATGGTTACACAACATCTGTGTTGATGATCTTAGATACGTTCACCACGTGCTAAGTGAAACCCAAAATCCAACACCTTCACTGAATTGACGGTGAACGCGTACACGTTCAAGCTATTACTTGTTTTCTAAAGAAATCTCTTTTTTTTGTGTGATCTTTATGAAATTGTCTAACACCAAGAAGTTTCGTCCCATAAGATCCAGTTTCATTTTTGTTTTTGAGATTTCTTATTAACACCCTATCACCACATAATTTATCCAAACCTACTTGTTTAACATGCTACACCGGTCTCACAAGTACTTCTTCCACTTTCGGTCTTATGTCAAGTACCCATGTATGGATTGAAGCGAAAACCACCCTAATAGCTTTATTTAAAAAGATGCCTTTCAATGTCTCTTTACATGAATTTGGTTGTAATTCAACGGGAAACCAAACAAGCACTTTGAAGTCTCTCTTGACTTTGAAGGTAGAGATTTGTGCCCGAGATCCACTGGTTTATGTCTTCCTAGACATCACATATATCTCACAAATTATTTGATTTATTTCTTTATCTTTGACACTATCTTGCACGAAAATATTTGATTTTCCAAAGTCTGGTTCGGTTTCTAATAAGCTATTTTTAGAAATATAGTTGCGGTTCATTATGATGGAATAGAGTCTTTTACAAGCAAAAGGATGAGTCAGCATGAATTTGAAGGGTCTGGAATTTGGAACGACAGCTGATGTCACGCTTGTCCAAACCTTTTTCGGTGTCACAGTTGTCCAATCACGATTTTCTAGGCGTCGATTGAGATATTTTCGCCTGTGATATGATGACAATTTGTTTCTCTCCTGATTGACAATATAAAGGGTTTTCTCCAATTAACTTTACCCTTTTTACTGCTCTCATACTTTTCAAATACGAATACCAGCGATTTTTCCTCCACTGTTCATCGTCTTCTTCATTGAGCTTCAACAATCGCAGAATCTTCTTCAGTCCATGAAACTTCTGCTCGATCGACTCTTCTCTCTATCAAGGCGAATTAGAACCTTTTGATCGATCTCACACCATTTTCATATGATCCATATATGCTTAATGTGGTGGAATGTCTCAAGTACTCTCCACTCGTTATCGCATTGACGAAGGTTGAATCAGTCCCAATGTCCTTTCTATCTTAGGTGTACTCTACTGCAACATACGACAAGACAAAAGAGAGTGTTTTCTTTGACATTCTCGATCAAAAGACATCGATTTCCAAGAATCGGTTTTCCTCACTGCTAGGGCTTTCTTACGAAGCCTCCATGGTCAACCTTGACTCCATCACCACTATTCAGCTCTTTTCAATGTTATACAATATGGAGTGTACGGAACTCCTCACGACAGTGACTAAAGTCAAGAAGTCTTGCCTTCCTCCTCAATGGAATGACCTCTTCACTCTACTATTCAAAGGCCTTTCTGAGAGAGTTGTTGGTTCTGATGAGGCTAGCAAGGTTTTCATGACCCTTTTCTATGGTCTTTACACTGGAATCAACATGGATTATGGATCTGTTCTTTGGATTCATTTAGTGCAAAGTCCCTCCTCTGCTTCATGTCATTTCGAAATCTCATGTGGAAAGTTTTGGACTATTGTTACTCACTGGGCAATGGAAAGGTTTCACGTCCTTATTATGGCAGACTCGTTACTTTCTTCGATCGCTACTTTTCATACGACTAAGAACATAGTCACCGATCCTTCTAGGTTCCCTTCAACGGGTCTATTCCAGCCTCTATGTATTCTTGTGTGCCTGATGCAAGCAAATTGTTCCAAGCATACAAGAACCTTCCATCTTCCGGGTCAAGGGAGTCAACTCCAGAGATGATCAAGTCCATAGAGGAAGCTGATAAAACCAGCAAAAAGGGGCAAAAGGCTTGATTTGAAAAAGAAAGAGAAGGAGGGTCAAGTGTACAAGGTGACTACTCCACAGAAGCGAAAGTCTGAGAAGGCAACTCCCTCACAACCGCAGAAGAAAAAGGTTAAGAAAATTGCCAAGAAACCACGACGTGTTTCCACCAGTGATTCAAACTACACTCCCTCAGATCAGCAACCGAACACTCAACCAAGCGAAAGCGAAAGTTCTGACTGAGACGATGAAGGTTCAGTCCATGGTGATACAGCTCCAATTTCGCCTATGCATTAGGAACCAGCTCGCTCCATCCCACCTTCACCTCCACCTATCTTAATCCTAATATCCATAAATCCAATCCCACCTTTTATCACCTCCAAAGCCACAATAACTATTCCAAATCCTACTCCAATATTCTCTGAAGCAACCACTGTCATTACTACCCAGACTATCGAACCTGAGGTTCATGCCAACGTATCTGATACGGGGGTTCGTACCTCAGTGGTTGCAACCCCTGTTATCTCAAAACCTCTCTCTCCTACACCATCAATAGAAATCGCCCCAGTTCTTCGGGATGAGGAAGTCGAATTGGACTCTTTCTATTATAGTCCCTACAGGGTGCAAATCGATTATGATGATGATGCCCCTGTCACCAAGCAGCATCTCAAGGAGCTGAATGAAAAGAATAGACAAGCTTACGGCCTCCTAATCTACTCAGGATTCCGTTTTCTGAGTCTGATATGAGAGGCATGATGGCCACCTGGGTTAAGGAACACGAAGCTTCAATCACCAAAGCCACCTCAACTATTGATGCTTCAACCAAATTCTATACTAATGCGATCGAAAAAGTTGATAAACTAATTCATAATGCTAATCTTTTTTTAGTCTTTACAGGGTGCTGCAGAGCGAAATGCCAAACAAGTCAATGCCTTGGTTTAGACCCTAACTCAATCTATTCAACTAGAGAAAGAGCATTTTAAGGCATTCCGAAAGAACCTAACCTCTGATCACGTCAAGCATCAAGTATCTGTCTCTGAGCGTCTGGATAAACTTCAGGCAGATCTTGCCTTGGAAAGCAGAGTGATGGATGAACTTGCTCTTAAAACCACTCAACTCAAAACCAAGACTCTGAAGCTCAATCAAGAGAACAAGGAACTTGAAGCATTGCGTTCGGAGCGGTCTGTGGTAAAAATCTCAGTTGGTGATGTACATTCGATTCTTCTTCATCTTCGCAAAGTCAACGATTCAGTTCTTACAATCTCTGTTCGATGTCATTTGGCTGAGAAGTTGAGGCCTGTTCTCGACATTCTAAGTCAAATTGAGGATGTTCCGGAGTTTGTTATCCCTCCGCAACAAGGGGGAGAAGAAAAGAAGCCTTCATCTCAACCACCAAAACCTCAACAATTGAAACCACGACATTGAAGGTGGTTACTGAACTGTAGGGGAAAGAAGCTTTAGGTTCTGGTAAACAAAATAAAGGAAAAGGCATTGTTGATGATGATGATGATGATGATGACGATGTTGATAATATAGAAGAAACGGATCCTAAATCAAGTTCTCACAAAGTCAAGCCCTCCGTTCATGAGATTAAAGAAAGAGTTCATGAAGCAATTAATCAGGAGAATGAAGAGAAAGAAGCGAGTCTGCTTAAACAAAGGAAATTGAAGTTTCCTCTATGGTCGTTGGAAAGGCTTTAAAAGGAGGTAACTGAAGCTCCAAGCTCACATTGGCTAGAGCCTGTTCTTTCATTCGATGTTATGAATTCTAAAGATTCTCAATTCGATATGCCAATCACTCGTAAGGCTTTCATGTTTCATTGCTTAGAGTCTACAGTGGTGATTCTTTCTCCTAACCTGAAGGTTGATCGAGACTTGCTCAAGTACTATTATGAGGTCTCTCAACCACAGTACCTGACTTGATGTAGCAAGAAGATCACAATAGTTAAAGTACTGAAACCTACTCCAGCAGGGAATTTCATTAATATCAAGCTCAAAGTGACCCGAGGATCAGACGGTTCGGTTTATACGATCTCTCTTGCTGATCTACCGAATCTGAATCCACATGATTGGATTCTCCTGAACAACATCTTACTTTCCAACCCAAAGGAGTATGAGCCAATTATAGGTCACATCAAGCGTATGCTGGTGTGTTACATTCATGAAGTAGCAAAGATGGATCAGGAGATTGCCACTGCTATACGAAAGAAGCCTTCAATCAAGCCAATCGGGAAGGCAGGTGAGATTAAGCTGATGGTGAAGGGTAAAATAGACCCACAGTTTCTGAATGTTATCATTCTTAGATGCGAGGGTCAAAGGTGTCTATTTGCTCTTGCTGATAAACAGCTATTCTCAAATTCCTGCTTGGAGCACATTCTTGAGATTATCCATGAGTGTGATCAAAACAGTGAGGCAGGCAAGAAGATGTTTTCAGATATGCTTCGGTAGTATATGGCTTTTAGACAGACTCTACTTGCCATCATACCAAGGTTGTTCAAGGTTGTGAAGCGAACTCCTCAACCTCCGCCGAATTGAAGTCTCGCCCCAATTGACGCAAAGGTGGAGATTGTTGGGTCTATTGTGTTGCGTCTTGGGCTCAGTTATTAGTCCGTTTTTGTCACCAGTTTGGGCATGTCCATCTGTGTGTTTTGTTTTATGGTTTTGTATATAAGTTGCATTCATGCAATCTTATCATTAACGCTTTCATTTATAATTCTATTGATTGTATTGTAAAACCCTAGCTCACCTCTATAGTGGAAGTTCTTGATCAAGCTTTGCTGACGTGTGACTATATTGGAATCATTAAGCTCTATTTTGATTCAAATCGTGTTTACATTTTTTGATTAGTCGTTTTCTATTAACCTGTTGAAGATCTAAAATGATATAAAGAGTTTTTCAACTCATCAAGAACTTATCTCAAGGAAATCATCAAATTATATGGGGTTCTGATTTCTATTATCTCTGACATAGATAGTAGATTCACTTCACGGTTTTTGCAATCACTGCAGAAATCCTTAGGAACATGCTTGGATATGAGTATAGCTTACTATCCACATACCGATGGTCAGAGCGATAGGACCATCCAAATGTTGGAATATATGCTCCAAGCCTACGCAATAGACTTTGGAAATGCATGAGATACTCATTTACCGTTAATTGAGTTTTCTTACAACAATAGTTATCACACCAACATTAAGGCCGCACTATTCGAGGCTCTTTATCGACGAAAATTTTGTTCCCCAATATGTTGGGCAAAAGTTGGAGACACACAACTGGCCAGAAAAACATACAAGTGATACCTTACGTACCGAGCCAGAAATAATCCACGAGACAACTAAAAAGATCATGCAAATTAAGGATCGATTAAAGGCCACACGAGATCGTTAGATGTTGATGTAAGACGTATGCCTTTGGAATTCCAAGTTGGAGATAAAGTAATGTTGAAGGTCTCTCATTGGAAAGGCATGATTCGATTCGGGAAACCAAGAAAGCTAAACCCATGATATGTAGGGCCTTTTGAAATTCAAGAAAGAATTGGTTTTGTCGCATATCAACTTAAGTTACCTAAAGAGTTAGACAATGTGCACAATGTTTTTCACATATCAAATATCAAGAGGTATATATATGATGACACGGTTGTTGTGCCTCTCGATGAGATACAAGTCAATACCAAACTCAACTTTGTAGAAGAACCTGTTGAAATCATGGATCGAGAGGTCAAATAATTGAAACAAAGTCGTATTCCCATAGTGAGAGTTCGATGGAACCCTTTGTGAGGACCAGAATTTACTTAGGAATGCAAGGATTAGACGAAACAAAAATACCCCCAACAATTAAACAATACCCCGTCCACAAGATAAATTTTGGGATGAAATTGTTTCAACGGGGGGAGAATGTAACAACAGTCAAAATACATCAACAACGATCACATGTGATCATGGAAAACAGATAATGTAATAAACTTACTTGGTATTTCATGGAAAATTCTAATACAAATATGGACTTTTATACATACATTATGGTATTATTCAAAAGTACATGTCCATATGATTCCAAATATATATAGAAATTTCAAATCTAACTTCGCATGAATAAGTTATGACAAATTCTAACACTAAAGCCACTATAACAAGAGGAAATTAAAACATAATGAGAATTAGATATTAGAATCTAAAAAAAGTTGTAGTACTCGCAAATACCAACACGTAGATACAAAGAACGTAAAAAATGGAGCTCATATGCGAAACATACGATCTTCCAAAGATGTAGTAGTCTGAGAGCATGACATGTGGCTAAAACCATAGCTGCCTTGGTTCACAACGTGAGCATGTATTCTCATGATGTGATAGTGCTCCAGAACACTACTCAAGGCTAGAAGGTAGATGACAAGTCTACAAAGTGATATGTTTAGGTCTCAGGACGTGAACATGTCATCTTCACAATGTGGGATGTTATCTGGACATCTTCCAAAGCTAGAAACCTAAATGGCGAGTCTACGAGGTGATACAGCCATAACTCACGACATGAGCTTGTATGCTTAAGACATGATAGTTCCAAGGACACCCTAAATTAGCAAGTTCGACCCTTGCTCTCATTACACCAAATTTTCTTTATCTCCCTTGTTTGCTGTAGATGTTCCTTTTCCCGAGCCTAATGATCATGAACCGCTGGCCATTTCTAGCTAGATTTTATAAAATCACGCTACTAAGGTGAGTTTCACGACCCCCACTTTTTAAATGTTTTCAGGGGAGAATGCATGCTAAATATTGTATCCAAGTTAATATGATGTTTTATATGATCGTATGTTTGGATCAACAAAAAATTCTATTAACCAGGATATAGTGGTTTTAAATCATATATATACTTATGATATAGCGGATATTTTGAAAATATACAACTACTGGTATGTTTTTATCATAAGTTTTACACTGATTAAAACAATCTATCAATATATATATATATATATATATATATATATATATATATATATATATATATATATATATATATATTTGATAATTTGCAGTCTTACAACCATCTTTGACTTGTTAAGTGTCTTGTTATTATTGGTTTTATGTTAGTTAAAACCTGCTTTTACTTCTTGTTATAGTTGTTGTACAGCCTAAATATTCTTAAGGTTATGGGTAATGTTTAACATAGTCTAGTAACTTAGGGTTTTAGACACGAATATGCTTTCACTGTTGGAACTATCAGAACTCAACAAGTCTACATGAGGTATTCAATTCATCAAATAAGACTGAAAATCTTAGTAAAATCCTCTGACATGTAACCGTGAATTCCATGTGAGTGAGAAAGTTGTGTATAGATCTATACGAGTTGACACCCCTACCTGTGGTTGCTAGCTACAACCCACGGTTTGAAGAAACCTATAGAGTGACGAACTGTCCTTTTGTTTTGTTTGTGGGTCTGACGTTGATAAAGCGCACAGGGTGTTTGAAGTGGTGCACATCCTTTGTAGCACCAATCAGAGGTCTTGAACGTCATAGAGCAGCGGTTATGGACTCATGGTAGCGCAATTATACTTTATAAGCATTATACTTTGTCGATATACATGTGTTAACGTTAAGTATAAGATTCACAAACACTTATACTCATAGTACATGAAACTATAGGTATCCCATTTATTCAGTAAGTAAACTATTATACCTAGGATATATACAATATGTTGGAGACAAGTATAAGTCAGAATGACACTTTCAAACTATATTTTATACTTTTTGAACTTGGAAAAAGTACTATTTTTACTCAGAGTAAAAACCTGTGGACTCACCAATTTTATATAGACATATTTTCAAAATGCATGTGTTTTCAGAAACTTAATAAGCTGGAATGTTACTCGAGCAGGGGAACTTTTTTTGACAAATACTACTATCCTTTTTGTTGGTATGGAACGTCTCTCTGTTAAGATATGTGTGATATTTCGAATACTATGTAATAATGACTAGGAATACATGAATAATGTAACTTTCTATTATCAATAAATGTATGTAGTTTATACAATTCTTCTGTACTATTCAATGTATGTTTAAAAATTGTGATACAAAAATGAAGTTACACAGCCCGGTGTGTCCGCTGCTGGCCGGGGGTGTAGCATTAGAGCTCGAAAAGATTTGATATGAAATTTTACTAGTTTGATAATTTTTGATGTGCCGACGTTGGTGATTTTAGTTTGGTGTGCCATCGTGTCCGGTTTTTTTATGACACGACAGAACACGAAAAAGTTTTATGTAACACGAACACGACACGACACAGGATCATATTTTTTTAACTAACAAGAAAACGAACCAATTAAAAAACAACAAACACGACTACACGATAAAAATAACATAAAATAACAATTAGTTTATTTAATTAATATTTAATCATACAGAACACGACCATCACGAAAAATGCAGCAAATAAATGTTAAATCGTGTTGAATTTTGAACGCAAACACGACACGACACGGCATCGTATTTTTTATACTTGACAAGAACATGAAACGAACATTAATTTGAATTTCAGTTTCGTCTCATTTTCATTTCATGGTTTGTATTTTTTTTATTATTGAAAACCGATTTTTTTAATTTTTGAATAAAATACCATTTTTTGGATTGATGACAATACATTTAGATTTCTGGATTAAATGAAGAAGGTATAGAATAAGAAGAAAGGAGTAAGGGAGAGGTTTGAAGGCTATCGATTTGTGGTATTATGCTTTGTTTCGATAACCCAATTTAAAAGCAACTGACATGTAAGTTATTCGTTCGATGTCGATAGAAATGCCCTAATCTTTGAACATAAATCCAACATGCTTTTTTGAACAGGTGTTATGGAGCTCATCATGCTTAACCAGATTACAGTGAGAGTTTGAAAGTCACCAATGATTGAGAGGAAATATTAGAGAAGTTGTGGCTGTGATTCTAGATTTCCAATGATGGTGGTGGTTTACTGGGAAGATTAAGGAGAAAGATGGAAGAAGAAGGAGAAAGATGGAATGCTCACGAAGAAGACGAGTAAAGGAATGGAGTGAGTGATGATTGTATGTATGTAGGTTGGGTTAGGGTGGGGTGGGAGGAGTAAATGGTGATATTTAATTTTTATGTATTTACTTTGTAACTCCTATAGTAAAAAATGATTAAAATAAATTAATAAGGACAAATACGATCTTTTTTTTGGTTGAAGGACCATTTGTGTTAGTTTTAAAAATTATAGTGAAGAAGTAAAAAAATTAACAGTAACCGAAATTGTGACATTTGGTAAACCAAGACGAAAAATTATGTAATTTTGTCTAATAATTATTAACCAACCAGGTATTAGACCTGCATAGTATACAAGTTTATTATAATAAAAATTTAATATAAATACATAAACATTAAATTTTTTAAATTGTAATACTTTACATAACATAATGTAAGCTTTTGAAGCATTTATGAAGGAAACCAATCGTTTTAAGAATTTTATGAGAATTTATTATCAAATTAATAGAATGATAACATTATTTATATATAACCCGTTAGAATTTTTTGAAATTTTATGTTAAGAAAATTTATATACCAAAAAAATGACAAATAGAAAATATAAACTCTAAAAATCCTATAAAATGACATATGTTAAAATTCAAAATAAAAGAGAAGAAAACATATAACAAGATTTTTATTTATTAAGTTAGATTAATATAATGATAACCTTTTATATATATATATATATATATATATATATATATATATATATATATATATATATATATATATATATATAGGTTCTATGAAAAACAAAAAAAATCATAAAAATCATAAAAACACATAAAAAAATACTTAGAGATCACAAAAAAAAAAAATTTGAATTTTTTTTTTTATAAAAATTCGCAGGGTATTGTTAAAATTCGCTGAAAAAAAAATCAATTTCCTTTTTTTTTCAAAATTTTTCACTGATTTTGTATAAAAAGCTACGATTTTTTTTAAAAAAAATTCATAAAAAGTTTTGTGATCTCTAAGTATTTTTTTTTTTTGGTGCATTTTTATGTTTTTTATGGTTTTTTTAGGGATTTATTGTTTTCCAAATAACCCTTCCCTATATATATATATATATATATATATATATATATATATATATATATATATATATATATATATATATATATATATATATATATAACCGATTATAATTTTCTGGAATTTTATTTTAAGAAATTTGATATTGACATAAAATGACAAATGAAAAATAAAAATTTCTAAAAATCCTAAAAAAAACATGTGTTAAAACAAAAAAGAAGAATGATTTTTATTTATCAGGTTAGGTTAGATATTATACGGTTATACTTTGTTTATTTTCAAATTGAAATCGAAATAAGTATAAGATAAAACACACTTTAAATGCTGATCATAAAAATAAAGATACAAATAAAAAAATGAACGAAAATAAAATATGCAAAGAGGATAACTAAGAAAATTGTAGAGAGCCATGTGGACAGATTGTACATCTCAAGCATAACATGGACATGAGTGTACGCGAAAGCTGTCGGTTAAACCTGTATGCATGCTTTGGATTTTCTTCCGTCAACTTGATATTTTTGGGTCGCCAGTAATGGCTGCCAAGCGCCGATTTAGGAAAAAATATTAATAAGTAAATAAAATAAATAGCCAATATCGATTTATAAAAGTGACCTTGATACTACCTCTAATAACCAAAAGTAAAATTATTGTTACCGTTCAAAAAATTCAACAAATGATTCAAACAATTTCAATTTTTACATAATAATAACTACAAAGGAAGGAAAGTAAGAACAAAAATGGTCCCGATCAGAATGACCGACTATCAAACATGAAACACTTTATTTCTTTCTACTTAATAGCTTACGTTTTACAGGTTACACGAGTTCAATAGATATCCTAATGTTCTAATTTCAAACTAAATTTTTTAATTTAAAACAAAAGCAATCATTTCAATTTCTCAAAGATAGATATATAACCAATTGTTTTTAGTTGACAATCCATAACCAAACCATAGTAATAAAAGATAGTAATCAAAAGTGCAAAAGTCTCCAAAGCAGTTCCATGGATGTGATACAATCAAACTGTGACCTCCTCATTTAACATTAGAACAACCATAAAACATTTAAAATTAACGAGTAAGCACAAAGCTTAGTGAATTTTCCAAAATATCACATACCCACAATGATAACCATACATATCAATAACGGGCCTGTGGGCTATCGTCGTTATCACGTGGGTCTATTTAGCTCACGGCTCCATGTCGGTCTTGTTATCATCCTTGTGGGCATGTTTAGCTTACAACTCCATGTTGGTCTTGCTATCATCCCTACGGGTCTGATTATCTCATGGCTCCATGTCGGTCTTGCTATCATCCCTATGAACTTATTTAGCTCACGGCTCCATGTCGGTCTTGTTATCATCCCAATAAAGCATGCAAACATACAAAGCAGACAATGATAGCCCTACATGTCCATTTAAGCATACAATCATGTCATAGTATTATACATGCATTCAACACACAGAGGATCCAATCATGACATAAGTAATTCAGTGAGAAGACTTAGTTGAATCAAAGACCTAAATCCTAACTACTCAACGTCTAGAAGAATTAGCTCACGGACCACCTAAACCAGTTAGAGGCTAAACCTACAACTCAAAACTTCCAATGTGACCAAAGGTGAAATTAGTCGAAAAGTCAACGGTTAGAGCACACGACCATCGCACCATGACTAGATCCCGGTCGTGCCGTGACCATTAAGCGACAAAATAGTCGTGTTTTCCCCAAGCTCGTATCGCGAGCTCCCAAGTATGTAGCTTCGTGAAACTGACTTAACAACCAACTTCTTAAGGACTTAATCCCTTAAGTTCAAAGATCCATAGCTTCAAATATGCAACTCCTAATTCTCCTAATGGGTAAAGTTTCCAACTTTATCCATAACCATCGCTCAATCCTTCAAGATCTTAAACCGTATGTCCATAAAGCTCACAAAAATACACAATCTTATTGCATGGTCCAAAGAAAATACACACAAGGTCCCTTTTATCCAAACTTAGAGGTTAAATGCCAAGGAAATGACATTATAGTGTAATGGAGTTCCTTAGACTCCAAGAACACTTATGTTAAGGGAAAAAAACTCCATTCTAATATCATATCCAAATAGGTAAAGCATAAAGGAAGGAACTTTGCACTTACAAAAGGTCCTGAAAGAACTTGAGTGGTTGGATCTTTTCTATAACTAGTTACAAAACACAAAATGTTGTAACTTCACCTTCAAGGTACATAATAAGGCAAAAGAACTTCAAGAATCCATGTAGAGAGACTAGGGTTTGTATGGGAGGGTTTTTTGATGATGAAGGATGAGATGGTGAAGAAAGATTATGGGTTTGTGCCTTTAAATAGGCCAAAAATCCGAGGCTTCTAGAGTTTTAGCCTAACATGTCGGTCGTATCGCAACCCTCATTAATGGTCACGCAACAACCTGGTTGTGCTATGCTTTCATGATCCGTTGCACCGCCAATCAGAGAAAATCCCATGGCTTAAATAACCAACTTAAATAAATCCAAAAATATACTAGGAGATAGGAAACAAGTGTTACAATTCTACCCCTTAAACTTGATTTCGTCCTTGAAATCCGTCTTGGCTAAATTGTAGAGGACAACCCTTTCGCTATCCTTTATGACTTTTCTAATAATCTATAATTCAACGTATTAAACATAGATGGTTCATGAGGCCACTCGAAATATGAATAACATATTCATTTCAAACCTAACCATATGAGGTTACACATCTTTCTGCCACTACCTTCTTCACCATCAATGGTTTACTCAAACTCCTTGTAAAACCACCCAAAACTAGGAATTCCGACATCACAACCACCATCCAACCCAAATGATAAAATTCACAAGACAAAATTCTTCATCCCAAAACCTCACAAATCATACAATAAGAATGACAATCACCTTCCTGGTATACCCATCCCTTAGTCCCTTCGACTATTAGCACTACCATCCCATGATGAAGCGAGCACTCGAAACATCTCAACCATAACAACTCAACAAATCCCCATTCCAGAAAATTATGACCTAAAAGAGCTTCTTCCTTACATTTGACTTCCTGACAAGTCATCATTAACTCACCACTCTTATGAGCATATCAACGAATGAGTCATAACCTCACTTCGTATCTAAACTCATATTTTGGCTCGGACATGCAACCACTTGATAGATCATCAAAGGGTACTACTTTGAACTCAACGGTTTAAGACTTTCCAGGACGAGTACCCCATCATTGGTAACCATACTCATAATAAAAATCTCTCAAACCACACAAAGGTCCATTAGTGTAACACCCAATTTAAGTATAAGTTTATGATATGCATGGTTAAAGTTTTAATTTAGATTTTAAAGAATTTTTCTTTCCAGCGGCCTGGTGCTTAGGTTACCATTTAGTAGATGCGACGCGACGCCATATTATGCACCAAATCTTAGAGTGTGGGCCTTGAGCCTTTTTTAATTGATAAGAAGTCTAGGTTTTCTGAAACCCTCAACTTTCGTCACCCTTAGAGACGATACACCAAACCCTAGACTCCCTTTTGGACTATTGAGCACATATTTGCTTGTTTTATGCACCTTGAAGGAGTAGGGTGCATTCTTGGAAGCAATGTGGCAAGAGAATAACTAGATTCAATTTTCTAATCATTCTATGGACTATTGCAGGTATTCAAGACTTAGATTTTGTGCTTAATACTTTTTTAGTCTTGATATTTAGGCTTGTTTTTCCATTCTTTGAATTTGAATGAAGTGTTGAAGTAAAGTTTGCAACTTTACTGTTCCATAACATCCCATGAGTGTTTTGTGTATTAGATTTAGTCTTTTATCTCCGTTTGGTGCCATGCACGGAGTTTTGACCTCATTTTCACCATTAATGTCCTAGAATGGTGTGAGAAATGCATTGGACATTCATCTCCATAAAGTTATGAATTTTATGAACCATTAGTGAGTACCAAAGTGTTTTGGAAATTTTGAGGCTTGGAATTAATGAATTAAGATCTTAATGAAGGTTTTCTTCTACCAGAATAACTGCAACATGATTAAGGACTAACAATGACACGATGGACAAGGATTTCCCGTGACTATCTTTTTTTTTGACTATACTACAATGCAGATAGAGGTTTGCTACAATGTGGTGGGTCATTGATCGTTGGATCTTGACTAGAGAATGGTTAAGGGGAAAATAGTATTTTTTTCCCATAAGATAAGGATTCATATGATAAAGACTAGTTTAGATAGCAGATTTAAGTAATATACTTGGATTATGAAATTGTGTAGTGGTTCGAGGTAGTACAATGTAGATAGAGGTTTGCTACATGATTAAGGACTAACCATGACACGATGGACAACTATTTCCCATGACTATCTTTCTTTGACTAGACTACAATGCAGATAGAGGTTTGCTACAGTGTGGTGGGTCATTGATCGTTGGATTTTGACTAGAGAATGATTAAGGGGAAAATGGTATTTTTCCATAAGATAAGGATTCGGATGATAAAGACTCGTTTAAATAGGAGATTTAAGTAATATACCATGATTATGAAATTGTGTAGTGGTTCAAGGTAGTACCAGTACCACTTAGCTCATTGTGTAGGTTAACTTATCAAACTTTTAGGTGAGGTCTCATGCACTTATATATATATATATATATATATATATATATATATATATATATATATATATATATATCAACTAGAGAAAAGACTCTCATAAGGGGAATCTAGTTGGATTAACATAATGTAAGATCATGAAAAAGCCTCTCTGAAAGGTAAGTGATTAATGATAGTTTTACTAGAGAAAAGTCCATCGGACATGAAATCTAGTTGACTAGGGTTATGTGTGCTAGCATATATTTTGTGTATAATTTATGTGATTACTATGTGATGTCTATATGTATGATGAGAAATACATATGATCTGTATAATGGGTGAGTGTTATGATTACTCACTAAGCCTTAGGCTTATAACTGGTATTTCATGTTTTAGTTGCATGTCCTTCAAGTTTGAAGGGAAATGTGCTAACTGTTGGATTAGGTGTCTAAGCCCATAAATATAATTGGTGTGTACTTGACCCGATAGTAGCAAGGTCCTTTTTGGTTGCCTTCACCATAACAACTTGATAGGATGAATTAGGAGAAAGAGGTTGATAAATTATTTATTAATATACTATAAGAATAATATATTAACTGAGAAAACATATTATTTAATTAGTATTGATCAAATATTAATTTGGTGATCAAAAGAGACTGATTAAATGTACGGGGACTAATTCTGCAATTAACTGTTAGTTTCAAGTTCGGCTGTGTACTCCTAATAGAAGGAGGTGGACAAATTCTATAGGAAGCCCATAGCAGAATTCGTCTATAGGGTACTTCTAGAAGGGTTCCATAGATTGCTTAAGGCCTAAGCAGTCAAATTAGGGTTTCACCTAAAACCCTAGCAGCCATAAATATAAATAGACCCCTTGGCATGAGGATTTCGACCACTTGATCCCTAGAGGAAACCCTAGCCGAAAATCCCAGCCTCTTTCTCTCTCTCTCTCTCTCTCTTTCTCTCTCTCTCTCTGTCTCTCTCTCTCCCTCTCTCTCTCTCTCTCTCGTGTTTAGCTAATTGCTAGTGGTGTTTGTGATTCTATTAGAGGTGCAACATATGAGGAACTAATCTTTTAAAGGTTAAGATCAAGGAAAGGATTACTTGTTATTACTAGTTAACAAGAAAGGTATTCTTCTAACTTATATTTATTCACTAAATCCGAAAATTGTATGCTATATTAGGGTTCTTGCTTTGGCTAACTTGAATTGCATGTATAACATGAGAAAAACCTATATCCAAAGCAATTAGGGTTGCATGTGCACCATAGGAATGTTGTAACGCTCAAAACCCATCAGTGGTATCAGAGCTTAGGTTGGTTTTCTGTTATATTTGATGCATTAATGAATTGTTCAAAGAAAAAGAAAATTTTATTTTTGTTTCCACTTGATGAACACGACGTGTTGTCCCTCCACAACGTGTAATAACATGACACAACGTGGAGACAAGTAATATAGCATATTTTCGGATTTTTGACTTAAATTAGATTTGGATAATTACTATAAGTTGTTTTACTAATTAAAATTCGAATTTTTCTGATATGGTAACTGATATCCTAATCTAATTGTAAGATAATTGTCAAATTTTAAGATATGTATGAGATTTTATGATAAATTAATTATTTGTAAAATTTGATTTGAATTTTCTTACTAAAGAAAAGAATTATGATCAAATTTTGAGATAATGATTAAAATTAAATGACTAGTTTAAATTATTAAAATTTGATCTGCAAGTTTTGAAAAGTTTCAAAACTTGTCCTCAAGTTTTGGAATTTAAAATTTGATTAAAAGGTTTTAATTTTGAAATATTAAATTCTAAAACCTTAGTGTTTTAAAAGTTTAAAATATAACCCTTATACTATTATAATATTAAAATCTTAATACTTATATATATATATATATATATATATATATATATATATATATATATATATATAAGATGAGTCAGTCTTACCGTTAGTAGGCCTCATTCACGAAGCCGACCTCTAAGGGGGTATAAGGAATCTGCCTATAAAATGGCGGTTGAATAATTATCCACTCTCACCCACCGCTTTCTTGATTGGTGGAGGGTCGTTAGCCGAATGGGTAGGATAGGACATTAATTCCTCATTAATAGGTATAATGATTATTTTAAAGTAACTAAACGTTTTTATAAATTTCCAATCTTAGTTACTTTAGGAAAATATGAAAATGATGTTATTATATGAAATTGCACTTTGCACCTTGTCAAAGTCGTTAGTGGAGCGTGTGTGGTTAACCAGCATACTAACTTGGACTAACAAGGGTGGCGAAGGGTAGCTCGAGAATTATCATAGATCAATGGAGCGTGTGTGGTTAACCGGCACATTGATTAGGTGGTAAATGACTTGAGAGTATCAAGCTCATTTGCATGGTTATTGTCACACTCCCGAACCAGGACGGCGGAAATGTTCGGGGGTGGATGACTTCATTATAAAGTATCATAACAATAGAATATGAATGAAACATAGCAACCAAACATCATACATTTCAATATACCAATATTCATTGTATTACACATTGTACTTGTTTAACAATTACACAAAAATAACAAGAAGTAAAATTTCTTGAAGTCGCACCACTTGATCTCATAACAGAGCTGATTACATGTTACTGATTCCCTGAAAATACAAGTCATTTTGAAAAGCGTCAATTAAAAGTTGGTGAGTTCATAAGTATTTTTGTATAAAAATGGTTTGCACTTGTTCAGAATAGTTCTCTTAGTTCTTTTAGAAAATCCAATATTTTCTATGAAAATGATTTGTAAGTCTCGTTCCAAAACTGCGAATATATGAATGCTTGTCCTTTGTTATCTTTTGTTTGTAAAAGTAAAGCGAACGTCCCAGATAATCCGATATTTTCTACCTATAAAAGTGTTGTAGTCTTAAACCTTAAGACCAGAAGTGTAAAAAACTGAATACTTGAAAAATGACTTGCAGTACTATAGCTTAATCAAACCGATGAAATGTAAACTTCCTGTAAACCAAAATCGTATTGTTATTCCCTATGTTAGCCGTTATAACCACACTCGATAATGACTAATCCGCCTGTTATGATGCTCTTCGGGTGCCGACGTATTTAAGGTAAGATTTTTGTCACCCTAGACTAGCCTAGTCTAACTGTAGTGAACAACTCAGGTGTGGGGTGTCACCCCCGTATAGATCTATACACAAACTCCCGATCTCCCTCCAGGAGACTCTGTTTATAACTACATGCTATGGTTGTACACTCGATAGGTGTCAAACGCAATGTCCCACAAGATACTTGACAGATTTTACGTGAATTATGACTCCGTTTTTCTTGCAAATAAGATAATTATGCCTTAATTAATTGTGTGTCCTTTGAAAGTGTGGTTTGCGACCTTCAATTACGCTAAATATAGTTTATTACATTGGTTTGTCAAGAGAATTTATATAATCATATAAATATATAAATACATATAAGTTAACATGTCTAGATGTTTTAAAGGTATATATAAGTCATATCAGCTTGCATCTAACACAAATATAAGTGCTTTTAGCATGATAAAAACAATTTCTTTTTTTTTTGACTTTTCTGTCCCTGTTTTTAGAAATATTATAGAAAAATTATCGTAAGTCGAAATTTGGATCCGTAAGCTCTGAGAGTTTGGAAAATGAGTCTAGTTTGTTCATAATGTTTATTATAATTTTTAATGGCCTCAAACCATTCTGAAAATGATCATCTTCACAGATTGGTCCGAGATGATTCCTAAAATGATAGGCAGTTTTGTAAAAATCCCCAGAAAGTATAGAAAACTCGTATGAACGATTGAGAGCAGTCATTTTAAAGGTATAAACCTGATCCTTTTTCATGTGAAACAATTTCGAAAAATATTACCATCAAGGTGGTCAAAACAGTCCGTAATTAGACCAAAACGCTTCTGTTAAAAGCTGATTTTTGAGTTTAGGTTATAGATGTTTGAACACAACACTTGTTTTTGCTATTTTGAGTGTATAATCTTAAATCTACAAGTTTACATGTAATATATAAGACAACACATACTTTTTTCATGGTTTTTATGAAGATCTAAGTGATAAACTTCATGTTCAAGTAAAGATCCAAAAGTTAATTACCTAACACAATGGTACATGCAAATATCCAATGGTTAAACGAGCGTTTAGTTGTATCCTCCCCTCGAAAACATGAAAAATACGAAAGATATGGGAGTATGAGCCTCACCTTGGGGTTGATGTAGATGAAGAAGAAGATGAAACTTTGAACCTAGCTTGAGTTCTTGGAGAGATTTAGAAATGGTGGGTGTTCTAATGGTTCATTTTCAAGAAAATAAGAGTATAAGAGGAAAGATCTTAGTGCAACTTGAAATTAAACATTTTGAGTTTCATATGGACTTACCAAGGACCTTAAAATTCGATCTTGATGGGGATGAACTCGAAATTTACTTGAGAGGAAAATAGAGACTTGATAGGAAATGAGATGATAATGCAAGTTGAAAGTGAATGTAGAGAGGAAAACGGGCTTGGGAGTGAAGTTTATATGAGGGTGGAGAAGGAGAGAGTGGCCAAGATGTAGAGAAGAGGAGGGGAGAGAGAGAGATAGAGAGAGAGAGATAAGGGTTGACTTCTATGATGTGAAGTGCTTGGTTACACGGAAGATAAATGCTTTGTTACATGGTGTATATTTGTAAGGTGGCATGCTTAGATAAATCACCCTTTTCTATTTTTTTTGAAAGTGGGCTAACCAAGTTTAGAGTGGTTCTCGGCCCACATGATGGCGCAAAAGAATAATGGGCTTCGAACTTAACTTGGCCCAAAGAACTTTTCGGCCCACAATTGTTCTAGCAAGGTTATTGGATCAAGTTTATGGGTCTTCATGTGGTTGCGTCGACTTAAATGACAATGTGCGCAAGTATGTGATAGGTTTTATACAAACCATCCTATGTGAGCATGCAACCCTAGAATTTGGATCTATGTTTTCACTATTAGATACACAACATTATGAGCACATAAAGAAACCTAGCATGCTCCTAGGTATTTCGAAATTTAGATAGTAAAAGGGATTACATACCTCTTGTTGTTATATTGTAATAACAACTCAATTCTTCAATCTTCTTGTCGTTGAAAGCAAGTACCACAAGTGAAGTACCTCTAATGGCTCACAAAAACCAAGAGCAAATTGAGAGGCAAGAGAGAGAGAGAGAGAGAGAGAGAGAGAGAGAGGGAGGAGGCTACAAAATTCGGCCTTAGGGTTCTCTTGAAGCGAGTGGATGAATTCTTGTAGCCTAGGGTCCTTATTTATACTATGAGCAGCTAGGGTTTCCTCCAAAACCCTAATGGACAACTTAGACATTAAGCAGCCCATGGAACCTTCTGGAATAAGGCCATGGACGAAAATATGATGGGCTCCCATCATAATTTCGTTCATCCCTTTGTCCCATTGGGTTTCCCAGCCCAAAATCCAACTATCACACATTTGAAAGTTTAAGTCCCTTTATTCAATTAATTTCTTTTAGTCACCAAATTAATTCTTAATTAATTTATGACTAATATTAATTAAATAATATGATTTCTCTTTTAATATATTATTCTTATAATATATTAATAAATCATAATTGTTCGGTTTTGAGCATTCTAACACTCCTAAGTGTACATGCAACCCTAAATACCTTGGATCTATGTTTTCTCTATTATACATGCAAATATGAACTTTCCAAGGTATTCATCCTAACTAGCATAATAACATTGATTCAAATGAATATATCAAGTTAGAAATACATACCTCTTTGATGTAGATTGTCTTCATGAAGCTTGAGTGCCTAGTGCCCCAAGTGTGACACCTCAAATGGTTCACACAACACCAAATACACATGGAATGACTTGAGAGAACATACACACTTCATGAAATCGGCTAGCCCTTCATTCTCATTCATAGTGATTGATTTTCCTAATGATATGATCTTTCTATAGTGTCACAATTAGGGTAAACCCTAATGGTCATGGCCTTCCATTTCCTTGGATCTATGGGTTTAAATACACCATGGAGCATCCATGGAGCATCCTATGGGTTTTAGCCCAACTTGATAATCCATGGAGCATTAGCCCACTATACAAGTATGAATGATTGACACAATCAACCCATGTATTTAATTAGTCTTCTTTTGATCACTTAATTAATTCTAAATTAATTCTTGATCAATACTAATTAAATAATCCTATTAATATATTAAAACTTATAATATATTAATAATCCTTAAGTGTTATTTCTCTCATTATAGTCTATCCAAATGCATGATGCCATGCAACCCAAATGGACCATGTCGGGTCGGGTCAAGTCTCACCAATTATAGTTATGTACTCTGACATTAATCCAACAGTCTCCCACTTGGATAAGTCTAAAACTATTATTGCGTATGACTTCAAGAATTCACTGGCAATTGTAGCTCTCAAAAGCTTCTGTCGAACTCTGACCTTGTAGATGAACTCTGAGCTTTGTCTATAACTTGTCCATTAGATAAGGGATCATATATTCCTGCATTCTAGATATCATATGGACTGAGACATGGATCATAATCATTCTCTCTGTCCATTTGTTGTTTCCCGATTTCCAATTTATGATGACTGACTAATTAAACAAATTAAATCAGTCCTGGCCCGGCCGAGCACTTCCATTTGTCATCATCAAATCATCGAGGGGCCCACAGATATCGCTTTTATCCCGAAGGTAAAAGGAATGGATAAACTTCGAATCATATGGCTTGTTCAACTACTTGTTGAATCATACACAAAGGCACATTTTATAACACCGAGTTACCGAATGCGTTTTCATGCAATCAATGTACAAGCAACTCATAGTAACAACTCATATCTCTAGGTTTGAAGAATATAAGATATTATTGTTTCATTATCACTCGTGATAAAATCCATGAAGTGATTCCAATGAGCATGGGTTGAATCCAATACTCATAACTTATGAGCACTCATGAGTGTTGTAGCCCTTTGTCCAACATCTTAGACCTCTACAAGCCAACACATGACAGTCTTAATTCATATCTACTTCCAACATATGACCGACTGTGGATGGTTTAAATAACTTAGTCATCTAGAACAATGACCTAGTTATTCAGGAAGTTAAAACATGAAAAGTGAAACACAATAATAATTGAATCCAATATGGTATCAAAACCTATGAACATAAATAAAACACCTTTTATTTATCACCATATGATTACACATTATTCATTGTATACTGTTTCAACTATCAACTTTATTCTTAAATTAAAAAACACTAGTTGTCCTATGCTCCAAGCATGGACACTATGTTTTTCTAAACACTAGTCATGCTATACACCAAGTATGCATACAATGTTTGTCTATGATCTTTACTTTGTGAAATAGATCAATTGAACATAACTCCAATGATTCTCATTTCATAGTCCCAAATCCTTACTGCAAATGCAAGAATTCCAAATTCATGCCATTTACTGAAATCTGTTAGATTCTAAACTTATATGCACTGATTCTCTTGTAATGATTATGCACAAAGTCACAAGGACTTGGCAATAAACATTACAGAGCATTCCAAAGGAGATCAACTCCTTGGAAACATCCTTCTTGCATTATGTTTCCTAATCTTACACAGATTTATTGGACAATTTCTAACTTTGAAACATTTCCATATTCCATTTTGACTATCACATCTGAACAAGAGTTGCCTCCTTACAGATTATGTCAATATGGTCCTTCCAGAATTAACATTATACTTCCAACTATCCTTGAGCAACCAATCTTTGGTAAACCTTAGATTGTCTTTGAAAATTGTTTAATCCTTTTATTCATATCCAATTCTAGACCTTTTCCCTTCTTAATGCCCCAGACATTTGGAAAATTTTAGAAAGGATGAATATAACACATGTAATCGATCCTATATCTGAAGCATAAGGGACACGATTCATGATGTCTCACATAAAGACTAAACCATTCTTTTGCAATAACATTTACATTTCTATTTGCCAAGTTCTCATAATTCAGATTATGAAAAGGGATGCCATAATCATAATCAAATTTTAGAACGCAAATAACGGAACCATATACATAACTGCCTTATGTTGAGTCATTCCAACATGAAATTCATATATATATATATATATATATATATATATATATATATATATATATATATATATATATATATATATATATATATATATATCCTTGACTAAATACGATTAAAACCTCAATCTAAGCTTTTATATTTGAGATGAAGTATAATTTACTCTCCCTTAATTATAGCAAAACAACTCTTTCCCAATTGAAACTTTTTGTTTTCTATAATTAACATTGCTAAATTGCAATACTTATCATAATTATCATGCTCCCACTAACATGATGATTATTAGCATAACACTTATGCTCCCACTAGCTTTGACATGTACTCAGAAATCAGCTGGACTTCTAGAAATCAATACTTTATTGACTTTCTTAGCAAAGTTCAGATTTCTGATACTAGATTGCTTTGATAAAACTTTATGATAATCATACACCTTATCTTAGATAGCTCATAGGCGTGTCTAAACAATTTTAAGAACTATGAAAAGGGATGCCGTAATCATAGTCTTGATTATTTAGTCCTTTGCCACTTCTCAAAAGTCCATGTTAGTGTGCCGGTAAACCACACACGCTCCACTAACGACTTTTAGAATACAAATATTACAATTGCTATCTAGCTAAAATCTACTCAGTGGAAGTGTTTCCTCACCATCATTTTCATGAATCAGAGAGAAACCTTATGACACTTAGATTTAATGGTGTATGTGTTCTTATCCATGTGAATTGTCAAAACCATACTCACAAGACAAGGATAATGACAAATCCAATCTCATATGGACTGAAATCAATCTTAATTTCTTGCCACCTGGCAGCTCAAGGGCCTGCCATTACTTCCAACTTGTCATGCAACCAATTGATAACTCTAAGAACTCATATGCAAAGCCAACTTTAATTGGAATGGGCACAAAATATGTCAACATGATAGGTTATGAACCTCAAGTCGTGGACTAGTGAAGAACTTCAGGTTTTATTCTTGATTAGTTCTTGAGACTTTCAAGACCTTTAAGACTGTCACTGTTCTCTTGACATATAAGACTTTCTTGTCAGATATTCAAGAGATAGTGTGGATTCTAATCAAGACAAACACTTCACACAATTGGCCTTAGTTGATCTTTGTTTTATCCAAAACATCACAACTTACCAATTTCAGATGTACAATAGTAGAAAACTTTTACTCTTACATTTGACATGTGTTTTAAACCTTCTCTAAGACATGTAACTCAAGTTACAATCTTGGAGTATGACTCTAAGACTTGTATTGAAATGAAGTATGACTCATCTTCTTGATTTAACCATTTCAACAATTCAAGATTCCTCTTCTTAGTCATAAGAATGCACTAAGATGATGAATTGTGATAAGGTCTCTAAATCATTAAGATGATCATATAACATGATACTAAAGTACTCTCCCATCTTTTCAGATTTGAGAAACTTTTATCCTTCTGCCTAATTTGATTCTTCTTATTCGTTCTGCCTTACATTGAAACTTTTCCAATGTTTTAGAATTATACTTAAATTTGTAGGTATAACCATATTTACTGAACTTAAGTAAATCATGACGAATCGATCTTTTTTTTGGTGGAATTAATCAGTGCTTAAGAATGTATACTCGATCCCTTAGTCCGTTACTTGAATCACACATCCATGTGAACAAGTAGTTAGTCTTAAATTTTCCAATGCTCGAAAGTTCTCATTCATCATGCTATAGAACTTGCATGATTCCAAGTTTTGGTCCAATTGAAACTTGGGTGATGAGGATCTTTCCTCATTTGGTAAATTTAGACATTACCACAAATGAGAGAGTTAAATTCACTTTCCAATATTGCTATCAGTGGAATCTTATAAGCAAAATTTTTTCACAAATGCCATTGTAAGGATACATAAAATAAATAAAATCAAAATTTTCCTTTTATTTTTTAAAACTTTGCGGAAAAACTTATCCTTACAATCCATATGAAAACTTGTTGTTATCTATTCCTAAGCAATATCTCATAACTCCTAAGAAGTAGCTCAAGAATCCGATCTTCAAACTATGCGATAGAAATCCATCTACACGATTAGATTCAACATATTCTTTCTTTAAGTTCCTTCAATTTTCTTTGATTCTTAAACATCAACATGTTACCCAGTCACATCATGTATCAAGAATCTCATAATAGAAACTTAGCAGAGTTAGATACTGAACTTTACCTGAAATAGAGTCAAACTTATTGACTTTAACACCCTTAGGTAAATTTGCAGCTTCCCAACCAATGCCCCTTCCTTTGGCAATTTAACATATGGACACTTTGGTAATGGAACGTGGGACTATCACAGACTTAGCCCTTCTCTTTACCATTTGGTCAACCAAGTTGACTATGGCCGATCCCTTTCCATTGGGAAGAGAGAGCTTTACTGGACATCCAATGTCATCATTGTCAATGTCTATAAAGTTTTAGGAAGTTGACCTTAGCAAATAGATAAGATCATTAAGGGTCTTGTCATAGTCTGTTTCATAGGAGTCCTAAAGGAACTCACTATGTGACTTAGAAAGTGATTGAACCACCAACTTTCTCAAGACTTTGACACCCAACTCTCCCGGCTTGTCAATATGTGACTACATCTCCAAGATGTGATCACACATAGACCTTGACTTTCCAATAGATCTTGAGTGACCTTAAACTTCTCAAGAACTTGTGTGTTAGGGAGAATAATTGGAGGAGGTGAAAGAAGTATGATTTCCATGGGACATCATCTTCATTTAGGAAACCTTGTTTCAAGAGATTTGGGAAGATCATAAATGTCTAAACAAGACATCTTTCTGGGAGATATTCAAGATAGTTGATTTAAAGTCCTTAATATGACACCTAATATGAAATATTAAGGCTAGGACCCAACAAACTATTTTATGACTTAGAAGAGGGATGTCGTAATCTAAGCTATAAAATATTTGAAGGTGGGAGAATGACGATTCACCAATTTCCACCAAGATAAACGAAATGTATTATTAGGTTTTAATTGGATTTGAAACTCCTAGTTCTTTTGAGATTATTGAACTGTTAAATGGCATGTTTGAATCTCGAGTGTACCCTTTAGATTTTGTGACTGGGATGTCGAGGATCACAAAACAAGTTGTGAAGTAACCATGCAAATATACTGGGTACCCTTAATATTTACCCCTTAATCGATGTGCCGGTTAACCACATACGCTCCACCGATACTATGATAAATATTAAGCTACCCTTTACCTACCTTGTTAAGTCCAGGTTAGTGTGTCGGTTAACCACACACGCTCCACTAACGACTTAAGCAAAGTGCAAAGTGTAATTTCATGGGTTAGCACCAAATTCACATTTTCCTAAGTAACTAAGATTGGGTATTAATAAAAGGTTTAGTTACTTAGTATTTATCATTAATACTTTTAATGAAGGGATAATTCTAGTCCTTGTCCTACCCGTTCAACTAACGACCCTCCACCGGTCAAGGAAGTGGTGGGTGAGAGTGGACACCCATTAAACTGCCATTTTATAGGCAGTAACCTTATACCCCCTTATAGACCGGCTTCGTTAGTGAGGCCTACTAACGGTAAGACTGACTTCACTCTTATACATAAATATAAATATTATTAACTTATAATATTATAAAGTATAAGGGTTGAATTTTAATTTTTAGAATTCTAAGGGCTAACTTGGAATTAAAGTATTCATAAGTGAAAACTTTTCAAATTCCATAACTTGAGGGAAAGTTTTGAAACTACTGAAAACTAATTAATTCCATAACTTATGTGTTTAAAGTAGTTTTAATTAAAAAAACTCTTCAAGTTCCATAACTTGAGGACAAGTTATGGAAGACTTTAAACTAATAAAAGAATGTAACTTTTCTTTATTTTGTAACTTATGGAATTAATTAAGGTTACATTTTATTACTTAATGAAGTGACTCTTGAACCTCCATAACTTGAGGACAAGACTCTTCATTTTTGTAACCATTGCCAACTTTTATGAGTTTTATGAAACTTAAATGTGACTTTTCATATAACTTTACGACAAGTTACAAAAACACATTTTAGAATCAACTCTTAGATTAAAATGGATTGAAAACACATAATCAACTAACTTTTCTATTAACCTAAGCAACTCATAAGAACAAGATAATTCAAATCAAACTTTTTCATGTAATTAGTCTAAACCTTAAACTAATACAAAACATGAATCTATTGACAATTATCTTTGAAATTGGATTAGCATGAACATTACCACATCAAAAACAAGTTTATATGTCCAAAAACATCTTAGGGTAATGTTCCTAGTCTAATTCCAGCCAAAACAATCGAATATATGCTGTCTGGGGGTCCAACTCGTCGAGTGCACGAACCAACTCGGCGAGTTGGATGCATTTTGTCTTGGACTCGGCAAGTCTGCTGAGTAGACAACATAAAAACTCGATTTTTCAGCCAATTTTGCAAGTATAAGAAAACAAGCCGAGGCTTTGATACCACTATTGGGTTTTGAGCATTCTAACACTCTTAAGTGTACATGCAACTCTAAATACCTTGGATCTATGTTTTCTCTATTATACATGCAAATATGAACTTTCCAAGGTATTCATCATAACTAGCATAATAACATTGATTCAAATGAATATATCAAGTTAGAATTACATACCTCTTTGATGTAGATTGTCTTCATGAAGCTTGAGTGCCTAGTGCCTCAAGTGTGACACCTCAAATGGTTCACACAACACCAAATACACATGGAATGACTTGAGAGAACATACACACTTCATGAAATTGGCTAGCCCTTTATTCTCACTCATAGTTACCGATTTTCCCAATGATATGATCTTTATATAGTGTCACAATTAGGGTAAACCCTAGTGGTCATGGCCTTCCATTTCCTTGGATCCATGGGTTCAAATACACCATGGAGCATCCTATGGGTTTTTGCCCAACTTGATAATCCATGGAGCATTAACCCACTATACAAGTATGGATGATTTATACAATCAACCCATATATTTAATTAGTCTTCTTTTGATCACTTAATTAATTCTAAATTAATTCTTGATCAATACTAATTAAATAATCCTATTAATATATTAGAACTTATAATATATTAATAATCGTTAAGTGTTATTTCTCTCATTATAGTCTATCCATATGCATGATGCCATGCAACCCAAACGGACCATGCCGGGTCGGGTCAAGTCTCACGAATTATAGTTATGGACTTAGACATTAATCCAACAATAATAACCTCTTTCTCTATTATTTCCCCAGTAAAGTTGCTTTGGTGTAGGCAACCCAAAAGGACCATGCACAACCGGTTCAAGTACTTACCAAATATGGTTACGAGCTTAGACACTAATCCAATAGTCTCCCACTTGGATAAGTCTAGTAACCATAAATTCAAGTAGAACCCAATTAGCAGTCGTAACTCTCCAAGATGCTGTCGAACTCTAATCTTATCAATATCCTGTCCTTTAGATAAGGGATCGAATGATCCTCTATTCTAGATATCGTGCGGACAATCACATGGAACATAGTCATACTTATTGTCCAGCAGTTTGTTTCTCGATCTCAGATTTGTTTGACATAGAACTTAATCGAACACAACAATTTAGTCCTGACTGTGCCCGACACATAAGTCAAACCAAATCATCGAGGGGCCTTGATATCTCTTTTACCCACTTAGGATAAAAGGAACAGATAAACTTCGACTTGTATGCATTTACTATTCACTAATCAAATCATACACAACAATGTGTTTTATGACATCAAGTTACTGATGCGTTTTCGCATTATCAATGTACAACCAATCAGGAAACAATAAACCATATATGTAGGTTTTAAGACCATATGATATTATCGTCTCGTGATCACTCATGATAAATTTCATGAAGAGATTCCAGCAAGCGTGGGTTTATTCCAATGCTCAAAACTTGTTCATAAGCACTTATGAACGTTGCAGCAAACATTTTCTATGTCTAATACCTTTCAGACAATCTACACACCATTCATGATAGTATTCATTCATACCTACCTCCAACATATGAACGACTATGGACCGTTTGAATAATTCGATTATTCTTAAATAACTCAATTATTCAGGAAGTCAAAACATGCAAAGTGAAACAATAGTTAAAAAATTAACATAAGACAGTAACTTTACTTATAAATAATAATCCTTTATTTAATCATCAAATTTCAATTACATTTATCTATTACATGTTTCTAAACTATTTAATCTAAACTAATATCATCCTTCAGCCCAATGCTCCTAGTGTGCTATAAGTGCTTAACCCTACTCAGTCCCTTCGTAAGCGGATCTGCTGGGTTATCCTCCGACGACACCGTCTTCACTACGAGGAGTCCTTCTTCTACCCGATATCGAATAAAGTGATATTTTATGTCGATATGTCGAGATCTACCATGATCCCTCGGTTCCTTGGTCAAGGCAACCGTTCCTTCATTATCACAGAAAATTTCCATGGGCTCCTGTATGGCTGGCACAACTCCAAGGTCTCTAATGAAATTCTTCAGCCATATTGCCTCTTTTATTGCTTCGCTCACTGCAATGTACTATGATTCACACGTTGAATCAGCTACGGTTTCTTGTTTGGAACTTTTCCAAGTCACTGCTCCTCCATTAAGGGTAAAGACCCAGCCCGACTGTGAACGGTAGTTGTCCCTGTCAGTCTGAAAACTGGCGTCACTATACCCTCACACTTTTAAGTCATCACTCCCATCGAGGACTAGAAACCATTCCTTGGTCCTCCGAAGGTACTTAAGAATATTCTTGACTGCGATTCAATGTGCTTTGCCAGGGTTCCCTTGATATCTGCTGACCATGCTCAAAGCGAAGGCCATATCAAGGCGAGTACAAGTCATAGCATACGTGATCGAGCCAACTGCTGAAACGTATGGTTCTCGGCTCATCTCTGCTATCTCGGCTTCGGTACTCGGACTTTGAGTCTTACTCAACTTGGCATTACTTTGGATTGGTAACTCCCCTTTCTTGGAATTCCCCATACAAAAATGTTTTAGTACCATGTCCAAGTAAGTATTCTGACTAAGTCCGATTAGTCTTTTACTCCTGTTTCTCACTATCCTTATTCCCAGAATATATGCAGCTTCTCCGAGGTCCTTCATAGAGAAGCACTTCCTAAGCCAAGATTTAACTTCCTGCAGTGTCGGGATGTCGTTTCCTATAAGCAGTATGTCATCGACAAAGAATACAAGGAAGCTCACTATACTCCTACTGGCTTTGACATATACACTTGATTCATCGTCGCCTCGTAGAAAACCAAACTCTTTGACTTTCTCGTCGAAACAAAGATTCCATCTGCGAGATGCTTGCTTGAGTCCATTAATGGACTTCTCAAGCTTGCACACTCTATTGGGATGCTTTGCATTGACAAAACCCTCTGGCAGAGCCATGTAAACATCTTCAGCCAACTTCCCATTAAGGAAACGTTTTGACATCCATCTGCCATATCTCATAATCATCAAATGCAGCAATGGCCAGCTTCATCCTTTTAGACTTTATCTTCGCAACTGGTGAGAAGGTCTCATCATAGTCAACTCTGGGAGTTTGATTAAAGCATTTCGCAACCAATCGCACCTTATACGTGTGCACATTCCCATTCATGTTGGTCTTCTTCTTAAAGATCCACTTGCACCTAACCGTCGTACGTCCGGGCACATGGTCAACCAAATTCCAAACATGGTTGTCATACATGGACTGAATCTTGCTGTCCATCGCCTCTTCCATTTTGTAGATTCTGGGTCTGCCATGGCTTCCCTATAGCTGTTAGGTTCGTCTAAATTGACTAGTGTACTATCACTAATGAATATATCCCCTTCCATAGTAATATGAAAACCATAAAACTAGGTTTGAACCCTAACTCTTTCGGAACATCTAAGAGGTAAGGACTCGTCAATTGGCTCAACGAGAGTTTCCTCCTTGGGTTGAGAGCCATCGTTAGAGGTTCCTTCATCACTCGATTTTTGAATCTCTTCAAGATCGATTTGCCTCCCACTGTCCCCTTGGCTTATGAGTTCTTGCTCTCGGAAGACCCCTCTCCTCGCAACGAAGACAACATTGTCACTCGGTCTATAAAAGAGATATCCAAAGGACTTTTGAGGGTAGTCGATGAAAATACATCGCCCCCTATGAGGTTCGAGCTTGTCGTGAGTCTCTCATCTTACGAAAGCCTCGCAACCCCAAACCTTGATATGTGCCAACGAGGGAGCTTTCCCTGTCCACATCTCGTGAGGTGTTTTGGCAACCTTCTTCATAGGGACTAAGTTAAGGACATGGGCGGCAGTGTCTAAGGCATACCCCCATAATGGGATAGGTAGTGAAGCACGACTCATCATGGAATGAACCATGTCTAGCAAGGTTCGATTACACCTCTCAGCTAAACCATTCAATTGTGGTGTCCTCAGTGGCGTCAATTGCGAAACTATTCCGCATTCCTTGAGGTAGTCGTGGAATTCAAGACTTAGGTACTCTGCTCCTCGATCGGAAGCATCTTGATTTTCCTGCCCAATTGATTCTCCACTTCTTGTTTAAACTCTTTGAACTTTTCAAAGGTTTCTGACTTATGCTTGATTAAGTAGATATACCCATATCTGCTATAATCATTGGGGAAAGTAACATAGAAGCGGTTCGCATCCTTTGATGTGGATCTAAAGGGCCCACACACATCATGTGTGTATGAGATCCAATAGACCCAGACCCCTCTCATAAGTGCTAGTGAAGGGTGACTTGGTCATCTTCCCAAGTAAACAAGACTCGCACACGTCATCGTCCTTAAGGTCAAATGACTCCAACACTCCATCCTTTTGGAGTTGGGCTATGTGTTTCTTTTTGACATGTCCAAGACGACAATGCCACAAGCATGCTTTATCCATACTATTAGATGAATCGATACACAATACATCATTTCCTAGGTTATCTACAACCATTATAGTTTCATAAATTCCATTACAAGGCAATGCTTCAAAATATAAAACACCCTTTAGATAAGCATAAATAGAACCTTTCTCATTATTAAATGAATATCTAAATCCTTGTCTAAACAAACCATGAAATGAAATGATGCTTCTTTCCATATCTAGCGAATAACAACAATTATTTAAATCTAAACCTAATCTATTACTAAGAGCTAGAGAATACACTCCAATCTTGGTGACAGGCGATGATCTTCTGTTCCCCAAGATTAGATTTATCCTTCCACAATCCACATCCATATCTCTTCTTAGTCCTTGCAAATCAGAACATATGTGAAAACCACATCCTGTATCAAGAACCCAAGAAATAGCATGTGATGAATCATTAGATTTAATCGTGTAAATACCTACGAAAGATGGTTTATCTTCCCATCCTTGATGGCTTGCAGATATTCCGGGCAGCTTCTCTTCCAATGCCCTATCTTGTGGCAGTGGTGGCACTCTGCCTCCTTCGGGTTAGAGTTGGGCTTAGCAGAACCAACATTGGTTCCACTAGAAGAGTTACCATCTTGGGATTTTCCCTTGTGGTGGATCTTTGAAGGAGCGTTCCTCTCCTTGCCCCTTCCTTGACCTATTGGGAAGACAGGCGTAGCAGTGGGAGTGGGAGTCGATGCAACAGACTTGTCCTTGAGATTGCTCTCAGCAGTCCTCAACAAGCCTTGGAGTTTACTCAAGGTGACCTCTTCCTTATTCTTGTTGTAGGTCATGCAGAACTGGTTGTAGCAGGGAGGAAAGGAGTGAAGGATAATGTCAATTTCCAACTCTTCATCGAAGTTAACATTCAACTTCAGCAGGTGATCAACATATTTCTGCATCTTTTACAGATGAGCGGTAAGGGATTCTCCACTACCCATTTTAGCAGTGATCATCGAAGTGATGATATCATACCTTTCTTGCCTCGCACTTTGGTGGTACCGGTCCACCAAGTCTTGATTTATCTCGTAAGGATAGTAGTCCTCGCAGGACTTTTAAAGTTCAGCAGTCATAGTCGCTAGCATGATGCAATGGACTTTCGTGGCATCACGCTCATGGGCCTCAAAGGCAGCGATTTCTTTGGGAGTAGTAGTGTTGATGTTCACCTCCTTTAGCTCCTTATCGAGGACATACACTTTGTCCTCGTAACAGGTGACCATTCAGATGTCATAGATCCAATCATTGAAATTGGACCCATCAAAGATCACTCTCCCACACAAATTCATGAGTGAGAACGAGCCTGACGAGGTTGAGCCTGAAGTGTTGTTGTTGTTTGAGTTCGACATCTGAAGAAGAAAAGAACAAAGTTTGATTAGAAATGAATCCCCAATTAGACACCCAAATGAAAAATTAGGGATAGGATCCAACAACATTATTTACAAATTAGAAGAGAGATGCCGTAATCTAACATGCAAATAATTTGAAGGTAAGTGAATGACGACTCACTAATTATCCACCATGAAAAACAAAAGGAGATTAAGTTTTAAATGTATTGAAAACTCCTAGATTCCTTTGAGATTTATTGAAATTTTCAATGGCATGTTTCAAACTCGATGTGCCCCTCTAGTTTATGACTGGGATGCCGAGGATCACAAAGCGGGTGTGAATAACCATGCAAATGTACATGGTGCCCTCATTGTTATAGTCACCTATTCGATGTGCCAGTTAGCCACACACGCTCCATCAAACTATAACTAACAATGATCACCCTTTTCCACCTATGCTTAGAATCCAATTAGTGTGACGATTAACCCCACGCGCTCCACTAATGTCTTAGCAAGGGTGCAAAGTGTAATTTCATGGAATTGCACCAATTCACTTTACCTAAAGTAACTAAGATTGGGAATTGTTGAAAAAAAAGATTTAGTTACTTTTATAATTCATTATACTTTTAATGAGGAAGGGTTTGCCCTATCCTACCCGTTCGGCTAATGACCCTCAAACAATCAAGGAAGCAGTGGGTGAGAGTGGACACCCATTAAATGACCATTTTATAGGCCATAAACTTATACCTCCCTTATAGATTGGCTTCGTGAATGTGGCCTACTAATGGTAATACTATCATTTTAGTTATATATATATATATATATATATATATATATATATATATATATATGTATATACATTAATCTTGTAATAATATAATAGTATAGGGTGTATTTTAAACATTTCAAAATACTAGGGTTTTAATTTCAATTTTTAAAATTTTTCAAAATTTAAAAGTTTTAAATTTTAAAATTTTAAATATTAAACTCATGATTTAATAAATATCCTTAAATTAAAAAAATAATTTAAATTATCAAATCTAGAAGGATTATCTTACAAATTAAGCAATTAATTTAACATAATCCCTTAAATCCCCTATAATTCGAAAATATGGTATGGGATAATTCAAAATCTTTAATTACCATATTTAAATAATTAAAAGATAATTATAAGATATGGGATTATCCAAATCCCTAAAATTTAGGATCTTATCTTGGGGAGGAGGCAAATTTTGAAAACCCTAGGGTTTGCAAACCCTAGATTTCGAAATCTTGGTGGCTAAGAAAAGGGATTGAAAAACCCTTATCAAATTTCGAAAAACAGGTTTCAAGAACCCTAATTTCGAAATCCTTGTCTCCTAGGGTTTATTGGCCATAAACCCTAAAGTGTCAAAGTCATACAATTGTATAATTCTAATTGAAAACAATAACCATAATCTCTGATACCACTGATAGGTTTTACACAAACAATCCTATGTGAGCATGCAACCCTAGAATTTGGATCTATGTTTTCACTATTAAATACATAACATTATGAACACATGAAGAACCCTAGCATGCTTCTAGGTATTTCGAAATTTAGATAGTAAAAGGGATTACGTACCTCTTGTTATATTGTAATAACAACTCAAATCTTCAATCTTCTTGTCCTTGAACGCAAGTACCACAAGTGCAGTACCTCTAATGGCTCACAAACACCAAGAGCAAATGGAGAGGCATGAGAGAGAGGGAGGAGGCTACAAAATTCGGCCTTAGGGTTCTTTTGAAGCAAGTGGACGAATTCTTGTAGCCTAGGGTCCTCATTTATATTGTGAGCAACTAGGGTTTCCTCCAAAACCCTAAAGGACAGCTTAGACATTAAGCAACCCATGTAACCTTCTGGAATAAGGCCATGGACGGAAATATGATGGGCACGCATCATAATTTCGTTCATCCCTTTGTCCCATTGGGTTTCCCAGCCAAAAATCCAACTATCACACATTTGACAGTTTAAGTCCCTTTATTCAATTAATTTCTTTTAGTCACCAAATTAATTCTTAATTAATGCATGACTAATATTAATTAAATAATATGATTTCTCTTTTAATATATTATTCTTATAATATATTAATAAATCATAATAACCTCTTTCTCTATTATTTCTCCAGTCAAGTTGCTTTGGTGAAGGCAACCCAAAAGGACCATGCACAACCGGGTCAAGTACTTACCAAATATGGTTACGGGCTTAGACACTAATCCAATAGTATGAACTTAATATCATTGATGTTTGAATTTCACTAAATGAAATGTTACAAGATTACACGAATAGTTTTTCTTGTATAAGGGCCAACTTCCTAACCCAAATTTGCTAGTTGTGACATCATCCCCCCGTCAAAGGGAATTTCGTTCCGAAATTCATTTCTAAAGTTGCTCTCAAATACTAAGGAAAAGATGCGGATATCTTGGTTTCGTCTAGTCTCTTAGTTCCTAGGACACTTAGCCTCTCCTATTTATGAGATTGATAGGCGTTTTCTGAGGTTCAAGTCTTGGTTTGATAACTCTCATACTTACTGGGTTGTTCCATCGACCGGATACCTTCGGTGTTGGTGGTCTGGATATGAGAATGGCTCCATGAGTCGAGTCGATCTCCGAACTCAACTTGGCATGTAGGTGATGTTTCCGAAAGGACTTTGGAAACATCTTAGGGGGTTATAAATCTCTAGGTTAACATCGATGTCCTTTGCTTCTTTTTTCTTATCCCTATTATGGGATAGGAAAGAGCATGGTATTTCTTGCACGAGTACCTAAGGGTCTAGGCACCCGGGATAATTCAAGGATTTTCGTTACAAGTTGTAGGGGTTTCGTTAATTGATTGGTTAAGGCAAAGAGCCTCGTTTGCAAATGAATTTCATATGGTGAGGATCTAGTCAGCCCATGTCAATTGACGCTGATGGGATCCTTATTGTAATAAATGCTGGATTGATCTGAAAGGGATGGTTGTTCAAAATGATAGTGTGTTCTATGTACATGTTTGTAATGTTACCAACTTTGTCCTTTGTATTCCTACTGTGGCTACTTCGTTCTGAATTTTTGGGTGTCCTAGCAATACGAGTGCCTTGGTATAAATGATGTGATTTCGTAAACTGATTTCTTTTAGACCTATCTAAGATGGTTTGATGTAGCCTAGTCGTACATAATTTAAGATTGAAAAGATTGTAGACTGAGTGGTCATCCACAATCAGACAAGGAACAAGAATTAACGTGGGTCCACGTACTCTAAGTTTGTAGAATCTTAATTACACGCGGCCTTACATTCAAACTAATTTATCATAACTTCCACAAGGATCTTTAGTTGCACTTGCTGTAGTGTTGGGGGTTTCCATAATATGGTTTTCTCGGTGATGAGGTAGTGGGGCATGTGGGAGCATGGACTGCTACAGCTTGTTGCCTTTTGGTAGGCCCTTGAGTCAATCTGCTTCCTTTCTTGTTCCCTAGCTTTCGCTTCATGACCTTAGGTTTGGAGGTTGAGGTGTTTTGGGAAGTTGTCCCTCATTGGTTTCCTTGGTTGTTAGTACGGTTGGAATTGTCGACACCGTTTCCATTTCTATTTGGGTTGTTGGCGTTGAGTTGTGCCATGACGGCTGTCACGACAACTGTTACAGTGGCTTGGAAGGTTGCGGGTTCCCCCTGTAGAAATGGTGTTTTGTCATCTAGCTAGTTTTTTCCATGGGAAGACATGATTCTGTTGCATGATGAGTAACAGGTTCATGAGTAACTATGGTTATTTCTAGTCGTATCTCATCTATGATTATTGATATGAACCTATGCATGTATGTATATAAATCACATGTTTTGTTGCATGATTCTCGTTGTTTCGACCTACATCCCTATGATGTATTAATGGTAGTATGTAGAAATAGGTATTGTACAAATGTTAAGTTACCCTAATAGATTATGGTTATCATATCCTTAAGTTGGCTCAGGTTACATGAGTTTTTGTATGCGTGCGTCTCTTGATTTACTACTACTAATTTTGAAAAATTACATGGTAAACCTAGGACTTTGTGTGAATAGTGTAGTGATCTCATATGCCTAAATAGTGCACAAGGTGTCCAACCATTTCGCTCATTTCACGAGTAGCCTCTTTCGCTCTCTACTCTGCTAAGGCTTCCCTAGCCTCAGCTTCCATGAGTTATTGCCTTAGGGTGGTCACATCCTATTCTAAGGAGCGGAGATGATGGGTGAGGTCTTCCTTTTTTGCGTGTTGCTTCGGTATTGCTTCCGAGGGGTAAGGATTGCTAAGGATCTCTCCGGCGCCTTCATCCTGGTCTAACTCTTCATCAGAATCCTCTCCCTCATAGTTCATCTCTTGGTATTCTTCACGGCCCATTTCTGGGTTCTCCTTACAAGCCTCTTGTGGATCCTCTCTGATCCATCCGTTAGCTACTACAGTAGGGTAGTGCGGTCTTCGGGGTAAAACTCCGCTATGTTGCCCATGCAAGAGTAGAGGTTGAAGGTTCAAGTGTGGAGGTCACATGTTGGTATAGTATCACATGTTTGATCCTAGGGCTTCCTGATGTACGAAATCGATAAGTTTTTAGACTTGTTGTTATTGTTTGGTATCATAAAATACTCCTATAGTATTTTAAACTTGAGGTTTGGTTCTAATGCTCCTTTGCATGTAAGGTTGGTAAGGTTTAGACCCGTTGCAACACTACCCTTACTCCCAAACACATGTTGGTCGTATCCCAAATAAATATAGTTGATCAGTCTATATTTATCCCATATTTGATTACATACCTGCCCAGGTTTGATTGTAGTGTTCAACATCTAAATACTTTTACTTCGTTCTTATCATAATACGGTTCTAGCAAGTATGTATACTTTTAGAAGATACGTATATTCTTAAGGTATACTTTTAGTCAAAGTGCTTTTAGTCCCATTGTATTTATAGTTGTATATCTTGTATGGATTGATATAATAGTTCACCATAAACAAGGCTATGATACCAACCTGTTACACCCCCGAACTAGGACGACAAAGACGTCTGGGGATGGATGAATTCATTGTACAATATCATAACAATTGAATAGGAATGAAACATAGCAACTAAAGATCATACATTGCAAAATACCAACATTCATTGTATTACACATTGTACTTGTTTAACAATTACACAAAAATAACAAGAAGTAAAATTTCTTGAAGTCGCTCCACTTGATCTCATAGCAGAGCTGATTACCTATTACTGGTTCCCTAAGATTACAAGTCGTTTTGAAAAGCGTCAACTAAAAAGTTGGTGAGTTCATAAGCATTTTTGTATAAAAATGGTCTTGCACTTGTTTAGCATAGTTCTCTTAGTTCTTTTAGAAAATCCGATATTTTCTATGAAAATTATTCTTAAGTCTCATTCCGAAATTGTGAATATATGCATGCCTGTCCTTTTTTATCTCTTGTTTGTAAAAGTAAAGCGAACGTTCCCAGGAAATATGATATTTTGTGCCTATAAAAATGTTGTAGTCTTAAACCGTAAGACCGGAAGTGTAAGAAATTGAATACTTTAAAAATGATTGCAGTACTATGGCTTAATAAAACCGATGAAGTGTAAGCTTCCCGTAAACCAAAATCGTATTGTTATTCCCTATGTTAGCTGTTATAACCACACTCGATAATGACTAATCCGCCTGTTATGACGCTCTTCAGGTTCCGACGTATTTAAGGTAAGATTTTTGTTACCCTAGACTAGCCTAGTCTAACTGTAGTGAACAACTCAGGTGTGGGGTGTCACCCCCGTATAGATCTATACACAAACTCCCGATCTCCCTCCAGGAGACTCTGTTTATAACTACATGCTATGGTTGTACACTCGATAGGTGTCAAACGCAATGTCCCACAAGATACTTGACAGATTTTACGTGAATTATGACTCCATTTTTCTTGCAAATAAGATAATTATGCCTTAATTAATTGTGTGTCCTTTGATAGTGTGGTTTGCGACCTTCAATTACGCTAAATATAGTTTATTACATTGGTTTGTCAAGAGAATTTATATAATCATATAAATATATAAATACATATAAGTTAACATGTCTAGATGTTTTAAAGGTATATATAAGTCATATAAACTTGTACCTAACACAAATATAGGTGCTTTTAGTATGATAAAAACAATTTCTTGTTTTTGACTTTTCAGTCCCCGTTTTTAGCAAAATTATAGAAAAATTATCGTAAGTTGAAATGTTGATCCGTAAACTTTGAGAGTTTGTAAAATGAGCCTACTTTGTTCATAATTGTTATTACAATTTTTAATGGCTTCAAACCATTGTGAAAATGATCATTTTCACAAACTGGTCCGAGATTATTCCTAAAATGATAGACAGTTTTGTAGAAATCGCCAAAATTTGTATAAAAATCATATATACAAGTGAGAGTAGTCATTTTAAAGGTATAAACCTGAAAATTTTTTGATGTAAAATAGTTTTGAAAAATATTACCATCAACGTGGTAAAAACATTCCGTAATTAGACCAAAACGTTTATGTTAAAAGCTGATTTTTGAGTTTAGGTTATAGATGGTTGAACATAACACTTGTTTTTGCTATTTTGAGCGGATAATCTTAGATCCACAAGTTTACATGTACTATATAAGACAACACATACTTTTCTCATGGTTTTTATGAAGATCTAAGTGATAAACTTCATGTTCACTTAAAGATCCAAAAGTTAAACACATAACACAATGGTACATGCAAATATCCATCGGTTAAACGAGAGTTGACTTGTATCCCCCCTACCCCCTACCCCCCCCCCCCCCCCCCCCGGAAAATATGAAAAATATGAAATATATGGGGATATGAAGCTCACCTTGGGGTTTTAAAGATGTAGATGAAGAAGAAGATGAAACTTTGAACCTAGCTTGAGTTCTTGGAGAGATCTCGAAATGGTGGGTGTTCTAATGGTTCATATTCACGAAAATAAGATATGGACTTACCAAGGACCTTAAAAGTCGATCTTGATGGGGATGAACTCGAAATTTTCTTGAGAGGAAAATGGAGACTTGAGAGGAAATGAGATGAGAGTGCAAGTGGAAAGTGAATGTGGAGTGGAAAATGGGCTTGGGAGTAAAGTTTAAATGAGGGTGGAGAGGGAGAGAGTGGTCAAGATGTAGAGAAGAGGAGGGGAAAGAGAGATAAGGGTTGACTTCTATGATGTGAAGTGCTTGGTTACATGGAAGATAAATGCTTGGTTACATGGTGTACATGTGTGAGGTGGCATGCTTAGATAAATCACCCTTTTCTCTTTTTTTATTATTTTTATTTTTATTATTATTATTTTTTTGAAATTGGGCTAACCAAGTTTAGAGTGGTTCTCGGCCCACATGATGGCCCAAAAAGAATAATGGGCTTCGAACTTAACTTGGCCCAAAGAAGTTTTCGGACCATACTTTTTCTAGGAAGGTTATTGGATCATGTTTTCGGGTCTTCACGTGGTTGCGTCAACTTGAGTGAAAATGTACGCCAGTATGAACTCAATATCATTGACGTTTGAATTTCACTAAATGAAATGTTACAAGATTACACAAAGACTTTTTCTTGTACAAGGGCCAACTTCCTAACCTAATTTTGCTATTTATGACAGTTTTTCACACCTAGTTTGTGATCCTCGATATCCGAGTCACAAACTTGAAGGTCATAATCGAGATTAAACATGTCATTGAATAGTTCAATGAATCTCAAAAGAATCTAAGAATTTCATTTCATTTAAACCCTAAGGTTCCTTTCTTTTTTCATGGTGGAAATTGGTAAATCGTCGTTTACCTACCATCGTATAATTTGCAATTAGATTACGACATCGCTCTTCCGAATTGTGAATTATATTGTTGGGTCCTAGCCTTCATATTTCATTTGGGTGTTATATTTGAAACAACCCAAAAATACGACCCAAAAATTTCAATTTTTATCATAACAAAAACACGAAACCAAGTATCACATAACAACATCATACGTCGCGTGTTTCAAAAACCATGATAAAATACTGACAGAAAGAAAACTGTATCACAACTGCATCCAAACATATCAACTAACGAAATCAACTCCCAGGACAAAAACTGAAGCTGTGGTGTGTGCGATGCCATCATCCCGAGCTCTTCCCTTTGCTTGCGGAAGTACCTGAAACCAAAACTGAAACTGTAAGCACGAAGCTTAGTGAGCTCCCCCAAACTACCACATACCATACAATACATATAAAGCACATACTGGGCCTTGCCCACTGCATCGGACCGAAGTCCGGAACTAGCTGCATCGGACCGAAGTCTGGAACTGACTGGGACCTTGTCCCCTGCATCGGACCGAAGTCCGGGACTGTCTGAACATAGCATATCATAAACACGTATTTGCTAACATAACACATATACTGCATCGGGCCGAAGTCCGGAACACATAACACAAAACATGCTTGAATCACAAAGACATCAAACACTCTAACTACTGAATCAGACTGAAGTCCGGAACTACTGCTAACTAAACGGGCCGGCATTGTGGCGGTAGACCCGTTCCTACTGGAAGGAAACTCACCTCGTGAATTGGCTGCTGTGTGAATGGCTCTGGAAGCTAACTGTTGCTGCTCCGGTATCTCCCCGGCTACAAATCCATAAACACACTCAATCAAACGCTAATCACTGCACTGGGGTAAAATGACTCTTTTACCCTTGGTCAAAGTCAACTCTCTTGGTCAAAGTCAACCCACAGTTGACCTGACTCGCCGAGTTGGGCCGCCAACTCGCCGAGTCTCTAGTCTCACTTCTCAACCCTACTCGTGGCTACTCGTCGAGTATGGCATTGACTCGACGAGTACCCTCTGGATTCAAGAACTCAGACAATCTGCATCCGACTCGCCGAGTCATATGAACAACTCGACGAGTTGTTCTTCGATCTAAGAAGATTGCCTTGGACTCGCCGAGTTGTATGAACAGCTCGTTGAGTCCCACCATTACTAAGTCTACCCTCCGACTCACTGAGTCCATCCTACTGCCCACTAGCCTCCACTCGGAATCACCCAAAGGGTAAAGATCGGGGACTTGCGACCTGACTCGCCGAGTCCGAAGAACGACTCGCCGAGTCACATGCATGCAGATCCTAAAAACTCGATTCTGATCAAAACCACCGCATACAAAATATAGATCTGAGTCCATAAGGCTGATTTACCACGTAAAGTTTCCAACTTTACGTGTACATGCACATGAAAAAGGAGATAAAGGCTAAAAAGGCACTTAGAAGAGTAGATCTAGGGTTATCATGCAAAATAGCTCCATAAAGGTGATACATCTACGATTTTGGGACTGAAACATGGCTAGATCTGAAGGATAATCAATCTAATGTGATCTCCCTACCAAGAACAAGCTAAGAAATGGCTAAAAGAGGCTAAATATGCTTGTTAAAGAGAAATCAATCATAGAAACAGAAGGAATTCGGTTAATACCTCAATAAACTCTGAAATGGGTGCAAGACCTTGGATCTTCTTCTTCTCCTTTGGATCTAGCCTCCTTCTTCTCTTCAAAACTTCAAGATTCACACCAAGAAATACACAATTACTCAAGGAAATGATTAGGGTTTGCTAAATGATGCTCTGAGGGTGAAGGGGACGAGTTTGGGGGCTCATAAGGTGGTTTAAATAGGGTAGAAACCCGGGGATTTAGGGTTTCTACCTGGCAGGCAGACTCGCCGAGTCCCGAATATGGACTCGCCGAGTCGCCTACTAACACGTGCTCAAAAACTCGACCCTACTCGACGAGTCAGGCCATAGACTCGCCGAGTCCCTCAATAAAACTTCTAAATAAATGCCACAGGAACAACATACCAGAGACAGGGCATTACAATATTAAGGATTGCTTATCTTATCTAAACTTTGTTCCTTTTCGTTTTCAGATGTTTGGCTCAAACAACGCTTCTAACTCGAACCCCTCAAGCTCCTTTTCTCTTATGAATATTTGTGGGAGAGTCACCTTTGATGTGTCAAATTTCAATGATTGGATCCGTAACATTCATTTGGCCCTCCGATACGAGGAGAAAGAATACGTCCTCGACGAAAAGCTCAAAAAGATAGATGAAACTAAAGCTTCTGCTGAAGAAATAGATAAGTATAGGGCTCACGAAAAGGACGCGAAAAAGGTGTCATGTATAATGGTAGCCACTATGACTCCTGAGCTGCAACGGTTCTAGGAGGACTATTGGCCTTACGAGATGTGCCAAGATTTTATGGAAAAGTACCATCAAATTGCGCGTCAAGAAAGGTACAAAATTGTCGCCTCATTGATAACGACCAAGAGGAAAAATGGAGAGTCAACACCATCCACTTGTAAATAATGCAAAGGTATGTGGAATGACTACTGAAGTTGAATGTCCACTTTGACGAAGAGTTGGTGATTGTTATCATTCTCCACTCTTTGCCTCCTTGTTATGATCAGTTGAAGATGACTTAGAATATGAACAAGTTGGAAGTCACTTTGAGCAAACTTCAACGTCTGTTGAGAACTGCTAAAAGTGGGTTGATAGGCAAAGCTGTCACAACCACTCCTGTTGCTGCTGCCCTAGTCGTGGCTATTGGACAAGGGAAGGGGAAGAAGAGGAAAATTGCGTCTAGGAATCACAAGGGAAAGTCTCATGATGGATCTTCTACAAATCGATCCAAAGGTAAAGGTGGTTCTGCTTCTCCCTCATACGATCCAAAAGAAGCAGAGTGCTTCTACTGTCACCATAAAGGGCATTGGAAACGAAGCTGCCCGAAATACTTGCAGGACATCAAGGATGGGAAGATAAAGCCATCCTTCACAGGTATTTATACAATTCAATCTAATAACTTATCACGTGCAAGTTATTGGGTCCTTGATATAGGATGTGGTTTTCACATTTGTTCTGATTTGAAGGGGGCTAAGAAGAAGTTGGGATATGCAACATGGGAAGATGAACATGATAATGGGGAATAGGAAATCGTTGCCTGTCACCAAGATCAGGATTTATTCTTTAGTGCTTAGTAGTGGGTTAGGTTTAGAGTTGAATGATTGTCGCTACTTGTTAGAGATGATGATGAATATTATTTCTTTTCATGGTTTATACAAACAAAGTTTTAGATTTTCATTCAATAATTAAATTGGTTCTATTAATGCTTTCTATAATGGTACTTTATATTTTGAAGCATTGCCTTGTAATGGTGTAGATAAAACTATGATGGTTGTAGACAACTTAGGAAATAATGTGTTACATATCGATTCGTCTAATGGTTTATACAAGGAATGATTGTGGCATTGTCGTCTGGGACATGTCAACAACAAGCGCATAGCCTAACTCCAAAAGGATGGAGTGTTGGAGTTGTTTGACTTAAAGTCGGATGACACGTGCAATTCTTGTTTGGTTGGAAAGATGACTAAATCACCTTTCACTGGTACTTGTGAAAGTGGTGAGGGATTGTTGGATTTCAAACACACTGATGTGTGTGGGCCCTTCAGATCTACCACAAGGGATGCCAACCGCTTCTATGTTACATTCACCGATGATTATAGAAGATATGGGTATATCTACTTAATCAAGCACAAGTCGTAAACCTTTGAAAAGTTCAAAGAGTTTAAACAAGAAGTGGAGAATCAATTGGGAAGGAAGATAAAGATGCTCGGATTCGATAGGGGTGGTGAGTATCTTAGTATCGAGTTCCACGAATATCTTAAGGAATGTTGAATTGTTTCACAATTGACACCACATAGCACACCGCAGCTCAATGCTGTTGCTGAGAGGCGCAATCGAACCTTGTTGGACATGGTTCATTCCATTTTGAGTCGAGCTTCGTTACCTATCTCATTTTGGGGGTATGCCTCTAAGACTGCCACCCATATCCTTAATCTAGTTCCAACTGATAAAGTTGCCAAAACACCTCACGGGATGTGGACAGGGAAGGTTCACTCGTTGGCACATATCCAGGTTTGGGGTTGCGAGGCTTTCGTAAGACGAGAGACTCACGACAAACATGAACCTCGCAGTGAGCAGTGTATTTTCATCGGCTACCTAAAGAAATATTTTGGATATCTCTTCTACAGACCGAGAAACAATGTGGTCTTCATTGCGAGAAGAGCGGTTTTCTACGAGAGAGAACTCACATGCCAAAAGGACAGTGAGAGGCAAATTGATCTTGAAGAGCTTCAAGAGTCAAGTGATGAAGGAACCTCTAACACTAGTGCTCAACTCGAGGAAGAGATTCATGTTGAATCACTTGATGGGTTGTAACGACCGAAAAATTCCAACCAATTTAAAATTTTCAAAAGCAACCCGATTTCATTAAATTATTACTAAAAGGTTTTCAATACAATTAATTTAGAGTATTCCCAGAATCACATCACTACATAAACGTGAGGAGCGGTACGATCACGCCTTCGCCTTGCCACGGTCTCCTGAAGAACCTGAAAAACATTAAGCCACAACTGTAAGCCCAAAAGCTTAGTGATATATCCCCAAAATACCAACCACATATACCATACACACATAACATGCCATAACATATCCGATCACAGAACAACCATGCACTTCGGGTCTACTGTGTGATTGGTCCGCCGCACCGGCCATCAGTGCACCTGGTCCACCCTCCGAGTCTAACCATATACATCGAGTCTGCAGTGTGATTGGTCCGCCCGCACCGTGCCTTCAATCCACCTGGTCCACTCTCTGAGTATACAGTATGACTGGTCCGCCCGCACCGGGCCTTCAGTCGGCCTGGTCCACTCTCCGAGCCTCAGCACGTCTGGTCCGCCCTCTTGGGGCCTACAGCCTATCCGGACCGGTCGCTGGGCCTTCGGGATAACCGGTCCACCCTGGGTATCTTGGCCTACAGCACAAAGCAGGACCCGCCTCAACCCAACTCCAGTCCAAACACCCATGTGCACATAAACATACAATCATATAACAATTCACAGTCAAAAAGCCGATCAAACAGATCATATAACATATCATCATCCTAACCTGGATACCGACCTAACCGGTCACTAGCATAGCATCACCCTACATATCAGGATACCGACCTCAACCAGGTCTCTAACATATACCATCCTAGCTACGAGGATGCAAACATATCAAAGAAATAACATCACAACAAATACCCGGATCTCAATCCGATAAAGGGCTGGCCTTGGTGCCCTAGACCCTGTTGATATAGTGAGGATAACTCGCCTCGCACTGCCGAAACTCTGAACTGAAGAAGCAGATTCTCCAATCACCGACTCACCGAAAATCCCAAGCTAGCCAACATAGCACAAATAATCATTAGGCCAAGCACAATACTCTTCCAAGGGTAAATTGACCACTTTACCCTTAACTCCATCCGACCCAACACTAGGTAAGCTCCCAAGCCCACCAATGGCCCAAAGTCCAAAAGTCCGAAGCAAGCCCACTATTTGCCCAATTTACTAAATTGGTCCCACCTCACCAAATGGGCCTAGACCCATGATCCATAACAGCCAATGGGCCCACAATACTCTATCCATAATGTCCAGTCTCGGCCCAAAAACCAACAGCCCAATAACAGCCCAAACTATAAGGCCCAAATTGAAAATGCCACAGATGGGGTACACTAGGCGTACCCTTCTTGGTACGCTGGGCGTACAACAATGCTCGCAACATGGGATCGGGACACTGGCCCTCTACGCTGGACGTACTCATAGGTTACGTGGGGCATAACCTCACTGCTCAACAACATCACATAACGTCTTAATGGTTTAAGCTATTAAGCCCAAACTTCAGATCCTTAGGCCAAATATGCCTAAGATTCATAAAGTCTCAAACTTTATCACTTGGGACATCCATAAAGCTCTTAATCCAAGGTCTTAATCCATTAAGACCTACATATCTCACACATGTAACAACCACAACCCTTGGGACCCCATTTTTCTCACTCAAGACCTCTCCAAAGGTCTGAAAGCACAGATAATCTCACCCAACTCAAAACATGCATCAAGATGAGGACTTCTGGGATAAGAATGGTGTCAAAGCTTCATAACACTTAGATCTATGCAATATAAATGAGAAGCAAGAAGCTTTATACCTCAAATAGGCTCCAAAGGATGATATCCTTCCAGATCTACAAGCTCCAGCCACTCAACTCCTTCCTTGACAACTTCCTCTTTCTTCTTCTAGCCTCTCCTTTGCCAAAATAAGCTTTTCAAGGCCAAACACACCCAACAATGGAGGTGGAACGGCTCTCTAGGGTTTCTGAGGTTAAGGGAGAGCTTAGGGAGGCTAGGGTATGAACCAACATGTTCCTTATATAGTGGCTGACCCTAATTTTAGGGTTTTAGAAGTCTGAGAGTACGTTGGGCGTACCTCTAGTACGCTGGGCGTACTCACCCTTGCACCCGCGTCCACTTACGCCCTTACGCTGGGCGTAATCCCAGCTTACACTGGGAGTATTCGGCTTGTCCCCAAATTTCATATTTGGCCCTCTCTATTCCACTTTTCCCACAATATGACCAAAATACTTTTTCCTCTTAAATCCCAGGGACTCACAATTAAGTACTCTTAGGAACGGGGCGTTACAATTCTCCCCCACTTAAATTAGGCTTCGCCCTAGAAGCCTTCGGAATCTCTACTCCAGAACTTCTCCCGCAACGCACCACCTAGCATTAACCAAACCAGGTTCTTTAAGTCACACCCTTCGAAGTCCAAAACTCAACCTCCCTTTTTCTTGCGGTGTTCTGACCACCGCCTCAAGCCGACCACCGGCTTCACCCTTTGATAACCACACTTATCAGATTCTACACTTATCAACCGAGTACCACTCCATGGCACCTTTCTCGATCCTGATCACAACAATCACTTGACTCTTACGAGCTAGATATAACCCTAAACCACTGGGTTCCCGATCCGAGTCCAACTCTATCCATTCCATGCTGACAGAATGACACCTTCTTCAGCCTCAGAGCAACTCCCATGAGTTCTCCTCTTGCAATCGCATGCACATGCTGCAATAGCTCTAGCACCCTCGGGTTGGGCAAACCTGTCACAATGACAACACCTCCAAACATCCCCCATGATGAATCACCACTACATACATAATTCCTTGATCAGAATCAAACTGGGAATCCAAGACTCCATCCCTGCACCTCTTCTGAGCCTCTTGGGTCTACTCCCGTGGAATCCCTTCCGCGACCTCAGCAATCATCCAATCTGGATGTGATTCCATACCACTGCCGCAATCACGCTGCTCAAAGACCATAATTGGATCACTCCAATCATAACTCTGTACTGCCGCTTTCACTTTCGTGAATTTACACTCCCTCTCGGAGCTACATTCCCCTCTCTTTCCTTACCAAGGAAATCCACTTGGCCGCCTTGTCACTGCGACAAGTGCCACGGTGCTCGCCCAACGCTACACCACTCCCTTATAGCATAACCGCTATCCATGTAACACATATGCTCTGAATCTGCTCGCAAGGACTCTCGAGTCTATGCACCATCTCCACTAATCAATATCAATACCCAGGGCCAAACCTTCTAATGCTAACACATCGCGACATACTCAACCCATTTCCTCAAACCGGTCTAACAACACCTGCAGAGTCTTCAGCATGACTGGACCGCCTTACCAGGCCTTCAGCCAATCTGGACCACTCTCAGAACCTTCAGCCAATCTGGACCGCCCTCTAGGGCCTTCAGTGAGGCTGGACCGTCCTCCGAGCCTTTGGCCTGACTGGTATGCCTACCGGCCTTCAGTCTATCCGGACCGCTCAACTAGCATTCATCATTCCGAGTTATCTCTCCGGTAAATCCTCCCATGCGTACTGTTCTAGCCATCTAGGGGTTCCGAACTCTATCTCCATCATACATACTCGATCTCGGCCTGATCCCAGGCCCTCCACAATCAAATGCCCTAGGTCTGTATCCCACCCCGCACCCCTACCACTTACTCAAACCAGCTTATACTCTTGACTGACAGAACCACTGCTGAATCCCATGCAGCTAAACAACCTCTCATGTCCATCGACCTTCCGGAGAATTTCCAATTCTCCCCCACTTAGGGCACTGACTATCAACCACCGGTCGCTATCATCGACCTCCCAAAACAACCCTGCACAAAACCAACACTTACACGCGGACTGATTCCCACTAGCACTAGCAACCTTCACAAAAATCACATTTCCACACTGATCATCCCGCTCGAAAGAAACTCAATCTTCAGCTAACCACTCCTCAGACTGTAGATGCTACCCGACATTCAGACCAACGCCATATTTCCACTAATAACCCTCATGAATGATAACCAACGAAATTCCAAACACTAACCCATAACCATACCATACCCTCAAGGAACAACGGATACCATACCGAAAACCACACGATGAGACTAGCAGATAAACAATACTCCACAATAATCACAAGAAAATCAAGACATCAAAAAAGAAACATACCCGCAACTGCATCAGGTTGGGAACTTGAGGGTCAACTGTCCACAGCTTGCTGCAGGACCGGTGTAGGCTCCAGCACCGGCCACTTTGAGGATCATGGGTGGAGGTCAGGGTGGAGCGGAGCCCCCAAGGCCTCAGGGTATCAGATAAACAATACTCCACAATAATCACAAGATAATCAAGACATCAAGAAAGAAACATACCCGCAGCTGCATCTGGCACTGCTCTGACCTCCTCTGTTGTAAGCTAAAAAGAACGACCTTGAGCCCTTGGGGGCTCCGCTCCACCCTAACCTCCACCCATGATCCTCAAAGTGGCCGGTGCTGGAGCCTGCATCGGTCCTGCAGCAAGCTGTGGACAGTTGACCCTCAAGTGCCCAACCTAATGAGAATGATAACAAATCCTCAAATCCCAAACCGGCGCTGACTGCCGACAATCCCTCGCATAGTGCCCCTCCTTTCCACACTTGTGGCATGCACCACCGGACCTACAAACTCCGGTGTGACCCCTCCCATACTTCCCACAAGCGTGGCTGCTCTGATCTCCCACCCTAGAATCAATGGTCTTGGACCATTTCGGCGCCGACTGCGACTGCACCGGAGCCTGCCTCAGCTCACGCAACTGCAACTTAATCTCTAACTCATGCCGCCTGGCGGCCTCCTGCAACTCCAACAAAGTCTCGCACCTCTGCATAGACACAAACTGTCTGATATCTCTCTTGAGCATACTCAGATATCGGGACATCTGAGCCTGCTCCGAAGCGAACTCAGGGCAAAACATTTCCCTCTCAGTGAACATCCTGGTGATCTCAGTCACCGACTCCGAACCCTGCTTCAGCTCAAGGAACTCCTGAGCCAATCTCTCTCTCTCAACCCGCGGAACATAACGAGTGTTGAACATCTCTCTTAACTGATCCCATGAAACTGCAGCCCTCTGCGCATCCGAATATGACCCCGTGGTCAATCTCCACCAATCCTTCGCCCCGAGCCTCAACAGGTTCAGAGCACACCTCACCCTCTGATCAGCAGGGCATGCACACGTGAAGAAACACCCCTCCACGTCCGACAACCATCTCATAGCAACAATCGGGTCCTGAACTCCATCAAAGGTAGGAGGCTTCGTATTATCGAAGTCCCGATACTGAAAACCCGAACCAGCTCCTCCCCCTGCCGCTGCTACAGTCATTGTAGCCGCCACGGCAGCCGTCTCTATGAGAGCTGCATAGCGCTCATCAAAATACTCAACCATGGCGGTCTTGATCGACCCAAACAGTTCCGACAACTCAGCTCGAAACAATGCAGGAACCTCATCATGCAGGATCTCACAAATCCTCGCATCTAACTTGCACGTGCTCATCTGACCAATATCCTCGAGCGGTACTGACCCGCTCGGAACACCCTCTCCTGCTCCCAATCCTGACCCGGATCCACTCCCAGCATGCCTCGGAATCTCCATACTAAAAAAAACCACAAAATCTCAGACACTTCCCAGTAACCCGGGTACCAACTCTCAACCCAATCCTAGAGGTCATGGTTTCCCTGATACGCGTATGGGTCATGTGCTTTCATTAGTACGGGCCCATACTACCTTCCACACCTACCCATATTTGTATGAAGTACTACTACAACACCTTAGTGAAAACATACAAAACAAGCGCACAACCCTTACTATTAGAGGAACACTAGAAATCTCCCACAAGGAAACCCTAGGCGAACAGGCATCATAAATCAGGCAACATTATCATGAAATCCTGAAGATCCTTAGCCTAGCACTAGCATGCTATTCTATCAAAGCTCAAAAAAAATATCATGTACGGTATTTTGGGGTTACTTACTGGCTCCGGCTGATCGTACCTCCGTGTCCTCCTTTACTCATTTTGAAAACCATTTTAAATTTTCTTTTAAAAACCATCCTCGATTTGAGACTGGAGTCACACGAGTGTTCCTCCAATTTACTCAAACCAAGGCTCTGATACCAACTTGTAACGACCGAAAAATTCCAACCAATTTAAACTTTTCAAAAACAAGTTAAATTATTACGAAAAGGTTTTCAATATAATTAATTTAGAGTATTCCCAGAATCACATCACTACATAAACGTGAGGAGCGGTACGATCACGCCTTCGCCTTGCCACAGTCTCCTGAAGAACCTAAAAAACATTAAACCACAACTGTAAGCCCGGAAGCTTAGTAAGATATCCCCAAAATACCAACCACATATACCATACACGCATAACATGCCATAACATATCCGATCATAGAACAGCCATGCACTTCGGGTCTACTATGTGACTGGTCCGCCGCACCGGCCATCAGTCCACCTGGTCCACCCTCCGAGTCTAGCCATATACATCGAGTCTGCAGTGTGATTGGTCCGCCCGCATCGGGCCTTCAATCCACCTGGTCCACTCTCCGAATCTAACCACATACATCGAGTCTGCAGTGTGATTGGTCCGCCCGTACCGGGCCTTCAGTCGGCCTGGTCCACTCTCCGAGCCTCGGCACGTCTGGTCCGCCTTCTTGGGGCCTACAGCCTATCCGGATCGCTCACTGGGCCTCCGGGACAACCGTTCCGCCCTAGGTATCTTGGCCTACAGCACAAAGCAGGACCCGCCTCAACCCAACTCCAGTCCAAACAACCATGTGCACATAAACATACAATCATATAACAATTCACAGTCAACAAGCCGATCAAACAGATCACATAACATATCATCATCCTAACCAGTATATCGACCTAACTGGTCACTAGCATAGCATCACCCTACATATCAGGATACCGACCTCAACCAGGTCTCTAACATATACCATCCTAGCTACCAGGATGCAAACATATCAAAGCAATAACATAAAAACAAATACCCGGATCTCAATTCGATAAAGGGCCGGCCTTGGTGCCTTAGACCCTGTTGATATAGTGAGGATAACTCGCCTCGCACTGGCAAAACTCTGAACTGAAGAAGCAGATTCTGGAATCACCGACTCACCGAAACAACCGAACTAGGCAACATAGCACAAATAATCATTAGGCCAAGCACAATACTCTTCCAAGGGTAAATTGACCACTTTACCCTTAACTCAATCCGGCCCAACACTAGGTAAGCTCCCAAGCCCACCAATGGCCCAAAGTCCAAAAGTCCGAAGCAAGCCCACTGTTGTCCCAATTTACTAAATTGGGCCGACCTCACCAAATGGGCCTAGACCCATGATCCATAACAGCCAATGGGCCCACAATACTCTATCCATAATGTCCAATCACGGCCCAAAAACCAACAGCCCAAATTATAAGGCCCAAATTGAAAATGCCACAGATGGGGTACGCTAGGCGTACAACAATGCTCGCAACATGGGATCGGGACACTGGCCTGCTACGCTGGGCGTACTCATAGGTTACGCGGGGCGTAACCTCACTGCTCAACAACATCACATAACGTCTCAATGGTTTAAGCTCTTAAGCCCAAACTTCAGATCCTTAGGCCAAATATGCCTAAGGTTCATAAAGTCTCAAACCTTATCACTTGGGACGTCCATAAAGCTCTTAATCCAAGGTCTCAATCCTTTAAGACCTACATATCTCACACATGGAACAACCATAGCCCTTGGGACCTTATTTTTCTCACTCAAGACCTCTCCAAAGGTCTGAAAGGACAGATAATCTCCCCCAACTCAAAACATGCATCAAGATGAGGACTTTTGGGACAAGAATGGTGTCAAAGCTTCATAACACTTAGATCTATGCAATATAAATGAGAAGCAAGAAGCTTTATACCTCAAATAGGCTCCAAAGGATGATATCCTTCCATATCTACAAGCTCCAGCCACTCAACTCCTTCCTTGACAACTTCCTCTTTCTTCTTCTAGCCTCTCATTTGCCAAAATAAGCTTTTCAAGGCCAAACACACCCAACAATGGAGGTGGAACGGATCTCTAGGGTTTCTAAGGTTAAGGGAGAGCTTAGGGAGGCTAGGGTATGAACCAACATGTTCCTTATATAGTGGCTGACCCTATTTCCACTTTTCCCACAAGATGACCAAAATACTTTTTCCTCTTAAATCTCGGGGACTCACAATTAAGTACTCTTAGGAACGGGGCGTTACATGGGTCCTTACCTCTAAGACGTTCCAATAGAGTTAGTGTTCCACCTGTGTTGTATGCTTTCCACATAACAGCTGAAGGTGATGCTTTTATCAGTGATAGTACATTGATAAATTTGGATTAACATAACAACTTCAAGGAAGCCATGGCGGGCCCAGAGTCTACAAAGTGGAAGGAGGTTATAGACAAAGAGATTCAATCCATGTATGACAATCAAGTTTAGTACTTTCTTGATAATGTACCTGGTCGCAAGACATTCGGGTGCAAGTGGATCTTCAAGAAGAAGACAGACAAGGATGGTAAAGTGCATACATTCAAGGCACGACTGGTGAACATTGTTCTTTTGTTGCTAGTAGTTCATTTTCTTTTAAAATTCGTTATGCATGTTATTTCTTTTATTTCTTTTATTATTTTTTACTCCTTATTTCAGTAACCATCACATAGGGGGAAACTGTTGGAAAATATTTGTATGTGATTGTAACTTAAAATAAGTTGAGTCCTTTTATATATCTCTCTAACAAGCATTATTAGAATGTTTCAGGTTGGAAAGATACTGAAGATTCAACAAGTGTTTGAAGAATTAGATGTTGGAGCACTTGATGCTTACATGGAGCACCTTCTGTTGACATGGATCACTTGAAGAAAGCTAGTTCAATTTTCATGATCTCAGATGGCACATCTAGATCATATGTGGAGCATCAAGACACTGATGGATCATCTGAAATATCGATGTCTAATCAGAAACATTGTTGACTCATCCACAACTCTATTACTCAACAAGATTTGGTGGCTCAACTCAAGTCAATGGATCAACTTGATCACATTGATGGCTCAACAAGTCTGCACATGATTCATCATGTACAATAAAGGCATGTCCATATACTCAAAGGAATATGAATTTCGCCCATGACCTATCATGAACATGTGGTGGTACATCTTCAAGTTCAAGTCACAATACAACACTCAAGTAACAACTCAACTTGGTCAACAACACTTCTAGAAGTTGATGACATCTAAGAAGACAATTGAGCAACATGATGCTCATGCTGCTCATCACTTTTTCAATATTGATCAAGAAGGTTCAAGAATTATGAAGACTCATAAATTGGATGGAACCTTAACAGAATACTAACGGAATTGGAATATTCCATCCAATCTCCGTTAAGTAGGGCAAAGGTGTCAACTGATGACTTAGCCATGATTACGTGTCAACACCTGATTGGTCAAGCCATGTCATGGGATTTTCCAAAGCCTATAAATAGGCCACTTGGGATCCATTATAAAGTTGCTCTTCCTTGCTCATTTCATATTATTCTTCACAATTGCTGTTTAGATTAGTCTTCAGATAGCCATTTGAGTGTTTTAGCTTGTCTATCATTCAAACACTTGTAACTGAATCTTGTTGAATATGAGACACCTTTGAATCATTGATCTTGAACATATAAAAAACGTTTTTATCATTAACTTGGTGATTCACAACTCTTTATTTTCCACATTACTTGCCACTTGACGATTCTGCAACTCTGTTTCAGTATTTTTAACACTTGGACTACTCTAGTCTAGGTTTACTGAATTTTTCTCATTTCTTCAGTAATGGCCGCCACTCTAGTCTAGTGTTTTAGCTTGTCTATGACATTCCAATGGGCCGAAATAGAGCTTGTATGGGCCAACATGTGGGGCCATAAGGCTTGGATGGTACTCAAGTATAAATAGGAGAATTTCAACTTGAGTCGCGAGCGCGAAAATGATGCCTTGAGAATCAAGAAAGAAAAGGTGGTGCATGCATGGATGATATCTTTGAGATGTGCATGGCACCTAAGGAAAGACCTACTCGAAACGTGCATGACATACATGACATGTGCATGGCCTACTTGAAACGTGCATGGCTCACTTGAGATGTGCACGATCTACATGAAATTTGCATGGCTCATTAAAAACGTTGTTAACCCATCCACAACTCTATGACTCAACAAGAGTTGATGGCTCAACAAGAACACTTGGTGGCTCAACTCAAGTCAATGGATCAACATGATCACATTGATGGCTCAGCAAGACTGCACTTGACTCATCATGTATAATAAAGGCACATCCAGATGCTTAAAGGAACATGAATTTCATCATAGATTCTCCTCAACGCCCTCAGCAGAGTCACTAACAACCAAAGGAAGCTCAGGCACCGACTCAATACGGTGACCACGAGCCATCACAAGCGACGGTACAGCAGAAGCAGTGATGGCTGAAACAACAACATACCTCTTATGGTTGGCATTGATCTTCCTGTGCCAGCGGCACCAGATCCTGGTCGGTGCGAACATGCGTCCAACACGACACATGTTATCGAAAGCTCCTTATCCGGCACGGTGAGTTCCGCCACCAGGAACATGAGGAATACGGGATATTGCACATCCAGTACCCCATGACTCGACGGAGGTCTGGTGGCCGACCTTTCGGGAAATGGCGTACAGTTGACGGGAGGTTTTGGAGATATTGGAGTGAACGAAATTGACGATATCGGGTCGAATAGAAGCCTATATGACTTGGGGAAGAGGAATCCCAGTACTGTCGGTGGCCATGTCAGACTCTAGGGATTGAACGGTGACGAGCGGCGACCATTTCTGCGAGATCAGAGTGTGAACACCTGATTGGTCATGCCATGTCATGGGCTTTTCCAAAGCCTATAAATAGGCCCCTTGGGATCCATTATAAAGTTGCTCTTCCTTTCTCATTTCAGATCATTCTGCACAATTGCTGTTTAGGTTAGTCTTCAGAGAGCCATTTGAGTGTTTTTGCTTGTCTATCATTCAAACACTTGTAACTGAATCTTGTTGAATATGAGACACTTTTGAATCATTGATCTTGAAGATATAAAAAACGTTTTTATCATTAACTTGGTGATTCACAACTCTTTATTTTCTGCATTACTTGCCACTTGACAATTCTGAAACTCTGCTTCAGTATTTTCAACACTTGGACTACTCTAGTCTAGGTTTACTGAATTTTTCTCATTTGTTCAGTTAGTATCAGAGCTGAAACAATAGCTTATAATCAGGTGTTGAAATGTGATGAACAGTAGACAAGCTAAAACACTAGACCATCTTCTATGGCAGCCATGTCTTGAAAAAGGCGAGAAAAAAGAACAAAACAATAAAAGGAATTGTTAGTTAAAGAAATATAGCTAAAAAAATAGCTTATAATCTTAACTAAGGATTCTTTTCTTTGTACACTTTTCCGCATTACTTGCCACTTGACGATTCTGAAACTTTGTTTCAGTATTTTCAACACTTGGACTACTCTAGTCTAAGTTAACTGGATTTTTCTCATTTCTTCAGTTTAACCAAAGCTCCGGTTGAGGGGGAACCATCTTCTGAACCTTCTACCCCAACCTCCCATCGTTAATCTGGACCAGTCATCACACCAGTCACTGCATCTTTCGAGGGTGAACCACCTTTGAACGGTTCCATTCTTAAAGGTACTTTATAATCCTCCAAACCATCCAGTCCATGGTTTCAGGAGGAACCCCACTCGACTGGTTCCAGACCCTCAAGTTCCTTCACGTCTACTCCATCTGTTGAATTCAAGCATGCAACAGTTGAAGGGGAACCACCTATTTCAGGTAGTTCTAGACTCTTCCAAGACAATATTTTTTAAGGAACATTTCCTTCTGACTACCCTCCTTGTCCAAGAGAACAATATGAGGTAGTTTGCACTCCTCACATCCATAAGGAAGCTCACCTCAAAAAATGGACAAAGGATCATCCAGTCGATCAAATCATAGGCGATCTAGATTCTGGAGTAGTGACTCGTTCAGCAACCAAGAATGAATGTCTATATGCAAGCTTTCTATCCATGATAGATCCTAAAGGAATCAAAGAGGATTTACAAGATGCAGATTGGGTAAAAGCAATGCAAGAAGAGTTAGCTGAATTTGAACACAACAACATGTGGGACTTAGTGCCAACACCAGAAAGAGTATCAGTTGTTGGTTCTGTTGGATTAGTGTCTAAGTCAGTAACCATATTTGGTATATACTTGACCCGAGTGTGCATGGTCCTTTTGGGTTGCCTTCACCAAAGCAACTTGACAAGGTAATTTGATATGAGAGAGGAGATATTATGATTTATTAATATATTATAAGAATAATATATTAAAGGAGAAATCATATTTATTTAATTAGTATTAGTCATAAATTAATTAGGAATTAATTTGGTGACTAAAAGAGATTAATTAAATAAAAGGGTATAAACTGTCAAATGTGTGATAGTTGAGTTTTGGGCTAGGAAACCTAATGGACTAAGGGGGAACGAAATTATGATGAAGGATCATCATATTTTCGTCCAAAGGCCTCATTCCATAAGGCTCCTTGGGCTGCTTGGTGGCTAAGCTGTCCATTAGGGTTTTGACTGAAACCCTAGCACCTTATAGTATAAATACATGCCCTATGCTTCATGTAACAGCTCAAATTTTCAAATAAATTTTTTTCATTAAAAACAAAACATCATTATTCGACAAAAGGGTTTTATTCCAAGTTTATTTCAAAAATATAAATAATAAATCTCCAGGATCTTCAACAGTGGCAGTGTGTACGTGTCACGCCGGCGCCTTTCCACGGTCATCACTAGTACCTGAAAAACATAAACACAACTAGTAAGCATAAATGCTTAGTGAGTTCCCCAGTATACGACTTACCCACATACGCCTTCCGGCCCGAACCTTTCGGTCCACATAACATTGCCTTCCGGCCCGTAATATAATCGCCTTCCGGCCCATAATATATATCGCCTTCCGGCCCGTATTAGATTGCCTTCCGGCCCATAGTATTTTGCCTTCCGGCCCATGATAGTATAAAACATAACACATGTAACATAATACACATAACACATAAATCATACATCATACCGTCCTTTCTATCACATAGAGTCTCGCCTTCCGGCCCGTATAAGCATACATCACATATAAGCACACATCACATATAAAGCATCTACCTCTCTAGACATAGCATGAATATAACACATACGACCTTCCGGTCTCACAGTCAAACCCTTCCGGGTGAAGTATAGTGAGAAGACTCACCTCGTAGTATGCAAGCTATAGACTCTTCGAGCTACTCGCACACGATCCGCTAATCCGCAGGTTCCCTATAATACCACATCCTTTGTTAATGATCTTATCAAACAAGACAACTGACCCTACTAAGTTATATACAGGTCAACGGTCAATCTTGACCGGACTCGTCGATTGCAAAGGGTAACTCGACGAGTATAGACACCCTGACACCACTCGCCGAGTCTGAAGAACGACTCGACGAGTTCCAGTAGATCTTCAAGCTACTCGCCGAGTCTGAAGAACAACTCGGCGAGTCCTAGTGAACCTTCAAGCTACTCGCCGAGTCTGAAGAACAACTCGGGCGAGTTCTAGTGAATCTTCAAGCTACTCGCCGAGTCTGATCATTGGACTCGGCGAGTCCTCGCCATGCAGTCAATCCGCTGCCTCCTGTATTTCGCATGATTTCGAAGTATATAGATATAGGGCTTCCTGGACTTTCACATATACTATTTCAGGGGTTTTTAACACTTATAACAACAATATAATCTAACAAATCCTTAAATGGGTTTCCTAAACCCTAAACTCGCATACAACGTAAAAGTTACAGATTTCGATCCGAAGATTACCTGGAAACGTGTTCCCCGTGTCTCCAAACCTCCAGTACTCGATTCCTTTGATCACCACCTTGCTCCTCCTTGACTAACAATCTCTTCAAGCCTTCTCAAGTCCTCTCTCTTGCTTCAGATGCTCACACACTCCCAGGGGATCTTCAACCGGCCAAAAGACGCGACATGACGGCCATAAGATCGTTATATACGATCAGAAATGAAACAGCTAGGGTTCAGCTGAAACAACGTCGACTCGCCGAGTCCTTACTTGGACTCGTCGAGTCCAGTCGCGTATCTGCGACTGCGACCAAGACATGGCCCTACTCGGCGAGTCATGCACCTACTCGCTGAGTTCCCTCTTAAATGTGCCCAAAAATAATTTAAAGAAATACCTGAAATTCCGGGCTGTTACAACTCTCCCCCACTAGAACTAGACTTCGCCCTCGAAGTCTCTCATTCTGCGAATAACTCCGGATGTTGCTCCCGCATTTCTCTTTCCGGCTCCCAAGTCATCTCCGATCCTTTCCGATGTTGCCACTGAACCAACACCAGAGGTATCTCCTTGTTCCGTAGAACCTTGGTCTTCCGATCCCTGATAGCTACTGGTCTCTCGGCGTAATTCAGGCTCGCATCCACCTGAATATCTTCTAACAGAACCACTGCTGCCTCATCGGCTATACACTTCCTCAACTGCGACACGTGGAAGGTATTGTGAATCTGACTCAGCTCCACTGGCAACTCCAACCGATAAGCTACCCGACCTACCCTTGCAATTACCCGAAATGGACCTATGAACCGGGGCCCCAATTTGCCCCTCTTCGTGAACCGAATTACCCCTTTCCAAGGAGAAACCTTTAGGAGAACGAAGTCGCCGACCTGGAATTTGAGCTCGGATCGGCGTCTGTCCGCATAACTCTTCTGTCGGCTCTGGGCGGTCAATAACCTCTGCCTCACTCGCTGAATCTGCTCGGTCGTCTGAAGTACAATCTCTGTACTGCCCATCACTCTCTGTCCCACTTCTCCCCAGCAAATGGGAGTCCGACACCTCCTACCATACAACAACTCAAAAGGTGGCATACCAATGCTCGAATGATGGCTGTTGTTGTAGGAAAACTCAGCCAACGGCAGATGCGCGTCCCAGCTACCCCCGAAGTCTAACACACACGCTCTAAGCATGTCTTCCAATGTCTGAATCGTCCGCTCGCTCTGACCGTCGGTCTGGGGATGGTATGCGGTACTAAAATGCAGCTTAGTACCCAACTCCTCATGAAATTTCTTCCAGAACCTGGAAGTGAAACGTACATCGCGATCCGAAACAATCGAGGTCGGCACTCCATGCCGAGATACTATCTCTCTCACGTACAACTCCGCCAACTTCTCTGCTGATGAACTTTCACTAATGGCAAGGAAATGTGCACTCTTTGTTAGCCTATCCACAATCACCCAAATCGCATCGACTCCCCTGGCAGTTTTCGGCAATTTGGTGATGAAATCCATCGTGATCTGATCCCACTTCCACTCAGGGATCTCCAAGGGTTGCAACTTACCGTGCGGTCTCTGGTGCTCAGCCTTAACTTTACGGCAGGTCAAACACCTCTCCACGAACCAGGCAACATCTCTCTTCATGCAAGGCCACCAGTACTCATTTTTCAAATCCAGATACATTTTCGTAGCACCGGGATGGATCGAGAATTTCGATCTATGTGCCTCCTCCATCAAAAGAACACGCGTACCGCCCACGAATGGCACCCAGATCCGACCCTGAAATGTCAGAAGTCCCCGCCCATCCGCAACGAACTCTGAAATCAACCCGACGACCCGCTCCTGTTTCTGCATCCCAGACTTCACAACCTCGGCCTGTGCCCCACGAATAGTATCTAATACCGGAGTCATCACCGTCAATCTCAAACATACGTCCCGCAATGGAGTACCCTCCGCCCTACGACTCAATGCATCGGCTACCACATTAGCCTTACCTGGGTGGTATAGGATCTCACAGTCATAATCCTTATCCACGTCTAACCATCTCCTCTGACGCATGTTTAGGTTGGGTTGCTCCATCAAATACTTCAAACTCTTATGGTCCGTGTATATGGTACAACGAACCCCGTACAGGTAGTGACGCCAAATTTTGAGGGCGAACACTACTGCCCCCAACTCTAAGTCATGCGTGGGATATCTCGCTTCGTGAGGCTTCAGCTGCCTCGATGCATAGGCTATCACATGGACCCTCTGCATCAACACTGCACCCAGTCCTGAAATCGACGCGTCGCAATATACGACAAAGTCCTCCATCCCTTCCGGAAGAGCTAATACTGGTGCTTCGCACAGTCTCTGACGAAGTGTCTCGAAGGAAGTCTGCTGCTCGGGTCCCCATGAGAATGTAACACCCTTTCGGGTCAATTTGGTAAGTGGCACCGCGATCTTGGAGAAGTCCCTAATGAACCTTCGATAGTACCCCGCCAACCCAAGGAAACTCCTGATCTCCGAAGGTGACTTCGGTGCCTCCCATCTCATCACCGCTTCCACCTTGGCCGGATCGACCAATATCCCTGCCTGATTTACAACGTGCCCCAGAAATTGAACCTCCCGTAACCAGAAGTCACATTTGGAGAATTTTGCATATAGCTTCTCCGACCTCAGTACCTCAAGGACCTCCCTCAAATGTCCCTCATGCTGCTCCCTAGACCGCGAATACACCAGTATGTCGTCGATGAATACAATCACAGACCGATCCAGCATCGGCCTGCATACCCTGTTCATGAGATCCATGAACACTGCTGGGGCATTGGTGAGCCCAAAAGGCATCACCACGAACTCGTAGTGCCCATACCGCGTCCTAAAGGCTGTCTTCTGGACGTCCTCATCCCGCACTCTTACCTGATGGTACCCTGATCTCAAATCAATCTTGGAAAACCAAGATGCCCCTTGCAACTGATCGAATAGATCATCGATCCTTGGTAACGGATAGCGGTTCTTAACTGTCACCTTGTTCAGTTCCCGGTAATCGATACACATCCGGTGTGAACCATCCTTCTTCTTGACGAACAGAATCGGTGCTCCCCACGGCGAGCTACTCGGCCGAATAAATCCCTTCCCCAACAACTCTTGAAGTTGCGAGGACAATTCTTGCATCTCTGGAGGTGCAAGACGATATGGCACCTTCGCAATAGGCGCAGCCCCTGGAACTAGATCGATACCAAACTCCACTTGCCTCGCAGGAGGTATTCCCGGCAAATCCTCGGGAAAAACATCTGGAAACTCGCGCACCACTGGAACCTCCTTCAATGTCTTCGGTCTCTCGGAACTCTCCCGCGTATCCATCACATACGCCACAAAACCGTTACATCCCTGCTGTAGACATTGCCTCGCCCTAGCGGCCGAACAAAAAGCTGATCCCGAACGGGTACCCTCGCCGTATACCGTAAGAACTCCCCCACTAGGGTCTCGTATAGTCACCAGCTGACGCTCGCAGTCGATGACAGCGCTGAATCGGCTCAACCAGTCCATGCCTACGATGACACAGACATCACCCATCGCAATAGGAATTAAGTCAATCGGAAATGCGACCCCGAAGATCTCTAGCACGCATCCCCTAAGAACCTCCGTAGCACAAATCACCCTCTCAGCCGCAATAGAAACGCTCAAGGGCCGACTTAACGGCTCACAACTAATGCCGATGAGCTGACTAAAAGCTAACGATACAAACGATCTACTCGCACCCGAATCAAATAATACTAGAGCAGGCATAGAGTTCACAAAGAAAGTACCTACACATACATTAACATAAGCATAACATTTCGACCTTTAATTAAATACGTGAATGATAACATACCTGCCACAACATCGGGCGCAGCACGGACCTCCTCCGCAGTCAGCTGAAAGGCTCTCCCGCGAGCCCTCGGGGCCTTGACCTTCGCCGGTCGGGTCTCAGTAGTCCGGGTAGTAGGTGTAGCTCCCTGACGAAGTTGCGGGCACTCGGCCTTCCGATGGCCTGTCTGGTTGCAGTGAAAGCAAACCATAAACACCTTAGGGCAATCCCTGGCAATATGTCCCTCCTTGCCACACTTGTAGCAACCACCAGCTCGACACGCCCCCTCGTGACTCTTGCCGCACTTCGCGCAAGTGCGACCCTTCGAACCTCCCATCCTCGAATCAGCGAACTTAGTCCGCTTGGCTGCCGGCTGAGACTGGGCCGGCCGTCGATCCACCTGCCGAGACTCAGCCTCCTCCCTCGCTTGAGTCTCCAACTCAATCTCGCGCTTCCTGGCGTTCGCCTGAAGCTCAGTGAAAGTACGATAGGTGGAGTTTGACACAAACTCCCGAATCTCCCTCTTCAAAACACCCAAATAGCGGCTCATTCGCGACTGCTCCGTAGATACCAGCTCGGGGCAGAACATTGCCCTCTCATGAAACTTCCGTGTGATCACTGCCACGGAATCAGTACCCTGCTTAAGGGTCAAGAACTCCTGAATCAATCGCTCCCTCTCTACCGGGGGAACGTACTCATCCCTGAACATCTCCGTAAACCTCTCCCATGTCACCGCCGAAATCTCTGCCTGAGTGAAGTTCGCTGTCACGAACTTCCACCAATCCTTCGCTCCCAGACGGAGCTGGTTCAAGGCGAACCGTACCCTCAAGTGCTCCGGGCATGAGCAAGTATAGAAACACCCCTCGATGTCAGCGATCCACCTCATAGCTGCAATCGGATCCTGCGTCCCATCAAATTCAGGGGGTTTCGTGTTGCTGAATTCCCTGAATAGTAATGAATCACCCCCTTGCGGCCTGGCAGCAGCCACCGCTGCGGTAGCGGCAGCAACTGCAGCTTCAGTAAGTGCGGCGTACCGCTCCTCAAACTCCTCCATCAACGTGGTCTTAATAGACCCAAACATCTCCGGGATCTCAGCCCGGACCGCCGCAGCTACCTCTTCCTGAATAACCTGACGAATCTCCTCGTCACTCGCACCGCTCGAACTCGCCCCATTGCGTGTGATACCCATGATGTCTCTGAAATACAACATAAAATCATCAGAGACTCCACCAAGTACAATTGTACTCGATACGCGCCCTACCCAGTCTCCGATTTCCAGGGATTCTTATTTGAGTCTTCCACTGATCCGGTGCCTTCGATAGTACGGGCCCAATACTACCGACCACACCGTATCAGTATTCGTCCCAAATCTTCCTCCCCAAATCCCGAATAATGAGTACTCTACCTCTAATATGCACTATCTACTTGCACGCTACCAAATATCTCATATAAGCAATCTCCCTAGACTAAGGCATCACAAAACAGGCAATTTTAGTCCTATCATGAATACCTAGTCTTCTAGCATGCATAACAATTCATAATTCAGTGCATAACATAACATCGTAAGGTATTCTGGGGATCTTTACCGTTCGGACGCTGGCTGCTCGTACACACTGTTCCACCCTTGTTTTTACCGCCTTACCCTTTATAAAATGTTATGTCCTTATTATTTTTAAGAAAAAGTTTTTCCTCAAATCCCCGGTCTGAGTTCAGTTGCACCCAAAAGTACACCCGAATCCCTCAAACCAAGGCTCTGATACTAATTGTAACAGCTCAAATTTTCAAATAAATTTTTTTCATTAAAAACAAAACATCATTATTCGACAAAAGGGTTTTATTCCAAGTTTATTTCAAAAATATAAATAATAAATCTCCAGGATCTTCAACAGTGGCAGTGTGTACGTGTCACGCCGGCGCCTTTCCACGGTCATCACTAGTACCTGAAAAACATAAACACAACTAGTAAGCATAAATGCTTAGTGAGTTCCCCAGTATACGACTTACCCACATACGCCTTCCGGCCCGAACCTTTCGGTCCACATAACATTGCCTTCCGGCCCGTAATATAATCGCCTTCCGGCCCATAATATATATCGCCTTCCGGCCCGTATTAGATTGCCTTCCGGCCCATAGTATTTTGCCTTCCGGCCCATGATAGTATAAAACATAACACATGTAACATAATACACATAACACATAAATCATACATCATACCGTCCTTTCTATCACATAGAGTCTCGCCTTCCGGCCCGTATAAGCATACATCACATATAAGCACACATCACATATAAAGCATCTACCTCTCTAGACATAGCATGAATATAACACATACGACCTTCCGGTCTCACAGTCAAACCCTTCCGGGTGAAGTATAGTGAGAAGACTCACCTCGTAGTATGCAAGCTATAGACTCTTCGAGCTACTCGCACACGATCCGCTAATCCGCAGGTTCCCTATAATACCACATCCTTTGTTAATGATCTTATCAAACAAGACAACTGACCCTACTAAGTTATATACAGGTCAACGGTCAATCTTGACCGGACTCGTCGAGTGCAAAGGGTAACTCGACGAGTATAGACACCCTGACACCACTCGCCGAGTCTGAAGAACGACTCGACGAGTTCCAGTAGATCTTCAAGCTACTCGCCGAGTCTGAAGAACAACTCGGCGAGTCCTAGTGAACCTTCAAGCTACTCGCCGAGTCTGAAGAACAACTCGGCGAGTTCTAGTGAATCTTCAAGCTACTCGCCGAGTCTGATCATTGGACTCGGCGAGTCCTCGCCATGCAGTCAATCCGCTGCCTCCTGTATTTCGCATGATTTCGAAGTATATAGATATAGGGCTTCCTGGACTTTCACATATACTATTTCAGGGGTTTTTAACACTTATAACAACAATATAATCTAACAAATCCTTAAATGGGTTTCCTAAACCCTAAACTCGCATACAACGTAAAAGTTACAGATTTCGATCCGAAGATTACCTGGAAACGTGTTCCCCGTGTCTCCAAACCTCCAGTACTCGATTCCTTTGATCACCACCTTGCTCCTCCTTGACTAACAATCTCTTCAAGCCTTCTCAAGTCCTCTCTCTTGCTTCAGATGCTCACACACTCCCAGGGGATCTTCAACCGGCCAAAAGACGCGACATGACGGCCATAAGATCGTTATATACGATCAGAAATGAAACGGCTAGGGTTCAGCTGAAACAGCGTCGACTCGCCGAGTCCTTACTTGGACTCGTCGAGTCCAGTCGCGTATCTGCGACTGCGACCAAGACATGGCCCTACTCGGCGAGTCATGCACCTACTCGCCGAGTTCCCTCTTAAATGTGCCCAAAAATAATTTAAAGAAATACCTGAAATTCCGGGCTGTTACACTTCAATTTGAGGCCACTTGATTCCAAGGAAACCCTAGGGCCGAAATTAGCATCATTCCCTTCTCTCTCTTTGTTGCCTTCTTGCTTCAAGGTGTTTGTGAGCCATTAGAGGCACTATAATTGTGTTGCTTGCTTTCAAGAGTTCAAGAGAGTTCAAGAGATCAAGGAAACTAGTTGTTATTGCTATATAACAACAAAGGTATGTTTACTACACTTCTATGTAATTTTCGAAAATTAGAGAAGCATGCCAGGGTTTTATTTTGTGTTCATAAAGTTGTATGTCTTATAGTGAAAACATAGATCCAACTAGGGTTGCATGCACACATAGGATTGTTTGTATAAAACCTAACAGTGGTATCAGAGCCATTGGTTTTTTGTTTTCAATTGGATTTGATGCATATTATGAATTTGACAAATTAGGGTTTATGGCAAGTAAACCCTAAGGCTTGGTGATTTTCGCAAATTAGGGTTGCAAAACCCTAGTTGGCGATTTTTTTGATAGGGTTCTTAAACTCTTTTTGCCTAGCCTCCAAATTTCGAAATTAGGGTTAAGAAACCCTAGGGATTTCGAAATTCCCTTGCCCCCCAAGATAAGATCCCAAGATTTTAGGGATTTGGATATTGCTATCTTTATGATTATCCATTTAATTGTTTAAACTAGATAATTGAAGATCTTGTATTATCCTTTCCATATATTTAAAAATCTAGGGGATAAAAGGATTAATTAAATTAATAATTTAATTTTATGATAAACCTTAAAGATTTAATAGTTCAAATTAATTGTTTAATTTTGATAATTATTAAATCAAAGTTTTCTTGGTGTTTAAAATTTTTAAATTAAATAGCCTTAATATTCGAAAATTTTAAATACACATTAAGATACTAGTATTTTGAAATGCTTTAAAATACACCCTTATACAATTATGATATTATAAGATTAATTATTATATATGTATAAGAATAAGCTAGTCTTATCGCTAGTAGGCCTCATTCACGAAGCCGGTCTATAAGGTGGGTATAAGGTTGCTGCCTATAAAATGGCGCTTAATGGATGTACACTCACATCTACCGCTTGCTTGACTGGTGGAGGGTCGTTAGCCGAACGGATAGGATAGGGCACTTAATTCCTCATTAAAAGTATAATGGAAATATTAAAGTAACTACATTGTTTTACAAATTCCCACTCTTAGTTACTTTAGGGTAAAATGTGAAAATGATGCTAATCCATGGAATTACACTTCGTACCCTTGTCAAACGTTGATGGAGCGCGTGTGGTTAACCGGCACATCAATTTGGGGATGACATAGGTAGCGAAGGGTGACTCGATGTTTGTCATAGATCAATGGAGCGTGTGTGGTTTACCGGCACATTGATTAGGTGATAGTGACGTTGAGTGCACCACGTTAATTCGCATGGTTATTCACAAATTTGTTTGCGATCCTCGGCATCCCAGTCGCAAATGTGAAATGCATATCGAGATTTAAACATGCCATTGAAAAGTTCAATGAATCTCAAAGATCTAGGAGTTTTCAATACATTTAAAATCTAAATTGCTTTTTCGTTTTTCATGGTGAGAATTAGTGAATCGTCATTCACTTACCTTCAAGTTATTTACTTTTAGAGTACGGCATCCCTTTCTAAGTTGTAAATAATGTTGTTGGATCCTAGCCCTAATTTCTCATTTGGGTGTTTAATTAGGGATTCATTTCTAATCAAGCTTTGTCCCTTTCTTTTTCAGATGTCTGCTAACAACAACAACAACAACGCTTCTGGGTCATTCTCGTTGATGAACTTGTGTCAGAAAGTGACATTTGATGGTTCAAACTTCAACGAGTGGATGAGATACATTCGCATGATCACACGCTACGAGGACAAAGAATATGTCCTCGATGAAAAGCTTGAGAAGATCATCCCAGATGTTGCTACTCCTGAGGAACTGGCCGCCTTTGAGGCCCACGAGCGTGATGCCACGAAAGTTCACTGCATCATGCTGGCCACCATGAACCTCGAACTCCAAAAGTCCTATGAGGACATGTATCCATATGAAATGCATCAGGATTTGCTGGACAGGTATCACCAGAGCGCGAGGCAAGAGCTCTATGAGATCATTACTAGCATGATCACCGCTAAGATGGGGAGTGGAGAATCCCTAACCTCTCATTTGCAGAAAATGCAGAGGTATGTTGATCGTCTTCTCAAACTTAATGTTAAGTTTGATGAGGATTTAGCTATTGACATAATCCTCCACTCCTTGCCCTCCTGCTACAATCAGTTTAGGATGACCTACCATATGAACAAAGAGGAGGTCTCCTTGAGCATGCTCCAAGGACTCTTGAGGACTGCTGAGAGCAACCTCAAAGACAAATCCGTTGCACCGTCGCCTGCTGTGGCCGCTCCCGTGATGGCGATAGGTCAAGGAAAGGGTAAAAAGAGGAAGGCTCCATGTAAGAGCCACCATAAGGGGAAACCCCGTGATGGTTCGTCATCAAGTGGGACCAAAGCAGGCCCCATTAAACCCTCTTCCGATCCTAAAGAAGCAGAGTGCTTCTATTGCCACCAAAAGGGCCACTGGAAGCGAAGCTGCCCACAATATCTGCAGGACATAAGAGATGGGAAGATCAAGCCCACATTTGCAGGTATGTATTCTATTAAATCTAATAACTCATCATTTGCTACTTCATGGGTTCTTGATACAGGATGTGGTTACCACATTTGTTCTAATTTGCAGGGCCTAAAAAGAAGTAGGGAGATGGAGCATGGGAAGATGAACCTGATTATGGGAAACAGAAGATCATCGCCTGTGACCAAAGTCGGTGTTTATTCTTTAGTGTTAAGTAATGGGTTAGGAATAGATTTAGAGAATTGCTGTTATTCGCCAGATATGGCAAGAAACATTATTTCTTTTCATGGGTTGTTTAGACAAGGTTTCAGATATTCTTTTGATAATAGTAATGGTTCTATTAATGTTTATTTGAATGGTGTCTTTTATTTCAATGCATTACCTTGTAATGGGATTTATGAATCAGTGATGATTGTTGATAATTTTGGAAATAATGTGTTGAATATTGATTCGTCTACTAGTCTAGACAAAGCATGCTTGTGGCATTGTCGTCTTGGCCATGTCAACAAGAAACGCATAGCCCAACTCCAAAAGGATGGAGTGTTGGAGTCATTCGACCTTAGGGACGATGACACGTGTGAGTCTTGTTTACTTGGGAAGATGACCAAGTCACCCTTTACTGGCACTTGTGAAAGGGGTGAGGGTTTATTGGATCTCATACACACCGATGTGTGTGGGCCCTTTAGATCCACCACAAGGGATGCTTGCCGCTTCTACGTGACTTTTACAGATGATTATAGCAGATATGGATATATCTACTTGATCAAGCAAAAGTCGGAAACCTTTGAAAAGTTCAAAGAGTTTAAGAATGAAGTGGAGAATCAGCTGGGCAGGAAAATCAAGATGCTTCGGTCAGACCGAGGAGGAGAGTACCTAAGTCTTGAGTTTCACGACTATCTAAAAGAATGTGGAATCGTTTCGCAATTGACGCCTCCGAGAACGCCACAATTGAATGGTGTGGCTGAGAGACGTAATCGGACCTTGTTGGACATGGTTCGTTCTATGATGAGTCGGACTTCGCTACCAATAGCTTTCTGGGGGTATGCCTTAGAGACTGCCGCCCATATACTTAACTTAGTTCCCACTAAGAAGGTTTCCAAGACTCCTCACGAGATGTGGACAGGGAAGGCTCCCTCGTTGGCACATATCAAGGTTTGGGGTTGTGAGGCTTTCGTAAGACGAGAGACTCACGACAAACTAGAACCTCGCAGTGAGAAGTGTTATTTCATCGGCTATCCGCAGAAGTCTTTTGGCTACCTTTTCTATAGACCGAGTGACAATGTTGTCTTCGTTGCTAGAAGAGGGGTTTTCCGATAAAGCGAATTAATAAGCCAAGAAGACAGGGGGAGGAAAATTGAACTTGAAGAAATTCAAGATCAAAGCGATGAAGGAACCTCGGACACTGGCACTCAACTTGAGGAGGAAACTCCTGTTGAACCTATTGACGAGTCCCTACCTCTTCGACGTTCCACTAGGGCTAGCGTTCCACCCCAGTTTTATGGTTTTCATATTACTACTGAAGGGGATACATTTATTAGTGATAGTACACTAGTAAATTTGGATGAACCTAGCAGCTATAAGGAAGCCATGGCAGACCCGGAGTCTGCAAAATGGAAAGAGGCTATGGACAGCGAGATTCAGTCCATGTACGACAACCAAGTTTGGAATTTGGTTGATAATGTACCGGGTCGTAAGACAGTCGGGTGCAAGTGGATCTTCAAGAAGAAGACGGACATGGATGGGAAAGTGCATACTTATAAAGCGCGATTGGTTGCGAAGGGCTTTACTCAAACTCCCGGAGTTGACTATGATGAGACCTTCTCACCAGTTGCGAAGATAAAGTCTATTAGGGTGATGCTTGCCATAGCTGCGTTTCATGATTATGAAATATGGCAGATGGACGTGAAAACCGCTTTCCTTAATGGAAAGTTGGCTGAGGATGTCTATATGAATCAGCCAGAAGGTTTTGTCGATGTGAAGCATCCGAATAGAGTATGCAAGCTTGAGAAATCTATTTATGGATTGAAACAAGCATCTCGCAGATGGAATCTTTGTTTTGACGAGAAGGTTAAAGGGTTTGGCTTTCTGCGAAGCGAAGATGAATCTTGTGTGTATGTCAAAGCCAGTGGGAGTATAGTAAGCTTCCTCGTATTGTATGTCGACGACATACTACTCATAGGAAACTATGTCCCAACCTTGCAGGAAGTCAAGTCCTGGCTTGGGAAATGCTTCGCTATGAAGGACCTCGGAGAAGCCGCTTATATTCTGGGAATAAGAATAGTAAGAAACAGGGAAAAGAGACTGATAGGACTCAGTCAGGATACATACTTGGAAAAGGTACTAAAGCGTTTTAGTATGGAAAATTCCAAGAAAGGGGAGTTGCCAATCCAAAGCAATACCAAGCTGAGTAAGACTCAGAGCCCGAGTACAGAGACAGAGATAGCTGATATGAGCCGAGTACCTTACGCTTCCGTAGTAGGCTCTATCATGTACGCTATGACTTGTACTCGCCCTGATGTGGCCTTCGCTTTAAGCATGGTCAGCAGATATCAAGGGAATCCTGGTAGGGCACATTGGATTGCGGTTAAGAATATTCTTAAGTACCTTCGGAGGACCAAGGGATGGTTTCTAGTCCTCGGTGGGAGTGATGACTTAAGGGTACGAGGGTACAGTGATGCTAGTTTTCAGACGGATCGGGATAAATTCCGATCGCAGTCAGGCTGGGTCTTTACCCTAAATGGAGGAGCAGTGACTTGGAAAAGTTCCAAGCAAGAGACCGTAGCTGATTCAACGTGCGAATCAGAGTATATTGCGGCGAGCGAAGCGTCAAAGGAGGCTATATGGTTGAAGAACTTCATTGGAGACCTTGGAGTTGTGCCATCCATAAAAGAGCCCGTGGAAATTTTCTGTGATAATGAAGGAGCGGTTGCCTTAACCAAGGAACCAAGGGATCATGGCAGATCTCGACATATCGACAGGAAATACCACTTTATTAGACATCGGGTAGAAGAGGGACTCCTCGTTGTGAAGAGGGTATCGTCAGAAGATAACCCAGCAGATCCCCTTACAAAGGGACTGAGTAGGGTCAAGCATTTGCAGCACGCTAGGAGCGTAGGGCTGAAGGACGATATTAGTTTAGATTAGATAGGTAGAAAACTTGTAATAGATAATGTCATATTCAACAAATGATGATTAAATAAAGGTGTGTTATTTATAAGAAAGTTTCTATCTTGTGTTGATTATTTATCTATTGTGTCGATTTTGCATGTTTTGACTTCCTGAATAATAAGATTATTCGAACAGTTCACAATCGCTCATATGTTGGAAGTAGATATGAAGGAATATTGTCATAAATTTGTTTGTAGATTGTCTGAAAAGTTTTAGACATAGCAAAGGTTTGCTGCAAAGTTTATGAGTGCTTATGAAATTTGTATTGAGCATTGAAATAGACCCACACTTGCTGGTATTACTTCATGAATGTTATCACAAGTGATCGCAAGATGATAATATCATATAATCTTTAAACCTAGAGATATGGCTATTGTTTGCTAGTTGATTATACATTGATAATGCGAAAACGCATCAGTAACTTGATGTTATAAAACGTATTATTGTGTGTGGTTTAACTAGTAAATGATAAAGGCATATTAGTCAACGTTTTCTGTTCCTTTTATTCTATGAGGATAAAAGCGATATCTCGGCCACTTGATGATTTGGTTTGACTTATGTGCCGGGCCCGGTCAGGATAAAGTTGATGTGTTCAACTGAGTTCTATGTCGAACAAATCAGAAATCAAGAAATAGAATGCTAGACAATAAGTATTGTTAGCATGATATCTAGAACAGAGGATTATACGATCCCTTATCTGAAGGACAGATTATTGGTCAGAGTTGACAGCGGCTATTGAAAGCTACGATTGCTATCGGGTACGAAAGTTATACGTGAGATATAGTTACTAGACTTATCCAAGTGGGAGACTGTTGGATTAGTGTCTAAGTCAGTAACCATATTTGGTATATACTTGACCCGAGTGTGCATGGTCCTTTTGGGTTGCCTTCACCAAAGCAACTTGACAAGGTAATTTGATATGAGAGAGGAGATATTATGATTTATTAATATATTATAAGAATAATATATTAAAGGAGAAATCATATTTATTTAATTAGTATTAGTCATAAATTAATTAGGAATTAATTTGGTGACTAAAAGAGATTAATTAAATAAAAGGGTATAAACTGTCAAATGTGTGATAGTTGAGTTTTGGGCTAGGAAACCTAATGGACTAAGGGGGAACGAAATTATGATGAAGGATCATCATATTTTCGTCCAAAGGCCTCATTCCATAAGGCTCCTTGGGCTGCTTGGTGGCTAAGCTGTCCATTAGGGTTTTGACTGAAACCCTAGCACCCTATAGTATAAATACATGCCCCATGCTTCAATTTGAGGCCACTTGATTCCAAGGAAACCCTAGGGCCGAAATTAGCATCATTCCCTTCTCTCTCTTTGTTGCCTTCTTGCTTCAAGGTGTTTGTGAGCCATTAGAGGCACTACAATTGTGGTGCTTGCTTTCAAGAGTTCAAGAGAGTTCAAGAGATCAAGGAAACTAGTTGTTATTGCTATATAACAACAAAGGTATGTTTACTACACTTCTATGTAATTTTCGAAAATTAGAGAAGCATGCCAGGGTTTTATTTTGTGTTCATAAAGTTGTATGTCTTATAGTGAAAACATAGATCCAACTAGGGTTGCATGCACACATAGGATTGTTTGTATAAAACCTAACAGGTTCAAGATGGGTCTACAGGCACAAAAGTGAGGAAGATGGAATCATCATTAGGAACAAAGCCAGACTGGTTGTTAAAGGCTACTCACAACAAAAAGGCATAGACTATGATGAAACCTTTGCACCTGTTGCAAGAATAGAAGCCATTAGGATTTTCTTTGCATTTGATGCACACAATAATTTAAGGTCTACCAAATGGATGTGCAATGCACATTCTTGAACGGAGAAATCGATAGGGATGTCTATGTTCAACAACCTCCCGGATTTGAAGATCCAAAGTTCCCCAACAACTGTTATATGCTTCAAAAGGCTGTATATGGATTGAAGCAAGCTCCAAGAGAATGGTATGGAACATTTTCCAAGTTCTTAGAAGATTCCAAGTTTCAAAGAGGTTCTATCGATCCTACTATCTTTAAGAAAATCCACAATAACCATCTGATCGTTGTGCAAATCTATGTCGACGACATCATATTCGTTTCAACCAGCAAGGACCTTAGTGATGAGTTTGTTGAGTTGATGAAAAACAAATTTAAAATGAGTGTGATGGGTGAGCTCAACTACTTCCTAGGTCTACAATTTCGTCAATCTCCTAAGGGAATCTTCATTGGTCAAGAGAAGTACATCAAAAATCTGTTGAAGAGATACTCCATGGAGAACGCATCAACTGAAAAAATACCGATGTCTACTTCCTACAAGCTTGATTTAGACCTTGATGGAAAATTTGTAGATCAAAATCACTAAAGAGGAATGATTGGATCATTACTATATCTTACAGCTATTCGACCAAACATCATGTTTTCAACCTGTCTATGTGTACGCTTTCAAGCCAATCCCAAGGAATCACATCTCATTGTAGTCACAAGAATTTTCAAATATCTGAAAGGAACTGCTTCTCTGGGTCTATTCTATCATGCTAAAGGCAACTTCTATCTCCAAGCCTTTACTGACTCATATTATGGAGGATGCAAGCTCGACATAAAGATCACTTCTGGTAGTTGTCGATTCTTAGGAGGCAGAGTGGTCAGTTGGACTTCAAAGAAGCAAACATGTGTTTCAACCTCTACTGCTGAAGCTGAGTATGTTGTTGCCGCCAGCTGTTGTTCTCAAGTGCTCTGGATGCAAACACAGCTGAGAGATTATGGATTCAAAATGCAACAGATCCCAATCTATTGTGACTCTAAGAGTGCAATTGCAATCTCTCACAATCCAGTCAACTACTCAATGACCAAGCACATTGATATCAGGTATCACTTCCTTAAAGATAATATTCAAAAAGGTCATATTGAGCATCATTTTGTTCCTACAGAAGAAGAGACTGCAAATGTGTTCACCATAGCTCTGGATGAATCCAAGTTCTTACACTTTCTAGGACGACTTAGCATTCTTAATCCACATTCTCTAGGCATTTGAAAAAAAAAATTCTCACTTTTTTTTAAGAAAACTCCAAAAATATTTTATTTCTAATTCTTTGTATTTTTGCTTTACTTTTCCACAAAAAAAAAAAAAAAAAAAAAAAAAAAAAAACCAAAAAGATTTTACAGTTTTACTTTAAATAAGAGAAAACTACAAAAAGATTTTATTTTCTATATTGTGTATTTACTTTAAACAAAAGAAAATACCAAAAAGATTTTATCTTTATTTTTGTTATGAAAATGCAACTTGTCATCACAACTATGCAAATGAAGAAGGTTAGTTGCTCCACACTTTAATAATTTTTCAAAATACTACATTATGTGGTTCTTCAATTTGCTTCTGTACACAACTAATATTGGTACTTCAGTGACCATTAACAAGCTTCATGGTTATACTCTACTTAGAGTTATAACATACATCAAGTACTAATATTATGTGGGATAATTTGAGGCGAACTCTACGGTTTAGTTAAACCAATGTGTTATAGTATATTTGTGGCTTCCCTATCCTAGTGAACTCATGAGACAAAAATGCGAATTTGTGTAGTTTTAGGGACATAAAAAGTTTTGCTTTGTGAATATCTATACCCAATAAAAAGCTTCTTAGTTAAAACAAAGAGAGTCAAGTTCCAAGTATATCTGTTTAATTTTTGCACTTTGAGTCTAGTTTTATATTCAGTAAGTTATAGTTCAGGAGTAGAGTCAATCTGTGACCTATGAGAACTTGGCCAGTAAGCCCCACGGGATATTGAAAATCTGTCCACTTGCAGTACATTAACATGGATCGGACCGGGAAGAAGTCCGCTACATGGGTTTTCATAGAAAGCCATGGACTCCATTAATGACCTAAGAGATTCCGAGCACTTCAATGAATTTCTTAGAAAGTCACAAACTAAAGTACAAATAGAAGAAAAGCTAAGAATTATCTACTTGTGTACTTTATCAAAGTTATAGTTATAAGAAAAGATTAAAAAAAACAAATAAAATATCAAAAAAATTATATATATATATATATATATATATATATATATATATATTGTTAGGTCAACTATTATATATACTATTTTTTTCTTTTAAAGTTGTGTCACTTGGAATTTGGCGATACCTTTTGAAACAAAAGGAGTAAATGAAAAGGTATAGGTGGTAGGAATGCCAAAAATGAATGTTGTTCAAAATAAGTGGGGAACGTTTATGAGGATTGTCAGTATTTAGGTCTTGGGAAGTAACTCAGCCTTAGACACAAATATACCCATTGCGGTGAGACATAATTGGTGATTACAAATCCGGTTACTCTGTGTGATGTTAAGGAATTCAAAACATAATAATCTACAAGGGAATTCTTTACAATGAGAAGTGAAGAATCAAACACAGAATTTAGTTGCTTGATAAATCTGTAAGTAACTGCAGATAATCTTCAATGTCTCTCATTCAGTCAATAAGTGTTTCCTTAAAGTTCTTGTGCAGGGCCCGATTTAGTCGTTTGGTCTAGGCCTTACAATGTAATAGTAGGGAGTGTGTTAGTAGTGTGCTTTTGAATATTTTACGGTTGTAATGAGTTTACGGCCATAAACTCTTCTCGGTCGTGGTCCCTATATAGAGGGTTAGTCAGACGTTTTGTGGTTGTTGATGCCTTACTGTTCACAGCTTTCCATCGAGTTGTACCAGACGTTTATTGATATAAAATGTGTGCAAGCTTGGTTTATTCTCTTTTCGCTTCTATTATTGCTTTGTGTGATTGTGTTTGCTATTGATCTCTGGTAAGATCCATTATTTGGACTTTACAATTGGTATCAGAGCAGAACTAGTGTCAAAGGCATTCTACAATCAATTGTGGAGCGAGTTCTTATTGGTTTGAGACTAGGTCCACATTTTTCTGCAAAAGGGTTTTTGGTATCATTGAGAGACTGAAAAACTTGTTGATTACGGCTCGAGCTTACTGTCATAATCACTGTTTACGGCCGCAATCCCATCAAAGTTCTTGGACCGTATACTTGAATCTTCAACCGTATTCTTGAACCGTAAATTTTGGACCGTATTCCCTTTCGACCGCAAACTTCGAGTTTACAGCCACAAACTTCAAGTTTATGGTCGCAAACCAATTTTGGGCAGTGAACTCATTTTGACAGCAAATCGGATTTTTTTTTAAATTTAAATCTTAATTAATTTATTTTATTACACATTTATTAAACAATAAAAATGGAATCTCAAAGTCAAACTCATTTTCAAGAACTTGATGCTGTCATGGGCACCACTACACGAATTCCAAGGTTAATGTCTACTAATGGGTTTCCCGAGTGGAAGTACAAAATAGAGAAGTACATAAAAATGAAAGATTTCAAGATATGGAAATGCATCATCAAGGATCCAGTCAGAATAACCACTACAGTTGTGGGGCAAGTGGTTGATAAGAAGATAGAAAAGTACACTGATGAAGACTTTGAGAGTGTGGAAGAGCAGGAGAAGGCGTTGGCCATCTTGACTATGGCCCTGTCACCAGATATTGCTCAAGGGTTCAGAGAGTATACATCTGCTAAAGCTTTGTGGGAAGCTGTTAAGAGAAAAACTTCGAGACACACTTGAACAAAAGTTAGAACAAGTATATTGCAGAATAGTTAATCTCAAAGGATCTAAAAGCTCAACAATAATATAGTTAGATAGTTAGAGAGTTAGTTGCGGAAAGTAAAGAAATATAAATGACAGCAATTGTTATATCAAGAATACACTTAAGCTGATTCGTAACAAGGAATGCATTCATTCCAAGTTAATAAGGAATATCAAGCTTAGTGATTAAGTCTTAAAGATTTACTCCAGAGAGAGGTTATAATCAGATATACTATAGTACAAATTGAGAGTAAGAAGAATAGAAAGATAGAGAAATGAAGAAGATAACTTAGAGAAATGTATTCAGAGTAGTACGCAAGTTATCAGTGATCGAGAGGGTATTCAATACAATAGAATATGTCTCTATTTATAGAGACTCTAAACTATAATAGACTACAACTCTATAAGCAGCCGTGTAAGGCATACTGGATAATAGAGTGTATTACATAAAAGACAAATAAAGTAATCTAGTTAAGTAGATTGTGGTAGCAAAAGACTGATTGCGGTTGTTGATGAAGAACTGACTCCGGGTGCTGGATTAGCTGCGGGTGCTGAACCGTTGCGGTATAGAGATGGTTGCAGTAGCTGAGTTCAAGAGGGTCACTTTTATGATTTAACAATTTCCCCCTAAGTGACCTCTTTAACTCCAGTTCAGTTATCAAGTTTGAGGAACTTGATCAAAATCCACCAGAACTTCCGGACATTTTCCAGCCATGTGATTTTTCTTGAAATTTCAAACTTGACTTCTGTAGTAGTATGCTTCAATTTTTCAACTGCGGTCCGGCAGATGTCAAGTTGTTTCTTGGGCAGGCGGTGGATGGCATTCATCGGAATGAAGTATTTGACATTTTCAGTCTTTCGTTTGAATATGATTCCAAGTCTAGGGAATTTTGTTGCGCCTAGTGATCTTTCTTCAAAGCCTTCGGTAGGCATTGGCACAGGTTCAAGTGGTGGGAGATCAAACTTCTTGATGATAGTGGGGTAGATATCTGCATCTATATTGGCAAAGTCACAGACTGTATCCCTCAGAAAAGAGTTGACTTTTTAAAGTGCTATTTGCATTTTAGGGTGCTTTTCTGCCTTGTTCTGGAACACCCTAGCAATAAGGAAGATTTCTTCAAGATTCATGCATGGGAAGTCTGCCTAGGTGCGGATGTAGTCATGCTCCCTTCTGGTGAGGGTATACTGGATGAAATCAGCATTCATGAACCTTCACATCTTGTAGTTCTTGACTGCGGATGGTCTATCGTTAGACCATATATTCTCAATGGAGGAGCCATGCTTAGCATAAAATCGGTTAAGTCTTTCAAACTCCATTGGAAGTCATTTCTGAGCAGGAAGGCTGCAGTCAAATGGCTCAAATACTGCAAAGTATTTGGCATTGGGAGAAATTGGAATATCCCAGTATCCATCAGCAGGGGGTTTAGCATATGTGAGGTGCGGGGTGTAGTCTTCATCCAATAGCCTGCGGTGCGGATTGACCCATGAGTTAATCAAGGACTCATCTATCATAGTGTCGTATCCATATTCTCTCCAGATAAGTTCAGCAAACGTGGCCGCCTTCCAATCATGCTTTCTTTGGGCTGTGGCAGGGGAGTCTATGGAGCTTGCGGATGACATGTTCTCCTCAAGATTTTTTAAGTGAGGAGGAGTCTCAGGCTTTTTGAGAGTATCTTTTGGAGGTGAAGTGTGGGGAGATGGGGTATGTAAAGATGGTTGCGGTGAGGGAACTTTGTCAGTGATGATGGGTTGAGTTTTTTGTGGTGAAATTGATTGTTGAGATTGATGATCGTGATCTGATTGACGAGATTGATGGTCTTGATCTTTTTCACTTCCCTCTCTTGAGGAAGTCCAAACCGGAGCTTCCTCAAGCCATGTCCGAAGGCTATCAATTTTGGAGAAGGCCTCCTGAAATTGAGCCTTGATAGCGTCTGTGAGTTGTTGATTGGTTGGAGAGGAGGATTTGAACAACAGACGATGAATCTCCTTAGTGAGTTGAAGGATTTCAGGGCCATGGAAGTTGGTGGTAAGGGATTTTTGCATTCTGTTGATGGTTGCGTGAAGAACAAAGATAGTGGACTCATAAGGAGTATGAGTCTCATCTATCACTTTCTGAGACTGGGCAGCTTGATCCGCGATGGCTGCTTGAAGATCCTTTTTGATTGCGGTCACCTCAGTAATGAGGCGCTCCGATGCAGCCATGAAGTCCTTATGGTCAGCCTTGTGGTTGTTGTCAAGGGACTGGATCCCCATCTCTACTTTGAGAGAGATGCGTTCAGCAGCCATACACTCCCTTGTCTCCACTCATTCAATTCTTTCAATCAGTGACTGCGGTCCTGGAGTGTCTTCAGGTTGAGGTTGAGTAGGTTTAACCGCAGCCAAGATTTCATCTACTATGGCTTGAAGGCTCATGAACTCCTTTCGGGTGACAACATTTTTCTTCTTCTTCTTCTTCTTCTTCTCTTTAGGCTTGGAAGTTGAATGGTGAGAACCAGTGGACTCCTCTTCTTCTTCAAACATCATCAGGTCGTCGTCTGAAGGGTTTAGTTTGTTGACCTCTTGGATGTCTTCATCATCAAGACCGAAGGTAGGAGCTGAGCTGAGTTCGATTGCAGGCCCTTCGTCTTGTGATGGGTTGACTGTAGGAGTGGGAGATGGAATAGGAGTTGGAGTAGGAGGAACTTTGGAGGTACCTGCGGCTGCACCTGAAGCTTGAGCTTTCAACATAGTTTCTACCATCTGATCCATCCAGTTTTTAACCTTTTGAATTGGGGCTACGATATTGGCATTGCAGATGGCATTTGCCCAATACCTAGCCACGGACTGGATCTCCTGTTCTTTCTGTTGCTGCTCCTTGATTTGTTGCTCCTTGTGGGCTTGGAAATCCCTCTTGAATGCAGCATACTTCTTTTTATCCGACTCGGTTACTGGATTGTACTATAACCAAGAGTCATTTGAGTTATCGCCGTCAAATCCTTCAAATCGCTCGAAGTGTCCTTCGGGTCCACGGATCCTTGCACATTTGTGCTCACCGTGCCTAAAGCACCTGTGAAAGATGAAAGCAGAGTAGGATTTCCTGGGCTTCCTCGGTCTCCTTGACCCGTGGTCAAGTTTGGCCTCGGCCCAGTTCTGTCATGGGAGAAAGAAGTGCCCTGAGGGTGGGAAGGTGTTTGTAGTGTTTGGGTAACAGAAAGAAGAACGGAGCACAACTCCTCTGGGGAAAAGAAATGCAGTCGGGAAGCCCTGGAGACCTTAGGGCATGAACCAGTGTCATCCTCTTAGGATTTCACTAGGGGGGGGGAGTCTCCACGTAGATGAGAATCAGACTCACTTTTTGAGTCTGACTTGAAAATGATAGAGGTATCAAACGGGTGTGTGGCCACCCCAAGGACTACCGGAGCCTTTTGAGAGGCTTCAGCATCTGTCCGGTCACGCATATGGCTAGAGTTTTCAGTTGTTTTCCTTTTCTTGAGGATAGAGATAGGTTGCCTATCCTCATCTGAATCAGTGCTAGATACGGTTGGGGGAGGTTTTGTCTTGCATTTCTTGGAGGATGCGGTTCGTTTTGGAGCATCCTTCTTAGGTGTGCTTTGTTTCTTCTTGGATGCCAACTTCTTTCTTCTTTGAGAAAGGTTGGATAATGTAGTGGCAGAGGGGACTGTGGTACCCTCAGGGATAATGGCTGCAGATGGAAGAGGCGGGGTAGAAGGGTATGGGACAATACCCTCTGTAGCCTCAATGTGGTCTGAGACATCAACAGTCTTAAGACCAAGAAAAGTAAGAATATAGGTGGGAAGCCTGCGGATCGGTCCAAATAAAGTTTGGTCAGAAGAAGGGTTGTACCTTTTTAGATCCTTGGTGACAAAGAAGTTGATGTCACTGCCCATGTCAATGCCAGCATCCGCATGCAAGTCTGAGTTGCATAGTGACCAGAACCGAGCAAATGTGAACTCGGTTGGGTTCTCCCTTGGGTACTCTTTAGGAATATATTGGAGGAAATCGTCCCAAAGAATCTGCCCATAGTTGAAATTGTGGCCTGTGTTGATGCTCCACACCAGTTCGAGCAGATTCAATCCCATGTTGTCGATGCCTTCGGTTCTGCCGGATAGACAACGGATGACGAAGTGGCACACAAATTGCCAAACCGCAAGCAGTTGGTTCTTTTTAAACTCACCAATCTCTCGGATTGGTTTCTGATACCCCATCTGGTAGAGTGTGGTTGTGACGTCAGACATTGATGGTGAGAAAATCTTGATGGAGGGTGAATCAGAAGATTAATGGCGGATAAGAATTTCTCTTTGGTCAAGATGACCAAAGAATTATTGATGAGGTTGAGATGCACTTCTTGGGGGTTCTCCAATGGACGATATGCATAAGAAGCACATTTGAAGAGTGTTAAAACTGGAACAATGTCTGTAAAAGCATCGAATGGACCAAACAGAATATGGTTCTTGAGAAACTTGATCATAAGCTTAGTTGGGGCATTGTATGAGGGGTGATCTTCAAATATTGGTCTGAAATTGCTTGAATCTATTATTGGAGAGTAGGAACCAGTTGGATTCACAGAACATGAAGCCTTGGATTTCTTCTTAGATGCACCTGATTTCACCATTGTGAGAGAAGATAAAACGGAGTTCTTGAGAGATATGGAGGTTTTGAAGGTTGAGAGAGAATAGTCGATAATCAGAAAGCGTAAAGGATTATTGGGGAAGAAGATGGGTTTATAAAGGAGGGTGAAAAAGGTTTTAACCCTAGGTAAAAAGGTAGAAGAGGGTAAATGTCGATTGGGGTTTTTTTGGGGGTAATCTATGATTTTTTTTGGGTTAAATCTCAGAAACACAAAATTAAAACGGGTTTAAAAGGATTTTGGGAGATTTCCAGAAGGGGGTTTGCATTTAATGTAAGGTCAGACGCATGTCAATACGTCAGGTAATCGTGGGGATGATGAGAGAGGAAGTTGTAACGGATGGGACGTGCTATGGAGAGGAAAGGACAAATTAAGGATGAGTTTATCGGAAAATCGTTCTTTTTGTCATCATCCCTAAAATAGGTCTGACACGGGGATTATTCAGAAAGGGAATGTGACAGTTTCTAATGGAATGTTTTATTTTATTTAATGAAGAATCATTAAATAGCACACAAAGATTCGAGAGTTGATGAAACAGTTGGGAAATTACCATGATGGTCGCGGATGGAAACGTCATTGCGGTTGAGAATCGTCATCACGGATGAAAATGCATTGCGGTTGAGAATCGTCATCGCGGATGAACAATGGAAAGACTGCAGTGAGGAAGTGAGAGGAAAACACTTGTACAAAAATTAGTAATAACAAACCATTAGGACCCATGAGAGATGTGTATGACATATGGTTGCGGTACCTAGACTGCGGTACCAAAACCATCTATCATATGTAATTCTCAGTTAGAACCACAATGGAGACCAAGAATGGTCTGTGGTAGCTAACAATTCAAAAAGAATTGCGGGTCTGGATTCATCATCCCTAGAATTTGCAGGAAAGTGTTGAGTTTTGTGGAGTCGAGCGCTTTTGTGAACACATCAGCAATCTCTTCATGAGAAGGAACAAAGATGATTTCAATATTACCTTTCTGAATATGATCTTTGATGAAATGATACTGTAACTCAATATTTTTTGTCTTGGAGTGCTGAATAGGATTATGAGAGATTGTTATGGCAGTTTCAGAGTCACAGTAAATTGGTATCCGCAGCATTCTATACCCGTAGTCTAGTAATTGTGTCTTCATCCAAAGGACTTGAGAGCAACAACTAGCTGCGGCCACATACTCGACTTCTGCAGTTCATAGAGAGAGACAGCTTTGTTTCCTTGAAGACCAGCTGACGAGACGTTCACCCAGAAATTGACATCCACCTGAAGTGCTTTTTTGATCGAGCTTGCATCCGGCATGATCCGCATCTGTGAAGGCTTATAGGCTGAAGTCATTGCCTGCGGGGTACCATAGACCATGAGATTTGCTTCCTTTCAAGTACCGTAGAATCTGTTTGGCTACGGTCAGGTGAGATGCTTTTGGGTCAGCCTGATACCTTGCACAAACACCAGTTACAAAAACAATGTCTAGTCTGCTTGCGGTGAGGTACATCAAAGAGCCTATGATACCTCTATAAGTCTTGTGATCCACAGATTCGCCTGAGGGATCAGCAGATATCTTATAACAGAAGGCCATGGGGACCTTAGCAGATGAATAGTTGTCCATTGAATATTTCTTCAATAGTTTAGTGGTGTATTTCTGTTGATGAATGAATATGCCTTACGGTACTTGTTTCACTTGAAGACCTAGAAAGAAGTTAATCTCTCTATTCATGCTCATTTTGAACTTGTTGGTCATGAGCTTAGCAAATTCATCTACCATGCCTTGATCAGTCGAACCGAAGATGATATCATCCACTGTACCATCATAAGGTGGTCACCATTTGCTTTTCTGAATAGTGTGGGATCAATCACTCCTCTCTTGTACCCGGATGAGACGAGGAATTTAGAGTGTGTCTCATACCAAGCTCTTGGGGCTTGTTTCAAACCGTAGACTGCTTTTTCAAGCTTGTAGCAGTGGTCTAGGAATTCAACATTTTCAAATCCTGGAGGTTGCTGAAGATAAACCTCTTCTTTTAGTTCCACATTGAGAAAGGCACTTTTAACGTCCCTCTGGTGTACCTTGATGTTTTTGTGGGCTGCGTATGCTAGAATGATCCGGATGGCTTCCATGCGTGCTACCAGAGCATACGTTTCATCGTAGTCAACGCCTTCCAGTTGACTATAGCCCTTGGCAACAAGCCTTGCCTTGTTTCTGACTACCGCACCAGATTCATCCAGCTTGTTTTTGAACACCCATCTAGTGCCAACAATGGAGTTACCACGTGGCTTCGGAACGAGCTGCCATACCTTGTTTCTTTGAAATTCTTCAAGCTCTCCTTGCATTGCGGCTATCCAGTCTTGTTCAAGCAGTGCTTCTTTGATCCTTCTGGGCTCTACCGAGGACATAAATGTTGTATAGTGGCAGTGATCAGATAAGTCCTTGGAAGATCGCATCTAGATACCTGCGGATGGGTTGCCGATGATTTGACCTGGTGGGTGGTCTTTCGTCCATACATGAAGACGTGGCAGCAGATGATCAGCAGCTGTGGTAGAAGGGATATCTTGGATATCAGAGGAATCTGCGGTTCGAGATTGCAGTTCCCCCTAGATTTGAGAACATCCTGCTGAATCATCTTGATCTATTGGAGCAGAATTTTCTTGAGTAGCCGGGAGAGGTTCCCCCTGGGTTGTGGACGGGAGTTCCTCTGGAACCTGAGAAGGTTCCCCTGGACTGCAGATGCGAGAGTGACAATCCTTGGATCGGTTCTAGTGTCAATATTCTTTATGAGTTCATCATCTGAATCCGAAGATGCGTTTGATGTTAATGCTTCTCTGCGGGCAGGAATTTGAACAACGTCAAGTACTGGAGCCTCAACGGTTGCGGCTAGATCCGGAGTAGAGCTTTCCCCCTCAACCGGAGAGGTGGAAATATTGAGAGATACTACTTCAGATAGAGATGGTCCAGAGACATCAGCATATTGGTGTTGAGCTGCGGGTGACACAAGCACTTCAGATAGTTTTTCCTTTTCAACAGGATCGAAAAGATTGTCATAATTGACTTCAACTAGATTTGAGGGTCTTGAAGAGGCAGGAATGTCACATTCCATGATTGCGGTGGTTTTTGTGGACGGAGGGGCGTCGCGGATGTGAGAATCATCAAATTTCACATAAAAGCTTTCAGTGATCATCCTTGTACGTCTGATGAGCACTCGATAAGCAACCTTGTTAGTGGAATAACCAAGGAAGATGCCTTCGTCAGACTATGGTGCAAATTTGTTGAGTTGTCTCTGTTGTTGATCACGAAGCATCTACATCCAAAAATATGAAAGAAGCGAACATTTGGCTTGCGGTTGTTAAGACCCTCATATGGTGTTTTATTGAGGCGTTTGCACACGATACTTCAGTTTTGAACAAAGCATGCGGTTGCTACTGCTTCAGCCTAGAAGTAGAGAGGAAGTTGGGCGAAGTTAAGCATGGATCTGGCTGCTTCTACTAGTGTGCGGTTCCTTCTTTCTACTACACCATTTTGTTGCGGTGTATAGGGTGCTAAGAAGTTGTGAGAGATGCCTTTGGAAACCAAGAAACTGTTGAGAAGATGATTAGTGAACTCGGTTCCATTATCATTGCGGATGCGTCTAACTGGAAGCTTGATCTGAAGTTCGATTTCTTTGATGAAGTTGATGAAGATCTGCGGTGTCTCTGATTTGAGTCTATAAAAGAAGATCCATGTGAAGTGTGTATAGTCATCAACAATAACCAGTATATACTTTTTGTGGTGGAGACTGGCTACGGTTGAGGGACCGCAGAGATCAATGTGTAACAGCTCCAGTGGTTCAGAAATAGAAGAGTCCATTATCAGAGGGTGACTTGATTTTGATTGTTTTCCGCATTCACAAGCTGGACAGAGAGTATCGTTTCTGAATTTGAGAATAGGGAGACCGCGGACTAGTTATCCAGTGACCAGGTTGTTGATGTACCAAAAGTTGAGATGAGCTAGCTTGCGGTGCCATAGTCAGCTGACTTCGGATATAGCTTTGGACAGGAAACACAACTGCGGTCTGGAAATGATTAGAGAGACATGTGCAAGGAGCAGGCATTGTCAATTAACCATTCTTCTTCTCGTTCTTCCTTGCATAAGGACTGAGAATTACACGGTTAGTTTAGGCATCCAAACAAGTTTGGAGCCAGGGACAATTGATGTATTTCTTAATGATGCATAGTGCGAGGTTGCATGGACAGGTCTCTTGTCAATTTTTAGACCTAGTCCTGGGTGTTTGTTCAGATTTGGATTGTTGTGAGTTTTTGAAAAAATACGAGGTTTCTGACTTTGATTCGATTTGACATGAGATAAAACCTTTTGACAACTACACTGATATTTACAAAAAGAGATTTTTTCATTGAATCTGTCACTGATATTTACAAAAAGAGATTTTGTCATTGAGTCCCTTTAGGTGGATTTGGTAAGACACCCTTCCATTTGTTGAAGGTTTGACGTGGTTTTAAAAGTGTTGGAGTGGGTACAATTCCTTTCCAATTAGGGTCATTTGAGGAATAGACCTGAAAAACGTACTTTCTAAAAGACTTGACACCTTTTTGGGTTGTGTCAGAAGTAGTAGGAATGACTTTTGAAACTGGACTTTCCTTTTTGCTTGTTTTCATGAAAGAAGAGTTTTTTGAAATGTAGTTTGACAAAACAAATTTTTTTGGACTCTTAGATTTTGGAATTTTGACATCTCTCTTATTTTTGGAAAAACTTTGTCTGTTTGTGCCTCGAGATCTAATTTCTTCTTTGAAAGCCTTTTTTTTGCCAAAGATTTTTGTGAACTGCAGTCATTGTTAGTCAACTGCGGTTTCCTGGAATTTTTTGAATGATTTTGAAAACGTGGGCTTGAATCATTAGAACTTGAGGATTCTGGGATTTGAGAGCATTGACCTACTTCAAAATTTTCTATGGGTAACTCATGAAATATTGGCTGAAGAGTTGCGGTTCCTTGAACTGATGACTATGGTAGGGATGACTTGACTACCGTAGAGTAGGTCTTTGATGGGATTTCGATGGGACACTTGTGGGACATTTGACTAGAGTGTGAGACACTGCGGTCTGAGGACAAAAATGAAAAGTCTTTTGAGACTTCGGGGCCCTCAACAACAATCTCTTCATCAACTATGGATGAAGTTTGAGAATTTGGATAAGTGGTGCCACATATAGGAATTTGATCACATGTGTGACCTGAAACCTCAGGCACAATTTCCTCAATGACACAATTATTGCTTAAATTGTGTAGTCTACCGAAATGAGTTTTGATATCTTCGGGAAAAGTCTTGTTATTGATAGGGAAATGAAATTCTCTATCTGGAGGGACATACAATCTGTCTTTGTTGAACCGGGGTGAGGAATCCATTACGGTAGGATATCCATTTGACCAACCCCAATTATATGTATTGTCCACGGTTCCATTGTTTACCAAATTTTCAATAGCCTCACTTTCATTAAACAATTTTTCAATTAAGAGACTTAAGCGTACAATTTCTCTCTGAGCTAAATCTCTCTGGTTCAAAGCTATCTCTAATTGGGTTTCGCTTAACATTCTAGCATCTTTTTCTAACTCTAGATCCTTCTCTAACATAGCCATCTTAAGTCTTTTGTTATCCAGTCGTCCTCTCACATGGAACATCTCTTGGGACGCAATGTTCTTCTCATCTAAGGCTTTGTTATAGTCTATAAGGACGGCAACACAAGTTTCATTAAGATCATCTATGTAGGGTTGACAGTCATGCATACTATAATTTAAAGTTTGGATCATGAGTTTTACCTGTTCGACGATGCTTAGAGTCCCATCCTTTGCCATGTAGCAGTAGTTCTTATTCAGCATTGTAGATCGATCATCATCTGCAGTGGCCAGCATGCAGATTTTCCCTTTTCATTTAACACTGCTAATGGTCTCTTCTTCGTCTCCGGATGACCCAACTTGATGGTCTCTTTTGACATGGGCCACATATGCCCTTGCCTTTTCATTTTCTTCCAGCTCTTGAGCCATTCTAAGGTAGAATGCTCCGTCTTTGACTACATTGGCCTTACAATCTCTTGTGAAGTGATTTTCTTTGTTGCATTTGTGACAAATCATAGCATCAGTCTTGTCTTCTGATTGAGTACCGGAGTCAGTGGTGTGAGGAGACTATGGTACCTCCTTTGGTTGATTATTCTGAGATTGCGGTGGTGGGTGAGAACTTTTGGGATATCGAGAATGGTTGTTCTGAGAACCGAAGTTATGGTTGAATGGAGGTTTGTTGAACTGTTGATTCTTGCGGAAGGAAGGAGGTGGTATACGGTTGAACTGTTGGCTAACCAGAGCAATAGCCTTCTGAAATTCTTCTTCATCATCATAATCAAAATTCGCTTCCTATGACTACGGTGGAGTGTCATACGATGAAGAGTAGGGTGATTGCGGTGGAGCTTGTGCTATGAGAGCAAGTGGTCCTCCGAAGTCAGCACAGTTTTTTAGTACGGTGGATTCTTGTGCTTGAAGCTCTCCATAGAGCTTGTAGAGTGACAAAGAGTGAATCTTCCTGTCGCCTTGGACTATCATTTTAGCCGTAGTCTAATGTCTTCCTAAACCATTAAGAAACTGGAGATTGGCTTCATAGTTACTGCGGATGGTGCCCACATTGGATAACTTAGTGACTATCAGTTTGAACCTTTTGAAGGAGTCTTCCAAACTTTCACCAGTATGAGCTTTGAAGTTGTTGAAGTCGTTGAGTGCAGTAGTGAGCTTCTTGTCTTGTGCTTGTTCTGAGCCTTCATACAGGTTCTTGAGCACATCCCTGATCTCGTTTGCTGATTTGCAGTTTATGATAATATCAAAATTGTCAGGAGCAACTCCGCAGGAAATTTCATAGAAAGCAACAGCATCATTTTCCATTTTATCGAGATCATCCTTGGTGGGACGGCTCATGGCTGGTTGACCTCCTCCTAGCATAGTTGCAGCACCGTCAGTTTGGACTGGTGTAAGCACTGGAACATGTGGTCCTTATTCTACGGATCGCCATACATCTCCTCCTATTCTTCTTAAGTTCCTCTCCATTCTTTGTGACTAGTGATGATATTCATTTCCTACCAGTATTGGAGCTCGGTTAGAACCACCAACATTGTTGGAGACATTCAGAGATAACAATTGTGCCATTTGAGATTGTTTTTGTTTTTTTTTAAGAAATGAGCTTTAGTGGTATAGAAGGCTTTTTAAAAAATCAGAGTTCCGATATTCAAAAAGCAACCACTTTGGCTCTGATACCAATTGTTGAGAGAAAAACTTGGAGACACACTTGAACAAAAGTTAGAACAAGTATATTGCGGAATAGTTAATCTCGAAGGATCTAAAAGCTCAAAAATAATATAGTTAGATAGTTAGAGAGTTAGTTGCGGAAAGTAAAGAAATATAAATGACAGCAATTGTTATATCAAGAATACACTTAAGCTGATTCGTAACAAGGAATACATTCACTCCAGGTTAATAAGGAAGATCAAGCTTAGTGATTAAGCCTTAAAGACTTGCTTCGGAGAGAGGTTATAATCCGATATACTTTAGTACCAATTGAGAGTAAGAAGAATAGAAAGATAGAGAAATGAAGAAGATAACTTGGAGAAATGTATTCAAAATAATACGCAAGTTATCAGTGATCGAGAGGGTATTCAATACAATAGAATACGTCTCTATTTATAGAGACTTTGAACTATACTAGACTACAACGCTCTAAGCAGTCGTGCAAGGCATACTGGATAATAGAGTGTATTACATAAAAGACAAATAAAGTAACCTAGTTAAGTAGACTACGGTAGCAAAAGACTGATTATGGTTGCTGATGAAGAACTAACTCCGGGTGCTGGATTGGTTGTGGGTGAACCGTTACGGTAGAGAGATGGTTGCAGTAGCTGAGTTCAAGAGGGTCACTTTTATGATTCAACAGAAGCCCTAATTAAGGTGTATGAAGGGAACGAAGACATGCGAGAGAGTAGCCAAGACATGTTGCGACAACGTTTTAATATGTTTAATTATGTTCCTGTAGAGACTCTTGAAGCACAGCTGCAGAGGTTCACAAATCTCAATACAGAAATGACTGTGGCTGGGATCTTCTACACAAAGTCAGAGATAAACAAGAAGCTACTGAATGCTCTCCCAAAATCTTGGGACATGAATGTAGCTGTCATTAAGAAGACGAAGGATCTCAGCCGTCTCTCTCTCGCTGAAGTGATGGCAGTCATCAAGGCGTGTGATATTGATGACAAGCAGCGGGAAATCAACCATGTGAACTCATATTCAGCTGCGAACCTTGGCATTTCATCAAACAATGCTCTTTCATCCTTTTCTTTTTCTTTTACAGGTTCATTCGTTAATACTCCGAAAGCACAGATTCAGACTTTCCCCACTCCATCAGCTTCCTCTGCATCAGCCATGCCGTTCTCGCAGAATCAATCAATTGTGGCTGCTAAAGCTGCTTCATCCTCAACTAGAGCTTCTTCTTCAAAGGGAAAGGAGGGTGATGAAAATCTTGCACTTGCTTTGGGGCTTGTCAATAGCTACAATGCGCTTGTAGCCGGGGATCTTCTGCCTCAACTTTCATTTTCCGATCTTGATCAGATTCACCCTAAAGACGTTGAGGAGATGGATATTACATGGCAAATCGCCATGGCAATCTTTAGGGCGAAACAATTTGCCAAAAAAACTGGAAAGAATAACTGGGGGATGAGTGCTGACAAGAAGGTTGGGTTCAGCAAGTGAAAGTTGTGATGTTTCAACTGCCACTAGCCAGGGCATTTTGCTCGTGATTGTCCACAACCAGATAAAAGACTAAATAATGATAGGACAATGGTTACAGTCGGAAACAATCGAAGTGGTACTCAAATGAACAACGAGAAGGCTATGGTCGCTCAGTCATTTGACTTGGAGGATCAGATGCAAGCCCTGAACATGTCTGGACCTGAAACTGCCCACATGGCACAAGTTTGTGATGATGCCCCAGCAGAGATTGTGGCAGCTGAAGATAAGATGATGGAGCTGCAATTTGCTTTGATGGTATCTTCTTCTCATGAACCTAATTCAACCGAGGTAGGTCTACCATCATGCTCTCAAGCTTGTATAGATTATGTTAAAGCTATATATGAGAAGATTGAAACATTAGGTAGTGAAGTAGAAATCCTTAGGATTCTTCGTGAACTTAATGACAAATTAATAAGGGAAGTAGAAGACCTTATATATGAAGGGTACCAACTTAGAAAAGGTCAAAAACCACTTAAATCTCAATTGGAATAAAAAATTAAGAACTTTAGGAGACTTCAGGAAGACTACAATAATAAATGTGAAAATTATGATTATGTAGTGAAACAGAACGCTGAACTAGTGGCTGAAATTGAATCTTTAAACGGAAAATTTGAAACCGCCAAGTTTGATTTTAGAAAATATGATTTTTCAAGTGAGGTTGTTGCAAATATGATAGACCACAACATGCAATTTAAGAAAAATCAATCAAAAGGTCTAGGGTATAATCATGTGCCCCCTCCCTTCAATCATTCATATCTGCACAAGCCTCCGTCCAAACAAGAGATTGCTAATGAACCGTTTATGGTTTATGGCAAGCCATCTGTTTTTATTTCGGGAGGATTTATTAATGTTGAAAGTACTAACATTTTTACTTCTCCTGCAGATCAATCCTTGAATCAGTCAAAGCACGAAGTTGAAGGATATGTTTCTGAAAATAAAATCGAGTCTAAACCTGAAGTTTTAGTTTTAAATAAAGACAATATGTTTTCTGATGTTTCAAATGACAATGTTTTTTGTGGTGGTGTTTCTATTACTTCTGATACTGTTTTGAATGGTTTGAAAAAGTCCGGTTTGAAAATTTTGGTTGACAATTTTGATGTGTCTGATAATGATTTTGAGAAACCTCCAATTTCACAGACTTCTCCATCTAATGTACCCTCGCTTGCCTCACAACCTAATTCATGTTCATGTTCTTGTGAGAGAAGTAATGGTGATAGTATGGAAAACAAATCTGATCAATGTAGCACAAGTTATAACAACAACAAGCAAATTTGTTTCAATTGTGGTGTTGGTGGTCATATAGCTAGAAATTGTCAAAATCATATGTTTGTACATTTCGAATTTCCAAGAGGAGAGAACGAATCCAGAGGAAGGTTTTTAACTAGAAAGTCCTCTAGAAATCGTTCCCTGAATGGTGATTGGAAAGATGATCGAAGTAGAAAACGAGCCATTTTTCAAAAACATAAAAAGGTTTTTTATCACAAAGTCCCAGGCAATTTGCCAAAACCAAATCTGGTAGAAAACCCACATGCCATAAGCAAACTGATACTCATTCAAAAACACCCAGGACAATTAGAAAACTGAATTATCAATGGCTGCCCAAACAAGTCTCCAATTCATCTTCCGTGTCCTCTAAAAATTCCGAAAATTATCAATCTGAAAAGGCATTGGGACCACCCAAATGACATGGGTTCCCAAAATTCCGAAAATTATCAATCTGAAAAGGCATTGGGACAGTTGCGGGGAAATCACGTCAGACCCTGATTCGTCGGCAGCGGCTGTTCCTGGCATATGACAGAAGATATCGCCCAACTGCACAACATTCAATCATTTAATGGGGGATACATCTCCTTTGCGGGTGGAGAAGGTGGTAAAATCACTCAACGAGGAACTGTCTCTAATGGGGTTTTAAGTTTCGAGAATGTTAATTTTGGTCCCGAGCTGAACCATAGTTTGTTAAGTGTTTCTCAGATTTGTGACAAGGGCTATTCTACGTATTTCACATATAAGGAATGCATGATTCTCAAGCCAGGCTTTGTCATCCCAGAGGAGTGGATTCTTGTAAAATCTAAAAGGGATGGGAATGCCTATATCATTGATATGAATAGCAATCTTCCAGAACAATTTACGTGCCTTTTCTCCAAGATCTCCGAACAAACTGCAATGTTGTGGCACAGAAGACTAGGTCATGCTAATGCCAAGAACTTGAATTGTCTTGCGAAGAATGAGATGGTCCGTGGTTTGCCTGTCAAGGACTTCATTACGTTTGAAAAATGTGTGTCATGTACCCAAGGAAAGCATCATAGAAAACCATATCCAACAAAGCTGGAGTTGCTGATTTGATCAAGAAGTTTATTGTATTAGTTGAAAAACAAACTAACAATCAAGTGAAGGCGCTTCGTACCGACAATGGAACAGAGTTCAAGAACTTTGTACTCGATCATTTTTACGCAGAAAAGGGTATCATGCATCAATTCAGTTCTGCTCACACACCCCAACAAAATGGTGTTGCTGAAAGAAGGAACAGAACTTTAAAGGATGCTGCAAGGACGATGTTGTGTGATTCAAATTTACCGGTTTTCTTTTGGGCCGAGGCGATAAACACTGCCTGTTATGTTTAGAATCGAGTGCTGATCAACAAAGCTCAGATGAAGACCCCGTATGAGATTTTCTATGGTCACAAGCCGTCATTCATTCATTTCTGTGTATTTGGCTGCCCTTGCACTCTTCTTCACTTAGATGCCAACCCGAAGTTTAATGAAAAGGCCGATGATTGTTACTTCATAGGGTATGCTGCTCGCACTGCCTATAGAGTCTACAATAAGAAGACAAAACAGATTGTGGAATCGTATGACGTGCGTTGGTTGGAAGAAAATGAGACGGACGCTAGAGTGGGTCCGGATTGGCTGTTTGATTACACATCGCTATTCAAATCAATAAATGTGTCTTCGAGTGGCTCATCTGGATATGTTTCTGGTTTGAAGAAGATTTCTGAAGACGAAGACGAAGAAGTTTTCTACAGACCTCAATCTGAATCCCCTTCTTCTTTCAAAGGGAAGTCTCCGGTTTCATCTGAGGGGGAGTCCTCTGTTGTGTCTGAGGGGGAGTCCTATGTTATGCCTGAGGGGGAGTTCACTGCTTCACCAGAGAGGGAGTCATCTGCGCAAGTTGATAGTCCTAAATCTCCAGTCCAAAATGATACTCCTGATGCTGAAGTTACACTATCTACACCTATGGAGATAGAGTTCATGCCCAATGACGCTTCCGCAACCACTTCAACCTTTATGGAACTACTTTGTCCTGAATTTATCTCTAGTGAGTTCGTTGCAGAATCCTCTGGAACGACTCAATCAGCAAATGAAGGAGGTATCAACATTCACACTCTTCCTGTCTCTCTCAATGATATCAGACAAGAGATACCTTCAAGAGTTCAACGCGATCATCCGATCGATAACATCATTGGTCAGCTGGGTGACGCTGTTAAAATGAGAAGTCAGAGTGGAGATGTTAATACTTGTCTCTACTCTTGCTTTATCTCTCAAATAGAGCCCAAGAATGTTGAAATGGCTCTGAATGAACCCAGCTGGGTAGATGCAATGCATGAGGAACTGCATCAATTTGAAAAACTCGGTGTTTGGAAGTTAGTTGAGTTACCAAAGGGCAAGAAGTCACTTGAAACAAGATGGGTTTATCGCAATAAGCAGGACGATTCAGGGGTTATTGTGCGAAATAAAGCTCGATTGGTGGTTCGTGGGTTTCGAAAAGTCGAGGGTCTTGACTACACTGAAGTTTATGCTCCAGTAGCTCGCCTGGAGGCTATTCGTATCTTTCTAGCATATGCTTCTTACATGAACTTTACCGTGTATCAAATGGACGTCATGACTGCCTTCTTGTTTGGCAAGGTGAAGGAAGAAATCTACGTTGTTCAACCTCCTGGGTTCGTTGACTCAAAATTTCCTAATCATGTCTACAAGTTGGACAAGGCATTGTATGGGTTGCATCAAGCTCCTCAAGCGTGGTACGCAACTCTAACAAAGCATTTGCTCGATCATGGTTATTCACGTGGGACCATTGATCTGACTTTGTTTATCAAGCATCGGAAATGATCAAATTCTTGTGCAAATCTATGTTGACGACATCATCTTTGGGTCAACCAGTCTGCAGCTCTGCAAAGAATTCGAAGGTGTAATGAAGAAACGGTTCGAAATGAGTTCGTTGGGAGAAATGACCATGTTTTTGGGGCTTCAGGTCAAACAGAATTCAACCGGAATCCTGCTACATCAAGCCAAGTATGTGGAGGATATTCTTGAGAAGTTCGAGTTTCACGATGCTAAGTCTGCTTCAACACCAATGGCTGAAAGACCTCTTCTGACTCCAGATCCTGAAGGCGAATCCGTAGATAAGACTCACTATCGATCGATGATCAGATCGCTGATGTATCCTACTGCAAGCCGACCTGACATCATGTTTGTAGTTTGTCAATGCGCACGTTATCAGGCTAATCCTAAACTTTCACATCTTATTGTTGTCAAAAGAATTTTTTGGTATATCAAAGGGAGCCCAAAATTGGGTCTTTGGTATCCAAAGAATTTTGAATTTGATCTTTATGCTTTTGCTGACAATAATTACGGAGGCTATGAGCTTGACAGGAAATCAACCTCAGGAGGATGTCAATACCTAGGTGACAGACTAGTTTCGTGGCAATACAAGAAGCAACACATTGTTTCAACTTCCACAACGGAGGCGGAATACGTTGTTGCATCGGCTTGCTACTCTCAAGTTATCTGGATCCAACATCAGCTGTTGGACTACGGTCTGAATTATTTAGAAACCCTCGTTTATTGTGATAATGAAGCTGCTATTTAAATTGCCAAAAACCCAGTCCAACACTCTAAAACCAAGCACATCGACATTAAAATTCATTTCATCAGAGACTGTTATGAACGTTCGCTAATCCGGCTGCAACAGGTCCACACTGATAATAATATGGCGGATTTGTTCAAAAAGCCATTTAACAAAGCTCGCTTCGATGTGCTTGTAGGCTTTCTGAAAATGATTCGTTTTGAGGATTAAGTTTTTTTTTATTTTATTTTTCTTCTTTTCTTCAACTCAATTTTCAATTTTTAATTTTATTTTTATTTTTATTTTTTCTATTTTTTATTTTCTTTTATTTTCTTAGGATAGATTAAATTTGCGCATTTCATTTTCTTTTATTTTTATTCTCACTCATGCACAAATTTAGGGGGAGAAATAATCAAAAATCCAAAAACAATAAAAATTCCAAAAATCTAAAAACAATAAAAAACCTAGAAAATTAAAAATATTGTTGATAGTTTTGTTTGTAGGTGTTGTGACGGGAAATGAAATTAGCAAGTAATAACGGGCAACCTGAATCGGCGTAACGTACCTAAGTTGAATCGTCTACGCTCTGTACTCGATGCGTTGGTAGGCACGAAAGATTTTAAATGGACTTGACTAGGGAGAGTTGAACCTAATAAATTTAAGGACTTGACAAACTTTGACTTAGTTAGATCCGTTTAACCTGATTTTACGACGCTCGGATAGGTTGAGCAGGGAGATATACATGGGAATCTACCGGTCACAATAAATAACCCGTATCTAGAACTGTGGATTCACTTTTCCTCGATGTGCGGATTTTGTCCTTAATTCCGGTTGGATGGGGCGACTGGTAAATTCCGATAAATTAGGTCTGTAGCAAATCATTTTCTTTCTTTCTATCTGTTAGTCATATGTTGTCTCCTTTGCGTGACTTCCAATCAGACCTGGAACACAACATATGCAACTCTATTTCTCTGCATATTATATATATATATATATATGAAATTCCTCTTATCTGTTAGCCATATGTTGTCTCCTTTGCGTGACTTCCAATCCAACCTGTTACACAGCATATGCAACCTTCTACTTCTCAACCCCTCTGAAATAATAAGTAATAGCAATCTGAATTTGTCCTCTCTCTGAATGATTGTCTGCTCACCCGGTGTAAGGAGTACTCTGGAAGTTCTTGATGGTTGCGGCATATCAGGAAGTGGGAAACATGTTCTAGTACACTTAAAATTGAACACATACATATTGTCTGTAGATCTCGCTGCTCGATTTAGGTAGGCAACAATATCCCTGGTTGTAGTCAGTTAAATGGTCTTAAGAAAAATTTATTTAAGAATTAGGGCCAATCATGAAAATAAAGTTACAATTAGACATATGCATGTATCATGTCATTGATAAATTGTCCAAAATTGTCACAAATTTTTCGTGTTTAAGTGGACCACAATACTGGCGATCGATTAGACGAAGATGTGAAGATAAGGGTACCGACAAGTAGAATAAGATTGTCCAACAACTTTGATCCCAGCATCACAAATTCAGTTACATGAGTTAAATTTTTGAAATTATATTTTAGTTGAAGCTAAATTATTTTATTTTATTTTATTTATTTATTTTTTTTTTCAATTTTTTAGCTGTTAAAATTTTATAAGTTTTGTTAATTTTTTCCTTCATTTTATTGTACATAATTAAGTATTTTTTTTTAATTTTATTTTTACATTTAATTTTAATTTTACCTTAGTAAAAATCCTCAAAAGAATTGGTTTTAAAATTTTTTACTGTGTTGGGAAAAGAGTATAAAAGGAGTTTACTGCTGGAATCTCCTTCATTCTCAAGATTCCGGCCGCAAACCTCTGAAACATTCTCTCTCTAATAAAAAAAATTGTCAAATCTTGCAAATTTAATCCGTTAGTCTCAAAGGTAATGAGTTCTAGATTAGAAATATGCACTTTATTGTGTGGTTTACCGTGTCATTTGAGCAAAAATCGAGAAAAATGAGTGCAACGAAGTTTACGGCTGCAGGCTTGGGCCGCAAACCCTGTTCTTGAGCCGTAAACGTCTGTATGACCGCGAATTGCTTGCGGCCGCAAACTACGATTGATTATTTTGTTGTTTTGTGACCGTACACTCTTAATTAAATGCATTTTTCATGGTTTGATCAAATTTTGTGTTCATCGACCGAAAACACAGTTCTACGGCCGCAAACCTTGTTCTTGGGCCGTGAACTAGTGTTAACCGTGAAATTATGTTGACTTCCAAATTTGGATTTAATTTAAATGAATATTTTTTTATTTTTGACCCAAATATTTAAATCAAAATAATTAATATTTTTTTGGGATCAAAATTAAAATTAAATATTTTGGTTGTTCGTTTGGCAAGTTTTCGTGTCTTACTTAGTATGGTTGACTGCAGCAAAATGCCGAACCTGAAATTTGCGGATATGCACAATCTTGCTATTGTCCTTGCGGATCCTCTAGTTGTTCATTCGGATCTTCGATCAATGATTCACAGACTTCGGGAGTGCTGTTTGGCATCTGCTATTACAGTAAATCCTATTGTTTATCAGAACTTAATCAGAGAATTATGGGGGACTGCAAGCATGGATATGAGTGATGCCGGTCATTTTACTGTTAAAGCTACAGTTCAAGGTTGTTCAATTGTGATTAATGAAAGCTTTATCAGAGAGACGCTGTTGATTGATGATCAACCTAATTACCCCACGGAGATTGGAATTGAAGACAGTACTCAAAGAATTCTGAGGAGAATGATTTATGAAGGCACTTCACCTCTAACTTTAAAGAAACTTTTGCATCCATATTGGAGACTGTTAGCACACGTATTCATTAGCTGCATTTCAGAGAGGAGATCGGGACCAGATGAGATTTTTCAAAGGAATACCGGTGCCATTGTTTCTCTCACCGCAGGAATAAAGTTCAATTTTTCGAGATTCATTTTGGATGAGTTTGCTGTCAACATTCGAGCTTCAACTCAGAATACTTTCTTGTTGTATCCTAGATTCATTCAGCTGTTCATCGAGGCTCAATTTCCGGATGTGCGAAAGGAAGGTAATGTTCTGGATATGAAATCATTGGGTCCCCACACTGTAGGACTCATCAAACAGAATCGAAATGGAAAGTTTATTTTTCAAGGAAAATACCCGCTTGAAAAGTTTGGAAAGTTCACTGAACTAAATGAGCCTACAGAATCTTATGGTTCATCTGACCAGGCCTTTTTTGAGCATGCATCTTCTGAGAAGTCAACTCCAAACAACATTGTTATTGATGTATCTGAGGATGAAAGTACTAAGAAGGAAGATACTCCTACCCCTGACACTCATGTGGCTGAGGAACATGGCGAAATGTCTAATCTTGCTCAAGGTGATGATTCAGGAATGCACGTGGAGTTTACAGAAAATGTTAAAGGTGACAACAATGATTCCTTTGATGATCTTGATCTCTCTAGTTTTGATCATGATTACATTATAGCTTCTCTAGCTAGCAGTGCTAACTTGGTGTCAAATGAGAATCTTGACACTATCTTTAACAATGTCGATGATGTTGTCCTTCCAACAACTGACACAAGGGAGTCAAATGAAGTTTTTGAAACTGCAACCCCTACTTCAAGTCAAATGGCAAGTGTTTCGATTCCAATGGAGACGGTTATGGGATGTTCCCCTACTGTTTCTGTTCCTCCTACCTTAGATCCATTTGTGAGCAGTTTTGCAACGACATAATCTGATCGACCCCCGTTGAAAAGACAAAGAAGGGATCCAAGGCAGAGTGATGTAATTGCAAGTCTCGTTAGCGGCCTCCTAGTACCACCTACTACTACTACTACTCCCAGTCTTACCATAACCAAACTTTTTTATGTGAGTCCAGACACTACCTTTGAGGTTGGTAGTTCCTCTATTCCACCAGGGTTTACTCCTCCTCGATCTGATCGTGATGAAGCTTCTGTGAGATTAGCTATGCATATGGCTGAGGAGCAACTTCTAATGCCATCTCCTCGCGGTAAAGGTATTGCTATAGGGGATGGTGGTTATGGAGGAGACAACTTAACTGTCTCAGGGCTACAGAAGGAGATGTCGGTGCTAAGTCAGAAAAACATTGAGCTTGATATTCAAGTTTCAGAACTTCCAGCTGAAAATTCAAAGCTTGGTGTTCAAGTGACTGAGCTTCAGTCTGATAATTCAAACCTTGGTGTGCAAGTAGCTGATCTTACTAAGGATAAAGAGCTAAAGTCAAAACAGATTTCCGATCTCCAAGATCACTTCAATCTATTGACTTCAAGCTACTTTGAGCTGAAGAAGAAACTTGAGGAAGACCTCGGTGATAAATACTAGACGTCTGCTAATGAATACAAGATTAATCTACATGTCCAAGGTTTTCCAGTTTCTTTGCCAACTGGTCAAACATCAGGAGCTGTTAATCGTGTTGAAGTTAAGCCTCCAAAAGCTCCCCATGTTTCAGTAACCATTCGCGAAGCACAAGAGGAAGCAGCTAAGAAAGGGCAACTGCTGTTTAAAAGAAACCCTAATCAGAATGCTTCTAGGGATGAACCTGCGATTACAATGACTGATCTTGAAGTCGTTCGATACAAAGATACTTTTGGTGATAGATCGGGAATTTCTTCGTGGGGATTCCATGATCCTCTCAACATGTGGATAGTGTTAAGGAAAAGTGGCAATTCTAAACTTTATAGAGATAGTCATGACTTCAGCTCATGGACTAGAGTCGATCTGACTGAATTATCTCGAGCTCCTTTCTCCAATTTAACAAACAATCCTCAGGCGACTCAGTTTAAGCACCTCCTTGAAGATCAAGTCAAGAAAGGGTTTCCAGCAATGAATCCTGTTGAGTCTATCATAGAAGAGCATTCTGATATCCTTGATCCTAAAACTGATAAGCCTTTGCAAGTCGTGATGTGGCCCGCAACCATGCAGGTCAAACAGTTCCCTATTCTTCAACATTATCAAGATGGATCTCTAAGTTCTATGGAGTGTTGGGTCTTTGATGAATTTACTTCCACTGCGGTCATCAAGCTCAAGAATGGGTGCATTCGACTCTACGACCGAAGAGATTCGTTACAATTTCGAAAATGGGATATTCATCACCTAAGCAACTTTCAAATTTTGGTTGTAGAGGATACTTTTGAAGATGCTGCGAAGGTGTATACAACTATGGTTGCTGAGATTCTTAACAAACAGATGTGGAATGGGGCAATAGGGCAAGCGGACGTCATGGTAGTTACTAAAGGTTAACTTCGAGCTAGTCCAAACCAAGGGGGAGATTGAAGGGCCCGATTTAGTGGTTTGGTCTAGGCCTTACAATGTAATAGTAAGGAGTGTGTTAGTAGTGTGCTTTTGAATATTTTACGGTTGTAATGAGTTTACGGCCGTAAACACCTTACGTCCGTAAACTCTTCTCGGTCGTGGTCCCTATATATAGAGGGTTAGTCAGACGTTTTGTGGTTGTTGATGCCTTACTGTTCACGGCTTTCCATCGAGTTGTACCAGAAGTTTATTGATATAAAACGTGTGCAAGCTTGGTTTATTCTCTTTTCGCTTCTATTATTGCTTTGTGTGATTGTGTTTGCTATTGATCTTTTGTAAGATCCGTTATTTGGACTTTACATCTTTTTTCCACATGCACACACTTCACTGCATTTTACTATTCCCTTCTCAGATTCTCTATCTATATGCAAATACATCACTTTCAAAGACAGATTATTTAGTGTTTGCACTTTTTTACTTTCTGTTTCACTCATGCCATAGAATCTAGGTAAAGCAGCTAAGTTAGATAAAGAATATCACTTACTTGATCATGGAACATCCTTAGCCAAGTGGAGCATCTTATACAATGGATCGTCCTCTTCAAGAAAACCATATGTGTTTGTCTTGGTTTATGGAGCATTCTTGTATATTGTGAAGAAGGTCAAGATCAAAAGCCTTGAAGAACCAAATTTGGAGAAACAACATACAACTTGGACCATCTTGGATCATCTCCTCATCTTTGGACCAACTGGATGAATGACTGGACCATCTTCATCCATCTTGATCATCTTGAGGCATGTTGGACCATCTTCATTAATTTGATCATCCTGAGGCATCGTGGAACATCTTCATCATCTCGGTCAACTGGTAGTATCTTGGAGCAAGTTCACCAACTTGAACGATCTTGATCACTTGATGCATCACGCCCATGTGGCTCATTGAGTCCATATAAAGCATAATAAATGTGTCATGCAGGTTTTGAATAGGTAACATGGACGTTTCAAGTAGGCCATGCACAATTCAAGTATGTGATGCACATTTCTAGTAGATCTTTCCTTAGGTGCCATGCACGTCTCAAGGATATCATCCATGCGTGCACCACCTTTTCTTTCTTGCTTCTCAAGGCGTCATTCTCGCGCTCGCGAATCAAGTTGAAATACTCCTATTTATACTTGAGTACCATCCAAGCCAAATGGGCCCGCATGTTGGCCCATGCAATCCCTATTTTGGCCCATTGAGAAACCCTAGAACCCTTCAACTATAAATACCTCACTTCTACTTCTCATTCTTGCTTTTTCACTCTCTCACAAATTCTTACCTTCGTACTTACTTGGAGCAACAAGGCGTTGTGAGCAACAATTGCATATGCAACAGGCATCTTAAGTTGGTGAGAAGCAAGAAGCATCCTTGGCACAACAGAAAGTTTGGCTCAACAAGAAACCCATTTTAAAAAAAAAAAAACTCTCTCGAGCCATAAGTTTGTGGTTGCAAAATCCTTAGTTGGCTCAACAACCTCCTTACTTTCGAAAATCCCATCTTGAGCCACAAGTTTATCTTAAAACCCTAGTTTGGCTCAACAACAACCTTATTTTCGAAACTCCCTTCTTGAGCCACAATTTTCTCTCAAAACCCTTGTTTGGCTCAACAACCCTAGTTTGGCTCAACAAACCCTAATTGTGATCAACAAGGATTTTGGATGTCCTCTTGCGCCATTGATGATCAACAAGGTTCTTGTGTTCTCTTGAGCCATTGATGATCAACAAGGTTTTTGTGTTCTCTTGAGCCATTGATGATCAACAAGGTTTTTGTGCCCTCTTTATCCATTCGTGATCAACAAGGATTTTGTGTTCTCTTGAGCCATTCATGATCAACAAGGTTTTTGTGCCCTCTTGATTCATTCGTGATCAACAAGGATTTTGTGTGCCCTCTTGATCCATTCATGATCAACAAGGTTTTTGTGCCCTCTTGATCATCAATTAAATTCGAAATTCTTTCTTGAGCCAAACCTTGATTTTGAAATCCCTCTTGAGCCATCACTAGTTTCGAAATTCCTCTTGAGCCATTCATGATCAACAAGGTTTTTGTTCCCTCTTGATCATCAAGTAATTTTGAAATTCTTTCTTGAGCCAAACCCTGATTTCGAAATCCCTCTTGAGCCATCACTAGTTTCGAAATTTCTCTTGAGCCATTCATGATCAAGAAGGTTTTTGTGCCCTCTTGACCATCATGTAATTTCGAAAACCTTCTTGACCCAAGCCAAAATTTTGAAATTCACTCTTGATCATCAACAACCTTATCTTGATCATCAAGCAATTTTGAAAAACCTTCTTGACCCAAGCCAAAATTTCGAAATTCCCTCTTGATCAACAACAACCTTATCTTGATCATGAAGCAATTTCGAAAACCTTCTTGACCCAAGCCAAAATTTCGAAATTCCCTCTTGATCATCAACAACCCTATCTTGATCATCAAGCAATTTCGAAAACCTTCTTGACCCAAGCCAAAATTTCGAAATTCACTCTTGATTATCAACAACCTTATCTTGATCATCAAGTGATTTCGAAAACCTTCATGACCCTATACCAGCCTCATGAGTCCCGTAATTCCTTCCAGCCTCATTTTGATCATCCTTGACGCAACTTTACATCTTGCGCCACATATCACTCTTGTGTCATCCTCCCTTATTGGCCATCACTCCTTCCTGTCCCTCTATACACTTCTTGTGCAAATATCACTTGCGCCACCCTCTTTTTCTTCTCCTCTTACGCCAACCCTAATTCACGTTCGTGCATTCATCTTGGCACAACACTCCATCCTTTAACACATTCTCATGATCCGACTTTGTAATTGGTACATCCGATTACGACCATCTCAGCCCATGTTCACATCAATATCAAATTGGCACATCATCCCTCTCTTGATCATGATCAATCTTCAGTCAAAACTCTTTGGCGCATCATCAATTCACATCGTGACTATCTCCTAGATGCGCAACTAATCATTGGCGCAACTCCGATCCGACTGCATTGCGCAACTTCAATCAGCAATGCCTCAGTTTTTGGTAATCTTTTTGTTGGCGTAATTGATCATTGGTGCATATCCATCTCGTGATCCTCTTATGATCATCAGGTAATTATCGAGAGTTCGAGACTAACTTCAGCCCTAGTTCTCAAGTTTTTTTTTAATCCTTAATACACATACTTGTATGAAGTTTCTTTTTTAGTTGTCGATTTTTTTTGTTAGTGAGATATGATCTAATTACATGATCAGATTTATGAATCATGTTTTTGTGAGCATCATCTTGTCCGATCATCAACCTTCCTAGCTGTGAAGTTTTCTCTTTTTGGTCATGATCTTATGCTTAATTCTTTTTAGTGTATGTGTAAACCTGCTACTCCATCTCCCATCATCACTTTTTTTTAAACCCCTGATGTAAAGTTTTTTTTTTTTTGACATTCAAATCAATGTGTATGAGCAGTTTTGTTTTTAGAGAGTCATCACCTGTGAATCTTACAACATCATCTGTTCATCTACAAACCTTAGGTAAGATTCATGTTAATTTTTTTTATATGCATGCTTGAGTGAAGGTCTCTCTTTGTTGAATCATCACCGAGGATTCAATATCTGATTCGCGCAACTCCTCACTTCCTCACTTTGAGCATCATCATCTCTTGAGTGAAGGTCTCTCTTTTATTTTTCTTTCTTTCTTTTCTTCTTGAGCCAATTTTTATTTTCTTCTTGAGTCACCATCGAGCAATCTTGGAAAGCCAACGTGAAGTGCTCATGCACCTCAAGAAACCCCCCAGCAACATGTTGTGTAGAACCAAGGCTTCAAAAAAACTTTTTGTGACAAATTGTTTTTTTTAGAGACACTTGAATGTTACATCTTTTTAATCATTTGTGACGGTCCTGCTGTCGCAAAAAGGTTACACATAAGCATTAAAAACAAGGCTTCACAAACTTTTTGTGACAATCAAAATTTTTTTGTGACCCTTGCATGAAGCTTTTGTGACAGTTTTGATGTCACAAAAGGTACATTCAAGTTGTGGTGTGATAAAAAAAATTATACATTTTTTTTTGTTGGTTACACTCTCACACACATGCACGATTTTTCTCTCTTTTCCTTTTATTTTTTTTTTAAATTCTTTTATTTCAATTTTGTTTATTACTATTTTTTTTTTATCTTTCTATTTTGTTTATATTTTTATTTATTTCTTTATTGTTTTTTTAGCTATCACTTGGATAAGGCATCAATAAACACTATCTTAGTTTAAATTTCACATCTTTATCGGTATTCTTAGTGTTTATTTTATATTCAAGGGATATCCATAGAATTTTTTTATCCAACCCTATTTTGAAAATATCATTTATGATTAAAAAAATATATTTTTTTTATTTTTTAAAAATTTGTTTTGATTCGCTATGGTCCTATAAGGCCTAGACCTAGCAACTTTGCTTTATCATAACACTTTTGGTATGATTTTAGCAAAATATCAAAGTTTTTATCTATTTTTCAGTTTGTAGAAAAAGCTCAAGTCTTTCATTCTTATTCAACACTAGATCTTTTCTTCAAACTTGTGGCCTAAATAAAACACAACAAGATTTTGCAAGTTATTCTTATCTGTCAGTTTACTTTCCTATCTTGACAAAACAAGTTTTTATCTAGATCATGCAAATTCAAACATTTTTTTTTACTCAGTTCCAATTTTTTTGTTGTCATATTGACAATTAAATTTTCTTTAAGAAAATCTTTCAAGTTCGAAAAACACATTCTCTCAAATAATTTTTAAAGTTTTTTTTTTATTTTTTTATTTTTTTTTGTTCTGCTTCAACCTAAATTTCCTTTGAAGCAGAGGGGGGAAATGTTAAATCAATATTTTTCCTTTTGCAAACTTTTTACAACTTCTTATTTCAGTAACCATAACATAGGGGAAACTATTGGAAATATTTTGATGTGATTTTCACTTCAAATAAGTTGAGTATTGATTTACATTTTCTAATAAACATTATCAGAATGTTTCAAGTTGAAAAGACCCTAAAGATTCAACAAGTGTTTGAAGAATCAGATGTTGGAGCACTTGAAGTTGAACTTGGAGCACTTGTTGTTGACTTGGAGTACCTGCTGAAAGCAAGTTGGATCATCATGATCTCAGATAGCACATCTAGATCATATATTGTAACGACCCAATTTTCACGGCAAAAAATTTCGTTTTAAAACATTACTTTAGAAAACATTAATAATTAAAACATTGTTTGATCAAACCATAACACAACATAAACCATGTCTAAAAGCCAAATCATACAACCAATCAAAATATCAGAGTATAAATCCCAGAGAATCTCGTAAATACGGAAACCAGAGAGTGTGTGTGTGTGACATGCTGCTACCGCGCCGGCTCCTTTCCCCTAGCTGAGGAGGTACCTGAAACCAAAACTGAAAACCGTAAGCACGAAGCTTAGTGAGTTCCCCCATCGTACCACACACCATACAAACATATAACATACATACTGCCAGGCTATTCTGGGGTGCCGACTACCCGTGTCAAGCCATTCTGGGGTGCTGACTACCCGTGTCAAGCCATTCTGGGGTGCTGACTACCCCTGTCAAGCCATTCTGGGGTGCTGACTACCCGTGTCAAGCCATTCTGGGGTGCTGACTACCCATCGGTCCTAACAACCGATCCTCGGGGACTAGTCCCCTCCTACTATCTTTATTGCATATAACATAACAAGCCAGCACGCGAACATATCATCATGTACTGTCAGACATATCTGGGGTGTCTGAACTACCCTTCGGTCCTATCAACCGATCTCTACTTCTATCTCATATAACATATCATGCTAGCACATAACACATCAGGTAGTAGCAAACCTAGATGATATCACAAAGCCAATCATCTATCATACGAATCCTACTGGTGGGCCGGCATTGAAGCCGTAGACCCACCGCTACTGGAAGGTAACTCACCTCGAAGTAGCTGCTGATCTGATCGGGACCTGACTGCCTACTACTGCTGTTGCTGCTACGGAAATCCTCCAGCTGTAATTCCCACAACATACTCAATCAAACACTGCTAACTGACCTTTGGGTAAAATGACCATTTTACCCCTGATCATGACCTAAGTCAAAGTCAGAGTCAACTTTCAGTTGACTCGACTCGCCGAGTTGGCTTTCCAACTCGCCGAGTCCCTATCCAAACGTTTTCCCTGAATCCCGTTTCTACTCGTCGAGTTAGGCGACGACTCGACGAGTTCTCCTTCTAAACTGATACTCAAGTCCTTCATCCTACTCGCCGAGTTGTATGAACAACTCGTCGAGTTCATCTTCATCCGATGAACACTTATGCTAAGACTCGCCGAGTTGTATGAACAACTTGCCGAGTCTATTCTTGATCTAAGGAGATTGCCTTGAACTTGCCGAGTCAGGGCATTGACTCGCCGAGTTCCTCCATGGATGAATTCAGCTTCTGGCCTACTGAGTCACACCCCGTGACTCACTGCTCACTCGACACTATGAAACAGGGACAAACTCGGAGACTCGCGAACACACTCGCCGAGTCACATGAACGACTCGCCGAGTCGTTGCCATGCACTCACTAAATACACAGATCTGCTCGATTCCAGTCCATGCCATTCACAGATCTAGACTCCTAGAACACGAATCACAGGTAACGTTTCCAACTTTACGTGTAGATATTCACCAATATGGATTTTAGGGTTCAGTATGTACCTAAAAGGGTAGATCTAGGGTCTTCATGCAATAAGAGTCCATAAAGGCAACAGATCTGAGCTCCTGGAGCTCAACCATGCCTAGATCTAAGGGCCAATCAGCTTATTACGGAATAATTTGCACATACAAACTTGGGGATTGGCTCAAGAATGACTTAAATGAAGTAATGAGCATAGAAACAGGGGGAAAACGGATTGTACCTCAAATGAATTGCTGAAGGAGTACAAAGATGCCTGGATTCCTTCCCTTCCTCTTGATCTACTTCCTGTTTTGCCTCAAAACCTTCAAGAACACACAACAATGGCTTCAAACTCTCAATGAACAAGCTTAGAATGAGGGTTGGGAGCTCTGGGGGTGAATGGGGGCTGGCTTGGGGCGGATATGTTGTTTAAATAGGGTGCAAACCCCTGAAACTTAGGGTTTCATCCAACAGCTGTGACTCGCCGAGTCCAGGATATGGACTCGCCGAGTCGACAACTTAAACGTGTCCCGGGTCCCGCATCTACTCGGCGAGTCGGACCTGTGACTCGCCGAGTCCAAGGCTAAAAAGAGAAATACTCAAATAGGATTTACGTACTAGGAACCAGGTGCTACAAATCTCCCCCACTTATTTCAGACTTCATCCTCGAAGTCTGCGGCTCGATCCTGAAACAACTCGGGATAATGCTCCATCATCTCGTCCACCGGCTCCCAAGTCCATTCCGAACCCTTGCGGTGCTGCCATTGCACCTTCACTAGCTCCACCCTCTTGTTCCTCAAATCCTTCGACTTCCTGTCAAGGATTGCGACTGGGCGCTCAAAGTAATTCAGGCTGTCATCAACCTGAATATCCTCCAAAGGCACTACTGCTGAATCGTCCACCAGGCACTTCTGCAGCTGAGAAATATGGAAAGTTTTGTGGATCTGGTTGAGCTCGGCTGGCAGATCCAGCCTATACGCCACCTTGCCCACCCGGGCTACGACCCTGAACGGTCCGATGAATCTCGGGCACAACTTGCCCCGCTTCCTAAATCGAATGACGCCCTTCCAAGGCGACACCTTCAGGAGAACCATATCCCCGACTTGGAACTCCAAGTCGGATCGACGCTTGTCGGCGTAACTTTTGTGCCGACTCTGAGCAGTCTGAAGCCTGCTTCGGACCTGCTGGATCCTCTCGGTCGTCTTGAGCACGACTTCGGTGCTCCCCATGACTCTCTGGCCAACTTCACCCCCAGCATATCGGGGTCCTGTACCTTCGTCCGTACAAAATTTCAAATGGGGGACGGTCAATACTCGCGTTGTAGCTGTTGTTGTATGAGAACTCGGCTAGAGAAAGATAGGTATCCCAGCTACCACCGAAGTCTAGCACGCACGCCGACAACATATCCTCCAGAGTCTGGATGGTCCGCTCGCTCTGACCATCCGTCTGCGGGTGAAGGGCGGTGCTAAAATGAAAACGAGTGCCCAACTCGTCATGAAATCTCTTCCAAAATCTGGAAGTAAAACGCACATCCCTGTCCGAGATCACCGATACCGGCACCCCGTGTCGCGCCACGATCTCCCTGATATAGATGTCGGCCAATTTCTTGGCCGATATGCTCTCCTTAATCGGAATAAAATGAGCACTCTTGGTCAATCTATCCACGATGACCCAAATCGAATCCACTCCATGCGTGGTCCTGGGAAGCTTCGTGATAAAATCCATCGTGATATCTTCCCATTTCCACAGTGGAATATCCAACGGCTGCATCTTGCCATGCGCTCTCTGGTGTTCGCCTTGACCTTCCTGCAGGTCAAACACTGCTCAACGTACCATGCCACATCCCGCTTCATGCAGGGCCACCAATAATCTAGACGAAGATCCCTATACATCTTCGTCGCCCCGGGATGAATAGAGAATCGGGACTTGTGCGCCTCCTCCATCAAAATCTGGCGCACACCTCCGTGATACGGCACCCACACCCTACGGTGTAATGTCAATAGTCCTCGGCTATCATAATCAAAGGAGGAAACCTGACCCACCACACGCTCGCTCTTCCGATGTTCCTCCTTGATAGCCTCCTGTTGAGCCTCCTGAATTTGCTCCAACAAGGGAGCCACCACGGTCATCCTCATGCATACATCCCTGATCGGCGCCGCCTTGTAGCTAAGCGCATCGGCCACCACGTTGGCCTTCCCCGGGTGTAAAGGATCTCGCAATCATAATCCTTCACCACATCCCAACACCGACGCTGCCTCATGTTCAGATTCGGCTGATCCATGAGGTACCTCAGACTCTTGTGGTCCGTGTAGATGGTACATCGAACCCCGTAGAGGTAATGCCGCCAAATCTTGAGGGCAAAAACCACCGCCCCCAGCTCCAAATCATGCGTCGGGTAGTTCGCCTCGTGAGGCTTGAGCTGCCTCGAAGCGTAGGCAATGACATGCCCCCTCTGCATCAGTACCGCGCCCAACCCTGAAATGGACGCGTCGCAGTAAACCACGAAATCCTCTACGCCCTCTGGCAGGGCTAAGATCGGCGCCTCGCACAATCTCTGTCTCAGCGTCTTAAATGCAGCCTGCTGCTCGGGTCCCCACCGAAAGACCACGGCTTTCTTCGTCAGCCGCGTCAGGGGTACAGCTATCTTGGAGAAATCCTAAATAAATCTCTGATAGTAACCCGCTAATCCCAGGAAACTCCGAATCTCAGATGGAGACTTCGGAACCTCCCATCTCATCACGGCCTCGACCTTGGCCGGATCGACCAGAATCCCGTTCTGGTTGACGAGGTGTCCAATAAATTGCACCTCGCGCAACCAGAACTCACACTTGGAGAACTTGGCATACAAGCTCTCCCTACTCAGGGTCTCCAACACCTCCCTCAGATGTTCCTCATGCTCCTCCTGATTCTTGAAATAAACCAAGATGTCATTGATAAAGACTATCACAGACCGATCCAGCATCGGTCTGCACAAGCGGTTCATGAGGTCCATGAACGCGGCAGGAGCATTAGTGAGCCCAAACGGCATCACCACGAACTCATAATGGCCATAGCGCATCCGAAACGCGGTCTTCTGTGTATCCTCCCCCTTGACCCTCATCTGATGATAACCCGAACGCAAGTCAATCTTGGAGAACCAAGATGCTCCCTGAAGCTGGTCAAAGAGGTCATCAATCCTTGGGAGTGGGTAACGGTTCTTCACCGTTACCTTGTTCAGCTCCCGGTAATCTATACACATCCGATGCGACCCATCCTTCTTTTTCACAAATAGGATCGGGGCTCCCCAAGGCGAACTGCTTGGACGAATAAATCCCTTGTCTAACAGCTCCTGCAGCTGCGTAGACAACTCCTGCATCTCGGGAGGAGCCAACCGATACGGTGCTTTGGCTATCGGAGCCGCACCAGGAACAAGGTCAATCCTGAACTCCACCTGTCGCTCCGGAGGTATCCCAGGTAGCTCCTCCGGGAAAACATCTGCAAAATCTCGAACCACCGGAACCTCGCTCACTGTCACCTTACCCGCCTCCCGGGTATCCATCACATACGCGACATATCCTGCACATCCCTACTGAAGATAGCGCCTAGCCCTCGCTGTTGAACACACAGTGGGTCCACCCTGCGGCCTCTCGCCATGAATCACTAACTCCCCCCGCTTGGGGTCCTAACCCGCACTAACTGTTGCGCTCAATCTATCACCGCCCCATTAGGGCTCAACCAATCCATGCCAATAATCACCTTGTTCCAGCGCAACGGAATGGGAACCAAGTCTACCAAGTAACGCTCCTCAAACAAATGCAGAACGCAGTCTCGAAGTACCATCGATGCTCGCACCGATCGATCATCAGCAATCTCCACATCCAAAGGGCAGTCTAACTCGCCCGATGACTCATGAAACTTCTTGCTAAGCGCAAGAGAAACAAATGATCGGGACGCACCCGAGTCGAACAACACCTGAACTGGAAGGCCGTTCACATGGAACGATCCCGTCACCACATCAGGTGCGGCGCGTGCCTCCTCGGTAGTCAGCTGAAATGCTCGGCTCCTCACCACTGGAGCCTCTGCCTTGCCCTACCAGCCATCCGTGATCCGCAGGGTCGCTAGAGCTGGCGCCTTCACCGGCGCTGAAATTGTCAACTGGGGGCAATTGGCCTTCTTGTGGCCCCTCTGGTTGTAGTGGAAACACAACAACTCTGATGTCTGAATAACTGTTGTCGGAGCAGTGCAATCCCTGCTGATGTGCCCAGACTTGCCGCACTTGTAGCAGCCTGATGATCCCATCCTGCACGCCCCCTCGTGCGGCCTGCCGCATTTCCTGCAACGGCTCGGTCCTGACTGGCCTTTCGGCCTACCATCTGATCCCTTGGGCTTCTTCCCCGAAGCCCCTCCTGTCTGTCCCTCCTCTGATTTCCGTTTCCGGATGTGCTCCAAATCTATCTCCCTCTCCCTCGCCCTGGCAATCATAGAGTCCAAGGTAGGGCAAGCAGAAAAGCTAACATGCTCCCGGATGTCAGCTCGTAGCATATCATAATAACGGGTCCTCCTCATATCCTCGTCACCAGCATACTGGGGCACCAACAAAGCCCTCTCCCGGAACTTGGCGGTGATCTCCGCCACAGTCTTCGTCATCTGTCTCATGTCTAGAAACTCCCTGGCCAGCTGCTGAAGCTCGACAGCCGGCGCAAACTCTGCCATGAACCTGGTCACAAAGTCCGACCAGGTCATAGCCTCGATAGCTGCAGCTCCCAACGAGTCACCCACTGACTCCCACCAATCCCGAGCTCAGTCCCGTAAACACCCTGCTGCATACCTCACCTTCGATCCCTCGGGGCAGAAGCTAGTCAACTGTGCAGACTCGATGTCTGCAATCCATCGCCTGGCAACAATGGGGTTTTTCACCCCATGGAAATCCGGCGCACCACTTCCCCTGAAGTCCTTGAAGGACAGTGTGCGAGATCCCGATTGGCTAGATGCCAAATCACTCCTGAATGCCCGCAGGCGATCCTCCATCAACTCCATGATCCCCTCCTTGATCGACCCAAAGAGAATGGGGGTCGACTCAAGGATGCCTCTGGTGATCTCTGACGCGATGAACTCGCATAGTCCCTCATCTACCGGCTCGGAACCTGATCCCGAACCTGACCCCTCTCCTGAACCGCCATCTACCGGTCTCGATCGAAGTACCACCATTCTGCAATACATCACAACAATCATTAGAGATACTGATACTTCCTGATGGTTCACCACTACTTACAAGTTCCCTGGTCTTGTCTTGGCCTTCCTTGGTTTGGGTACGGATCCTCTGCTTTCAGTAGTACGGGCCCATACTACCTTCCACATCTATCCGTACCTTCTTCAAGGACTACCTCGACTCCACCAGATCCCTTTCACTATTGCTGATCACTACTATACTCATCCTAGGCTCGCCCTAGGGAAATCTCCGACTCTACTCGATCCAGTCCTCAGCTGCTGTAGACCTCCTTGTAATGCCAATTAGCCATTACCCGAATACCATCACACATGACGAGGCTCAGATAATCCTTCGAGTACCCGACTCATCCCTACAACGGTTGGACTCAAACAAGAGCTGCGTAGTAGGATCAAATCCGGTACTCTAAGATTATTCAACCCTGATCACATGTGACGTGACGTATTCGCCTAGTGGCTAATTCCCATTATTCAAAGTCCCACATAGCACGAAGCAAGCAGCATTCAGACAAGAGAAACAACCTCAAGCAACTCCGCTCTCATAGAGAGAAACTGAACTAGCACACAGCGCTAAACTCGCACTATCAGGCATAACCTAAACAGGCTGCCCTACCATTGTCTACTCGATACTAGCATGCTATTCTCATACAACTGAACACATAAAGCAGGCACATAAGGCATCACTCCTAGATCCTTAGTCCTATTCTAGCATGCTGTTCTACAAAAGCTGATAAACATAACATAAACTTGTATGGGTACTTTGGGGAATACTTACTTGAGCTCGGCCGGTCGCGCACATCACACACTTCGTTCTTTCTTAAACTCTTTTCTCAATTTTAGAAAACATTTTCTTTTTAGAAATCTTTTAATCCCTCGATTTGAGTTCAGACACCCCCGAAGGTGAGTCCGAATCCCTCAAACCAGGGCTCTGATACCAACTTGTAACGACCCAATTTTCACGTCCAAAAATTTCGTTTTAAAACAGTACTTTAGAAAACATTAATAATTAAAACATTGTTTGATCAAACCATAACACAACATAAACCATGTCTAAAAGCCAAATCATACAACCAATCAAAATATCAGAGTATAAATCCCAGAGAATCTCGTAAATGCGGAAACCAGAGAGTGTGAGTGTGTGTGTGTGTGACATGCTCCTACCGCGCCGACTCCTTTCCCCTAGCTGAGGAGGTACCTGAAACCAAAACTGAAAACCGTAAGCACGAAGCTTAGTGAGTTCCCCCATCGTACCACACACCATACAAACATATAACATACATACTGCCAGGCTATTCTGGGGTGCCTGACTACCCGGTACGGCCATTCTGGGGTGCCGACTACCCGTGTCAAGCCATTCTGGGGTGCTAACTACCCGTTTCAAGCCATTCTGGGGTGCTGACTACCCATGTCAAGCCATTCTGGGGTGCTGACTACCCATGTCAAGCCATTCTGGGGTGCGTGTCAAGCCATTCTGGGGTGCTGACTACCCATCGGTCCTAACAACCGATCCTCGGGGACTAGTCCCCTCCTACTATCTCTATTGCATATAACATAACAAGCCAGCATGCAAACATATCATCACTTTTTTGGGGTGTCTGAACTACCCTTCGGTCCTATCAACCGATCTCTACTTCTATCTCATATAACATATCATGCTAGCACATAACACATCAGGTAGTAGCAAACCTAGATGATATCACAAAGATAATTATCTATCATACGAATCCTATTGGTGGGCCGGCATTGAAGCCGTAGACCCACCGCTACTGGAAGGTAACTCACCTCGAAGTAGCTGTTGATCTGATCGGGAACTGACTGCCTACTACTGCTGCTGCTGCTCCGGAAATCCTCTAGCTGTAATTCCCACAACATACTCAATCAAACACTGCTAACTGACCTTTGGGTAAAATGATCATTTTACCCCTAATCATGACCTAAGACAAAGTCAGAGTCAACTTTCAGTTGACTCGACTCGCCGAGTTGGCTTTCCAACTCGCCGAGTCCCTATCCAAACGTTTGCCCTGAATCCTGTTTCTACTCGTCGAGTTAGGCGACGACTCGACGAGTTCTCCTTCTAAACTGATACTCAAGTCCTTCATCCTACTCGCCGAGTTGTATGAACAACTCGTCGAGTTCATCTTCATCCGATGAACACTTATGCTAAGACTCGCCGAGTTGTATGAACAACTTGCCGAGTCTATTCTTGATCTAAGGAGATTGCCTTGAACTTTTCGAGTCAGGGCATTGACTCGCCGAGTTCCTCGATGGATGAGTTCAGCTTCTGACCTACTGAGTCACACCCCGTGACTCACTGCTCACTCGACACTATGAAACGGGGACAAACTCGGAGACTCGCGAACAGACTCGCCGAGTCACATGAACGACTCGCCGAGTCGTTGCCATGCACTCACTAAATACACAGATCTGCTCGATTCCAGTCCATGCCATTCACAGATCTGGACTCCTAGAACACAAATCACACGTAAAGTTTCCAACTTTACGTGTAGATATTCACCAATATGGATTTTAGGGTTCAATATGTACCCAAAAGGGTAGATCTAGGGTCTTCATGCAATAAGGGTCCATAAAGGCAACAGATCTGAGCTCCTGGAGCTCAACAATGCCTAGATCTAAGGGCCAATCATCTTATTATGGAATAATTTTCACATACAAACTTGGGGATTGGCTCAAGAATGACTTAAATGAAGTAATGAGCATAGAAACAGGGGGAAAACGGATTATACCTCAAAGGAATTGCTGAAGGAGTACAAAGATGCCTGGATTCCTTCCCTTCCTCTTGATCTACTTCCTGTTTTGCCTCAAAACCTTCAAGAACACACAACAATGGCTTCAAACTCTCAATGAACAAGCTTAGAACGAGGGTTGGGAGCTCTGGGGGTGAATGGGGGCTGGCTTGGGGCGGATATGTTGTTTAAATAGGGTGCAAACCCCTGAAACTTAGGGTTTCATCCAACAGTTGTGACTCGTCAAGTCGACAACTTAAACATGTCCCGGGTCCCGCATCTACTCGGCGATTCGGACCTGTGACTCGCCGAGTCCAAGGCTAAAAAGAGAGATACTCAAATAGGATTTACATACCAGGAACCAGGTGCTACATATATGGAGCATCAAAACACTGATGGATCATTTGGAATATTGATGGCTCATCAGAAACATTGTTGACTCATCCACAACTCTATGGCTCAACAAGAGTTGATGGCTCAACAAGAACAGTTGGTGGCTTAACTCAAGTCAATGGGTCAACATAATCACATTGATGGCTCAACAAGACTGCACATGGCATATCATGTACAATGAAGGAACGTCCAAATGCTCAAAGGAACATGAATTTTGTCCATGGTCCATCATGCACATGTGGTGGTACATCTTCAAGTTGAAGTCACAGTCCAACACTCAAAGTAACAACTCAACTTGGTCAACAACACTTCTGGAAGTTGATGACATCTAAAAAGACAATTGAGCAACATGATGCTCATGTTGCTCATTACTTTTTCAATGTTGATCAAGAAGGTTCAAGAATTATGAAGACTCATAACTTGGATGGAACCCTAATGGAATACTAACGGAATTGGAATATTCCATCCATTCTCCGTTAAATAGGGCAAATGTGTCAACTGATGACCTAGTCATGATGACGTGTCAACACCTGATTGGTCAAGCCATGTCAAGGGCTTTTCCAAAGCCTATAAATAGGCCCCTTCGGATCCATTATAAAGTTGCTCTTCATTGCTCATTTCAGATCATTCTGCACAATTGTTGTTTAGAGTAGTCTTCAGAGAGCCATTTGAATGTTTTGGCTTGTCTATCATTCAAACACTTGTAACTGAATCTTGTTGAATATGAGACACTTTTGAATTATTGATCTTGAACATATAAAAAACGTTTTTATCATTAACTTGGTGATTTACAACTCTTTATTTTTCACATTACTTGCCACTTGACGATTCTAAAACTCTGTTTTGGTATTTTCAACACTTAGACTACTCTAATCTAGGTTTACTGAATTTTTCTCATTACTATAATTAAAATAAAAGCTATATTAAAAATAGCGTAGGCATAGCTCACTTACAGCGAGTTTTATAGAAAACCGGGCTTCGCTTGGAGCAGCATTTCCGAACTGAAAGACCCTTTCTCTCGGGACTCCGGGAGCCTCAGGGCTTCCTTCGGGTGCTAGGGGGTTTACCTAGGCTTAGGAGGGGGTTAGGGATCTTAGAGAGAGAAATAAGTTAGAGAGAGAAGTGATTTTGCTGCAAGAGAGTTGGCTGCCTTCGCTGCCTTTTTATAGCCTGTGAGGCCTCGATATGTTGGGCGTACCACGGACCTACACTGGGCGTAGTGCTTCGTTCGTACAACACGTGTTGCGGCTTCGATGGGGCGACATGGCTTCTCCTGGACCGATGGATGCAACAATACGCGGGGCATAACTCTTTCCGACGAGGGGCGTACTTCGCATTCTCAAGGCACCCTTCGGACTACACCGGGCATTCTCGGATTACGCTGGGCGTAGTCCTCGCACCAGCTGTCACCATCTGAAGCGAGGCGTGGGCAACAAGGAACGGATGAGATTTGGCCACGTCATCAATCTCTTATCAGATTTTGCAAATTCACTTTCCGGCTTCTAAAAATCATAAGTTTCGCATAAGAGATCCTTTTTCGACGTTCTCTATATCCACGCGTAGGCGGGAATGTACTCTACAACTTTCGTTAGACTTCGTTGGCTAATTTTGACTTTAATTTAAAATTTATATTATTAACAGGCCGGGACAGGATTGGTCCGTTAAAAATTCATAACGTCTTCATCAGACGTCCGTTTTCGTCTGTCTTTTTACCGTTATGCTACTATTAACGAGATATTTGATTCTTGTTTAGGTTATGTCGGCTAAACACCGCTCAATCTAATATTCGAATTTCAGGTTGTATACTGCTAAGCCGAAACTTCAAAAAATCATAACTTCCTCATACGAAGTCAGATTTGGGCGTTCTTTTCATGGATGCTATTAGTTTAACGTATTTTACGACTTTCGTTTAGATCGCTAAGTCTGAATATCGCTCTATCGTAAATTCTCTATTTGCGTTTCCCGGTGTCGTGTCGGTTTCGTCTCGATAGAAACCTTGTAATATATACTAAAACTTGGTTAAGATTATTTATTCTAAATAATCTTTTTCTAAAAAGTCAATTTCGACACTTATTGCCTCTAAATTGACTAGCCCGGATCTGCAGGCGTTACATGAGGCAACAAAGGAGGCTATATGGCTAAAGAACTTCATTGGAGACCTTGGAGTTGTACCTGCTATAAAGGAGCCTATAGAGAATTTATATGATAGTGAAAGTGCAGTTGCCTTAGCCAAGGAACTAAGGGATCACAGGAGATCCAAACACATCGATAGAAAATACCAATTCATCAGACATCGAATAGAAGAAGGACTCCTCGTGGCAAAGAGGGTATCATCATATGAGAACCCAGCTGATCCCCTCACGAAGGGATAGGTTAGGGTTAAGCATATCCAGCATGCGAGGCACATAGGGCTGAAGGATGATATTTGTTTTAGTAGTTAGATAGCTTTGAAATGTGTAAAGTGTAATTGACATTTGATGATGAATAAAAGTTGTTGTTTATTTATGAGTAAAGTGTTGCTATCTTGTGTCAATCGTTTACTATCGTTTCATTTTTGAATGTTTTGACTTCCAGAATAATTATGTTATGGTATTTCATATTATTCAAATTCTCCACAGTCGGTCATATGTTGAAAGTAGATATGAATCAAGACTGTCACGTAGTTGGTTGTAGATGTCTAAGATGTTGGACATAGCAAAGTGTTGCTACAACACTCATGAGTGCTCATAAGTTCGGAGTATTGGATTCAACCCACGCTCACTTGTATCACTTCATGGAATTCATCTCGAGTGATCGTGAGATGGTAATATCATATAAGTCTTCAAACATAGAGATATGGTTTGTTGCCTATGAGTTGTATACGTTGATTGTATGAAAACGCATTCGTAACTCGATGTTTTAAAACATGCCTTTATGTATGATTCAACAAGTAGTAGAACAAGCATATGAGTCGAAGTTTATATGTTCCCTCTTGGATTAGAAGCGATATCTAGGCCCCTCAATGATTTTGTGTTGACCCTTGTACCGGGCTCGATTAGAACTAAGTTGATGTGTTCAATTAAGTTCTATGTCAAACAAATCGGAAATCGGAAAACAAACTATTGGACAATAAGTAAGACATTGTTCCATGTATTTGTCTGACTGATATCTAGAACAGATGATTATATGATCACTCATCTTAAATGGTGTATCATCATCATCTCAGTTCAACGAGACCTTGGAAGAGCTACGATTGTTGATCGGTTCCTGAAGTCATTCTTGCAGTTATAGTTATTAGACTTATCCAAGTGGGAGACTGTTGGATTAGGTGTCTAAGTTTATAACTATTCCTGGAGTGTACTTGACCCGGTTAGCATGGTCTATTTGGGTTGCATGACATTGCAACACTTGGATAGACTAAATGAGAGAAAGGACACTTAAGGATTATTAATATATTATAAGTTCTAATATATTAATAATATTATTTAATTAGTATTGATCAAAGAATTAATTTGAAATTAATTAAGTGATCAAAAAGAGACTAATTAAATATATGGGGTTGATTGTGTAAATCATCTATTCTTGTATAGTGGGCTAATGATCCATGGTTTGTATGGATTGGGCTAAAACCGATAAGGTGATCCATGGATAGTCCATGGAGGTTACAAACTCATGGATCATGGAATATGGAAAGCCATGACAATTAGGCTTTACATGGTGTAACCCTACTTGTGCCACAACTATTTAAAGACCCCTTGACTAGCAAAAATTGGCACTACTACAAGTAAGTACAAGAGGGCTAGCCGAGTTTTGAGTGTTAGTGAACTTCTATCAAGGTTATTCTAAGTGTTGTGGTGTTGTGTGAGACATTTGAGGCATCACACTTGAGGTGCTAGGCTCACAAGGTTCTTAAGGAATCCAAACAACAAAAAGGTATGTTCTTATACTAGCATTTACATTAAAAAGTTCCCCATGCCATGCTAGTTAGGTTAAGAACCTTAGAAAAGCAAATTTGCATGTATCTTAGTAAAACATAGATCCAAGGTTTCTAGGGTTTTATGTACACCTTAAGAGTGTTAGAATGCTCAAAATCCTTTAGTTTCTTCTTACACTTGTCACACCATTTTGCTTTGGCTCCTCCTCCAAATTTACTTGAACCAGACTTCAAGAACTTACTCTTCTTGTTGTAACCTGAAGTTCCTTCAGACTTTTTCTTCTCACCAACTTCAACCTTGCTGGCGGATCTTCCCTTGATCATATGTTCAACAAACTTGGCAGCCTAGATAGCTGCCTCCAAACTAAGTGTCTGGCGCACTAGTACCACATACTCCCATTGAAGTCCCTTTGCTGTATTCATCAATAGATATACTTGATTTTCTAACTGAAGTCCCATTGAATTCCTTTTGGTGTATTCCCTTCTTGAATGTTAAATAATTGATTTTCTAAATCAAGCAGATTTTGAGTCGAGCAATACTTGCACTTGAAATGCACCAAGAACTCTACCCAAGTCAGTTGTAGTCGCTCATTAGGGATTAGGGTCTTCCCCAAAGTGTTCCACCAGCAAACAGTGCCACCTCTAAACTGACGCACTGCAAATATGGTTTGTAGCTTGCCTTTGCAACCACATGTCATAAAAGCTAATTCCATCTCCGAGATCCAATCCATTACTCTGATAGGATCTTCGTTTCTAGTGAAGGTTGATGGGTTGCAAGTCATAAAACCTTTGTACTGGCATCCTTTTTTCTCAACTACTCCCTCTTGGTTATTCCTTCTATCCACAAGCAGTTCAGTTTGACCAACAGATCTACTATAATTTCATTCCTCTGAATGATAATCATTTAATTTAGGTTGTTCAACAGGCATTGAATATTCATTCATGTTGTTCAACAATAATTGCTTCATTTCTTCCCTTTGTTCAGCCATCATTGTCTAAATCATGGTTTGTACTCCAGCCATGGTGATGGGTTCTAGTGCAGCTTCTGCTATAGGCACCTGCTCCATCACATGAGGTTGAGGTTGCTGATTTCTACTTGCATTTCCAGCTCCACTTCGGGTTCTTGCCATTTTGATCTATACTCCAAATTAGGTGAATTTAGATATTTATTCAAGATAGATATTTAAATTCTCCTGATCACTCTGAAACATTAAATGCTAGTTCTAATATCGTAGTCATACGCTTAGAATCCTAAACACATAAGGTTTCCAGATCTAGTTAGCAACAGACCATAGATCCGCACAATTAATAGAATATATAGCAAACATATAGCATTTAGCACATAAAAACATTTTAGGCATCTTTCTTAAAATAAACTAGTGCTCATATCTAAACTATGGTAGCAACTCATCTCACGATCATCACTTAGCATTCTAAGTTTAAGTTTAGAAATCCTACAAATTCCTAGTTCGCTTAAACTAATTGTGACATCCCCATTTTCACGGCCAGAAAAGACCGATTTTGTTTATGCTTTATAAAAATCAGAGTAACTTCTTTTAATAAAAATGTTGTGGAATTTGTTCCCAGAAAAACATGATAATCGTGTTATCAAAGCATTTCTAAATAAATATATTTTTATTCACTTTTAAAAACATTTGGGATGTCATCGTCAATACAGAAACATAAGCATAAACAGAACTTACATTTATTTACACTAGTGATCTACATCTCTTTTAAATCTCTCAGTGTAATGTGACTTCATATCGACACCTGTGATACAAATAAACTGAGTGGGTCAGGTTGGGAAACCTGGTGAGTACATAGGGTTTTCAACCCACAATAATATAATTATTATGTTTTAACAATCAACCCAATTACCCATCCCCATTATCTTCTTTTTTCTTAAGGATCTACCCTAAGAACCAGCTATTTCTCATTCATTCATTCCTAAGGATCATCCTAAGGAAACAACATGAAGTCCATTGTTGCCAATGAAACTTTGGTCAAGCGCAGCTGCTAATCTTGTCACTTAGGCGCAACTGCCAGAATTGGGACATTTCCTATGAGGCGCTTCTGCCAGTATTAACCTTTTAACGCCATTGTCATGGTCATAAGGCTCCCTATTAGGCGCAGCTGCCGATACTGTCCTTAGAGCGCAGCTGCTAGGAAATTTACCGTAGATCTAAAACATCTACGGGTTGTGGCACAGCTGCCAGTGCTCATCTATAGGGTACTAGGTCCACTGATGCCAATGTATACCTATAGGGCACTAGGTCCATGCTACTAATCTTCTTCTATTTCAGCTTTTATCCCTCATCATTCATCTACCCATGTTTTACCCAACATATCTTGTAGATATAAAATACTTTATACAGTTTACATCATTTAAACATGTATAAAAATCTTTCACCAGCATAGACAGCAAGTATTCAGACAATATGCACACATAGCACGTAAATTTATAATAAAATACTTCATATCTATGTGTAAGATGAAAGGGACCATGCACTCACAACACGTAATATACATTAAATACTTCATATCTATGTGTAAGATGAAAGTAACTATGCACTCACTTGAGAAGGTGGTGACTCGGTACTCGGACAGTGCTTCGTTTACTTCAAAATGATTTCCTTCGACGAAACCTAGTATTATTACCATGAGATTTTAGTCTAATATTTACCATGACTAATTATTAGTCTTATTATTATTATTATTATTATTATTATTATTATATAAGCGTTTAAACAATACTTTCCAACCACTATGTACAGACAGGGGCCAGACATAAAACACCGGAGGGCAGGACCATTTTGGCGTATAGCACTTCTGAAATCCAACAACCCTATGCGGCCCTTTAAACCAGATTCCCCGTACCGCGAGTAGTTAAAAAGATATTATAAGGACACTTATATAAGTCATAATAATAGCTCAAATATTTATTATAAATTTATAATAACAATACTAATTTTAAATATAAACTATATTTTAAAATAAGGTAAGCATAACTTACTTACAAGGGGATTTTAGCTAGGAGTCGGGCTCTACAGGGGCAGAACTTCGTCGCTGAATCTTTCTAAGAAAGATTCGTGCAGCGCTTCAGCGCTCACCTTACTATACTAAACTACAAAAAGAGAAGTCGAATCACGAGGGAACGAAATGCTCGGGGGATAAGGAGAGAAAGACTCTTGAATCAAGAGAATGGTGCAAGAAATATGAGAGCCCAAGGCTCTTATTTATACTAATTGAATTTTCAAAAACTACCCTCCATAATTACTTAATGACCTTTTAGTTATATAAACAACTAAACACCCCTCTATAATACTATCTTAAATGGATTTAATGATATTTGTACTAAACTAATGTCGAAAGAACTCAACATTAGTCTTATAATGACCGCATCGTCGATACCTTTCTAATGATATATACATATGTATATATATATATATGTGTACATATACATGATTTATACTTTATTTTAATACGTAAATATGCTATTATAATTTGTAACTCGTTCATATGAACTCCGTTTTTGACGTTCTTTATATCCACGCGTAGGTGGAGACGTACTCTACAACTTTCGTTTAGACTCCGTCGGCTAATTTTGATTTTATTTTTAAAGTTATATTTTTAACAGGTCGGGACAAGATTGGTCAATTAAAATCTCATAACTTCTTTATCCGATGTCCATTTTCGTCTGTCTTTTTATTGTTACGCTACTAATAACGAGATCTTCGATTCTTGTTTAGGTTGTGTCGGCTAAAAATCACTCGATCTAATATTCGAATTTCGGGTTGTACATTGCTATTCCGAAACTTCGAAAAATCATAACTTCTTCATACGAAGTCATATTTGGGCGTTCTTTTTATTGATGTTCTTAGTTTAACATATTCTACAACTTTCTTTTAGAGCGCTAAGGCTAAATCTCACTCTATCATAAATTTACTATTTACGCTTCCCGGCGCCGTGCCGGTTCCGACGCGAAACTTCGACGGGTCATAACTTCTTCGTTATAACTCGGATTTCGGGGTTCTTTATATGTACGGAAACCTTGTGACATATTCTACAACTTGGTTAAGATTATTTATTCTAAATAATCTTTTTGTCAAAAAGTCGTTTTCGACCCCTATTGCCTCTAAATTGACTAGCCCGGATCTGTGGGCGTTACACTAATGCTATGGTACCAATTGTGACATCGCCAAATTTCCCAGCCAGAAAAGACCGATTTAGTTTTTGCTTTTAAAATAAAATCAAAGTAATCTTCTAAAAGATGTTGCGGAATTTATCCCCAAAACAAAATATGATAAAAATTTATCAAAGCAATTCTTAAATAAATGTATTTTCACTATATAACAAAACCTCAGGATGTCATGTTCCGATACAGACCAAAAGTATAAACAGTACATTATAAGCCTTACAATAGTTATTTACATCTACGAGCCTATAATTCAAGAATCCCTCGTCATCCCCAACTATGCTCTCAGTCCACTGCCTGTAACAAAAAGCTGAGTGGGTCACGCTTGGAAGCCTGGTGAGCATATAGGGTTTTCAACCCACAAATAATAAATTTATTTATTTCATCAACCAACAATAATGTTGCTTACCCATTCCCGTTATCCTCAGTTTACATCCCTAAACACCTATCACAAGGGACCTAGCCTAAGGATCATCATCAGGATGGACACTACTGCTAAGGGGATTCCTCATCCATACATGTCCTTAAGGCAACCAAGAGGGGGATGGAGTACACCAGCGAACATATAGTTCACCAACACCTACAGGTTGCGAGCCTGCTAATGTTCCATCGGACTGTCTAGAAAGGTCTGTGGTTGTCATCTATACTCTGCTAGATGAATACAACAACAACAACAACAATAACATCAAGGCCTCTCATAATTTTAACACACATCAACTATTTTATCTAGACATGTTTTACCCAACATATTTGTAGATAAACATACATATACCATTTAAAACTTGTATAAAACATTTATTCAACACCCATCTCAAATAAACAAACAATATAATTACACATAGCACGTATTTTAAAGAAACTACTTCATATTTATGTGTAAGATGAAAGTGACTACACGCTCACTTAATTTAACGATAATCAGGAAGCACTTCGTCTCTTAAAATGATCGTTTTCGATAAAAACCGGGATGTTTTCTCGAAAACCGGGCTTCACGCGGGCAAAGTTTTGTCTCGAAAAACTTTTTTCTTGGGATCTTCGGGCTCTCTGGGTTTGCTTACGATGCTAAGATAGTATTTTAGGTTTAGGAATAATTTTTGCAATATAAAAGAAAGTATAGGGGTGTGAGGATGAAAATTGTAACATCAATTCGGCTGGCATCGTCCACTATTTATAGTGGTTGAACACTCGAGTTACATTGGGCGTCACTCTATGGTACGCGGGGCGTACTGCTTCACCAGCCACTAAGCTGGGCGTACGAAGGGATCATCTCAGATGCATCAAGGCTACGAACACGCGTCTATCATGTGAAGGAGTAGGCGACGTGGCCAACTTCGGACCGAGTACACGAGTACGCTAGGCGCACTCCGATTTATCAAACTTCAAAAATTCGGAACTTTCACATACGAACTCCGTTTTTAACATTCTTTAGATCTGTATGTAGGTGATACCATGCTCTACAACTTTCGTTTAGACACCGTCGGCTAATTTGAACAGGCCGGGACATGAAAAGTCTATTAAAAATTCATAACCTCTTCATCCGACGTCCGTTTCTGTCTGTCTTTTTACCGTTAAACTACAATCGACAAGATCTTCGATTCTCATTTAAGTTATGTCGGCTAAAAATCACTCAATCTATAATTCGAGTTTCGGGCTGCATACTATTATACAAAATGTTAGAAAATTCATAACTTCCTCATACGAAGTCAGATTTAGACATTCTTTTTATGCACGCTCTCGGTTTAACGTATACTACGACATTCATTTATATTGCTAAGGCTAAAAAGCACTTTATTGAAAACTCACTTTTTACGTCACACAACATTGTGCCGGTTCTGTCGCGAAACTTCGATAGGTTATAACTTCTTCGTTATAATTCGGATTTCGGTATTCTTTATATCTTCGGAATCCTTGTTTCAACCACTACCACTTCCTTCATAGATATCCAATTTATCTAACATTTATTTTCGATGCTATTTTTATCCTTAATTCATTAAATTATAATAATTAAGTATAAAACACATAATAGTCAAATAATACATCTTATTATTTCAAAACAAATTACAAAGGGTGACCTAGACTATTACATCATCATTAATTCCTAGCCTAGAAGCATTGGCGTTACAGTATGTCCCAAAGGCTCGACACACTAAGCAAAGGTGAGCAGGTGTGACCGATGTGTCCCAGTGAGGTTAGGTCCAGGGATCTGGTTTAGCTAATGTGTCCTAAGGCCTCGATGTATTGAGCAAGGTGGATCGGGCTTAGCCGACGTGTTCCAACGGGTTTATGTTTGTTTCTGATTTGTTCTCTGACTTGCATGTGGTTGTGTAGTTACTGTGGTTGATGACTCAACATTAGGGGTATATCTCGAATGAGATTATACTACGTATTTGTCAAATTCACTAAGATTTGTTCTTAACCCTTTCCCGTTAAAGTTAATTTTTTCGGATCGACATGTACTCATGATAGCAGGGCGTATAGCGGTACACACTGGCTCACGTCGGATGGATAGAGTTTTCATGACACTAGGGAATTATATTTTCTTTGATTTTTAGAATTTATGACTTTTAAATGGCTTTAGGAATTACTTTGATCTTGTAGTTTGGTTTTGAAACTTTTCTTTAATACAAGTTATGATTTTGTTTATAATTGTGTTCATTAAAAAATAAAAATTTATTGTAAAAGTTGGGATGTTACAATTTTACATGTGTTTGATGTTTTGAAAACCTTTTAGGAGTTTGAATTTGTGTTTAATGTTGACATTTTCCAATACCCTTAAGAGTTGACTCCAAGAATGTTTAGTAACATTTTCAAGTGAAATCTACATATTTTGACATGTATTCAGAGCATATTTTGACATGTATTCAGAGCGAAAGACTCAATGAGGACCACATTCAAATATATCTTTTTTGGATATTTGGACAATATTGTAATTTAGAGTTATGAAAGTTTTTTCTTTATCTTTGTTTTTTATTAGTTTGTTACCCATGGTAAGCCTTGAAAAATTTTAAATGTTAAGGGATTGACTATTTTTGACCAATTTTAATAAAAAAAAATCGAAAGTGAAAAGATTGTTGTTTTTCCAAAATATTAAAAGTTTTGTTTTCAAAGAACATTTCAAATAAAAACCCATACAAAGGTGTTCTTATAAATATCATAAATGAGTGACAAACTATTTAAAAAGCCACATAAGAGAGAATCGAGATGAGTGAATTGAAAGTTTAATCCTCTGGAAGAGGGATTCGTCAAGATGTGTCACGTAGAGTTATCATCTGATGGACAAGCACAATTATCATTCGAAAGGGAATACTTGGACCTCCATTATCCGAAATAGTTGGGGATATATATATATATATATATATATATATATATATATATATATATATATATATATATATATATATATATATATATATATATATATATATATATATATATTTCCACTCTGTGTTGTGAAAATATAAAAAAAAAATTATTTTATCTTAAAACTATATCAATATGGATGTCTATTTGTAGATAATAAAAAATCATGAATTTTGGAATATTTAAAATCATTTTTCGATAAAAATAGCTTCTTAAAAATAAAAAAAAAAACGAAAAAACTATGTTTTTGTATATATTAAGGTAATGTTTAGCATAGTTTAAGGAAACATGTTTTGTTGGAAAACACATGTGTATTCCTTTCCCATTTCCGCTGGTACGACGGAGGTTTTTGCGGCAAAAATAAATGTTTTTGTGTTTATATATATATATATATATATATATATATATATATATATATATATATATATATATATATATATATATATATATATATATATATATTTCCACTCTGTGTGTACGGTTCACGCCGACGCCTTCCCACGGTCCTCGCTAATACCTGAAACACATAACACAACAACTGTAAGCATAAATGTTTAGTGAGTTCCCCAAAATACCGCATACAACACATACGCCACTCGAGGCTATAGCACGAACCTCCGGTCGTTGTGTCTCAGCGCGACCCTCTAGTCCCATAGCTTATTGTACCCTCTAGTCCGGTCATAGCTCGTTGGGCCCTCTGGCCTGGTCTGTATCGTTGGACCCTCCGGTCCGGTCTGTATCGTTGGACCCTCCGGTCCAGTCTGTATCGTTGGACCCTCCGGTCCGATCTATAAAATCATACAACATACATATATCACATAGCAAATAATCTCATACTTAGCACGTAAGACCCTCTGGTCAACACAAAATACCACTCTAGGTAACGTATAGTGAGAAGACTCACCTCGGCTGTCTCGGTAAATCTCTGACTCGGTAGAAATAGGGTCTAGCCTCCGCCTTATCACATAAAGGAAATACTATCATAAATATAATCCTCGAGACTAGACTCAACCCTCTCTTAGCACCCTTAGAAGGGTAAAAGACCATTTTACGCCTCTCTTGACACAAAGGCCCCATTGTTGACCAAACCCTAAAAGTCAACAAAAGTCAACGGTTAAAATTTGACCCGACTCGTCGAGTTCATACGAGTGACTCGGCGAGTCCATGCGAGTTCTTTGAATCCTTTTAAACGTCTCAGACACGACGAGTTCCCTCTTCAATCGTCGAGTTAATCGGCAACGAATCGCGGGGCAACCCCGACTCGACTCGTCGAGTCTACTTATGGACTCAGCGAGTTGCTCCCATGACAACATTCATCTGAACATCTGAGGTCAGATCTGCTCCTCCAATCCATAGATCTAGTTTCCTTATAGCCCATAATCTCATAAAGGTCGAATCTTGGGCCCTCATGCAAGGTCCTCTATGCTCATTTGAGTGAAATCCCTCATTTCATGACAACTCTAGCTCATTACCCCAAGGGGAAGGCATAAAGCCGATTGGAAGGGATCCTCTGGACCTCTTAGGGTCCAGATCTATGAATCATTTCACCATTGGACCTCTCTTACTCTAGATCCAAGCTAAATAAAGCATAAAGAAACCTTAAATTCAACCATAACAACAAAATACGAGAATAGACTCGAGTTTATACCTCAAAGATGATGATTCAAGCTGAAAGCTCTCTGGAATGAAGTCCTCTTGCCCCCTTTTTGCTGGAAACCCTTTCCTCCTTAGCTAAATCACACCACAAATGAGCAAGGAGCTCTAATTCTCTCACAACGCGCTTAAGATCGAAAGGGATACTATCTTTTGACAGATAGCCGCAAATGGAGGCTATAAAGCCCTTTAAATAGGGCTCAGACCCTGGGAATTAGGGTTTCATTAAATAGCGCGGACTCACCGAGTCCACTAGTCGACTCGCCGAGTCCGGTCATTAACTCAGATGGAGAATCGTGACTCTACTCGGCGAGTCTAAGCATCAAATCGCCGAGTCCCTCTCGAAATCTCCAAAATTAATGAATAAATAATGCACCTGGAAATCCGGATGTTACAATTCTCCCTCACTAGAATCAGACTTCGCCCTCGAAGTCTTACTTCCTTCAAACAACTATGGATACTGCTCACGCATCTCTCGCTCCGTCTCCTAAGTCAGCTCGGACCCTTTCCGATGTTGCCACTGGACCTGCACCAGGGGCACTTCCTTGTTCCTCAGAACCTTGATCTTCCGATCCATAATCGCAACTGGTCTCTCAACATAGTTCAGGCCCACATTTACCTGAATATCTTCCAATGGTACCGCTGCTGACTCGTCGCCAATACACTTCCTCAGCTGCGAAACGTGAAAGGTGTCATGAATCTAGCCCACCTCTGTAGGTAACTCCAACCGGTAGGCTACCCGAACTACCCTCGCAATCACTCGGAATGGACCAATATAACGGGGCTGCAACTTGCCCCTCTTCCTGAACCGGATCACTCCTTTTCAAGGAGATACCTTCAGGAGTACAAAGTCACCGAACTGGAACTCGAGCTCCGAGCGACGCCTGTTTGCATAGCTCTTCTGACGACTCTGAGCCGTCAGTAACCTCTGCCTGACCTGCTGAATCTGCTCAGTCTTCTGAAGTACTATCTTGGTATTACCCATGACACGTTGACCGACCTCACCCCAGCAAATGGGAGTCCGACACCTCCTCCTATACAACAGCTCAAAGGGTGGCATACCGATGCTCGAATGATCGTTGTTGTTGTAGGAAAACTCAGCCAAAGGCAAAAATGTGTCCTAACTCCCTCTGAAGTCCAATACACATGCCCGAAGCATGTCCTCAAGCGTCTGAATCGTCCGCTCGCTCTGCCCGTCGGCCTGTGGGTGGTATGCGGTGCTAAAATGCAACCTAGTGCCCAACTCCTCATGAAACTTCTTCCAGATCCTAGAAGTGAAATGCACGTCTCGATCCGATACAATTGAGATCGGCACTCCATGCCGTGATACCACCTCTTTCACGTACAACTCTGCCAACATCTCAGCGGAAGAGCTCTCACTGATAGCAAGGAAATGAGCGCTCTTCGTCAATCTGTCCACAATCACCCAAATTGCATCGACGCCTATAGCAGTCCTCGACAATTTGGTGATAAAATCCATGGTAATCTGTTCCCACTTCCACTCGGGAACCTCCAATGGCTACAACTTACCATGTGGTCTCTGGTTCTCGGCCTTAACCCTGCGACAGGTCAAACACCTCTCAATGAACCATGCAACATCCCTCTTCATACAGGGCCACCAATACTCTCTCTTCAGGTCCAAATACATCTTAGTGGCCCCGGGACGGATCGAAAATCTCGATCTATGCGCCTCCTCCATCAAGATGGTACGCGTTCCACCCACAAACGGCACCCAAATCCGACCCTAAAAAGTCATAAGCCCTCGGCTATCGGTAACGAACTCCGATACCTGCCCAATAACCCGCTCCCTCTTAAGGTTCTCTGGTCTCACGGCCTCAGCCTGGGCCCCTCAAATGGCGTCAAACACTGGGGTCATCACCGTCAGCCTCATACAAACATCTCGTATCGGGGCGCCCTCCGCCCTACGACTCAGGGCACTGGCTACAACATTAGCCTTGCCTGGGTGGTACAGAATCTCGCAGTCGTAATCCTTTACCACATCCAACCATTACCTCTGGCGCATATTTAGATTGGGCTGATCCATCAGCTACTTCAAGCTCTTGTGGTCCGTATATATGGTACACCGAACCCCATACAGACAGTGACGCCAAATCTTGAGGGCGAAAACCACTATCCCCAATTCCAGATTGTGGGTGGGATACCTCACCTCATGAGGCTTCAGCTGCCTCGATGTGTATGCTATCACATGCCCTCTGTGCATAAGCACCGCTCCCAACCCCGATATCGACGCGTCGCAATATACTACGAAGTCCTCCATTCCCTCCAGAAGGGCTAACACCGGGCTTCGCATAGTCTCTGGCGAAGTGTCTCGAAGGAGGTCTGCTGCTCTGGGCCCCAAGAAAAAGCAACACCCTTCCGAGTCAACTTGGTGAGTGGCACTGCGATCATGGAGAAATTCCGGATAAATCTCCGGTAATAGCCTGCCAATCCTAAGAAACTCCTGATCTCGGTGGGGGATCTCGGCACCTCCCAACTCATCACTGTCTCAATCTTGATCGGATCGACCAATATCTCATTCTGGTTAACGAGGTGCCCCAGGAACTGGACCTCTCGTAACCAGAAATCACACTTGGAGAATTTGGCGTAAAGCCTCTCCGATCTCAAAACTCCAAGGATCTCCCTTGAATGCTCCTCATGCTGCTCTCTGGTTCTCGAATACACCAATATATCATCGATGAACACGATCATCAAGCGATCCAACATCGGCCTGCACACTCTGTTCATAAGATCCATGAACGCTGCCGGTGCATTGGTGAGCCCGAAAGGCATCACCACAAACTCGTAATGCCCGTAACGAGTCCTGAATGCTGTAATCTGGATATTCTCATCTTGCACCCTCATCTGATGATATCCAGACCTCAAGTCAATCTTGGAGAACCAAGATGCTCCCTGCAACTAATCGAACAAATCATCAATCCTTGGCAACGGGTAACGGTTCTTGACCGTCAACTTGTTCAAATCCCGGTAATCAACACACATCCAGTGTGAACCATCCTTTTTCTTGACAAAAAGGATCGGCGCTCCCCAAGACGAGCTACTCGGTTGAATAAACCCCCTCCCCAGCAGCTCCTGCAGCTGCGAGGATAACTCATGCATCTCTCTCGGCGCAAGGCGATAGGGCGCCTTGGCGATAGGTGCCGCTCCCGGAACCAAATCAATACGAAACTCTACCTGCCTCTCAGGAGGCACGCCCGACAATTCCTCGGGAAAAACATCTGAGAACTCACGCACTATTGGAGCATCATCTACCGAACTTGGCCTCCCAGCGGCCTCTCGTGTGTCCATGAAATAAGCTACAAACCCACTGTAGCCCTGCTGTAGACTCTGTCTTGCTCTGGCAGCCGAACAGAACGCTGACCCACAACGGGTACCCTTGCCGTACACCGTAAGCACGCCCCCACTGGGGTCTCGTATCGTCACCAACTGACGCTCACAGTCGATAACTGCCCCAAATCGGCTCAACCAATCCATCCCCACTATAACGCAAACGTCCCCCATCGCAATCGGGACCAGATCAATCGGAAACTCAACACCGGAGATCTCGAGTACACACCCTCGGACCACGTCTGTAGCATATACCACTCGCTCGTCAGCTATGGAAACTCATAGAGGTCAACTCAACGCCTCTCGCTGGATACTGATGTGCTGACTAAACGCTAATGACACAAAATACCGACTCGCACCCAAGTCAAACAACACCAAAGCAGGTACAAAATTCACAATAAAAGTACCTACGCATAACATAAAATAAGCACAATATCTCAATACTCAGCATAAACAATGAAGGAATACATACCAGCCACGACATCGGGCGTTGGGCGGACTTCCTCCGCTGTCAACTGGAACGCTCTCCCGCGAGCCCTCGGTGCCTCGGCCTTCACTGGCCTGGTCTCAGTAGCTCGAGCAGCTGGTGCAGACCCCTGCGCTGATCCCTACAGTAGTTATGGGTACTCGGCCTTTCGATGGCTGGTTTGGTTGAAATGAAAGCAAACTGAAAATCCCTAGGGACAGTCCCTCGCGTAATGCCCCTCCTTCCCACACTTGTAACACACCCCAGCTCTGCACGCCCCCTCGTGGCTCTTGCCGCACTTTCCAGAAGTGCGGCCCTTCGGACCCCTAGATTTCGAATTAGCGGGCTTTACCCACTTGGCTGCCGGCTGAGACTGTGCCGGCCTTCGATCCGTCCTCTGAGACTCGGCCTCTTCCCTGGCCTGAGTCTCCAGCTCTATCTCCCTCTTCGGGCATTTGCCTGGAGTTCGGCAAATGTTCGGTATGTCGAGTTCGTCTTGAACTCCCGAATATCACTCCTTAGCACACTCAGATACCGGCTCATGCGAGCCTACTCTGTAGACACCTGCTCAGGGCAAAACATCGCCCTCTCATGGAACTTCCGTGTGATCACAATAACTGAATCAGTACCCTGCTTGAGGGTCAAAAACTCTTGAGCTAGTCATTCCCTTTCCACAGGGGGAACGTACTCATCACGAAACATGGTGGTGAACCTCTCCCAGGTCACCGCAGCAAGCTCAGTTGGGGTGAAATCTGCTGACACAAACTTCCACCAGTCCTTCGCTCCCATACGAAGCTGGTTCAACGCAAACTGCACTCTCAAGTGCTCTGGACATAAGCAAGTGTAAAAACATACCTCCACATTTGCATTCCATCTCATATCAGCAATCAGATCCTGTGTCCCATCGAAATCTAGTGGCTTCGTGTTGCTGAACTCCCGATAGCGCAACGAATCACCCCCTGCGGCCTAGCAGCCGCGACAGCCGCGGTGGCTGCAGCAATAGCAGCATCGGTAAGAGCAGCATACCGCTCATCAAAAGTCTCAATCAATGTGGTCTTGATAGACCCAAACATCTCCGGTATCTCCGCCCGAATGGCCGTAGCCACCTCTTCATGAATCAACCGATGGATCTCCTCGTCACTGACACCGTTTCTCTCAGGTGTGTGTCGTCTCCCAACCATGATGTCTCTGAAATACGACATAAAAACATCAGAGACTCGATCGAGCATACTCGCACTCGATAACGCAACCCTACTCGTCCTCCAGCATCCTAAGGCTTCTTACTTGGACTGCTCACCGATCCGGTGTCTTCGGTAGTACGGGCCCTATACTACCGACCACACCGCATCAGCATTCACCCCAAGTCCTCCTCCTTGGATTCCGGATCGAAAGTACTCTACTCTCGCTATGCATTGGCTACCCTCTGGTAGACCACTCATGAGCTCCTCACTGCTACCTACTAACTCTCAAGGCATCTCATAGCAGCAGTAATCTCCTAGGCTAAGGCATCACAAATCAAGCACATGTAGTCCTAATATGAATACCTAACCTACTCTAGCATGCATAACATAACATAGCATATATCATAACACATAATGTAAGGGTATTTTGGGGATCCACCGTTCGGGCGCTGATTGTCCGTACACTGCTCTGCTCTGGTTGTCTCTAAACCTCTCATTCTTTTTAGAAAGTTTAGTTTTTATTGTTGAAAATTTCTCAAATCCTCAGTTTGAGTTCAGATACGCCCGAAGGTGCATTCGAGTCCTTCAAACCAAGGCTCTGATACCAACTTGTAACAACGTAGTTTTCAAAACAAAATTTTCATTTTTCAACAACCAAATTACATTTAAAAACATTCTTAAAAGAGTATTTGACCATTGTTATTACTCAAAACATATTCCCAAGATCATAAACAAATATCCACTCTATGTGTACGGTTCACGTCGGCGTCTTCCCACGGTCCTCGCTAGTACCTGAAACACATAACACAACAACTGTAAGCATAAATGCTTAGTGAGTTCCCCAACATACCGCATACAACACATACACCTCTCGAGGCTATAGCATGACCCTCCGGTCGTTGTGTCTCAGCGGGACCCTCCAGTCCCGTAGCTCATTAGACCCTCTAGTCCGGTCATAGCTCGTTGGGCCGTCTGGCCTGGTCTGTATCGTTGGACCCTCCGGTCTGGTCTATAAAATCATACAACATACATATATCACATAGCACATAATCTCATACTTAGTACATAAGACCCTCTGGTCAACACATAATACCACTCTAGGTAACGTACAGTGAGAAGAGTCACCTCGGATGTCTCAATAAATCTCTGACTCGGTAGAAATAGGGTCTAGCCTCCGCCTAATCACATAAAGTAAATACTCTCATTAGTATAATCCTCGAGACTAGACTCAACCCTCTCTTAGCACCCTTAGAAGGGTAAAAGACCATTTTACCCCTCTCTTGACACAAAGGCCCCATTGTTGACCAAGCCCTAAAAGTCAACAAAAGTCAACGGTTAAACATTGACACGACTCGTCGAGTTCATACGAGTGACTCAGCGAGTCCATGCGAGTTCTCTGAATCCTTTTAAACCTCTCAGACACGACGAGTTCCCTCTTCACTCGTCGAGTTACTCGGCAACCAATCGTAGGGCAACCCCGACTCGACTCGTCGAGTCTACTTATGGACTCGGCGAGTTGCTCCTATGACAACATTCATCTGACCTTCTGAGGTCAGATCTGTTCCTCCAATCCATAGATCTAGGTTCCCTATAGCCCATAATCTTGTAAAGGTCGAATCTTGGGCCCTCATGCAAGGTCCGCTATGCTCATTTGAGTGAAATCCCTCATTTCATGACAACTCTAGCTCATTACCCCAAGCGGAAGGCATAAAGCCGAATGGAAGGGATACTCTGGACCTCTTAGGGTCCAGATCTATGAATCATTTCACCATGGGACCTCTCTTACCTAGATCCCAGCTAAATAAAGCATGAAGAAACCCTAAATTCAACCATAACAACAAAATACGAGAATGGACTCGAGTTTATACCTCAAAGATGATGATTCAAGCTGAAAGCTCTCTGGAATGAAGTCCTCTTGCCCCCTTCTTACTGGAAACCCTTTCCTCCTTGGCTAAATCACACCACAAATGAACAAGGAGCTCTAATTCTCTCACAACGCGCTCAAGATCGAAAGGGATACTCTCTCTGGACAGGTAGCCGCAAATGGAGGCTATAAAGCCCTTTAAATAGGGCTCAGACCCTGGGAATTAGGCTTCATAAAACAACACGGACTTGCCGAGTCCACTAGTCGACTCGCCGAGTCCACTAGTCGACTCGCCGAGTCCGGTCATTAACTCAGATGGAGAATCGAGACTCTACTCGGCGATTCTGAGCATCAACTCGCCGAGTCCCTCTCAAAATCTCCAAAATAAATAAATAAATAATGTACCTGGAAATCCGGATGTTACAGTATATATATATATATATATATATATATATATATATATATATATATATATATATATATATATGGAAAAGTGAATATTTGGCTGTCATGTATGTAATATTAGGTATAGAACCATGAAAATTGATTGCATTTTGATTTAAAAAAAAACAGAATTTTTTTCATTGTTAGCTTATTCCTATTGCTTTTGAGTTCATATTATTTCTTATTTAATAATTTATCCTCAACATCTATGTATTTTGAATGTTTTGTTTATATTATTAGAACTCTAGAAGGCTACATAACTTTCTTTGACACCTACCATATATACACTTGCATGGTTCTTTTTGATGTGTTATGGAAAGAAGTTTATTGGGTTTTTAATGAAAATTTTCAATCTTTCACTATAGTTTTCTATATTAAATTTGAATATTAAGGCTTATAGGTAGTTGATAATGTATTGTTATACATGGTTTGTGGTGCAAAATTAAATATTTAAAACTCGATAAAAATATGTACAAATCCTATCATCTAGTCTAATAGAGGAAACAAGAAAGATGGTAGAGAAATTTGATTGCATTTAGTTAAAACTATTTAGTTTTTGATGGTTCTATATATAATATTAGGTACATAACAGCCACATATTTCCTAAGCCCACGTATATATATATATATATATATATATATATATATATATATATATATATATATATATATATATATATATATTGGTTCCTTTGATATTAATAAAAAATTAGAGTATAGGTGGATAGCCTTTTGATGTTATGATCTTTAATTGTAAAATCTGGCAGTGGGATAATTGTAAATACATAGGTAACTATTCAAATTAATGCCGTTAGTAACTATTGTATGACTAGTATTGTAATTTTAGAAGGAATCATATCAGGTGTGCGCAGATGATACAATACTATAACCGTATATACTCTTTTTTTTTTTTTCCTTTCTCGATCAAAATCTCACTAAAAAACTCTCACCAAAACCCTTTTTTTTTTCTTTATCGCATTTTGCCTTAGTTTTCGTTTGTTAGTTGTGCAAATTAAATTTGAAAAATCAGTAAATTTTTTAGGAGAAAATCTAAACGAAGTCGCATCTTCGTTAATCGAAATGAAAGGTTAGAATGCGAGTAATTTTTCATTTTATTGATAATGCATGTTTGTTTTAATTAGTTAACTGTAGTTTTATATATAAAATAAGAAAAAGTTATTAGGTTATAGTTAATTGTATGAATTAAAAAGGAATGGAAATGTTATATAATGGATATAAGATTTATATTTCAAGAATGAATTAACATTAAATATATAGTAGAAATATATAATTAGTAAAGAAATAACAAATATTTAAACTAAAACAAAATTAAGATGGTCAAATGAAATATGATTAAAAAACCAGGGGTTGGATGTATTCAAAGTAAAAATATATTGACCATTAAGGATATATTCACTAAGTATATATATTAAATGATCAACAAATATAAACAAATAAGATATGTGTTCCAATAATTTTAAATAGTCAATAAAATTAAAGCAAATAAAATAAGCTATAAAAAGAATTTCATTGCAAATACTCTAAAAAAAGAGTTATTTACAAATTTTTATAAGTATTTGTTATTTATTAAAAATATATATTTACGAAACAAGCAATAACGATATAAAAAAACAAAAGATAATAATTATTTTATTTGTCATTACTATATAATTTCAAACAAAATTTACAAACCGTATAAAATTTTGACACATTCCATTTTTATCAGTGGAGTTTATGCAAATTAAAAATTCTTGATATTCCATATTTATTTTAAAATAAATGATCTCAATTGCTCTGAAATCATCTTAATTATGAATACTTAAAGTCCTTTTGTCTTGTAAAATGATCCATCCTTACAAATTTATTTTACGAAAAACTTCTAACCTATACGAAATTCATGTCATTTTCAATAAAATTATAAAATAAAGTTATTATTTGAATAATATAATGGAATGCCAACCAATCAAGGGAAGCTAGTGGTAAGCAATTGACGATTTCCATCTATAAATACCCTACGCACTTCGCATATCTTCACACAAAACAAATTGGGTTACAACACTTTCTACTTGTAAGAAACCAAAGCATTTAAAAATGGCTTCAAGAGCTTTGGCAACAACAGCTTTTCTCCTTACCTTCAATCTTCTTTTTTTCACTTTGGTAACATCCACTCATACCCCAAAAGGCTGCCCACCACCGCCACCATCGTCGTGCCCACCGTCACCAAAACCTCCAACACCTTCACCGAAACCTCCAACTCCTTCACTCCCTCCCAAAGCAAGTTGCCCAAAAGACACTCTCAAATTGGGTGTTTGTGCTAAATTGCTCAATGACCTTGTCCACCTGGTCGTCGGAACCCCACCAAAGACACCATGTTGTACCCTAATCCAAGGCCTCGCTGATCTTGAGGCTGCAGTATGTCTTTGCACTGCAATTAAAGCTAATGTCTTGGGAATCCACCTCAATGTTCCGGTCTCTTTGAGCCTGTTGCTTAACTATTGTGGAAAGAAAGTTCCCTCCGGCTTCCAATGCGCATAGATATGCATCTTTTCAGTTTATGGAAGTTTAATACTATAGTGTGTTGTATTTAATTTGGAAGACGGTTGATTATGATCGATATGATGTAAAGAATCATGTGACATGTGATTCAACAATAAATTTTTCCCTACTATTATGTAATGTTAATGATTTTTACAGAATCTTAAATCCTATAAACTTGTAACTTAAAAATAAAAGTAATCGCGTACTGTGATTTTAAAATAAAAAAAATAATAAAAAAAAAAATAAAATTTTTGTGAAATGTGCACATACATGTCGCCCTCGGGGGATGGTGCCAACCGGTGGTTCATGTTTAGTGTACGGTTCATAAATGCCTCATGGTGGTGTCGTTGACTATTTAGTGATAGGTTGAAATCCTCAAGACCGGTACTCGTGTACTGTTGAATAACTAGTACTGACACCATTGTTGCAAAATCTAACGATGCTAAGAAGTCACCTACTGCTCCTAATTATGGGCATTTACTCCGTTCAGTTAACCTGAAGGTCAAAGTCAAAAATGTCCCTTGACCCCTCCTGAAAATAAAGAAATCATGAACGTCACCGACTGGTCGTATCGCCCCCATTGTTTCCTCGTTGTTGGTCGCTATTGTTTTTGTGTACACAACCCGATTCTTCATTTTCACTTAATGTTCTATCTGGCGTATAAACTAGTCGTTGATGTGTCAAACATACTTCAGGCTGATCATCATCAACATCTGATACGCTATCATGCACTTAGCTAGCGTCAACATGCATTTCTTGTGCACGAAAGAGTCAGATGTGCAATCTTAGAGATAGTTTCATTTTATTGACTTCTTTTTATAATTTATTTTTAAATATTTTATTTTATTTTTTAGTTAATCTTCATGCGTATTTTCCTTTCGTTATTTTATATTTATATCAGATACCTTTTAGTTTTGAGATTTATTGCAAATATTTAGAGGAATTGAGCAGAGCGTAGAGGGTGTGACATCCCCAATTTTTACGACGAGAAATTACCAATTTGTTTATAAATATTTAAAAATTAGAGTATCATTTTTGAAGAATAATATTGCGGAATTTGTTCCCAGAAAACATAATAATGATATTATCAAATCATTTTTGAAGAAATGTATTTTATTTATATTAAAACATTGAGATGTCATCGTCAATACAGAATCATAAACATAACGAATTATTACAAGCCTTACAGTAATTAAACTAGTGACCTAATACTCCTTGAATCTCTCAGCAGAATGTATCTTTCAAATAGCAACTTGTTATACAATAAAATGACTAGGTCAGGTTGGGAAACCTGATGAGTACATAGGGATTTCAATCCCACAATGTGATAATAATGTATATCTTAAACCTGCAACACCAACTATTATCAATAACACTGATATATCATAACTCTAAAAGAATTTATCCCATCCCATCAATTCCTATTTACTGATCCTATACAACGATCTTACAAGATCTAGCCTAAAGTATTAATATGAACAACGAACTAACGACGCTGCTTTAGAAATTCCCTGGCAGCAAACTAGGATCAATATATACATCAAATGAGGGGAATGAAATAAGTTTCACTATGAACATCCGTTTGTAAAAACAATAAGACAATTAAGTCAGAGGTGGATATCTAGATAATTGTGCCTAGTAGTGGTCTGCCACGGTCAAGTATTTTACCCCCAGAATCACCCTATCCGACAATATAACATCATACGTACCTAGTAGTGGTCTATTACTGACAAACTCTATTAAGCAGACTACGAAGTTCCCTCAATTACTTCGTGAAAGGAAACGCTGACACACAAAGCTCATCAAAAGAAAAAGTATGGGGAAATACTAATAAAGTACTCACGTATGCTGCCGTACTCCAACAGATAATAGTGTCAAAAAGGACTTTGTACATGATAGTACTTTTGGCAAATTATAGTACCCTAGTATGAGTAGGACCCGTACCCCAGAACATAATAATACCCCGACACAAGCAACACCTGAGATATAGAGCTTCGAAAAAGACTTGGTACATAGAAAGTACTTTTGTACTTTGGAAATACTCCATCGATCATCAATCTCCTCGAACAGAGTTTCTACTCTCTATTGCGATCACACACGTACCATTAGTAATATGCTACTTAATATCCAAACTTAATTGAACTAAGCGTCTCTTTTAAGTCTTATTTTATCATTAGGCAAGCCTACAATGCTTATAATCATCATTCAATACTAACCCTGTTTCGGCAACACTATCCTAATTTAGTGTTATATTTTATACAGAGTATCAAGTATTAACATACATTTATCTTCTCATTTATAATACTTCTATTATTATTATCATGTAAACAAATCTCAACATATATAGAACCATGTCTAGTTCACATAGCGTATATCATCAAATATACATATAACACATATTTCAAGATAATAACCATATAACTCACATATAAACTTTCAACATATATTTAATACTTTAATACTTGTATTAAAATCATGTTCATGAAAGTGACTATGCACTCACTTGTTAAAGTGACGATTCGAAATTCGGGCAACGCTTCGCTTCTACCAAATTTCTTTTCCTTTGACGAAACCTAGTATCATTATCACTAAGTTTTAGTCTAATATTTATTGCAACTAATTATTATACTTGATTCATCGTTAACTCAAAGTCTACTTCGAGATCTATCAAGTAAGGAACAACTAGGTAGGATCATATCGGTGGTATGGTCCGTTTGGTATATGAAGTATACTGTTTGGAAATCTCACTTTAAACACCTCAATAAATCCAACCTACACATCATCCCCGTAAGTAGATCAATCAGTGTAACGAATTGGAATCACTAATAAATCTTGTTTATATGTTCATAATAATGATAATGAACTTAAACATAAGTTGTACTTAAAGTACGGTAAGCATAACTTAATTTACAGGTGGTTTAGCAAGAAATCGGGCTTTGCATGGGCAAAACTTCTGAGCCGAAAGCTCTTATTCTCGGGTCTTTCCGGCGCTCCGGGGCTCACTACTAACTCCTAGGAAGGGCTAAAGATAAGGTCTTATGACCTTGGGAGGTTTGAGAGAGAATTGGTTGAAGATGTGTAACGAAAAGAGTGAGAAATGAGCTCTATTTATAGCTGCCAGCGCCCAAGTACGTTGGGCGTACTCAAGAATTACGCTGGGCGTAATGGATTTTTAAGGGTTACTCTGGGCGTACTCAAAAATTACAGTGGGCGTAATGTGCAATGTGGCGAAATCTAGTGGCAAGCTGTGGGGAAGAAGGCGTGGCCTAAATCTTGCCACTTGTCACTCGTTGGTTAATCCAAAAACTAATTATCTTCTAAAATCCTTGACTTTCGCATACGAGCTCAGTTTTTTATGTTCTTTATATCCACACATAGGTATTGACGATATTTACAACTTTTGTTTAGACTCCGTAGGCTAATTTTTCTTTATTTTTAAAGATATATTTTAATAGGCTTAGACAGTTAAAGTCCATTAAAATTGTTAACTTTGTCACCCGACGTCCGTTTTTTACTGTCTTTATATCGTTGAGCTCCTATTAATGAGATCTTCAATTCATGTTTAGTTTGTGTCGACTAATGTTCGATTGATCTAAAATTTGATTTACGGGGTGTATTCTGTTACGCTAAATCTTATAAAAATCATAACTTACTCAAATGAAGTCAGATTTGGACGTTCTCTATATGTACGTTCTCAATTTAACATCTACTATGACTTTTGTTTAGCTTGCTAAGGCTAAAAAATGTTTTATCAAAAATTTACTTTATACGATACGTGGAGCCGTATCGGTTTAATCATGAAACTTCGACAAGTCATAACTTCTTCGTTATAAGTCGGATTTCTACGTTTTCTATGTGTACGGAATCCTTGTCACATATAATTGGTTAAGATTATTTATTCTAAATAATATCCTATCAAAAAGTCATTTTTAACACTTATTATCTCTAAATTGACTGGCCCGAATCTGCATGCGTTACAATTATCTCCCCTTAAGATGATTACGTCTTGGAATCATCAACAAAACAGGTCTTGTATAATGATGGCATATGTTATCTTTTCATCCAAGGTAATAATCGTAACTCTTTTGTCCTTTTAAATTAGTATCTATCTCTTGGAATTCTTGACTACTGGCGGTGCTCAATCTCACATATGCTCTCCGTACCATGTTGAATTTTCAATCGTAAGATTTGAGTTACAAATTCGATCTTTACTGGAGATTCCTTCTTCTTTTCAATAGAATTAACTTAATATAAGTTCTTTACTTCGATTACCATAATAGACCGATGGGTCATGTTCTAATGATCTTTCATCATATGATCCAATGCTTAGACTCAGGTCTTTTAGAGTCAAATTCCAGAATGGAAGATACATTCCTTCATGTTCTAATGTGATATACTCATATTCTAGCATGTAGCACTTCTAGCTACAAACTTCTTACTTTAACGGAAATTACGATACTTCTATTGATCACTTCAATTATCTCTTATTTCAATATTCTGGCTTAAGTCAGATTCTACATTGAACTTGATTCTCTGAACCACGTATAATATATATCTTAGTTTGACTAGATATTATATGACCACCAGGGTCGGAATAATAGTCATCTTCTTAGTCATTACCGACACAATGGTAACGCCAGACATGAACAAAACGGAATCAATTACTAGCGCCTTGATAAACTTGTGACTTTCCGTGATCCAAGTGTGAGTCCTATGCTTCTGGTAGTATAGGCCTCTACTATCTTTCACACCAACTCATACTCGTTTGTTGGGTCAAAAACATGGTTTATACTTTGCTTTTCTAAGCATTTATTGTTTTTATTATTTGGGCCAAAAATAGTATAGGATTAATTGTAGTTTGGACCGAGCATTGGATTATTTGTATTTTAGGCTTAGCCTTAGGTCCATATATATATATATATATATATATATATATATAGGGTGAGGAGTGCATGTGAGGGTAAGAACCAAGGAGCTTAAGTGTGTGTATTTTAAGGTGTGAGAGAAACTAGAGAGAAGAGTGTGTGTGAACTATGTGTATGGAGCTTCAATCATTTCATTGAATACATCATAGATTCATATTCTTCTTCTCCTTCTCTTCTATTTGATCTGACATCATCCGTTTGATTGAAATTCCGCACCATCAAATGAATCTTATTGATACACAAGCAGATTGGGGACTTACATCAACCCAAGTATTTCCCCTCAATTCTCCAGTTCACTGCATAAGAAAAATCATATAGTAACTTAACACATCAATTAACATAACCAAGGTTTATATTGTTTCTTGAAAGGATTACATACATATTTAAGTTCGCCTTATACTATGCCTCTCATATTAGGCTACACCACATGATACAATCTATACGGGTACTTTGTATCTCGATCTTCAGATATATAGACCCTTACTCCTAATCCGTTGCATCATCAATTGCTTCATTAAGGATCATCTGGAATGCTCTTGCCTTAGGATTTGGCAGTACGTTTGGCTTTGTATCTCCTTCCCTATTCGAGTAGTCTTGCTTGGTTGTGCATTTGTTGGCATATTGACTAATCTTCCCACATTTGAAGCAGGTCACCTCTTTATCGCATCTCCCAATGTGCTTCCTTCTGCACTTGTGACACCACTTTTCTTCATTTCCATCCCCATATCTCTTATTGTTGTGGTCAGACTTTGGGAACCTATTTTTTTTGGGATCTTGAAGACTTCTCAAAGTTCCTCTTCTTGCCAACATCAACCTTATTGGTAGTTCTACCTTTGGTAATTTCTTCAACAAACTTAGCAGCCCAGATGGCCGCCTCAAGAGTAAGTGCGTAGCATACTGGCACAACGTACTCCCATGGTAGTCCCTTTGTATACTTATCGATTTTTGTTAACTCTACAGGGACGATACGCAAAGAAAACTCCATCATGTCTCTGAAGGCATGGGTATACTTATGAATGGACATGTTTCCCTTTTTCAATGTCAATAGCTAGTTCTCCAACTCTAGCATGTTTTCGGCTGAACAGAACTTGCGTTTAAAGTGTACCAAGAGTTTTGACGATGTCAATTATAGTGGCTCATTGGGGCTTATGGTCTTTCCCAAAGTGCTCCACCAACGAACAACCCCACCCTAAGACTGACGCACATCTAAGTAGTTTGTAGCTTGCCCTTGCAACCACATGTTATGAAAGATAGCTCCATCTCAGAGATATAGTCCAAAACTCTGATTGGATCTTCTTTCCCAGTAAAAGTTGATTTTTTGCAAGTCGTAAAGTCTTTATACTTGCATAGGTTCCTTTCGATTCCTTTATCTTGTTTATTTCTTCTAACCACTTGTGGATTGGCTTGACTAACGGTTCTATTATAATTTCCTTCTTCTAACTGTTGTTAAGTTCATACTGTGCAACTAGTATAGTAGCTTCATCCCTATTATTAAGCAACATTTTTCTCATATCCTCCCTTTGTTCGACCATCATATTCCGAATCATTGCTTAGACTCCTGCCATCGTGATCAGCTCGGGTCAGCTATTACCTCTGGTGCATGCTCAATCATTTGTGGCTCAGGCTGTTGATTACCATTTTCAAATACACTTCGAGTTCTCACCATGTCGGTCTATATGCAAAATCAGACGTTCGGTGTGCAGTGAAGATAATTAAGATAGGAAAGCTTTATTTATGATAGACATATAAATCTCCTTATCATTCCGAAAAGTTACATGTCAGTTCTAATATCGGAGTTAAACATTTAGAAATCTGAACACATTAAATTTCCACATCCGGCCCGCAATAGACCATAGATTTGTTCAAGCGATAGCATCATAAAGCATGCATTTAGCACATAAGAGAAATTTAGGCATCTTCCCTAACTAAGCTAGTGCTCGTGTCTATTTAGGCATACTTCCTAAAATATAATAGACACACTCCTCACGATCATCGCTTAGCATTCTAAGTTTAAGTCCTGCAATTCCTAGTTCGTCTAAACTAATGCTCTGATACAAACTGTGACATCCCCAATTTTACGACCAAAAAAGACCGATTTATTTATGCTTATTTAAAAACCAGAGTATCCTTTTTGAAGAATAATATTGCGGAATTTGTTCCTAGAAAACTTTTGGATTAGGTGTCTAAGCCCATAACTATATTTGGTATGTACTTGACTCGGTTGTACCATGGTCCTTTTGGGTTGCCTTCACCAGAGCAACTTGACTGGATGAATAATGGAGAAAGAGGTTATTATGGTTTATTAATATATTATATGAATAATATATTAAAGGAGAAATCATATTATTTAATTAACATTGGTTAAGAATTAATTTATAATTAATTTTCTGGTTAAAAGAGGTTAATTGAATTAAAGGGACTGAAGTTGTAATTATAAGATAATTGCGATATGGGCTGAGAAACCCTAAAGATAAGGTGGACGAAATATTATGGAAAGCCCATAAGGATTTTATCCAAGGGATGAGTTCTGGAAGGATCTAGTGGGTTGCTTAGAGCCTAAGCTACCAGATAAGGTCTTTGGCTGAAACTCGAATTCCTCACTTATATAAAGGACCCTTGCTTCACAAATTCAGCTACCACTTGAACCCTAGAGTTCATAGAGTTGATTTTTAGCCTTTCCCCTTTCTCTCCAAGATCATCCAATTGCTTATGTGTTTGCGATTCATTAGAGGCATCACATTTGAGGTGTTAGGTTCTCAAGAGCTCAAGATCATCACGCTTCAAATGAAAGGTAACATTCTTAATCTTATTTATGTTGATTTCAATTTTATTGTATGCTATTTTAGGGTTTAAGTGCTTTGGATGATTATTGCATGTGCAAATAGATAACCCTAGATCCAAAGCTTTAGGATTTGCATGTACACCATAAGATTGATTTTTTGCTCATAACCCAATAGTGGTTTCAGAGCCTAGGTCATTTTTCTTTTGTATTTGATGCATTGGTTAATTGTTCAAATTTGAAAAATCAAAAAAATCTAGCCTCCGCCTGATGAACTCGTCGAGTCAGCTGATGAACTCGACGAATCAGGGCAACTCGACGAGTCCATTCTGTGACTCGGCGAGTCAGGCAGTCTGGAGGCTGATCTTTCGGGATTTTGACTGAAATTGAATTAAGATAGTTACCAAAAACGCTTTTGGCTGTTAAAATCTAATTTTTTTCAATAAGGTATGGTATATCCTAATGCAATTCAAAGATAATTGTCATAAATAAGATAATTACTTGTTTTATATGATAAAGATTAATTATTTGTATTTTGATTTGAATTATCTAGTCAATAAAATAGATTAGGTCAAATTATGTTATAAATATTAATAATATGATTATTTAATTGTGACAACCCATATGCTTCTATCTTGTAAGTCAAGAAAATTAATCAAAAGTTAGACTTGTTTCTGTTAGTTTTTAGCCTTGTTAAGGGTTATTTTAAGAGTTTTTAAGCATTGTACACTTAGAACTTAATGCTATGTATTGTGAGTAAGGAATCTATGATTTTCAAATTGAACCAAAATCATCCATCAAGGGATGTTTACAGCCCAAACTAGGTTTACGGCCATAAACCCAAGCTTGGCCGTAAACCCCTCTCTACACATATAGATTTCCTTCATTATTTCTTCATTTCTCACATCTTCAAGTCTAGAACTCTCAAAACTCTCTCAAGTATCATCAAGAACACTCTCCTTTCTCTTCAAAATCGTAAGTTATTCTTTCTTATTTACTTGATATCCTTCTTATTCACGTGAAGCTCTTTGATTTCATCCATGAATTCTACACTTTTGATTTAGATCTTCAAATCATCATCTTTTCACCAAGAACACCAAGAGCACACACTTGTTCTTGGGCCGTAAAATCCTTAAAGGCTTCCAAAATGTAAATATCTCTTCTATCATCTTGTTATCCATTAGAAGCACTTGAATCTATACATGAAACAAGCACCAAATTTGCATGATCTTCAAGAGTTCACGGCCGTGAACCCTTCATAAAATCTTCTTATGGCTGTGAACACTTCATCCATGACCGTAAACCCTTCATAGATGCAAGTTAGGAATGTAAACCCTTCATAAGATCAAGCCTTGGGCCGTAAACACTTCATGTGTGGCCGTAAACTCTTCTATGGCTGTAAACACTTATAGTGTGGCCGTGAACACACTTTCATACAATCACATGTGACTGTAACACTTCATTTCAAGTGTTTCCTAGTCCATAAGGTTGTTCTCTTACATGATTAGTTGTTATATACACTAATTATATACATATATGTGCCATTATATGCTTAATAGGACCCGTTTGTCCTTGAGACTTCACTTGGCATACTTAGCATCCTATATCGATCTTTCATTCAAATCACTCACAACAGATGAGTTCATACCCCTAAAACTATGCTTTTAAATACTTTTAAATGATTTTAGGGGGGGGGGGGGGTGGGAATATAAGTATAACATAATGAAATTGTGTTAAGCATTTACATGTTAAAACAACATTCAAAAGGATTTCTTATACTCAAACTTTTTTAAAACTCTTTTAAAGCTTTTATAAATTTCTTTTATATCAAATCATATTCGTCTACTATTTACGTATAAGTATGCTTTAGTGGACTTAGGACTACTGCTAGATACCTTGACTCCCGTTCCTTGTTTGGTTGTGGGCTCAGGGTAGGATCACTAGTCCGAATGTCGATTAAATCATAGTTATACTTATTGAATAGATGGGTGAATATTAAACTCCTCTTAAGGATAATACTTAACTTAGTTGCTTGGTATGTAATTGAGTCTTTTCTATACATTAGTAACAGTCAAACAATCATACTAGTAAACTATAATAGGTATAGTTTAGTGGATTACTACTTACTATTTCTAGAACATTGAAACTTACAAGAGTCAGTTCAAACATACTATAACAAGAACAAAAGGAACATACTATAACAAGAACAGAAGGAACATACTATACACTAGAACAGGAAGGAACATACATACTAATACAAGAACAAGATAACATTAATGTGAGCCACTACATGGCATGGCAATATACTACTCTGTCACGTTTTGTAACCAGAGTCTTTTGGAGGGAGAGCGTGAGTTTATGTATAGATATATACGAGATTGACCATCCTACACCTTGCTGCTAGCTACAGTGGGACTTGCAGGTCTATGGGTGACAAATGTCATACCATTTCGATGTCTTTGGAACGTCGTGTTTTATTCTTGTCAATCAAGCGTGGTTATAACCTCATCAAATTTTACCTTAATTAAACCATTGGTTTTAAGGTAGTTAGTACTTCAGTAGTTACTATATACAATACTACTGTACATATTCAATTTCCCATTACTTTCATATAGTGATATTCTCACGTAAAAGGTAATGTAAACTATTTTCTTGTAATAATAGTCATACTTGGGAAAAACTCTCACTTTTACAAAAGGACAAACATACAGAACAGTTGAGTCTTGGTAGAAGACTACTTTTAGTAGAAGATATAGGATTTTCTAGGAAGTATACAAACATTTACATCAAAACATTTACAAGCATTTTCATCAAACTAATGCAAACATTTGATACTAAAATACATATGAACTCACCAGCTTAAATGCTGATCTACTCTTTCAAGATACCTTGTATTCTCAGGTCACCAGTAGACAGGTACAGATGGCCAGGTTTTAAGGAGACAGAGCTCTTACAAGACTCGTCTTATATTTTGATATATATATATATATATATATATATATATATATATATATATATATATATATATATATTTCGTGTCTTGCAAATACATTAAGAACACACATGTATAAATTATACTATTAATGCAATGGATGATGTTGTTGCTTGTTTTACTGTTGTGCATTGTTATGATACTCTACATGACGTCCTCTGCCCCCTAACATTTCCGCCGTTTTGGTTTGGGGGTGTGACATTAATTATTTTTCAAATTTTCCCTCAAGTTTTGGGATTAAATTTTTTGATTAAAAGTTTTAATTTTGAAATACTTAAATCCTAAACCCTAGAGTTTTACAAGTTTAAAATTCAACCCTTATACTATTATAAAATTATAAGATTAATAATTATATATATGTATAATATTAAGCTAGTCTTACCATTAGTAGACCTCATTCATGAAGCCAATCGATAAAGGGGGTATAAGGTTGCTGCCTATAAAATGACAGTTTAATGGGTGTCCACTCTCACCCACCACTTCCTTGATTAGTGGAGGGTCATTAGCCGAATGGGTAGGATAGGGCAACTAATTTCTCATTAAAAGTATAATGTTTAATAAAGTAACTAAATGTTTTTATAAAATTCCCAATCTTAGTTACTTTAGGAAAATTGTGAAATGATGTTATTCCATGAAATTACACTTTGCACCCTGCCAAGTCGTTAGTGGAGCGTACGTGGATAACCGACACACTAATTTGGGACTAGCAATGGTGAAAAAGGGTAACTCGATGTTTATCATAGATCAATGGAACGTGTGTGGTTAACTGACACATTGATTAGGTGGTAAATGACATCGAGAGTACCAAGTATAATTTCATAGTTATTCACACCTTGTTTGTGATCCTCAGTGTCCCAATCACAAACTTGAAGAGCATATTGAGATTTAAAAACGCCATTGAAAAGTTCAATGAATCAAAAAAGATTTAGGAATTTCAATACATTTAAAAGTTAATTGTCTTTTCGTTTTTCATGGTGGAAATTGGGAAATCGTCATTTACCTACCTTCAAATTATTTGCAATTAGATTACGACATCTCTCTTCTGAATTGTAAATAATTGTGTTGGGTTCTAGTCCTAATTTTTCATTTGGGTGTTAAATTGGGGATTCTTATCTAATCTAAACTTTGATCGTTGTCTATTTCGGATGTCTACTCAAAACAACAGCGCTTTTGGATCGACCGCTTTCAGATCATTCTCAATCATGAACTTGTGTGGGAGGGTGATATTCGATGGGGGTCTTATGTTAATGATTGGATCTGCAACATTCGCATGGTCACCCGCTACGAGGACAAAGATTATGTTCTCGACAAAGAGCTAAAGGAGGTCAATGTGAGCACTACCACTCCCGAGTAAATTCCTACTTGCAAAACTTATAAGCGAGATGCTACGAAGGTTCATTGCATCATGCTCGCAACATTGATTGTGGAACTCCAAAAGTCCTACGAGGACTACTACCTTTATGAGATGCACCAAGATTTGATGGAAAGGTACCATCAAAGTGCTAGGCAGGAATGGTGTAAGATCATCGTTGCGATGATCACTACCAAAATAATGGATGGAGAGTCCATCGCGACCCACTTTTAGAAAGTGCAGAGGTATGTGGACCGCTTGCTGAAGTTAAATATTAACTTCGATGAGGAGTTGGCCATAGATATTATTCTACACTCCTCACCTCCTTGATGCGACCAATTTCGTATGACCTACCACAAAGAGGAGGTCACTCTAAGCAAGCTTCAAGGCATGCTAAGGACTGCTGAGAGTAGTCTGAATGGCAAATCTATTTCATCTACTCCTACTACCACGGCCCCTATCTTGGCTAATGGTCAAGGAAAAGGAAAGAAGAGAAAGGCTCCTTCTAAGACCTACAAGGGATAGTTTCACGATGGTACCTCTTCTAGTGGAACCAAAGTTGGTCTTGCTGCTCCCTCTGCAAACCCGAAGGATGCAGAGTGCTACTACTGCCATGAGAAAGGGCATTGGAATGAAGTTGCCCAGTATCTGCAAGATATCAAGGATGGGAAGATAAAGCCCACCTTTGCAGGTATTTATACTATTCAATCTAATAACTCATCACATGCTATGTCTTGGGTCCTCGATACAGGGGGCGGTTTTCACATTTGTTCTGATTTGCAGGGTCTAATAAGAAATAGGGACGTGGAGAATGGGAAGATAAACTTTATTAAGGGGAATATGAAAGCGTCTCATGTCACCAAGATTGGAGTTTACTCTTTAGTGCTTAGTAGTGGGTTAGGTTTAGATTTGAATAACTGTTGCTATTCGTCAGAAATGACACGAAACATTATTTTTTCATGGTTTGTATAAACCAGGTTTTAGATGTTCGTTTAATAATGAAAATGGTTGTATTAATGCTTTCTGTAATGATACTTTCTATTTTGAAGCATTGCCTTGTACTGGAATATATGAAACTATGATGGTTGTAGACAACTTAGGAAATGATGTGTTGCATATCGATTCTTCCAATGGTTTGGATGAAGAATGCTTTTGGCATTGTCGTCTTGGACATGTCAACAAGAAGCGCATAGCCCAACTCCAAAAGGATGGAGTGTTGGAGTCATTCGACCTTAGGGACGATGACACGTGTGAGTCTTGACTGTTAGAAAGATGACCAAGTCACCCTTCACTGGTACTTGTGAAAGGGGTGAGGGTTTATTGGATCTCATACATACCGATGTATGTGGGCCCTTTAGATCCACCACAGGGGATGCAAACTGCTTCTATTTGACTTTTACCTATGATTATAGCAGATATGGGTATATCTACTTAATAAAGCACAAGTCAGAAACCTTTGAAAGTTCAAAGAGTTTAAAGAAGTGGAGAATCAGTTGTGCAGGAAAATTAAGATGCTCTGATCTGATCGAGGAGGAGAGTACCTTAGTATTGAATTCAACGACTACCGCAAGGAATGAAAAATTGTTTCACAATTGACGCCACCTAGGACACTACAGTTGAATGGTGTGTCTGAGTGGTGCAATCGAACCTTGTTGGACATGGTTTGTTCCATGATGATTCAGGCTTCGTTACCTATCTCATTTTGGGGGTATTCCTTAGAGACTACCGCCCATATCCTTAATCTAGTCCCAACTAAGAAGGTTGCCTAAACACCTCACGAGATGTGGATAGGGAAGGTTCCCTCGTTAGAACATATCAAGGTTTGGGGTTCTGAGGATTTCATAAGACGATAGACTCAGGACAAGCTCGAACCTCATAGTGAGCGGTGTATTTTCATTGGCTATCCGCATAAGTCCTTTGGATATATCTTCTACAAACCGAGTGACAATGTTGTCTTCGTTGCGGGGATATGGGTTTTCCGAGAGCGAGAACTCATATCCCAAGAGTACAGTGGGAGGCAAATTGATCTTTAAGAGCTTCAAGAATCAAGCGATGAAGGAACCTTTGACACTGGCGCTCAACCCGAGAAGGAAACTTCTGTTGAACCGATTGACGAGTCCTTACCTCTTAGACGTTCCAGTAGAGTTAGTGTTCCACCTGTGCTTTATGGTTTCCATATAACAAGTGAAGGTGATACATTTATTAGTGATAGTACACTAATAAATTTGGATGAGCCTAATACCTACGAGGAATCCATGGCAGGCCCAAAGTCTCCAAAATGGAAAGAGGCTATGGGCAGCGGAATTCATTGCATGTGTGACAATCAAGTTTGGAACTTGGTTGATAATGTGCCAGGTCATAAGACAGTCAGATGTAAGTAGATCTTCAATAAGAAGACCAACATGGATGGGAAAGTACACACGTATAAGGCGTGATTGGTTGCGAAGGGCTTTACTCAAACTCATGGAGTTGACTATGGTTAGACCTTCTCACCAGTTGCGAAGATTCAGTATATAAGGGTTATGCTAGCCATAGCTGCATTTTATTACTATGAAATATGGCAAATGGATGTCAAAACCGCTTTCCTTAATGGGAAGTTGGCTGAAGATGTTCATATGAGTCGGCCAGAGGGTTTTGTCAATGCAGAGCACCCTAATAAACTGTGTAAGCTTGAGAAATCCATTTATGGATTGAAACAAGCATCTCGTAGATGGAATCTTTGTTTCGATGAGAAAGTTACAGAGTTTGACTTTTTGAGAAGCGAGGATTAGTCCTATGTATATGTCAAAGCCAGTGGGAGTATAGTTAGCTTTCTCGTTTTGTATGTGGACGACATACTGCTCATAGGAAACGACATCCTAACCTTGCAGGAGCTTAAGTCCTGGCTTGGGAAGTGCTTCACTATGAAGGACCTCGGAGAAGTTGCTTATATTCCCAGGATAAGGATTTTGAGAAATAGTAGTAAAAGACTAATAGGACTTAGACAAAGTTCTTACTTGGATAAGTTTTGAAACGTTTCAGCATGGAGAATTCCAAGAAAGGGGAGTTACCAATCAAAAGCAATACCAAGTTTAGTAAGACTCAAACCCCGGGTACCAATGCCGAGATAGAAAAGATGAGTAGAGTACCTTATGCTTCGGTAGTTGAATCAATCATGTATGTTATGAAATGTACTCACCCTTATGTGGCCTTCGCTTTGAGCATGGTGAGTAGATATCAAGGGAAACCTGGTAGAGCGCATTGGACCGCAGTAAAGAATATTCTTAAGTACCTTCGGAGGACTGACGAAATGTATCTTATCCTCAGTGGGAGTGATGAATTGAGAGTGCGAGGGTATAGTGACGCTAGTTTTCAGACTGACTGGGAAAATTTCCGCTCGTTGCCGGGTTGGGTCTTTACGCTAAATAGAGGAGCAGTAACTTGGAAAAGTTCCAAGCAGGAGACCATAGTTGATTTAATGTGCGAATCAGAGTACATAGCAGCGATCAAAGCGTCAAAGGAGGCGATATGACTAAAGAACTTCATCGAAGACCTTGGAGTTATACCGACCATAAAGGAGCCTATGGAGATTTTCTGCGATAACAAAGGTGCGATTGCCTTAACCAAGTAACCGAGGGATAATGGTAGATCCAGACACATCGACAGGAAATATCATTTCATTAGACATCGAGTAGAAGAGGAACTCCTCATAGTAAAGAGGATATCAATAGAAGAGAACCCAACAGATCCCCTTACGAAGGGACTGAGTATGGTTAAGCACTTACAACACGCTAGGAGCATTTGGCTGCATGACTATATTAGTTTTAGTGATTAGATAGCCTTAGAAACTTGTAATAGATAAATTGTAATTGTCATTTTGATGATTAAACAAAGGCATTTTTTTTAGAAGTAATGTTACTGTCTTATGTCAATTATTTACTATTGTTTCACTTTGCATATTTTTACTTCCTAAATAATAAAATTATTTAAACTATCCACAATCGATCATACTTTGGAAGTTGGTATGAAAGAAGACTGTCATAAATTGGCTTGTAGATTGTCTAAGCATTTATACATAGAAAAAATTTCCTGCAACGTTCATGAGTACTTATGAAATATGATTTGAGTATTGGATTAAACCTGCACTCACATGAGTCACTTGATGGAATCTAATCACGAGTGATTGTGAGATGATAATATCATATAGTCTTTGAACCTAGATATATGAGTTGTTGTTTACGAGTTGGTTGTGCATTGATAATGTGTAAACGCATCAGTAACTTGATATTATAAAACGCATTGTTGTGTACGATTTGATGACTAAATAGTACAAACATATAAGTCAAAGTTTATCTGTTCCTTTTATCGTATGAGGCTAGAAGCGATATCTTAGGCCCCTCGATGATTTTGTTTTGACTTATGGGTCGAGCCCAGTCAGGACTAAATTGATGTGTTCAATTAAGTTCTATGTCAGAAAAATTAGAGATCGTGAAACAAACTGATGGACAATATGTATGACTATGTTCCATGTAATTGTCCACACAATATCTTGAGAACGGAGGACTATACGATCCCTTATCTAAAGGACGTGTCTGAGTTCGACGACGGCTTTTGAGAGCTACGAAGGCTAATAAGATTATGAAGTCATGCTTGTATTTTAGTTATTAGACTTATCCAAGTGGCAGACTGTTGGATTAGGTGTCTAAACCCATAACTTTATTTGGTATGCACTTGACACAGTTGTTGCATAGTCCTTTTGGGTGGCCTTCACCACAGCAACTTGACTAGATGAATAATTGAGAAAGAGGTTATTATGGTTTATTAATATATTATATGAATAATATATTAAAAGAGAAATCATATTATTTAACTAACATTGGTCAAGAAGTAATTTAGAATTAATTTTGTGGTCAAAAGAGGTTAATTGAATTAAAGGGACTGAAGTTGTAATTATAAGATAATTGCAATATGGGTTGAGAAACCCTAAAGATAGGTTGGACGAAATCTTATGGAAAGCCCAAAATGATTTCGTCCAAGGGCTAGATTCTAGAAGGATCTAGTGGGCTACTTAGAGCCTAAGCAACCAGATTAGGTCTATAACTGAAACCCTAATTCCTCACCTATATAAATGAGCATTGGCTTCAGAAATTCGGCTACCACTTGAACCCAAGAGATTACAGAGCCGATATTAAGCCTTTCCCCTCTCTCTCTCCAAGATCATCCAATTGCTTTGGTGTTTGTGATTTATTAGAGGCATCGCATTTGAGGTGCCAGGGTCTCAAGAGGTCCAGATCATCAAACTTCAATTAAAAGGTAACATTCTTAATCTTATTTATGATGATTTCTATTTTATTTTATGCTATTTTAGGGTTTAAGATCTTTGTATGATTATTTCATGTACAAATAGAAAACCTACATCCAAAGCTTTAGGGTTTGCATGTGCACCATATGATTGATGTTTTGTTGATAACCCAACAAAAACATGATAATGATATTATCAAATCCTTTCCGAAGTAATGTATTTTATTTATGTGAAAGCATTAGGACGTCATCGTCAATAGTGAAACATAAGCATAACGAATTATTACAAGCCTTAAAATAATTCAACCAGTGGCCTAATACTCCTTGAATCTCTCAACGAAATGTATCTTTCATATAGCCACCTGCGATACAATAAAATGAGTGGGTCAGGTTGGGAAACCTGGTGAGTTGTCACACCCTAAAACCATGAATGGCGGAAACATTCTGAGGCGGAGGACGTCATGTACAGTATCACAAACAATGAATAATAGTAAACAAGCAACAACATCATCCATTGCATTAGTAGTATAATTTCATACATGTGTGTTCTGTCAAAGTTATAGACACCAAAAATATACATATCAAAATAAAAGATGAGTCTTGAACGAACTCCATCTTCTCAAAAGTCTGGCACCTGAACCTGTCTAGTGGTGACCTGAGAATACAATTTATTTTGAAAGAGAGTATCAACTTAAGGCTGGTGACATCATAAGTATATTAGTTTCTTAGTTTATATGAAAGCATTTGTAAGATGTTTGTAAGTTTTAATGTATAAGTTTTGTAAAGTTTGTGTTTGTTTGAACTATCCTAGAAAACCCTATGTTTCCTACTAAGAGTAGCCTTCTATCAAGGCATCTAGTAACCGTATGTGTGTCTTTTGTAAGAGTGTGTATTTTCCCAAATCCGACTATCATTAACCAAAAATATAGTTTTTACATTACCGTGCATCGTGTGAAAGTTCACGAAGTGAATGTAATGGGATAAATATTATAGTACTGTAGTGTTGTATTAAGTAACTACTGCTGTACTAACTACCTTAAAACAATTGTTATTTAAAGTACAATGTGATCGGCCTGTACCCTGCTACCGACTCAATAGTAAAACGACGATGTAAGACACCGTAAGAAATGACATTTGGCACCCGTAGACTTGCAAGTCCCACTGTAGCGAGCAGCAAGGTGTAGGATAGTCAATCCAGTATAGATCTATACGCAAACTCATACACTCCCCAATTAAGGAGATTCTGGATACAAAAATGGTCATGGCAGGTAGTGCCATGACCCGTTTAATACCTCACATAATTTAATGTAATGTATATGTAATGTATGTTCAATGTATGTGCTAGCTGTATTGTGTGTTCTTCCTCTGTCTAGTCCGTATGTTTGTTTCTCATCACTATGTATTGTGTTTGTTTCTCATCATTATGCATTATGTTTGTTTCTCATTACTATTTATTATGTTTGTTTCTCATTACTATGTATTATGTGTGTTTCTCATTACTATGTATTATGTGTGTTTCTCATTACTATGTATTATGTTTGTTTCTCATCACTATGTATAAGTATTAGTAAAACCCTAAACTACGCCTATTGTAGTTTACTAGTAATATAACTTGTACGTATGAATATGGAAGTATACCCTTGCTACCCAAGGGTATTGAATTGACTGGAAGGACCTTTTATGACTATATATGTACACATGATATATAACTAATATTTAAACGACCTTCGGATGGACACCCGATATCTGACCAGAACACATCTCTAGCGCGAAAAGGAAATATGGCGGGCATGCCTTCCTAAGCCTTTTAAACGTTGCTTATATAACTATACATACATGGACATGCAATTGATAAAAGTATAACAGAGTTTTAAGTAAAAGTATTTGATAAGTAAAAGAGTTGTAAAACAGTTTGAAGCGACACAGTTTGATAAACAATTTGAACAATAAGGAAATCTCTGGTTTTGTAGTTATTAATCACATGTGATTGATGTAATAACTATAAATATTTTACTTGTATTCCCCCCCCCCCATAAAAGCATTTAAAAACATTTAAATCATTGATTAAGGGGTATCAACTAACCTGTAGTGAGTGGTACGGATGTTCTGAAGAGGTAGGTTTGCTAGGTGTCAAGTGAAGTCTTGAACACACGCTATGACCTTAGTTAACATATAATCACACATTTGTGTACCCAATTAGATTTAAACTACTAATTGAAATTCTTTAGACTTCCCAGAACATGTTAAACAGTTTATATAATTGTTATAAGCCCTAAGGATTGCATCTAAGTTGTTGTAGGACCCGACTAGTGAGTTTAGGGTTCCAAAGGAGCCCATACATGAGTTTACTCTCCAATAAACCTCACACAAGAAGTTTACGGTTGTAAACCCTTGAGTTTACAGCCGTAAGCTCCTAAGCTTGATGTCATTTGGTGTTTTGAAGTGTTACATGATCCCTAGAAGCAATTCTACTTGGTGGTTTAATCCTTAGAAGGGTTTAGGGCAGTAAGACACTCCTTTTAGGAGTTTACGGCCCCAAGGCCATTTCCTTTTGAGTTTACTGCCGTAAACTCATATGGAAAGGGGTATTTTTTATGTTTTCAAGTCCCATGCTCATCTAGGATAGGTTCTTGACAATTATCTAAGGTTAATGAAGGCCTTAGGCACACTTTTGGCCCTTAAGTTTGGAGTTCACGGTCCAAGAACTTCATGGGGCGTGAACACCTAAATCTTGGTGTTCATTGATGATTTCTAGTCTTAAATACACCTACATACAAGCCTAAGGTAGTTACTTAACAAGGGGAAGGGACTAGTCATCATTTAAACCTTATAAAAGAGTTTACTCCCCAAGTGTGCTTGGGCGGTAAACTCTCGAATCTTGCGGTTTTGATATGAAATCTATGTTATTAAGCACCTTATAAGCCATATAATAGAACTAGAGAGAGTTACTCACGATTTGGGATGAAAACCCGAAGATCCGTGAAAGAGAAAATGCTTTTCTCTAGTTGGAAATGTAAATAATGAATTAATTTGGCTAAGAATCATATATATAGTCCTAGGATTTTTGGCAGAAAATATTTTTTATTCAAGAAATGAACTCTAATATCATAGAGTCCTGAAATAACAGAGTTGCACAAAACCCTAGTGCATCCTCTCTCCTGATGTCTTCTTAAGTGTAAATCCTGAATTACTCGAACTTATACTAAAAAGTATGAAAATTACTGCTACTGATCTGGCTTCTATTGAAATGATATTGTTTGTACAGAAAAGAATTTTGGGTTGTCACATCATCCCCTCCTTAGAAGGAATTTCGTCCCGAAATTAGAATTTAAGCAAATAAGCAGTTACAAATAACTAAGTAAAAAGACAAGGATATTTCAATTTCATTTGATCCTCACGCTCCCAAGTGAATTCCGGTCCTCGTTTGGCGTTCCAGCTAACCTTCACTATCGGGATACGGCTTTGTTTCGTTTGCTTGACCTCTTGGTCCATGATCTATACTGGTTCTTCCACGAAGTTGAGGTTCTCGTTGATCACGATCTCATCGAGTGGGATTACAAGAGTCTCTTCGAACATAGACTTTTTCAAGTTAGATACGTGGAATGTAGAATGTACGTTACAAAGTTCGTCGGGTAGATTAAGTTTGTAAGCTACAGGGCCGATTCTTGCGAGAATCTCGAAAGGCCCTATGTACCTTGGATTTAGCTTTCCATGCTTTCCGAAGCGTATCAAGCCCTTCCAAGGTGAGACCTTCAATAGAACGCGGTCGCTCACCTGGAATTCCAACGGTTTCCTACGTTTATCAGCATAGCTTTTTTGTCGGTCTCTGGAGGCTTTCAATCGTTCACGGATCTGAACGATATTCTCCGTCGTTTCGCGTATAATTTATGGACCTGTCAGAGTGCTTTCGGGAATTCATCCCTTAGCTAACTGGGTATCACCCACCTCAGCCCAGCACAGAGGGGATCTGCACTTGCAGCCATAAATGGCCTCGAATGGAGATGCCTTTATGCTCGTGTGATAACTATTGTTGTAGGAAAATTCTACAAGGGGTAAATGAGTATCCCAAGCTTTCCCAAAGTCAATCACACAAGCTGGCAACATATCTTCTAATGTTTGGATAGTTCTCTCACTTTGCCCGTCGGTCTGTGGATGGTAGGCTGTACTCATGTCCAACCTAGTTCCTAGGGAACTTTGTAATGACTGCCAGAACCTCGAAGTGAATCTACTATCTCTATCCGAGATAATGGATAAGGGAACACCGTGCAGTCTTAAAATCTCCCTAATGTAAGTTCTTGTAAGTTTCTCGATCTTTTCTATTTCTTTGATCGGCAGGAAGTGTGCAGACTTGGTCAGTCTACCGATGATGACCCATATGGAATCAAGCCCACTCGTTGTCTTAGGAAACTAGGTTATGAAATCCATAGTTATCCGCTCCCACTTCCATTCCGGTATCTCAGGCTGTTGAAGAAGACCGGAGGGTTTCTAGTATTTGACCTTGACCTTTGCGCAAGTAAGGCATTTACTCACGAAGGTAGCAATCTCTGCTTTCATGTTAGGCCACCATTATAACTTTTTGAGGTCTAGATACATCTTATCTGATCTCGGGTGCACGAAATAACGAGTGTTGTGCGCCTCGTTCATGACCAAGTCTCTGAAACCACCTAGTTTTGGGGTCCAGATTCGGTCCATGAAATAATAAGCTCCGCCACCCTTAACCTCTAAGTTCTTATCCATCCCTATTACGGATTCACCCGCCACATTTTCAGTCTTCAAAGCGTCAAGACGAGCTGCCATAATTTGTGTGGACAAGTGTGAATGGATAGTCATAGTCAATGATTTGACTCTATGACCAGAATATTCCTTCCGACTCAGGGCGTTAGCTACTACGTTGGCTTTACCCGGATGATAACGAATTTCGCATTCGTAATCACTGAGTAGCTTGACCCACCGTCGTTGTCTCATGTTGAGCTCCTTCTGGTCGAATATGTGTTGTAAGCTCTTGTGGTATGTAAAGATAGTGCTCTTCGTTCCGTACAAGTAATGTCTCTAGATCTTTAGAGCAAACACAACTGCTCCTAGTTCAAGATCGTCGATCGTGTATTTGACCTCATGTGTCTTCAGCTGTCTCCAGGCATAGGCGATGACCTTACCTCGCTGCATCAGAACACATCCGAGTCCTTGATTCGATGCATCGCAATAGACAAAGAAGTCTTCTATTCCTTTGGGAAGGGATAGCATTGGTGCGGTGCACAAGGCTCGTTTGAGCGTTTCGAATGCTCTCTCCTGCTTCTCTTCCCAGTCAAAGGCCACGCCCTTCTGGGTCAGTGTTTTAAGAGGGTTCGCTATGCGGGAGAAGTTCTGCATGAACCTGCGATAATAGCCAACGAGGCCTAGATATTGATGAATTTTGGTAGGCGTCTTTGGTGCTGACCAGTTCTCAACGGCCTTGATTTTGGAAGGGTCCACGTGTATACCTTCTTCGCTAACCACGTGCCCTAAGAATTCGACTCATCGAATCCAAAATTCGCATTTTGAGAACTTCGCGTAGAGCTTCTCCGAACGTAAAGTTGCAAGGACTTGTCGCAGATGTTGACTATGCTCCTCCTTACTTCGAGAGTAGATAAGTATGTCATCGATGAAGACGATGACGAACTGATCCAAGTAAGGGCGACACACCCTGTTCATTAAGTCCATGAATACTGCGGACGCATTAGTCAATCTGAACGACATCACTATGAATTTGTAGTGCCCATAATGAGTTCGGAAGGCTGTCTTTGGAACATCCTCCCCTAGCACACATAGTTGGTGATATCGGGATCTCAAGCCGATTTTTGAAAAGAAGTTCGCCCCTTGGAGTTGGTCAAACAAATCGTCGATCCGTGGCAAAGGATAACGATTTTTGACTGTCAGCTTGTTGAGCTCCCTGTAGTCGATGCACATACGAAACAATCCTTCTTTCTTCTTGACGAACAAGACTGGAGCTCCCCAAGGTGAGAAGCTTGGTCTTATAAAGCCATTGCTGAGCAGTTCGTTAAGTTGACAGGATAATTCTTGCATCTCTGTAGGTGCTAGACGATAGGGCGATTTGGCTACGGGGGTAGCCCCTGGAACTAAGTTGATTCAGAACTCAACTTGACGTTGCGGCGGTAATCCTGGGAGTTCTTCTGGAAAGATGTCGGGAAAGTCGCGTACTACTGGAATGTTCTGAATGTCCTTCGTTTATTGGCTCACATCGACTACATGAGCAAGAAATGTTGTACATTCCTTCCGTAAGAATTTCCGAGCTTGGATGCTCGAGATGATACGAAGGTTCGTGCCGGGTTTGTCGCCATAAACTATTAAGGTCTCGCCAGATGGTAGATTTAGGCGAACAACCTTTTCGTAACACATGATATCGGCACGATGAAGACTCAACCAATCCATGCCGATAATGACGTCAAAAATTTTAATTGAGATAGGCATGAGATCGATAGAAAATGAATGGTTATCTAAAGTTAGGGTACACTGTAACATCCCAGAATTGCAAGAGTAAAGTTGAAGGGCTAAAAGAGTAATTTGGGAAAGATAGACTCGGCGACTCCATGGGTGGACTCGGCGAGTAGAGTCGCGACTTGGTCGCGTGTTAAGTGGCCAACTCGGCAAGTCAGTGTGTTGGACTCGGCGAGTAGGCGCTGAATGGAGAAAACCCTAAATCCGGAAGTTGAGCCCTATATAAGGAACATTATGTTTCCTCCCCAGCCTCCTTATCACCCCCCCCCCCTTGAGTCCCAGAAACCCTAATTTGGTGGAGAAACCCCATTGTTGAGTGAATCGGAGCTTGGAGAGGTGGTTGTTGAAGAGATCATGAAGAAGAAGAAGAGGCTTGGAGCAAGGGGCTTTGCTTGGATTTGAGTTCCATTGCAGTTGGGGCGTTCTTTTGAGGTAATATCTCGTCCTTGGGCTGTTAGTCTTATGGATTCATCATTATGGGGTTTGTGGGGAGCATATCTTTTGGTTTTTTGGAGTTTAGAGGTGAGATCTGAGGTTGCTACCTCAGATCTGGAATGGAGAAAGGTTGGAATGCCTGACAGTCCCTGTGTTCAAGTGTGTAGTGAAGCTATCATGTCCCAAACCCTAGCCCTAAAGTGTTAAAGGCCTAGATCTCTTTGGATTCACGTAAAGTTTGCCACTTTATGTGATGGATGGGTTGAAGGATGCTAGATCTATGTTTTGGATCATTTGCATGGCCTGGAGTGCTTCTTCATGGATTCAGACCGGTGGTACTCGGCGAGTCACATGGGTGGACTCGACGAGTTGCTTGAAGATGAACTGGAACTCGACGAGTTGGAAGAACAACTCGGCGAGTTGGATGAAGATGGCCTGGAACTCGGCGAGTTGTATGAACAAGTCGACGAGTAGGTTGAAGATAGCCTTAGACTCGGCGAGTCTGTTCTTAGACTCGGCGAGTCTTGTCAAAGAGTCCCAATATTTTCTGGTTGAGTCGAGAATCGGAGAGTCAAGGGATGACTCGGTGAGTTGTGGGCGAGTGGACTCAGAGTTGTTGGACTCGACGAGTCTCGGGGTGACTCGGCGAGTTAGGTCGCGGATTGAGGGAAGTTCTGAGTATGGGGACTCGGCGAGTCATCGGGTTGACTCAGTGAGTAGAGTCAGTCAGGGGTTGACTTTGACCTTGTCCCAAGGTTGACCAGTTGTCTTTAAGGGGGATTTTGGTAATTAAGGGTATTTATTGAGTTGTGTGTGTTGGTGTTCAGTGGAGGAGTTTGTGTCGGAGCTTGGAGCAGCGGGATCTTATCCTTTCAGCCGGCAGTTTCGAGGTGAGTTATCCTCACTATATCAACAAGGTCTAAGGCACCAAGACCGGCCCTTAACGGATTGAGATCCAGGTAGTTGTTGTTATGTTGTTGCTGTGATATGTTTGCATCCTGAGAGCTAGGATGGTATATGTTAGAGACCTGATTGAGATCGGTATCCTGAGAGATAGGAAGATGCTATGCTAGTGACCTGTTAGGTCGGTATCCTGGTTAGGATGATGATATGTTATGTGATCTATTTGATCTGCTTGTTGACTGTGAATTGTTATATGATTGTATGTATATGTGCACATGGTTGTTGGACTAGAGTTGGGTTGAGGCGGGTCCTGCTTTGTGCTGTAGGCCAAGATACCCAGGGCGAACCGGTTGTTCCAAAGGCCCAACGAGCGGTCCGGATAGGTTGTAGGCCCCAAGAGGGCGGACCAGACGTGCCGAGGCTCGGAGAGTGGACCAGGCAGACTGAAGGCCCGGTGTGGGCGGACCAGTTATACTGTAGACTCAGAGAGTGGACCAGGTGGACTGAAGGCCCGGTGCGGGCGGACCAATCACAATGCAGACTCGATGTATGTGGAGAGTGGAACAGGTGGATTGAAGGCCCGGTGCAGGCGGACTAATCACACTGTAGACTCGAGGTTTATGGCTAGACTCAGAGGGTGGACTGTAGGCCGGTGCGGCAGACCAGTCACACACTAGACCCGAAGTGCATGGCTGTTCTATGATCAGATATGTTGTGGCATGTTATGCGTGTATGGTATATGTGGTTGGTATTTTGGGGATATCTCACTAAGCTTTCGGGCTTACAGTTGTGGTTTTATGTTTTTTTCAGGTTCTTTAGGAGATCGTGGCAAGGCGAAGGCGTGATCGTACCGCTCCTCATGATTTTGTAGTAATGTGATTCTGGGAATACGTTAAATGTTTGTATTGAAAACCTTTTTGTAAAGATTTAATGAATCGAGCTGTTTTTGAAAAATTTAAAATTTTGGTTGTATTTTTCGGTCGTTACAAGTTGGTATCAGAGCCTTGGTTTGAATGAATTGGAGGAACATTCGTGTGACTCCAGTCCCAAATCGAGGAGAGTTTTAAAAAGAGTATTTAAAATGGTTTTCAAAATGAGTAAGGGAGGACGCGGAGGTACGATCAGCCGGAGCCAGTAAGTAACCCTAAAATACCATGCATATTATTTGTTTTTGAGCTTTGATAGAACAACATGCTAGTGATAGGCTAGGGATCTTCAGGATTTCATGATAATGTTGCTTGATTTGTGATGTCTGTAGCCTAGGGTCCCTTATAGGAGATTTTCAGTGTTCCTCTAGTGGTGAGGGTTGAGCGTTGTTATGCATGTTTCTATAGGGTGTTGTGGTAGTACTTCATACAAATATGGGTATGTGTGGAAGGTAGTATGGGCCCGTACTACTAAAAGCACAGGACCCATACGCGTATCAGGGAAACCATGATCTCTAGGGTTGGGTTGAGAGAGTTGGATCCCAGGTTAGTGGGAAGAGTCTGAGATTTTGTGTGGTGTTTTTCAGTATGGAGATTCTGAGGCATGATGAGAGTGGATCCGGATCAGGATCGGGAGCAGGAGAGAGAGTTCCCGGCGGATCGGTACCGCCTGAGGTTATCGGTCAGATGAGCATGTGTGAGTTGGATGCGAGGATTCGTGAGATCCTGCGTGATGAGATTGCTGAGTTGTTCCGGGCTGAGTTGCCGGAGCTGTTTGGGTCGATCAAGACCGCCATGGTTGAGTATTTTGATGAGCGCTATGCGGCTCTCGCAGAGACGGCTGCCGTGGCGGCTACAGCAGCTGTAGCGGCGGTAGGGGGAGGAGCTGGTCGGGGCTTTCAGTATCGGGACTTCCATAATACGAAGCCTCCCACCTTCGATGGAGTTCAGGACCCGATCGTCGCTATGAGATGGTTATCCGACGTGGAGGGGTGTTTCTTCACGTGTTGATGCCCTGCTGATCAGAGGGTGAGGTGCGCTCTGAACTTGTTGAGGCTCGGGGCGAAGGATTGGTGGAGATTAACCACGGGGTCATATTCGGATGCGTAGAGGGCTGCGGTTTCATGGGATCAGTTTAGAGAAATGTTCAACACTCATTATGTTCCGCAAGTTGAGAGGGAGAGATTGGCTCAGGAGTTCCTTGAGCTGAAGCAGGGTTCGGATTCGGTGACTGAGATCACCAGGATGTTCACTGAGAGGGCGATGTTATGCCTAGAGTTCGCTTCGGAGCAGGCTCAGATGTCTCGATATCTGAGCATGCTCAAGAGGGACATCAGACAGTTTGTGTCTGCCCAGAGGTGCGAGACCTTGTTGGAGTTGCAGGAGGCCGCTAGGCGGCGTGAGTTAGAAATTGAGTTGCAGTCGCGTGAGCTCAGGCAGGCTCCGATACAGTCGCGGCCGGCGCCGAAACGGTCCAAGGCCGTTGATGTTAGAGTGGGGGATCTGAGCAGCCACACTTGTGGGAAGTGTAGGAGGGGTCACACCGGAGTTTGTAGGTCCGGTGGTGTATGCCGCAAGTGTGGAAAGGAGGGGCACTATGCGAGGGATTGTCGGCAGTCAGCGCCGGTTCGGGATTTGAGGATTTGTTATCATTGTCATCAGGTTGGACATTTGAGGGTCAACTGTCCACAGTTTGCTGCGGGACTGGTGCAGGCTCCAGCACCAGCCACTTTGAGGATTGCAGGTGGAGGTCAGGGTGGAGCAGAGCCCCCAAGGGCTCAGGGTCGTGCTTATCAGCTTGCGGCAGAGGAGTTCAAAGCAGTGCCAGATGCAGCTGCGGGTATGCTTCTTTGTTGATATCTTGTTATCTTGTGATTATTGTGGTGTATTGTTTATGTGCTGGTATCTTTATGTGGTTTTCAATGCAGTATTCGTCAATTTGAGGGCTGTGGTTTGGTTAAGGGTTTTGTTTTGGGAATTTCGTTGGTTATTATCCATGAGAGTAATTAGTGGGAACCTGGCATTGGGTTGAAGGCCGGGTAGCATCTGCTCTATGAGGAGTGGTTAGATGCTGATTGAGTTTCTTTCGAGCAGGTTAATCAGTGTTGATGTGAGATCTCGTTAAGGATGTTTATGCTTGTAGGAAGCAATCCACGTGTAAGTGTTTTCTTTGTGCAGAGTTGTTCTGAGAGGTCGGTGATGGCGACCGATGGTTGTTAATCAGTGCTACAAGTGGGGGAGAATTGGAGAAATCTCCGGGAGATCGATGAGTATTTGAGGGTGCTTAGCTGTTGGGATTCAGCAGTGTTCTGTCAGCCCAGAGTATTGGCTGATAGGAGCAAGTGTCGGGCATGCGGGGCGGGATATAGACCTAGGGCATTTGATTGTGGAGGGCCTGGGAGCAGGCCGGGATCGAGCATTTGTGATTGAGACAGAGTTCAGAACCCTTAAAGGGCTAGAACAGTACGCATAGGAGGATTTCCGGGAGTGATAGCTCGGAATGATGAGTGCTAGTTGAGCGGTCCGGATAGACTGTAGGCCGGTAGGCGTACCAGTCAGGCCGAAGGCCCGGAGAACGGTCCAGCCAAACTGAAGGCACTGAGAGCGGTCCAGATTGGCTGAAGGTTCTGAGAGTGGTCCAAATTGACTGAAGGCCTAGTGAGGCGGTCCAGTCGTGCTGAAGACTTTGCAAGTATTGCTAGTTCGGTTGAGGAGATGGATTGAGTATGTTGCGATGTGTTAGCATCAGGAGGTCTGGCCCCGGGTATTGATCTTGATTAGTGGAGATGGTGCATGGACTCGAGAGTCCTTGCGAGCAGATTCAGAGCATGTGTGTTGCATGGATATCGGTTGTGCTATAAAGGGGTGGTGCAGCGTTGAGTGAGCACCGTGCCACTTGTCGGAGTGACAATGCGGCCAAGTGGATTCCTTGGTAAGGAAAAGAGAGAGGTGCGTAACTCCAAGAGGGAGTGCAAGTTCACGGAAGTGAAAGCGGCAGAGCAGAGTTATGATTAGAGTGATCCGTGTACAGTTATTGAGCAGTGTGTTCGCGACAGTAGATTAGAAGCTCATCCGGTTTGGGATGTTGCTGAGGTTGCGGAGGGAATCCCGCAGGTGTAGAGCCAAGAGGCTCGGAAGGGATGCAGGGAGAGAGTCTTGGGCTCTCAGTGTGATTCTGATCAGGGTATTGGGTATGTATTAGTGGTTCATCCTGGGGGATGTTTAGGGATATCATCATTGTATCGGGTTTTCCCAACCTGAGGGTGCTAGAGCTAGTTCAGCATGTGTATGTGATTGCAAGAGGAGAACTCGTGGGATTTGCTCTGAGATTGAAGAATGGGTCTTTCTGTTAGCAGGGAATGGTTAGAGTGGGATTCAGATCGGGGATCCGATGGTTCATGGCTTTCTAACCCTTATGGGTTGAGTGATTGTTGAGATTTGGAGCAGTGATGCACCGTGGGTAATTCTCGGTTGTTTAGTGTAATTATCAGAGGGTGCAGCCGGTGCCCGGCTCGAGACGGTGGTCAGGACACCGTAAGAAAGGAGAAAACGAGTTTCTGGTTTTATGGTTGTGTTTTGAGAAACCTGGTTGGATTAATGCCAGGTGGTGCATGGCAGGAGTATTTCTAAGAGTTGTGTTGCCGTAGGCTTCGAGGGCAAAGCCTAATTTAAGTGGGGGAGAATTGTAACATCCCGGAATAGCAAGAGTAAAGTTGAAGGGCTAAAAGAGTAATTTGGGAAAGATAGACTCGGCGAGTCCATGGGTGGACTCGGCGAGTAGAGTCGCGACTTGGTCGCGTGTTAAGTGGCCGACTCGGCGAGTTAGTGTATTGGACTCGGTGAGTAGGCGCTGAATGGAGAAAACCCTAAATCCGGAAGTTGATCCCTATATAAGGAACATTATGTTTCCTCCCTAGCCTCCTTATCACCCCCCTTGAGTCCCAGAAACCCTAATTTCGTGGAGAAACCCCATTGTTGAGTGAATTGGAGCTTGGAGAGGTGGTTGTTGAAGAGATCTTGGAGAAGAAGAGGCTTGGAGCAAGGGGCTTTGCTTGGATTCGAGTTCCATTGTAGTTGGGGCGTTCTTTTGAGGTAATATCTCATCCTTGGGCTGTTAGTCTTACGGATTCATCATTATGGGGTTTGTGGGGAGCTTATCTTTTTGTGTTTTGGAGTTTAGAGCTGAGATCTGAGGTTGCTACCTCAGATCTGGAATAGAGAAAGGTTGGAATGCCTGACAGTCCCTGTGTTCAAGTGTGTAGTGAAGCTATCATGTCCTAAACCCTAGCCCTAAAGTGTTAAAGGCCTAGATCTCTTTGGATTCACGTAAAGTTTGCCACTCTACGTGATGGATGGGTTGAAGGAGGCTAGATCTATATTTTGGATCATTTGCATGGCCTGGAGTGCTTCTGTAAGGATTCAGACCGGTGGTACTCGGCGAGTCACATGGGTGGACTCGATGAGTTGCTTGAAGATGAACTGGAACTCGACGAGTTGGAAGAACAACTCGGCGAGTTGGATGAAGATGGCTTGGAACTCGGCGAGTTGTATGAACAACTCGGTGAGTAGGTTGAAGATAGCCTTAGACTCAGGCGAGTCTTCTCAAAGAGTCCCAATATTTTCAGGTTGAGTCGAGAATCGGCGAGTCAAGGGATGACTCGGTGAGTTGTGGGCGAGTGGACTCAGAGTTGTTGGACTCGACGAGTCTCGGGGTAACTCGGCGAGTTAGGTCGCAGATTGAGGGAAGTTCTGAGTATGGGGACTCGGCGAGTCATCGGGTTGACTCGGCGAGCAGAGTCATTCAGGGGTTGACTTTGACCTTGTCCAAAGGTTGACCAATTGTCTTTCAGGGGTATTTTGGTAATTAAGGGTATTTATTGAGTTGAGTGTGTTGGTGTTCAGTGGAGGAGTTCGTGTCGGAGCTTGGAGCAGCGGGATCTTATCCTTTCAGCCGGCAGGTTCGAGGTGAGCTATCCTCACTATATCAACAGGGTCTAAGGCACGAAGGCCGGCCCTTAATGGATTGAGATCCGGGTAGTTGTTGTTGGTATGTTGTTGTTGTGATATGTTTGCATCCTGAGAGCTAGGATGGTATACGTTAGAGACCTGATTGAGATCGGTATCCTGATAGATAGGAAGATGCTATGCTAGTGACCTGTTAGGTCGGTATCCTGGTTAGGATGATGATATGTTATGTGATCTGTTTGATCTGCTTGTTGACTATGAATTGCTATATGATTGTATGTATATGTGCACATGGTTGTTGGACTGGAGTTGGGTTGAGGCGGGTCCTGCTTTGTGCTGTAGGCCAAGATACCCAGGGCAGACCGGTTGTTCCGAAGGCCCAGTGAGCGGTCCGGATAGGCTGTAGGCCCCAAGAGGGCGGACCAGACGTGCCGAGGCTCGGAGAGTGGACCAGGCAGACTAAAGGCCCGGTGTGGGCGGACCAGTCATACTGTAGACTCAGAGAGTGGACCAGGTGGATTGAAGGCCCGGTGCGGGCGGACCAATCCCACTGCAGACTCGATGTATGTGGAGAGTGGACCAGGTGGATTGAAGGCCCGGTGCGGGCGGACTAATCACACTGTAGACTCGAGGTTTATGGCTAGACTCAGAGGGTGGACCAGGTGGACTGTAGGCCGGTGCGGCGGACCCGTCACACAGTAGACCCGAAGTGCATGGTTGTTCTATGATCAGATATGTTGTGGCATGTTATGCATGTATGGTATATGTGATTGGTATTTTGGGGATATCTCACTAAGCTTTCGGGCTTACAGTTGTGGTTTTATGTTTTTTTCAGGTTCTTCAGGAGACCGTGGCAAGGCGAAGGCGTGATCGTACCGCTCCTCATGATTTTGTAGTAATGTGATTCTGGGAATACGTTGAATGTTTGTATTGAAAACCTTTTTGTAAAGATTTAATGAATCGAGCTGTTTTTGAAAAATTTAAAAATTATGTTGTATTTTTCGGTCATTACATACACCCTATGAATATACAGTTAGTGCTCTCTGTCTTCCCATTAGCCATTTCTACAGTGAACGTTTCATTAATGCTCGTTATTTTTGCTTAAGTACATGAGCAAATTTTCGGTTCACGAAACTTCTCTCCGCTCCACTATCAAATAGAATGAATGCATAAGCGTTATCTAGGAGGAACGTACCAATGACCACTGTGGGGTCGGCAACCGCTTCCTTATGGCCTATGGCCAGAACTCTTGCCGCTCCACCGACAATCCCTGCCTTCAGGAAGTTCCTCTTGTAGTGGCCTACTTCCCCACATCCGTAGCAAGCTTGGCCCACACTTGCACCGGGGACTTGGTTGATTGGTCTCGCCGGAGCTTTATAGAAACGGGTAGTGTGCCCCTTCCTGTTGCAGTTCATACAGTGCATTTCCCGGCAGGCGCCGACGTGATGGAAGTTGCATTTGTTGCACTTGGCAAACTTCCAGAGTACTGCTTTACCGGAGCAGCAGCGGCAGGTGCTATCGCAGCATGCACTGCCACGACTTGCTGCTTTTTGGCAGCCTTAGCTTTCTTTTTGTCATCCCAGAACTTCCGCTTGGAGTCAGCGTTTCTTGCAGGTTCTGAGACGGACAGGGTAGTTGTTGTTGCGGACGGGGTACGAACCCCATGGTCTATGATCCGTTGTGCTAATCGCTTGGCACTATCAAATGTAGTGGGGTGTGATGCCAAGACATTTCCCTGGTACAGTGGCACCAGTCCCCATATGTAACGCTCAATCTTCTTTCCCTCTGTATGAACCATGTTGGGACAGAGGGCCACCAGTTCGCAAAATCTAGCGGTATAAGCGGTTACGTTAAAGCCCTTCTTGGTTAGGCTCCATAGTTCTTCCTCCAGCTTTTGGATCTCGCCCCTCGGGCAGTACTCCTCAATCATGAGGTCTTTCAAGGTATCCCAGCCCATAGCATTAGCCACTATCAGAGACAGTGACTTAACATGGCCGTTCCACCATCTTAGGTCTTTGGTTTCAAAGGTGCAAGCAGCGTACTTCACCTTGCTCTCTTTGGAACAAGAGCAGATTTCGAAAACCGATTCGGTTTTCTAGAACCATTGTGAGAGGGCAATGACCCCACCAGTCCCATTGAAGGACAATGGCTTACAGTTGGTGAAGTCCTTATAGGAGCACTCTCTCAAGCGCACAGGAGCTTCAACCTGAACAGACTGAACAGGGGTTCCTCCTCCGACGGAACCAGATGATTGATACTGAGCCATGGCTGTGGCCACAGCTGCATGTTGGGTCGTGTTTTGTATTTTGTGTTGCATCTATTGGGCTCGATAGGTAGTCTAATATGTATCTCCAGTATGGGCCTGTCCATCCGTGAGTTTTATAGGGTTTACTATATATAGGTGCTTGCATGCATCCTAGAACAAGACGATAGAAGAGTACGATCAGAGATTTATTATTCAGCAAAGTTTATCGTTCTTGTTTTGTAACCCTAATATCCTCTACAGCAGAAGTTCTTAGTCGAGCTCTGCTGAGGATTGAGTAATCTAATCATTCGACACATCTTGATTCATACTTGGGTTATTTACTGTTTTTATATTCATCGCTTACCTGTTTCATAGATCTAATCGATCATCAAGTTTGTTTTATAACTTATCAATTGGTATCAGAGCAGGAGGCTGTGTAATTCATACACATATTTTCTGTGAAAGAGTTTGTGATTAGGGTTATTCCGCATTAACTAATATTTATTGAGCTGTCATTCCATAATTGACGTAACTCAGCATTTATTTGTTTTGCCCTAATATTATTCATTACAAGTCTGATCTTTTAAACAGGTTAGACGATCAAGCATGGACGAGTCACAATCAAATCCCATCAATATCTCAAACAACATCGGATCAACGACGAAGATTCCTATTCTTTACACCCATGATTATGAAGTCTGGGCACATCACTTTGAAGATTATGTTATTGGATCTGAAGACAATGATTATCTTATTCGGGAAGCAATCGTATCTGGACCATTTGCTCATTCAGCAACGTCAAAAGTCATTAAAACTCAGAAAGAGTATAATGATCTGTTAAAGGATGTAAAAGATATTGCTCAAGACGAAAAGGATAAGTTTCAGTGCAATATTAAAGCATTGAGACTGATTCGATTCGCTCTTCAATCCGACACATTCAGGCTGGTGAGTTCATGCAACACTGCTAAAGAAATATGGGATAGGCTGCGAGAGCTATATTCCACAGACGAAGATCTGGAACATTCCATTCAGACCTTACCTTTGTCTGAGTTTGGCGAATTCAAGCAGAATTCCGACGAAACTGTTACTCAGACATTCGATCGCTTCAATCATCTTCTTAGTAAGATGATCAAACACGATATAGAAAGGAAGTTGATTGAACAAAAAGTTACATTTTTGAATGGTCTTAGATCTGAGTGGAGAGCGGTTGTGTCAACTGTTAAAGCTCATGAGCAATTCAAATCTTATTCATTGGCAAAGATGGTAGGGATTTTGAAATCCCAAGAAAAGATTGTCTTGCAGGAGAAAAATGTAGTCTCATGCTTGGGATCCTTGGCCCTTCTGTCTAAAAGCAAAAGTGTGGTAGAAGATGAAGACCTTAACTTAGAAGACTATGACCTTACCTCTGATGATTATGCAATGATGGTGTCAAATCCAAAGAGGTTTATTAAGAAAAGGTTTCCTACCAATAAGAACCGAAATTGGCAGGGAAGTTATAGTTCTGAAAAAGTGAGGGAGGAACCGAAGGCAGAAGAACCAAAGAAAGAGCCGAAAGTCGAAGGGGATTCTGGTGTGAACTGCTACTACTGTGGAGGAAAGAACCACTATGCCAAAGACTGTGTCTTAAAGAAAATGGTAGAGAAGGATGGAGAAAATGATGAAGAGGCTGTGTTGATGAAAAAGCTTGAATAGACCAAGAGAAAGAAAACTACTGCTAACCCTTCAATGAATGCTTTAATTGTGCAGGGTTCGGCAGCGGATGATGAGTTCGGTGGTGTGCAGGTCTGGTCAACCGACTCAGAGGATGATGAAGTCAGGAAGCCATCTCATGGAAAGGGTTATGTGGTTAGAGGTGAAGAAAGTAGTGGGAAGTGCTTGATGGTGACGGATGTATCTCAAATGAGGGGATACAATACAGACGGTGGAAATGAAGACACGAAGGAGCGAGAGGACTTGTGCTTCATAGCAAAACCTCTTAGCGTGCAGTTTAATGAGCTTGATGAATTGATCAAGAAGGTACAATCCATTTTTTTTCTTTCAAAGTCCCACAAAATTCGTATGAAAAAGAATTAAAAAGTGTAAATTCTAGAATCTCATATCTAGACAGCAGTTTAACTCAAACACAGGTCACCAATTCTAACCTAACTGACCAAATAAGCAGGGTATCATCAAAAAGTGAGGAAAGGAGGATGTGGATAGAGCTGAAGGAGTCAGAGCTGATCAAATCCAAAGACGAAAACATTTATTTACAAAGAGACAATTTAAAACTTTTGAAACAAACAAATGTGTTTTGTTTGATTGCTAACCGTCTTTATTCTAACAACACTCAACTTCATCTTAACTGTGAAATAGGATAGAAAATTCATTGTATGATTCTACTCTTCCTTGAGTTTAAGGAGGATGAAATCGATGCTGAAGCATATAATTGCGAAAGTGTAGTTTCATCTGATGATGTGAATCCAACTTATATGTATGGCCTGGACAAAATTGAATATTTTATAAAATCCAAGGACCATAAGGACATGCTGAAAAATCTTTTAGATGAAAACGATAAACTAAAACTAAGGACCGAAACCATACAAAAGTTTGACTCATTGAATGCCAACTTGAGCTCAGAAAATAAAATAGATGTTGAAAACGCGTCTGAGCTTAATGAGGATGATGATATGAGTGAAATTTCTGTAGAGGATGAAGTTGACTGTTCTGAGTTTGTCAAGAGCGAACCCGAAAACCACAAAAATCTTATTTCAGAAAATTTTGTGGAGTTTGCTCGTTTGACCCAAAATAAGTCCCCGATTCTAGAAGAAAAGGCTGTTGTGTACCAAAATGTAAGAACAACACCCAATCAAGTGTATAAGGTCACAGGAGTAACCGAACACCAGACAGCCGAACTCATAGCCATTGTAAACGAAGATAATGCAGATGTGTGATGAGTTCTTCTGGTCTGCTCCTATAGACAATGCAGATCAAATTGTTGGTCTGTCAGAACGGACGTCCTGGAAAAACAAAGGTAGATATCTGCCAGAGCCACTAAACAAGCCTGCCAACTTCGACGTGCCAAGTACTAGTGGTACAAAAGAAGTTCCTGAAGAAAAAGGAGATCCTGTAGAAGATATCACTCCTTCAAGCGAAACATCGTCAGTTCAAAGTGAACTGGCTGACAAAAATCAAAAGCAAAAAGCCAACATCCACCGACAGCCGAAGCAAGTAAAGGATCAGAAGCAGCAAAGGAATCTGAGATACAAGAAGAATCTCTCAGAGCGAAAACAGTTTTGGCGATCACAAAACGCCCATTTCTCTTATCATGACAGAAATTCAAAGTCAGAGAAAAGTGCTGTTAGGCAGCAAGAAAGTAATAACAACCGAAAGGACAGGTTCGGTTCTGAGAATAATAACAACCGAAAGGACAGCAATGGTTCTGAAAGGAATAACAACCGAAGGGAAAGGTTCGGTTCAGAGAAGACTAGCTATCGAAAGCATAGGTTCGGTTCCAAAAGCAAAAGCGACCAAAGTTCGAGGTTCGGTTCCACAAATGACCAAAAACAAAAGGGGCACCTAGAACCTCAAGTCAAGAAAACTTCTCAGTCTAACTTCTCTCGTTCTAATTCTTCTAATTCTTCTCAACTCCATTCTAAATCCAATTCTGTTCGATCTCAAAATCCAAAATCTTCAACGGATTTGAAAGGAAAATCGAAGGTTTCCTCAGTCAAGAATGATCAAAAGCATTCCAAGGTCCAAACGCCTAAACCAGAATCCAAACCATCTGTAACAAATCCCAACAAAATTAAAGTTTTTACCATTAAGAAGAAAGATGAAACGACTTTAATTAAAAGAACATATCTTGTTGACATCTCTCTTACTATTCCTGTTCCTGTGAAAGGCTCATGTGGACCCAAGAAACTTTGGGTTCCTAAATCTGCTTGATTTTTGCAGGTTATCAGTGACGAGCAGTTCGACGACGAATGGTATATTGACAGTGGCTGCTCACGTCACATGACAGGGAGGAAGGAAGAGCCGAGGGAATTTCGATCTCTTCCAAATAGCGGAAATGTCTAATTCGGGAACAACTCATACGACACAATAAAAGGTTATGGGATGATTACAAATGGAGACTTCACGATTAGAAAAGTTGCATATGTTGAAGGACTAAAGCATAACCTCATCAGTGTATCTCAACTTGTTGGAGGTACTGGTCTTAAAGTTTCGTTTGATGATGAGGGTTCTGAAATAATAGAGAAGAAAACAAAAAGAGTGATTCTCAAATCCGAGCGCAAAGGCGAAATGTTTCCTCTTAATCTCAAACCTATCAAAGGAAATCCTGCTATCTGTCTGTTATCCAAAGCACACTCTGACGAAAGCTGGTTGTGGCACCGAAGGCTCTCTCATCTCAACTTCAAGGATATCAACAAACTTGTCACAGGAGGTCACGTTCGGGGTCTTCCATTGCTCAAGTTTGATCGAGAACATTTGTGTGCTGCATGTGAAATAGGGAAGCAGAGTCGTCAAAGTCATCCATCGATTATAAACACTAAAGTTGTTGAACCACTAGAGTTAATTCACATTGACTTATGTGGTCCATCATCTATCGAAAGCATTGGCGGTAGCAAGTATATTCTTGTTATTGTTGATGACTTTTCATGTTTTACATGGGTGTTCTTTCTGAAGCACAAATGTGAGGCAACTCTCAAGCTAAAGATGTTCATCAAGCAGGTTGAAGTGCAGCTGAGGAAAGTCGTTCGCAACATCAGAAGCGACAATGAGCTGGAGTTCAAGAATAAAGAATTTGAAGACTTTCTAGCAGAAAAAGGAACCAGTCACAACTTCTCAGCTCCCTACACCCCTCAGCAAAATGGGATTGTCGAAAGACGAAACCGATCTTTGTGTGAGGCGGCCCGAACCATGCTAAGTTTCGCTTCTTTACCTCTATATTTCTGGGCTAATACTATTGTTGCAGCATGTTTTACGCAGAACAGGTCCTATCTCAATAAGCGTTTCACTCTCACTCCTTATGAGATCATCAATAACAAAAATCCAAACGTCAAATTCTTCCACGTATTCGGCTCACAATGCTTTATCTTCAATTCTAAAGAACATCGTAACAAGTTCGCCGTAAAAGCCGATGAAGGGATTTTTCTGGGATATTCTCTCACTTCGAAAGCATACAGGGTTTTGAACAAGCGTTCGAGGAAGATTGAAGAAACGTACTATGTGACTTTCGATGACAGCTATGTCAAGAAGCTGAAGGCCAAGGAAGAAACAATTGGAGAAATCTTCTCTCAAACAGGCCAAGTCACAGCCTCGATTGCAAATTTGTTTGATCAATTTATTGAGTTATTTGATGAACCGGAGAAGGCTACTCTCTCAGAAGCCAATGCAGCAGACAACAAAGTTGATCATCTAAAGCAAATCGTCGATGACACTGCCAAACGACCGGTTGAAGGAGAATCAGTTCCAACTGAACCTTCTCAACACGGTACTTCAGTTGAGGGGGAGAATCCATCTTCTTCAAAACAGCCAAGTTCACAAGTCGAGGGGGAGAACTCTTCTCCAACTGCACCCGAAAGCTCTACTACACCCGAAGGTACTGTAGCTCCCGAAAGCTCTACTGCACCTGAAGGTACTGCAACACCCGAAAGCTCGACACCACCCGAAACTCCTGTTGCTTCGGAAAGTCGAGATTTACCTGAAAGCTCATCAGTCGAGGAAGAGAATGCCGATATGTTTTACGACGATGACAGTCAATCTGAATTAGAAGAGATGGTAAATGATGAATCAGATCCATCGTATGATCCAAATTACCCTCCTCTTGTCAAATGGACTAGAGATCATCCTGTTTCATAGGTTGTGGGTAATGTCTCTGAAAAGGTCCTGACCTGATCTCAACTGAAGGCAAAACAAACTTCTCTATTTTCAAAAGTGGAGTTTTGCATGTTTAATTCTTTCGTCTCAAAAGTTGAACCAAAGACAGTTAACACTGCTCTTGATCACTCTGATTGGGTTCAAGCTATGCAAGACGAACTTAATGAGTTTGAAAGAAATAAAGTTTAGCGCCTCATTCCAACTCCTCAAGATGCCTTGGTTGTTGGTCTCAAATGGGTCTTTAGAAATAAAATGGACAAGGAAGGCAATATGATAAGGAACAAAGCTCGACTAGTGGTGAAAGGATACTACAAGGAGGAAGGAATCGACTATGAGGAAACTTTTGCTCCTGTGGCTAGGCTGGAATCTGTTCGAATATTTCTTGCCTATGCTGCACACAAGAACTTTGAGGTCTACCAAATGGACGTAAAGTGCGAATTTCTAAATGGAGAACTCGAAGAAACGGTGTATGTGGAGCAACCTCCGGGATTTGTCAATGAAAAATATACCAATCACTGCTATATTCTGGACAAAGCAGTTTATGGACTGAAACAAGCGCCTAGGGCCTGGTATGAAATGCTAACCAAGTTCTTAAAGATGTCCAAATTCAAACAAGGTTCGGTTGACCCAACCTTCTTTTTTAAGAAGGAAGGTAACCACCTTATGATTGTTCAAATCTATGTCGATGATATCATCTTTGGCTTAACGAATCCTAGCTTGACAACTGAATTCAGAAAGCTGATGGAGACGAAATTTGAAATGAGCTCAATGGGTCCGATTAACTTTTTCCTTGGTTTAAATATCAGACAGGGACCCGAAGGCATATTTATTAACCAGGAAGCTTACACCAAGACTCTCCTTGCTAAATTCGGCATGATGGGAGACTCAAAGGTTAAAGTTCCAATGGCGTTCGGTACCAAGCTCACTCCGTCCTTGGATAAGCCAGTAGTCGATATTACGCTATATCGCCAAATGATTGGTTCCTTAATGTGCCTTACTGCTAGCAGGCCTGATATAATGTTTTCTGTTTGTTACTGTGCTAGATTTCAGGTGAATCCTCGTGAACCTCACATGCTTGCAGTGAAGAACATACTCCGGTATATCAAGCGAACTACCTCTCTCGGTTTATGGTATCCATCCAACTCAGGTTTCTTCGTTCAAGCCTACTCAGATGCAGACCTTGGAGGTTGTGGACTAGACAGGAAAAGCACCACTAGAGGCTGCCAATTCCTTGACGGGAAGTTGGTTAGCTGGCAATCAAAGAAACAGACTTGTGTATCTTTGTCTACCGCTGAAGCAGAATACATCGCAGCTGCCTCCTATACATCTCAAGTGATTTGGATCCAAAGCCAACTCCGGGACTATGGACTCAATATGAAAAAGATCCCACTATATTGCGACTCTGAAAGTGCAATTAGGATCTGTCATAACCCAGTGCAACATTCCTAGACTAAGCACATCGCACTGAGGTATCACTTCATTAAGGATCATGTGGAAGATGGGAACGTCGAAATTCACTTTGTTCGAACCACTGATCAACTGGCTGACATCTTCACCAAAACTCTTCCTGGAGCATCTTTTAACAAACTTCTACAAGGGCTTGGAATGATGGAATCAGAGTCAGTACCAAAAATTACCTCTCAAGATCAATAGTAAGAAGCAAAATAGACCGAACGTTCGGGTTCGGGTCTCTTGTATACCGAAATAGACCGAACGCTCGGGTTCGGGTCTTGTTCTGGTGTACCGAAATGAACCGAACGCTCGGGTTCGGTTGTATCATCTGATCTTCGCTTATCACTTAAAGGTAGTTTCCTTGGTTGTACATCTTTTGTATTATTTTTTCAAATTCATTTATCTTATTTTGAAAGTTCTTTTCTATTTCAAACTTATTTTTTTGGGCAACCGAAATAGACCGAACGTTCGGGTTCGGTTCCAAAATTTTTCTCACCTGAAATAGACCGAACGCTCGGGTTCGGTTCCAAAGTTTTCTCAACCGAAATAAACCGGATGCTCGGGTTCGGTTCCAACATTTTTTTTACTTATACATTTTTTTATGTCTTATTTTTTTATCTTTATCAAAAATTCCAAAAATTTTTTTTCCTTCGTAAAACCAAAAACTCCAAAAATATTTTTTTTATTTTTTTATTTTGGCATTTATTGTTTTATGTCTACTTGTGGGTAAATCATTTCACTAGCTAAGTGTCCCTAGAAGCATGTTGTTGTATGTGTCCAAAGCCTCACCTGATTCTGAATAATAGCCTTACTGACTTGGTATAAAGAAACCTTGTCTTCCCAATTAGGCTCTCATATTTATTCTAATCATGAGCTACCTAACTCTCTTCTCACATGAGATAAGAGTTTTCTTCTTGGTCCTATTTCTATAGCAGAGGTACTTTGGTTTCTTTACACCATCTACATTACATCTCTCCATCACATTCGCTTCACAAACGTAACCGTTGAGACTCTCAGAAATTACCACTGAGGTTTTTGGTTACACAATTTCTGTGTTCATGATCTTAGCTTTGTGCCACTACGTGCTAAGTGAAACCCAATATTCAATACCCAAGATGCATTGTCGGTGAACAATTAACTTGCTCTAGCTTTCACTAATGAATTGACGGTCTTATCCATGGTGGTACAACATGAAATCTCTATTTTTCTTTTGAGTGATTCCTATGAAATTGTTAAATCCAATAACATTTCTTCCCTTGGGATCCATCTTTAATTTTTTTTTTTTGAGATTTCACATATATATTAGTTTACCTTGCCAATTAAATTATCTCCAACCTACTTGTTCAACAGACTACACCGGTCTCACAAGTACTTCGTTCGATTTCTATCTTATATCAAGATTAGGAATTCTGAATCGAAGCGAAAGCCACCCTCATAAGCCAAATTAAAAGAAGCCTTTCAACACTTCTTAATAAGTGTCTGATCGTTATTCAACGGGAAAACACAGAAACACTTTAAGATCTCTCTTGACTTTGAAGGAGGAGATTCATGCCCGGGATCCTTTGTTTCGTGTCTTTATTGACATCACATATTTTCCCAAAAATGTTGCTTTATTTCTTTTCTTTTACACACTCAGCACGAAAATCTTTTAGATTTTCCAAAATTCAGGTTTCATTAATTCCAAGGCATTTTAATTGGATTGGCTATTTATTAAAGGTTGTAGTTAATATTGATCCACGTGGGGATTTTACTTTAAAAGATGCCGTTTTATTCTAAAGAGATAAGATGACGACATGATGACTCAAGCGGGAGTCCAATCGATTTGATTTCAAACGGCGCAAGAGGGAAAGCATGCGAATAGGAACCGTTTCATCTCCAAACGGCGCCTAATGGGAAGGCGTGTAATTAGGGGCCTGACATTCTCTCCCATGCGTGATCATCGGCTAAGCCAACTGTCACGCATCAGTCACCTCCGAAAAACCCTTCGTTTTTCAATCGAAGATTTGGGAAGATTTTTCTCTCTCCTTTATCCACAGTATAAAAGGCAACATGATCCACCGTTTACCTCTTTACTGCAACTAAAATTCCCAAATAGCAAGAAATCCTTAAACTTTCACTGTTCATCATCTCTCCCACTTTCTTCACAGCAATGGTAGATTCTTCCTCAGTTCACGCAACATCCCACATCTTGCCCATTTGCCCACAGCAGAGTTTGATCATCGATCTCACTCCTTAGGTGTACGATGCGTTCATGTATCCCATTATCGAATTCCTGAAGTTCTCCTCCATCGCTCCTGCTCTTTCCAGGGCTGAAGCTGTTCCAATGGAGTTCCTGTCTCAAATCTTTGCTACCGCACACTACGACAAGGTCGTTGACAGGATTTTCTTTGATGTCTTTGAGCACAAGGCGTCGATTTCAAAGCAGAGGTTTTGCTCGTTGTTAGGGTTTGACGCTGATTCTTTGAGGGTCAATCCGGAATATATTCCCATGGGTCATCTGTTCAACATGTTCTACAACATGGGGTACACTGAGGTGCTTACTACGGTGATGAAATTCAAGAAGTCGTGCCCACCTCCACAGTGGAATGGGATGTTCACTGTTCTATTCAAGGGTTTATCTGAAAGAAGTGTCGGATCTGATGGGGCCAGTCGTTTATTTCTCTCCATCATGTATGGGATCTACAATGGAATCAACATGGACTACGGGTCAGTCCTTTGGCAACAGCTTATTCAGAGTCTCTCCTCTACTTCCAGACATTCAGAGATCTCGTATGCTCGGTTCTGGACCATTGTCACGAAATAGGTGATGGACAAGTACCACGTCCCCATTGTCGCTGGTGCTCCAATGTCTTCAATTGGTACCTTCCATACCATGAAGATCATTGTGTCGGATACTTCCAAGTTTCCTTTCAACGGGTCTATCCCGGAAACAATGTATGGGGATGTTCCTGCTGATAGCCAGATTATCAGGACTTACAAGGAGTTCAAGCGTTCTGATCCGAGGGATCTTACTCCGGAGATGCTAAAATCAATTCATGACGCCGACAAGCCTGCTACAAGAGGCAAGAAGGATGATAAGGGAAAACAGGTGGCCAAGGGGGCAAAAGGCCCATCTCCCAAGAAGAGGAAATCTACCAGGGCTGCTCAGTCTCCACAACAGAAGAGGAGAAAAACTCAACCGAGGCGAAAGCTGGTTATCGCTTCATCCTCAAGCGACTCTAAGGAACAGAGTTCTGATTCTGAAGGCTCTCCACGTGGTAACACTCCACCACGATCTCCAACCCCTGAAGTTCATGTTTCTACTTCTCCTATTCCATCTTCTCAAGTCACAATACCAATTTCTATTCCCCCCATAACTTCCACCACTCAAATACCACCCACTTCCATCCGAGTACCTCCACCAATCTTTAATGAAACAAAAACCACCACCACCACTCAAGTAAGAACTAACGTATCTGATACGGGGGTTCATACTGATGTACCAAAATCCACCCCAGCTCCCGAACCCATGCCCACAACCGAACACACAACCCAACCTGAACCTACCCATACTACCGAACCACCAATTTCACCACCACCATCTTCTCCTGCTCATGCATCAGAGGAAGAAGAACCACTCCTTGGCGGGGAGAATATGACTTTTGACTCGGTCTATTATAGTCTGTTTCAAGTACAGATTAATGACGATGACGACGCTCCTGTCACCAAAAGGCATCTCCAGGAGCTACATGACAAAATCGACTCGCTCATCGCCTCCTCTTCTACTACTCAGTCATCCATATCTGAAGCTGCAATTCAGAAGATTGTTGACGCTTTCTCCAAAGCTCAACAAGTTTCCCTTGATTCAGCCACTACCACCATAGATGCCTCCACCAAAGCCTGTCAGGCTGCGACCGAAAAAGTCGATAAACTATTTACTGATGCCTCTTCCCTGTTGAAGTATTTACAGGAAAGTGCTGAAGCCACCAAGACTACGCTGGAACCCGTCATCAACCAGTTGGCTACATCAGTCGCTTCTGAGCTGAAGTCATTCGCTTCCCTCAGACAATCCATTTCTGAAGACAACTCAGCTTTCAGAACAACAATTGAAGAACGTCTCTCCAAGCTTCAAGAAGACTTGGCTGCCGAGAACACTCTAATGGATGTTCTTGCAAGGAAAACTACTGCTTTGAAGGTCAAGAGCATTCAACTCTCCAACTCTCAACAGGAGATTGAGTCTCTTCGATCTGAACGAGAAGTGGTTAAGTCATGTGTTTTGGATGTCCACTCTGCTATCTCAAAGATCCTTGAAGCACATGATCCAATTCTCAACTATACTGTGAGGCGTGACCTTGCAGAGAAGCTCGCTCCTGCCCTCGCTCTACTCAGAAAAATCGAAGGGCTCCTTGATTTCGTGTCCATTCCGAAACAAGGGGGAGAAAAAGAACAATTGTCTCAACCACCTCCTACTTCAACAGCAACACACATAACTGAACCTCCTCCAGTAGGCCAAGCCTCCGGTTCCGGTGTGAAAGACAAAGGCAAAAAAATTGCTGAGGAGAGTGAAGATGATGATAGAGAGACAATTGCTGACATTTTGAAGCAGCAAAGTCGAAACAATGAGGCTGACATCAGTGCTCGTGTGGCTCGAGAGGCTGAAGAAGCCGAACGTAAACAGAAGGAAGCCCACGACCTTCTTGAGAGCAGGAAAACTCTTTTTCCTTCCTGGACTCTTGAGAGGCTGATTAAAGAAGCCATTGACACACCAAGTATCTTGTGGTTGGAACCTGTGATCTCTTTAGATCGTTCCAATACTGTCGACTCACAGTTTGACATGCCACTGACCCGAAAGGCGTTTATCTTTCATGCCTTTTCCAACGTTGCAGGGTTCCCTCATCCTCATCCACAGGTTGATCGGGACTTAATCGATTTCTATCTGAAGGCTGCTCAACCCTAATACCCGACTTGGAGCGCTCAGAAAATTGTCAACGTTCGGGTCCTGAAGCCGTACAGGGAAGGTAACTTCACCAATGTTCGCTTAAAGGTACTTCGGGGATCTGCCAAGACTGAACATGCCATCTCACTTGCAGATCTTCCCAACCTTAATCCCCATGATTGGATTATCTTGCACAACATCCTCCTCACTAATGAAGCTGAATATGGTCCGATCATCGACCACTTTAAGAGGATGCTCGTGTGCTACATCATGGAAGTTGCATTGATGGATCAGGAGATTGCGAGCGTGTTCAAGAAGAAACCAACCATATCTCCTGTTGGCTCTGCCAGTGATCTTAACTTGATGCAGATGGGGAAGATTGACCCGAAGAGAAACTCAGTCATGTTTACCAGAAACGAAGGATAGAAATGTCTTTTCGCCTTGGCAGACAAACATCTCTATACCACTGCCTGTTTGGAACACGTTTTGGGGATCATCCATCGATGTAAGCAGAACACAGCGGATGATGTGAAGTACTTTGATGATATGATTCAATGGTACATTCGGTTCAGACAGACTATCCTATCACTGATCTCGCGTCTGTTTGATACAACGAAGAAAGTTCCCGCTGCTGGCCCAAGCAAGAAGAAGAAGTAGTCTCGCTCCAATTTGACGCAAAGGGGGAGATTGTTGGGTCATGTTTTGTATTTTGTGTTGCGTCTATTGGGATCGATAGTTAGTCTAATATGTATCTCCGGTATGGGCCTGTCCATCCGTGAGTTTTATAGGGTTTAGTATATATAGGTGCTTGCATGCATCCTAAAACAAGATGATAGAAGAGTGCGATCAGAGATTTATTATTTAGCAAAGTTTATCGTTCTTGTTTTGTAACCCTAATATCCTCTACAGCGGAAGTTCTTAGTCGAGCTCTGCTGAGGATTGAGTAATCTAATCATTCAACACATCTTGATTCATACTTGGGTTATTTACTGTTTTTATATTCATCGCTTACCTGTTTCATAGATCTAATCGATCATCAAGTTTGTTTTATAACTTATCACTGCAGCTACAGTAGCATTTAAGGCTGCAGTGTCGAACTGAGGAGTAAGTGGTTGCGGAGGTGGAGGAGGTGGTGTTTCGTTATTGAGGTTTCTCCGCGGATTTCTGCGAGGCGGCATCTTTGATCTATAGTTTATGAAGATGAAAATATTGATAAGAATTTAATGGATGCATTGATGAGAATGACTCATGGACTAACTCTCCATAGTCCAATGATACAATTGAACGGAAATCTAGAACTAATAGATGATCACATTTGGAAAATAATCCCCATAAGATTAGGTACCTGTCAATATTACTGGAATTGTAGATGTAACAAGTTTGGGAAAACGGCCAACAAAAATAGGCCTTACATCAACCAAAATGGGAAAATTTTGACAAAATTACAACCTAGCTAAGACCTAACAGGCCTACGATTTACTAAGATAGGGAATTAGACCAAAGTTTTACATGACTAGTTTGTATCCAAAAGAGAGAAGTTGAAGATAATATATCGGTGACGAGAACTACTAGAGTGAGTTCTTGACCCCGATAGAAGACGTTCTATGTCCCTCATGCGCCTGTCAGCTCTTGCTTGCTGAGCTCGAAGTTCTCTGACTTCAGCTCGCGTTTCAGTGAGTTCCCTCTAAAGAGTTGCATTGTGGACCAGAGTCCTTTCATGAGCAGACTCTAGTTGACGAATGTGGACATTGTTAACACCAGTGTTGGCATCCATCTCCAAGATTTGATTGATAGATGATTGACCCAGTATCGTGTTCCGAGACATCCTACTAACCATGATGGGTAGGACTCTGTCAGCAGAACCTCCATCAGTGAGGTTGTAGAAACTTCTGTCTCCATTGTAGGGGATGGGTTGACCCTGTTCATGGCTCCAGGTATTCAAGTTTGTTGCCCACAGAGGTGTGGGTCCTTGAAATGCGGGTTGGGGGTTGTTATTCGAAGCTTGACCTACTTGAGGTAGGTTGTTGACTTCAGGCTCGGAGTCAGATCCATCCGAGAAGCCTTCAGCTTGACGATCATCCAAAGGGATTTGATGCTCATCATCAGACTCTGCATCAAGACATCCTGCATTGCCGTTGGGTGGAAGGTACGGGTCTCCGGGAAGGTGGAATCCAACCATTAAATCTACGCGAGAAGGGAGGTATAAGAATCTAACACATAAGTAACTCATAGTAATGTAAAATACCCCTATAGTATTTTACGTTTATGTTCTGTTAGAACCACACTTACGCACATGCTAGTCAACCCTCGGATAATATAGTTGATCAGGCTATATCTTCCCAGTTTTGACCATATGTCTCTAGGTCTAATTGTGTTGTCCAATAATCGTAATACTTTTGTACAGTCTTAGTTACATTGATTTTAGTATGAATGTAGGCACGTATACTTAATTAAATATTTTAAATATTTAAAGTATAAACTCTTGGTTAGAGTATTTTAATCCCAATGTATTATAGTTAGTATATCTTTTATGGGTTGATATACTCAATTCACTATAAACAATGCTCTGATACGAATCTGTCACACCCCAAAACCATGAATGGCGGAAACATTCTGGGGCGGAGGACGTCATGTACAGTATCACAAACAATGAATAATAGTAAGCAAGCAACAACATCATCCATTGCATTAATAGTATAATTTCATAAATGTGTGTTTTGTCAAAGTTATAGACACCAAAGTTATAATTTCATAAATGGAGTCTTGAACGAACTCCATCTTCTCAAAAGTCTGGCACCTGAACCTGTCTAGTGGTGACCTGAGAATGCAAGTTATTTTGAAAGAGAGCATCAACTTAAGGCTGGTGAGATCATAAGTATATTAGTGTCTTAGTTTATATGAAAGCATTTGTAAGATGTTTGTAAGTTGTAATGTATAAGTTTTGTAAAGTTTGTGTTTGTTTGAACTATCCTAGAAAACCCTATGTTTCCTACTAAGAGTAGCCTTCTGCCAAGGCATCTAGTAACCGTGTGTGTGTCTTTTGTAAGAGTGTGTATTTTCCCAAATCCGACTATCATTAACCAAAAATATAGTTTTTACATTACCGTGCATTGTGTGAAAGTTGACGAAGTGAATGTAATGGGATAAATATTATAGTACTGTAGTGTTGTATTAAGTAACTATTGCTGTACTAACTACCTTAAACCAATTGTTATTTAAAGTACAATGTGATCGGCCTATACCCTGCTACCGACTTAATTGTAAAACGACGATGTAACACACCGTAAGAAATGACATTTGGCACCCGTAGACTTGCAAGTCCCACTGTAGCGAGCAGCAAGGTGTAGGATAGTCAATCCGTTATAGATCTATACGCAAACTCATACGCTCCCCAATTAAGGAGATTCTGGATACAAAAACGGTCATGGCAGGTAGTGCCATGACCCGTTTAATAGCTCACATAATTTAATGTAATGTATATGTAATGTATGTGTAATGTATGTGCTAGTTGTATTGTGTGTTCTTCCTCTGTCTAGCCTGTATGTTTGTTTCTCATCACTATGTATTATGTTCCTTTTTCATTACTATGTATTATGTGTGTTTCTTATTACTATGTATTATGTGTGTTTCTCATTACTATGTAGTATGTTTGTTTCTCATCATAATGTATAAGTATTAGTAAAACCCTAAACTACGCCTATTGTAGTTTACTAGTAATATAACTTGTACGTATGAATATGGAAGTATACCCTTGCTACCCAAGGGTACTGAATTGACTGGAAGGACCTTTTATGACTATATATGTACACAAGATATATAACTAATATTTAAACGACCTTCGGATGGACACCCGATATCCCACCAGACCACATCTCAAGCACGAAAAGGAAATAGGGCGGGCAGGCCTTCCTAAGCCTTTTAAACATTGCTTATATAACTATACATACATGGACATGGAATTGATAAAAGTATAACAGAGTTTTAAGTAAAAGTATTTGATAAGTAAAAGAGTTGTAAAACACTTTGAAGCGAAACAGTTTGATAAACAATTTGAACAATAAGAAAATCACTGGTCTTGTAGTTATTAATGACATGTGATTGATGTAATAACTATAAATATTTGACTTTTATTACCCCCCCCCCCATAAAAGCATTTAAAAACATTTAAATCATTGATTAAAGGGTATGAACTTACCTATAGTGAGTGGTACAGATGTTCTGAAGAGGTAGGATTACTAGGTGTCAAGTGAAGTCTTGAACACACGCTATGACCCTAGTTAACATATAATCACACATTTGTATACCCAATTAGCTTTAAACTACTAATTGAAATTTTTTGGACTTCCTAGAACATGTTAAACACTTTATATAAGTGTTATAAGCCCTAAGGATTGCATCTAAGTTGTTGTAGGACCCGGCTAGTGAGTTTAGGGTTCCAAAGACCCCATACATGAGTTTACTCTCCAATAAACCTCACACAAGGAGTTTACGGTCGTAAACCCTTGAGTTTATGTCCGTAAGCTCCTAATCTTGATGTCATTTGGTGTTTTGAAGTGTTACATGAAACCTAGAAGCAATTCTACTTGGTGGTTTAATCCTTGGAAGGGTTTAAGGCATTAAGACACTCCTTTTAGGAGTTTACGGCCCCAAGGCCATTTCCTTTTGAGTTTACTACCGTAAACTCATATGGAAAGGGGTATTTTTATGTTTTTAATTCCCATGCTCATCTAGGATAGGTTCTAGACAATTATCTAAGTCTAATGAAGGCCTTAGGCACACTTTTGGCCCTTGAGTTTATAGTTCACGGTCCAAGAACTTCTTGGGCCGTGAACACCTAAATATTGGTGTTCATGGATGATTTCTAGTCTTAAATACACCTACATACATGCCTAAGGTAGTTACTTAACAAGGGAAGGGACTAGGCATCATTTAACCCTTATAAAAGAGTTTACTCCCCTAGTGTTCTTGGGCGGTAAACTCTCGAATCTTGCGGTTTTGATATGAAATCTATGTTATTAAGCACCTTATAAGCCATATAATAGAACTAGAGAGAATTACTCACGATTTGGGATGAAAACCCGAAGATCCGTGAGAGAGAAAATGGCTTTTCTCTAGTTGGAAATGTAAATAATGAATTAATTTGGCTAAGAATCATATATATAGTCCTGGGATTTTTGGCAGAAAATATTTTTTTATTCAAGAAATGAACTCTAATATCATAGAGTCCTGAAATAACAAAGTTTCACAAAACCCTAGTGCATCCTCTCTCCTGATATCTTCTTAAGTGTAAATCCTGAATTACTCGAACATATACTAAAAAGTATGACAATTACTGCTGCTGATCTGGCTTCTATTGAAATGATATTGTTTGTGCAGAAAAGAATTTCGGGTTGTCACATGAGTACATAGGGATTTCAATACCACATTGTGATAATAATGTATATCTCAAACTTGCAACACCTACTATTCAATAACACTGATATATCATAACTCTAAAACAATTTATCCCATCCCATCAATTCCTACTTACTGATCTTATACAACAATCTTACAAGATCTAGCCTAAAGGATTAATCCGAACAAGGAACTGGCAATGCTACTTCGTAAATTCCCTGGCAACAATCGAGGATCAATAAATACTTGAAATGAGGGGAATGGAATAAGTTTCGCCACGAACCTTCATTCATAAAAACAACACGAAAATTACATCAGGGGTGGTTATCAAGATAATGTGCCTAGCAGTGGTCTGACATTGCGAGGTATTTTTAGCCGACACTCACCTTTCCGGCAATATAACATCAGACATACCAAGTATTGGTCTATTACCGACACACTCTATTTGAAAGACTATGAAGCTCCCACAATTATTTCGTGAAAGGAAACTTTGACACACGAAGCTCATCAAAAGAAAAAGTATGAGAAAATACTAATAAAGTACTTTCGTATGCCGCCGTACTCCAAAACATAATAGTGTCAAAAAGGACTTTACACAGGATAGTACTTCTAGCACATTATAGTACACTGGCATGAGTAGGACCCGTACCCCAGAACATAATAATACCTCGACACAAGCAACACCTGAGATATAGAGCTTTGAAAAAGACTTGGTACACAGAAAGTACTTTTATACGTAGGACATACTCCATCGATCATCAATCTCCTCGAACAGAGTTTCTAATGTCTATTCTGATCACACACGTACCCTTATGAAGATGCTACCAAATATCCAAACTTAATAGTACTAAGCATCTCTTTGAAGTCTTATTTTATTACTAGGGAAACCTACAATGCTTATAATCATTATTCAATACCAACTCTGTTTCGGCAACACTATCCTAATTAGTGTACTATTTTATACAGAGTATCAAGTAGTGACATACATTTATCTTCTCATTTATAACACTTCTATTATTATTAACATGTAAATACATCTCAAAACATATAGAACCCTTTCTGGTTCAACATATACTTAATAATTTTATTAATACTTGTATTAAAATAATGTTCATGAAAGGGACTCTGCACTCACTTGTTACAGTGACAATTCGAAATTCGGGCAGCGCTTCGCTTCTAGCAATTGTCTTTTCCTTTGACGAAACCTACTATCATTATCACTAAGTTTTAGTCTAATATTTATTGCGACTAATTATTACTCTATATTCATCATTAACTCAAAGTCCACTTCAAGATCTATCAAGTAAGGAAAAACCAGGTAGGATCATATCGGAGGTAGGGTCCGTTTGGTATACGAAGTATCCAGCCTACACATCATCCCCGTAATTAGATCAATCAATATAACGACTTGGAATCACTGATAAATCTTGTTTCTAGGTTCATAATAATGATAATGCACTTAAACATAAGTTATACATAACGTATGGTAAGCATAACTTAACTTACATGTGGTTTAGCGAGAAATCGGGCTCTACTTGAGCAAAACTTCTTAGATGAAAGCTCTCCTTCTCGAGGCTTTCCGGTGCTCTGGGGCTCACTACTAACTCTTAGGAAGGGCTAAAGATAAGGTCTTAGGACCTTGGGAAGTTTGGGAGAGAATTGGTTGAAGAGGTGTGAAGAAAAGAGTGAGAAATGAGCTCTATTTATAGCTGTTAGCACCCAAGTACGCTGGGCGTACTCAAAAATTACATTGGGCGAAATGGATTTTTAAGCGTTATGCTAGGTGTAAAGTTCCACGTGTCGAAATCTGGTGCTAAGTCGTGGGGAAGAAGGTGTGGCCTAGATCTTTCCACGTATCACTCGCTGTTTACTCCAAAAATTCAATATCTTCTAAAATTCGTAACTTTCGCATATGAGTTCCATTGTTGACGTTCATTATATCCATGTGTAGGTACCGACGAGATATACAACTTTCATTTTGATTCTGTCAGCTAATTGTGATTTTTTTTTAAAGTTATATTTTAACATGCTTAGAAAGTTAAATTCCGTTAAAAATTCATAAATTTGTCATCCGATGTCCGTTTACGACTGTCTTTATATCGTTGAGCTCTTATTAATAAGATCTTCAATTCTTGTTTAGGTTGTGTTGCCTAATGTTCGATCGATCTAAAATTCTTTTTACGGGCTTTATACTGTTACACTAAATCTTAGAAAAATCACAACTTCCTCAAATGAAGTCAGAGTTGGACGTTCTCTAGATGCATGATATCGGTTTAACATCTACTAAGACTTTTGTTTAGATTTATAAGGCTAAAAAGTAATTCATCAAATATTTACTTTTTACGATACGCGAAGCCATGTCGGTTTTATCGCAAAACTTCGACAGGTCATAACTTCTTCGTTATAAGTTAGATTTCAATGTTCTTTATATGTATGAAATCCTTATGACAAATACTATACTTTGGTTAAGAATATTTACTCTAAATAATATTCTATCAAAAAATCATTTTTAACGCTTATTATCTCTAAATTTACTAGCCAGAATCTGCGGGCGTTACAGAGGGAGATTCGGAAGACAAACGTTGTTCGAGCAGATGATCGAGATTGTTGGGGCTTATGAACGAGAGTTGGATTGAATATTAATGTCACTGAATCTTACTTTTAAGATTATGTGGAAGAAACTTGAACTTAGTTTATTAGAAGATGGAACTACATGGGCTAAGAACTTGATGAGAGTTTGGATGATATTTGGGCTACGGATTTTTTGGACTTATATTGATTTATTTTGGGCTAAATGATGGAGTATATGGGCTCTTATAATCATTCAATAAATACAAGGCCAGAAGACAAAAATGTACCAAAGAGGAAAAGGATACAAGAAAACTATTCTCGATCATTACACCTCACGAGGCCACTTGTGATTTTACATTATAGCTCACACGGTTGTGTGACTCTTGCAGGGCCATTTTCAGATTTTTATGTTTACTAGCTATTGGAGGGTGGTTTTGTGGGAACTTTTAGGGCATTCTTAGATCAAATTTTGGAGCCTTTCTCTGGAATTTTTGAGTTATTGATGGTGGGAAGAACTGGAGGAACATATCATATTTTTAGATAGATTCTTGTTGAATGTTTGGTATTTCTAAACTCTTTCTATTTGTTTTAAACTTAGCCATATTAGGCTAATTTCATCTTGGTTGAATTCGATGTAGTTACTTGAAAGTTTGGTTATGTTGAAGAACTTCAGGAACTTATGTTTGAATATCTATGGAAGTATTTTCTACAAAAACTTCTCTTTATGTTTATATATCTTTAATCATGAGTTTAGATGTATGAATATTTTGTTTGTTGGTTAACTTCTTGGTTAAGTAATAGATCATCAAATTAACAAGTAACAATTGATTTATGTGATTGTTTTCATTTCACTTGAGTCAAGAAAGTATTCCCTCCATTATTTTAATGAAACCGTGTTGATTATCTTTTGGATTTTGTGAGTCTTAAACCTTAATGCTAGTTGATGTTTTCAAATTATTTGCTTCATTGGTTTATGACTTTAACGAAGAAAATATTTTATGAGCTTCTCTAGCCATTTTTTTAAACTAAGAAGAGTCTAGGTAATTACAAGGTTATTCGATTACTATAGCCAAATTAAAAATTCTTAACAAGTATTGCACCTTGAGTTCTAATGGTTTATTAACCAAATGTTAAAGTGATAAAATTCCAATGTCAACCATCTTTTTCTCATTGATTTGAATCAAACTTTTTACTTTTTTTTCCTACAATTTCCAAATCTTAGTGTAACTTTAATTTCTTTAAAACACCAAAAGATTACAACCCCCATTTTAGTTTTATTGTTATTTTACAAGTATTTTACAAAGATGTTTTCATAGAGTTTCAATTTGAACCAATCTCCATGGATATGATCCCTTCACTACTATACACCATTTTAGTGTGTAAGCTTTAAGGTTTTTATTTTGTTGGCTTCGACAACCACCATTTAGTGATTAGTATATTATCATTGTGTAATTTTGCTTAAATCCCTAATTTGTAGGGATTTCCATATATTAGATAGTTTTCCATATATATAAGTAGTGCTAGGGTTCTTTATAAAACCCACCGCTTTGCGCATTCTCTCTTTGTGAGAGTTTTCATTTTTAATCGAAATAAGTTATTAATCAAGCCTTTGTTCTCTTTATTGTTTTATTATTTCTTTTTGTTTGTCTTATAGATCTAACAACTGGTATCAGAGCAGCTTCTATGTCTTTTAACAAAAAATGGTGTCTTCTTTAAAATCATTGTTCACTGCATCATCATTAAACAAGATTCCTACATTCAATGAAAATAATTTTAGAATGTGGAAAAACAATGTGCTAATGGTGTTAGAGGCCATGGATTACAACACAATGGACATCATTGCTAAATGACCTCATGTTCATGTTACTACTAAAACAATATAGGGTAAGCTATCAAGACAAACCATACACCTGCACATCAGTGGTTCAAAGATGACAAGAACTTCGTAAATCTTGATGTTCGTGCTCGTGCTACCTTTGGAAATTCTCTTCCATACAAGATATATCATCTTGTCCAAAAATTTATCTTTGTGAAGGAGGTGCTCCATACCCTGAAAGTTGTGTATGAAGGAACTGTTGAGGTAAAAGATTCTCAGGAGAACAATATCAACAGAAAATACAAACACTTCTTTGCTTATATGAATGAATCATGTGATAGCAAATTATCTAATGAGGATAATTAAGAGAGATATTGAAATTGTCTTTTAATCTTTTCCAACATTGAGGACAATTATCTCAATAAGGCATTTGGTGTTCATGAGCAATACAAATGTAACTACATAATAAACTGGCTTATGATAGAGAAGAGCAACGAGCAAAGTTCCGCCAACCTTTTCGACATTGGAAAGTATTATGAAAAGAATCAAAATATCCATGTGTTAGCACCATCAAGTACACCGATAGAAGTTCTAATCCCAATGATGGAAAAAAGTGGCAACAAAATCCTTGACACGAATTTCTTTACTATTTTAGCAAGTGTAATCCCAAAAGGTCTATTTGGAATCACCAACCTTAAAATAAAAGCACCGAACACCAAGTGGGTACCAATGGCATCAGTTATGAAGCATGAGATCATAACCACAGTCAAGATTAAACAAATGTAGAACTCACTAACACTTTCGCCTTCTATTGTCTTTTGTATCACCCAAGTAATCAATGTACGAAGTAGAAAATTAATAACCAACATAAACCCTGCACTCGATAAAATCACTCAAAGGGTAGCTAAATTTACACTCTCATTTTCGGCTAACACGATAGCTACTGCTAGTAGAATTCATACACTTATATCATTCACCAGGGCTGATGACATGACAATCTGGCCAAGCTCTGTGTTAATCAATTTGAACTCCACCAAAATTCTTGCAAATATTGGAAATGTTGTGACAAAGAGGGCTACTCTAAGGAATAAGATGAAAGTGCCTTATTTGAAGAATTGAGTTCTTTGATGTAATAGGAAGGGAAATAAGATTCTAATAAGGGATGGGAGAATCATGCCAACGGTTGCAATTGAGATGGCTTTCCAGCCAATGTACCAGATCACTACAATGTCCGATTATACTTTGACTAGAAATAGAAAGTAGAGAAGGCTGATGTTTTCCATTATTTCAAAAACCATTAGGCTTTTTAATGGGAATATTGCATTGGCGAAGGTCGAAATCTGTCCCAAAAACTGATGGACCTAATATCACTCCACCATGCTCCATTCTAGGAAAAAAATCACCAAACACATGATCCACCAAAAATATGTTAAGACTATGTAATCCATCCTCAAAAGTAGTACATCGTCAATTATTTTGTTCTCTCGTTGCTTCATTTTTTCATGTGTATTTAGAAGAAAAAAAGCAGTTTCTTTAAGTAGTAATCAAGTCAAGCTTCATCTCTCTAAATAGGTGCACTCGATACAATATAAGTGTTAGGTCTCGGATCTCGGAACTACTTTGAGATCCTGGAGTCTAAGGATCCTCGAACCTCAGGATCTCGAATAAAATCCAGGACCATGACTAATATTTTTAATTATTTATAACATCCATACATTCTTTTGTCTTTCTCACATGTGCAGAAATAACCAGTCAAAGTCACTCTCTCAATGAATAGTCGTCACGACCATGCAAAACACCTGGAGGACAAAGTGAAGCAACATCTATAAGTTGATCTCGGAGGATCCAAAAATTTTCGGAGTTCAAGTTATTAGGTTTTGACTATATAAAACACTTACATTCATTACACTACACACAATTTTTTGGCTGAATACTTGCACTTGTACTCGTACTCATTCTATTTTCTCTGTAATCATTCATTTCAATCAATAAAATCATCAAGGTAGGTGATCATTATCACCACCCAAGGTTTTAAGTTGGAGATCCTAACAAGGATCAACGGCTTTCTTTTTAAACCACTAGTGTAATCTTGTTCTAATTTCACTGATCAATTCATTGACAACACTGCAACCTCTCATACACTTTGATTGATTTTCACTTCGTCGACTTTTGACCAAAACAATTTGGTGCCCACCATGGGGCCGTGGCGTTCAAAATCCCTTAGAAAATCATGTCTACTCAATCGACTCTCTCCTCCTCCTCCTCGATTCCTCCCATTTCCTCTAAAAACCGTCCACCACTACGAAGAAGAACACCTCTCCGGTCACTCCGGGACTCTAGGATCATCCTGTGCTGATTTCCAACAGCTAGATCTTTGCTATGATGAAGAGGCTAGAGCAACAAGTCGCCCAACAGCAGGCGGATAACATGACGATTCTCAAGGAAATGCAGAGAATGTGGATGGAAATTCACAAGCCTAAGGAGGCAGTACCCGCGGTCTTGCAGCCCAAGATCCTGAACCTTGACAACCTAGGATCCTCAACGATCCGTCGCAAGATTCAAGATCCTAACGAAATCTATGGTACTCCCAATATCAAGGATCCCAGTAACTCTATCAGTAATAATAATCTTACAACTAACTCGATGGACCTTGACACAATTTTAAGCCCGATCATGGCCAAGGAGCTACAACAACTAAGACCAATGATCTCAAGCGTACCCAAAGTAGTTCAACTGGTACTAGAAGTATCCCCCCACAAGTCATAGGATCTCCATCTTCATTCTAGCGATAGATGATGACGAAGTTCCAAAATGCTTCCAGACCCCCAACATGAAAACCTACGACGGAACTACAGATCCTAAGGAACACGTGGCACAATATAGGGAGAGGGTGGAGATTATTCCCATCCCCACTCACTTGAAAGAAGCCTACATGTGCAAGGGCTTTGGTTCCACCCACACATGATCCTCTCTAAAGAGGCTCCTTAACATTCCTCCATATTCAATCACATCATTTGATCATTTGATTAATTTGTTTAATAATTAGTTTTCTTGCAGCATAACATTCGAAAAGATCACCAGTGATCTCTATCGAGTGGTTCAGGATCCTAAGAATCCCTTAGGACTTTTTGTGAACAGGTTTGGCAGGGAAGTTTTGAGCATCGCCAACATCGACACGGCAACTATAGTTGAAGCATTTAAAATGGGCTTGAAGAAGGATTCTCCCTTCTACGAAGATCTCATAATGACACCATGCCAGAGAATGGACGAAATTAGGAGCATGGCATTGAGATTCATCAACTACCTCCTAGGCAAAGGATACCTCAAAGAAATCCTTGGGAGAAGAAAGGAAAAATACAAAGAAAAACACTAGGATCCTCAGAAGATCCTTGCAAGACCAGGATCCCCCCCCCCCCCGACTGACGCCAAGGTGATCAATATGATCTACGGAGGATCTGACATTTGTGGTACCTCTTACTCTACGGAAAAAAGGCATGCCTAAGTATCCAAAACGGACAAGGAAAATGGACCACAGAAAAACACAATGATCACTAACCAAAAGGAAATCACCTTCGACGAAGCAGATAGACAGGACGTCCAGGATCCTCACCACGACAAACTAGTGATTACTCTCTACATTTCCAACCACTTCTTCAGAAGGATCCTCGTCGATGGAGGATCCTCGGTTAACATCATACTATTGGATGCATTAAAAAGAATGAACATCCTGAAATCCAAGATAGTTGCAAGATCCTCTGTACTAATCGACTTCAGCGGAGAAACTAAACACACCATCGGCGAGATAAAGCTACCTATCTACATAGAGGGGTAAATTTTGTACAATGTTTTTGTGTGATTGAAACATTATAATCTTATAATTTCATATTAGGTAGACCTTGGATCCACGAAATGAAGTGCGTTCCATCAACGTACCATAAATGCATAAAGATGCCCACCCCATAGGGGACAGTTAAGATCATAGGAGACCAACAAGAATCCAAGGAATGCTACAAGCGTTCGATGAAGTCCTCAACAATACCACGAAAAGCATAACAATTCAGGAAGGGGCACGAGGCGTGTTGGAAGAAAGAGAGCATGACATAAAACAAGTGCCCCTGAACCTTGAGGATCCTAAATCCAAAGTTCTCTTAGGATCCTCAATGCCTGAACAAGTCGAACAGGATCTCATAAAGTTTCACAAGTATAAAAGAAAAACTTTTGCATGGAGACATGAGGACATGACAGGTATTGATAAAAACATAATAACCCAGAAACTTAACATTGACCCATCTTTCAGGCCAATACACCAAAAGAGAAGGAAATTTTCACCCGAAAGAAACCAAGTTATATAAGAAGAAGTACAAAAACTCCTTAAAACTGGCATTATCAAGTGTGAAATTCGCAAGATGGATAGATAATGTGGTCGTGTTACAAAAGAAGAATGGTAAATGGAGAGAGTGTGTGGACTATATAGATCTAAAAAGGTTTGTCCCAAGGATCATTTCCCTTTACCACACATCGACTCCATGATAGACGCAATTGCGGGCCATGAATTTCTGACATTCATGGACACATCAACAGGATTCCAACAGATCCAAATGGAACCCTATGACCAAGACAACACATCGTTTATAACCCCAATAGGTATCTACTATTACACTTCCGTGCCATTTGGTCTTAAAAATGCGGGGGCAACATACCAAAGGTTGGTGAATAAGATGTTCAAGGAGAAAGTCGGTGACACGATGGAGGTCTACATCGATGACATGGTAGTCAAATCCAAAAAAGCTGAGGATCACCTCAAGGATCTCGAGGAAGCCTTCGACATCCTAGACCAATATAACATGAAGCCGAATCCCTCCAAATGCCACTTTAGGATGAGATCGGGTAAGTTCCTGGGATATATGGTTACCAAAAGAGGAATCGAAGAAAGCCCGAAACAAACCAAGGCCATCCTTGATCTAAAATCACCAGCCTTGACAAACGATATTCAAAGATTAACAGGAGAATGACAACCCTAAACAAGTTCATCTCAAGATCAACTGAAAGATCCAAGCCTTTCTACAACATCTTGAAGAAGAACAAAAGATTCCACTGGACCTAGGAACATGAAGATGCTTTCAAAGAGCTTAAAAGTATTTAAGCTCACCACCTCTATTGGTAAAACCACTAGATGGTGAAGCACTCCTTCTTTACCTCTCAATATCCTCAAACACGGTAAGTGTTGTACTAGCTAAGTATCTCGATAAGAAGCAACATTCCATATACTACATAAGTAAAAGTAGCCTGGATCCTGAGACCAGGTACTCTCATCTTGAAAAGCTTATACTTGCATTAGTAACAACTTCTACTAAATAAAGACATTATTTTGAAACGCACCTTATAATTGTAAGAACTAACTATCCAATTAAGAATGTTACGAGAAAAACAGAAATGCCATGAAGAATGGCAAAATGTTCTGTGAAGTTAAACACGTATGAGATAAAGTATGAACCAAGATCCGCCATAAAGTACCAAGCATTAGTAGAATTTGTGGTTGGCTTTAGTGATGAACTAAGAGCTGAAGTTGAAATAGAAGCCAAACAACTTCTAGAAGAGCAAAACGTAGGAAGGTGGATGCTATTCACAGATGGACCATCGAACCAAATAGGAACTGGCTTGGGGATCATACTTAAATTACCTCAGGGGGACATCATACCCCAGGCAATCAGTTGTGAATTCAAAGCAACCAACAACGAAGCAGAATATGAGGTGCTAATCATGGGACTATAGTTAGCCAAGGATCTATAAATCAATGATCTTCAGGTATTCGTCGATTCTGTACTACTAACTAAGCGTTTTAATGGGACCTGTTAGGGTCAGGATCCTCAAACCTCATCAGATATTTAGGATCCTCAACTATCTCAGGATCTCGACTATTACCGTTATTATTATTTACTAACATTTATAACGGTTATATTTCATTCTTAATTAACACATGTGCAGAAATAGTCAAGAGAAGACTTATTCTCAACAAAGAGTCGTCCAACTATGCAAAAGACCCAGAATACCAAGTCAAACAACGTTCATAAAGCTGGTCATAGAGGATCCTGGGAATATCGATCATCTTGTTAGCTAGTTTAGACTATAAATTGATACATATGTATTGCACACGAGACACTATACCTATTCTTAACTTACTCTACAAACATTTTCACTTGTTCTTACCGAAATAATCTCTGTAATCATCATTTTATATTAATAAAATCATCAAGGTAGGTGATCATTATCACATCCCAAGGTTTTTTTCCGGATATCCTTGCAAGGATCAAGGGCTTTCCTTGTAAACAATCATGTCATTCTCTTTACCTTTCTCTATTGCACAATTCGAACATCATAGCCTCTCATTCAATTTGGTTGATTTATATTTGTGTAATTTTTGACCAAAACAGCCGTGGTGTTCAAAATCCTTGAAAGATCATGTCTACATAACCGATCACTTCTTCATCCTCTACTCCCTCCATTCCAACCAAAAACCTACCACCTCCTCCGAGTGGACCCCCTGGTCAAAGGAAAGCGCCTGATATTTCCAAGAGAAACACCCCTCCGGTCACTAACCAAGGAAGTTTGGGATCTTCAGGATTCTAGGAATCGACGGCTCCGATTACTACTGCTAAAGTCTTCACTATGATGAGGAAAATGACACAACATATAACTCAACAGCAAGAAGACAATAGAAAACTACTTAGAGAAGTGGAGAGGATAGAGGCAGAATTTCCAAGATCCCAGGAAACGATGCCTATAGTTGTACAACCAACGATCTGGAACTTTGAAAATGCATGATCCTTAGGAAATCAACAAGGGAACACAACTCCTGCTACTGCTGCATCACCATGGGGGACGAGTATGAACAATCACGCATATATGATCAATGATCTCGATGAGCCTTTCAATACTCCTAGAAACCTTGATTCTAATAACTTTTTAAACAACAATACTATCAATACTAACTCTATGAATGTTGATGCAAGAATAAGTCCGAACATGGCTAGGGAACTTCAGTAGTTGAGACAGAGGATCTTAAGCGTACCCGGGGTAGTTCAACCCATACCATAAGCATCTCCAACAGGTCACAGGATCTCAAGAGTTGCTCCTGCAATAGCTGATACCGAAGTTCCTAAGCGCTTTGAGACTCCTAGTATGAAGCGTTAAGATGGAACTACGGATCCTAAAGAGCAAGTAGCACAATACCGAGAAAGGATGGATATCATTCCCATCCCAATGCACTTGAAGGAAGCATGCCTATGCAAAGACTTTGGTTCAACCCTTACGGGATTAGCTCTTAAATGGTTGCTAAACGTTCCTCCATATTCTATTACTTCATTTGCAAATTTAGTCAATATTTTCAATAACCAGTTTTCTTGTAGCAGAACCTCCGAGAAGATCACTAGTGATCTCTATTGGGTGGTTCAGGATCCTAACGAACGACTTAGTGATTTTGTTAATAGTTTTGGCAGGGAAGCTCTGAGCATCCCTAACACTGACATGTCGACTACTGTGGAGGCCTTCAAGATGGGTCTAAGGAAGGATTCACCCACCCTTCTATGAAGATCTCATGATGACTCCATGCAAGAGATTGGATGAAGTTAGGTGCCGAGCATTGAGGTTCATACAACTTGAAGAGGATAAAGAAATCCAGAAGAGGATCAATCCATCAAGTCAATACGAGAATCCCAGTAGGAAGTCTGAATCCTCGGCTCCAAGATCCTACAAATTGAAGCCCTATTACAAACCAGATCATCATAGGATTAATGCCCTCGAAAATGAAGGAAAGGAAGAGGAACGTCCTAAGATCATAAACTACTATTTTTCTTTGATTGTTTCAGGTTTAATCTATGTTGTACAGGATCTCGAACACAAAGAAAGGTGGGCAAAGAAGGATAATAAGTCCACCAGCTGGAAAGACACGTCCAAATCGTGTGCTTGCCACGAAGATTTCGGTCACATGATGGAGGATTGCAGAGCCCTAAGAAAGGAGATCAACTAACTCCTTAGCAAAGAGCATCTTAAAGAGATCCATGGAAGAAAGAAAGAAAATTCTGAGGAGAACAACTAGGATTGTCATAAGATCCTAGAAAAACCAGGGTCTCCACCCCCAAATGCCAAGATAATTAACGTTCTCTGGTGGATCTAACATTTGTGGTACTTCCTATTCTTAGGCTAAAAGACATGCCAATGTCTTTAAAATAAAAAAGAAGGATAGACCATGGAAGAATACCTCTGTTAGCAATGAAATGGAAATCACATTTGAAAAGACGGACATGGAAGGGATCCAGGATCCTCACCATGAAGGACTCATGATGACATTGTACATTTCCAACCACATTGTCAGAAGGATCCTTGTTGGTGTAGGATCCTCAGTTAACATCATACTCTTGGACGCGTTGAAGAGGATGAACATCCCGGAATCGAATATAATCTAAAGATCCTCGGTCCTTATAGGATTTGGCGGAGAAAAAAACACACCATCGGGGTGATAAATCTACCAATATACATAGAGGGGTAAACTCTATACAAAAATTTTGTGTTATTGACACCTTATCTTCTTATATGTGATATTAGATAGACCGTGGATCCAAGAGATGAAAGTGGTTCCATCAACATATCATCAGTGTGTAAAAATGCCTACAACGTGGGGAATACTGAAGAACATGGCAGATCAACAAGAGTCAAAGGAATGCTATAAAACCTCTATGAAGCCTACAACGACACCGCAACAAGCATAGCAATTAAGGCAAGGGGAACGACATGTTCTGTAACATCCAAAAATTTACGCCAAATTTAAACTTTTAATACTAACAAAAGAGTCAAATAGTAATTGTTTTTACAAAACATTTCCAATTCGTTTATCATCAGAGTGTCCCAAAATAGATCATGAGGATGAGGAGTGGTACGGTCATGCCTTCGCCTTCCCTCGCTCTCCTGAAGTACCTGAAACAATAAACTGAAAACTGTAAGACCGAGGGCTTAGTGAGCTATCCCTAAAATACCAACACTAAACTGAACAAACCCACAGCCATAAGGATCAATCAAACAACATACATACTGGGCCATCAGCCGGACTCGTCCGCCCTACTGGGCCTACAATCTATCTGAATCTATCCCGAGCCTTCGGAATGACTGGTCCGCCGTGTGGGCCTACAGTCTCCCCGGGCCGCTCAGAGGGTGTGTTGGCCTTCAGCGCAAAGCAGGACTGCCTCAACCCAACCAACAAGCAACTAACCATTTACGCATATTATCATATACTGGCCTTGGTGTAAATCATAAACCAGGATGTAAATCATAAAGGTCTGGCCTTGGTGCCGTTGTCCCTATCGATATAGTGAGGATAACTCACCTCGCAAATGTCGATTGAAATGCAAACTCCAACTATCGAATCACTTGACACCGGCACCACCACCTATAACAATGGCACAATATACTCATAAGTTCTTACTCTTATGAGACACCCCATAACCTCTTAGTAATTCCTGATCAACGTTAGAGTCCTCAGTCAAGGTCAACAGTCGATTTTGACCTCAACTCGCCGAGTGCACTCGGCCACTCGCCGAGTCTATGGAGCACATTCCAGCTCGCCGAGTCATCGAAGTGACTCGTCGAGTCCCTTCGAATCCCAATCAATCCTTAAGGGCCACCCGTCGAGTTTCGTCCTTGCAAATCGACGGCTACACATGCATGCCTATCCAAGGGAAAAGCCATCCAACTCGTCGATTTGTTCTTCAACTCGTGGAGTTTTATGGTGATCTTCATCGGACTCGCCGAGTTGTTCATCCAACTCGCCAAGTTCAATGACCATCTTCATGTGACTCGCTGAGTCATCCTTGAGACTTAGCGAGTCCATCCAGTCATCTTTCCATACAGACCTGTTTTGAGCCATGCAGCGGCTCCAAATCACAGATCCAAGCTTCTAGAGCATACTTACCACGTAAAGTAGCAAACTTTACGTGCATGCATGGTTATAAAGGCTCCAAATGTCTATTTTAAGTTCTTAATGCAGCTTCTAGTCCAAGAGTGACTCCAACCACAACCAATACAACAACTTTATGACTCTAGCATCTAAGGAGGGTCCAGATGTGAAGTTACAACTTCAGATCTAGCCCATAGCTCAACATCCCAAATTGAAAATCTATAAAAAGTCCTAGAATCAACCAAAGGGAAGAAAAGGAAGTAAGAATGGTACTTTGATACCTTCAAACAATGCTAGCTGAGGCAAAACCCGCTTCTCACTCCTTTCTTGCTTCAATTTCCTTTGCACTCTTAGCTTCCTTCCTCCAAGATCCTCTTTTCCAACCTTCAAACCCACACCAAGGCACATACACACGAATTAGGGTTTCAAGGGTTCTCAAAGACTGTAAGGAGTCCCAAAGGAGGCTGGGGCTCCTTTAAATATGGGTGCAAACCCCGTGATTTAGGGTTTCAACTGCAAGCTCCTACTCGCCGAGTCCTAATAGTGGACTCGCTGAGTAGGTCACTAACCACACGTTCTCACCCCACTGCTACTCAACGAGTAGGTCGACCAACTCATCAAGTAGAGCTTATCTAGAAATTATTAATTAATTAATACTTGAGGATCGGGGTGTTACAATTCTCCCCCACTTGATCCAGACTTCGTCCTCAAAGTCCACTGAAGAAAACAATGTCGGGTAATGCTCACGCATTTCTGCTTCCGGCTCCCATGTCCACTTGGATCCCCTCCGATGTTCCCATTGCACTGTTACTAAAGGTATTTCCTTATTACATAGAATCTTCTTCTTCTTTTCCAAAATAGCTATAGGCCTCTCCACATAGTTCAGGCGCTCATCAACCTGAATGTCATCCAACGATACCACTGCCTCCTGGTCCATGATGCACTTTCGCAATTGCGAAACATGAAATGTGTTGTGGATCCGGCTAAGTTCCTCCGGAAGCTCTAGCATATAAGCCACCTTGCCAACCCGGGCAATAATCCAGAACGGCCCAATGAATCGGTGACCCAATTTTCCCCTCTTCCTGAAACGGATCACACCCTTCCAGGGTGAGACCTTCAAGAGAACCATGTCACCCACCTGAAATTCCAACTCAGATCGGCGTCGATCGGCATAACTCTTTTGTCGACTCTGAGCGATCTGCAGCCGCTGTCTAATCTGTTGTATCATCTCAGTAGTTTGCAAAATTACCTCTGTCCGACCCGTCACCCTATGCCCAACCTCGCCCCAGCAGACTGGGGTCCTACACTTCCGCCCATACAACAGCTCGAAAGGCGGGGCACCAATACTGGAATGATAGTCGTTGTTGTAGGCGAACTCTGCAAGCGGTAGGTGGGAATCCCAACTTCCACCGAAATCAATGACACACGCCCTCAACATATCTTCGAGGGTCTAAACGGTGTGCTCACTCTGCCTATCCGTCTGCGGATGGAACGTTGTACTGAAATGCAGCCTCATACCTAGTTCCTCATGGTGCTTCTGCCAAAAACGGGAAGTAAATCGGACATCCCGATCGAAACCTATGGAAACTGGAACCCCATGGCGAGAGACAATCTCGCGAACGTATAGGTCGGCCAACTTCTCCGCCGACGAACTCTCCCGTATAGCTAGGAAATGGGCACTCTTGGTCAATCGATCCATGATGACCCATATAGCGTTGAATCCCCTTGTCGTTCGTGGCAATTTCGTGATGAAATTCATCGCGATCCGTTCCTATTTCCACATGGGAATCTCCAGAGGCTGCAGCTTACCATGCGGCCTCTAGTGCTCGGCCTTGACCATCCTGCAGGTTAAGAACCTCTCAACGTACCAAGCAATATGTCGCTTCATACCAAGCCACCAATAACTCAAACTCAAATCTCGGTACATCTTGGTAGCCCCCGAGTGAATAGATAAACAAGACTTATGAGCCTCCTCCATCACTGTCTGCCTAACTCCTCCGGTCATCGGAACCCAAACCCGACCATATTGGGTCAATAGCTCGCGGCTATCCTGAACGAACCGGGTGCTTTCGCTCTTAATCCTTTCCAATTTCTAGTTTTCCGGTTTCATACCCTCGATCTGAGCATCCCTGACCAAACCCACCTACGGGGAATCCACCGCTATCTTCATACATCTGGCTGGGGTAGAAGACCCAGCTGAATTACGGCGTAGAGCATCCGCAACCACATTCGCTTTACCAGGATGGCAAAGGATCTCGCAATCATATTCCATGACTACATCCAGCCACGTGCGCTGCCTCATATTCAAGTTTGGCTGATCCATTATGTGCCTCAAACTCTTGTGTTCTGTGTATATGGTACAACGGACCTCGTACAAATAGTGCCTCCTAACCTTGAGAGCGAAGACCACCGCTCCCAGCTCAAGATCGTGTGTGGGGTATCTCGTCTTATGCGGCTTCAACTGCCGCGATGCATAAGCTATCACTCGCCCCCTCTGCATGAGGACTGCCCCTAGGCCTGTGATGGACGCATCACAATATACCACGAAATCCTCCACTCCTTTGGGGAGTGTCAACACTGGCGCCTTGCATAACCGCTGCTGGAGGGTCTCAAATGCCCTCTGCTGCTCCAGGCCCCACCGGAAATCCACTCCCTTCCTCGTTAGAGGAGTGAGGGGTACGACAACCTTGAAGAAATGATGAATGAATCTCCGATAATACCCTGCTAATCCTAGAAAACTCCTGATGTCTGAGGGAGACCTCGGAGTGTCCCACTGCATAACCGCCTCCACCTTGGCCGGATCGACCAAAATCCTATCCTGGTTAACGATATTTCCAAGGAACTGAACCTCTCGCAACCATAACTCACACTTCGAGAACATGGCATAAAGTTGTTCTCGTCGCAGCACCTCCAACAGCTCCCTGAGGTGCTCCTCATGTTGCTCTCGGGTCTTGGAATACACCAAGATGTCATCTATAAACACAATGACTGAGCGATCGAGCATCGGTCTGTAGACTCGGTTCATCAGATCCATGAATACTGCTGGCGCGTTGGTGAGTCCAAACGGCATCACCACGAACTCGTAATGACCATAACGAGTCTGGAACGCAGTCTTCTCTACGTCTTCCTCCCTCATCCTGACCTGGTGGTATCTTGATCTCAAATCGATCTTGGAAAACCAAGATGCACCCTGCAACTGGTCGAAAAGATCATCAACCCTCGGGAGCAGATAACGGTTCTTCACCGTTAACTTATTCAACTCCCTATAGTCAATGCACATCCTATACGAACCATCCTTCTTCCTAAAGAAGAGGATCGGTGCTCCCCAGGGTGAGTTACTCAGTCGAATGAACTACTTACCCAACAGTTCCTGCAGCTAAGATGATAGCTCCTGCATCTCTGGCGGTGCCAAACGGTACGATGCCTTGGCAATTGGGGCCACACCTGGCACTAGATCAATCCTAAACTCATCCTGCCTCACCGGAGGCACTCCGGGTGACACCTCTGGAAACACATCAGCAAACTCTCTAACTACAGGGACCTCTGAAACGTAGAGCTACTCCCTAACCCGCGTATCTGCCACATACGCCAAAGACACCCTGAAAATATCCAACTCGCATCCTCAGAAGACCGAAGAAGCAGAAACCCCGTGCTCGTTAGCCAGCGAAACTCGCAACGGACACTCAAGATCATCTATCACCACACTGAACCCTCTAGAGAAGGTCTGAGATACGAACAACCAACTCGCCCCCGAGTCAAATAAAACCAAAGCAGGCAAAGAATTTACTAAAAACGTACTTGATCATAGGCACAATCAATAAGCATAGTACAAATATAATAACCGAGATAGAGAATAGGAACATACCAGCAACCACATCCGATGCTGCCTTGGCCTCCTCGGCCGTGAGCTGGAAGGCGCGACCGTGAGCCTTCGGAGGCTCCATCTTGACTGGCATCCCATATTCAATCCTCACAGTAGCTGGCGCGGAACCCTGCGCCAGCTTGGCAGCAAGCTGTGGACAGTTGGTCTTCACATGACCAACCTGATGACAATGGTAACAAATCCTCATATCTATTGGAGGGGCGGACTGTCGGCAGTCCCTGGCATAGTGCCCCTCCTTGCCACATTTGTGGCACCCACCTCCTGCTCGACAAACCTCTGAATGAGCCTTGCCACATTTTCCACAAGTGCGACTCTGATGACCCCCGGACCATGTATCAGCAGTTTTAGACCGCTTAAGCGCCGACTGAGACTGTGCCGGTGCCTGATGTTTCTCCTTCAGCTGTAGCTCTATCTCCAACTCACGCCGCCGCGCAGCTTTCTGTAGGTCCAGGAGGGTATCACATCGCTGAGTAGACACAAATTGTCGAATACCCGTCTTGAGCATACTCAGATAACGATTCATCTGAGACTGCTCAGAAGCAAACTTTGGGCAAAACATAGCCCTCTCCGTGAACATACGGGTAATCTCCATCATAGACTTCCCATCTTGTCTCAAGGTCAAAAACTCCTGACCAAGACGCTCCCGTTCCATGCGCGGAACGTAGCGGGTGCGAAACATATCCCAGAACTGCTCCTAGGTAATAGCAGCCCTCTGATCATCAGTATACAAACCTGTCGTCAGCCTCCACCAGTCCTTCGCCCCAAGCCTCAGCAGGTTCAGGGCACACCTGACCTTCTGGTCAGCAGGGCATGAACACGTGCAGAAACATCCCTCCACGTCAAATAACCACCTCATAGCCCGAATAGCATCCTGTGTACCATCAAATGTCGGGGGCTTTGTATTGTCGAAGTCCCAGTACTGGAAAGCCCTTCCGGCTCCTCCTCCTCCAACCCCTGCAGCAGTTACAGCCGAAGTGGCTGTAGCGGCAGCAGTCTCTACTAGAGCGGCATACCGCTCATCAAAATACTCGACCATTGTGGTCTTAATCGACCAAAACATCTCTGGCAACTGCGCTCGGAACGCAACAGCAATCTCATCGTGCATGATCTCCCGAATCCGGGCATCCAACTCCTCAGTCCCTATCTAAACCATGGGCTCAGGTGCTACCGACACCTCCAATCCTCCGTCTCCTGACCCTGATCCTGATCCGGATCTGGACCCCGAAGCAACACGTCTCGTCACCACCATACTGCAAACACACTCAATGTCTCAGACAGATCATATAATAACGGAAAACCAATTGCTCTCAATCCCTAGGGGTTGTGACTTCCTTGATACGCATATGGGTCCTGTGCTTTCAATAGTATGGGCCCCTACTACCTTCCACACCTACCCATATTTGTCTCAAGTATCACCACAACGCCCTAAACTGTATTTAACATAATATGCGCTCAACCCTCACTAACAGGGGACATCTCTTAACTAGTAACTGATCCTGTAGTTCCACACTACTCACACATCCATGAAACTTCCATCATCCCCTGCAGCGCTAGTGTACACTGGCTGCACATAGCGCTGGACCCGATAGACTTTCGAATATCCAATCCCACACCAAGGTCGAATCAGACATTCTCAGGATATAAGATCTTGACTATCCACAACCGTGGTGCATACACTAATCATCTACAGTTATGATGTCAATCCCATATACAAGAAACCCTAAGCTAATAGGTATCATACAATCAGGCCAATCTATCATGCGATTCCTGAAAGTACCTAGCCTAGTACTAGCATGCCGTTCTAACATATCAAAATATCAAATAACTGTATGGTATTTTAAGGCTTACTTAAAGGCTCCGGCTAATCGTACCCTCTGCATCCTCCATTCTTTATTTTGAAAACCATTTTTAAAACTTATTTTCCGAAAACCTCCTTGGTTTGAGACTGGGTGCACACGAGTGTTCCTCCAATTCACTCAAACCAAGGCTCTCATACCAACTTGTAACACCCAAAAATTTACGGCAAATTTAAACTTTTAATACTAACAAAAGAGTCAAATAGTAATTGTTTTTACAAAACATTTCCAATTCGTTTATCATCAGAGTGTCCCAAAATAGATCATGAGGACGAGGAGCGGTACGGTCATGCCTTCGCCTTCCCTCGCTCTCCTAAAGTACCTGAGACAATAAACTGAAAACTGTAAGCCTGAGGGCTTAGTGAGCTACCCCTAAAATACCAACACCAAATTGACAAAAACAACAGCCATAACGATTAATCAAACAACATACATACTTGGCCATCGACCGAACTGGTCCGCCCTACTGGGCCTACAGTCTATCTGAATCTATCCCGAGCCTTCGGCATGACTGGTCCGCCGCGTGGGCCTACAGTCTCCCCGGGCCGCTCAGAGGGTGTTTTGGCCTTCAGCACAAAGCAGGACCGCCTCAACCCAACCAACAAGCAACTAACCATGTACACATACTATCATATACTGGCATATACACATAGAAAACATATCTATCTCATTGACCATCAATCATAGAGTTTCACTCGTAACTAGGGTATCGACCTAACAGGTCACTAACATACCAATCCTTACGGATCATAAAGCATAACATACTATCTATCCTGATTCCAATCTAACATATCAGAATCATATGTAGCCTACCATAACAATCGATCTAACTGATCTCTATTATAACAACCATCCTAAACAGGATGAATTCAAACAAAGCAATAACATAACACCCATCCTAAACCAGGATGAAATCTAGCATGGCACTAACAAAGCAACCATCCTAAACCAGGATGTAAATCATAAAGGGCCGGCCTTGGTGTCTTAGACCCTATCGATATAGTGAGGATAACTCACCTCGCAGATGTCGATTGAAATGCAAACTCCAACTATTTGATCACTTGACACCGGCACCACTACCTATAACCATGGCACAATATACTCATAAGTTCTTACTCTTATGAGACACCCCATAACCTCTTAGTAATTTTTGATCAAGGTTAGAGTCCTCAGTCAAGGTCAACAGTCCATGTTGACCTCAACTCGCTGAGTGCACTCGGCCACTCGCCGAGTCCATGGAGCACATTCCAAATCGCCGAGTTATCGAAGTGACTTGTCGAGTCCCTTCGAATCCCGATCAACCCTTAAGGGCCACCCGTCGAGTTTCCTCCTTGCAACTCAACGGGTACACACACATCCCTATCCAAGGGAAAAGCCATCCGACTCGCCGAGTTGTTCTTCAACTCGTCGAGTTTTTTGGTGATCTTCATCGGACTCGCCGAGTTGTTCATCCAACTCGCCAAGTTCAATGACCATCTTCATGTGACTCGCCGAGTCCATCCAGTCCTTTTTCTATACAGACTTGTTTTGAGCCATGCAACGGCTACAAATCACATATCCAAGTTTCTAGAGCATACTAACCACGTAAAGTTGCAAACTTTACGCGCATGAATGGTTATAAAGGCTCCAAATGTCTATTTTAAGTTCTTAATGGAGCTTCTAGTCCAAGAGGGACTCCAACCACAACCAATACAACAACTTTATTACTCTAGCATCCAAGGAGGGTCCAGATCTTAAGTTACAACTTTAGATCTATCCCATAGCTCAACGTCCCAACTTGAAAATCCATAAAAAGTCCTAGAATCAACCAAAGGGAAGAAAAGGAAGTAAGAATGGTACTTTGATACATTCAAACGATGCTAGCTGAGACAAAACCCGCTTCCCACTCCTTTCTTGCTTCAATTTCCTTTGCACTCTTAGCTTCCTTCCTCCAAGATCCTCTTTTCCAAGCTTCAAACCCACACCAAAGCACACACACACAAATTAGGATTTCAAGGGTTTTCAAAGACTGTAAGGAGTCCCAAAGGAGGCCGAGGCTCCTTTAAATAGGGGTGCAAACCCCAGGATTTAGGGTTTCAACTGACAGCTCCTACTCGCGGAGTCCCAATAGTGGACTCGCCGAGTAGGTCACTAACCACACGTTCTCACCCCGCTGCTACTCGACGAGTAGGTCGACCAACTCGTAGAGTAGAGCTTATCCAGAAATTCTTAATTAATTAATACATGAGGATCGGGGCGTTACATGTTCTAGAAACGAATGAGCAAAACGTGAAGGAAGTGCCCCTGAGGAGCGACGATCCTGAATCCAAATTCCTCATAGGATCCTCAATACCCGAGAAAATTGATCAAGACCTTTTAAGCTTCCTTCGAACTAGAAGCAAGATGTTCGCATGGAAACATGAAGATATGACAATTATAGACTAGAGTCTTATCACTCACAAACATAATATTGATCCTTTTTTCAGAATTATACATCAAAAGAGAAGGAAGTTTGCACCCGAAAGGAATCAAATCATCCAAGAAGAAGTGGAAAAGCTCCTCAAGACATGGATGATCAAGGAAGTGAAGTTCCCATGATGGCTTACTAATGTAGTTTCCGTACAGAAGAAGAACGGAAAGTGTCGAGTATGTGTAGACTAAACGCATCTTAACAAGGCTTGTCATAAGTATCCTTTTCCTCTACAAAACATTGACTCCATGATAGACGCAACGACTAGCCACAAAGTCTTAACCTTCGTGGATGCTTCAGCAGGATTCCAACAAATCCAGATGGAACCATCCAATCAAGAAGATACAACATTTATAACTCCAACATGTATATATTGTTACAATGCAATGCCTTTTGGTCTTAAAAATGCAGGTGCAACATATCAAAGACTGGTGAATCGGATGTTTAAGGACAAGTTGGGGGACACCATGGAGGTCTACATTGGTGACATGGTGGTGAAGTCAACGAAAGCTAAAGATCATCTCAGGGATCTCAAAGAAGCCTTCGACATTATAGAACAATACAACCTGAAGTTGAATCCGTCTAAATGTCACTTTGGCATTTAGTTGGGAAAATTCCTTGGGTATATAGTAATCAATAGAGGAATAGAAGCAAGCCCGGAGCAGATCAAGGCAATCATCAAGCTGAAATCTCTATCTTCAACAAAAAAAATCCAAAGGCTAACTGAAAGAGTAGCAACACTCAACAGGTTCATTTCAAGATCCTCAGAAAGGTGTAAGCCCATCTATGATATCTTGAAGAAGAACAAGAAGTTTGAATAGACCGAAGAGCATGAAGAAGCTTTTCAGGAACTCAAAAGATACTTAAGTTTTGTGCCACTGCTGGTGAAGCCTATAGATGGAGAACGACTTCTCCTCTACCTCTCGATATCCTCAAGTGCGGTAAGTGTTGTCCTAGCCAAGGGTCTTAATGGAGACCAACATCCTATATATGTAAGTAAAATTCTTCTAGATTCTAAGACCATGTATTCTCATCTCAAAAAATTAATTCTTACATTAGTAAATGCTTCTACTAATTTAAGACATTATTTCGAGACACATACAATACATGTGTAAACTAATTATCCTATTAAGAATGTGATGAAAAAACTAGTGATGTCAGGAAGGATGGAAAAATGGTCAGTGAAGTTAAGCATGTTTGACATAAAATATGAATCAAGATCCGCCATAAAGTCACAAGCATTAGCAGACTTTGTGGCTGACTTTAGTGACGATCTACAAAACGAAGTAGACATTGAAGCTAAACAACTACTAGATGATGAACACTCGGGAAAATGGACACTATTCACGGATGGAGCTGCAATCCAAAAAGGAATCGGGCTAGATATCATACTAAAATTGCCACAAGGGGACATCCTACCACAGACAGTTAGTTTTGAATTTAACACAACCAACAACAAATCGGAATACAAAGCACTCATCATGGGACTACAATTGGCTAAGGATCTTCAAATCAAGGATCTTTCGGTATTTGCTGATTCTTTATTATTAACTAATCACTTCAATGGATCCTATGTAGTGAAATTTGAAAGATTAGCATTATACCTCGAGATCCTCAAAACATTAGCCTCTAATTTTGAAAACTTTACACTAACCCAAGTTCACAAAGAAGAAAACACAAAAGAAGATGCATTAGCCAACTTAGGGTCCCTCATAAGGATCCCACCAAAAATAAAGATCCCTATAACCCAATTAATAACTCCAGCTGTATAAGGCCTTTACGATAACCCTGATGATCCTGAACAACCAATAAGTGTAGCAGCCATCGGAGATCCTGACCCTCGGATCCCTCCTCAAAGGGATCCCAACGAACAGGATCCTCGAAGAAGTCCACGATCACGGATCCAATCCATTATGGAGTATCTTCAAAATGGCACGATCCCAAGAGAAGAAAAAAATGAAAGAGCATTCAGAACAAGAGTCTCAAGATTTGTAATAATCCAAGGTAAACTCTATAAAAAGTCTATGGAAGGTCCATACCTCAGATGCCTGAAATATCCTGAAGCTGCTGAAGTCTTAAAGGACATACATGAAGGAGACTGGCAATCACACAGGGGCAGATCCTTATGCTCCAAGGTATTGAGAACAACATACTACTAGCCAAACATGTAGAGAGATTCGTTTCTACATGCTCAAAAGTGTAATACTTGCCAAAGACATAACAACATCCTACATTAACCGGCGGAACCTCTACATCCTGTTATCTCTCCCTGGCCATTCATGAAATGGGGAATGGATATAGTAGGAAAATTACAAATAGATCTAGGAGGAAAAGTCTTCATGTTGGTGATGACTGATTACTTCTCGAAGTGGATCGAAGCTGAAGCCTTCGTTTAGGTTATAGAAAAATAGGTAGTTTCATTTATTAAATGTAATATCTTGAACAGGTTCGAGATCCCAGTTGAAATCATATGTGACATTGGATCCCAATTCATAAGCAAGAAGATAAGAGACTTTTGCACGAGTTGTGGAATCAAAATGATAATGTCCACGCCTGTTCATCCCAAGCTAATGGTCAAGTAGAATCTAGCAACATGATCATAGTAAACAACTTGAAGAAAAGGCTAGATGAAAAGAAAGGAATATAGGCAGAAGAGCTTCCTTTCATCTTATCGGCAGATAGGACTACTTCCAAAGTAGCCACAGGTCATACCAACTACTCCTTTGTACTTAGGAAAGAAGCAATGATCCCTATAGAAGTAGTGACACCGACAAAAAGATACTTTCTCCAAAATTAAGAAACTAATGACAAGATCCTAGCCCAAGATCTTGACACTGTTTACGAACTTAGAGATCTTGATAACATACGCATTGCCGCTCATCAACAAAGGATCACTAAGGGTTACAACAATAACATAAAATTTAGGACATTCCAAATAGGAGACTTGGTATTAAAGGAAAACAATCCAAAACACCAATGATCCTATTGTAGGTAAATTAGCTCCTAAGTGGGAAGGACCATATCTCATAGATGCTGAAGCAGGAAAAGGAGCATATTGGCTAGCAACGCTTAAAGGAGACTTTTTCCCAAGATCATGGAATTCTATACATCTCAAACTATACTATATGTTAATAAGACCAGTTGATCTTCAACAAAATCAAGGTGCACATGTTCTTTACCTTAAACTTTTCATCATTACTTATTTTCTCCTCTGATACATTACTAACTTAAGCATCATAGGGGTGTTACCTAGATTAACTCCCACCCCTAGCAAACGTTTTCTATGCAGAACAACGTACATGTAAGGATCTCCATAAGTAATAATCCTGAAACATAAGGATCCTCAAGGTTGAAGATCCAGAAACATAAGGATCTTGACACACGAAGATCTCAACATCTTAACACTTGGACAATTCCATCATATCAACAGTATGATCTTTAAACTATCATATACACAAGCTAGAGACTGATCATCTCTCCTACGCTTAAGGGTACTTAATCCCCTCTAAGGTTTAAAGAGCTAACTACCTCTTTCATACGAACTAAGGTTTATACACCTCACTCTAACGCACAATATCTAACAATGGGATACGAATAAGGGGATCATTTTACGATGCAATGGCTTGGCAACCCTCTTATCTTTGAAGATAAGTTAAGATCCTTATGGTTTATAACATTTTCATGTTATCGAAAATTGGGATCCTACCCCAGAAATTACATAAGGCTTATAACGTGTTCATGTTATCACACGTTGGGATCTTTCCACAGAAAATATTCAAGAATCATAACATTTTCATGGTATCATAAGTAGGGATCTTTCCCATGAAATATTTCACAAGTTAGGATCCTCCTGAGTATATAACATTAACATGTTATCAATTGAACTTATGGTGTTACCGAAGAATTTTGTCAAAGTCTATAACCTAAACAGGTTATCCTAAGAAGGGAATTCCCCAAGATGATTTTATGATTAAGGATCCTCATCATTAAATATCATCATCCTGAAGGATCCTCATCATTAAGGATCCTCATCCGTAAGGATCCTCATCAGTAAGAATCTTATCATCAGAAGTCAACAGCGATCCTATGTTCTTTGCTAAGTTGAGATTTTTTCCTCAGTAAATTCTTAGATTGAAAAACTTATGAAGCTTAAGGAAAAACTTGAAGGCAATCAGGTTACATCTTTCCTTGTTCTTAACTTTGAAATTTTTTAAGTAAAATTACGGATCTTAAACTTTTCAGGATCCTAAACCAATTGTTGATTTATAAACTTTCATCAGTTCAGAGTCATTTACTATTTTAAATTGATATCTTTAAAGAAGTTTTAAAGCACTTAAATTTATGAAAATTAGTTCTTAACAAATTCTTTTATACTTGTCTTATTATAAAAATTATTTAATACTCTTAAGGATTACAAGTCCGTTATCAAACTTTTAAAGAAACTTTTAACATTTTAAATTGCTTAACAAAGTCAATTTTTATTATTTTAAGTTATTAATTTAAGTTGATAACTAATTCAATCCTTATCAAATCATTTTATCTATTATTTGCCAAAAGAACTTTATCTTGAAAATTATTCACTATTTTAAGGATCCTAGCTACTTAGAAATCATAGTGCTATATTAGACATGCAGATTAAACAGTACAAGGAAATAAAGACAGATAAAAGGGAAATATTACCATGTCATTCAAAAAGTTGCATACACACCTACTAAGGAAAAAGCTAAATGTCTTACATCAAGCAAAAACTACTTTATTTATCTTCTTGCAGGCCTGGACCTTACTCTAATCATCATTGGCCCCATCTTTCTCTCATCCCTCCAATAGTTGTGACGCATGATCCTTAGTGACAGGAGCAGGCTTGCCAGTCAGCTGTGCTAATGCCTCATGCCAACCAACCACATTCCAGGATCCTAAATTTTTAAGATCTTCAACAAACTTGATCTTACCTTCCCAAATAGCTATCACAACATTACTCTTCACCTCAACAATCACCTCCTCAATCTCCACAGCAGGATCATCCTCTTTCTTAACGTTCTCCTTACTCAAAAGTTCCACTCGCTTTAGAAGATCCTCATTCGTCGCCTTCCACATCTTACGACTTGAATCAAGTGGTCAACTTCCTAAGAGCATCCTCAATGCTAAGATTCTTTAAACAAAAATCCACTACTTCAAAAGGTTTCCGCTTCCGGGATCCTGAAGCCTTAACTGTAAGGTTTACATGAGATCTCTTGGGAGGAAGAAGACTGAAACCTTTTTCTTGCTTAGCCTTGATCAAACTGTTGGCCATATCGTATTCAAGATCTGCCAAACCAAAACGAGCCTCGGACCGAGTAGTCTTGGAACTTGGCAAAGATCCCTATCAACTCAGGATCCTTATCAATCTAAAAGAAGTATCCAAGCAAAGTAATGTTACCAGCAGCCATAGAAGCAGTAGTAGAAGAACCCTCTTGGAGACTGTAATATTCAAACCTAAACGGCCTTTGAAGTGTAGGAAGTGCAAGAAATTTGGAAGCCTTGTCCTCGGAATCACCAGTAGTAGGATCAAGCTCCTCAAATTTGAATGCTACATCAAAACAAACAAAATAAGGGAAGTAAATTTCAAGATCATTAAAATATAAATTCAAATCCTACCCTTTTTAATCCATATTTTTGGCAAGTAATCCCTACAAGGAATCGAATTGCGTCTCACGAAGAAATATTTTTCGTTTCAAGCACAATCATTTTGTTTAGATTTCAGAATGAGGTTGGGTTTCTTTGTCTTAACTCTTAACATGAAGCAAGAATTGCCAAAAGTAGAAAGATCATAAACGAGAGCCAGCTCAGGTAACCCGATGTCCATATTCTGGGACTGATTCAAGCGATAAATCCAAAACAGGATCCTCTAAACCACAAGAATGGCTTGGATATAAGAAATTTGGGTAGTCGAAAAGAAATCACGAACGATACAAGTAAAAGGATAAGTTAAATCTTGAGTAAATGGGTATTCGGGAAAGCAAACCCACGTCGGAGAAACAAAATTCGGTTGAACGATGGCCTCAAAAGATCAAAAAACTACATCGTAAGGAAAAGCCCCAATGGCTTTCAACGATTCCATATCCTCATAGTCGAAGGAGAAAACCTCATCATAAGATAAGATTGCCTGATCGTTGAATTCATTCTCGAGAGAAGTAACAACGCTAGCTCGAGAAAGTCTAGTTTTCTTAACCATGACGAGGAAAATCGGAGGAACAGAAGAAAACAAGTAAGAGGAAAATTTACCTTCGCAATAAGACGATGATGACTGAAGAGAGTAAAGAAAAAATTACCGGAAGCCCACATTTATAGCAAAGAAGAGTTAAGAAAGATGATTTGACTGCTTCTCGGTTACCTCGAGATGGATAAAACTTATGCATTAAGGGACAAATTTCAAACTCTTCTTTATCTCTTCTTTTTAATTTATTTTTAAGTTATCCCTTTAATATTCGTGAAATTAACTCTTATATTTTCAGGAATAACTTGGGGGAAATTGTTAGGGTTAGGATCCTCAAAGCATTTAGGATCCTCAAACTTCATCATAAATTCAGGATCCTCAATTATCTCAGGATCCCGAGTATTACTATTATTATTATTTACTAACATTTATAACGGTTATACTTCGTTCTTAATTAATACATGTGCAGAAATTGTCAAGAGAAGACTTATTATCAAGAGAGAGTCGTCTCAACTATGCTAATGACCCATAATACCAAGTCAAACAACATTCACAAAGTTGGTCATAGAGGATCCCAGGAATATCAGACATCTTGTTAGCTAGTTTAGACTATAAATTGACACATGTATCTCGCACACGACACACTCTACCTATTCTTAGCTTACTCTACGAACTTTTGCACTTGTTCTTACTGAAATACTCTTTGTAATCATCATTTTATATTAATAAAATCTTGAAGGCAGGTGATCATTACCACATTTCAAGGTTTTTTTCCCGGGATCCTAGCAAGATCAAGGGATTTCCTTGTAAACAATCATTTCATTCTCTTTACCTTTCTCTAATGCACAATTCAACCATCACAACCTCTCATTCAATTTGATTGATTTATACTTGTGTAATTTTTCACCAAAATAGATCCTATGTAGTGAAAGGAAAAAAGATATCTCTTTATCTCCAAATTATCAAAAATATGGCCTCATAATTCGAAATAATCAGCCTAAACCAGGTTCCTAGTGAACACAATGCTGAAGCAAATGCTTTTCCCAATCTAGGATCTTCCGTAAGGATCCCTTCGGAAACCTGGATCTATATAATCAACATATTAATCCAGACAATCGAGGATCCCACTAAGAAACTTAAAGACTCCCATAATCATGGGCAGACTACCGACGTCGCCGCAATCAAAGATCCCGATTGAATGGTCCAACGTCAGGATCCCAACATCCAGGATCCTTCCTTAACTTCAGGATCCTGGATCCAACCCATCATAGAATACCTCTTAACCGACACGATCCCTAAGGAAGAGAAGAGCGAGAGAGCATTCAGAACAAGGATCTCAAGGTTCGTTATAATCCAAGGTAAGTTGTATAAAAAAATATGTGGCAGGACCATACCTCATGTGTTTAGAAGATCATGAAGTTGCAGAGGTCCTAAAGGACATCCACGAAGGGGACTACGGCAACCACACTGTGGGTATATCCTTATGTTCGAAAGCATTAAGGAAAGGATGCTACTGGCCAACGATGAAGAAAGACTCATTCCTCCATGCACAGAAATGTGACGCTTGTCAAATACATAAAAACATCCTGCACCAACCAACGAAACCTCTACATCCTATCATTTCCCCTTGGCCATTTATGAAATGGGGAATGGATATAGTAGGAAAACTGTCTTTAGCCTTTGTAGGAAAAGTCTTCATGCTAGCAATGACTGACTATTTCTTAAAGTGGATAGATGTTGAAGCCTACGTACAAGTAAGAGAAAAAGAGGTAGTCTCCTTCATCAAACATAACTTAAGCGTCGGAGGGGTGTTAGCCAAGCTAACGCCCACCTCTAGCTAATGTTTGCTACCTGTAGAGATCGAATGATCATGACACTCAAGGATACTAACCTCTAAGGATGCTGACGTTTAAGGATCATGACACTTGAGGATCCTAATCTATAAGGATCCTGACTTCTAAGGATCTTGAACAGGTGAGCTTTCAAGGGTCCTATTACCCAAGGGACCACTAAGAGTCCCATGACTAAAGACATCTGACAAACCACGATATGAATCTCCCAAGAATAAAGACTAATCATCTCTCCTACGAATAACGGTACCTAATCCCTCTAAGGTTTAAAGATTTAATTACCTCTTTCACATGAGTTAAGGTTATTCACCTCGCATGGACACACGATCTCTATTTATGAGATGTAAATAAGGGGATCATTTCACGCTTCAGTGACTTGGCATCCCTCTTATTTCTTAACATTGGTTATGATCCTAAAGTATGAATTTATGGTTAATAACATTTACATGCTATCTTAAGTTGGGATCTTCCTAGAAATACCTTAAGATCTATAACATTTACATGTTATCTCATGTTGGGATCTTCCCCAGGAAACTCCTAAGATTTATAACATTTACATGTTATCTTAAGCTAAGGATCCTTCCTGAAATTTGAGAAATGAGGATCCTTCCCAACAATATTCTAAAATAAAGATCCCTTCAAGCATCAAGGTCATACGGAGAAAACGAGTTCGGGACTTTAAACTTTTTTCCTAAGATCACGAAGTTTCATTTATCCTTATTTTTGAAAAACTCTAAGTAAATTTTGAGTATCCTAAACTGTGACATCCAAAAAATTCGTAAAAATTAAAAACTTTTTCAAACATCCAAAAACCATAATTTAGTACAAAAAGTTTTCAAAACAGTTTCATATAAGAGAATCCCATAAATCAAAATCATAAAATGTGAGAAGGTGCACGATCAATCCTTCGCCTTCCTACGATCATTCGAAGTACCTGAAACAAAATCCAAAACTGTAAGCCCGAAGCTTAGTGACTTCCCCCAAAATACCAATGCCATACAAACCAGAACAATATCGTAACAAAAAACATGCATATAGAGTCTTCAGCATGACTAGACTGCCTCACCGGCCTTCAACCTATCTGGCCTACTCTAAGAACCTTCAACATGTCTGGATTGCCCTACCTGGACTGTTCTCTGGGCCTTTGGCCTGACTAGTATGCCTCGTTGGGCTGCCCTGGGTCGGTTGGCCTAGAGCATAAAGTAGGACCGCCTCAACCCACCCGGAAACACATAATCAAAATATAGATATAAAACGCTAGCTAGCATGTACAAACAGTCATACGGATCTAACATATCACAACTTATAGCATCATCCTATATACCAGGATATAGATCTAACAGATCACTAAACATAGTACCATCATACGATAACTAGGATAACAATCCAAAAAGGGTTGGCCTTGGTACCTTCGACCATGTTAGCATAGTGAGGAAAACTCACCTCACGAGTAGTGTTAAACCGATAAAATTGAATCCCAACTCACAACTCTGAACTCAACTACCTGTAACCACCATCTGACTAATTCCATTAAAATCCCAAATTACCAAAATACCCTCAAAAGTGAAACTTGGGAAACCATGGTTAAATTGAAAGTTAACAAACAAGGTCAACAGTCCATGTTGACCCAACTCGTCGAGTTGCTTCATATCTCAGAAGATCGTGAAAAGCTTGAGACGACTCATTGAGTTACCAGAGCGACTCGTCGAGTTCTTTAGTGTCCAGAAAATTGGGGAAACCCCTAGCCAACTCGCCGAGTTATCTCACCAACTTGTCGAGTTCACTCAGTATCTAGAAAGCGGGAAACCCTATTTAACTCGTCGAGTTGGCTAAGCAACTCGTCAATTTTTCGTGTCTTAACGTATTTATCCCTTTACAATCGAATCCACGGCCCTAAACTACAGATCTAGCCCCTTAGGACTGACATACCACGTAAAGTTGCTAGTTTTACGTTCATGCTAGGCATCAAAGGGATTAAAACACTCATATGAAGCTTATTATGGGTTTTAGAGCATGAAGGAAGGCCAAGACTTAATAGATTTGGCTACTTTAAGTCCAAGGAGGCCTTAAGATGCTCAGATCTGAAGTCCTAGCTTTAAAGCATGTTCAAAACCAAGAATGGCTCCAGAATAAGCTAGAAATGACCATAAACTCTCTAATGGAGAGATGTAACAAAGGAGTGATCAAGATGGCCTTCTATGCAATCCAGCCCCTTTAAGTTGTCTGTTTCCTATAGAAGAACACAAGATTATCTCTCCAAAGCTCACACATACTCAAGAAAGCAGTAAAGCACATCTAGGGTTTCTCTATAGACAATAAGGTGGTAAAGGAGGCCGGTGAGGGGGCTTAAGGTCCTTTAAATAGGGTGCAAACCCTAAAAATTAGGGTTTTCATGCACAAACTCAACTTGTCGAGTTGGGGTCCTCCAACTCGTCGAGTAGGTTCCGTAATCCACACACACTTATTAGTTTCTACATGAAAAGTTGGGGCCTCTAACTTGTCGAGTAGGTCTTATATGATGTAAAACAAATCCTTAAAATTTCATACATGGGAGTTGGAATGTGACAATTCTCCCCCACTTGAACTATACTTCATCCTCGTAGTCTAGTGCGATGAACAACTCCGGATAATGCTCCCGCATCTTGGCCTCCAGCTCCCAAGTGCATTCGGATCCCCTCCGATTCTCCCATTGTTCCTTTACCAAAGGTATCTCCTTGGTACTCAAAACTTTCACTGTGATAACCCGTAATCTCAATCTTGTAAAAGTCAAACTTGGTCAACTAAAGTCAAACATACCCAATAAAGGTCAAACTTACTTCTTTAATTATCTTATGGTTAGATTAATGAGTCATAGGTGCATAGATGTAGTATTCAAAGGTGTTGTGTGTTTAATGAGGGAAACATTTGGAACCGAGGACCTTAATCCGAGCCTCAAACCTTCCCAGCCGCAAACCCTCACTTCAGAGGTAAACCTTTGGACCGCAATCGGTTTGCAGCCGTAAACTCCTTCGGACCACAAACACTACCCTATATATATATATATATATATATATATATATATATATATATATATATATATATATATATATATATATATATGTTTGACTGAAATAATCCTCACTTCTACACTTCTAGCCGTAAACTCAAGCCTTTTCCCTCAAGATCTTCAACCAAAAACCCCTAGTTTTCTCTCAACTATCATCCGATGATCATTTGATTCACCTTTGGATCTTGATAACAACATCTAGTGTTCTTCTTTTCATCGATCAAACACCCTTCATTTATGGGTTACAACCGGAAACACTTGAATCTTCAAGTGACCATGAACTGTTTACGGCCGAAAACACCGAAGCCTAGTCGTGAACTCCAAGCAGTCACTCGATTTCGCTTCTAACACTTCTTTTACAAGTTTTCCTTACATCTTAGGTTGTTTCCTTAACACCTTTGAGGTTTTATTCACTAATTTCATGCCAATATGTTGCGTAAATTGCTATTTAGGACTTGGTTTTGTCCCGAGAGCAAACGAGTGGAAACAATAATCCTATATCGAACATTCCATCGAATCACTCACATAAGGTGAGTGCATGCCCCTAAAATTTACCTTTTAATTCTTTTTAGGAAGAATACAAGTTGAACATAATATAATTGTGTTAATAATTTACATGTTGAAACAAACAAACAAAAAGGATTTCCTCTGCTTAAAAATTTTTAAAATCACCTTAAAACTCTTTTGAACAATTTTTAGATTTCTGTTTATATAAAAATCATATGTGTGTACATATTTTTTTTATAAGTATGCTTTAACGGACTTAGGGCTATTGTTGAATACCATAACTCTTGCTCCTTGTTTGGTTGTGGGCTTAGGGTAGGATCACTAGTCTCACTGTCGGCTAAATCAAAGTTATACTTGCTAAATATATGCATGAGTATCAAACCCCCATTTTCAAGAAACATACTTAACTCAGTTGCATATGTTGATCAATTAAGTCTTTTCTCCAAATCAGTAGCAGTTCAAACATACATACTAGTAAACTATAATTGATGTAGTTTAGAGGATCGCTACATACTATTTCCAGAACAAAGAAACAATACATGAGTCATTAGACACGTACTATTGATGGGTTTGAGCCAAAAGAACATCCTATGTGCTCATGCAAACCATGATGCTTGGATCTAGGTTTCTCTAATTGTACATGCATTCATCCAAGACTTTCAAACCCTAGATCTAATGAGTATAATTCGAAATTAATGAGACAAATCAGATATGGATCATTACCTCTTGTTGCTTGCTTGAATCTTCTTGTCTTTGAAGCTTAGAGTCACAAGTGTCACTCCTCTAACGGCTTACAAACACCAATAGCAAAAGAATGATCTTGGAGAGAGGTTGAAGACTCATGAATTCAGCTCTTGCACTCTTGGGAAATAGGGTAACCGAACTCTGGATCCAAAGGGTCCTATTTATATTGGAGCTGCTAGGGTTTCAGTCAAAAAACCCTAATGGACAACTTAGGCCTTAAGCTATCCAAGGAAGCTTCTGAAATAAGGCCTTAGGGCCGAAATTATTGATGGAAACATCCTAATTTCGTCCATGCCTAGTCCAAGAGGCTCCTTATCCCAATACTCAACTATCACACGTTTGACAGTTTTAGTGCCCGATATTAAATTAATGTCTTTTAGCCACAAAATTAATTTCTTAATTAATTCTTGTCTAATATTAATTTAATTATAGGATTTCTCCATTAATATATTATTCGTATAACATATTAATAAATCATAATAACCTCTTTCTTAATAAATCATCCTATCATGTTGCTTTGGTGAAGGCAACCCAAAAGGACCATGCACAACCGGGTCAAGTACTTACCAAATATTGTTACGGGCTTAGAAACTAATCCAACAGTCTCCCACTTAGATAAGTCTAGTAACTACAAATGTAAGCACAATTCGATTAGCAACTGTAGCTCTCAAAGATTCTGTAAAATTTTGATCTTATCAGTAACGTGTCCTTTAGATAAGGGATCGTAGGATCCTCTGTTGTAGATATCAACCTGACAATTACATGGAAAATAGTCATACTTATTGTCCAACAGTTTTTTTCTCGATCTCTGTTTCGTTTGACATAGAACTTAATTGAATACATCAATTCAGTCCTGACCGGGCCCGACACATAAGTCAAATCAAATCATCAAGGGGCCCTGATATCGCTTTTACCCTCTTAGGATAAAAGGAATAGATAAAATTCGACTTATATGCAATTACTATTCACTAATAAAATGATACACAACAATGTGTTTTATAACATCAAGTTACTGATGCGTTTACGCATTATCAATGTACAACCAATTAGCAAGCAATAAACCAAATATCTAGGTTTTAACACCATATGATACTATCGTCTTGCGATCACTCGAGATAAATTCCATGAAGTGATTCCAGCAAGCGTGGGTTTATTCCAATGCTCAAATCAAACTCATAAGCACTCATGAACGTTATAGCAAACTTTTGCTATGTTTAATATACTTTAGACAATCAACATACCATTTCATGATAGTCTTCATTCATACTTACTTCCAATGTGTGAACGACTGTGGACGGTTCGAATAATCTCATTATTCAGGAAGTCAAAACATGCAAAGTGAAACAATAGGTAAACAACTAACATAAGACTGTAAAATTACTAATAAATAATACACTTTTATTTTATCATCAAATGTTAATTACAATTTATCTATTACACGTTTCTAAACTATATAATCTAAACTAATATCGTCCTTCAGCCAGTAGCTCCTAGCGTGCTGGAAGTGCTTAACCCTGCTCAGTCCCTTCGTAAGCAGATCTGCTGGGTTACCCTCTGATGATATCCTCTTTACTACGAGGAGCCCTTCTTCCACCCGATGTCGAATAAAGTGATATTTTCTGTTTATATGTCGAGATCTGTCATGATCCCTCAGTTCCTTGGTCAAGGCAACTGCTCCTTCAATATCACAGAAAATTTCCATTGGCTCCTTTATGGCAGGCACAACTCCAAGGTCTCCAATGAAGTTCTTCAACTATATTGCCTCTTTTGATGTAACAACCCAAAAATTCTTTCCTTGTAAAGCCCAGCCAGTCAACTCAACTGAGTGTCAGAATCATTTCTGCTATCATTTAGTCTTGTTTAGAGTCCGTTCAAAGGTTCAAAGCTCGGTACATTCAAGCCTCGAGTATAGGATTGGGTTGCATACACTTCTAGCACCAAAATCAAGCCCTACACTCCATTTGAGGGAATGTACGGTCGTACACATGAGTGTGCGGCCGTACACACATGTGTGAGCTGTTGTACACCCATGTTGGCCATACACCCCCTCCATAAGAGTGTTACCCTTCCATTTCCAAGCCATTTGATCAGTTTCCAAGTCAAGAACATCGATTTCTCTCTCAACTATCATCGAGTCTTTCACCTAATCTTCAAGAATGTAAGCTTTCTTCCGTTTTTATTTGTTGTTATTCCTCTTAACCTAGTAACACCCTTTTATTTCATCCATTGGAAATCATCTTTTGACTAGATCTTCAAATCTCACCAAGAACACACACTCGTTCTTGGTGATTTTGAGCCTTCTTAAGTCTCTGAATCGTAAGTACTCTTTCCCAATGCTTGAATCTTGTTTAGAAAACTAGTTTAAGTCCATGAAAATGCCTAGAACTCATGATCATATGGTGCGTGCGGCCACAAACCCATTTGTGACCGTACACCCCTCAAAACGCCTTAAAAGGGCCTTCAAAATGCATTTCCAGCTTCACCACTTGTTGAGCAATCGTCCCACAAGCCTTCCTACCCTTGGAAAATGTTATTGTGCACTCATTACCATGAGTGTGCGGCCACACACTCCCTGGCCACACAAACATGGCCGCACACTCCTCAAAATGGTCGTACACTCCCCTTAGATGAATCACATGTGATTCCAACACTTGGTCAAAGTGTTTCCTAGTCCCTTAAGGTGTTTCCTTGCATTTGGTTGCTTCTAAACACTATATTTATGCCAGTATATGCCATCATATGTCATTTAGGACTCGTTGTATCTCGGGACTTCATTCGTGGAACTTCTCATCCTTATGCACATATTCGTTTGAATCACCCACATAAGGTGAGTTCATACCCCTATAATGAATCTTTTAACAGTTTTAAATGCTTTTAGGGGGGATACAAGTTGAAAACAATGATAATTGCGTAAATATTTGTGATAAATACCTTTCAAAAGAGTGCTTATGTGTTTTATAGGTTATCAAAACATTTCAAAATCTCTTTTAAAGTTATGTTACCTTATAGTTTAACAAAATTCCGTTTTTAAAGTACAAGCAAAACATTGTAGCAAAATGAGTCTTTTCAGTAACAGTTCAAGTAAAATACTAGTAAACTATAAGGGGTATAGTTGAGAGGTTCAGTTCATACTAGATTCTATAACTGTTGGATTAGTGTCTAAGGCTATAACTATATTTGGTAAGTACTTGACCCCGTTATGCATGGTCCTTTTGGGTTACCTTCACCATAGCAACTTGACAGGATGATTTGTTAAGAGAGAAGAGATATCATTGTTTATATATTATGAGAATAATATATTAAAGGAATAATATTGTTATTTGATTAATATAAGTCATATATTAATTAAGAATTAATTCGGTGACTTAAAGAGGTTAATTGAATAAAGGGGCATAAACTGTCAAATTTGTGATAGTTGTGTTTTGGGCTATGTATCCTTATGGATATGAGGGTGGACGAAATTTAGGGTTAGGGAACCTTAAATTCGTCCAAGCCTAGTATCTAGGAGAATATTGGATTGATTGGGGCCTAAGTTATTCAATTAGGGTTTAAGGAGAAACCCTAGTAGCTCATAGTATAAATAGATCCCTAGGGTGAGGGAAATCAGCACTCATGCAAGGCAAGGAACCCTAGGGCCGATTTCTCACCCTCCTACCTCTCTCTCAAGATCATCTTCTTGCTAGTTGGTGTTTGTAAGCCATTAGAGGAGTGAAAATTGTGACTCTAAGCTCCAAGAAGAAGAAGTATCAAGCAAGTAATCCAAGGTATTGTTCTAGATCCAATTCCATATGATTAGATTCAATTGTTTACATTAGATCTAGCATTGTAAGTCTTGAATTCAATGCATGTTCAATCAGAGAAACCTAGATCCAAGCAATTAGGGTTTGCATGTGCACATAGGAAAGTTCTTATTTCTCAAACCCATAAATAACATACTATAAAGAGAAACAGAGAGGAAGATACAATACAACAGAGAGACATACTATACACTATACATGATAACAGAAAGAACATACTAAATGCTATAGCAGGAGAACAATACAGGATCTAACTATACCAATAATCACTAACTCATTGTTCCAAACAAAAGGTGATAGTAAAATGGGTATACATGATCATATAACGTTAATGTGAATTTACATGACTTAGCAATTTGTTTGCGAAAGTCGCGTTTGGTCCCCACAATCTCTTGCAGGGAGAGCGTATAGTATGGGTACTATCAATCACATTATGACCTTAATAAAACAAACATGTTTTAAGGTAATCAGTACGTTAGGATGTCAATTTAAAAGACAACTGTGTACTTACATTTTCCCATTACTTTCATATTGTGACAGTTCCACTTGAAAGTTAATGAAAACTATTTTCGAGTTAAGATAGTTATAAACTAGCGAAAACTTACATTTTACAAACAAAAAGCAGAACAGTCGGGTCTATTACATTCAGTAGAAAGGGGGCCTATAATGCTAACTTTATGATTCCTTAGTGTATACATCACGGATATATAGTAATCGGATCCGACGGGTAGTAGGATGTGTACTTTCCGCTTCATTTCATGTTCCTTGTTTGGTTGTGGACTTAGAGCAGAGTCACCCAGCCGCCTATCTATTCAGTCTTAGCTTTATATATATTCTGTATACTCCAAGTAATCATAAGGAATACCAGGTATGGGCCAAGTCATAGGACAGTAATTTAATGCACCATTTGCTAGTACAAAACATACTTTTCAAATAGAACATTTGATGTACAAAACTAGAAACTTACCAGTAAAGGGTTTAATCCATTTTATAAATCAGTATAACTTAAAGTACCTTTGGTGGTTAATTCCATAATACCTTAGTTTATACATCAGGGTTATATATAATTAATACCAGATATGTAGTTGGATGTGTGCTTTCCGCTTCATTTCCTATTCCTTGTTTGGTTGTGGGCTTTGGGAAGATTCACATAATTAACTATCTATTCGATATTATATTATATATAGCTAGTATAAATTAAGTGATTATAGAAGAACCCACTGTGGTTACCATTTTTACTAAAAGAAATAAGGGTTTTCTTAAAGAATCTTTTCATCAAATATAAAGGAACTATTACAGTTAACTCCATGAGTACCAAGTGAATACGCAAGGGTTATATACAACGATGATCTGACAAACAATGGGATGTGTACCTTCCGCCTCATTTCCTCTTCCTTGTTTGGTTGTGGACTTAGGGAAGATACACACAACCGATTGTTTGTTTACTCTGGGTTTTATATAACTTATATACATTTAGTACTCATAGAAAGGATTCTAGAGTCATTTTTAATTATCATTCATCAAAGCAGGAAATATAGGATTTTATGGAGGAACATGCGAACTTTTTTAAATAGAACTTACAACTTTCTAAAACTTTCTTACAACTTCTTACATCACTAAAATCTTATGAACTCACCAGCTTAAATGCTGATTTACGCTTTCAAAATAACTTGTATTCTCAGGAGACCAGTAGATAGGTATGCGCTCTGGAAATTCATAAGATGGAGCAGTATAGCTTCATGTCTTATTTTGCTATTTACTTTGTAGTCTATTTTATGTTACCACATACTTTGTAAACACGTTCTTTCTAATGAAATGGTTGTTCATTACTTTGATTACTATGATGCATGTCTTGTGATGCTAAACTTGACGTCCTCCACCCCCGAACGTTTCCTCCATTCCAGTTTTGGGGTGTGACATTTGACGCTTCGCTCGCTGCAATGTACTCTGATTCGCATGTTGAAATTGCTACGGTTTCCTACTTGGAACTTTTCCAAGTCACTGCTCCTCCATTAAGGGTAAAGACCCAGCCCGATTGTGAACGGTAGTTATCCTTTGCGGTTTGAAAACTGGCGTCACTTTACCCTTGCACCTTTAAGTCATCACTCCCACCGAGGACTAGAAACCATTCCTTGGTCCTCCGAAGGTACTTAAGAATGTTCTTAACTATGGTCCAATGTGCTTTGGCAGGGTTCCCTTGATATCTGCTAACCATGCTCTGAGCGAAAGCTACATCAGGGCGAGTACAAGTCATAGCGTACATAATCGAGCTAACTGCGGAAGCGTATGGTACTCGGCTCATTTCTACTATCTCGACTTGAGTACTCGGGCTTTGAGTCTTGCCCAACTTGGCATTATTGTCGATTTGTAACTCTCCCTTCTTTGAATTCTCCATACTAAAACGTTTTAATACCTTGTCCAAGTAAGTATTCTGACTAAGTCTTATTAGTCTCTTACTTCTGTCTCTCAATATCCTTATTCCCAAAATATAGGAAGCCTCTCCAAGGTCCTTCATGGCGAAGCACTTCTCGAGCCAGGACTTAACCTCCTGCAGTGTCGAGATGTCGTTTCCTATGAGTAGTATGTCAGCGACATACAATACGAGGAAGCTAACTATACGCCCACTGGCTTTGATATATACACATGATTCATCCTCGGTTCATAGAAAACCAAACTCTTTGACTTTCTCATCGAAACAATGATTCGATCTGCAAGACGCTTGCTTAAGTCCATAAATGGACTTCTCAAGCTTGCACAGTCTATTGGGATGCTTCGCATTAACAAAACCCTCTAGCTGAGCCATTTAAACATCCTCAGCCAACTTCCCATTATGGAAAACGTTTTTGACATCCATCTTCCATATTTCATAATCATGAAATGCAGCAATGGTTAACATCACCCTAATAGACTTTGTCTTAGCAACTGGTGAGAAGGTTTCATCATAGTCAACTCTGGGAGTTTGAGTGAAACCCTTTGTGACCAATCGCGCCTTATATGTGTGCACATTCCCATCCATGTCGGTCTTCTTCATGAAAATCCACTTGCACCTAACCGTCTTATGTCATGGTACATGTTCAACCAAATTCCAAACATGGTTTTCATACATGGACTGAATCTCGTTGTCCATTGCCTCTTTCCACTTCGCAGACTCTAGGCCTGCCATGGCTTCCTTATAGCTGTTAGGTTCATTCAAATTCACTAGTGTACTATCTTTGATGAACGTATCCCCTTCGGTATTAATATGAAAACCATAAAAATGGGGTTGAACCCTAACTCTATCGGAATGTATAAGAGGTAAGGACTCGTCAATCAGTTCTATTGGAGTTTCCTCCTCGGGTTGAGTGGCAACGTTAGACGTTCCTTCATCGCTCGATTCTTGAAGCTCTTCAAGATCGATTTGCCTCCCACTGTCCCCTTGGCTTATGAGTTCTCGCTCTCGGAAAACCCCTCTCCTCGTGACAAAGACAACATTGTCACTCAGTCTATAAAAGAGATATCCAAAGGACTTATGCGGGTAGCCGATGAAAATACACCGCTCACTACGAGGTTCGAGCTTGTCGTGAGTCTCTCGTCTTATGAAAGCTTCGCAACCCCAAACCTTGATATATGCTAACGAGGGTGCCTTCCCTATCTACATCTTGTGATGTGTTTTGGTAACCTTCTTTGTAGGGACTAAGTTAAGGATATGGGCGGCAATCTCTAAGGCCTACCCCCAAAATGAGATAGCTACCTTGAGGTAGTCATGGAATTCAAGACTTAGGTACTCTCCACCTCTATCGAATCGAAGCACCTTGATTTTCCTGCCCAACTAATTCTCCATTTCTTGTTTAAACTCTTTGAACTTTTCAAAGGTTTCTGACATGTGCTTCATTAAGTAGATATACCCATATCAACTATAATCGTCGGTAAAAGTCAACAGAAGTGGCTCTCATCCCTTGTGGTTGATCTAAAGGGCCCACACACATCGGTGTGTATGAGATCCAATAAACCCTCATCCCTTTCACAATTGTCAGTGAAGTGTGACTTGGTCATCTTTCCAAGTAAACAAGACTCGCACACGTCATCGTCCCTAAGCTCGAATGACTCCAACACTCCATCCTTTTGGAGTTGGGCTATGCGTTTCTTGTTGACATGTCCAAGATAATAATGCCACAAGCATGCTTTATCTAAACCATTGGATGAATCAATACATAACACATCATTTCCTAAGTTATCTACAACCATTACAGTTTCATATATTCCATTACAAGGCAATGCTTCAAAATAAAAGACACCATCAAGATAAGCAGTAATACAACCCTTTTCATTATCAAATTAATATCTAAAACCTTGTCTATATAAACCATGAAATTAAATGATGTTTCTTGCCATATCTAGCGAATAGCAACAATTATTTAAATCTAATTGTAATCCACTACTAAGAATTAAAGAGTAAACTCTAATCTTGGTAACAGGCGACGATCTTCTGTTCCCCATGATTAAATTTATCTTCCCATGCTCCACATCCCTATCTTTTCTTAGGCCCTCAAATCAGAACAAATGCGAAAACCACATCCTGTATCAAGTACCCAAGAAATGGAATGTATTGAATCATTAGATTTAATAGTGTAAATACCTGTGTAGGATGGCTTGATCTTTCCATCCTAGATTGCTTGCATATATTCTGCGCAACTTCTCTTCCAATGCCCTATCTTGTGGCAGTGGTGGCACTCCGCCTCCTTGGGGTTTGAGTTGGATTTAGCAGAACCAACTTTGGTTCCACTAGAAGAGGTACCATGTTGGGATTTTCCCTTGTGGTGGCTTTTCGAGGGAGTCTTCCTCTTATTACCCTTCCTTTGCCCAATAGCTAAAACATGGGCAGCAGTTGGAGCGGGAGTTGATGCAACAGACTTATCCTTGAGATTTCTCTTAGCAGTCCTTAGTAAGACTTGAAGCTTGCTCAAGGTGACATCTTCCTTATTCATGTGGTAGGTCATGCAGAACTAGTTGTAGCAGGGAGGCAAGGAGTGAAGGATGATGTTAGTTGCAAGCACTTCATCAAAATTAACATTCAACTTTAGCAGATAATCAACATATCTCTGCAACTTTTGCAGAGGAGCAGTAACGGACTCTCCACTACCCATTCGGGTAGTGATCATTAAAGTGATCATCTCGTATCTTTCTTGCCTCGCACTTTGGTGGTACCGGTCCAGCAGGTCTTGATGGATCTCGTAGGGATAAATGTCCTCATAAGACTTTTGGAGCGCGGAAGTCATGGTCGCTAGCATGATGCAATGGACTTTCGTGGCATCACGATCATGGGCCTTAAAGGCAACGATCTCTTCGGGAGTGGCAATGTTCATGTCAATCTCCTTTAGCTCCTTGTCAAGGACATACTCTTTGTCCTCGTAATGGGTGACCATTCTTATGTTACGGAGCCAATCATTGAAAAATTTTCCGTCAAATATCACCCTCCCACACAAGTTCATGAGTGAGAATGAGTCGGAGGAACTCGAGCCGGAAGCGTTTTTGTTGTTCATGTTCGATATCTGAAAAGGAAAAGAACAAAGTTTGATTAGAAAGGAATCCCTAGTTAATCACCTAAATGAGAAATTAGGGCTAGGATCCAACAACATTATTTACATATTAGAAGAAGGATGTCGTAATCTAATATGCAAATAATTTGAAGGTAAGTGAATGACGATTCACTAATTCCTCACCATGAAAAATGAAAAAGAGATTAAGTTTTAAGAGTATTGAAAATTCCTAGATCTTTTGAGATTCATTAAACTTTTCAATTGAATGTTTAAATCTCGATATGCCCCTCAAGTTTGTGACTGGGATGCCGAGGATCACAAAGCAGGTGTGAATAACCATGCAAATGTACATGGTGCACTCATTGTTACAGTCACCTATTCGATGTGTCGGTTAACCACACACGCTCCATCGAACTATGACAAACAATGATTCACCTTTTCCACCTTTTCTTAGAACCCAATTAGTGTGCCGATTAACCACACACGCTCCACTAACGTCTTAACAAGGGTACAAAGTGTAATTTCATGGAATTGCATCAATTCACTTTTTCCTAAAGTAACTAAGATTGGGAATTTTGTAAAAAAATTTAATTTCTTTTACAACTCATTATACTTATTAATGAGAAAGGGTTTCCCTATCCTACCCACTCGGCGAACGACCCTCCAGCAATCAAGGAAGCGGTGGGTGAGAGTGGACACCCATTAAATGGCCATTTTATAGGCTATAACCTTATACCCCTCATAGAGATTGGCTTCGGGAATGAGGACTACTAACGGTAAGACTACTATTATAAGTATATATATATATATATATATATATATATATATATATATATATATATATATATATATATATTAATCTTATAATATTATAAAGTATAAGGTCAAATTTTAAACTTGTAAAATTCTAGGGTTTGAAATTTAAATAGTTCAAATTAAACATTTTAATCATAAAATTTAAATTTCAAATTTTGAGGACAAATTTTGAACTTTTCAAAACACAAAGGATCAAATAACAAATAATTTTAAATTAAACAATTGATTTAATGATTATCTAAATTTGACCTAATCAGGATTATTTACAAGATAATTCACCAAATAAATTAAATAATCAAATATTATTATATACTAAATTTATTATTCAAATAAATGGTAATTATCTTTAAATTTGGTAAGCATAATCATACAATATACATAAAAATCAAATTTTATTATTCAAAAGCAATTTTGGTAATTATCCAAACACAAAATTAGTCAAAAAAACCCGAGTTTTGAGTCATCTGATCCACAGACTCGTCAAGTACCCTATTGCACCCGTCGAGTCTGTCAGACAGACTGGACTCAGGTCGTGAACTCAGTGAGTCACATCGTGAGTTGGGTACTGTTTAGAAAAAGATTTTCTTATCAAGCTATGAACGAACATATGAGCAACAAATACAACTGAAACTAATCAAAGCTCTGATACCACTGATGGGTTTGAGCCAAAAGAACATCCTATGTGTTCATGCAAACCCTAATGCTTGGATCTAGGCTTCTCTAATTGTATATGCATTAATCTAAGACTTTCAAACCCTAGATCTAATGATTATAATTAAAAATTAATGAGAGAAATCAGATCTAGATCATTACCTCTTGTTGCTTGCTTGAACCTTCTTGTCTTTTAAGCTTAGAGTCACAAGTGTCACTCTTCTAATGGCTTACGAACACCAATAGCAAAAGAATGATCTTGGATAGAGGTTGAAGACTCTTGAATTTGGCTTTTGCACTCTTGGGAAATAGGGTAGCCGAATTCTGGAGCCTAAGGGTCCTATTTATACTGGAGCTGGTAGGGTTTCAGTCAAAAACCCTAACGGACGGCTTATGCCTTAAGCTATCCAAGGAAGCTTCTATAATAAGGCCTTAGGGCCGAAATTATGGATGGACACAACCTAATTTCGTCCATGCCTAGTCCAAGACGCTCCTCAACCCAATACTCAACTATCACACATTTGACAGTTTAAGTACCTAATATTAAATTAATGTCTTTTAGCCACATAATTAATTTCTTAATTAATTCTTGTCTAATATTAATTTAATTATATGATTTCTCCATTAATATATTATTCATATAACATATTAATAAATCATAATAACCTTTTTCTTAATAAATCATCCTATCATGTTGCTTCGGTGAAGGCAACCCAAAAGGACCATACACAACCGAGTCAAGTACTTACCAAATATAGTTATGGGCTTTAGACACTAATCCAACAACTATTACTATTCATTATAAAGTATAGTAAACATTTACAAGAGCAAGAAGGAACTTACATACTATAACAAGAACAAGATAACTAAAATGGAAGATACTATTTCATGGCATAGCAATATTCTTGGTACGACACGTTTTGTAACCAGAGTCTGCTGGAGGTAGAGCGTGACTTTGTGTATAGATCTATACGGGATTCAACATACCACACCTTGCTGCTAGCTACAGTGGGACCAGTAGGTCTACGGGTGACAAATGTCATATCATTTTTGACGCCTGAAGAATGATGTGTTTTATACTAGTCTATCAAGCATGGTTATAACCTAATCACATTTTATCCTTAATTAACACTTTGGTTTTAAGGTAGTTAATGCATGCGTAGTGTATTTTATACAATACTACCGTAATTCTTCATTTTCCATTACATTCATACAGTGATATTCTCTCATAAGAAATGCATACTATTTTTCGAGTAAAGATAGTTTTACAAATATGGAAAACATATATTTATACTATTTCAAGTACAAACATACATTTTACATCATTTTCAAGAGAACAGAACATACAAATATTTAGTCTTGGTAGAAGACTACTTATCATTTAATGTAGAAAATATAGGATTTTTGGGAAAGATACAAACATTTTCACTAGTCAGATATAAACATTTCACTAGTCAGATACAAACATTTTCACTAAACAAAGACAAACATTTTCACTAAACAAATACAAACATTTTCATGAAACAAATGCAAACACTTGACACGAAAATACTTATGAACTCACCAACTTAAATGTTGATACTCTCTTTCAAAATAAGTTGTATTCTTAGGGAAGCAGTAGTTAGGTACACCGGATCAGGTTTTTAGAAGACGGAGCATGTTCAAGACTCGTATTTTATTTTTGCTTTACATTTTTGGTGTCATACTACTATTCACAGAACACACATGTATTAACTATTCTATTAATGTAATGGATGTTGTTGCTTGTTTTACTATTGTTCATTGTTATGATACTATACATGACGTCCTCTGCCCCCGAACGTCTCCGCCGTTCTCGGTTTGGGGGTTTGTACATTCACCTTGCTCTCCAGAATAGCCACTGGCCTCTCCACGTAATTCAATCGCTCATCGAACTGAATATCATCCAATGACACCGTTACATCCTCATCCGATATGCACTTTCATAATTGCGAGACGTGAAAATTTTTGTAAATCTGACTGAGCTCCTCCGGGAGACCTAGTCTATACGCCACTTTGCCAACCTTGGAATAATCTGAAAGGGTCCACTTTGTGAATCACACCCTTCCAGAGTGAGACCTTCAGTAGTACCATGTCACGAACTAGAAAATCCAACTCAGATCGGAACCGATCATCGTAACTCTTCTGCCGAATCTGAGCAGTCTGCAATCGCTACCTAATCTACAGAATCATCTCGGTAGTTTGTAGAACCACCTCGGTCCAACCTATCACCCTATGACCAACCTCACCCCAACAGACTGGGGTACGACATATCCACCCATACAGCAGCTCAAAAGGTAGAGCACCAATGCTGGAATGAAAGCTATTATTGTTGGAGAACTTTGCAAGGGGTGAGTAGGAGTCCCAGCTCCAACCAAAGTCAATAACGCAGACCCTCAACATATCCTCGAGGGTCTAAATGGTCCGCTCATTCTGGCCGCCTGGCTGCGGATGTTATGCGGTGCTAAAATGCATTCTCGTGCCCAGTTCCACATGGAAAATCTGCTAGAAATGGTAGGTCAATCGAACATCACGGTCTGAGACAACAGAGACCGGAACCCCATGATGAGTAACGAACTCGCAGACATATAAATCGGCTGACTTCTCGGCCAATGAACTCTCCCGAATGGCCAGGAAAAGGGCGATTGTCACACCCCAAAACCGAGAACGGCGGAAACGTTCTGGGGCGGAGGACGTCATGTAATGTATCACAACAATGTAAAGTAGTAAAAAAGCAACAACATCATCCATTGCATTAATAGTATAATTTTAATTACACGTGTGTTCATTCATAATATAAGACAACATAAAGAATCATCAAAATAAAAGACAAGTCTGAACTGCTCCGTCTTCAAAAAACCTGGTTGTCGTACCTGTCTATTTGTGACCTGAGAATACAAGTTATTTTGAAAGCGAGTATCAGCCAAAAGGCTGGTGAATTCATAAGTATTAATTTGTCTTTGATTTGTAAAACTTGCAATGAAAGTATTGACATTGTTTTCAAAGAAAGTTCGTATAAGTATGTAAATGTTCGTAAGAAATGGAAAGCGTTTGAATAACCCTACAAATCCCTATGATCCCTATAAAAGAAGTCTTCTACCAAGACCCTACTGTTTCGAAAGTAGTCTTCTACCAAGACCCTACTGTTTTGAAAGTAGTCTTCTACCAAGACCCTACCGTTTTGAAAGTAAGCATCTCTGTAAATGTGATGGTTTTTCCCTGGTTAACTATTAGTATAAAACTATAGTATACCTGATCGTTTATGTGTATGAGTCACAATATAAAGTTAATAAGGAAAATAGTTATCTATATCAAATATATCCTACCTCGTCGATCATGTGAATGTGTCACAAAGTAAAGGAAGAAATAATATAATGACCTAAGTGTTATCCTTTTGTACTAGGATAACTAACAGTGTTAACTTAAGACATCCATAGATGTATATTTACCTCTGTAGCTAACAGTTGGGTGTAGGAATAGTTAGTCCCTTAAAGTATACCTATAATGGTATCAACCGAAGACATCCGTAGATGTGAATTTACCACTGTAGCTAACAGTGGTGATAGGAATGGTTAGTCCCGCAAAGTATCCTTTAGAACGAGGATATAAAGTCCAATCTATCTCATCGATTATGTGATTGCATCACAAAGTAAAGATACGAAGGAGAACTATACAACAGTATCTACACATATAATATGTAATAGTAACTCGCCATATAACATCTACGTAAAAGTATTCATGTAAGCGTATCTATGTAAACGTACTCATGTAAGCGTGTCTATGTAAACGTATGTATGTATCATCTAAAGTACTCATGTATCATGTAATGTACTCATGTATCATGTAATGTACTAGTATAGACTCATGAATGTACTGACTCTTGTGTGATTTCCTGTACTTGGAATAGTAAGTGGTATCTCCTAACTATACATATAATAGTTACTAACCATGTACGTGTATAACCTGAAGTATGCCTTTGCTACCCAAAGGTATTGAACCGACTGAGGAAACTTTTATGTCTCTATATGTATACATGATATATAACTGATAGTTAAATGACCCTCGGACGGATACCCGATACCCTACCAGACCACATCCCAATGGGGAAAAGGAAATAAAAGCATATAAGGAGTTTTATAAAACCTTTGAAAAAGATTAATACCTAAGAAAAGATCGACTTGATGTCAGTTTATAAAATGGTTTGGAAGTATTTGCTTAACAAAAACAGTTTAAGTATAAAGGAACCTTTGTTTGAAACACAATGTAACAAGGTTTGAAATGAACATACATTATTTAATAAACAGTTTAATAAGTGTTTTAAACACCTAAAAACATTTAAGATAAACATTTGAAGACATATGATTGGTAAAACAGTTACGTAAAGTAAAGCCATTTGCATGTTAGTTATTAATAACATGTGATTGATATAATAACTAAACATGATTCAACTTGTATTCCCCCCCCCCATAAAGCATTTATAAACATTTAACAACATTTAAAAGGTTAATTCAAGGGGTATGAACTCACCTGCAGTGAACGAATCGGAAGGAAGTGTCAGACAAGTGCTTGGTGTCAAGTGAAGACTTAGACACACAATAATCCTAATTACATATGAAAACATATGTATATAAACAATTAGTGATTATAACACTAATTAAACATGTATAAACATCCTATTGCGAGGAAAACACTTTGGTCAAGTGCTAGGAGGCTATCGGGTTGCAACAAAGGAGTGTGAAGCCTCATACGGGAGTTTATGGTCCAATGACCATCTTTATTGGAGTTTAAGGCCCAGGGGAGTTTACTCCTGGCCGTAAACTCTCAATCGGTCACCAAAAGGGGCTTAAAACTCTAAGGGCTTAAGTGGTTAAGTTCTCAAAAGCTTCAAACAAGTGTTTGGGAGGGTTTAAGGTCCTAAAATGACATTGTTGGGTGTTCACGGCCCTGGGACCACTCCCCCATGAGTTTACGGCCGTCAACTCATGGTAAGGAGTACCATTTCGTGAAATGAAGTCCTTAACTCAAAGGGGTAAGGTTCTATGCTAAAATCCAAGGGTCACTAAAGTGTTAGGGTGTCATTTGTACCTTTAAAAGGGGTTTACGGCCCTAAGACAAAATCCATTGGTGTTTGCGGCCGTAATCTACTATGGACCATAGTATTTTGTGCTTTCAATTCCCACACACATTAAGGTATGAGCTTATACTAGTTTCACAAGGAAAGGAAGGGACTAGGGCACACTTTTGGCCATCAAAGAAGGGTTTACGGTCCAAGGTGTTCTTAGGCCGTAAACTCTTTGATCTTGGTTATTCCTTGTGATTTCTTGATGTATAGACATATAACAATCCCTATTATACTCTAAGATAGAAGCACTTACGATTTGGGACGAAATACTGAAGATCCTTGAGAGAGAATCGGGAGTTTCTCTGGTTGAAAATGGAACAAATGAAATAAATATGGCTAAGGGCCATATTTATACCCCTTGGGGTTTTTGGTCCAAAATATCATTTGAGCCGTAAACTCCAACCTCGTGGAGTTTTGAAACTTTTAAGATGCTCAAAATAATCTAGGGCATCCTCTCTCCTGATTTCTCCTAAAGTGTAAATCCAAAAATACTCAACTTATTCCAAAAAGTCTGAAAATTTACAGTAACTGTTCTGACTTCTATTGACTTGATATGTTATACATAATGGAAATTTCGGGTTGTCATATCATCCCCCCGTTAGAAGGAATTTCGTCCTGAAATTAGAATTTAGGTAAAGGAGTAGGCATGAATAATCGAGCAAGGAGGTGGGGAAACTTCCTAATCGATTTGGTTCTCGTGCTCATAAGTGAAATCGGGTCCTCAGTTGGTATCCCAATGAACCTTCACTAATGGACGACAACGTTTGCTTCGTCCGGTTGACCACTCGGTCGAGGGTCACTACAGGTCTTCCACGAAGGCGAGGATCTCGTTGATCTCGATCTCGTCGAGTGGGCTTAAGAGAGTCCTGACGGAGAGGTATGTTTTCAAGTTCGAGACGCGAAGGGTAAAATGTATGCTACTGAGTTCGTGGTGTAGGTTGGGTTTGTGAGTTACAGGACCGATTCTGGAAAGAATCTCGGAGGTCCTAACTATTCTGGATTTGGCTTACCACGCTTTCCGAAGCGTATCAAGCCTTCCCAAAGTGAGATTTCCAAAAGGATTTGGTCTCTCACCTGGAATTCCAAGGTTTTCTTCCTCTTGCTTGTCTTCTTAGTCAAGGGTCACTCCCTTCTGAGTCAAATTCATAAGAGGTTTCATAATCCATGAGGAGTTCTGAATGAACTCTTGATAGTAGGTCAGTCACACCTAACATTTGGCGAATTCCTATTGGCGTCTTTGGTGGTGACAAATTCTCAGCGGTTTTGATTTTTGGCAGGGTCGCCAAGAATTCCCACATTACTGGTAATGTGTCTTAGGAATTCGACTCTTCTAATCTAAATATCGCATTTAGAGAACTTCGTGTAAAGCTTCTCTGATCGAAATGTTTCCAGGGTTTGTTGATGCTCTTTATGATTTCCTTCTTACTATGAGAGTGGATAAGTAAGTCATTTATAAGGACAATAACGAACTGAACCAAGTAAGAATGGCGTACCCTATTCATGAAGTTCATGAATACTACAGGCGTATTGGTCCTATCCGAGGGGTATCACTACGGGCTCGTAGTGTCTGTATCGAATTCGGAAGATTGTCCTCAGAACATCCTTCACTCACACTCCCAACTAGTGATGTTCGGATCTTAGGTCCATTTCTGAAATGTACATCCTTCCTTGCGGTTGGTCAACTGATTCATCTATGCAAGGCAGAGAGTAATGATTTCTAATGGAAGTCCTGTTGAGGTTTCTGAAGATGAGGTACTTCTGGCATGAGTACTTCGGAGCTCTGAAATGCTGGCTTCGCTAGCAAGACGTTTTCGGAGAAGGAGATGTATGCACGAAACTGGTATTGTGTGGATCGATTTGGCTTAAGATATATGATAATGTCAGACTTACTTAGAAGTAAAAGACATTAGATTTGAACATAAAAGCGTTACAGATAAAACACAACGGTGCAACTTTTAACAGGGTTACAGTACTTTAGAGTACTATAGGAATACTGCTGCGAACAAAGTATACTACAAAAGACAAGTGTACGCATCACGAGGGTCCCTTAACCAACGGGATCTCGCAAAAGATAAGACTCGAGTTGCACTAGTTTTAATCATGTTTCAACAACATACAAAATACTGACGATTGGAAGTGAACCTATACTATAGTAGGGTCCTTCGTTGCCTGTTTTCATTCTGAGGTCAAACTCCTCCTGTCCCATCGTCATTCTGCTCTGATGGGAAGTCCCTCTTGAAATGTCCCGTTATGCCACATAGATGGCATATTCGAGAGATTTCAACATTGGTGGTTGATGTAATGTGTTGGCTCCGAATCCTGCAGCAGTGGGTAGTATGCCCGTCCTTGTTGCAGTTAAAGCAGTGCGGTAGACGACATCTTCCCAGATGATGGAAGCTGCACTTATTGCATTTCGGCAAGTTTCTAGCATACTGTCTGGCTGGGTTAGGGGAAATTGGGATACCAAAAGCAATGTTAGTAGGAGGTACAGATGTCGTAGCTGTGAAGGTCGTTACCGGTGGTGTTTTTTGTTCGCCCCTCGAAGCGATTTGTCCTTAATTTTAGCCCAAAACTTCCGTTTGTTACTCTTGGTCTTGTAACTCAGGGTTTCGTGATAGTTTTTTGCTCGTTGAGGTACTTGATTGTTACCTAGATTGGAATTGTTGTTAACAATCCTGCTAACATTCGCGTTGTTAGCGTTAAGGTGGGTCAGAATAGCTGACACGGCAGCCGAGACTGCAGCTTGAAAGGTAGCTGCATCAATCTGAAGAGTTGGTGTTTGGTTGATGGGTTGATCGTTTTTCTTTAGCAACATGATTCTTTTTCACGGAAAGAAAATGAATTTGTGAGCAAGCATGGTTGGACTTAGACGTAGTTCGATCATTTATGTAAAGAATAGAAGTATATTATCGTGGATTCGACCTACATCCCTATGATGCAGTCCTAGCAAAGAGTGGAAACAAGTTCGTACAATGGTCTCGTGACATTTTTCATTCAAGCCAAGGTATCGTTAGTTGGTGAATAAAATGATCCAACCCTTGAAAGAGGTTGAGAACGATTCTGGAGTTAAATTACTATAGTCCAAAGACTTTGACTAAAGCAAGTTTCAGATACACTCTAATGAAGTTTTGATGAGAGTATTTGAACAAAAGCGTCACACGGAAGTTAGCCGACTGTCAACATCATCGATGTTTAAGATGTAATAAGTTCAGGAGAATTTGACCTTGAGGAAGGTCTTACATCTTATCCTGATTAGCAAAAGTTTCGACCACATAAAGGCTTAACTAAAAGTATCTACAGTACAAGGCAGTTCCATAGAAAATGTCACATAGAACATAGACAGGAACACGGTTCTTTTAAAACAAGAAAGAAAGTAAAGTATCTCCTACTAGTGACGATCATCCCTCTGGTGAACTCTCAGCTCAGCCAGTTGACGTTCCATATCAAGCAGGTGTCTTTCGTACACCCTCTGGCGTACTCGGAGTTTTATGACTTCGGCTCATGATTCAGCCAGTGCTTGAAGCAGGGTTTCATGGTCTCTTTCAGATCTCTCCCGAGCATCTTCCAGACGAATGGTGCAAATGGTATGCATTCTCGCATTTGTGACAACTTCTGTGATTTGATGTAGGGTTGTCCTGCCTTGAATCTCATTTCGGGCCACTCTGTGGACCAGGATTGGCAAGATTCTGTCTGCTGATCCCCCATTACTCAGGTCATAAAAGCTTCGGTCTCCATTAAACGGCGTAGGCTGATTCTTTCCTTGGCTCCATGTTTCCAATCATTCTACCCAAGGAGGCGTCGGGCCATGTAAAGTCGGACGAGGGTTAGGATTTGGAAAGGGAGCTGCATGGGGTAGGTTCTCAACTTCGGGTTCGGAGTTATCATCATCCACGTGGTCTTCAGCGTGGTGATCATTCAAAGGGATCAGATGATCATTCTCTGGTTCTTCTCCAAACCATCCAACAATGACTTCATTGGGAAGGTACGGGTTGCCATGGGGATGGAGTCCAGCCATGTTATCTACGCGAGAATTGGGGTAAGGAAATAATTATTAGACGGAGTATCTAGATAATTATTAGAAATATTCATTAGTTACATCACTATTTGTAAAGTGCATACCAGTCATATGTAATCAACACAGGATAGGCTTTCGAATAAGTGACCTTAACTCCAAATTCACAAGGAATAGGGGTAAAGCAAAAATTTCACCGATTCTAAGTCTATAACATCCTAGTTACATATATCCTTAGTGTATCCACTTAGAAACTATCAACTTAGTAATGAAGATCCTTTTTAGTTCTCAAGTAAGTAATTATGATAACACAAAACACCCCTATGGTATTTTAGACTTAGGTTCTATTATAATGTTCTCATTGTGGTAATGTTGGTAAGTTTTTAGACTTGTTGCCATATCACAACCATTCTTGGGCATATGCTAATCACTCCTCGGACCAACATAGTTGATTAGGCTATGCCACTCCCAAGACTGACCATATATCCACATGCTTAATTGTGATATTCAACAATCGTAATACTTTTGTTCTTGTCGTTGTGACACCGATTTTAGCATGAATGCAGACACGTATACTTACTTAAATATTTTAGTATTTACAAGTATAACTCTTAGACAGAGTGTTTTAATCCCAATTTATTTATAGTTAGTATATCTTTTATGGGTTGATATACTATATTCACTATAAACAGTGCTCTGATACCAATCTGTCACACCCCAAAACCGAGAACGACGAAAATGTTCTGGGGCGGAGGACGTCATGTAATGTATCACAGCAATGTAAAGTAGTAAACAAGCAACAACATCATCCATTGCATTAATAGTATAATTTTAATTACAAGTGTGTTCTTTCATAATATAAGACAACAGAAAGAATCATCAAAATAAAAGACGAGTCTGAACTGCTCCGTCTTCACGAAACCTGGTTGTCGTACCTGTCTATTTGTGACCTGAGAATACAAGTTATTTTGAAAGCGAGTATCAGCCAAAAAGCTGGTGAATTCATAAGTATTAATGTGTCTTTGATTTGTAAAACTTGCAATGAAAGTCTTGACATTGTTTTGAAAGAAAGTTCGTATAAGTATGTAAATGTTTGTAAGAAATGGAAAGCGTTTGAATAACCCTACAAGTCCCAATATTCACTATAAAAGAAGTCTTCTACCAAGACCCTACTTTTTTGAAAGTAGTCTTCTACCAAGACCCTACTGTTTTGAAAGTAGTCTTCTACCAAGACCCTACCGTTTTGAAAGTAAGCATCTCTGTAAATGTGATGGTTTTTCCATGTTTAACTATTAGTATAAAACTATAGTATACCTCATCGTTTATGTATATGAGTCACAATATAAAGGTAATAAGGAAAATAGTTATCTATATCAAATATATCCTACCTCGTCGATCATGTGAATGTGTCACAAAGTAAAGGAAGAAATAATATAATGACCTAAGTATTATCCTTTTGTACTAGGATAACTAACAGTGTTAGCTTAAGACATCCATAGATGTACATTTACCTCTGTAGCAAATAGTTGGGTGTAGGAATAGTTAGTCCCTTAGAGTATACCTATAATGGTATCAACCGAAGACATCCATAGATGTGCATTTACCTCTGTAGCTAACAGTGGTGATAGGAATGGTTAGTCCCGCAAAGTATCCTTTAGAACGAGGATATAAAGTCCAATCTATCTCTTCGATTATGTGATTGCATCACAAAGTAAAGAAACGAAGGAGAATTATACAACAGTATCTACACATATAATATGTAATAGTAACTCGCCATATAACATCTACGTAAAAGTATTCATGTAAGCGTATCTATGTAAACGTACTCATGTAAGCGTGTCTATGTAAACGTACTCATGTAAGCGTGTCTATGTAAACATATCTATGTATCATGTAAAGTACTCATGTATCATGTAATGTACTCATGTATCATGTAATGTACTAGTATAGACTCATGAATGTACTGACTCTTGTGTGATTTCTTGTACTTGGAATAGTAAGTGGTATCTCCTAACTATACATATAATAGTTACTAACCATGTACGTGTATAACCTGAAGTATGCCTTTGCTACCCAACGGTATTGAACCGACTGAGGAAACTTTTATGTCTCTATATGTATACATGATATATAACTGATAATTAAATGACCCTCGAACGGATACCCGATACCCTACCAGACCACGTCCCAACGAGGAAAAGGAAATAAAAGCCTATAAGGAGTTTTATAAAACCTTCGAAAAGATTAATACCTAAGAAAAGATCGACTTGATGTCAGTTTATAAAACGGTTTGCAAGTATTTGCTTAACAAAAATAGTTTAAGTATAAAGGAACCTTTGTTTGAAACACAATGTAACAGGGTTTGAAATGAACATACAGTGTTTAATAAACAGTTTAATAAAGTGTTTTAAACACCTAAATACGTTTAAGATAAACATTTGAAGAAATCTGATTGGTAAAACAGTTACGTAAAGTAAAGCCATTTGCATTTTAATTATTAATCACATGTGATTGATATAATAACTAAACATGATTCGACTTGTATTCCCCCCTATAAAGCATTTATAAATATTTAACAACATTTAAAAGGTTAATTCAAGGGGTATGAACTCACCTATAGTGAACGAATCGGAAGGAAGTGTCGGACAAGTGCTTGGTGTCAAGTGAAGACTTAGACACACACAATGATCCTAATTACATATGAAAACATATGTATATAAACAATTAGTGATTATAACACTAATTAAACATGTATAAACATCCTATTGCGAGGCAAACACTTTGGTCAAGTGCTAGGAGGCTATTGGGTTGCAACAAAGGAGTGCGAAGCCTCATACGAGAGTTTATGGTCCAATGACCATCTTTATTGGAGTTTACGGCCCAGGGGAGTTCACTCCTGGCCGTAAACTCTCAATTGGTCACCAAAAGGGGCTTAAAAATCTAAGGGCTTAAGTGGTTAAGTGCTTCAAAGCTTCAAACAAGTGTTTGGGAGGGTTTAAGGTCCTAAAATGACCTTGTTGGGTGTTCACGGCCCTGGGACCACTCCCCCATGAGTTTATGGCCGTAAACTCATGGTAAGGAGTACCATTTCGTGAAATGAAGTCCTTAACTCAAAGGGGTAAGGTCCTATGCTAAAATCCAAGGGTCACTAAAGTGTTAGGGTGTCATTTGTACCCTTAAAAGGGGTTTACGGCCCTAAGACAAAATCCCTTGGTGTTTGCGGCCGTAATCTACTATGGACTATGGTATTTTGTGCTTTCAAGTCCCACACACATTAAGGTATGAGTTTAGACTAGTTTTACAAGGAAAGGAAGGGACTAGGGCACACTTTTGGCCATCAAAGAAGGGTTTACGGTGCAAGGTGTTCTTGGGCCGTAAACTCTTTGATCTAGGTTATTCCTTGTGATTTCTTGATGTATAGACAAATAACAAGCCCTATTATACTCTAAGATAGAATCACTTATGATTTGGGACGAAAGACTGAGGATCCTTGTGAGAGAATCGGGATTTTCTCTAGTTGAAAATGGAACAAATGAAACAAATATGGCTAAGGGCCATATTTATACCCCTTGGGGTTTTTGGTCCAAAATATCATTTGAGCCGTAAACTCCAACCTCATGGACTTTTGAAACTTTTAAGATGCTCAAAATAATCTAGGGCATCCTCTCTCCGGATTTCTCCTAAAGTGTAAATCCGGAAATACTCAAGTTATTCCAAAAAGTCTGAAAATTTGCAGTAACTGTTCTGACTTCTATTGACTTGATATGTTATACAGAATGGAAATTTCGGGTTGTCACAGCGATCTTGGTCAATCTATCCACGACAACCCATATAGCATCATATCCCTTCCTCGTCTTTGGCAACATGGTGATAAAGTCCATCGTGATCTGCTCCCATTTCCACATGGGAACCTCCAGAGTCTGCAACTTACCATGTGGCCTCTAACGCTTGGCCTTGACTACCCTGCAGGTCAAGCACCTCTCGATGTATCAAGCAATCTCTATTCATGCACGACCACCAGTAACTCAAACTCATATCTCAGTACATCTTGGTGGCTCCTGAGTGAGTAGAGAAACGAGAATTATGAGCCTCCTCTAGTACAATCTGTCTGACCCCACTAGACATTGGAACCCATACCCAACCACAACGGTTCAATAATCCCCGACTATCCTACACGAATCTGGTCATCTCGCCCCTAATCCTGTCCAACTTCTAGTTCTCCTGTCGTACACCCTCGTCCTGAGCTTCCCTAATCTAGCTCACAAGTGGAGAGTCCACTAATATCCTCATACATGCCACTGGAACAAAAGATCCAGCCGACTTGCAGCTCAGTGCGTCTACCATAACATTCGCTTTACCCGGATGGTAAAGGATCTCGTAGTCATAATCCTTGACTACATCCAACCACCTGTGCCGCCTCATGTTCAGGTTCAGCTAATCCATGATATGTATTAAACTCTTTTGGTCCATGTATATGTTACAGCGGACCCCGTAGAGATAATGTCTCCAAATATTGAGAGCGAATACAACCTCTCCCAACTCCACAGCGTATAGCTGATATCTCGTCTCATGCGGCATCAGCTACCGCGAAGCATAAGCTATCACCCGTCCTCTCTGCATGAGGAATGCTCCCAATTCGGTGATCGATGCATCACTAAACACCACGAAATCCTCAACTCCCTCAGGGAGTGTCAAAACTGGCGCCTCGCAGAGTTGCTGTCGCAGAGTCTCAAATGAAGTCTACTCCTCGGGGCCCCACCGGAAATCCACCTCCTTGCTCATTAGACATGTGAGGGGTGTTGCAACCTTGGAGAAATAATGTATGAATCTCCAGATGTAACCTGCCAATCCCAAGAAGCTCCTCATATCCATGGGAGATTTTGGAACCTCCCACTGCATAACCGCCTCGATCTTGGCCGAATCAACCAAAATCCCCTCCTAGTTAATGACATGTCCAAGCAACTGAACCTCTTGCAACCAAAACTCGCATTCCGAGAACTTGGCATACAGCCGTTCTCGCCTAAACACTCCCAATAGCTCACATAGATGCTCATCATGTTGCTCTCAGGTCATGGAATAAACCAAGATATCATCTATAAACACAATGACTGAGTGATCGAGCATCGGTCTGCATAATTGATTCATCAGGCCCATGAATACGGTTGGCACGTTGGTGAGCCCAAATGGCATCACCACCAACTCGTAATGTCCATAACGAGTCCAAAATGCGGTCTTCTCTACGTCCTCCTCCCTCACCCTGACCTGATGGTACCCGGACCTCAGATCTATCTAGGAGAACTAAGATGCTCCCTACAACTGATCGTAAAGTTCATCTATCCGCATAAGAGGATAACGGCTCTTCACCGTCAACTTGTTCAACTCCCGATAATCAATGCACATCTGGTGTGAACCATCCTTCTTTTTGACAAAGAGAATTGGTTCTCCCCATGGAGAACTGCTAGGACGGGTGAACTACATGCCTAGCAGCTCCTACAACTGAGATAACAGCTCCTGCATCTCAGGAGATCTTGAAATCAACCTGCCTCTCCGGAGGCACTCTGAGTAACTCCTCCTGAAACACATCCACAAACTCTCTAATGACTGGAACCTCTGAAAATGAGACCTGATCCATGACCCACGTATCCACCACATATGCCAGATAACCCACACACTCGTTTTGAATATCTTGTCGAGCCCTGGTGGCTGAACAGAACCCTAAACCCAACCTGGTGCCCTCACCATAGATAACCAGATCTCCCCTACTTAGGGTTCGAACTACCACACGTTGACCCTCGCAGTCGATCATGGCACCGAAACAACTCAGCCAATCCATACCCATTATCATACAAACATCCCCTGTGGGAATTAGAATCAAGTCAATCGGGAAATATACCCCGAAGATCTCCAGAACGCAACCCCGTCGAATGAAGTAGCAGAAATCCCGTGTTCGTTGGCTATTGGGACTCGCAACGGATACTCTAGCACTATGAAGGGCAAACCAAAATCCCTACTAAAAGATCGAGAAACAAAAGACTGACTCGCCCCCGAGTCAAACAATACCAGCACAGGTAAGAAGTTCACTAAGAACGTACCTAACATAGGTACAAACAAATAGGCATAAAACATATATAATCAATAAGATAAAGGATAGAAACATACCAACCACCACATCTGGTGATGTCCTGGCCTCATCGGTTGTAAGCTGAAAAGCGCGTCCCTGAGCCCTCAGGGGCTCTGCTCTACTCTGACTCTTGTTAGTAATCCTCAGTATAGCTGGCGCTGCAGCATGTGCCAGCCTGGCAGTGAGCAATGGGAATTTAGTCTTCATATGACCAACCTGATCGCATTGGTAACAAATCCTCATATCCTGAACCAGGTCTAACTGGCAGCAATCCCTCACAAAGTGCCCCTCCTTGCTGAACTTGCGAAACACACCACTGGATCTACGAACTCCATAATGACCCTTCCCACACTTCCGATAAGTGCGGCTATGCTGGCCTCCAGTCTTAGAATTGGCGGTCTTGGACCTTTTCGGCGTAGGCTGTGACTGCGCCGGGGCCTACATATGCTCTCTCAACTGCAGCTCAATATAAAGCTCACGCCGACTAGCGGCCTCCTGTAACTCCAGTAATGTATCAAAATGCTGGGTTGCAACAAACTGTCAGATGTTAGTCTTGAGCATTCTCAAATAACGAGTCATCTGAGCCTGCTCGGAAGCAAACTTCGGGCAACACATTGCCCTCTCGTTAAACGTCCAGGTGATCTCCGTCACTGTCTCTGATCCCTATCTCAAATCCAAAAACTCTTGTTCCATCCACTCTCGCTCAACCCGCGGAATCTAGCGAGTGCATAACATCTCCCTAAATTGATTCCATGTAATTGCAACTCTCTACTCATCAGAATACGACCTCCGTCATCAATCTCCACAAGTCCTTCGCTCCGGACCTCAGCAGGTTCAAAGCACACCTGACCTTTTGGTCAGTAGGACATGAGCATGTACAAAAGCATCCCTCAACATCAGATACCTACCTCATGGCTATTATCGGGTCCTGAATCCCATCAAAAATCAGGGGCTTCGTGTTATGAAAGTCCCGATACTGGAAGCCCAACCTGTCCCTGTACCTGTAGCTGCTACAACAACGGAAGCTGCAGCAGCAGCCGTCTCAGCAATGGCTCCATAGCGCTCATCAAAGTACTTAACCATAACGGTCTTAATAAACCCAAACATATCTGGCAACTGATCCCGAGAAAGTGTAGCAACCACATCAAGCAGGATCTCCTGAATCCTGACATCCAACTCATCTGGTCTCATTTGACCAATAGTCCCCGACAATGCTAGCCCGCCCTATCTGCAAGCTCCTGATCCCGTCCTGGGTCCGGTCTCCAATCGCCTCATAGTAAACATACTGAAAATATATATGAGGAAGATATCATGCATTTCATATAATAACGGGGAACCAACTCCCAACAAAGCCCTAGGGTTTGTGACTTCCTTGCTACGCGTATGGGTCCTGTGCTTACAGTAGTACGAGCCCAAACTACTTTCCACACCTACCCATATTTGTCTTAAGGATCATCATAATGCCCTAAAAATATACATATGCATAGGATAATGCTCAATCCTCACTCCTAGAGGAAGGCTAAACATCTCACAAATGGTCGAATGACCCTACACAACTCATCCATGAAACTTCCACCAACCCTACAACACTCGTGTATGCTAGCCATACATAACACTGGACCATATAGACATTCGAATATCTGATCCTACCCTAAGCCCCTCATCAAAAAAGAACAGGAAATAAGGCAAAACCAAACATTCTCAGGCTATACGATCTTAGTTATGTACAATCGTGTGTTGGATTTGGTATCTAATCCGATAACTATAATTGGGATGTACTTGACCTGATAGTAGCGTGGTCCTTTTAGGTTGCCTTCACTAGTGCAATTTGATAGGATGGACTTTGAGAATAAGGTTATTTGTGATTTATTAATATATTATAATTATAATATATTAATTGAGAAATTATACTATAAATTAGTATTGATCAACAATTAATTTGTAATTTATTTAGTGATCAAAAGAGACTAATTAAATATACGAGGACTGATTAAGTAAATCAATGATTCTTATAGTGTGGGCCAATGATCCATGGCTAATTAGGAAGGGCTAAACCAATATGATAGTCCATAGAGGTTTAACCCATGGAGCCTAAGTAATATGAAGGGTCATAATGGATTAGGGTTCGCATGGATGAAACCCTAGCCTTTGTAACAATATAAAAGCAATCCCCTAGAGCCAAAATCAGTTGCACCATTCATTCTAAGAGAGTGATAATTGATTTTGAGCTAACTAGCCTATTCTCTCAACTCTCCTCTTGCATTTGGTGTTTGTGACACATTAGAGGCATCACACCTAAGGTGCTAAAGCTTTCTAAGGCCAAGAACTACAACTACATAAGAGGTATTCATCTAACTATGAGTTGTTGTATTGTATATCCTCTATTGTATGCTATTTAGGATGCGTGCTTTGTAAAATTGAAATTGCATGTATAATTAGAGAAAACATAGATCCAAGGTGTCTAGGGTTGGATGTGCACCATAGGAGTGTTATAGTGCTTAAAACCCAACACCGTGATGCATACACTAAGCAACTATAGTAATGATGTCAATTTCATATAAGGAAAACCCTAGGCTATCATGCATCATATAATCAGGAAATTATACCATGCAATTCCTGAAGATCCCTAGCCAATCACTAGCATGCTATTCTAACATATCACAATATCAAATAACAGTATGGTATTGTGGGGTCTACTTATTGGCTCCGACTGATTATACACTTCGCATCCTCCTTTAGTATTTTGAAAACCATTTTGAAAATATTTTCCTTAATTTGAGATTGGATTCACACGAGTGTTCCTCCAATTCATAGAAAATTCATAAAAATTTAAAACTTTTTCAAACAACTAAAAACCATTATATATTACAAAATGTTTTCAAAATAGTTTCATATCAGAGAATCCCACAAATCAAAATCATAAAATGTGAGGAGGTGCACGATCAAGCCTTCGCCTTCCAGCGATCATCCGAAGTACCTGAAACAAAATCCAAAATTGTAAGCTCGAAGCTTAGTAAGTCCCCACAAAATACCAACGTCATGTAAACCATAACAATATTATAACAAACAGCATGCATATAGAGTCGATTGGACCACCGCACCGGCCTTCAACCTATCTGGCCCACTCTCAGAACCTTCAGTATGTCTAGTCTGCCCTACCAGGCCTTCAGCCTGTCTGGACTGTTCTCCGGGTCTTCGGCCGCCCTGGATCTGTTGGCCTAGAGCACAAAGCAGGACGACCTCAACCCACCTGCAAACACACCATCAACATATAGATACCAAATGCTATGTACACATGTATAAACAATCATATAGATCTAACATATCACTAATCATAACACCATCCTATATACCAGGATATAGATCTAACAGATCACTAAACACAATACCATCCTATATACCAGGATAAAGATCTAACAGATCACTAAACATAGCATCATGTGATAACCAGAATAAGAATCCAAAAAGGGTCGACCCTGGTGCCTTCGACCCTATTAGCATAGTGAGAAAAACTCACCCCACGAGTAGTGCTGAAGCGATAAAATCGAATCCCAACTCACAGCTCCGAACTTAACTGCCTGTAACCACCATATGACTAATTCCATTAAAATCCCAAATTACCAAAATACCCTCAGAAGTCAAACTTGGGAACCCATGGTTAAATTCAAAGTCAACAGTCAAGGTAAATAGTCCATGTTGACCCAACACGTCAAATGCATCTACTGAATCGTCGAGTTCCTTTGTATCTCAGAAGATCGTGAAAAGCTCGAGACAACTCACTGAGTTACCAGAGCAACTCGTCGAGCTCTTTAGTGTCCAGAAAACCGGGGAAAACCCTAGCCAACTTGCCGAGTTATCTCACCAACTCGTCGAGTTCACTTAGTATCCAGAAAGCGGGAAACCCTATCCAACTCGTCTAGTTTCCTAAGAAACTCGTCATGTGTTGCTGTCATAATGTATTTATCCTTTTCCATTTGAATACAAGGCCCTAAACTACAGATCTAGCCCCTTAGGACTGAGATACCACGTAAAGTTGCTAGCTTTATGTGCATGCAAGGAATCAAAGGGATTAAAACACTCATATGAAGCTTATTATGGGTTTTAGAGCATGAAGGAGGGCCAAGACATAATAAAGTTGGCAACTTTAAGTCCAAGGATGCCTTAAGATGCTCAGATCTGAAGTCCTAGCTTCAAACCATGCTCAAAACAAATAATGACTAAAGAATAAGCTAGAAATGACCATAAACTCTCTAATGGAGAGATCTAACAAAGGAGTGATCTAGATGGCGACTTTTTACCTCCAGATGGTTGCAAAAAAAGTGAAGCTTCCGGATCTAAGGCCTTCTACGCAATCCAACCACTTCAAGCTTCTAGTTTCCTCCAAAAGAAAACAAGATTTACTCTGCAAATCTCACACACACTCAAGAAAACATTAAAGCACAGCCAGGGTTTCTCTCTGGACAATAAGGTGGTAAGGGAGGCCGGTGAGGGGGCTTAAGGTCTTTTAAATAGGATACAAACCCTAAAAATTAGGTTTTTCATGCATAGCCTCAACTCATTGAGTTGGGGTCCTCCAACTTGTCGAGTAGGTTCCATAATCCACGCGGCTTTATTAGCTTCTACACGACGAGTTGGGCCTGCAATTCGTGGAGCAGGTCTTATATGATGTACAAAAATCCTTAAAATATCATTCCTAGGAGTCAGGATGTTACATAAACTTTTTAGGATCCTAAACAAAGATTATTTAGTTACCAAAACTTAAGTCTTTGAGTTTAAAAGGTTTACTTATAATTTACTAAGATATTTTTTAGGATTGTTTGTAGGAACTAAGTTCTTCATGATCCTAGTGATCTAAGGATCCCAGTATCATAAACAATTATGCAAGATGATCAAAAGAAAGATATGAAAAGAAAATGCAACCATTGTATTCAAAAAAGGGGTTGCGCACCAACCCACCAAAAGATTAATCGTCTGACATTGCTAAAACGAAAAAAAAAACTTAAACTAATTTCATGTAGGCCTAGACCTTAGCTTGGTCATCAGTGGTCCTGTTCTTCTTCTCTGTTTCTACAAGTAGCGACCTAGGATCCTCGATAGCAGTGGCAGGCTTGACAGTTATTTTCGCTAGCTATCTTCCCGAATCCTGAATTATCAAGATCTTCAACCAACTTGATCTTGGCCTCCCATATAGCCACCACCACGCTTGCCTTTGCATCAGTAATCACCTCCTCGATCTCCAAAATTTGCTCTTCCTCCTTCTCGACTTTCTCTTTGATCAGTGACTCGATCCTCTTTAAGAGATCTTCATGGGTCACCTTCCATTCCTTCTCTCCCTCCTTCAGAACTCGCTCAGCTTCCTCCTCCGGGCCTTTAAATCGACCATTGATTGGGAAACATGAGCGAAAACCTGAAATAAGCATGACATTAATAGATACTACTGGAACTCAGAAACTAATAGAAAAGAAACACTCACAACTTGAGAAAAGGAAACCAATTTCTGAAGCGACTCTTCGGCTCCAAGATTCTCCAAATTTAGATCTACGGCTTCTGAGGTCTTCCTCTTACGGGAACTTGAGCGCTTCACAGTAAGATCAATAAGGGACTTCTTAAGAGGAAGGGCAAGGTAGCTTTCTCCCTCTTGGCTATGATCAAGACACTGGAAACATCATCTTCAAGATCTGATAAAGCAAATCGGGCTTGGAAGGGGCAAGGAAACTTTCTCCCTCTTGGCAATGATCAAGCCATTGGACACATCATCTTCAAGATCGGATAAGCAAATCGGGCATTGGAACGGATAGCCTTGGATCCTACACAACACATCAGATCCTTATCAACTTAGGACCCTCATTAATAGCCACTGACGCGTGGCGGATGAACCTTCATGAAGTCTAGAACAATCAAACTTGAAGGACTTGTCAGCAGTAGAAACGTAGAAAAGCTTCTCTGTCTTCTCTTCAGTATCTCTGGCAATAGGAATAAATTCTTCAAACTTGAAAGCTGCAAAACACCAAACAAAGTAACGAAACGTGAAATTCAGGATCCACAATAAGGAAAAGTTATCCTTACCCTTTTTAACCCAAGTCTTCGGTAGGGAATCCCCACCAGGTATCGAATTGAGTCCCACAAAGAAGTATTTATCCTTCCAAGCACCATCGTTATGTTTCATTTTCAGAAAAAAATGAGATTTGTGGGGTTTGAGCCTAAGAAGAAAACAAGAGTTCCCAAAGGTAGTAAGGTCGTACACATGAGCCAAATCAGCTAAACATATATCTAAACCTCTGGATTGGTTCAGTTTCTCGATCCATAATAAGATTCTCCAGACGATGGGTATAGCTTGCATATAAGTAATGTGGGTGATTTTGAAGAACTTGGAGATAATCCCAGAAAAAGGCTATTTTAGACCTAGACCAAAATGATATCCAGGAAAGCATACCCATGATGAGGAAGAGAAGTCAGGTTGGTATTTTAGATCGAAAGGTTTGAAGACAGATTCATTAGAAAAAGTTCCAACTGTCTTTAACGATTCAATATCATCATCGTCAAAAGAACAGATTTCATCGTATTTTATCGATAAAATCCTCTGGTCAATGAAATCATCATCAGTAGACGCGAGGATGTTCTTGCGAGACACGATCATTTTCTTACCCATTCTTACAGAAAGGAAAAATTAAGGAGAAGAGGAGAGAAATGTAACTTTACAAGATGACTGGAAGAAAGCTTAAGGACGCATGGAGGAGTAGCCCTACTCGATTGCCTATATTTATGTTAACGACAAAAGAAAGAGAAAGATTGATGACTCTTGAATGGATAAATCCTATCTGTTAGAGTTCAAAATTCAAAACTCTTTATCATATTAATTTCTTTTTATTTACTTTAAGTTATCCCATCAATATTCTCGAAACTAACTTATTTATTTTTAGGATTAACTTAGGGGCAATTGTTAGGGCTAGGATCTCGAAACTACTTTGAGATCCTGAAGTCTAAGGATCCTCAAAGACTCATGATCCTCAAACCTCAAGATCCCGAATAAACTCCAGGATCTTGACTAATATTTATTTATAACGGCCATATATTCATTTGTCTTTCTCACATGTGCAGAAATAATTAGTCAAAGTCACTCTCTCAACGAATAGTCGTCACAACCATGCAAAAGACCCGAAAGACCAAGTCAACCAATGGCTATAAGTTGATCTCGGAGGATCCCGAAATTTTTGGAGTTCTATTTATTAGGTTTTAACTATGTAAAACACTTGTATTCATCACACTACACATGATTTTTGGCAGAATACTAGCACTTGTACTCGTACTCATTCTATTTTCTTTGTAATCATTCATTTCAATCAATAAAATCATTAAGACAGTGATCATTATTACCTCTCAATGTTTTATGTCGGAGATCCTAACAATGATCAAGTGTTTTCCTTGTAAACCACTTGTGTAATCTTGTTCTAATTTCACTGATTAATTCATTAAGAGCACTACAACCTCTCAAGACTTTGGTTGATTTTCAATCAGTCGATTTTTGACCAAAACAATAAGTGTACGATGAACAAAACTGATTTTGAAAAGTGAAAAAAAATGTATGATAATTGTCTAATTATGCATGAAAATTTATTTACATAGAAAATATAATCTTCTAAGAGCATAAAATGTACACCTATTTTGAGATCGCCTCAAATTATGATAATTATTTAATGAAATTTGCGAGAACAAAGTCGAATCATAATTTCTTTATCCATTCATGATATTTGAAATGTACATTGTCATTTGCTCAAAATGATCGGTATTTTGAGGAATAAAAAGACATAGAAACACTTACAAGGATCTCAAAGATGACATGAGGCTAACAAAAGGGTTTTAAGAGTAAAACGAGATAACAAGTTCTAACAATCATGTGTGCCATTACGCGACGACATTTTTCTTTCACAATTTCTTACGAAATACCAAGTACACAGGCAGGCAGATGCATGCATGTATGGATTCAAATTAAAACCTAATATTTATGTTATCAGCTCATGCATAAATATGATTGAGAAAGTGAGACGGGTATGAAAAATTTTGAATCAATTTAACGAAATTATGAGCGATAGAAATTGCAAGCTACCCAGAATTTCGAAAATACAATTTTTTTTTGGTAAAACCGTTATTTTTAGAAAACCTTTGCAAACGTAAGTTGATTCTAAATTCATTTGTAAGAATTAGTTGTTTGTAGGATTACCCCACACAAAAATCAATCGGCTCTCGTATAATGGTTTATTTTAGGGAAAAATACTAATCTACCCAAAATCCTTAATTACCTATTTAAAATTAGCAAAAAAAAAAAAAAAAAACACATTAGCCAAAACTAACCCACAAAAGAGTAAGTTTTAAGATTCTTCTATTGTTTTGTTAATTCGTCTACTCTTTCATATTTTGTATAAAAAAATTATTTTGAAGATATAAACCGTAGGTTATTTTAAAACCTACGGTTTTCTCTGTATAAACTACAGTTTCCCAAACCGTAGCCTACGGTTTAGGTAAAATCTACGTTTTTGGGGGTAAAATCTACGGTTTTGTTAAAAAAAACTACGATTTTTGTATTTATTTTTATTTTTTAATAGAGAGTATTTTTTTGAGAGTAGACTACTTTTTTGTTAGACTTAACTACTTTTAATCAAAATAATTCTCAAAAAAAATTTCTCTATTAAAGAAATATAAAAATATAAATATAAATAAAACCGTAGCTTTTTTACAAAAACCGTAGATTTTACCCCCAAAACCATAGTTAAAAACAAAAAAAACATTTAAAAAAAAAAAAAAAAAAACCCTCTTAGATTTTACCCTAAGCGTTTAGGTTTTAAAATAAGCTACAGTCATATATCTTGAAAATAAAAAAATAAAAAAAATTTATACAAAACACGAATAGTAGACAAATTAGCGAAACATTAGACCAATCTTAAAACCTACGGTTTCGTAGGCTATTTTACACCTTTTATATTCAAAAAACAACATATCTTTCTTATTCAGATTTTATTTTATACATCAACTCCTTCAAGCATTATGTTATTTTATTTCTGCATGTTTTATATTAAAGAACCTACTTTTGATCTTTATTATATATGACATACAAATTATTAAAAATATATAATTGAATATTTTTTAGCAAATTATATCATTTGAAAAATCGTGTCGACACATTTAAGAGAACTTAAACAAAAATCGAATATATTACAATGTAACGAAATTATCAGATTAATTAAACATAAAATTACAAGACCAAATTATAAAATAACTTAAACACAAATTACAAGAAACAATTGCGTAGTTCACTTCGTATTTAATCTTGGTTGAGAATTTGAATAATTTCTCCTATTATGACCAGATTGATGACATATTCTATATCTACAAGGTTCGTCAAAATGAATAACGTCCATCTCGTTACAAAATCGATTTGAACATCTTCGACCTTGATTAATCGAACATTTCGAGTAATATGCTTTAAACTCTCAATCAACCTCCAACCAATAATCAATATGAGAAAGTGGGAAGAAGCCATAGTTATATCGTTGTTTATACATCATAGATGTGTAAACAACATCCACAATGAAAAAAGGGTTATCCCCTTTAAGCTAACAAACAACTAGAGCATGTCAACATGGGAATTTCCTACGATTCCATGTATCCATAATTTGGTGACAATTCTATAGACATCTTCATTGTAATTGAACTCGAATAAAAGTATGAGTTTGTGTATAAGTGTCACGTTTACTAAAGAGAGGCCACATACGTGATGTTAAATGTGTATTGCAGTTCATTGCAATATCATTGTGTTTTCTACAAAGTTGCACAATTGTATTGAATGTAAGGTCAATATAAGCTCTAATAAGTATATTAATATCCAAATTTTCAAGGTAACAAATTTCCAACCCCCCCCCCCCCCCCCCCCCCCAAGACTTTGTAGCATATTGGTGTTAAGTTTGTTGTTGGACTGATGTCGTTAGTAAAAAAGATCACAGATTAGATCATGCTCAAGATGGAATTCGTTATTGCTTAGGGTAAACATTATGGTTTGGAGTATTCTATTTGATAGGTTCCCAACTAGTGTAAATTTGTCAAAAAGGGACATAGATTTTCCATCTATCCTGTATCCTAACTTTAACTTGGAAGTTGAAGAATTAGACAATTTTTTTGTCAAATGTGAAGTTGCAGCTGAAACATGGGATGCTATCTTTAGGTGGGTGGAGATATCTCAGCTTCAATTTGACTCTGTTCTTGGTCTTTTTTTGGTTATCGATAATTTAAGTATAAATTCAAAAAAGAGAATCATTGCGGATTTGATAGTATGCACTACTTTATGGGTTTTATGGAAGTTACGAAATGATACACTATATGAAGTTGGAAAGCTGAAGAAACATGGGTTGCTGGATTGCATTAGAAAATTTTCTTTCATTTGGTTTTCTAATAGAAATTGAAAAATCTCTTTCTTTTGGACTGACTGGTTGAAAAACCCGATGAATTATTTGTAATTGTTCGTTCTTTTTGTTTTCCAAACTCCTTGCATATAGACTGCTTCTTAAAAATATGTTCAAAATAAAATAAATAAACATAAAAAAATAAAATAGTTTGCCTATGTGTCAACCGTCCTCATAAAAAACCAAGATCACAAAACTAGATATAACTACATCTTCCTTATTGGTCATTTGAAAAAAAAAACATTTATACATTAAACGATTAGGTGTGAGACCCATGTATTACATGGGTTTATTTAAAAAAATTAAATATTAAATTTTAACAATTTGAAAAGTTCGTATTTATAAAGAGAATGAGAAATTTTTTGAATTATTAAAATTAAGGAAACTTTAATGTATTGAATACATTACATATATATAAACTCTTTCTAATAAATACCTTATATATATATATATATATATATATATATATATATATATATATATATATATATATATATATATATATATATATATATATATACCTTACATATTAAATGTGAAATTTTAATTTAATAAAATGAAAAATACAATAAAATAACAAGTGGAAAATAGAAAATTAAAAAAATTTAGAAAAATGTCATTATCCAATTAAATGAGAAGATGAGATGTGGCAAAAAAACCTTCATTTAATATAGTAAATTTTTTAATTTAATGTACCTTTCACTTGAATTCAAATCTTTATGAAGCCACACGGGATTTATACGAGAGATCATACTTGAGTATAAAATGTTCTTTATTAAAATAAACAAATCCGGCCTTCTAAAAAAATCAACGTGATTCCAAAATACTATGAGGTAATCATGTGCATTAGAATTTAGGTAATCATGTGCATTAGAATTTATTTTCTCAATAAGCCAAGGATTAGTCACGGGAAATGGTTTAGACCTTTTGCTTAACCACTAATTATTAAAGGAAGTTTACTAGATCCAAAGCCATTCACATTGGAAGAGGCGTGTTCTGCATGTAGTTCTTAGAAGCTTATAATTTTTAGTTTTTAAGAAAATAAATAAATAAAATAATAAAAAAGAAAATGGGTAAAAACTTTTAGCTTTTATATCTTTCAAAAATAAATATAAATATATTTTAACAAATATAATGCCGTTATTTGAAACAAAATATATCTTATATGATTAATTATAAATATAATTAAATAATTACAATGCTTTAATTAGAAAAAACCTGATATTGTTTTATATTTTAATAATATTTATTTAACAAAACTATAAATATTTGTTATATAGATTTATAAATCAAAATTAATATCATACAATAATATTGTTTTTTTTAACACCAAAACACTTGTAATATGTAAAAAAGTTTGGTTTTGGTTCTTACCAAAGTTGTGTTATGCACGCCATATTTAGCTGATAAGCTAACTTATTTATTTATTTATTTATTTCATATGTTATGTTTGTTATGTTTGGCAAACCAAAAAATAGATTATGAGCTTGAACTAAAAAAATTACTTATATTAGATTTTCAGAAGTTTATTAAAAAAAAATAATATTTCAAATATACCTTAATTAGTTATAGAAAACTCCTTATCCTAAATTTTTTTATATCAACTACATTTTACCAAACATCATTTTATCAGCTAACTTATAAGTTAATTGATAAGCTAGATGCTAGTTTTTCGACTATCAAACTAGTTTTTCTACAATCCACTAGGTTTTCAGGTAGTACGTCAAACATAACCATAATTGAAATGTCTTATTTACTTTATTTGTAAAAAATTCTTCATTACTAAAATTCATACAAAAACATGTTTACCAATATATAAAGTTAACCAGTGTAGTTGATATTAAAATTTTGATGGTTTTTATCTTTTGATAACTATAGATTACGATTAATTTATCATCATTATATTTCAAATTTTAATTTATATTGATATATCATTTTATATAATTTTATATATTTCAAAAGCTTCAAGCTATTTGTGGAGAATACTCTTATAGAAATAAACGTTATTGTTTTCAGCTTCCAGCGACCTCATACCAACTACGAGCTACTTTTACCGAACACTCTTATAATATCGAACAATTTTTAATGTGTCATATTAGTTTTTATAATAACTTACATAATACGATAGTGATGATGTGGCAAAATGTTGGCCAGACACATGGCAAAAAGTAGGTGGGGTTGTGTGGTCTTGTCGGGCGTACGACGCTATCAGCGCACACATACTGTTTTTCAAATTTCAAAGTTATGTATCTTCTTCATACGAATTCCATTGTGAGGTTCTTTATATCATCGAAAAGCTCTTGATGAGATCTATAACTTTCATTTAGACTTTGTCGACTAATTTCAAATTTATATTTTTCACACAGGCTTAGACTGTTAAAGTCCGTATCAAATGCATAACTTTCTCATCTACTGTCCGTTTTTGACAGACTTTATATCGTTCGACTCCTATTAGTGAGATATTCAACTCTCTTTTAGATTGTTTTGACTAAAAATAGATCGATCTAAAATTCGATTTCTGAGTTGCATACTACTACGCTGAATCTTAAAAAAATCATTTCCTATGTTTCTACTCTGCGTCACATCCCTGCGATACCGTGAGTACTTCTTTAAGTAGTAGCCTTCAAGTACGAGATCCCGATTCAGTATTCTGCCCGCGTAGATTTTGGTTCTCATCTATTGTACTCTCTAAGTGAGCTACACTTACTCTGCCTTTGTGTAATCTATAATTATAAGTTATGATTCATTACTAGGAACGCATAAGTAAGATTTACAAATGATTATCCAAATTGTTATATTGCTCAATCTATTTACGGGAGTAATTCCTTGGCCGGATTTAATGAGATGTTTAAACTGGGATTTCCAAATAGTATACTCTATATACGAAACCGATCTTACCTATAATACGATCCTACTTGGTTATTCATTGTTTAGTTCTTGAAGTAGACTTTGGGATTATTGGGGAACCTAAATCCTTAGGATAATAGTTCCATGGAGTATATATTAGACTAAGGCTTAGTGTTATTTACATCTAGGTGTTTTGGAAAAGGTATAAGGCGAAGCTCTACCCAGTTCACCAATCATCAGACACTATTGTCAGGTGAGTTCGTGGTTTCTATCAAAATCATAATCTAAAATAAAAGTACTATTTATATGATACATTAAATCCTTGCATGTTTTATCTGTGATATATGCTATTTGTATAATGAGGATAATACAATCGAATTAGAAACTGTATTGGAAATCGATTGCTTTTAAATATAAGTCTAGCCTTAGGTTAAGAATAAGACTTATAAAGGATACTTCGTTGAAATTAAGTTAGATATCGATTAGGTCTCATGACGGTGGGTTCAGATCAGACAGATGACAAGTATGTCTGTGTCATCGAACAAAGTAGATGATAAACACATGCCTATTCTAGGTAGTCTAGTGAATTACGTTGCTAGCATGGACTTATAACCCATGGACGTAGATAAAATGGGATACCATATTTATAAAATCTATGAACATTGTTTGCCTTATACGACTTACATTGGCCAAGGAAACTCCTAGCTGTGTAGTCAAATAGTTGCTTAAACGATTCATCTGGTTGGGTGATTCCTCCTTATAATCGTTTCTTTTCGATCTAAGAGGAGCGGTTGGGTTGGGTAGTTGGTATTAGGTCGGATTTTATATATATTATCTGATAATATTGTTTTGCATAAATGATATTATTTAATATCAATAAATTATTATGAAATTGAAAACCCTACGTATCTCACTAGGTTTTTCCCAAACTCAACCCACTCATTTTATGCATCATAGGTAGTGGAACCAAGGTTGTAGTAGTCTAGAAGGATTCTAAGTGGAATAAAGAGATGTGTCGGTTATAGTAGTTCCAGGACCTTCTATATTTATGTTGTAACATATGTTTGGATATGAACGAATAACATCCTAAAGGTTTTAATAAAATAACTTTTGTTATCTTAAAAATCTTTTATTTAATTGGGAGTATCGGCATCTCAATTTATAAAGCGTAAATAAAATGTTTTAAATGATTATGAGAAATAGGGGATGTCACACGACTACTGGTGGGGCAAGGCAGACAGTGTTAGTAGCTAGAGGCTCATAAATTAAAGTTTTCAATCCACCCATGGGCCACATAGATGTATAGGGATCTGAAGTTCAGTTATTGGTGGCCCAGTATGAAAAGCAAGATAGCATTATTTGTTGAGCAGTGCAGGACCTTCCGTAAAGTCAAGGTCGAATATCAGAGACCCCATGACATGATGTAGCCATTACCCATTCCCATGTGGAAATAAGAGGAGCTCACCATGGATTTTATCACAAAGCTACCAAGGACGACGTGTGGACTTGATTAGATCTAGTTTATTATTGACAGATTAACTAAGAGTGCACAGATCATACCTATTGCCGAGAGTATATATGTTGAGATTCTATATGACATTTACATTCGGGAGTTGGTGGTTCGACATGGGGTGCCAGTTTCGGTGGTTTCAGACCGAGATGTTCGCTTGACTTCTAGGTTTTAGAGGAAGTTGTTAGATAAGGTGTCTAAGTCCATAACTATTTCTGGTATGTCCTTGACCCAACCCGGCATGGTCCATTTGGGTTACATCGCACCATGCAATTGGATAGACTAAATGAGAGAAATAACACTTGTGGTTTATTAATATATTATAAGTTCTAATATATTAATAGTATTATTTAATTAGTTTGAACAAGAATTAATTTAGAATTAATTAAGTGATCAAAAGATAACTAATTAAATATATGGGTTGATTATGTAAATCATCCATAACTTGTATAGTGGGCTAAGAGGCTCCACGGATTATCAAGTTGGGTTAAACCCATAGGATGCTCCATCGGAGTTACAAACCCATGGGCCATGGAAATGAAGAGCCATGACACATTAGGGTTTACATGGTGTAACCCTAGATGTGTCAACACTATATAAAGAACATGTTCTCCACCAAAATTGGCTACACAAGAACAAGTGAGGGCTGGGCCGATTTTTCAAGTGTGTATTCTCTCAAAAAGTTTACTCCTTTGCATTTGGTGTTGTGTGAAGCATTTGAGGCATCGCACTTGGGGTGCTAGGCTCACAACGTTTCAAGGATCATAATCAACAACAAGGTAAGTTATTATATCTTTCATTCATGTTAAAAAAATGTTCCCCATGTATGTGATGGGTTATGGGCATTCTAACACTTCCTAAGTGTACATGCAACCCTAATAAACCTTGGATCTATGTTTGTTTAAGATACATGCAAATAATTATTTTTCCAAGGTTCATATCTTAACTAGCATGGCATGGGGAACTTGAATCAAATAAAGCTAGTAGAAATACTTACCTTGTAGATGTAGTTGATTCCTTGGAGTTTTAAAGCCTAGCACCAATAGTGTGGATGCCTCAAATGAAAATCACAAATCACCACAAAATTGGAACTTTGAGAGAATAGTCACTACTATCTTGAAATCGGCCCTCACCTCAACAAGTGTCAACTAGTGTGATTTCAAGAACCAAAGCCTTCTTTATATAGTGTGGTGTATTAGGGTTACATCCATGTAAACCCTAATACCCATGTCTCTTCATTTCCATGAGATCCATGGGTTAAAGCTCCATGGAGTATCAATGGACTTTTCCATGCAAGCCTAGCCCATTCCAAATAAGCCTTAGCCCACACTATATAAATATAGAAGCCCATATTTAATTAGTAATAACTTTGATCTCTAAATTAATCCTAGATTAATTATAGATCAATACTAATTAAATAATATGATCTTATATTAATATATTAGAACTTATAGTATATTAATAAATCATAACTTGTACTATTCTCAACAGATTATCCATAAATTGTTCGGGTGAAGTGCAACCCAAATGGACCATGCCGGGTCGGATCAAGTACATACCAAATATAGTTATGGACTTAGACACTATATCCAACAGTCTCCCACTTGGATAAGTCTAATAACTATAGTTGCAAGTATGACTTCAGGAACCGATCAGTAATCGTAGCTCTTTAAACTCTGTTGAACTAGAACGCGCCATTTTAGATAAGTGATCATATAATCCTCTATTCAAGATATCAGCCGGACAAATACATGGAACATGGTCTTACTTTTTGTCCAGCATTTGTTTCCCGATTTCCGATTTGTTTGACATAGAACATAACTGAACACATCAATTTAGTTCTGACCGGGCCCGGTACATAGGTCAAAACAAAATCATCGAGGGGCCCAGATATCAGCTTCTAATCCAAGAAGGAACAGATAAACTTTGACTCATATGTTTGTTCTACCACTCATTGAATTATACACAAAGGCACGTTTTATAACATCGAGTTACCAATGCGTTTTTGTACAATCAATGCATAACCAACTCGTAAGTAACAAAGCATATCTCTAGGTTTGAAGACTTATATGAGATTACCGTCTCACGATCACTCGAGACAAAATTTCATGAAGTGATTCCAGTGAGCGAGGGTTGAGTCCAATGCTCAGAACTTATGAGCACTCATGATTGTTGTAGCCATGTCCAACACCTTAGACCTCTGCAACCAATCATGACAGTCTTGATTCATACCTACTTCCGACATATGACCGACTGTGGAGGTTTGAATAATATGATATACCAAACATAATTATTCTGGAAGTCAAAACATGCAAAAGAAATATAGTAAATGATCGACAGGAGATAGCAACACTTTACTCATAAATAAAACACCTTTTATTCATCATCTAATGTTAGTTACACTTTACAAATTTCATAATTTATCTAACTACTAAAACTTATATAATCCTTCAGCCCTATGCTCCGAGCATGCTGGAGATGCTTAACCCTACTTAGTCCCTTCGTGAGGGGATCTGCTGGGTTCTCATCCGATGATACCCTCTTTGCCACGAGGATTCCTTCTTCTATTCGATGTCTGATGAAGTGATATTTTCTATCAATGTGTCTGGATCTCCCATGATCTCTTGGTTCCTTGGCTAAGGCAACTGCACTATTGTTGTCCCAGAAAATCTACATTGGCTCTTTTATAGCTGGTACAAATCCAAGGTCTCCGATGAAGCTCTTTAGCCATATAGCCTCCTTTGCTGCCTCGCTTGCTGCTATATACTCTGATTCACAAGTGGAATCAGCCACTGTCTCCTGCTTGGAACTCTTCCAAGTGATTGCTCCTCCGTTTAAGGTAAAGACCAGCCCGAATGAGAGCGGAAATTATCCCTATCAGTTTGGAAGCTATCATCACTATACCCTACAACTCTCAAGTCATCACTCCCACCGAGGGTAAGGAGCCAGTCCTTAGTCCTCCGCAGGTACTTGAGGATATTCTTTACCGCAGTCCAGTGTGCCTTGCCCGGGTTCCCCTGATACCTTCTAACCATGCTCAAAGCAAAGGCTACATCAGGTCGAGTACACGTCATAGCATACATGATCGATCCTACAGCTGAAGCATAAGGTAGTCGACTCATTTCTGCTATCTCAGCCTCAGTACTAGGGCTTTGTGTCTTACTCAATCTGGCATTACTCTGAATGGGTAACTCACCTTTCTTGGAGTTATGCATGTTGAATCTTTTCAACACTTTGTCCACATAGGTGCTTTGACTAAGTCCAATTAGTCTTTTACTCTTGTTTCTCAAAATCCTTATCCCTAGGATATAGGCAGCTTCACCAAGGTCCTTCATAGCGAAACACTTCCCAAGCCAGGACTTTACTTCCTGCAGGGTTGGGATGTCATTTCCTATGAGTAGTATGTCATCCACATACAGTACCAAATAGCTGACTATGCTCCCACTAGCCTTGATATAGACACAAGATTCATCTTCACTCCTTGAAAAGCCAAATTCCTTGACTTTCTCATCAAAGCAAAGATTCCATCTGCGAGGTGCCTGTTTCAATCCATAAATGGATTTCTCGAGTTTACACACTCTATTGGGGTACTCTGTACTGACAATCTCTGGCTGAACCATGTAAACATCTTCAGCCAACTTTCCATTAAGGAAAGCGGTTTTGACATCCATTTGCCATATTTCATAGTCATGAAATGCAGTAATGGCCAACAGAACCCTAATAGACTTTATCTTGGCCACTGGTGAAAAGGTTTCATCATAATCAACTCTCGGAGTTTGAAAATAACCTTTTGCAACCAGTGGAGCCTTATAAGTGTGTGCATTACCATCCATGTCGGTCTTCTTCTTGAAGATCCATTTGCACCCTACAATCTTACGACCTGGTACATTCTCAACCAAGTTCCAAACTTGATTGTCATACATGGACTGTATCTCGCTATCCATAGCCTCTTTCGATTTAGCAGCCTTAGGGCCTGCCATGGCTTCCGTGTAGCTATTAGGCTCATCCAAACCTACTAGTGTCTCATCACTAATAAGTGTCTCACCTTCCGCAGTAATATGCAAACCATAGTAATGCTCAGGTGCATTCCTAACTCTTGTGGAACGCCTCAGAGTTACAGATTCGTCAATTGGCTCAACAGGAGTTTCCTCCTCAAGTTGAGGGCTAGGGTTTGAAGTTCCTTCACCGCTTGACTCTTGAATTTCTTCAAGATCAATTTTCCTCCCACTATCTCCTTGGCTTGTAAACTCTCTCTCTCTCTCTCTCTCTCTCAAGACTCCTCTTCTTGCTACAAAGACCAAATTATCACTAGGTCTGTAGAAGAGGTAACCAAAGGATCTTTGTGGGTAGCCGATGAAAATACACCTCTCGCTTCGGGGTTCTAGCTTGTCATGAGTCTCGCGCCTCACAAAAGTTTCGCAACCCCAAATCTTGATGTGGTCTAGGTTGGGTACTTTACCAGTCCACATCTCGTGAGGATTTTTAGCAACTTTCTTTGTAGGGACTAGATTAAGAATATGGGCGGCAGTCTCTAAGGCATACCCCCATAATGAGATTGGTAGCGAAGCTCGACTCATCATGGAATGAACCATATCCAACAAGGTTCGATTACGCCTCTCAGCTACACCATTCAACTGTGGTGTCCTGGGAGGTGTCAATTGTGAGACAATCCCACATTCCCTAAGATAGTCGAGGAACTCTGAACTAAGATACTCACCACCTCGATCGGATCGAAGCATCTTAATGTTCCTGCCAAATTGATTCTCGACTTCCTGTTCTAAACTCTTCAAACCTTTCAAAAGTCTCTGACTTATGCTTGATTAAGTAGACATATCCATATCTACTGTAATCATCAGTAAAAGTCAAATAATAACGATTAGCATCCCCTGTGGCATGCTTGAATGGTCCACACACATCCGTGTGTACAAGGTCCAACAAACCTTCACCCCTCTCACAAGAACCTGTGAAGGGTGACTTTGTCATTTTCCCAAGTAAGCATGATTCGCAACTACCATCTGACTTTAGGTCAAATAACTCCAAGACTCTATCCTTTTGGAGTTGGCCTATGCGTTTCTTGCTTATATGTCCAAGACGACAACGCCATAATGATGCTTTATCCAAGTTATTATTATTAACAGAATCAATACATAATACATTATTTGCTAAGTTATCAACCACAGATACTGTTTCATACACGCCATCACAAGGTAATGCTTTAAAATTAAGAACATTATTAAAGAAAGCATTAATTGACGCAACTTCATTATCAAATGAAAAAGTGAAACCTTGTTTATACAATGCATGAAAGGAAATAACATTTCTTACCATTTCTGGCGAATAACAACACTTATTCAAATCTAAACTAAACCCACTACTTAGCGATAAAGTATAAACTCCAATCTTGGTGACATGTGAAGCTTTCCTGTTTCCCAAGATCAAGTTTATTCTTCCTTGCTCCACATCCTCACTTCTTCTTAGTCCCTGTAAATCAGAACATATATGAATACCACGACCGGTATCAAGGACCCAAGAATTAGAATGTGGTGAGTTATTAGATAAGATAGTGTAAATACCTGCATGGTTGGGTTTAACTTTTCCATCCTTCACATCTTGCTGGTACTTTGGGCAGTTCCGCTTCCAATGTGCCTTTTCATGGAAATAGAAGCATTCAGCCTCTTTTGGGTCAGAAGAAGGAGTGATGAAACCTTTCTTGGTTCCACTTGAAGAAGAGCCATCAAGGGTCCTAACCTTGGTACCCTTCGAAGAACTCTTTCTCTTCTTTCCTCGTCCTTTCCCGATTGCCAAGACAGGGGCGAAGTTGGTAGGATTAGGAGTAACAATCGCCTTACACTTAAGACGACTTTCTGTGGTCTTTAAGAGTCCTTGAAGTTTGCTGACTGTGACCTCTTCCTTGTTCATGTGGTATGTCATGCGGAATTGATCATAACATGAAGGTAAGGAGTGCAAAATGATATCTATTGAAAGCTCCTTGGGGAAGTTCACATTAAGCTTCAGCAAACGGTCCACAAATCTTTGCATTTTCTACATGTGGCCCGTGATGGGTTCTCCATCCTTCATGCGAGTTGTTATCATGGAGGAGATGATTTCATACCTCTCTTGACGAGCACTTTGATGGTATCTTTCCATGAAGTCTTGGTGCATCTCATAGGGGTAGAAATCTTCATAGGATTTTTGGAGATCCACGGTCATAGTGGCCATCATGATGCATGCCACTTTGGTGGCATCCCTTTTATGTGCCCTAAACTCAGCGATCTCTTGAGGAGTAGCAACTGTCTCATCAATCTCCTTAAGCTCCTTATCGAGGACATATTCCTTGTCCTTGTAGCGAGTAATCATTCTGATGTTTCTGATCCATTCATTAAAGTTGGATCCATCAAAAGTGACTTTACCACACAAGTTCATAAGAGAAAAGGAGCCACTAGGATTAGAGCCAGAAGCAGTGTTGTTTGCAGACATCTAGTAAGAGAAGAAAGAAAGAATTAGTTTAGATATAGAGATAGTCCTTAATAAAACACCCAAATGTAATATTAAGGCTAGGACCCAATCACAATATATTATACTTAGAAGAGGTATGCCGTAATCTATGTAATAACATATTTGAAAGGTAGGTGAATGACGATTCACCAATTTCCACCAAAGTCGAAATATTAAAATATTTAATTTGGTTCTTAGAAACTCCTAGATTCTTTTGAGATTCAATGAAATTTTCAAAGGCATGTTTCAATCTCGAGTGTGCCCTCCAAGTTTTGTGACTGGGATGCCGAGGATCACAAAACGAGGTGTGAAGTAACCATGCAAATTACTTGGTACCCTTAATAAATTACCCCTCAATCGATGTGCCGGTTAACCACACACGCTCCATCGATACTATGATAAATATTAAGTCACCCTTTACCTACCTTGTTAAGTCCAAGTTAGTGTGCCGGTTAACCACACACGCTCCACTAACGACTTAGACAAAGTGTAAAGTATAATTTCATGGATTAGCACCTTATTCACATTTTTCCTAAAGTAACTAAGATTTGGAATTTAATAAAACATTTAGTTACTTTATAATATTCATCATACTTTTAATGAGAATTTACAAGTCCCTGTCTTACCCGTTCGGCTAACGACCCTCCACCAGTCAAGCAAGCGGTGGGTGAGAGTGGACACCCATTAAGTTGCCATTTTATAGGCAACAACCTTATACCCACCTTATAGACCGGCTTCGTGAATGAGGCGTACTAGCGGTAAGACGACTTTAATCTTATACATATATTATTAACTTATAATATTATAAGTATAAGGGTTGAATTTTAACTTTTAAAATTCTAAGGGTTGGAACTAAAGTTTTTAATATGACTTTACTTGTTCCAAAACTTGAGGGCAAGTTTTGTAAACTTTCAAAACTTTTCATTTCTTGTAACTTATGAGTTTAATAGAGTAATAAAAATGAAGTCTCTTCATTTTTCTAACTCTTGTGTTCTTTTAATGGTTTTTAATTCAAGTGACTTTAGGTTTTCCATAACTTGAGGACAAGTTATGGACTCCATTAAAACACATTATGATCAAGAATTAAACTACCACATAGGTTACAAATAATTCCTATGATCATCTAAACATCATAAGATCAAGAACATGAATATGAACACTTTCATGAATCAAAAATTACACATAAAACTTTATAATTTTGATAACAAGTTGTTGTAAATGGATTAGCAAAGACATTACACCATCTACAACAAGTTTTCAAGTACCAAAACAGTTTAGGGTAATGTTTCTAGTCCATTTCCAGCAACTAAAGTCGAAAATCTGCACTCTGTGGCTTCTACTCGCCGAGTGCATGAACCTACTCGGCGAGTAGGTTGAAGATACACATGAACTCGGCGAGTCCCCCCAAGGACTCGGCGAGTTCATCAGGCAGACAACAAGTTTTCCGACTTTTTCCAGTATATTGCATCATGTATCAAACAAACAAGCCTAGGCTCTGATACCACTGATGGGTTATGGGCATTCTAACACTTCCTAAGCGTACATGCAACCCTAATAAACCTTGGATCTATGTTTGTCTAAGATACATGCAAATAATTATTTTTCCAAGGTTCATATTCTAAGTAGCATGACATGGGGAACTTGAATCAAATAAAGCTAGTAGGAATACTTACCTTGTAGTTGTAGTTGATTCCTTGGAGTTTTAGAGCCTAGCACCAATAGTGTGGATGCCTAAAATGGAAATCACAAATCACCACAAACTTGGAACTTTGAGAGAATAGTCACTACTATCTTGAAATCGGCCCTCACCTCAACAAATGTCAACTAGTGTGATTTCAAGAACCAAAGCCTTCTTTATATAGTGTGGTGGATTAGGGTTACATCCATGTAAACCCTAATACCCATGTCTCTTCATTTCCATGAGATCCATGGGTTAAAGCTCCATGGAGTATCCATGGACTTTTCCATGCAAGCCTAGCCCATTCCAAATAAGCCTTAGCCCACACTATATAAATATAGAAGCCCATATTTAATTAGTAATATCTTTGATCTCTAAGTTAATCCTAGATTAATTATAGATCAATACTAATTAAATAATATGATCTTATATTAATATATTAGAACTTATAATATATTAATAAATCATAACTTGTACTATTCTCAACAAATTATCCATAAATTGTTCGGGTGAAGTGCAACCCAAATGGACCATTCCGGGTCGGGTCAAGTACGTACCAAATATAGTTATGGATTTAGACACTATATCCAACAGTATGCTAGATAGGAATATAACCTTGGAATTCAACTTTGCATGATAATTAGACAAACATAGATCCAAGGTTATTAGGGTTGCATATACACTTAGGAAGTGTTAGAATGCTCATAACCCATTAGGGGTATCAGAGGCTAGGCTTGTTTTTTTTTGTTATTTATGCAAAATTGTGTTAAATCGAAACTGTTTGCTGTCTGATCAATGAACTCACCGAGTCCATGGGGGGAATCGACGAGTTCAAGTGTATATTCAACCTACTCGTCGAGTAGGTTCATGCACTCGACGAGTAGGAGGCCCTTACAGCAGATTTTCGACTTTTGTTGCTGGAAATGGACTAGAAACATTACCCTAAACTGTTTTGGTACTTGAAAACTTGTTTTAGATGGTGTAATGTTTATGCTAATCCATTTACAATGGCAATTATCAAAATTACAAGTTTTTAAGTGTAATTTTTGATTCTTGAAAGTGTTCATATTCATGTTCTTGAACTTATGAAGATTAGATGATCATAGGAATTGCTTGTAACCTTCATGGTTGTTTAATTCATGATCATAATGTGTTTTAATGGAGTCCATAACTTGTCCTCAAGTTATGGAAAACTAAAAGTCACACTTTTATTAATGCCATTAAAAGAACACAAGAGTTATAAAAAATGAAAAGTCTTCATTTTTATTACTCAATTAACTCATAAGTTATAAGAAATGAAAAGTTTTGAAAGTTTACAAAACTTGCCCTCAAGTTTTGGAACAAGTAAAGTATTGATTAAAACTTTTGTTCCAACCCTTAGAATATTAAAAGTTAAAATTCAACCTTTATACTTTATAATATTATAAGTTAATATATATATATATATATATATATATATATATATATATATATATATATATATGTATAAGGTCAAGTCGTCTTACCGCTAGTACGCCTCATTCACGAAGCCGGTCCATAAGGGGGTATAAGGTTGTTGCCTATAAATGGCAACTTAATGGGTGTCCACTCTCACACACCGCTTCCTTGATCGGTGGAGGGTCGTTAGCCGAACGGGTAAGACAAGGACTTATAAATTCTCATTAAAAGTATGATGAATATTATAAAGTAACTAAATGTTTTATTAAACTCCCAATCTTAGTTACTTTAGGAAAAATGTGAATAAGGTGCTAATCCATGAAATTACACTTTACACTTTGTTTAAGTCGTTGCTGGAGCGTGTGTGGTTAACCGACACACTAACTTGGACTTAACAAGGTAGGTGAAGGGTGACTTAAGGTTTATCATAGTATTGGTGGAGCGTGTGTGGTTTATCGGCACATTGATTAAGTGACAAACTTTAAGGGTACTAAGTGATTTGCATGGTTACTTCACACCTCGTTTTGTGATCCTCGGTATCCCAGTCACAAAACTTGGAGGGCACACTCGAGATTGAAACATGCCTTTGAAAAGTTCAATGAATCTCAAAGAATCAAGGAATTTCTAATAACTAATTAAAAACCTAGTAATTATATTTCGTTTTTCATGGTGGAAATTAGTGAATCGTCATTCACCTACGTTTCAAATATGTTTTACCTTGGATTACGACATACCTCTTCTAAGTTATAATATATTCTGATTTGATCATAGCCTTAATGTTACAATTGGGTGTTTTATTAAGGACTCCCTTAATATCTAAACTAATCTTGTCCTCTTCTTTCAGATGTCTTCAAACAACGCTGCTTCTGGCTCTAATCCTAATGGCTCCTTTACCCTTATGAGCTTGTGTGGGAAAGTCACTTTTGATGGATCCAACTTCAATGAATGGATCAGAAACATTAGGATGATTACCCGCTACAAGGACAAAGAATATGTCCTTGACAAGGAGCTAAAGGAGATTGATGAGACCACTGCAACTCCCCAGGAGATCGCTGACTTCCGGGCACATGAAATGGATGCTACAAAAGTGGCATGCATCATGTTGGCCACCATGACAGCGGAACTCCAAAAGTCCTATGAGGACTTCTACCCTTTTGAAATGCACCAAGATCTAATGGAAAGATACCATCAAAGTGCATGACAAAGAGAGCTATGAAATCATTTTCTCCATGATAACAACCATGATGAAGGACGGGGAATCCGTCACGAGCCACATGCAGAAAATGCAAAGGTATGTGGATCGGTTGCTGAAGCTTAATGTGAACTTTCCTGAGGAGCTTGCAATAGATATCATTTTGCACTCCTTACCATCGTGCTATGATCAATTTCGCATGACATGTCACATGAATAAGGAAGAGGTCACACTCAGCAAACTTCAGGGAGTCCTCAAGACCGCAGAAACAGATCTTAAGGGTAAGTTGGTTGTTAACACTCCTACTCCAAACTCCGCCCCGATTTTGGCAATCGGGAAAGGTCAAGGGAAGAAGAGAAAGAGCTCTTCGAAGGGTACCAAGGCTAGGACCCTTGATGGCTCTTATTCAAGTGGAACCAAGAAAGGTTTCATCACTCCTTCTTCTGACCCAAAAGAGGCTGAATGCTTCTATTGCCATGAAAAGTCACATTGGAAGCGGAACTGCCCAAAATACCAGCAAGATGTGAAGGATGGGAAAGTTAACCCCAACCATGCAGGTATTTACACTATCTTATCTAATAACTCACCCCATTCTAACTCTTGGGTCCTTGATACCGGTTGTGGTATTCATATATGTTCTGATTTGCAGGGACTAAGAAGAAGTGAGAATGTGGAGCATGGAAGAATAAACTTAATCACGGGGAATAGGAAATCTTTACCTGTCACCAAGATTGGAGTTTATACTTTATCGCTAAGTAGTGGGTTTAATTTAGATTTGAATAAATGTTTTTATTCGCCAGAAATGGCAAGAAATATTATTTCCTTTCATGCATTGTATAAACAAGGTTTCACCTTTTCATTTGATAATGAAGTTGGTTCAATTAATGCTTTCTTTAATAATGTTCTTTATTTTAAAGCAATACCTTGTGATGGTGTGTATGAAACAGTATTTGTGGTTGATAACTTAGCAAATAATGTATTGTGTATTGATTATGTTAATTATAATAACTTGGATAAAGCATCATTGTGGCATTGTCGTCTTGGACATATAAGCAAGAAACGCATAGGCCAACTCCAAAAGGATGGAGTCTTGGAGTCATTTGACCTAAGGTCAGATGATAGTTGCGAATCATGCTTACTTGGAAAAATGACAAAATCACCCTTCACAGGTTCTTGTGAGAGGGGTGAAGGTTTGTTGGATCTTATACACACAGATTTTTGTGGTACCTTCAAACATGCCACAAGGGATGCTAATCGTTATTATTTGACTTTTACTGATGATTACAGTAGATATGGATATGTCTACTTAATCAAGCATAAGTCAGAGACTTTTGAAAGGTTTGAAGAGTTTAGAACAGGAAGTCGAGAATCAATTTGGCAGGAACATTAAGATGCTTCGATCCGATCGAGGTGGTGAGTATCTTAGTTCAGAGTTCCTCGACTATCTTAGGGAATGTGGGATTGTCTCACAATTGACACCTCCCAGGACACCGCAGTTGAATGGTGTGGCTGAGAGGCGTAATCAAACCTTGCTGGATATGGTTCATTCCATGATGAGTTGAGCTTCGCTACCAATCTCATTTTGGGGGTATGCCTTAGAGACTGCCGCACATATCCTTAATCTGGTCCCTACAAAGAAAGTTTCCAAAACTCCTCATGAAATGTGGACTGGTAAAGTACCCAAACTAGACCACATCAAGATTTGGGGTTGCGAGGCTTTCGTGAGACGCGAGACTCATGATAAGTTCGAACCTCAAAGCGAGAGGTGTATTTTCATCGGCTACCCACAACAATCCTTTAGTTACCTCTTCTTCAGACCTAGTGAAAATGTGGTATTTGTAGCAAGAAGGGCTGTCATTCTAGAGAGAGAGAGAGTTCATAAGCCAAGGAAATAGTGGGAGGCAAGTTGAACTTGAAGAAATTAAAGAGTCAAGTGGTGAAGGAACTTCAAACCCTAGCACTCATCTTGAGGAGGAAACTCCTGTTGAGCCAATTGACAAGTCTGTACCTCTGAGGCATTCCATAAGGGTTAGAAATGCACCTGAGCATTACTATGGATTCCATATTACTGCGGAAGGTGATACACTTATCAGTGATGAGACACTGATAGGTCTGGATGAACCTAAAAGTTACGCGGAAGCCATGGCAGGCCCTGAGTCAGCCAAGTGGAAAGAGGCAATGGACAGCGAGATACAGTCCATGTATGACAATCAAGTTTGGAACTTGGTTGAGAATGTACCAGGTCGTAAGACTGCAGGGTGCAAATGGATCTTCAAGAAGAAGCCCGACATGGATGGTAATGTACACACTTATAAGGCACGACTAGTTGCAAAGGGTTTCTCACAAACTTTGGGAGTTGATTATGATGATACCTTTTCTCCAGTGGCCAAGATTAAGTCTATTAGGGTTCTGTTAGCCATAGCCGCATTTCATGACTATGAAATATGGCTAATGGATGTCAAAACCGCTTTCCTTAATGAAAAGTTGGCTGAGGATGTTTACATGAGTCAGCCAGAGGGGTTTGTCAATACAAAGTACCCTAATAGAGTGTGTAAGCTGGAGAAATTTATTTATGGATTAATGCAAGCACCTCGCAGATGGAATCTTTGCTTTGATGTGAAAGTCAAAGAGATTGACTTTTCTAGGAGTGAAGATGAATCTTGTGTGTATGTCAAAGCTAGTGGGGGTCTAGTTAGCTTTTTGGTATTCTATGTGGATGACATACTACTCATAGGAAAGGACATCCCAACTCTGCAGGAAGTTAAGTCCTGCTTGGGAAGTGTTTCTCTATGAAGGACCTAGGAGAAGCTGCCTATATTCTAGGGATAAGGATCTTGAGAGACTGGAGTAAAAGACTAATTGGACTTATTCAGATTACCTACTTGGATAAGGTGTTGAAGAGATTCGGCATGCAAGACTCCAAGAAAGGAGAGTTACCCATCTAGAGTAACGCCAGATTGAGTAAGACACAAAGCCCTAGTACTGAGGCTAAGATAGCAGAAATGAGTCGAATACCTTATGCTTCGACTGTAGGATCAATCATGTATGCTATGACGTGTACTCGACCTGATGTAGCCTTTGCCTTGAACATGGTTAGCAGGTATGAGGGGAACCCTAGCAAGGCACACTGGACTATGGTAAAGAATATCCTCAAGTACCTACGGAGGACTAAGGGCTGAGTCCTTAACCTCGGTGGGAGTGATGAATTGAGAATTGTAGGGTATAGTGATGCTAGCTTCCAGACTGATAGGGATAATTTCTGCTCTCAGTCAGGCTGGGTCTTTACCTTAAACGGTGGAGCAATTTCTTGGAAGAGTTCCAAGCAAGAGACAATGGCTGATTCAACATGCGAATCAAAGTATATAGCAGCTTGCGAGGCAGCAAAGGAGGCGATATGGCTAAAGAACTTCATTAGAGACCTTGGAGTTGTACCAGCTATTAAAGAGACAATGGAAATTTTTTGTGATAGTAAAAGTGTTGTAGCCTTAGACAAGGAACCAAGGGATCACGGGAGATCCAGAAACATCGACAGAAAATACCATTTCATCAGACATTGAATAGAAGAAGGACTCCTCGTGACGAAGAGGGTATCATCGGATGAGAATCCAGCAAATCCCCTCACAAAGGGACTGACTCGGGTTAAGCATCTCCAGCAAGCTCGGAGCATAGGGTTAAAGGATGATATTAGATTTAGTAGTAAGATAACCCTTAAATTTGTAAAGTGTAATTGACATTAGATGATGAATAAAAGGTGTATTATTTATGAGTAAAGTGTTTCTATCTCTTGTCGATTTTTTACTATATTTCTTTTGCATGTTTTGACTTCCAGAATAATTATGTTTGGTATATCATATTATTCGAACCACCACAGTCGGTCATATGTTGGAAGTAGGTATGAATCAAGACTGTCATGATTGGTTGCAGAGGTCTAAGGTGTTGGACATGGCTACAACAATCATGAGTGCTCATAAGTTCTGAGCATTGGACTCAACCCACGCTCACTGGAATCACTTCATGGAATTTATCTCGAGTGATCGTGAGACGGTAATATCATATAAGTCATCAAACCTAGAGATATGATTTGTTACTTATGAGTTGGTTATGCATTGATTGTACGTAAACGCATTGGTAACTCAATGTCATAAAACGTGCTTTTGTGTATAATTCAATGTGTAGTAGAACAAACATATGAGTCAAAGTTTATTTGTTCCTTCTTGGATTAGAAGCTGATATATGGGCCCCTCGATGATTTTGTTTTGACCTATGTACCAGGCCCGGTCAGAACTAAGTTGAGGTTTTGAATTAAGTTCTTTGTCAAACAAATCGGAAATCGGGAAACAAATTGCTGGACAATAAGTAAGACATTGTTCCATGTATTTGTTCGGCTGATATCTAGAACAGAGGATTATATGATCACTTATCTTAAATGGCGTATCATCATCTTCTCAGTTCCGAGAGACCTTGAAAGAGCTACGATTGTCGATCGGTTCCCGAAGATATACTTGCAATTATAGTTATTAGACTTATCCAAGTGGGAGACTGTTGGATAAGGTGTCCAAGTCCATAACTATTTATGGTATGTACTTGACCTGACCCGGCATGGTCCATTTGGGTTGCATGGCAATATGTAATTGGATAGACTAAATGAGAGAAATAACACTTGTGGTTTATTAATATATTATAAGTTCTAATATATTAATAGTATTATTTAATTAGTTTGATCAAGAGTTAATTTAGAATTAATTGAGTGATCAAAAGATGACTAATTAAATATATGGGTTGATTATGTAAATCATCCATAACTTGTATAGTGGGCTAAGAGGCTCCATGGATTATCAAGTTGGGTTAAACCCATAGAATGCTCCATGGGAGTTACAAACCCATGGGTCATGGAAATGAAGAGCCATGACACATTAGGGTTTACATGGTGTAACCCTAGATGTGTCAACACTATATAAAGAACATGTTCTCCACTAAAATCGGCTACACCAGAACAAGTGAGGGCTGGGCCGATTTTTCAAGTGTGTATTCTCTCAAAAAGTTTACTCCTTTGCATTTGGTGTTGTGTGAAGCATTTGAGGCATCACACTTGGGGTGCTAGGCTCACAAGGTTTCAAGGATCATAATCAACAACAAGGTAAGTTATTTTATCTTTCATTCAAGTTAAAAAATGTTCCCCATTTATTCTAGATAGGAATATAACCTTGGAAGTCAACTTTTCATGATAATTAGACAAACATAGATCCAAGGTTATTAAGGTTGCATGTACACTTAGGAAGTGTTAGAATGCTCATAACCCATCAAAAGTTTCATGAGGATTTGGGTACTCACCTGCATTTCAGTACAACATATGAACCCTAGACGGATGGACAGAGTGAGTGGATGATTCATACGCTTGAAGATATGATCCTAGCATGTGTGTTAGATTTTGGAGGGAGTTTGGATACTGATCTTCCTCTGACCAAGTTATCATACAACAACAATTACGATGCCAGTATTGATCGATCACCCTTCAAGACTTTGTATGGAAGGAGGTGTAGGACCCCGATTTGTTAGGGTGAAGTCGGCCATCGGGTCATGGGGAGTACTAAGGTGGTTCTCAAGACCAATGAATTGATTAAGCAAATTTGCGACAGGTTGCGAGTCGCGTAGAGCCTGCAAAAGAGTTATGCAGACCATCGATGTTCAGACCTCGATTTTCAAGTGGGAGGCTTTGTGTTTCTAAAGGTGTCATCTTGGAAAGGTGTCATCCGTTTTCGAAAGCGGGAAAAGTTGTCTCCCCGATTTATTGGTCCTTTCAGGATTCCTTCCCAGGTGGGCAAGGTTTCTTACCGGTTGGATTTTGTTGATGAGTGTAATCTGATCCACAACACCTTCCATGTCTCTTAATTGAATAAGTGTGTAGTCGATGATTCTACAGTGATTCTTTTGGATGATATTTAGGTCGATGACCGCCTGAACTATGTGGAGTGGTCGATTAAATTACTTGACAGGAAAACCAAGTCTCTGCGCAATATAGTGGTGAACCTAGTGAAGGTGCAATGGTAGAACTAGAAAGGATCTGAGTGGATATCAGAGCTTGAGGATGAGATGAGGGAGCACTACCCAGATTTGTTTGCGACAGCAGACTTCGATGACGAAGTCTGAATCGGTTGGGGGAGTAGCATTCAGTATCAAGTACATTTCAACTTATAGCTTAAAAACAAAAAATATTTTCATTTCCAGTCCCTACGCATGGCATAAGTTGTAGCTACGCCCAACATAGCTCATTTAAGATGATCGTAAATTTTGGCTCATACGTTGGGCATACGTGGAGGTACGCAGTGTGGGGTTCAAAACCTATTTTTTAGCGTTTGGACCCTAGTTAAAGGGATTTATGGCCTCAAACCCTTATTTACCTCCAACCTCCATATCTTTTATCTCACATCTCAAAACCCTAATTCTTGTGTGTGAAACATGAAGCCATACACAACTCATTCAAATGAACGCAATAAATTTGCAATAAACCTAAGGAAGCACGAGTAAATCCACACTAACGAAAACATCTTTAAAAAAGAGAAATCCATCATAAAATAACCACTAAGAAGATTGGTTGCTAAAAAGAATTGGCCTGATAAACACATCTCAATCTGAATAAAGAAAAACACTAAAACTTACACTATCAGGAAGATAAGTTAATATTAAATCCATAAAACCCTGTCAAAACTTACGGTGAGGATTACACGAATGCAAGGGCTAACCTCGGTAAAGCTAAGATACCAAGGAAACAATAGTAGATCGACAAATTTCCGACTCCCTAAATTCCTCCCATTGAAGTAAAGGATTAGCTGATTTAACACTAAAATAGATAAATGAAAATTTATCCTATAAAGCCATGACTTTTAAAAACAGTTGAGTTAAATTCGCCACCTGCATGTTCAGTAATTCAACTATGAGTTGATGGGAATGCTAACACTAAACACCCTAGGAATAGATAAAACCTATAAAATCCCCTTGGGGAGGGGAGAATTAAGAATGAAACAAGAAACTCGTGATCAAACTATAAAGGATAACAAGCTATCAAAGCATGTCAGGGACCCGACCAACATACATCAGGAATGTATAAATTTTGAGGGCCAAAAGATCAGAAATACATTAAGAATACAAATCTCCATTGCTTCAAAGAATAGAAACTAACACCCAAACTAATGACTACCTAGCAACTAAAGACTGGAACTGTAGCCTAATAGGACGGGCGAATCATGGAAACACACTAGGAAAATAAATAGTAAACTTATGACGGGAAAATAGGCTATCAAGAAAACCTATGCTACTACACCTAAACTGTATGTCAAAGGCTCAGTATAATATATGAATGCCCATACCACCATATAAAAGGTTATAGAGAACTAGTCTGCAAGAACAGTGACAATGAATGGTCATGCCATAAGGCCTTGCAAAAACCTAACCCTTCCCAAGGACCAGAAAGACCAATAAAATTCACAATCGATGTAAAATATGGAGAGGCTACTCGGAGAATTCAAGAAAAATCAATAAGAAAAACAACGTAGTTAAAGACATTTTGAAACAACACATGCAATGTCAAAATCTAATTAAACAGACTTTCTTATTGAGAATAGAAATAACATGCTCAGTAAACAGCGTTCTGCCACTTGAAAAAACTCATAAGATTTGTAAAGTGTGTAATGTCAACAACTATCTTCCTATGAACTCTTGTAGACATCTAAATAAATGTACTCGCACCCGCTAAAGAAACACACTTACCAAATTCCGAACTCCTTCAACCAAGAACCCAATCACCTCAAAACCTACCAGAATCTCAAACAAAGAGAACAATGATCATATACAAGAACCTTCTAAAGGGGATCCAAGTGCAAAACTTGGGTTTCTTCTTGGTATAAAACACGAATATAAACAGACTCAACTTAACAAATGGAAACCCAAACCAAAAAAAATTATTACCACCGACTAATGAAGTTGAAGAATTAGAAGTAGGAAGCCAAGGAAACAATTAGTTCTTACTCTGATGGAGAAAGTATTGATTCTCACATGTCGCATAAGAGTAATAAGAATAGGAGTCAGGAATACCCAAATTTCCAGTAATCCGCATTACGATCTAAATTTCGGGACGAAATTTCCTTCAACAGGGGGAGAATGTGACAACCAAGGCAAAAGCATCATCGTCCGCCGATAGGACTCAACGCAAACAAATAGAAGTAATAGACTAATAATATAATAAAGAAATATATTAAATTTCCATATATTATCATTAAGACGAATAAACACATAAATAAATGTGAGAAAAACAGGGTCTTCTCACAAGCAGGTAAACTTACTTAGAAAATACCTAACAACACGAGTAACGAAGTGGCCTCTAAAAGTCCTGCTACATGGCAAAGGGTCCACAACCATGTGAGAAAGATAAAAAGAAAGAGTGAAAGGAATATTGAGGAAAACCTTGGTATGGATAAAACACCACATATAGAAAAGGTCACTAATAGGGACCTTGTCACTCTCAACATGGTGAAAATTGTGGATGCAACAAGACGGTTAATCAACCACATAATGGGAGATCTAAAACTGCTCTCCTTGGCCTTCCTAAACACATAATCACCCTGGGCAAGAGCCAAAATAGTCAGATGGCTAAACCCTTGTGGTTGCGAGCGAATGAAGCTGTCTAAAAAGGGCACAAAATGAGGAGTCTCCACCTCAACAGGAGAGTAGATCTCAAATGGTCACCCCCAACTTTACTACACTATAAAATCGGGCCACCCTCCCAGTCTAAAGGTCAGAGCTAATTGATCATGCTAGTCCTTGTCAAAACACAGTAAAGAAAAATTCAAGGCAAAGCTCCTAGTAAATCATCTCTCGTATCCCAACGAGACGTCACCACCCTTGACAAGTAAATAGTCCTCCATCAAACACCCATGTAAAATACGACTCCAGTTGATCCACCAAATCCAACTCGGCCATGGTATGCCAATGAAGCACCCAAGGAACGAAAATATGTTTAGGTACCACCTTGATTATCCGAAAAATATATGCATTTAGGTCCACTGAAGGAATGCATGTGTCAGCCAGTTGTCTGGGAACGGACGTGGTTGCGGCCTGGAGCCTCGATGATACATGATATATGAAAAACATAACACTAAGTAAGTTAAACATAGCATGTCATAAAGCAAAATCTAAATACGAAGATAAACACTGCGCGCACCGTGGAGAGACGCCACACATAGCTTAAAGTTACGTTATGCGCACACGTCAATGCGTTATGTGCGCCATGAACAGCGATGAATAGATCGTCTTCCATGCCAAATTCGGTCCAATTTTAAACTAAAAACAGTTAGGGATTGCTAATCAGAACACATATAGGCTATAAAATTCTACAATTTCACGAAACAAACAACAAATTGATAGATTTGAGCATAAACCCTAACTTTCAACCAAAACCGTAAAAATCTCAAATTGAAGCAAATCGGGCAGTTTTAACTGAAATTGTACCCAAATATCTACTAATAAAACTACATAAGGATATATTAGTTAGTTAATTTCAAGCATTTATAGCTAAATCAACAAAAGCACAAAAACTTCAAATATCACTAGTATGGGGAAATTTTGGGAGATTTAGACAATGGATTGCAATAAAAGAGAGAGATTACATACCTAAGGAGAAGAAAATAGAATACATGGATAAGAAAACCCGGAAAATGTTGTGTGCTTAATATGTGCGAAGAACGATCAAGAGAGAAAGGGACGTTTTGAAAGCATAGGGCGTTAAAATGGGGACTAAACACGCATAAATAGCAAGCATGTGTGGTGTCACCGACACGCACGAAACTCCTTTGCAAAAATATCATCATTTTGATATTTTTGAATCCCTAAAAACCTAGGTTTACCCTCGTCACAACTCAGTCTAGCCCCATAAAAGACAAATCTCCGTCGAAATCAGATTCGCAAAACTCATTCAAATAAACACAATATATTCGCAATAAACCTAAGGGAAACACGAGTAAAGCCACACTAAGGAAAAAATCTTAAAAAAACAAAATTAATCATAAAATAACCAATAAGAAGACAAGTCGCTAAAAAGAACTAACCAGATAAACACAACTCATTCCGAATAAAGAAAAGCACTAAAACTTACACTATCAGGAAGGTAAGGTAACCTTAAATCCATAAAACCTTCTCAAAACTTATAGTGAGTCTTACACGATCACAAGGAATAACCTCGGTAAATTTGAAATACTAATGAAACAATAGTAGAGCCACAAGTTTGCAATGCCCTAAATTCTTCCCATTGAAATAACGTAGCAGCTAATTTAACGCTAAAATAGAAAAATGAAAATTTATCCTACAAAGCCATGAAAATATATCCTACAACATCGATACCTACAAAAGGATATAAAAATCATCGAAAATAAATCTCATACGTGAAATTTATGGAAGTTAGAAAATTGAATTCTTATCGTGAATGCGCCACTGCATGTCACGTACGACGTGCTTTCTGACACCCAAATCTGTCAGGATAGTGATGATGTGGCACAATGAGGAGAGTATGTGTGGTAACTTCCTAATGGATTCACATGGACATCATACACAGAGTGATGTACTGTGCGCCCCAAAAACTAGCAATCCAGTTCTTACACCCTCGTACCACAATCTCTCTCTCTCTCTCTCACCCTCTCTCTCTCTCTCTCTCTCTCTCTCTCTTTCTCGAATTTTGTGCCCTTACCTCCTGAGTGATTCTTGAACTTTGTCTTCCCGATTCTACCCTTAAGTAATGGTTCACACTTCAAGGGTGAGCTCATGGCCCCACTTTTATAGTTTTCAAAAAATTTACAAGGGTGGTGGGGGGAATACATGTCAAAATACTACTAATTTCATAATTATTACTAACTGTATAGTATTAGTGATATAATCTGACATAGTATATTGGGGTAATAGTATGACTGTTAGGTACCTTGCCCAACTATTATGGATAATATTATGCCTAGTTATTAAGCAAACTTATCCACCTATAAAACAAGAAAACCTAGTTGCTACGATGGCCAAATTTTTAGGGAACGTTATACATATCTATTGCCGTGGACAAACTATTGGATAACGTAGTACCTAGTAGTTAGTATACCCATAACATCCAACTAAAGCAAACATTCATGACTTAATTATATATATATATATATATATATATATATATATATATATATATATATATATATATATATATATATAAGTATAAATTAACATAACGACAAAACACAATCCGATGACAACACATGATGAAAAGACAATGGTTAGATGGGACATTATTTATCCTTAGCTAAATGACCTTTAGCTAGCGCCTTCCTATAATTATTAAATCTTAAATGAGCAAGAAATATATGTATATATCTATATGGGGTTGACACCCCCACCTGTGGTTGCCAGCTACAACCGAATGGTCAAGTTGAAGTAGGCATAACATTCTAAACTTTTGCAATATCTCATGAAGGTTCGTCTTGGGGGAATATAAAATTCATAAGATCGATTATAGGAACTCATCGTAACATTTTTCAAAACACTTCTAAAGGGATGCCTTGAGGAAGTAGTAATAACGTGCATAAACTCATGGACGCGGCTCATGAATTCTAGTGGTGCGTACAAAACTATAAATACTCCAAGATTGTAACAACATAAGTACATGCATAAAGAATTACTATGAGGGTACATGCCTAGAATGTACTAAGAATACTAACATAAAGTAACCTTAAGCATACAATAATATTTACCAAAAAAAGAACTCAAAATTTATGTAAATTGAACATACACAAATACGGTTAATGGACCACTACATTCATAAACAAAGATCTTTCTCACAAATGCTAACATATTTTCTACTTTATCTAAACCTATGCAGTCACCAACATTATGTTGACCTTTCAAACTCATATGTATTTGTAGGAAAAGGATGAAAATAGAACATAATGTTAATTATGACATTGACCGGTCTAGGGAGCCACGAGAAAGCCACTGAAGAATTTCAACCATCAAGTCGAAATTGTAATACTATTTTAATTTTACATTTTATGAATGTAAATGATATTTATGTTACATGATTTTTATAGTAATCTATGTATGTTCAATGCATATGATACAACATCCTAACGTCGAGATGCTCGGCGTTTCGACTTACGGTCGAGGGTGTGGTAATTAGGCCATAGAATTGGTGATTGGAAAACTGTGGGACGCAGGGGGGGAGCTTGAACATATAATTTGGGGGAGGGGGGCGAAAGTATTAAAAATAAATTGTAACACCGTAAAAATTAAAAACAATTTTTCACATTTTCAAAACACATTTTCCAAACACGTTTATTAATAAAATCTCATCGTATCATATCTTTGTTTCACAAAAACATTTCCCAAAATCGAAATACATAAAATCCCATGTGTGTGTACGAATCATGTCGGCGCCTTCCTGCGATCATCACTGGTACCTGAAACACATAACGCATAACACTGTAAGCATAAAGCTTAGTGAGTTCCCCAAAATACCACTCTAACACATATATTAGCACTCAAGGTATAGCTTTTCTGACCCTCTGGTTAGTGTGTCTTAGTGGGACCCTCTAGTCCCAACTCTCTGTGGGCTCCCTAGCCCTAACTCTATGGACCCACTGATCCTATCTCTGGAAACTCTTAACCATGCATATCACATATCACAATAACACACATAAATAGCATACAAATACACTGGCACATAACTCGGTAGTATACTAGGACATAACTCTGTTACCACTCTAGGTAAGTATAGTGAGAAGACTCACCTCAGATGTCTCGGTAAATCTTTGACTCGGTAGCAATACGGTCTAGCATTCTCCCAATCACATAAAGTAAAAACTCTCATAAATATAACTCTAGAGACTAGACTCAACCCTCTCTTGACACGAAGACTCCATTGTTGACCAACCCTCAAAGTCAACAAAATTCAACGGTCAGACTTTGACCCGACTCGCCGAGTGCACTTAGGTGACTCGACGAGTCTACGCGTGTCCACTATCCCTCTAGTCCCACATGACACGTCGAGTCTTTCCCCTGCTCGATGGGTTACACTTGCCATGAATGACGGGGCCACCCCGACTCAACTCGCCGAGTCCCATTATGAACTCGGCGAGTTCTGCCTCGAACTCCAGTCCTCTAATTCCTTCCGACTCACTGAGTCATTCCCGCAACTCGGCAAGTACTCACTGAGTGAACTATGGGGAAACCCTGACCCTACTCGCCGAGTCTACTCTTGGCACTCGGCGAGTTCATTCCATGCTCGACCTCAAATGAGGTCCTGAGGTTAGATCTGTTCCTCTAACTCATAGATCTGGTCCCCTTAAGCAATATAAACACATAAAGTTTGGATCTTGATGCCCATGCAAAGACCCAATGGCTCTATTTGAATAAATGGCCTCAATATGCCACCCTAACCTCATAACTCTCCATGACACCCATAAAATCAAGAAGTTAAGGTCTCTAGACCTCTTTGGATCCAGATTTGAAGCCTCAACACAAGAAGGGACCAATTGTTTCACAAATCATACTCAAAAAGGGGCTAGAAACCCTAACTCTCAAAGCTTACACCAAAACTGAAAGGGGATCGAAGATTTACCTCAAGATGAAGTCCTTATGCTCTGAAAACCATAGATTAGCACCCTCTTCAGTTTCCCCTTGCCTTGGTCACCTTCTTATTGCTAAATCACCCACACAAGGATCAAAAATGGCTTCCTTTCTCTCTCAAAACGTTCACAAAATCTGGGGTTTCTCTCTATCAACTGGTAGCCGCAAATGAAGGCCACAAGGGCCCCGGGAATTAGGGTTTCATTAAACAGCGTGGACTCGCCGAGTCCACTAGTCGACTCGCCGAGTTCGGTCATTAACCCGGATGGAAAATCACGACACTACTTGGGGAGTATAAGCATCAACTCGCCGAGCCCCTCCCAAAATATCCAAAAATTAATGAATAAATAATGTACCTGGAAATCCGGATGTTACAATTCTCCCCCACTAGAATTAGACTTCGCCCTCGAAGTCTCTTTCCACAAATAACTCTAGATGTTGCTCGCGCATCTCCAACTCCGGGTCCCAGGTCATCTCGGAACCCTTCCGATGTTGCCACTGGACCTGAACCAATGGCACCTCCTTGTTTCTCAAAGTCTTGATCCTTGTATTCCGAATTGTGATCGGCCTCTGAATATAGTTCAAGCTTGCATCCACCTGAATGTCCTCTAATGGAACTATTACCGACTCGTCAGCGATGCACTTTCTCAGCTGAGACACGTGGAAGGTATCGTGAATCTGACTCAACTCCGCAGGTAGCTCCAAACGGTACACTACCCTGCCCACCCTAGCGGTCACCCTGAAAGGACCAATATACCGAGGCCCCAACTTGCCTCTCTTCCTGAATCAGATCACTCCTTTCCAAGGAGATAACTTCAGGAGCACGAAGTCACCAACTTGGAACTCGAGCTCCGAGCGACACCTGTCTGCGTAGCTCTTCTGATTACTCTGATCCGTTAGTAACCTCTGTCGGACCTACTGAATCTGCTCAGTCGTCTGAAGTACTATCTCTGTACTATCCATCACACGCTGACCGATCTCACCCGAGCAAATGGGAGTCCGACACCTCATCCCATACAACAGCTCAAAGGGTGGCATACGAATGCTCGAATGATGGCTGTTGTTATAGGAAAACTCAGCCAAAGGAAAAAATGTGTCCCAACTCCCTCCGAAGTCCAGTACACATGCCCAAAGCATGTCCTCGAGCATCTGAATCGTCCGCTCACTCTGCCCGTCGGTCTGTGGGTGGTATGCGGTGCTAAAATGCAGCCTCGTACCCAACTCCTCATGAAATTTCTTCCAGAACCTGGAAGTGAAACGCACATCTCGATCTAAAACAAAAGAGATCGACACTCCATGCCGTGATACCACCTCTTTCACGTACAACTCTGCCAACCTCTCAGCGGAAGAGCTCTCACTGATAGAAAGGAAATGAGCGCTCTTCGTCAATTTGTCCACAATCACCCAAATTGCATTGACGTCCCTAGCAGTCCTCGGCAATTTGGTGATAAAATCCATGGTAATCTGTTCCCATTTCCACTCGGGAACCTCCAACGAATGCAACTTACCATGCGGTCTCTGGTGCTCGGCCTTAACCCTGTGACAGGTCAAACACCTCTCAACAAACCATACAACATCCCTCTTCATACAGGGCCACCAATACTCTCTCTTTAGGTCCAAATACATCTTAGTGGCCCCAGGATGGATCGAAAACTTCGATCTATGCGCCTCCTCCATCAAGATGGTACGCGTTCCGCCCACAAACGACACCCAAATCTGACCCTAAAAGGTCATAAGCCCTCGGCTATCGGTGACAAATTCCGATACCTGCCCGATAACCCGCTCCCTTTTACGGTTCTTTGGTCTCAATGCCTCAACCTGGGCCCCTCGAATGGCGTCAAATACTGGGGTCATCACTGTCAGCCTCATACAAACATCCTGTATCGGGGCGCTCTCCACCCTATGACTCAGGGCATCGGCTACAACGTTAGCCTTGCCCAGGTGGTACAAGATCTCACAATCGTAATCTTTACCACATCCAACCATCTCCTATGTCGCATGTTCAGGTTGGGCTGATCCATCAAATACTTCAGGCTCTTGTGGTCCGTGTATATGGTACACCGAACCCCATACAGATAGTGACGCTAGATCTTGAGGGAGAACACCACTGCCCCCAAATCCAGATCGTGGGTGGGATACCTCATCTCATGAGGCTTCAGCTGCCTCGATGTGTATGGTATCACATGTCCCCTCTGCATAAGCACCGCTCCTAACCCCGATATCGACGCATCACAATACACTACGAAGTCCTCCATCCCCTTCGGAAGGGCTAACACCGGGGCTTCGCATAGTCTCTGGCGAAGTGTCTTGAAGGAGGCATGTTGCTCTGGGCCCCATGAAAAAGCAACACCCTTCCGGGTCAACTTGGTGAGTGGCATCGCGATCTTGGAGAAATCCCTTATGAATCTCCTATAATAGCCACCTAACCCTAGGAAACTCCTAATCTCGGTGGGGGATCTCGGCACCTCCTAACTCATCACTGCCTCAATCTTTCCTGGATCAACCAATATCCCATTTTGGTTAACGAGGTGCCCAAGGAATTGGACCTCTCGTAACCAGAAATCACACTTGGAGAATTTGGCGTAAAGCCTCTTCGATCTCAAAACTCTAAGGATCTCCCTCAAATGCTCCTCATGCTGCTCTCTAGATTTCGAATACACCAATATATCATCGATGAACACGATCACCGAGCGGTCCAACATCGGCCTGCACACTCTGTTCATGAGATCCATGAGTGCCGCCAGTGCATTGGTGAGCCCGAAAGGCAACACCACGAACTCATAATGCCCATAACAAGTCTTGAATGCTGTCTTCTAGATATCCTCATCCCGCACCCTCATCTGATGATTTCCAGACCTCAAGCCAATCTTGGAGAACCAAGATGCTCCCTGCAATTGATCGAACAAATCGTCAATCCTCGGCAACGGGTAACGGTTCTTGATCGTAAACTTGTTCAACTCCCGGTAATCAATGCACATCCGGTGTGAACCATCCTTTTTCTTGACAAAGAGGATAGGTGCTCCCCACGGCGAATTGCTCGGCCGAATAAAGCCATTCCCCAACAGCTCCTGAAGCTGCGAGGATAACTCCTGCATCTCTGTAGGTGCAAGGCGATAGGGCGCCTTGGTGATAGGTGCTGCCCCCGGAACCAAATCGATACGAAACTCTACCTACCTTTCAGGAGGCACGCCCGGCAACTCCTCCGGGAAAACATCTGGGAACTCTCGCACTATCAGAACCTCATCAACTGTCCTCGGCCTCCCTGAATCAACACTCGTATCCATCACATACGCCACAAACCCACTACAGCCCTGTTGTAGACGCTGTCTCGCTCTAGCGGCCGAACAAAATGCTGACCCAGATCATGTACCCTCACCGTACACCGAAAGAACTCCCCCACTGGGGTCTCATATAGTCACCAACTGTCTCTCGCAGTCGATGATCACTCCAAATTTGCTCAACCAGTCCATGCCCACGATGACACAGACATCTCCCATCGCAATAGGAACTAAATCAATCAGAAACTCAATGCCGAAAATCTTGAGTACACACCCTCGGATCACCTCGTTGGCATACACCGCCCTCTCGTCAACTACGGAAACTCTCAGAGGTCGACTCAACCCCTCGCGTCTAATACTGGTGTGCTGACTATAATCCAAAGATACAAAAGACCGACTTGCACCGTAGTCAAATAACACCAAGGCAGGTACAGAACTCATAAGAAAAGTACCTACGCATAACATAAAATAAACACAATATCCCAAACATCAAAATAAATACATGAAAGGATACATACCAGCCATGACATGGGGCGCTGCGCGGACCTCCTCCACAGTCAACTGAAAGGCTCTCCCTCGTGCGTTCGGTGCCTCGGCCTTCACTGGTCGGCTCTCAGTAGCTCTGATAGCATCAGGGGCAGATCCCTGTGATGCTCCCTGAGCTGTCCCGCGCAACTGTGGACACTCTACCTTCTGGTTTCCGATCTGGATGCAGTGAAAGCATACTGCAAACCCCTTGGGGCAATCCTTGGCCATATGCCCCCCATTGCCACATTTGTAGCAAGACCCCGCTCTTCACACCCCATCGTGGCTCTTGCCGCACTTGCCATAAGTGCGGCCCTTCTGACTCCCAGATCTCGAATCAGCGGGCTTGGCCCGCTTGGCTGCCGCCTGAGACTGTGCCGGTCGTCGATCCCTCCCCTAAGACTCAGCCTCCTCCCTAGCCTGGGTCTCCAGCTCTATCTCCCTCTTCCGGGCATTTACCTGAAGCTCAGCAAATGTCCGGTACATCGAGTTTGCCATGAACTCCCGTATATCCCTCCTCAAAATGCTTAGATATCAGCTCATACGTGCCAGCTCGGAGGACACGTGCTCTGGGCAGAACATCACATGCTCATGGAACATGCTCGTAATCACTGTGACAGACTCAGTACCCTGCTTGAGGGTCAAAAACTCCTAGGCCAAACGCTCCCTCTCCACCTGGGGAACGTACTCATCCTGGAACATAGCAGTGAACCTCTCCCAAGTCACTGCAGCAAGCTCAGCAGGCAAATAATGCGCCGTCATAAACTTCCACCAGTCCTTTAGTCCTAAGCGAAGCTGGTTCAACGCGAAACGGACTCTCAAATGCTCTGGAGATGAGCAAGTGAAGAAACACCCCTCGATGTCTTAAATCCACCTCATCGCTGCAATCGGGTCCTGGGTCCCATCAAACTCCAATGGTTTTGTGTTGCTGAACTCCCGAAACAGCAACGCATCACCACCCTGCAGTCTAGTCGCAGCTATAGCTGCAGTGGCCGCAGCAACAGCAACATCAGAAAGAGCAACATATCTCTCGTCAAATATCTCTATCAGGGTGGTCTTGATAGACCCGAACATCTCTGGAATGTCAGCGTGGACGGCAGCAGCCACCTCATCATGAATCATCTGGCGGAGCTCCTTGTCGCTCACCCCCCACTAGTCCCTGGTCTGTGGCGTGTCCCTACCATGATGCCTCTCTGAAATACAACACAAGATATTAGAGACTCTCTCGGGTGTACACACACTCGATATCCCAATCCTACTTGATCTCTGGTACCCTAAGGATTCTTACTTGGGCTGCGCACTGACTCGGTGCCTTCGGTAGTATGGGCCCAATACTACCGACCACACCACATCAGCATTCATCCCAAGTCCTCCTACCAGAGTCCCAAATTCCAAGCACTCTACTCTCTTAAATCATATGCTACTCACTAGCTTATCTCTGTTAAGCTCCTCGCTGCTATCTAAACACTCTCAAGCATCCTTAACATCAAAAAACTCCTAGACTAAGGCATCATATATCAAGCCACTCTAGTCCTAATAAGGATACCTAGTATACTCTAGCATACATAATATAGCTCATCGTATAACATAACATAATATATCTCGTAACACTTATTACAAAGGTATTTTGGGAAATCACCGTTCGGGCGCTGGCTGATCATACACATGGCTCTGCTCTGTTTGTCTCAAAACTCTTTTTAATCTTTTAAAATTGTTTTGTTAACAAAACTTTTCTCAAATCCTCAATTTGAGTTCAAATACTCCCGAAGATGCATCAGAATCCCTCAAACCAAGGCTCCGATACCAACTTGTAACACCGTAAAAATTAAAACAATTTTTCACATTTTCAAAACATATTTTCCAAACACATTTATTAATAAAATCTCAATGTATCATATCTTTGTTTCACAAAAACATTTCCCAAGATCGAAATACATAAAATCCCATGTGTGTGTACGAATCATGTCGGCGCCTTCCTGCGATCATCACTGGTACCTGAAACACATAACGCATAACACTGTATTCATAAAGCTTAGTGAGTTCCCTAAAATACCACTCTAACACATATATTAGCCACTCAAGGTATAGCTCTGCTGACCCTCTGATCAGTGTGTCTCAGTAGGACCCTCCAGTCCCAACTCTTTGTGGGCTCTCTAGCCCTAACTCTGCATCCACTGGTCCTATCTCTGGAAATTATGAACCATGCATATCACATATCACAATAACACACATAAATAGCATACAAATACACTGGCACATAACTCGGTAGTATACTAGCACATAACTCTGTTACCACCCTAGGTAAGTATAGTGAGAAGACTTACCTCAGATGTCTCGGTAAATCTCTGACTCGGTAGCAATACGGTCTAGCCTCCGCCTAATCACACAAAGTAAAATACTCTCATAAATATAACTCTAGATACTAGACTCAAACCTCTCTTGACACAAAGACTCCGTTGTTGACCAACCTTCAAAGTCAACAAAGTCAATGGTCAGACTTTGACCCGACTCGCCGAGTGCACTTTGGTGACTCGGTGTGTCTACGCATGTCCACTATCCCTCTAGTCCCCGCATGACACGTCGAGTCTTTCCCCTAGTCGACGGGTTACACCTGGCATGAATCGCGGGGCCACCCAGACTCAACTCGCCGAGTCCCATTATGAACTCGACAAGTTCCCTCTTGAACTCCAGTCCTCTAATTCCTTCCGACTCACTGAGTCATTCCCCTAACTCGGCAAGTACTCACTGAGCGAACTATGGGGAAACCCTAAACCCTACTCGCCGAGTCTGCTCTTGGCACTCGGTGAGTTCATGCCATGCTCGAGCTCAAATGAGCTCCAGAGCTCAGATCCGTTCCTCTAACTCACAGATCTGGTCCCCTTAAGCAATATAAACACGTAAAGTTTGGATCTTGATGCCTATGCAAAGACCCAATGGCTCTATTTGAAGAAATGGCCTGAATATGCCACCCTAACCTCATAACTCTCCATGACACCCATAAAGATCAAGAAGTTATGGTCTCTGGACCTCTTTGGATCCAGATTCGAAGCCTCAACACAAGAAGGGACCAATTGCTTCACAAATCATACTCAAAAAGGGGCTAGAAACCCTAACTCTCAAAGCTTACACCAAAACTGAAAGGGGATCGAAGATTTACCTCAAGATGGAGTCCCGAAGCTCTGATATCCACAAATTAGCACCCTCTTCAGTTTCCCCTTGCTTTGGTCACCTTCTTCTTGCAAAATCACCCACACAAGGATCAAAAATGGCTTCCTTTCTCTCTCAAAACGTTCACACACTCTGGGGTTTCTCTCTATCAACTGGTAGCCGCAAATGAAGGCCATAAGGGCCTTTAAATAGGTCTCAATCCCCGGGAATTAGGGTTTCATTAAACAGTGTGGACTCGCCGAGTCCACTAGTCGACTCGCATAATTCGGTCATTAACCCGGATGGAAAATTGCGACACTACTCGGCGAGTCTAAGCATCAACTCGCCGAGTCCCTCCCAAAATCTCCAAAAATGAATGAATAAATAATGTACCTGGAAATCCGGATGTTACATAAACAAGCCTATTTTCAGCAATTAAATGCCAAAATACCTAAAATTACCGTGATTGTATCTATAAAAATCAAAATGGAGGAAAAGTTCATTCAAAATCAGCCCACTAACTTTAATCAAATTTAGGGAAGTAAAAATCAAATATTAGATGAACAGAAGTAATGCTCATCACTCATCACTCTTTATCTCAATCTAGACAAAACATTAGCAAATTTCTGTAAAGAGAACATTTAACAGTGTGTGAAATTCTAATTATTTGATTCCTAAATTCCAACAACAAGCAAATGGAGGACCATTTCATATTATTCATCAATCAGTTCATTCTAGACAAAAATTATCATTTTTTTTGCAAAAATCCATTTAAATGTCTGTGAAATCATAATTAGTTGTATACCAAATCCCAACAAAAAGCAACATAGCAAACAGAGGAAAAAGAAATTCAATACTCAATAGATTGGCTGCTAATTTCTAGCAGAATTGGAAAACAAAGAAATCATAATAGCCAAACATTAGATCACTTAGGAGCATACCTGATTTTTTTTAGTTCTGTGAACCAGAAAGAGCAGCAGAAATGCAGAACAACTCAATAGTTGGTGGAAGGTGGTGATTGGCGGAGCTGCGATGTATAATGGTGACTGGTTGGCGTCTAACACGCCAATGTCGTATGAATTTTTTTAACAATCCAACCCATCGTAGGGCCCCACGTTCACTTTGATTTTCTCTAAAGCATAACCAAATCAGTTTTTTTTTTCTGTTATTGTGGTGTCCTTAATCGACAGCTTGAAGAGCTAAACAAATCATAAACTAGAGTAGTAGACAAAATAAGTCAAAAGTAGAAACTAACTTAGGATATGAGAATTGATATTTGAGATTTGTAAATTCTACTATTAAAATTCCAAGAATAGATGAATCTGAGAGATCGAGAGAACAGGAGAACATGAGAAGAACAGGATCATTACATACTTGATTTCCGATGACAGTTGCTACGATGGTGAATGGCGAGACCAACGAGCAGTGAGTGAGCAAGGTACGAAGGTAGCGACTAGCAACAATGGGGGAGGAACTGGGTAAGATACGAATCGATTTTGACTTGTTTTCACTAGGATTGGAAATAGGACTGAAGTCGGGGGGGGGGGGGGGATAACCCGATTTCTACACTAACAGGCCTATAAGTAAAAATTCTGAAGATATATTTGCTATTTCTGTAGCTTCCGAATCATGAGGTACTAAAAATATTCATTTTTTTTCATTTAGAAGAGTCTCGCGACGTGAGCCATAGTGGTTACATCGTTAGTAGGACCATTGATTGTTTGACCCGTGCTCTCGAACCTGACGACGTGAGGCATAAGATCTCACGACGTGAGTCTGGCTTGATGGTTCCTAACCCTAAAAATCGAGTAGAAAATGAAACGAGGAGGCTAGGGTCCCCCATCCTCAGCCTTTTTCACTCCCAAGTCACTGAAAAACCCCAGATTCGACCCCCTTGAGCCCTTGAGCCATTGTTGGTGGTATTGGTGTTTTGATTTCCTTGAAGAATAAAAAGAAGCTCTTGTGGTGGTTCCCTTTTGGCGAGATAAGCTCCTCCTTGTGGCATTTCTGAGCTCATAAGCATATGTAAGTCTCAAAGATCCTACCTTTCTCTTATAATATTGCTAAATCTAGGTTATGGTTACCTTCTTTGCATGGGATCTTGGATTATCATGCATGAGATCCAAAAAGTTAGAAAATATATGGACCATTGAGTCATTTGGTGTGTTAAAACCCTTGGATTTGGATTTTGGTGCATGTTTTGGACTACAAGTTTGAATCTTGATGTTTATACCCATCTTTTGACCTAAATAGTGTTAAAGTCATGCATGGGACATGAATGACTAAAAAGATATGATTTTTATGGTCCTTTAGGCTATATAAGGTATTCTGGAAAGTCCCAACGCACATATTAAAGGGGTAAGAACTTAATGCTCACAAAACAGTTCTCACGACGTGAGAAGTATGGTCTCACGACGTCAGCATGGCGATTGCCCCGACATGAAACCCTGAGATGAGTGAACTGAGTTGACTCGATGTGTCAAACCAAGACGAGTATACTCTCACAACGTGAGCCAAGGAAGGTCACAAAGTGAGGACAAAATGATGAGGAAAGTTATCCATTGACCCTAGGCGTTGACTTTGACCAAAGTTGACCCTTAAGGGGTTATGAGTGTGAAGGGTACTTAAGGAAATCTTTTATGTTTAGGGGATTGACTTGGGTTGATATTCGGAGCCTAGGACTATTCAGCTACTTTTCTAGTATTCAAGGTGAGTTTTCCTCCTATTTAAACAGGTCGAAGGCACCAATGTCGGCCCGTATTTATGGCTATATTTATTTCAGACTAAGGTCCGATATCGGGCGGTGCACGGTGTATGTTTATATGTTCCCAGATTGCAATCTGATGTTGGGCGGTGCCCGAGGCATGGTTTTATTCTTGATGTCTTCATAATTCTTGCATATTTCTGTATTTGTGTGTTTCCGGATCACGGACCGATGTCGGGCAATGCCCGATGAATGATAGTATGCTTTCCAAATTACGGTCTGATGTCCGACGGGGCCTGGGAAATGTTTATACGCTTATGTTATGTGATTATTCTATGTGTATTTGTTGAGATGTTTATATGTATACCGAGCTTCGCTCGATGCCGGATGAGGCCCAATGTCGGACACTGTCCGATGCCGGGCACGGCCCAATGTCTGGTGGTGCCCGATGCCAGGCACAACCCGATGAAGGGGCGGCGCCCACGATTTGTTTATGTGTGATTATGTGATTATGTGTATGGTATGTGGTAGTTTGGGGAAAGACACTAAGCTTCGTGCTTACAATTTTCCATTTTTGGTTTCGTGAGGTAGTTCCTATAGCAAAGGGAAGTGCTCGGGATGACTGCATTGCACACACATCAATGTTTTAGCCTAGGATGTTTACTCTGATATATTGACATAAGTTTTTGAGATGGATACTCTGATCATGATGTTTTGAGATATTATAACTTATAGTTTGACGAGAGGTTTTGATAGTGATGGTTTTATTTAATAACTAAAAATGAAATTTTTGGTCACGAATTTTGGGAGGTTACAAGTTGGTATGAGAGGCTTGGTTTTAGGGATTTGGGAACACTCTAGGGTGTGTCAGAACTCAAACTGAGGACTTGGTATGAAAATTTTCAAAAGAAAATCATTTTTTATAAAAAGAATTTCCAAAAAGAGAGAAGGGTGTGGTGCATGCAAAAAGTCGAGCTCAAGTAAGTTTTCCCAAATTATGCATACATGTTTGCTATAATATGATATGATTTTGAGAACTACATGCTAGATTAAGGCTAAGCATCTACGAAGGATGCCTTGTATGGTTGTTGTATGTGTATGATAATTGCATGCTAGATTAGCGCTAAGGATCTAGGAAGGATGCCTTGTATGCCTACTGTATGAGCTTATTGAAATGCATGCTAGTAATGATTTGTCAGTGATATGATGGCCTATTTAGGATATGCGTGGTTTTGGTTACTCAATGCTTGAATGCTGCTTGCTTTTTTCTTTTAGGAGTTCTAGTTATCTTTAATTAACTAGTTAACAAATACTTTAAGTTACATATTACGAGGACTAACTAATTTCATAAGGTTAGGTCTAGCCCTATTTCGCAGCTCTTGTCTGAGTCCAACCGTTGTAGGGTAGGACCTCTTATTCAAAGAATTATCTGGTCTTAGTGATATGTAATGGTATTCGTGAGCTAGATAGGGAGAGATAGCAGGGACTTCTTATGCAGTTGATGGTAGAGAGTGGATTGGAGATTACCCTAGGGCAATCCTAGGATGAGATTAGCGGAAAGCAGTAGTAGTGAAAGGGACTTGGTGGAGTCAAGGCAATTCTTGAGGAAAGTACGAATAGATGTGGAAGGTAGTATGGGTCCGTACTACTAAAAGTAGAGGATCTATACTCGAGTCAAGGAGCGCTGAGATGAACCTAGGGAACTTTTAGTGTGTGTGATCTCTCGAGTTATGATAAGTATTCTGATGATTTTTATGGTGTTTGTCCCATATGGTGACGCTACACACTAGACCAGTTGGCAGTTCTGGTACCGACGAGGGATCAGGTTTGGGCTCTAGAGTCGGGAAGCTCAATGATTAGATGAGGGAGTTCATTTCATCTGAGATCACGCATAGTATCGTGGACCAGACTCATGTGATATTCGGTACAGTCAAGGAGGGCATTTTGGAGATTTTGGATGAGAAGATGGGTGGATTCCACACTGAGATGGCGACCACGATGGGAACACACACGTTGGCGTTCAAGGAGCTCCGAGCTTGTGGAGGTCCAGACTACCATGGGGCTAAGGACCCCATTGCTAGCAGCATGTGGTTAGCGGATGTCGCCAACGCCTTTCGCACCACCCGTTCTCCCAAGAGGAACAAGGTCTGACTTGCTTCCTGCCTTCGGAAGGACAGGGTGCGAGATTGGTAGGAGGAGGTTGGATGAGCTATTTGAGATGATGCCGCTATTGATGCAATAACCTGGAGTGATTTCTTGGCCAGATTTAGGGTCGAGTTTGCACATGTGAACGAGGTGCCATAGCTTGGGAGGGAGTTCAAGGATCTGCAGGAGACTTCTAAGATGGTGGCTGAGATCACCGCCATGTTTATGGAGAGGGCCCTTATTATTCTGCAGTATGTGGTGGATGAGGAGATTAAAAAGTCCCGATACCATGAGATGTTGAGGAGAAACATTTGCAGTTTATGAGCTGATCCAGCTGCAAAATGCTAGAGGATATGATAGCGAGGGCTCGGGAGAGGGAGCTGGATTTGGAGATGGAGAGGAAGAGGAAAATAGATGGGGTAGTTCAAGGAGCCAGTAGGGCCGCAACCTCTATGGCAAGATACACGAGGGGGCGTGCAAGGTGGGTAGTTCAAGGTACTTCAAGAGTGGCCAGATAGGTCATGTTAGCAGGGATTGTACTGCTTCCACCACCACCACTGCAGTATCTGCTCTGATTTGCTTTCAGTGAAATCAGAGGGGCCACGAGAGGTCGTGATGTCTGAGTTTAACATCATCAGCAGCAGAACAGGTGGCAGCACCCACTCCTGCAACACTGATGATTACTGATGGCCGTTAGGGCCAGACAGAAGCACCTACGGCGAGGAGCAGGGTTTTTCAGCTTACTACATAGGAGGCACGTGGAGCTCCGGATGTTGTGATGGGTATGCATTTTCTCATTATCTATTTATTTATATTTATTATTGATTATGTTTATGTGTTTCATTATAGGATCGTTCCTTGTGAATGGTATATCTGCTCTGGTATTATTTGATTTCGGCGCTACTAGATCTTTTTTATCGCTCGCACTTAGCAAGCGGATTGTTGGAGCTCCAGGATAGCTGGACAGTCCACTTGATGTAGAGATAGCTGATGATAGGACCATTCAGGTTGCGAGGTTTCATCGGGGATGTACACTGCAGTTGTTCGATGACAAATATTTTGTGCATTTAGTCCCCATTCCCATGTTAGGGAATAAGGTTATCGTGAATATGGACTGGTTAAGCCCCAACAGGGAAGTGATTGACTGCGAGCAGTAGCTAGTGAGAGTTCGGATCCCAAGTGGGGGAGGGTTGGTGATTCAGGGCGAGAGGCCGCAACATGGACTGACTTTGTGTTTAGTAGCGAAAGCTAGGGGCTTCCTTCATCAGGGTTGCGCTGGTTATGTCGCATATGTTATGGATACCCGGAATAAGGGTAAGGCGACAATGTATGATGTACTAATCATAAGGGAGTACCTGGACGTGTTCCCGGAGGATTTTCTTGGCGTGCCTCCGGAGAAGCATGTGGAGTTTAAGATTGACCTGGTTCCTAGTGTGGCTCCGAAAGCCAAGGCAGCATATCGATAGGCTCTTCCCGAGATGCAGGAGTTGTCTACACATCTACAGGAGCTGGTGGACAAGGGATTGATCAGGCCGAGCAATTCGCCATGGGGAGCCTCGATCCTGTTTGTGAAAAAGAAGGACGGGTCACATCGGATGTGTATAGATTAGCGGGAGTTAAATAAGGTAACGATGAAGAACTGTTATCCCCTCCCGAGGATGGATGACTTATTTTACTAGCTTCAAGGTGCATCTTGGTTCTCCAAGATTGATCTGCGATAAGGTTATCATCAGATGAGAGTCAGAGACGAGGATGTACAAAATACAACCTTTCATACTCGATATGGTCATTACAAGTTCGTGGTGATGCTGTTTGTGCTCAATAATGTCCTGTCGCGTTAATGGATCTCATGAATCGCATCTACTGACCGATGTTGGACCGGTCTATGATAGTTTTCTTCGTTGATATCTTGGTTTACTCCAAGACTCAAGAGCAACATGAGGAGCACATGTGAGAGGTGCTGGAGACACTGAGGAGGAGCAGACTTTTCGCAAAGTTCTCCAAGTGCAGGGTTTTTTTTGTGCAAAGTGTAGTTTCTGGGACACCTCGTCAACCAAAACGGTATATTGGTCGATCCGGCCAATGAAGAGGCTGTGATGAGATGGGAGGTTCCGAGGTCTTCATCCGAGTTTCGGAGATTTCTTGATCTGGCAGGTTATTATCGGAGATTCATCCATGATTTCTCCAAGATTGTTGTTCCACTGACCCGACTGACAAATAAGTCGGTGACATTCCGTTGGGGGCCTGAGCAGCAGACAACTTTCGAGACTCTAATACAACGGTTGTGCGAGGCACCGATTCTGACTTTGTCGTCGATGATTTAGAAGTTTACTGTGATGCTTCAATCACAGGTATGGGTGTAGTGTTGATGCAGCGGGGTCGCGTGATAGCATATGCTTCAAGGTAGTTGAAGCCTCGTGAGGTGAATTACCCGACACACGATTTTGAGTTGGGGGCTACAGTTTTTGCCCTCAATATTTTGCGACACTACCTCTATGTGGTTTATTATACCATTTGCACATACCACAAGAGCTTAAGGTATCTAATGGAGCTGTAGAATCTAAACATGAGGTAACAACATTGGCTGGACGTGCTAAAGGATTATGACTGTGAGATCCTTTATCACCCGGGGAAGGCCAATGTGGTGGCCGATGCTCTTAGCCGGAAGGCAGCTGCAACTCCGATTCGACATATATGCATGAGGATGACAGTGATTACTCCATTGTTAGAATGAATTCGGGAGGCTCAGGTTAAAGCTATGAAGGAGGAGCGCCGGAAGTGTGAGCGGATTATAGGTCAGGTAGCTTCATTTGATTATGACAGTCGTAGGTTGTTGACCCTCCATCAGAGGTTCTAAGCTCCTTACTGGGGTGGTGTACACTAAGTTCTAATGGAGGAGGCACAAAAGTCGAGATTCTCCCTTCATCCCGGGGCGACGAAGTTGTATCAGGATCTTCGGCCTGATTATTGGTGGCCCCACTTGAAGCGGGACATAGCTTGGTATGTGGAGCGATGATTGACTTGTAGGAAAGTCAAGGCCGAGCACCAGCGACCTCACGGCAAGATGCATCTGTTGGAGATTCCCATGTGGAAATGGGAAGACATCACTATGGATTTCATCACAATGCTTCCCAGGACCACACGTGGAGTGGATTGTATTTGGGTCATCGTGGATCGCTTGACGAAGAGAGCATATTTCATCCCGATCCAGGAGAGTATATCGGATGAGAAGCTAGTCGAGATCTAGGTCTGCGAGGTAGTGGCACGTCATGGAGTGCCGGTGTCGGTTGTGTCAGATGGAGATGTGCGCTTCATTTCTAGATTTTGGAAGCGGTTCGATGACGAGATAGGTATTCGTCTTCACTTCAGTACAACTTTTTACCATCAGATGGATAAGCAGAGTGAGAGGACTATTCACACTCTAAAGGATACGCTATGCGCATGCGTGTTGGATTATGGTGGGAGTTGGGATACATATCTTCCGTTAGTGGAATTTTTGTATAACAACAGTTATCACGCTAGCATAGATCGACCTCCCTTCGAGATGCTCTACGGGAGGTAGTGTAGGACCCCGATTTGTTGGGGTGAGGTCGGTCAGAGAGTCATGGGGAGTACCAAAGTGGTAATCAAGACTGCCGATATGATCCAGCAAGTCCGGAGCAGGCTCCGAACTGTTGAGAGTCGGAAAAAGAGCTATGCCAACAAGCACCGGTCGTACCTGGAGTGTCAGGTGAGGGATATGGTTCTCCTGAAGGTGTCACCATGGAAAGGTGTTATCCGATTCAGGAAGCGGGGCAAGCTGGGTCCTATGTGCATCAGTCTGTTCAGGGTTTTGGATCAGGTGGACTGCGTAGCTTATCGTCTTGATCTTTCAGCTGAGCTTAGTCAGATCCACAGTACATTCCATGTCCCCCAACTGCGGAAGTGCTTAGTGGATGATTCCGCAGTTGTACCTTTGGAGGACATTCAAGTGGATGACCTCCTGAACTACATTGAGAGGCAAGTAGCGATTCTGGATCGAAAGATGAAAACCATGAGGAACTAGGATATACAGTTAGTGAAGGTGCAGTGGATGCACCGTAAGGGGTCAGAGTGGACGTGGGAGCCAGAGGAGGATATGAGGGAGCATTATCCCGGATTATTTGAGACAATGGACTTTGAGGACGAAGTATGATTCAAGTGAGGGAGAATTGTAGCTTCTGAATCATGAGGTATTAAAAAATATTATTTTTTGCATTTAGAAGAGGCTCACGACATGAGCCATATTGGTCACGTTGTCAGTAGGATCATTGACTGTTTGACTTGTGTTCTCGAACCTCACGACGTGAGGCATAAGATCTCAGGACGTGAGTTAGACATGATGGTTCCAAACCCTAAAAATCGAGTATATAACAGAATGATGTGGCTAGGGTCGCCCATCCTCAGCCTCTTTCACTCCTAAGTCAAAGGAAAACCCTAGATTCAGCTTGTACTATTGGTTTTTTGATTTCCTTGAATAAGAAGAAGAAGCTCTTGTGGTGACTCCTTTTTGGCAAGATAAACTCCTCCTTGTGGCACTTATGAGCTCATAAGCCTCTGTAAGTCTCAAAGATCCCACCTTTCTCTTCTAATCTTGCTAGATCTGGGTTATGGTTACCTTCTTTGAATGTGATCTTGGATTATTATGCGTGAGGTCCATAAAGTTAGCAACTTTATGGACCATTGAGCCATTTGTTGTGTTAGAACCCTTGGTTTTGGATTTTGGTGCAAGTTTTCGACTCCAAGTTTGAATCTTGATATTTATACCCATCTTTTGACCTAACTAGTGTTGAAGTCATGCATGGGACATGCATGAATGAAAAGATATGATTTTTATGGTCCTTTAGGCTAGATATGGTATTCTGGAAAGTCCCAACACACATGTTAAAGGGTTAAGAGCTTAATGCTCAAAGAACAGTTCTCACGACTTGAGAAGTATGGTCTCACGACATGAGCATGGCGGTTTCCCCGATCTGAAACCCTGAGACGAGTGAACTGAGTTGACTCATTCTGTCGACCCAAGACGAGTTGACTCTCATGACGTGAGCCAAGAAAGGTCACAACGTGAGGAAAAAATGATGAGGAAAGTTGACCATTGACCCTAGGCATTGACTTTGATGAAAGTTGACGCTTAAGGGGTTATGAGTATGAAGGGGTACTTAAGGAAATCTTTTATGTTTTTGGGATTGAGTTGGGTTGATATTCGGAGCCGGGGACTATTCAACTACGTTTTCAGTATTCGAGGTGAATTTTCCTTCTGTTTGAATGGGTCGAAGGCACCAATGTCGACCCATATTTATGACTATATTTATTCCGGACTAAGGTCCGATGTCGTGCGGTGCTCGATGTATGTTTATATGTTTTCAAATTGCAATAAAATGTTGGGCGATCCCTGAGGAATGGTTGTATTCTTGATGTCTTCATGATTCTCGCATGTTTCTGTATTTGTATGTTTATGGATCACGGTTCGATATCAGGCAATGCCGGAAGGGTGATAGTATGCTTTCCGGATTACGGTCCGATGCTGGGCGACGCCCGAGGAATGTTTATTTGCTTATGTTATGTGCTTATTCAATGTGTATTTGTTGATACCTTTATATGTATATCGAGCTTTGCTCGATGCCGGGCGGGTCCCGATGCCGGACATTGTCCGATGCCGGGTGGGGCCTAATGTCGGGCAAGACCCGGTGAAGGGGCGGGGCCCATGATATTTTTTTATGTGGTTGTGTGATAATGTGTCTGGTATGTGGTAGTTTGGGAAAACTCACTAAGATTTGTGCTTATAGTTTTCAATTTTGGTTTCAGCTACTTTCGGTAGCAAAGGGAAGAGCTCGGGATGACTGCATTGCACACAACACGATGTTTTAGCATGGGATGTTTACTATGATGTATTGACATATGTTTTTGATATGGATACTTTGATCATATGTTTTTTATATTATAACTTATGTTTTGAGGAGAGGTTTTGATAACTATGGTTTTATTTAGTAATTAAAAATGAAATTTTTGGTCATGAATTTTAGGATGTTTCAATTTCTAACCCAAATTTCAGGGGGATCAAAGCCCTTCCTAGCCCTATACATAATCCGTACATGATGGGAGGATCATAACATTCGCGTGGGTTGAGTCTGACCCGTCATTAGTTTTTAGTAGTTCCTTGTTCGGGTAGGAGGGTTGTTATAGTTGCGGCATTGTTTACGCTTGTATTGCTCTTGATTGTGGGTTATGCCATTTTGCTTATGTTAGATTGGGTGAGAACTATGGGTGAGGACCGTTTGGTTATGTTATCTCAAGAGAGACCCATGGTCGAGGCCTGTTTGGTCATGTTATCTTGGGTAAAGCTTGAGGGTAAGATGAGTTTTATGTGGATAAGTTTTTTTGGTGTTCCCGCATGATTGACATGGTCGAGGAGGCCTTGGTCGAATCGGAGTTGTGAGTTTTTATCAGGCATGGTTTAGAGGTTTTTAGACTCATATAGGGATGCATCCTCTTCGATATTAGTTAGTGGTAATGGTATTTTTTCCTCATTTGCTATTTAGTTGCATTGCAACACAACATGTCACCCTCGGATGGATGCATAGAGTGAGCAGACCTGTCTGACGCTTGAGGTTATGCTCAGTGCATGTGATGTTGGTCGTGAGTCTCCAGGACAATGATTGAATGATGCAAATATTATTGTGTTCTGTGATTTTATCCTTCTAGTGGATTAAATGGTGTCACAATGTATCATGAACCAATGAATTCATGAATCATGTAAGTGGGACCCAGTAGTCATATGTTTGAGAGTCTTTGGTCTTATATCATTACTATATGGCATGTTTCAGTGTTAGAACATTCTGGGGGTCGGGAGGTTCATTGGCCAACTGGATGGGATCATATGGATAGTATAATTTTGCTTTGAATGGAAGTCTTAGTTGTGCAGTGAGAGTCACTTATTGAATGGTTGCATTTGTGCACCCCATGTTTGCTTATGGGTTGTTTATTAGGAGTTTGGTTGTGAATGTTGGGTATTGATTCTGAAACTCCAAGTCATGATGTTCGTGATAAATTCCTTGAAGGATTTTTCAAGTGGTTGTACACCTTAGCTGACGTGGGAGTTGGATGCAACACGAGATTCTTGGATTGATCATTATTACACTCATGGGTGCAGTGGGTTAGTGATGATTTTTCAGGAAGTCAAGTGTATATTTGTGGTATTTTTGACATGATTTCCATAGTTGAGATTTGTTGGGTCTAAATATTGGTTTATGCTTTGCTTTTCTAGGAAAATGTATTTTTATGTCTAGGACCGTAAACAGCTTGGTGTTTACGGCTGTATATGTGTTTACGCTTGTGTGTACGACCATACACAGGTTTAAGACCATAAACCCGTGTTGTCTCATATATATAGGGTGAGGAGTGCATGAGGAGTGTCCGGTTAAGAGAAGTGAGGAGCTTAAGTGTGTGAAATCCAAGGTGTTTTAGAGAGAGAAGAACTAGTGTGTGTACTATGTCTATAGAGCATCATTCTATTCATTGAATACATCATAGATTCAGTTGTTCTTCTTCTCCTTCTCTTCTATTTTGATCTGGCATCATCTGTTTGATTGGGATTCCGCACCATCAAATAGATCTGATTGATACACAAGCATATTTGGGGACTTACAAGTGGTATCAGAGCTTGGATTGTATGAATCTAGTTTGTCAGATCTGGAGCCTATTTAATCCTATTTTTGAAGGATTTTTGAGTTTTTAAATAGATCTTGGCAAAATAAGGGGGGTTTGTTCTTCGCGTTTTTTATAAAAACGATTTTTTGATCGAGTTTTGGACAAAAGGGGCAAAAATCGCTGTTTTTTTCATATCTGCGAGGTGTACGGCCTTTGAAGGGTGTACGGCCCAACAAGGGTTCACGACCCGAAGTTCGTTTATGGCCCTCGGAGTTTACAGCCATCCTCGCACGTGTTCGGTCGGCGTTCACAGTCCGTGATGTGCGTCCAGCCTCGCACGTGTTCAGCCCAGCGAGTCTTCGTTCAACAGCCTCGGTCTCGCATTCGCAGTAGTCGTCCTCGCAAGCAGCAATGTACACTAAAAAAAAAAGGGAATCGATTTTTGGGGTTGCCAGGGATTGAACCTGGGTCTCCTGATTCCTCACCCCAGCGCTTCTTCCAACTCATGTAGGTTGCTAGATGGAATAATCCTTCGAAATTTAATTCAAAAGGAGTCCTTTCTCGGTTACTAATTTCACATTTTGACATATTTAGCCCAAAAAACCAATTTCCTTTATTTTTAAATTTCATTTTCAACCCAAAAATATTTGTTTTTAATTTTGACTTTTTACTTAAATTTGACTTTGACTTTCAAATTTGACCTTTGACTTTCTCGTTTAAGCTTCAAATTTTCAAATTTAGTTTTTCGATTTGACTTTTAAGTTTGACTTTTTAAATTTGACTTTTGAGGTTGACTTTTGAGTTTTTAGTCAAAGGGCATTGTTGATAAACAATGATTTCTTCAAACACTAAAGTCAGTGAAATTTCTTGTTTTCAAACATGCATTGATAATGTTAAAAATTTACTTGAGGATATCGAATTATTACGCGAAGAGAACGAGGACCTAAAATACAAAGGATATCAACTCAAGAAAGGACAGAAACCTTTAAAGCACAATTAGAAGCAAAAACAAAAGATTTTAGGAAATTTATGGAAGAATATAACAATAAATGTGCAAACTATAGATTTGTGATAGAACAACTTGTTGAGTTAACTACTGAACTTGACACATTGAAAAATAAGTTTGAAAATGCAGATTTTAATTTCAGAAAATTTGATGTGTCGAGTGAAGTAGTTGCATCAATGATGGAAAATAGTTTGAGATTTAAAAATAACCAACAAAAGGGTTTAGGGTATGATAAAGTGCATCCTCCTTTTAATCACACCTATCAGTATAACCTTTTGAAAAAAGAGGAAATGGACAGAGAGACACATCTCAAATATGGGAAACCTATTATATTTGTGTCCGGATGTGGTCCTCAGGTTGCAAGTACTAATGTTTCTACTTCTTATGTAGATCAACCACTAAGTCATTGCAAGCAAGCAGCTAAAGGGAGTGTGTCTGATAATAAACTTGTATCAAAGTCTGATGACTCAAATTTTTTCGATATATTTGATGATATCTTTGATAATTCTACCGTGGTTGTGCCAGAAAGTGTTGAGCTGAACGATTCTAATGCTTCTACTTCATGTGCAGGTAAAGTAGTAGAGGATGAGGACAAGGAGAACAAAACTAATTCTAGTTCTGCAAATTCTGATGATTATCAAGCAAATGACTCCTTGAACTCCAAATCTGTTCCTTCTAACTCAGTTACTTCTGATCAACCTGCTGTTGAGAAATACATGCCACCAAATCAAGTGAAACAACCAGCCTGTTGCAAGTGTGCTTGTGGGAACAATAAGAGACAAGGCATGGACATGCCACCAGAGGCAGGAAGAAAAAACTTCCTAGTGAAGAAAAAGACATGTTTTCACTGTGGAACACCTGGACACACTACCAGAAATTATCCAAATCACGCTTACGTTCCCTACTACGCACAATGATGGCAAAATGCGCCAAGTGGGAGTTTCCCCAAAAGAAGCCCTTCAAGGTCAAAATCACGAAATGGCGACTGGAGTGCCAACAAGGGCAAGAGTTTAGCGCACAAGGCCGAGCATCCAACTCCCAAGAATAAGAAGGGAATATCTGCCAAGAAGTCCAACCCAAGGGATGCTCATGTGAAGCCACGACCGGTTAGGTCAAAGCCATCTTGGCAGCCGATTTCAAGTTCAAAATCATGTACCGAGGCACCCATTGGATCGAAAAAGAAATGGGTTAAACCCAACTACAGATGGGTACCGAAGGTTCACTCTCCTAAATCTCATAATGCTTCTAATATTTCTACATATTCTGTTTGTGGTAAGCAGGATATGTCGTGGGAGAGAGTTCCTTGCGTCGATGACAAATGTCAACCTAGTTTCAAAATGGACTGGGTTCCAAACACCAACTGATCCTGCTCTGTGTCGGAGCAGCTATGGAGGCATATCATCAGACTTCAGTTTGTTGATTGTAGCTGTTCCAGGCATATGATAAGAGGCATCTCTCAACTGTGCAACATTCTGAACTTTGTTTGAGAGTATGTGTCCTTTGCGGGAAAGGAAGGAAGGAGAGGATCATCCATGGGGTTTGTGCTTAATGATGTGAAGAATTTTCGGATCTATTATGAGATTCTGCATTATGTTCTCAGACCTTCTGAATGCAAATTCAATCGGTGACTTACGGTTTGAGTTTTCTTCTCAATAATCCTGAGTTTTTCTTAAGCTGATTAGCTTGAAAGACAAATTTTTGTTTTAGGATAGTTCAAATTTGCGCATTTACTTTCGTTTCTCTCCTATGCACAAATTTAGGGGGAGAAATAAAAACAAAAAACAAATTAGAAAAGTTAAAAAAAAAAATCCAAAAACATTAGAAAATCAGAAAATCTAAAAATATGTTGTTAATGGAATGTGCTTGTAGGTATTTTTGGGAAGTGATATCAAGAAATTGATAACGGGCAATCTAAAACATGTGTAAGGGACTGAATCTGAATTGTTTAGACTATGTGTTCAATGTGTTGGTAGGAACGAAGGATTTGACAGTGTGGATTTAGATAGGATTGTTTGGACTAACCATACGATGCTCTGGTAGATTAAACAGTGAGATAAACACGGGACCCTCGGGATACACTCTATTAATACGCATCTATAATAGTGGTTCAACTTTTCCTTGATGTACGGACTTATGTCCTTAATTCTGGTTCTCATAGGGCAACTGCGGGGTTCTGATAAAGTAGGTCTGTAGGAAATTATTTTGTTGCTTTCTATCTATCGGTCATATCTTGCTTCCTCTGATTGATTGGAAGAGATCCGACCTGGAATGCAACATATGCAACTCTATTTCTACGCATCTCCTTATCTATGAAATTCTTTCTATCTATTACTCATGTGATGTGTCCTCTACGTGATTGAAATGATCCGACCTATAACACATCATATGAAATATTCTACCTCTCAATCCATCTATCCTAGTTAGCCATATGTTGTCCCCTCTACATGATTGAAAGAGATCTGACCTGGGACACAACATATGCACCTATTTATAATCTGACTTCCTCCTTAATAATTGTCTATTCACCTAAAGTAAGGAGTTCTTTGGAAGTTCTTGATAAACAGCGTATATCGGGAAGTGGGGAACGTATTCTAGTTCAACTAAAATTGAACCATTTAGAGGTTGTCTGTAGATCTTGCTGCTTAATTTAAGTGGACAACAATACATGTGATCGTCGTCAGCTATATGGTTTATTTGCAAAAGTTTGTCAATATCCTTCGTGTTTAAGTCGACCACAATACCGACAGTTGACCAGATCTATTCATGCAGGTGAACGTATTGATAAACAAGTTAAGATTGTCTCACGACTTTGATCCCAAATATTTTTGATTTTTGTTAAATTTGTTCATAGTTTTCCTTTATGCAAAAATTAAGGGGGGGGGGGGGGATTCAAAAAAATTGCAAAAATCTAACAAAAAATCAGAAAATTAAAAAAAAATCAAAGAAAAATAAAAAAAACTAAAAATCCAAAAATATTGTTATATTCTGTTTTATTTTTTGTTCAGAAAAATCAAAAACCCAAAAATATTTTTTTTTCTGTTTTATTTTTCCAGAAAATATAAAAAATCCAAAAATATTGTGTGCTAAGTTTTCTTTTAGTTTTGTTTTGTATTGAAAAGTGAATTCAGATGTAGATGAGAGTCACGGAGACTGTATCAAGAGTTTCTGAGCCAAGGAGTCGTCTGTGATCATCAAAGAATTCCATTCGAAGGAGCAAGAAATGAAGACTATTCTTTCAACATTCAATCCTTCAACCCTAGAAGCAAGGTGAAGCTGACTTGAAGATTGTGTGACAGATTGCATTGAAGCCTCCTCAATCAATTTGCTGTTATCTATGTACCTGCAGAAGTGATCTAGAAGATTCATTCTTACTATTCTCTCTGAAGATTCTCAAGCTGAAAGCGCTATTTTCAAGAATTAGTACAAGAAGCCTCCTCACCCAATGGGTGTTTAATGTCAAATTTTGAAGAAACTCCCAACTGCTCAAGATGAAGTCATTCATTTAAGATTCATCAAGTTCAACTTGAAGTTGTGAAAAATTTGAAGATTAATGCTCAAGCCAAGCTCCCAATGAAGATTAACAAGAAAAGTGTAATGCCCGTACATCCGGGCTAGTCAATTTAGAGATAATAGGGGTCGAAAATGATTTTTCGACAAAAGATTATTTAGAATAAAGAATCTTAACCAAGTTCTAGTACATGTTACAAGGGTTCCGTACATATAAAGAACTCCGAAATCCGAGTTATAACGAAGAAGTTATGACCCGTTGAAGTTTCGCGACGGAACCAGCACGGCATCAGGAAGCATAAGTAGTGAATTTACGATAGAGCGACTTTTAGCCTTAGCAATCTAAAAAAAATTCGTAAAAAATGTTAAATCGAGAGCGTACATAAAAAAAAGAACGCCCTAATCTGACTTCGTATGAAGAATTTATGACTTTTCGAAGTTTCGGCTTAGCAGTGTACGACCCGAAGTTCGAATAATAGATCGAACAGTTTTTAGCCGACACAACCTAAACGAGAATCAAAGATCTTGTTAATAGTAGCGTAACGATAAAAAGACAGACAAAAAAGGACGTCGGATGAAAATGTTATGGATTTTTAACGGACCAATCCTGTCCCGGTCGGTTAAAAATGTAAAATTTAAAATAAAGTCAAAATTAGTCAACGGAATCTAAACGAAAGTTGTAGAGTACATTCCCGCCTACGCGTGGATATAAAGAACGTCAAAAACAGTCCTCGTACGCGAAAGCTACAAATTTTTAAAGTTGGAAGAGGAATTTACGAAGCTGAGGATGGAAGTGATGACGTGGCAACGCCACAGCCTTCCATCGCAGATCAGTCTCGCTTCGGGTTCGCGCCACGTCGCCTCGCATCTACGCCTCGAGTTCGAGGCCGGGTACGCCCAGCGTAATTCGATTCTTATCCATCCGATGGAGTGCGAGCCAGCTGGTGCGAGCTAGCATCCTCATCCGAAGGTATGCCCTGCGTAGCCTTCGGTACGCCCAGCGTACCACCGAGGTTCAGTAGCCTATAAAAAGCTGCGAGATTTCCCGGAAAATTCACACCAATTCATTTATCTCGCTAACTTACTTTGTCTCTCTAGCCTATTTTGAGCTCCCTGAAGTCAAGGTAAACCCGCTAGCACCCGAAGGAAGCCCCAAGGCTGCCGGAGTCCCGAGAAAAAGCGTCTTTCGGTTCGGAAACGCTGCTCCGAGCAAAGCCCGATTTTCTTTAAAACCCGCTGTAAGTGAGCTACGCCTACGCAACTTTAAATATAGCTTTTAAATAATTATATTAATGTTATTAGGACCTTAGAATAATTATTTGGGCTATTATTATGGTTATATAATGTCGTTATAATATCTTTTTAACCACTCGCGGTATGGGGGTTCCGGTTTGGAGGACCGCTTGGGTTGCTGCATTCAGAAGTGCTTTTATGCTGAAATGATCCGGCCCTCCAGTGTTTCATGTATGCCCTCGTCTATATATAGTGGGTGAAATGTATTGTGTCGCGCTTATATAATAGTAATAATAGTCAGACTATTAATTAGTCACAGTTATCGTTAGACTAAACCCTAGTGGTATTGATACTAGGTTTTGTCGAGGAAAATTGTTTTGAGAGTAACGAAGTGTTGTCCGAGTGCAGAGTCACCACGTAATCAAGTGAGGGCATATTCCCTTTCATCTTTCATATAGATATGAAGTATTTTAATATAAATCATGTGCTATGTGTGCATATTATGTGAATACTTGCTGTCTATGCTGGGTGAAAGATTTTTATACATGTTTTAAAGGATTTAAACTGTATATGTATTTTATATCAACAAAATGTGTTGGGTAAAACATGGGTAGATGAAATACTTGCTGTGTGATAACACGATGAAAGATATCAACGTTAACAGTGATCCAGTCTTCTAGTGGAGTATAGATGTCGACCACAGACTATACTAGATAGTCCAGTGGAATGCTAGCAGGCTCGTAACCTGTAGGTGTTTTTAAACTAGGTGCTCATTAAGTATTTTTGAACTGAGTGTGTTCACTAGGTATTCTTGAACTGAGTGTGTTCACTAGGTATTTTTGAACTAAGTGTGTTCACTAGTTATTTTTGAACTAAGTGTTTACCAAATGTTTTGGACTACGTGTTCACCGTTGTAATCCATAAACCTTGGTAACGATGGACTTCGTACCTATTGCTTAGGATAATCCTTAGGAATAAATGAACTAGGAATAGCTGATTCTTAGGGTAGATCCTTAAGAGTAAAGAAGATAATAGGGATGGGTAATTTGGTTAACTGTTTGATGATTAAACATAATAATTATATTATTTTGGGTTGAAAACCCTATGTACTCACCAGGTTTCCCATCCTACCCACTAAGTTTATATATATCACAGGTGTTGATATGAAGTCACATTACACTGAGAGATTAAAGGATATATAAATCACTAGTGATAATGAATGTAAGTTCTGTTTATGCTTATGTTTCTGTATTGACGATGACATCCCAAATGTTTTAAAATGAATAAAATTACATTTCTTCGGAAATGCTTTGATAATGAAATTATCATGTTTTTCTGGGAACAAATTCCGCAACATTTTTATTAAAAAAAAGGATACTCTGATTTTTAAAAAGCATAAACAAAATCGGTCTTTTCTGGCCGTAAAAATGGGGATGTCACAGTTGGTATCAGAGCATTAGTTTAAGTGAACTAGTAATATGAATTTATTTCTAGACTTAAAATTAGAATGCTAAGCAATGACTGTGAGGAGTGTGTCTTAGGTGATACACCTGAATAGACACAAGCACTACCTTATTTAGGGAAAATGCCTAACATGCTTTTTTGTGCTAAATGATTTATGATGCTTTATAATGCTAAATGTATGATCATATCTATGGTCTGTTGCCGACCGGATCTGGAAACTTTACGCGTTCAGATTTCTAAACGTTTAATTACGGTATTAGAACTGGCATGTAACTTTTTGGAGTAATAGTGAGATTTACACGTCGATCATAAATAAAATCTTTCCTATCTTAATTCTCGTCACTACACACCGAACGTTTGAATTGGTGTATAGATCAAAATGGCAAGAACCCAAAGTGGAGTCAAGAACACAAATGAAAATAGGAATCAACCGCCCCTAGTGATTGAACAATTACCTGTTGTAGTAGAAGCTGCACCTGAACCAATCACCATGATTGGAGTACAAGCCATGATTCGGGCTATATTAGCTGAACAAAGGGAAGCAATGAGGATGTTGCCTGAAAATAAGGACGAACCTACCATGCCCTTTGAGCAACCTGAGCTGATTCCCGAGCAATCGGAGGAAGGGAACTATATCCGCCCTATGAGTCAAGTTGAGACTAAAGTAGAACGAAGGAATGGCTCGGAGAGGGGAAATGACAAGGATGGACAAATGTATAAGAGCTTCTTGGGTGCCAAGCCACCAAGCCTTTCCGGAAGCCTGAAGCCGGTTAAGATTATGGACTGGATCTCCGAAATGCAGATGGTGTTTGAGAGTTGTGACTGTAGCAACAGGAAAAAGACCGTCTTTGTAGTTAGATAACAAAAGACTGGAGTGCTATGTTGGTGGAAGTTGTTGGCAGATATGATGCCACGAGGAGAAGCCATGCGAATGTCTTGGGAAGCATTCGTAGAGCAGTTGAAAATGCAGTACTGCTCAGAGATACATCTGATAGACCTAAACAACGAATTTCAGAACCTGAAGAAAGGAACGATGAGTGTGGATGAGTATGCCACCACATTGACCAAGAGGATGAAGCTATTCCCCTACTTGGTGCCTACTGAACTCTCAAATATCGATAGGTTTGCTAACGGACTGCCCATAGACTTTGGCCCAACAATTGAAATGGCAACTACCTTAAAAGTGGCCATTAGAGCAGCCAAGAATGTTGAGATCCAAATAAGAGAGAAGGGTTTGGAGAGAGCTGAAGTTGGCGAGAAAAGGAAGCATGATGGTTCTTCAAGGTCCAACAAGGAGAGAAAATTCCTAAAGTCTGGAGGAGGAGGAGGTGAAGCAAAATGGTGTGATAAATGCAAGAAGAAACACATTGGAAAATGCGGCGAGGAGGTGACATGTTTCAAGTGTGGAAAGTGTTGGCATTACGCCAATGAGTGTACATCCAACAAGAGGGTGTGTTATGAATGTAAAGAAGGAGGTCATCTTTCAAAGAATTTCCCAAATAAGAATGAAGCAGCAAGGCCAAACACACCACCAAAGCCAAGGGCATTCCACATGATTCTCGACGAAGAAGAAACAACGCAAGGAATCGAGGATGTTGAATTCATACCCGAAGATCAAGTTATGAAGTATCCAAGGGGATAGAATCATATTATGTAGCCTATTAGAGGCATAGTCTAGGGTAAACTTGAACACCTATGTAATAGTTTCAAGAAATAATAAAACCTTCGTTTTGTTATCTGGTGTGTTAAACTGTTATGTGATTTTCTTGTATGGTGACTTGGAAAACTACGAGACAATACTTGCGACGAGTATGAGTAGGTGTGAATGGTAGTAGAGGCCTATACTACCAGAAGCACATGACTCACGCTTGGATCAAGGAAAGTCACAAGGTTACCAAGAAGCTAGTAATTGATTCCGTTTTATTCAAGTATGTCGTTACCATTGTTTCAGTAATAATTAAGAAGATGATTCGTGTTTCAACCCTAGTGGTCATATCAAATTGAGTCCGACTACGATAAGTATGTTACATGGTTCAGAGAACCAAGTTAGATGTAGCATCTGACTTAAGCCGGAAGATTGGAATAAGACATAATCAAAGTGACCAGTAGAGGTATCACGATAGTTGCTTGTAGCTAGAAATGTTACCTTTTAAGATGTGATTATATCACAATAGAATATGAAGGAAGGTATAGTCTGTTATGGAAGACTCTAAGAGACCTGAGTCTTAGCGTAGCAACATACAATGATAGGTCATTAGAATATGACACATCGGTCCATTGTAGTAATAAAATAACTTATCTTAAGTTTTCTAAGAAGAAGAAGCAGTCTCTAGTAAGGATCGAGATTGTGTCTTCAAGGTCATAATTTGGTTTCTAACGGGAGATAGGGAGCAAGTGGAAGATTAAGCACCGCCTGCAGTCAGGAAGTCTTAGAGTTAGATACTCATTCGAAGGAACATAGAAGTTACGGTTATTACCTTGGATAACGTATGGAGTCATCATGTGAGCCCAGTTTCCTTGATGATTCCGGGACGTAATCATCCTAAAGGGGGAGATAATTGTAGCGCCCGTAGATCCGGGCTAGTCAATTTAGAGATAATAGGGGTCGAAAACGACTTTGACAAAATATTATTTAGAATAAATAATCTTAACCAAGTTGTAGTACATGTTAAAAGGGTTATGTACATATAAAGAATGCCGAAATCCGAGTTATAACGAAGAAGTTATGACCCGTCGAAGTTTCGCGACGGAACCGGCACGGCACCGGGAAGGTTAAGTAGTGAATTTACGATAGAGCGACTTTTAGACTTAGCAGTTTACAACCCGAAGTTCGAATATTAGATCGAGCGATTTTTAGCCGACACAACCTAAACGAGAATAGAAGATCTCATTAATAGTAGCGTAAAGATAAAAAGACAGACGAAAACGGATGTCAGATGAAGAAGTTATGGATATTTAACGGACCAATCCTGTCCCGGCCTGTTAAAAATCTAAAATTTAAAATAAATTCAAAATTAGAAGACGTAGTCTAAACGAAAGATGTAGAGTACATTCCATTCTACACGTGGATATAAAGAACGTCGAAAACGGAGCTTTTGCGCGAAAGTTACGAATTTTTAAAGTTGGAAGAGGAATTTTCAAAGCTGAGGATGGAAGTGATGACGTGGCAGCGCCACAGCCGTCCATCATAGATCAGTCTCGCTTCGAATTCGCGCCACAACGCCTCTCATCTACACCCCGCGTCCGAGGCCGGGTACGCCCAACGTACTTCGGTTCTTATCCATCCGATGGAGTGCGAGTTGGCATGCTCATTTGAAGGTATGCCCAGCGTAGCCTTCGGTACGCCCAGCGTACCACCGAGATTCAAAAGCCTATAAATAGCTGCGAGATTTCCTAGAAAATTCACACCAATTCACTTATCTCTCTACCTTACTTTCTCTTTCTAGCCTATTTTGAGCTCCCTAAAGTCCAGTTAAACCCCCTAGCAGCTGAATCAAGCCCCGAGGCTCTCGGTGTGCCGAGAAAAAAGGTCTTTCGGTTCGGAAACGTTGTTCCGAGCAAAGCCCGGTTATCTTTAAAACCCGCTATAAGTGAGCTACGCCTACACAAATTTTAATATAGCTTTGAAATAATTATAGTAATGTTATTACGACCTTAGAATAATTATTTGGGCTATTATTATGGGTTATATAATGCCATTATAATATCTTTTTAACCACTCGCTCGGGTTGCTAGATTCAGAAGTGCTTTTATGTCGAAATGATCATGCCCTCTGGTGTTTCATGTCTGGCCTCGTCTGTATATAGTGGGTGAAAAGTATTGTGTCGCACTTATATAATAGTAATAATAGACAGACTATTAATTAGTCGCGATTATCGTTAGACTAAACCCTAATGGTATTGATACTAGGTTTTGTCGAGGAAAATTGTTTTGAGAGTAATGAAGCGTTGTTGGAGTGCAGAGTCACCACCTAATCAAGTGAGTGCATAGTCCCTTTCATCTTACACATAGATATGAAGTATTTTAATATAACTTACGTGGTATGTGTGCATATTGTCTGAATACTTGCTGTCTATGCTGGGTGAAAGATTTTTAAACATGTTTTAAATGATTTAAACTGTATATGTATTTTATATCTACAAAATATGTTGGGTAAAACATGGGTAGATGATAATAGTTGTTGTGTGATAACACGATGAAAGACATCAATGTTGACAGTGATCCAGTCATCTAATGGAGTATAGATGTCAACCGCAGACTATACTAGACAGTCTAGTGGAATGCTAGTTGGCTCGTAACCTGTAGGTGTTTTTGAACTAGGTGCTCATTAAGTATTTTTGAACTGAGTGTGTTCACTAGGTATTATTGAACTGAGTGTGTTCACTAGGTATTTTGAACTGAGTGTGTTCAGTAGGTATTTTTGAACTAAGTGTGTTCACTAGTTATTTTTGAACTAAGTGTTTACCAGATGTTTTGGACTACGTGTTCACCGTTGTAATCTATAAACCTTGGTAACGATGAACTTCGTACCTATTCCTTAGGATAATCCTTAGGAATAAATGAACAAGGAATAACTAATTTTTAGGGTAGATCCTTAAGAGTAAAGAAGATAATGGGGATGAGTAATTGGGTTAACTGTTTGATGATTAAACATAATAATTATATTATTGTGGGCTGAAAACCCTATGTACTTACCAGGTTTCCCAACCTGACCTACTCAGTTTATTTATATCACAGGTGTTGATATGAAGTCACATTACACTGAGAGATTAAAGGAGATATAAATCACTAGTGATAATGCATGTAAGTTCTATTTATGCTTATGTTTCTATATTGAAGATGACATCCCAAATGTTTTAAAACGAATATAAATACATTTCTTCGGAAATGCTTTGATAATGAAATTATCATGTTTTTCTTGGAACAAATTCCGCAACATTTTTATTAAAAAAAGATACTCTGATTTTTATAAAGCATAAACAAAATCTGTCTTTTCTGACCGTAAAAATGGGGATGTCACAAAAAGCCAACTACTTTTTAGGGGGGGTTTGTTGGGTCAATAAGAAAAGAAAGCTATAAAACAAGGGGGAGATTGTTGGGTCTAAATATTGATTTATACTTTTCTTTTCTTGGAAAATGTATTTTTATGTCTTGGACCGTAAACAGCTTGGTGTTTACGGCTGTATATGTGTCCTAAGCTTGTATATTTGAAATTGGTAAGTTGTGATGTTTTGGATAAAACAGAGACCAACTTAGGCCAATTGTGTGAAGTGTTTGTCTTGATAAGAATTCACATGATCTCTTGAATATTTGTTTGTCAAAGAATGGGTCTTGGCAAGAGAGTCTTATATGTAAAGAGGACAGTGGGAGTCTAAAAGATCCTGAAAGAATTTCAAGATCTAATCAAGAATAGAAACCTGTAGTTTATCACTAGCACACGACTTGAGGTTTATAACCTATCGTGTTGACATATTCCATTTCTGTGCCCATTCCAGTTAAAGTTGGCTTTGCATATGAGTTCTGAGTGTTCTCAGTTGGTTGCATAACAACTTGGAAGCAATGTTAGGACCTTGTGCTACCAGGTCGTAAGAAGTTAAGACTGCACAAGTTCAATCCATATGAGTTTGGATTTGTCACTAACTTGTCTTGAGATTATGGTTTTGACAAATTCACATGGATAGGAACACATACACCATAAAATCTAAGTGTCATAAGGTTTCTCTCCGATTCATGAAAATTATGGTGAGGAAACCCTTTCACTAATTAGATTTTAAGTAGACAGCAATTGTGATATTTGCATTCTCAAAGCCGTTAGTGGATCATGTCTGGTTAACTGGCACACTAACATGGACTTGTGAGGAATGGAAAAGGTCTAAACAATTGAGACTATGATTATAGCATCCCTTTTCATTGTTATGAAATTGTTTAGACACACATGTGTGCTATCTAAGGAAAGGTGTATGATTTTGATAAAGTATTGATTTCTAGAAGTCCAACTGATTTCTGAGTACATGTCAAAGCTAGTGGGAGCATAAGTGTTATGCTAATAATTCTAATGTTAGTGGGAGCATGATAAATCTGATAAGTGTTGCAAGTTAGCAATGTTAATTATAGAAAGCAAAAGGTTTCAATTGGGAAAAAGTTGTTTTGCTATAATTAAGGGAGAGGAAATTGTACTTCATTTCAAATCTAAAAGCTTAGATCATGAGATTTTAATCAAAATTATTCAAGTATATATATATATATATATATATATATATATATATATATGTGTGTGTGTGTGTGTGAATGTTATGTTGGAATGGTTCAAGATAAGGAAATTATATATATATGGGAACACTATTTGCGTTCTAAAATTCGATTATGATTACGGCATCCCTTTTCATAATCTGAATTATGAGAACATGGCATATAGAAATAGAAATATCATAACAAAAGACTGGTCCAATATCATGTCTTTATGTGAGACATCATGAATCATGTTGCATATGCTTCAGATATAGGATCGATTGCATGTGCTATAATATTCATCTGTTCTAAATTTTTCCAAATGCCTAGACCATGAAGAGGGAGAAGTGCTAGAACTAGATATGACTAATTTGATTAAGCAATTGTCGAGGACAATCTAAGGTTTACAAAAGATTGGTTGCTCAGGGAGAGTTAGAAGTATGGTGTAAATTTTTGGAGATGACCATATTGACATATTTTGAAAAGAGGTAACTCTTGTTTAGAAGTGATAATCAAAATGAGAATATGGAAATATTCCCATAGGTGGAAGTTATTCATTAAATATGTGTAAGATTAGGAAATTTAATGCATGAAGGATGTTCAAAGAAATTTACTTTGAATTTGAGACTTCGTTTCCATGGAGTGATCTCCATTGGAATAGTTTGTAATGTCTGTTGACAAGTCTTTGTGACTTTGTGCATAATCATTATAGAGGATCAGTGTATATAAGTTTAAAATATAACAGATTTCGGTAAATGGTAGGAATTTGGATTTCTTGCATTTATGGTAAGGATTTGGGACTATGAAATTAGAATCATTGGAATTATGTTCAATTGATCTATTTCACAAAGTAAAAGATCATATACAAACCTAGAGTGCATACTTGGTCTATGGCATAACTAATGTTTGGAAAAACATAGTGTGCATACTTGGTGTATGGAATGACTAGTGTTTAGAAAACATATTGTACATTCTTGGAGCATGGGACAACTGTTGTTTTAATTCAAGTATATAGTTGATAATTTGAAACAATATGCAATGAACAATGTGTAATCAATATGGTGATAAATAAAAGGTGTTCTATCTATATTCTTAAGTTCTGAGACCATATTAGATTCGATTATTCTTCTGTTTCACTTTGCATGTTTTGACTTCCAGAATAACTAGGTCATTATTCATGAATGACTAAGTTGTTCAAACCATCCACAATCGATAATATGTTGGAAGTAGGTATTAAGGAAAGACTGTCATGAAGTTGGATTGTAGATGTCCAAGGTATTGGACATTGCAAGAGTTGTTGCAACATTCATGACTGCTCATAAGTTCTAAGTATTGGATTAAAACAACGCTTATTTGACTCACTTCATGGATTTTATCACGAGTGATCATGAGACGATAATATCTTATATTCTTCAAACCTAGAGATATGAGATGTTGCCTATGAGTTGGTTATACATTGATTGTACGAAAACCCATTGGTAACTCGATGTTATAAAAAATGCATTTGTGTATGATTCATCAAGTAGTTGAACAAGAATATGAGTTGAAGTTTATACATTCCTTTTACCCTTAAAGGGATAAAAGCGATATTTATGGGCCCCTCGATGATTTAGTGATGACACCCCGAAGTCCTTAGCCAAGCGTGGAATGATTTCATTTGTTCAATTAGTCGGTCGTCATAAATGAAAAATCGAGAAACAACAAATGGATAGAGAGAATGATTATAATATTAGGTTTTGAGTATTCTAACACTCCTAAGGTGTTCATGCAACCCTAAATACCTTGGATCTATGTTTTCACTAATTATACATGCAATGTTGTTTCCAAGGTATTACACCTATAACTAGCATAAAATTGTCATATACCACACAAGAATCTAGTTAGCATATCATAACTTATGGTGGAGAATGAAGTCTTGATGTATCTAGCATTAAGATCTTAGCCCCAATAATGCGGAAGCCTCAAGTGGAATCACATATCACCATCAACAACTTGGAAGAACTTGAGAGGATATAGAACTCACTAAAATCGGTCACCTCTTCTTTTTCACACACACTAGTGCCAATTTTGTGAGCCAAGGACCCCTTTATATATTATGGAGGATTAGGGTTACATCCATGTAAACCCTAATACCCATGACCTTTCATTTACATAGGATCGACGGGTTAAAAGCTCCATAGACTATCCATGGAGTTCCATACACTCTTAGCCTATCCTAAATAAACCATGGCCCATTCCATTATATATATATATATATATATATAAGAGTCCATATTTAATTAGCCTTTTTTGATCACTAAATTAATTCCAAATTAATTCTTGATCAATACTAATTAAATAATCTGATTTCATATTAATATATTATAACTTATAATATATTAATAAATCATAAATATCCTTTTTCTCATAAGTCTATCCATACAAATTGTTTCGGTGAAGTGCAACCCAAATGGACCATGTCGGGTCGGTCAAGTCATACCAATTGTAGTTATGGACTTAGACAATAATCTAACAGTCTCCCACTTGGATAAGTCTAATAACTATTATTGCATGTATGATTTCAAAACCCGACTAGCAATCGTAGCTCTTAAAGCCGTTGTCGAACTTTGAACAAATCAAATGATGCGTCCATTAGATAAGTGATCATATATTCCTCCATTCTAGATATCATATGGACTGAGACATGTATTATAATCATTCTCTCCATCCATTTTTTGTTTCTCGATTTTTGATTTATGGCAACTGACTAATTAAACAAATCAAATTTTTCCAGGCTTGGCCAAGCACTTAGGGGTGTCATCACTAAATCATCGAGGGGCCCACAGATATCGCTTTTATCCTTATGAGGTAAAAGAAATGGATAAACTTCGAATCATATGCTTGTACTAACTACTTGTTGAATCATACACAAAGGCACGTTTTATAACAACAAGTTACGAATGCGTTTTCATACAATCAATGTATAACCAACTGATAGTCAACATCTCATATCACTAGGTTCGAAGAATATAAGATATTATCGTCTCATGATTCACTCGTGATAAAATCCATGAAGTGATTCAAATTAGCGTGGGTTTAATCCATTACTCAGACCTTTTGAGCACTCATGAATGTTGCAGCAACCATTGCTATGTCTAATGCACCTTAGACAAATCTTACAAGCGAAATTCATGAGAATCTTAATTCAATACCCACTTCCAACGTATGACCGACTGTGGAGAGTTTTAATAAAATAATTATTCTAGAAGTCAAAACATGCAAAGTGAAACACAAGAATAATACTAAACCTATATGGCCCCAAACTCTTGAGTGTAAATAAAAAACCCTTTTAGCACCATGTTGATTACTCATTATTCAGTGTATAATGCTTTGATTTATCAACTTAATACTTGAATTAAAACAATAGTCATGCCATGCTCCAAGCATACACACTATGTTTACCTATGGTCCTTTCTTTTGTGAAATAGATCAACTGAATATGACTCCAATGATGCTCATTTCACAATCCCAATCCTTTTTTGTAAATGAAAGAATACCAAACTCTTTCCAGTTACTGTAATATGTTAGATTCTAAACTTATATGCAATGTTTCTCTTGTAATGACTATGCACAAAAGTCACCAAGACTTGGCAACAGACATTACAAAGTATTACAATGGAGATCAATTCCATGGAAACGAAGTCTCCTATTCAAAGTACATTCCTTTGCACATCCTTCTTTGCATTAAGCTTTCCAATCTTACACAGATTCAGAGAATAACTTCCACCTATGAAAACAATTCCATATTACCATTTTGACTACCACTTCTGAAATGAAGTATAAAATCCTCTCCCTTTAACTCTATCAAAACAACTTTTCAAGGCGAATTGAAACTTTTGTTTTCTATAATTAACATTGCTAACTTGCAACATTTAACATAATAATCATGCTCCTACTAACATGATAATTATAATCTAATTAGTATAACACTTCATGCTCCCACTAGCTTTGAGATGTACCCAGAAATCAGTTGGACTTCTAGCAATCAATACATTATTGACTTTCTTACCAAAGTTCAGTTTTCTGATACGAGATGGTTTAATAAAACTTTATCAAAATTATACACCTTTCCTTAGAAAAACACATGTGTGTCTAAACAATTTGAGAACTATGAAAAGGGATGTCGTAATCATAGTCTTAATTGTTTAGACCTTTGCCAATCCTCACAAGTCTATGTTAGTGTGCTGGTTAACCACACACGCTCGACTAATGAGTTTGAAAATGCAAATATCATAATTTCTATCTACATAAAATCTACTTAGTGAAAGAGTTTCCTCACCATCATTTTCATGAATCGGAGAGAAACCTTATGACACTTAGATTTTATGGTGTATGTGTTCCTATCCATGTGAATTTGTCATAACCATAATCACAAGACAAGGTTAGTAACAAATCCAAACTCATATGGACTGAACTTGCCTAATCTCATTTTCTTGCCACCCGATAGCACACGTGCCTACCATTGCTTCCAGGTTGTTATGAAAACAATTGAGAACTTATAGAACTTGCAAGCATAGTTAACTTAAACTGGAATGGGCATAGAAACAGAAATATGTCATCACAATGGGTTACAAACCTCAAGTTGTGTGCTAGCGATTAAACAATAGGTTTTATTCTTGATTAGTTCTTGAAACTTTTCCAAGATCTTTAAGACTCCCATTGTCCTCTTGACATATGCGGTTCTCTTGTCAAGAACCATTCCTTGATAAAAAAATATTCAAGAGTTAGTGTGGATTCTTATCAAGATAAACACTTCTCACAATTTGTCTTAGTTGATCTCTGTTTTATCCAAAACATCACAACTTACCAATTTCAAATGTATAAGAGTAAGAAACATTTTACTCTTACATTTGAAAGGTGTTAGAAACCTTTCTTAAAATTATATCACTCAAGTTACAATCTTAGACTATGATTTTAATACTTGATTTTGGAACGAAGTATGATTTATCTTTTGATTTAACCATTTCAACATTTCATGATTCCTCTCCTTAGCCAAACAAATGTACTAAGGCGTCTTTAGTGGATCAATTGTGATATGGTTCCATAATCATTAAGATAATCATAAAACAAGATACTCAAGTACTCTCCCATCTCTTCAGATTGGAGAAATTTTTATCTTTCTGCCTAATTTGATTCTTCTTATTCATTTTGCCAATCATTGTAACCTTTCCAATGTTTCAGAATTACACTTAACCTTGTAAGTATAACCATATTTACTAAACTTTAATAAATCATAATGAATAACCTTATAAGCCTTCGTGGTGGATCTGAGCAACGCACAACCTAATGTACCCGATCCTTTAGTCCTTCACTTGACTCACATATACATGTGAACAAGGAATTAGTCGTAATTTACAAAAGATGAAAATTCTCATTCATCATACAATACAAGTTGCATGATTCGAAGTTTCTATCCAACTGAAACTTGGGTGATGAGAATCTTTCCTTATTTGGTAAATTATGACACTACCACAAATGAAGAATCAAATCCATTTTCCAATATTGCTATCAATGAAATCATATAAACAACAATTGTTCACAAATGCCATCGTAAAGATACTTAAAATAAATATAATCAAAATTTTTATTTTAATTGAAAACTTGCGGAAACACTTATCCTTACAATTCAAATACATATGAAAACATGTTATCTATTCCTACGCAATATATCATAACTCTTAAGCATCAACTCAAAATTTTGATCATTGAACCATGCGATCGAAATCCATCTATTACGATCAGAATCAGTTTAATATTTCGTTAAGCTTCCTTACTATTCTTTGATTCTACAAAACATCAAAATGTAATTACATTACATCATGTATCGAGAATCTCCAAATATGAACTTAATAGAGCTAGATAGTGGATATTACCTTAAGTAAAGTCAAACCTTTTTGACTTTACCATCCTTATGATCTTTCAGGTATATTTGACAGCTTTGCAACCAATGTCCCTTCTCTTGACAATAGAAACATATGGACTCTTTCATAATGGGACTATCTCAGACTTAGCCTTTCTCTTTACCATTTGGTCAACCGAGTTGACTATGGCCGAACCCTCTCCATTGGGAAGAGAAAGCTTTTCTGGATATCCAATGTTACCATTGTCAATGTCCATAGAAGTTTGGGAAGTTGATATTCTAATCAAATTTGCTTTACCAGTGATCCAAATCATTGCTGATTCAGCAGCATCGAGCAAATATGTAAGATCATTAAGGGTCATGTCATAGTCTGTTACATACCAGTCCTTAAAGAACTCACTATATGACTTAGTAAGTGATTGAAGAACCCAGTTAACAGTCATCTTCCTTAAGACTTTGACACCCAACTCTCCCAGCTTGCCAATATGTGACTTAATCTCCAAGATGTAAGCACATATAGACTTTGCTTCCCAAATAGGGATTGAGCGACCTTGAACTTGTGGGTCAGGGATAATTATTGGAAGAGGTGGAGGAAGTGAAGCACTATCGAAAAGGATGCGGAAGACCATAGTTGTCCGAACTTAGACATCTATGGGAGGTATTCAAGCTTCAGTTGATTCAAGTCCTTAACATAACACCCAATATGAGATATTAAGGCTAGGACCCAGCACACTATTTCATAACTTGTAAGAGGGATGTCGCAATCCAAGCTAAAAAATGTTTGAAGGTAGGTAAATGATGATTTACCAATTTCCACCATGAAAAACAAAATAAATTATTAAGTTTTAATTGGATTTAAAACTCGTAGATCTTTTGAGATTCATTGAACTTTCAATGGTATTTTTAAATCTTGATTGTGCCCTCTCAAGTTTGTGACTAGGATGTCGAGCATCACAAACAAGGTACTTTCAATGGTATTTTTAAATCTTCATTGAACCCAATCGATGTGCCGGTTAACCACACATGCTCCACCGATATATGATAAAACTTAAGTCACCATTTGCTAGACATTGTCAGTCCCATGTTAGTGTGCCGATTAACCACACACACTCCACTAACGACTTAACAAGGGTGCAAAGTGTAATTTCATGGTTTAGCACCAAAATCACATTTTCCTAAGTAACTAAGATTGGGAATTTATCAGTGTTTAGTTACTTAGTGTTTATCATTATACTTTTAGTGAAGGGAGAATTATAGTCCTTTCTTACCTGTTCGGCTAACGACCGTCCACCAGTCAAGGAAGCAGTGGGTAAGAGTGGACACCCATTAAACTGTCATTTTATAGGTAGTAACCTTACACCCCCCTTAGAGACTGGATTCGTGAATGAGGCCTACTAATGGTCATATTTACTTTACTATATAAGTATTAACTTTTTATATTGTAATAGTATAAGGGTGCATTTTACACATTTAAAACACTTGGTGGTTTAATCTTATTAATTAAACTATACTCTTAATTTAATTAAACTTAAACCATGTCATTATGGAACTACTAACTCTTTTAATGAAACACTTTAATTAATTTAATGAAGTCCATAAATTTTGAATTTTAACTTTAAAAATTATAGGGTTTGGAATTAAATCATTAATGTGTGTGAGACTTTACAAATTCCAAAACTTGAGGGAAAATTTTGAAACTATTCAAACCTTTCATATTCATAACAAATGAGTTTAATGTTGGTTTTAAAACTTTTAATGAAGAGACTCTTGAACATCCATAACTTGAGGACAGATTATAGAGTTCATAAAACTATTTATGAAGACAAGACTCTTCAAGTTTCTTAACCTATGGTTTTAATAACTTTTTAATGAGACTTTTCATATAACTTGAGGGCAAGTTATAAAAACACATATTATGAATAACTTTTAGATTAATTTGGATTAAAAACAACAATCACAAACATGTCTAGCAATATGCATAATCTTGATTAAACTCATATAAACAAGACAATTCAAATCAAACAATTTTTGATGTAATTAGCCTAATCATTAAACTAATACAAAACATGAAAATTTTGACAATTATCTTTTGAATTGGATTAGAATGATCATTACCACATCAAAAACTGGTTTTATAAGTCCAAAATAGTATAAGGTAATGCTTCAAGACCAATTCCAGCCTTAAATTTCGAAGATATGTTGTCTAGGGGTCCAACGCATTGAGTGCATGAACCAACTCAACAGGTTGGATGAATATTTGCATCGACTCAGCGAGTCCATCAGTGGACTCGGCGAGTCCACTGTCCAAAACAGCAGAAAATGATTTTTTCAGCAATTTGCATCAAGTATAATTGAAAACAAGCCTAGGCTCTAATACCAATGTTGGGTTTTCAGCATTTTAACACTCCTAAGCTGTTCATGAAACCCTAAATACCTTGGATCTACATTTTCACTAATTATACATGCAAGGGTGTTTCCAAGGTATTAAACCAATAACTAGCATACAATTGTCATATACGATACAAGCATCTAGTTAGGATAACATACCTTATGGTAGAGATTGAAGTCTTGATGTATCTAGCCTTAAGAGCTTAGCCCCAATAGTGTGGAAGGCTCAAGTGGAATCACAAATCAGCATCAACAACTTGGAAGAACTTGAGAGAATATGAAGCTCACTAAAATCGGCCACCTCTTTTTTTTCCACACACACTAGTGCCAATTTTGTGAGCCAAGGACCCTTTTATATATTATGGAGGATTAGGGTTACATCCATGTAAACCCTAATACCCATGACCTTTCATTTACATAGGATCCATGGGTTAAAAGCTCCATGGACTTTCGTACACTCTTAGCCCATCCTAAATAAACCTTGGCCCATTCCATATAAATATATATATATATATATATATATATATATATATATATATATATATATATATATATATAAGAGTCCATATTTAATTAGCCTCTTTTGATCACTAAATTAATTCCAAATTAATTCTTGATCAATACCAATAAAATAATATGATTTCATATTAATACATTATAACTTATAATATATTAATAAATCAGAAATATCCTTTTTCTCATAAGTCTATCCATACAAATTGTTCCGGTGAAGTGCAACCTAAATGGACCATGCCGGGTCGGGTCAAGTCATACCAGTTATAGTTATGGACTTAGACACTAATCTAACATATTATCATTGTCACACTCCATATGATATCTGTTGGAATAGTGTCTAAGCCCGTAACTATATTTGGTATGTACTTGACTCGGTTGTGCATGGTCCTTTTGGGTTGCCTTCTCCAAAGCAACTTGACAAGGTAATTTAAGGTGATAGACAGAATATTATGGTTTATTAATATATTATCAGAATAATATATTCAAGGAGAAATCATATTTATTAAATTAGTATTAGTCATAAATTAATTAGGAATTAATTTGGTGACTAAAAGAGATTAATTAAATAAAGGGGTATAATCTGCCAAACATATGATAGTTGTGTTTTGGGTTAAGGAAACCTAATGGAATTAAGGGGGGACGAAATTATGATGGGGATCCATCATATTTTCGTCTAAGGCCTTATTCTAGAAGGTTCCTTGGGCTGCTTGGTGGCTAAGCTGTCCATTAGGGTTTAGACTGAAACCCTAGTAGCCTACAAATATAAATAAGACCCCTAGGCTAAGGAAATCGACTACACTTTATTCCAAGGGAACCCTAGGGCCGATTTCTAGCATCTCTCATCCTCTCTCATATTGCCTTCTTGCTTGTGGGGTTTGTGAACCATTAAAGGAGTTACAATTGTGACTCTAAGCTCAAGATCAAGAAGATTACAAGGATTCAAGCTACTTGAAAGAGGTAAAACACTTAGATCTATTTTTTTATGATAATTTCAAATTATATATGATAGATCTAGGTTTGTAAGTCTTGGATTCAAAACATGTACAATAGAGAAACCTAGATCCAAGCATTAAGGTTTGTATGAGCACATATGATTGTTCTTATGCATAAAACCCATCAGTGTTATCAGAGCCATGATTAGTTTCAATTGTATGTGATGCTTAACTGTTTTGCTTGCTGAAAATCGTTTTTCTTGGCTCTGCCCGACTCAACTCGGCGAGTTGGTCCTACTCGGCTAGTTCAGAGCTGACTCGGCAAGTTTGTGCGTCAGACAGAGGATATTTCAAGATTTAGTTGCTGTTTTGTCTTGGATTTGATGCCTCAATCGTTTTTTGTTTAATTATGAAATTAATTGTTTAATTTAAATTATTTTATATTTGATTCCTTATGTTTTGAAAAGTTCAAAACTTTCCCTCAAGTTTTGAAATTTGAAATTTGTGATTAAAAGTTTTATTTTGAATAATTTAAATTTCAAACCCTTAGAATTTTACTAGTTTAAAATTCAACCCTATACTATTATATATTATTACAAGCTTAATAAATATATATATATATATATATATATATATATATATATATATATATATATATATATATATATATAACTTAAAATGCTAGTCTTACCGTTAGTAGGCCTCATTCACGAAGCCAGTCTATAAGGTGGGTATAAGGTTGCTGCCTATAAAATGGCGCTTAATGGTGTACACTCACACCCACCGCTTGCTTGACTAGTGGAGGGTCGTTAGCCGAATGGGTAGGATAGGGCAACCCTCTCCTCATTATAAGTATAATGTAAGATACAAAGTAACTACATGTTTTACATATTCCCAATCTTAGTTACTTTAGGGTAAAATGTTAAAATGATGCTAACCCATGGAATTACACTTCGTACCCATGTCAAGCGTTGGTGGAGCGCGTGTGGTTAACCGACACATCAATTTGGGGATGACATTGGTGGCCAAGGGTAACTCAATGTTTTTCATAAATCAATGGAGCGTGTGTTATTTACCAGCACATTGATTAGGTGATAGAGACATTGAGTGCACCATGTTGATTCGCATGGTTATTCACAACTTATTTGCGATCCTCGGTATCCCAGTCGCAAATTTGAAGTGCATATCGAGATTTAAACATGCCATTGAAAAGTTCAATGAATCTTAAAGACCTAGGAGTTTTCAATACATTCAAAACCTAAATCTCGTTTTCGTTTTTCATGGTGAGAATTAGTGAATCGACATTCACTTACCTTGAAATTATTTACTTTTAGAGTACGGCATCCCTTTCGAAGTTGTAAATAATTTTGTTGGATCCTAGCCCTAATTTCTCATTTGGGTGTTTAATTAGGGATTCATTTCTAATGAAACTTTGTTCCCTTCTTTTTCAGATGTCTGCAAAAAACAACAACAACAACGCTTCTGGGTTATTCTCGTTGATGAACCTGTGTCAGAAAGTGAAATTTGATGGGTCAAACTTCAACGAGTGGATGAGGTACATTCGCATGATCACACACTACGAGGACAAAGAATATGTCCTCAATGAAAACCTTGAAGAGCTGGCCGCTTTTGAGGCCCACGAGCGTGATCCTACGAAATTTCACTGCATCATGATGGCCACCATGAACCTCGAAATCCAAAAGTCCTATGAGGACATGTATCCCTATTAAATGCATCAGGATTTGTTGGACAGGTATCACCAGAGCGCGAGGCAAGAGCGCTATGAGATCATTACTAACATGATCACCGCTAAGATGGGAGTGGAGAATCCCTAACCTCTCATTTGCAGAAAATGCAGAGGTATGTTGATCGTCTTCTCAAACTTAATGTTAAGTTTGATGAGGATTTGGCTATCGACATTATCCTCCACTCATTGCCCTCATGCTACAACCAGTTTAGGATAACCTACCACATGAACAAGGAAGAGGTCTCCTTGAGCAAGCTCCAAGGACTCTTGAGGACTGCTGAGAGCAACCTCAAAGACAAATCTGTTCCACCATCCCCTGCTGTGACCGCTCCTGTGATGGCAATAGGTAAAGGAAAGGGTAAAAAGAGGAAGGCTCCATGTAAGAGCCACCATAAGGGGAAGCCCCGTGATGGTTCATCCTCAAGTGGGACCAAAGCAGGCCCTGCTAAACCCTCCTCCATAGTGCTTCTATTGTCACCGAAAGGGCCACTGGAAACGAAGCTGCCCTCAGTATCTGCATGATACAAAGGATGGGAAGATTAAGCCCACCGTTGCAGGTATGTATTCCGTTAAATCTAATAACTCATCATTTGCTACTTCATGGGTTCTTGATACAGGGTGTGGTTACCACATTTGTTCTGATATGTAGGGCCTAAAAAGAAGTAGGGATGTGGAGCATGGAAAGATGAACCTGATTATGTGAAACAGAAGATCGTCGCCTATGACCAAATTCAGTGTTTATTCTTTAGTGTTGAGTAATGGGTTTGGGATAGATTTAAACAATTGTTGTTATTTTTACGGATATGGCAAGAAACATTATTTCATTTCATGGGTTGTTTAGACAAGGTTTCATATATTCTTTTGATAATAGTAATGGTTCTTTTAACGTTTATTTGAATGGTGTCTTTTACTTCAATGCATTACCTTCTAATGGGATTTATGAATCTGTGATGGTTGTTGATAATTTAGGAAATAATGTTTTGAATATTGATTCGTCTACTAGTCTAGACAAAGCATGCTTGTGGCATTGTCGCCTTGGCCATGTCAACAAGAAACACATAGCCCAACTCCAAAAGGATGGAGTGTTGGAGTCATTCGACCTTAGGGACGATGACACGTGTGAATCTTGTTTACTAGGGAAAATGACCAAGGCACCCTTTACTGGCACTTGTGAAAGGGGTGAGGGTATATTGGTTCTCATACACACCGATGTGTGTGGGCCATTTAGATCCACCATAATGGATGCTTGCCGCTTCTATGTGACTTTTACAGATGATTATAGCAGATATGGATATATCTACTTAATCAAGCAAAAGTCGGAAACCTTTGAAAGGTTCAAAGAGTTTAAGAATGAAGTGGAGAATCAGCTGGGCAGGAAAATCAAGATGCTTCGGTCAGACCGAGGAGGAGAGTACCTAAGTCATGAATTTCGCGACTATCTAAAAGAATGCGGAATTGTTTCGCAATTGACGCCTCCGAGGACGCCACAATTGAATGGTGTGGCTGAGAGACGTAGTCGGACCTTGTTGGACATGGTTTGTTCTATGATGAGTTAGACTTCGTTACCAATAGCTTTCTGGGGGTATGCCTTAGATACTGCCATACATATCTTTAACTTAGTTCCCACCAAGAAGGTTACCAAGACTTCTCACGAGATGTGGATAGGGAAAGCTCCCTCGTTGGCACATATCAAGGTTTGGGGTTACGAGGCTTTGTAAGACGAGAGACTCACGAAAAGCTCGAACCTCGTAGTGAGAAGTGTTATTTCATCGGCTATCCGTAGAAGTCTTTTGGCTACCTTTTCTATAGACCGAGTGACAATGCTGTCTTCGTTGCTAGAAGAGGAGTTTTCCGAGAAAGGGAATTGATAAGCCAAGAAGACAGTGGGAGGAAAATTGAAGTTGAAGAGATTCAATATCAAAGCGAGGAAGGAACCTCTTACACTGGCACTTAAACTGAGGAGGAAACTCTTGTTGAACCTGTTGACGAGTCCTTACCTCTTCGACGTTCCATTAGGGCTAGTGTTCCACCCCAGTTGTATGGATTTCATATTACTACTGAAGGGGATACATTTATTAGTGATAGTACACTAGTAAATTTGGACGAACCTAGTAGCTACAAGGAAGCCATGGTAGGCCCGGAGTCTACGAAACGGAAAGAGGCAATAGACAGCGAGATTCAGTCCATGTACGACAACCAAGTTTGGAATCTGGTTGATCATGTACCGGGTCGTAAGACAGTCGAGTGCAAGTGGATCTTCAAGAAGAAGATGGACATGGATGGGAAAGTGCATACTTATAATGCGTGATTGGTTGTGAAGGGCTTTACTCAAACTCCCGGAGTTGACTATGATGAGACCTTCTCACTAGTTTCGAAGATAAGGGCTATTAGTGTAATGCTTGCAATAGCTGCGTTTCATGATTATGAAATATGGCAGATGGACGTGAAAACCGCTTTCCTTAATGGAAAGTTGGCTGAGGTTGTTTATATGAATCAGCCAGAGGGTTTTGTTGATGCGAAGCATCCAAATAGAGTATGCAAGCTTGAGAAATCCATTTATGGATTAAAACAAGCGACTAACAGATGGAATCTTTGTTTTGACGAGAAAGTCAAAGAGTTTGGCTTTCTGCGAAGCGAAGGTGAATCTTGTGTTTATGTCAAAGCGAATGGGAGTATAGTGAGCTTCTTCGTATTGTATGTTGACGACATACTACTCATAGGAAACGATGTCGCAACCTTGTAGGAGGTCAAGTCCTGGCTTGGGAAATGTTTCGCTATGAAGGACCTCGGAGAGGCTGCTTATATTCTAGGAATAAGGATAGTAAGAAACAGAGAAAAGAGATTGATAGGACTCAGTCAGGATACATACTTGGATAAGGTACTAATGCGTTTTAGTATGGAAAATTCCAAGAAAGGGGAGTTGCCAATCCAAAGTAATACCAAGTTGAGTAAGACTCAGTGCTTGAGTACAGAGACAGAGATAGCGGATATGAGCCGAGTACCTTACGCTTCTGTAGTAGGCTCTATCATGTATGCTATGACTTGTACTCGCGATGATGTGGCCTTCGCTTTGAGCATGGTCAGCAGATATCAAGGGAACCCTGGTAGAGCCCATTAGATTGCAGTTAAGAATATTCTTAAGTACCTGCGAAGGACCTAGGAATGGTTTCTTGTCCTCGGTGGGAGTGATTACTTAAGGGTACGAGGGTACAGTGACGCTAGTTTTTAGAAGGATCGGGATATTTACTGATCACAGTCGGGCTGCGTCTTTACCCTAAATGGAGGAGTAGTGACTTGGAAAAGTTCCAAGCAGGAGACCGTAGCTGATTCAACGTGTGAATCAGAGTACATTGGAGTTAAAAGAGGATATATGGTTGAAGAACTTCATTGGAGACCTTGGAGTTATGCCATCCATAAAGGAGCCAATGGAAATTTTCTGTGAAATTGAAGGAGCGGTTGCCTTGACCAAGGAACTGAGAGATCATGGTAGATCTCGACATATCGACATAAAATACCATTTTATCCAACATTGGGTAGAATAGGGACTCCTCGTTGTGAAGAGGGTATCATCAGAAGAAAACCCAGCAGATCCCCTTACGAAGGGAATGAGTATGGTTAAACACTTGCTGCACGCTAGGGGCATTAGGCTGAAGGATGATATAAGTTTGAATTAGATAGGATATGTGTAATAGATAGTTTGTACTTGACATTTCATGAATAAATAAAATTGTGTTATTTCTGAGTAAAGCTACTACCTTGTGTTGGTTATTTATCTATTGTTTTAATTTTGCATGTTTTGACTTCCGGAATGATAGGATTATTCAAACAGTCCACAGTCGGTCATATTTTGGAAGTAGATATGAATAAAGACTGTCATGAATTGTTTGTAGATTGTCTAAAAGGTTTTGGGCATAGCAAAGGTTTGCTACAAAGTTCATGAGTGCTTATGAATATGATTTGAGCATTGGAATAAACCCGAGTTTTCTGGTATCACTTCGTGGTGTTTTACCTTAAGTGATTGCAAAACGATAATATCATATAGTTTTAAAACTTAGAGATATGATTGTTGTTTGCTGGTTGGTTATGCATTGATGATGTGTAAACGCATCAGTAACTTGATGTTATAAAACACATTATTGTGCATAATTCAATTAGTAAACAATGGATGCATATGAGTCGAAGTTGATCTGTTCCTTTTACTCTATGAGAATAAAAGTGATATCTTGGCCACTTAATGATTTGGTTTGACTTATGTGTCGGGCCAGGCCAGAATGAAGTTGATATGTTCAACTAAATTTTATGTCAAACAAATCGGAAATCGAGGAACAAATGTTGGACAATAAGCATTGTCAGCATGATATCCAGAACAAAGGATTATACGATCCCTTATCTGAAGGACAAGTTGATCATAGTTGACAGCAAAGTATAAGAGCTACGATTGCTAATCTTATTCTGAAGTCATATGTGAGATATAGTTACTAGACTTATCCAAGTGGGAGACTATTGGAATAGTGTCTAAGCCCATAACTAAATTTCGTATGTACTTGACTCGGTTATGCATGGACCTTTTGGGTTGCCTTCTCCAAAGCAACTTGACAAGGTAATTTAAGGAGGTATAGAGAATCTTATGGTTTATTAATATATTATAAGAATAATATATTAAAGGAGAAATCATATTTATTTAATTAGTATTAGTCATAAATTAAATAGGAATTAATTTGGTGACTCAAAGAGATTAATTAAATAAAGGGGTATAAACTGTCAAACGTATGATAGTTGAGTTTTGGGTTAAGGAAACCTAATGGACTTAAGGGGGGATGAAATTATGATGGGGATCCATCATATTTTCGTCCAAGGCCTTATTCCAGAAGGTTCCTTGGGCTGCTTGGTGGCTAAGCTGTCCATTAGGGTTTATACTGAAACCCTAGTAGCCTACAAGTATAAATAAGACCACTAGGTTATGGAAACCGACTACACTTTTTTCCAAGGGAACCCTAGGGTCGATTTCTAGCATATCTCATCCTCTCTCATATTTCCTTATTGCTTGTGGGGTTTGTGAACTATTATAGGAGTTGCAATTGTGACTCTAAGCTCAAGATCAAGAAAATTACAAGGATTCAAGCTACTTGAAAGAGGTAAAACACTTAGATCTGTTTTCTTTATGATAATTTCGATTTATATATGATAGATCTAGGTTTGTAAGTCTTGGATTCAAAGCATGTACAATAGAGAAACCTAGATCCAAGCATTAGGGTTTGTATGAGAACATTAGATTGTTCTTATGCATAAAAGCCATCAATATCTAGAATGGAGGAATATATGATCTCTTATCTAATGGACGCATCATTGATTTGTTCAGCGTTCGACAATAGGTTTTAAGAGCTACGATTGCAAGTCGGGTTTTGTAGTCATACACAATAATAGTTTTAGACTTATCCAAGTGGGAGACTGTTGCATTAGTGTCTAAGTCCATAACTATAATTGGTATCTACTTGACCCGATTGAAATGGTTCATTTGTGTTGCATGACATTGGAACAATTTGGATACACTTTTGTGAGAAAAGGATATTTTAAATTTGTTAATATATTATAAGTTCTAATATATTAATATGAAATCATATTATTTAATTAGTACTGATCAAGAATTAATTTGGAATTAATTTCGTGATCAAAAGGAGACTAATTAAATATATGGGGATTGATTGTGTAAATCATTCATACTTATATATGTGGACTTATGATCCAAAGTTCTTCATGTTGGGCTAAACCCATGGATACTCCATGGAGGTTTTAACCCATGGAGCATGAAGAATATGGAAAGACATGAGTTCCATGGTGTAATCCTAATAGCCACAATATATAAGGACCCCATGGCTCAACAAATTGGCACTAGTGTGTGTACACATGAGGGCTAGTCGATTTGAGCAAAAGATCTTCTCTCTCAAGTTATTCCAAGTTATTGGTGATGTTGTGTGAACCATTTGAGGTATCACACTTTAGGCACTAGGCTCTTAAGTTCCATGGAATCAAGCTACATGAAAAGGTATGTCTTCTAACTTGTTTATATTACCCAAGTATCAATTGTTGTATGCTAGTTATGGTAATACCTAGGAAAGTTCAAGTTTGCATCTATAATAGAGAAAACATACATCCAAGGTTTCTAGCGTTGCATGTACACCATAAGAGTGTTAGAATGCTTCACAGCCTTCAGTTTTAAGGGTTTGGCTTGCTGTATTAAGAGCTTAATAGATGTTTTTGGGAAATAGGGTCGCTATAATGAGTGTAGCCTTCTGTAGGCTAAGCGTATCTATATGTTGAGTGTAGCCTTCTGTATGCTAAGCGTGGCTATACATTGAGTGTAGATTAATGTGATAAGCTGAGAATCATTCAATTGAGGGTTGACCGTTGACTTTTTGACCGATTTGAATTTTGGTCAACCATGTTGGGACTTATTATTGGAAGGGAAAAATGGTGTTTTCCCCAAAGGAGATTTATTTTTGAGCCTAGACATTTTAAGAGTTAGTTATTACCTTAATTGTTAATTAGGGTTTTATTATATACATGTTTAGCAAGAGGAGACTTAATATCGTCAGTTAAAGTGAGTGGTTTATCTTGTCTTTAGGATTGAGGTGAGTCTTCTCACTATATTGTGTAGGATGCTAGTTGTGTTTATGACTCTTGCATTGGTATGATGAGTTGGGCCCATCCTATGTGTTGGTCTGGGCCTGTTTTTGTATGTTGGGTTGGGCCTATTTTATATTTTGGGTTGGGCCCGTTTGTATAATGGGTGGGGCCTGTTTGTATGATAGGTGGGGCCTGATATGAGGGTGCAGCCCATTATTACAGATGGTTATGTAGTATTTTTGGGAACTCACTAATCTTTGTGTTTACAGTTTGTGGTTTAAACATTTTCAGGTACTTCCGGTTCCAAAGGGAAGACCTCGACATGATAGCCAACATCCCCTAATGGCTTTTTATGCACTGATTAATATTGTTTTACTCTAATGTTGAAAAAGTATATTTTACTTTGATTTGTTTTTGAATAAATGTTTGTATGGATTTAATGGTTTAAAAATGAAAATTTTATTGGTATTCCTGGTACGTTAGACTACCCTTCTTCTAATGTTTACATATTTAGATAATCTATCTTTCTTCTTTTCTTCTGTCTTATAGTTTAAGATCTAATCTCTTTTTCTCATATAATACTGTCACACCCCGGCTGTCGGCGGAAACACGGGGCAGTGTAACGTCATTTCTTGTATCATAGTTATCAACTTTCTGAAAACACATGCACTTAAAAATACATCAACATAAAGTTGGCGAGTCCACAGGTTTTGACTCCATATAAAAATAATACATATTCCGAGTTTCAAAAGTATAATTTTGACTCTCCAACGTTTACTATATATATCCTAGGTATAAAAGTTTAATTACCAAATAAGTATATACCTATAAGTCTCATATACTATGAATATAAGTGTTTGTAATTCCATACAAACGAAATTTGCTACGTATAAATCTTATTTCAGTTCAATACGAGTAAAACTACTACGTATAAATCTATTTCAATTGTATCCGAGTATGTGTGCTAGGTATAATTATCTACTTAATATACAAGTAGTACCTACGGTATAAGTAGGGGAAAATTATACTTAATAGTAATACTGGTATAGCGACGAAGTATAATGTTTCTAATAAGTTGCTACCATGAGTTTGTAACCGCTGCTTGACAACAATACCTCTGACAAAACAATACACTCATGATTTATCATGAGAAACAATATACTCATGATTTACCATGAGAAACAAACACCGCATGCTTCATCGACGCCGGAATAAAAATAAAAGGAACGAATCGTCACTCGCTTGTCTTGGGTTGTAATCAACTACAAGTGGGTCTTCAACCCGTATCTTATTCATACACGACTTCCTCGCTCACACGGGATAAACGGTTACAGGTCAGAGGACTTCCACTAAGATCCCCAATCTTAGTTGATGAATGAGGTAGCTCATGTAGACTTCGACGACTTCCTATAACTCTAACAGCAAAAGCATTTTCATTTCTAAAACCCTAAGTCACTAGACTATGCTTTTAAACATGTCAAACTATACTACCTGTACCAGTGCAAGGCAACAACACGTAAAGAATGAAGTATCGACAAATGCTAAGTGAGTCAACAATAAGTACAATATTAGGAAAACACACATACATCATACATATCATGTATCACATACCACACATACATCACACACACCATATACATCACATACATCGGATGTTCCTCCATAGAGTACCATTGGGGTCTACCGTTATTATTTATCTTTTAATATTAGATAATTAACAATTATTCCTAGACCTGGGTCCATCACTAATCCATAAGGAAGATTCCCTACACATTGGTCCATTACTAACCCATGAGGAAGACTCTCCACACATGAGTGCATCACTAACTTGAAGGTAAAACCCGTTCACTACTAAGTGAACAGCCCAATCCTACCCCATTAGGTCCATCGGTAACCCAAGAGGTGAAAACCTCATTCACTACTAACATGACTGGCTCAACCCAATGCACTAAGTGAGATGTAACTCTCACTCGTAATGTTGCTCCCGGTTCACTTCGTTCGCTACCCAAGTATGCAAATTGGTTATTAGGTCAAATTTACATATTTTGACATGAAACAGCAGCGTGTTCATGGCTACTTTAGCCCCCACCTAAACCTGAATAAATTGCAATCGGTTTTCATAATCTAGTAGATTAGACTTTTAGCTATTCAGGAAATACTCGCACAAGTCCACACGATTTTAATGGAATATTCTATGAATTTTACAGGACATCACGTATGTGCAACTAATTTCTAACCAGTCAATGAAAAAGACGATTGTCACCATGGTTAGGGACAATATCAGGTCTTGGGAAAACTCATGGAAAAACTAGACTCGAAATTCAAAGTTTGAGAGTTTATGGATCCCCAACCGAACTCCTGATAATATTTTTATATTTTTTTTCAAGACAAGGACAGATTGGTAACTTTTCAGAATTTCCTAGAATTGCATTTTAAGGGTTAATTGACAACTTAATCCATTAGGCCACAAGCAAAACCAACTATAAAGATAGAAATTGAGTTCTTAACAGTAGAAACATGTCAAGAAGTTAAAATATCAATTTCAACCACAAGCCATGATTCAATGTACATTGATTGTATGGGGAAAACAATGTTCCTAAAAGAGGAAACACCAGTAAGGCTTGAGTTTCCTCCACCATTAAGCCTCATATTAAGACCATTAGGGATTGTTTTGAATACCTATTAGACGGCTCAAATGACGATATTTTTACAGAAAATTATTCTCTTAAATCAAGGTAGTAATAACATGAGTTTAATCAATCAGCAAGGAATACAATGTTCTCAAAAACTTGGAGTATTCCTAGAACATGAAGCATAACATTCTTGGGAGAGTTCATACTTGAAATTGATAGCAACAAAACATCCATTTGCTCACAATAAAACTAGAATTCAACCATATGAACACTCAAATATTATAACGAGGAACATGATAAGATCAATATCACTAAAAGGAAGAAATTGACAACGCTATCAACCAATTCTCTTCAACTGGTGAATGAATTTCAAAAGAAGGGAATCAAAGGCATACCAAAATCAATTCCTAACTCCAATTGAGTAAAAAAACGCAGCACAACACCTTTTGTAGTCATTTTTTTCTCCAAACAATTGATGATCAAGGGTTAATCGATTTGTTCTTTTTTTATTCTTTTGATCAATGTAGTACAACAAGAGAAAAGTGAATGATCGATTGTTACTTGGTCCATAAAAGAAAACACACTCACACAAAACTAAAACAAAAAAACGCATGATGCCTATTATTGCACATTAAACCCATCGTTAATTCTTGGGTTTTTTTTTTGTAATTAAGCCCTTCGAGTGTCATACGTAAACCCCCAAACACTTCTAACCCAAATAAATTTACAAATTAAGTTTCCTTTTATGACACCCTGGCCACTGAAATCCTATTTACCAATAAAACGAATTAGTTTTACACTAATAATTCCATATAAACCTTGCAATGACTGGTGATTACCCTATATACCATCAAATTAATTTAATTAAAGTATATTCCTCCTAATTATTTATTAATTTTTTTAGGTATTAATTAACACCATTTTTATTTAGTTTTTTTCATTAGATAAAAATAAATCAAATAAAGGAAACTAATGACGTCCACGAGATGATTTTCAGGGCATTACAATTCTCCATACTTTAGAATAGTGTTGTCCTCAGAATCTGATACTGACATAGAGAACTTAGTGTAATGAACATTCATGTCTTCTACAATCATCTAGGTCACTTCTGACATGTACCTGTCCTCCCATTGGAGTTTGAAGAGCTTGAATCATTTCATTAATCGCTACTTGATCTTTCTCTTGCCAAGATATCTATCAATTCTCCTTTCTCATGCATTAATTCATCGAATTGTAACTTCTCTAGCAACAAGAGACTCACCACATAGCTTTCCTTGATGAATAATTATCATCACTAAAATCCTTTACCACCTCAACAAGAATACATCCACTAATTACCTTGAGCTCTCCATTGCATGAGCCAAAGGAAAATAAAACCTCCACACTTCCTCGCCAGACACTTATTTTCCCTAAGGTAGAAATGATGGAGACGAATCCTACAATTCTCTAATCACAAAGCAGACATATACTCACACAAAATGTGAAACTTGGACACACCTCTAGCATAGAAAATCATAGTCTGATTGGCAGATAACCAAAACTTATACATGACAACATTGCATGACTTGATCCCAGTTGGGGTCCAAGTTAAAGGGAACAAACATGTCTAACCATCACAATAGGACACTCATTAAACATTTCCCCAAACATCGAAACAAGATTCTCTACTCCTATCACAATATCTAACAAAAGAATTCAGAAAAACTCTTAACTAACACAAAAAAGCATAGGAAGCAGCAAATACAAATGATCTATCACTACTAAAATCAAACATAATTAAACATATTAAACAAAACACTTAGATGTAAACGTTATGAGAGTACCTCATCATCGCGTCTAAGCACCTCAATGAAAATCCGAATGCTCATGCTTGCACTTTTAGTGTATCAATCATCTTACCACTGCCACTTTGATACACATTAGAATTTGTGCACTGCCCACTCATGTGCCCTGTCTGACGACAATTAAAGAATAGTAACTCAACACTCTTACACTCTGACTGCTCGAATTGTCACCCTTTTTTGTCTGACGACAATTAAAGAATGGCACCTCATATAGAAGCTCGAATTGTCACCCTTTTTTGTCTTGGTAGCCGTTCTATGTCCGAGAGGATTTAGAAGAACCCTCACACTTCCTCTTCTACCCGATCTTTGCATCATCACGCCCTAGTGTAGCCATATGAACTTCAATCCAAATAACCTCGTCCAAGCCAGCCACCAAAGTACTGTGCTACCTGCTACCTCACATTAGCCCGATACTCTGCCGGTAACCCCTCAACATAGTGTTGCACTTGTTTTGCCTCATTGGGATAGTAATTCTTCCCGAACTGTAACCTTTCACAAAACAAGGATATTTATTTCGCAACAAACATAGTTCCTATTTCTAGTGTAAGGAACTCTCGCTCCATCCTCCTTATCTGCTCTGGTGGAAAAAAAAACGCTCCTGAAGCCTTTGGCTAAAGCCCTCTCAAGTCATGACACCAAGTGTAGCCTCATTATCAACATACTCCAACGCCTCCCATTACTAAAGAGCCTCACCAACCAGCTTCCATGAAGTTTCTTGAACAAAAAATCTGCCACGTCGTGCACAACCATTTCATGCACAATGCTGGTTCATCTCTTCCTAGAAAGACAGGGGGTTTGACGTATGTGAATGCTGTGAAGGAACTACCCTACCCCTCATCACGATCTCTATTGAGCTCCCTACTCTCCTCGCGGGTAACTAAGCGGCTCTCAGCTATCTCCTCACGTAGCTCCTTATTTTCCTTTTATTTATCCTCCGGGGGTAAGAGACTAGCAACTCGCATAGCCTGCTACATCCGTTCCATGGCTTGATCGCGTCTCTGTAGCTCCGCATCCCATGCCTTAAGCTGCTCCCGAAGATCCGCAATGATAGCAGCTGACGAACAAATTCATTAAATTAAATTACACTCCTCCTAATTATTTATTAATTCTTTTACATAATAATTAACACCATTTTTTTTTTTATTTTTTTCATTATATAACAATAAATAAAATAAAGGAAACTAACGTCATCTACAGGAGGATTTTCGGGTCATTAGAATTCACCCCACCTTAAAATGATTCCTTCCTCGGAATCGGATACCAACATAGAGAACTTAGTGAAACGAATATTCATGTCTTCTATAACCACCTAGGTCACTTCTGACCTGTACCCATCCGCCCATTGGACTTTGATGAGCTTGAATCATTTCAGTAATCGCTACTTGATCTTTCTCTTGCCAAGATATCTACCAAATCTCCCTTCTTGTGCATCAACTCATCAAATTGTGACTTATCTAGCAACAAGAGACTCGCCACATAACTTTCCTTGACGAATAATTATCATCTCTAAACTCCTTGACCATCTAAACAAGAATACAACCACTGATTACCTAGAGCTCTCCATCGCATGAGCCAAAGGAACCTAAAACCTACTTACTTCCTTGACAAACACTTATTTTACCTAAAGTACCAATAATGGAGACGAACCCTATAGTTCTCTCATCATAAGGTTGTCATACACTCACACGAAACGCGAAAATCGCACATGCTTCTAGCATAGAGAATCTTAGTCTGACTGGAAGACAACCAAAACTTATCCACGACAACGTCACATGAGTTTATCTAAATCAGAGTCCAAGTCAAAGGGAAAAAATGTTTCTAACTATCATAATAAGACACTCATCGAACATTTCCCAAAACATGGAAACAAGACTCCTTACTGCTATCACAATGTCCAATACAAGAATGAAGAAAAGTCTAAACTAACACAAAACAAGCATAGGAAGTAGAAAATACAAATGATGTATGACTACTAGCATCAAACAGAATTACACGTAGAAAAAAAAACACTTAGATGAAAAGGTTATGAGAGTACCTCATCATTGTGTCTGACCACCTCGATGAAAATCTGAAAGCTCATGCTTGCACTTTTGGTGCATCAGTCTTCTTACCACTGCCACTTGGATACAATTTAGGATTTGTACACTGCCTACTCATGTGTCCTGTCTAACGACAGTTAAAGCTGAGTTGCTTAACACTCTTACACTCGGACTGATTATGGACCAATGTTCCACAACGTTTGCAACTAACAGTACTATCACTGCACGAACCATTGTGTGAGGAATGGCGCCTCATACAGAACCATTGGTGCCCTTTCTTTGTCCAAGAGGATTCATACGTACCCTCACACTTCGTCTTCTCACCACTCTTTGCAACATGATGTCCTGGTGTAGCCATATTAACTTTAATCCAAATAGCCTTCCCCATGGCAGCCACCAAAGTGCTGCACTGCCTCACATTAGCCCAATATTCCACCGGTAACCCCTCAGCAAAATGTTCCACCTGTTTTGCCTCGGTGGGAAAATAATTCTTCATGAACTATAACTTCTCACATAACAAGGTATTGTATTTTTCAATAGATATAGTTCCTTTTTCTTGTGCAAGGAACTCTCGCTCAATCCTCCTCATCTACCCTGGTGGAAAGAAACGCTCCTGAAGCCTTTGGCTAAAGCCTTCCCAAGTTATGGCACCAAGTGTAGCCTTATGAACAACATATTCCAATGCCTCCCACCACTGAAGAGCATCACCATCCAGCTTCAATGTTGAATTAATGTCATTTTGTGACTCAGTGAAATCGCCTAAATGGAAAATCTGTCTCATCTTGCGCAACCATTGCATGCATAATGTTGGTTCAACACCTCCTAAAAATACAGGGGGTGTTTGGTTTTTGAATGCTTTGAAGCAACTACCCTGCCCTACATCACGAACTCTAGTAGGCTCCCTACCCTGATCCCAGGTAACTGAGCAAATCTCAGCCATCTCCTCTCATGGCTCTTCATTCTCATCTTGTTCATACACCATGGGTAAGAGACCAACAACTCGCGTAGCTGGTTGCATCAGCTACATGGCTTGATCGCGTCTCTATAAATCGATATATCGTTCCTCAAGCTGCTCCGAAGATCTGCAATGATATCAACCCTCGTAGTTTTGCACTTGTTATGTACTGGCTGAACTTGCAGCTGACGACCACCACGTGGGGTCTGACAAATAAATGGTGACGTCTCGGGTGTGCATTTTTCCTGACCCCCACCAGCTCCTCCTGAATTGACATTCCCTTCTGCGTGCAACATGTTCCTAAATAACAAAGAATTTTAGGTATACATAATAATTTAAGGAAATGGGATTTTAGAAAGTTACAAGCAACTTTCCTACATCTTTCAGCACACACCATCCCACCCTTAAGCTCCCAAGGCACCTAATTGAGGCAATCTACACTATGAGTCTGAACACTAGTCTCCATGCTTAATTCACTCACAACATGATTTAATGGAATACGTTAGCAGAAGTCTTATTTAAAGTTTAAAGAAAACATCACGGATGTTATGTAAGTTTTCAAAAACACCATTCTTCAAAATAGAGTTCATAAACCAAATAAAAAACAAGTGTTAAAAAAACTCCACATCATGTCCAAATGGTATCAATACTACGAAATAAACTATAATGTAACTACCCAAATTCCCTATCCTGAACGAGCCGTCAAACTATGCTACATGTATCAATGTAAGGCAAAAACAAGCAAAGAAACAAATGTCAGCAAATGCTAAGTGAATCAACCATAAGTACAATGTTACGAAAAGACACATAACATATCATCACATACATCTCATGCATCACATATAACACATATATCACACACACCATATACATCACATACATCGCATGTTCCTCACTAGAGTATCATTGGGGTCGACTGTTATTATTTATATCTTAATATTAGATAATTAAAAAAATATACCTAGCCCTGGGTTCATCACTAACCTGCAAGGAATATTCCCTACACATGGGTCCATCACTAACCCGCAAGGAGGACTTCCTATACATGAATCCATCAGTAACCCGTAAGGTAGACAGCTCGCACGTAGGTCCATCACTAACCTAAAGGCAAATCCCATTCACTACTAAGTGAACGGCCTAACCCTACCCCACTAGGTCCATCACTAACCCAAGAGGTAAAAACCTCATTCACTACTAATGTGACCAACTCGACCCAATGCACTAAGTGAGCCACGACTCTCACTCGTAACATTGCTCCCGGTTCGCTGCATTTGCTACTTCAACGTTGCACATACAAGTATGCACATTGTCATTTGAGAGTGGTAATTTTCATTGTTCCCATCACTAGAACATCCCACTCAAATGTCATATTTGATCCAACGTCATCACTATGCCAATATTGCTCCAGTGCTCGAACACTTTAGTATCCATCAACCATGTCCCGAGTGGTGGTCTAGAAAAGTATTCGATCTTACTATTGGCTTATTCTCTTTCCCTTTAGGTATCTTTCAACCTATAAGGCCCTCACAAGTAACTGGATAGGTTACACACAACTAAGTCTAGGTTTCTATCCTCTACGCCCCACTACATATATTTCCCAATTTATTTAATATATGGTTAATTCATCATATAAGGATTACATTGCAAACCTCCCTAAGTAATCATGCTCAACTTCAATTAATAATATTAGATGGCCTATTACTTCCATACTTCACATTATGTAAACATGCAAAAATGTATAATAGGTTAAGGCATTTAACATCTTTTATATAATCATGCTCATATCATCACTCCATCATTAAGGGATATTATATCGCTAGCATGCATTATCCGAACCAACATAGACAAATATTACCAATAAATTATTGCATGCATATATTCACACACAATCAACAAAAATCTCTCCTTCTATCATGGACATATCACACCCTTGCATCAAAATAGAAACCAAAAAGTATAACATGAAGGAAACATCATTCAAATAAAAATATCATTCACAATTGGGGTACATGCAACCTAAACAACCTAGGTTCATTCCAATCCCTCTAAGATGTGTAATCTCTAACGAGAATTTTAAATAACCACAAATATTGACTCATCTTTGTCAAATAAGCAACCTTTCCACACTGCAAATCTTGTAGGACCTGAGGTATCTAACCGTCCCCTAGATACACAAAAATATATGGGTACTAGAAGTTTATGTAAGTCCCAAATTTGGTTAATGTATCAATCAGATCTAATTGATGGTGTAGAATCCCAATCAATTGGATGAATCTTCAATGTTTATATGATTAGAATGATACTCCAGCACACAAGATCCAAAAACACACACTAGTTCTATCTCTAAGTTCTCTTTGTAGCACATGATATGAATGAATGCTCCTCTCTAGCCGTACACACTGATGATATATATATATATATATATATATATATATATATATATATATATATATATATGGACCTAAGGCAAAGCCCAAAAAACAAGGCATTGACTGAAAACCCATTATTTGAACAAAAACACGTTCACGACCGTAAACAGGTTCACGAACTTAACCACCCATACAGCCGTAAAGACCAGGCTGTAGAAAAGTAAAGTAAAAAGCATATTTTTGATCCATCAATCTCTCCGTTTGTTTATAGTGTTCTTTTCATTGACCCAACAAACTCCTTCTAAGAATGTAGCTGGCTTTTCTTGTCAATCTTCTTTTGGAGCTTGGCTTCAGCTTTTATCTTCGATATCTTCAGGACTTCAAGATGAGCATATGAATCTTCTATGCGAGTGACTTCATCTTGAAGAGTTGGGAATTTCTTCGAAAATTTGACATTGAACGCACGTTGGGTGTGGAGGCTTCTTGTGTGGATTCTTGAAAATCTGTGCTTTCAGCTTTGATAATCTTCAGAGAAAATTATAGAAAGACCAATTCTTATGGATCACTTTAGTAGGTTCATCGATAGCAAATTGATTGAGGAGGATTCAATGCAACTTGTCATATAGCTTCAATTACAGCTTCACCTTGCTTCTAGGGTTGAAAATTTTAGTGTTGAAAGATGATCTTCACTTCTTGTTCCTTCGAATGAATGCTCTTTAACAATCACCAATGTCTCTTGACAAAGTAACCATTGACTAAAAAGTCCCTGTGGATCATAGAAAGAATCATAAAGACCCTTCTCACCATAGTTGTTCAAGGATGAATCCTTGGCTCAGAAAGAGACTTCTTGTAGTATCTATGTGAACTCGGAGGAACGCATTGCGATTTGTTGAGTATCGGAGAACTACTCTTATCTAGTTTTGATGCAAGTCGCTATATATCATTGATCATAGATCTCAATACAGTTATCAAGTTAACGAGTTAACTTGTCCCTTGGCGAGACGTTCACCGATACCTGTTTCCCTGATGGGTAAATCGCCCGGGTGTCGTGATAGTTCTTAGGCAAAGAAAGCTGACAAGACCAATCTGACAATTTATACCGTTTCAGACTTCTAATTCCTTAGATACAACAGTTCTTAAAAAGAAACTGTCGGACTGGCATTTTATACAATGTCACACCACTTATGAACCATTATCAGTCAATTCATGGGTGAAATCTAGAACATATAAAATGTTCACTGTCAACTCAGAAATAAATGGAGTTGGATTTTGGGTTTCACTTAGAGTCATGGTGACAATGACATCTAAGATCATAAACACATACTCATAATATCTCGATACAATCTCCTTGAGTCTCATCTTCTTCTAAATTCACTTTCCAAGACAAATGAAATTTTGAGATAAACATAAAAATAAAAGTAAACGTAGCACACTAAGAAATAAAAATACGCTCAAAAACACTATTTTTGGATTTTTGATTTTTCTAAAACATAAATGAGAATATTTTTGTATTTTTGAAATTTTATAAAAAAAATTTTGTTTTTTTTGTCTCCAACCTAAATTTGTGCATATAAGAAAATATGAACAAATTTAACCAAAAACAAAAGTAAAATACGAAATGTAAATTTTTTTTATTGATTTTTCTAATTTTTCTTTTGTATTTTGATTTTTTTTAATTCTCCACCTAAAATTTCAAAAATACAAAAAATATGTTTCTTTCTATTTTTATTTCTTTTTCAGAAAAATCAAAATCCAAAAATATTTTTTTGAGCGTATTTTACTTGTATTTTTATTTCTTAGTGTGCTATGTTTTACTTATATATTTTATGTTTTTATCAAAATTTCATTTGTCTTGAAAAGTAAATTCAGGAGAAAATGAGACTCAAGGAGACTGTATCGAAATATTCTAAGCAAGGAGAAGAAACTTGAAAGTGGAAAGGAATTGACGGTTATTACACTTCACAATACTTTTACAAGGAATTGACGGAAAATTCATATGCAAGTGATAGACTCTTTAATATTGAGACATATACCAGTCTTAATAGGAGTCTTCACATCAAATTTTAATGATCAAAGGTCATTTTCACCATGACCAATGTGAAACACCCAACCATTCTTCACTCATATCTAAAATTTTCTCCATCAAATCATTTCCATGTACTGGTACCCCTTGAGGTTCGAGTATAAAACATCTCGGCTGACGGTTGCCAAAAAGTCTTTGTTTATGATCTTAGATGTCGTTGTCACCAAGACTCTAAGTGAAACCTAAAATCCAATTCTATTAATTTCTGAATTGACGGTGAACATATTATATGTTATAGATTTCACCCGTGAATTGACGGATAATGGCTCATACCTGGTGTGACATTGTACACAATGCCAGTCGGGCAGTTTCTTGTTAAGAATTGTCGCATCTAAGGAATTGAAAGGCTGAAACGGTACAAATTGTCAGATTGGTCTTGTCACACCCCCAAACCAGAACGGCGGAAACGTTCGAGGGCGTAGGACGTCATATTCAGTATCATAACAGTTTATAGAAAGGAAAGTACACACCACCATACATATTAAGGTTTCCAAAATGTTTACATAATTGTATTCGTTACATGTTCAAAAGATAAATACATAAACATCTTTCAAAAGAAGTAATTAACGTCAGCACGTTAATCCTCAAAAGTTGATTTCCAAACCTACTTAGCGGTTCCCTGAGAATACAAGTTATTTCAAAGAAAAAGTATCAACAATTAAGTTGGTGAGTTCATAAGTAGTGTTTTGAGAAAATATACACCATTCTAAAGTTCATGTATGTTTTCCAGAAAACGCGGTATTTTCAAATGAAAAGAGTTATGATTCGTTGGGTTGAAAATGAATGTATTAGATCCAGAAAATCCCACATTTTCCCTAATAGTTGAGATATGATTTGTTGTGCTTTCCAAGAAAAACCCTTATTTTCTTATAAAAGTATGAAATGCATATGAATGTTCGTGTTATAAGAAAATCCCTTATTTTCCTATTAGTTGTTTGTTTTAGATGCAGGAAAAACCCTTATTTTCCTAACATAACTGGCAGTCTCTAAGACCGAAAATCGCAAGCAACCGACGTGCTTAAAAGTTGTGGCATAGTTTTATATAATAAAGCTATACGAAGATCGCACTTGTTAGATGAAGAATAGTTTTAATAGCTACTCGTTCATAAAAGCATAATACCATAATAATTGTATATCTGATGAGTTTTATAACCATACTAAACATAATATGCCTGTAGCGACGTTCTTCAGGCGTCGTAACGTTATGACAACTGTCACCCCAAAAGACGGACTATAGCTAACAGTCAGGGCGCGGGATCATGACTTCCCGTATAGATCTATACACATTTGACACGTTCTCCGTACGGGAGACTCTGGTTATAGACAGGACTTGTAGCAATACCTTTTATCAAAAAGGCAGTGTTTGAAGATGTACACGTCTCATGGATTCTCAACTAAGTCTGTATTAAAGTAGTAGTTTTGTATGCAAAGTTTATCCTTTTTCACAATGTTTGACAAAGCATAAATCATAAGTTTTTAGAATGTATAAAACAGTTTAGCAATGAAGAATACTTTGGAATTTCTAAATACTTTGTATGAATCTAGTGCATGCGAAGTATGACAAGAGTTTTCACATAGTAGTACTAAATCACAAGTGATTCATTTGATAAAAACGAGTAAAGTGAAATTCTATGAAATACACAATAATAACCGTATGTTTACTTGTATCCCCCCCCCCCTTAAAGAGTGTTGAAATCATTTAAAAATGTATTTAAAGAGTGTTTGTAGGGGTATGAACTCACTTGGAAGTTTGAAGATAGCGAGATGGAAAACCGGGCAGAGTTTCGTCTCGGGAAGCGGATTTTTCTCGGGATTCTCAGGAATCTCGGGAGTAAAATCGACCTTTGGGACTTGAGAAAAAATGACCAGGGCTTCGGGTTTGAACGGGCACGGAAAACGAGGCAAAACGCAAGAGAAGTGAGAAGAAATGAGCAATTTTTCCGGAGACCCTCGCATCCCTTTTATAGGGGGTCTGAGAAGCCTCGGTACGCGGGGCGTATGCTCGTACGCAGCGCGTACGCGTACGTCATGCATGAGCGAGTCCTCGACTGCCTCGGCTTCGGATGGGACGGCGGGTCGGATGGGACGACGGGTCGGACGGGGCGACGGGTCGGTAGCTTCGCATAGGGGCGACGTGGACGGACCGAGTCCAAGGCCTTCGGGTACGCGGGGCGTACGAGGGTACGCAGCGCGTAACCCGGATGAGGACGCTGACTCCTCCTTCGGATATTACCGGATTTTGATATAAATTTATATATAATTTATTTAATAAACTTCAAAAAATCATATCTTCTTCATATGAACTCCGTTTTCGATGTTCTTTATATCCACGCGTAGGTGAGACTAAGATCTACAACTTTCGTTTAGATTCCGTTGGCAAATTATGAAATTATTTTTATTATTTATTTATTAAAATGACGTGATTAAGGAATTTCTTTAAAAATTCATAACTTCTTTATCTGACGTCGGTTGTTGCCAGACTTTTTACCGTTGGAATACCATTGACGAGACCTTCGATTCTCGTTTAGGTCATTCCGGCCAATAGTCGCTCGATCTCCGATTCGAGTTTTTAGCTGTCTACTGCTAAGCCGAACTTGGAAAATTTTTAACTTCAGTATACGAAGCCGGATTTGGGTGTTCTTTTTACGTATGATCCTAGTTTAATGACATTTAAACATAGAGGGAATTTAAATAGAACTTTTTGGACATTTTATTATCAAAGTTAATTTTATTAACTCAAAATTGGTTACAATACTTGACTTTTTAGGTCATTACAAAGAGTTGAAATATCGGGTTGTTACAGGTCTTGTCAGCTTTCTTTACCTAAGAACTGTCACGACACTAGGGCGATTCACCCAACAGGGAAACATGTATCGTTGAACGTATCACCAAGGGCCAATTTAACATGTTAACTTGATAACTGTATTGAGATCTATGATCAAGGATATATAGGGGCTAACATCAAAAATAGCCCAGAGTAGTTCTCTGATACTCAACAAATCGTAGTGCGTTCTTCCGAGTTCACACATATCTTGCGAGACGGGCCTTTATGATTCTGTCTGTGATCCACAGTGACTTTTTAGTCAATGATTACTCCTCAAGACTCATTGGTGATTGTTAAAGAGCATTTATTCGAAGGAACAAGAAATGAAGATCATCTTTCAACACTAAAATTTTCAACCCCAGAAGCAAGGTGAAGCTGTAATTGAAGTTATGTGACAAGTTGCATTGAAGCCTCCTCAATCAATTTGTTGCTAACTATGAACCTGCTGAAGTGATCCAGAAGAATTGGTCTCTCTGTTATTTTCTCTGAGGATTCTCAAAGATGAAAGTGCTCATTTTCAAGAATCTTTACAAGAACCCTATAGCCCAATGTGCTTTCAAAGTCAGATCTTAAAGGAACTCCAACTAGTAAAGATGAAGTTATTCATGATGATTCATAAGTTCATCTTGAAGTTGTGAAGAATTTAAAGATAAAAGCTGAAGCTAAGAACAAAGCAAAGATTGAAAATAAAATTGTCACACCCCAAAACCAAGAACGGCGGAAACGTTCTGGGGCGGAGGATGTCATGTACAATATCACAACAATGTAAAGTAGTAAACAAGCAACAACATCATCCATTGCATTAATAATAGAATTATTATACAAGTGTGTTCTGTCAAATTTTGATAAACACTAAAGCATAAATGAAAATGAAAGATGAGTCTTGAACAAGCTCCATCTTCCTTTCTCCTTGCATCGGTACCTGTCTATGATGACCTGAGGATACAAGTAATTTTGAAAGCGATTATCAGCTTTGAAGCTGGTGAGATCATAAGTATTTTAGTGTCTTAATTTGTATGTAAGAGTTTGTATGTATATGAATTGTAAGTATTGAAAATGTATGTGCATCGTAAGTATGAAAATGTTTGTAAAACAACTGTAAGTGTTTGAAAAACCCTAGAAATCCCTATGATTCCTACTGTTATAACAGGGAGTCTTCTACCAAGACTTAACTGATCTCGATGTAGCCTTCTACCAAGGCATCTAGTGTTTGTATGTGTCTCTAGTAAGAGTGTGTATTTTCCCAAGTCCGACTAGTATTAGCCAAAAATATAGTTTTCTACATTACCGTACGTCGTGTGAATATTCACGAAGTGAATGTAATGGGAAAATGAAATAGTACTATGGTGTAGCACCGAACTACAACCGTACCAATTACCTTAAGTCTAGGGTAATACTTCTAAGTACTGTAGCATTTGTAATAAATAACTACATCGGTACTCAACTGCCTTATTTGAGGGATAAGGTATAATGTGATGTCTAGATCCCAGACTATACGCTCCCCTATCAAAGGGATTTTGGGACCTACCCATGACCCCTGCATATATGCAAGCCATGAGCATCCACATTACTATAATCATGTATACTCGATATAACGATCACAATTGCGTTGTGATTCATCGGTATAATTAGATCCTGAACTGGTTCCATGCTATAGCACCTAGTGACGTCTGTCCTATGCATATGTAAGTGTGATCATGTAAGTGATCATGTAGTTGTTCTCATGTAAGTGTGATCATGCAAGTGATCATGTAAACATATCTATGTAATAGTATAGTAATGTACTGTAATGTAATGTTCCACGTGTGCTAGCTGTAATGTGTGTTCTCTCTCTATCTAGCATGTATAGTAATGTACTCGTTCTAGTATCGTTGTATATGTTCTTCTCTAGTATAGTTGTATATGTTATTCTCTAGTATAGTTGTATATGTTATTCTCTAGTATAGTTGTATATGTTCTTCTAGTAGTAATTATTGACTCATGAATGAACTGACTCATAGTATGCTATTGCGTTCTAGTAATAGTTCTAGTATCTTCCTAAACTTCCCATATGGTAGTTTACTAGTAATCTAACTGGTACGTATGGACATGGATGTATACCCTTGCTACCCAAGGGCATGGGATGAACTGGAAGGGCCTTTATGACTATATATGTACATATGTTATATAACTAATATTTAAACGACCTTCGGACGAGTATCGGTTATCCCACCAGACCACATCTCAAGCACGAAAAGGAAATAGGCTGGATAGCCTTCCTAAGTCTTTTAAACATTTCTTATATAACTATACATATAGAGGCATGCAATTTATAATATAAAAGCATAAATAAGTTTTGTAAAACATTTGAACATAATTATTATCTTAAGAAAAGATCGACTTGATGTCAATCTATAAAACAGTTTGAAGGCATGGGTTTGATAAAACAGTTTAGTATAAAGAAACATTTGTTTGAAACCCAATTGTAAATAAGTTTGAAATGTAATATACAGAGTAAAATGTACAGTGTAATAAGGAGTTTTGAAACATAAAAAATGTTTATGAACATCATTTGAAGGAAACTGTTTAGTAAAACGGCTAATGAGTAGCCAATCATTTGAATGTTGCTTATTAATCACATGTGATTGATATAATAATTAGCATAATTCTACTTGTATCCCCCCCATAAAACATTTAAAAACAATTTAAAACATTGATTAAGGGGTATGAACTCACCTGCAGTAAGTGATTGGAATTGAACGTACTGTTATTGTAAGGAAGGATCGAACAAGTGCTTGGTGTCAAGTGAAGACTTTAGACACACACAATGATCCTAATTACATATGAAGACATATGTATATAAATAATTAGTGATTAAAACACTAATGATACAAGTATAAACATTTTAACGCGAGGAAAATACTTTTGGTCAAGTGCTAGGAGGCTAATGGGTTGCAACAAAGGAGTGCAAGGCCTCTAATGGGAGTTTAAGGTCTAATGACCATATGTTTTAGAGTTTACGTCCTAGGGGAGTAAAATCCTGGCCGTAAACTCTCACTTAGGTCACAAAATGAAGCTTAACTTTAATACAACTTAAGTAGTGAAGGGCTTCTAGTCTTAAACAAGTGTTTGGGCCTCTTTTTAACTCCATTTAGGAGTTCACGGCCTTGGGACCATAGTCCCTTGGAGTTTACGGCCATAAACTCCCTTGGGAGGGTGTTTATGGTGTTTTTGAAGTCTCTAAATTAACTAGGAACTAAACTAGGCTTTTAATCCAAACATATGAAGACTGTTGACACACTTTGGTGCCCCTTTAATGAGTTTACGGCCCATGAACCATGTCATGGCCGTAAACTCACTTTGCAAGGTGATTTTGATGTGTTTAAGGCCCTTGATTTAATGGGAACAAGTCTAGGTAAAAGTCTAAGGCCTTAGGTGCCTTAAAAGCACCATTTTGAGCATGCTTTTTGGAGTTTACGGCCTAAGATACTCTTGGGCCGTGAACTCCTAAACTTGGGTGATTCTTGCTTGATTTCATGTCCCTAATACACTCCTATACAAGTCCAAGGCAGTAGTATATCACGGGGGACAATCTAGGCTTGGTTTCGGGAGTTTACCGCCCAAGAACACCTTGGGGAGTAAACTCTTAAATCGAATGATTTAGCTATGTAATCTATGTTATCAACACATTTAAAGCTTTCTAACACTACTAGAAAGAGTTACTCACAATTTGGGATAAAAACCCGAAGATCCGTGAGAGTGAATTTTGGCTTTTCTCTAATTGGAAATGTAACTAATGAACTATTTGGTTCAGTTTTCTATATATAGTCCTGGGATTTTTGGCAGAACTTATGCTCGAAGTCTGAATTTTCACTGAAATTGTTCTACTTCTATTGGCTTGATATGGTTTGTTCAGGATGGAAATTTCGGGTTGTCACATCATCCCCCTGTTGAAGGGAATTTTGTCCCGAAATTAGAATTTAGACAAGGGAGTATGTACGAATGATCGAGTCGTGAGGAGGAAAACTTCCTAATCGATTTATTCTAGCGCTCCTAAGTCAAATCGGGTTCTCGGTTGGAATCCCAACGAACCTTCACTATCGGGCGATGGCGCTGCTTCGTCCGCTTGACCTCTCGGTCTAGGGTCACTACGATTCTAATACGAAGGCGAGGATCTCGACGAGTGGACTTACAAGAGTCCTAACGGAAATGCATGGTTTCACGATCGAGACGCGAAGAGTAGGATGTATGTTACTGAGTTCGCGGAGTAGGTCTAGTTTGTGCGAGGCACAAGACTGATTCTGATAAGAATCTCGGAGGTCCTAACTATATTGGATTTTGCTTTCCACGCGATATGAAGCGTATTAAGCCATTCCCAAAGTGAGTTATCCTAAAGAACTTGGTCACTCACTTGGAATTCCAAAGGTTCCTTTTCTTGCTTAACTTTCCAGTCAAAGGCCACCCCTTGCTGGGTCAAAGTCATACGTGTTTCTGTAATTTGCGAGGAGTTCTGAATGAACTATGATAGTAGGTCGGTAAGACCTAGAATTTGGCGAATGACTGTCGGCGTCTCCGGTGCCGACAAATTCTCAACGGCTTTGACAAATTGTAAGAGTACTCAAAATTTCCCACATTATTAAAGTGTGTCATAGAAATTTAACTCTTCAATTTCAAAACTCGTTCCTAGTGAACTTCGCGAAAACTACCTCTGAAGGTAATGTTTCTAGGGGTTCCTTCTTACTACGAGGGTAGATAAGTAAGTCATTATATGGAGAATTGACGAACTGATCCAAGTAAGAAAGACGTACCCTATTCATTTAGCTCATGAAAACTATGGGCGTATAGGTCCTATCCAAGCGGTTTCACTACGGACTCGAAGTGTCCGCATCGAGTTCGGAAGGTAGTCTTCCGGACGTCCTTCCTTAACACTCGAACTGGTGATATTTGGATCTCAGATCCATTCCTGGAAGAAATTATTTCCTTGTGTTTGCTCATCCATTTCATCTATGCAAGGCAGAGATAACGATTTCTAATGAAAAATCTTGACGGAGTACTCGATAGCCGAGGTACTTAAGATGCGATCCGTCGATCTCTGGAAGAATATGACTGAGGTTCTCCAGGGTGAGAAGCCTAGTCTTCTAATTCTATTTCTATGTAGTTTGTTAAGTTGTCCGGGTTGTTTTTTATGTCTCCGTAGATGTTTAAGCTGTAGGGTGATCCGTTTACGGGAGTCGTATTGGGTTTTAAGTTTGTTCAGATGATGATGTGATTACTCGTAGTCTTAAGTAGTTCCCCATCCTGAAGTTCATATTAGAATTCATACATGGTTTCCCAATCACAATTTCGAGTATACGAGTCGTATATAATTAAGATTGAAAAGGTAGTCGAATAACTGATTCTTCTTTAAGCTCACATCCCATCGGGGAAAAAGAAGTTAAAGTGGAATAATCAATTCTAAACCTATAGAAGCTTGATTATATATCACTCTTATGTATACCTTCCTCAGTGATAGATCAATCGCATGAATCCTTGGATTAAACTTGACGTACTGCACGAGTGCTACTTCGGGGATTTCTTCGGAAAGAAAATAACTAAGAGGTACTCCTGGCATGAGTACTTCGATGTTCTGATATGACGGTTTCGCTAAAAGAAACATTTACTGAAAAAGAGACATACGCATGAAGCTGTTTTCGTGAGGATCACATTGAATCGAGTCGTATGATAATGTCGAAATCATACTGAAACTTAAAGACATTATATTTGAACATAAGACGTTTACAGACAAAACACAATCGTGCAACCATGAACAGAGTTATAGTACTTTAGATTTACCACAAGACTATTGCTGCGAATAAGATATACTACAAAAGACAAGTATACGCAGCACGAGAATCCCTATACAGGCAGGATCTCACAAAAGTAAGACTCTAGTTGCACTAGTTTTGGATAGTTTATAAGTCTGTTACAACGAAATGCCTTAATTACATTAACGTGGGTTCCGGAGCAGGTTCTCCCGCAGCTGTGATCCTGAGAATTTTCCCATCTGCACCCGAGTTCTTAACTATCGGGCAATCCTTCCGGAAGTGTCCTATCTCACCGCATTGGTGGCATATATGGACAACACCAACATTGGTGGTGGAAGTGAAGTGTCGAGTGAGATTTATGGGGATGCGGGTTCTTTCCTTGATTTCCTTCTTCGGGCAATCTCTTTTATAGTGCCCAAACTCACCACAATTATAGCAAACTAGGCTTGCTCCAGTGGTGGAGGTAGTTCTACAGAAACAAGCAATGTGCCCCATCTTGTTGCAATTATCGCATTGCAAGGCTCGGAAAATTCCTTCGTGGTGATAGTTGCACCGGTTGCACTTCGGGAGTGCTCCTTTGTATGGTCTGCTCGGTACAGGGATGGCAGGGGTTTCCACTTGCTGTTGTTGCATGGCAAGTTTATGGGATTTCTTGCATTCTTTCTGGGCTTGACGCCTGCATTTCTTGTTCTCTGTCTTTCGGCTTTGAGGGCCTGTGAGTGTTACTGTTTGGTGATTTCCTGGATGGATACCAGAATTGAAAACTTCATTCCCATCAACAACATTGATTGTGCTGATATCGCTACAGTGCGCAAGGACCGCGGTTACGGCAGCCACCACGGCAGCTGTAACTGTGGTTTGAAAGGTAGCGGCGTCCATAGGAAAGGCGGAGGTTTCGTTGTTCGACTGATTGCTTCCGGATGACGACATGATTCTATAACACGAAAGATAAGGAATTTGTGAGGGATTCTGGTTGACCCTTGATGTACTTAGATTGTTCATGTAAAGAGTACGACTATGATCTCGAAAGTTTGACCTACATCCCTATGATGTAGTCCTAGTAATGAGTGGAGGCATGTTCATGAAGGGTTGACCTACATCCCTATGATGCAGTCCTAGTAATGGAATGGAAGTAAGTTCATAGAATGGTCTCAAAACGTTTGTCGTTCAAGCCGAGGTATCGTGGGTTGGTGAAATACAAGACCCAACCACTGAAAGAGACTTGGAAATGTCTCCGGATCTAACTTGCTATAGTCCAATGACTTGATTAAAGCATGATTCAGATAGACGCTAATGACATTATGATGAGAATACTTGAATAAAGGAAATGACACAGAAGTTAGCCGACTGTCAATATCTTGATATTCACGACGTAAAGATTCGGGAAAATGACCTTGTAAAGCTCTTACATCATATCCATAGAGAAGATAGTTCTTGACAGCATAAAGACCTAACTAAAGTACTTATGGTACAAGATAATTTCATAGAAAATGCCACATCAGGCATAGACAGAAAAACATGATTCCTTTTAACAAGGAAAAAAAAGTAAAGCGTCTATTACTGGCGACGGTCATCCCTCTGGTGAACTCTCAATTCAGCCAGTTGTCGTTCCATGTTAAGTAGGTGTCTTTCGTATACCCGCTGGCATACTCGGAGCTCTATGACTTCGGCTCGTGATTCAGCCAGTGCTTGCAGCAGGGTTTCATGGTTTCTCTCTGATCTCTCGCGAGCATCTTCTATACGAATGGTGCGGAGGGTATGCATTCTCGCATCGGCGACAACTTCGGTAATCTGATGTAGGGCTGTCTTGCCTTGAATCTCATTTCGGGCCACTCTACGGACCAAGATTGGCAAGATTCTGTATGCTGAGCCCCCATTTCTCAGGTCGTAAAAGCTTCGGTAGCCATTAAACGGCATGGGTTGATCTTGTCCTTGGCTCCTTGTTTCCAAGCATTCCACCCACTCAGGGTTCGGTCCTTGAAAAGCCGGACGAGGGTTAGGAATTGGAAAGGGAGCTGCTTGGGGTAGGTTCTCAACCTCTGGTTCGGAGTTAGCATCGTCCGAAAGGTTTTCATCATGGTGATCATTCAAAGGGAGAGGATGATCATTCTCTGGTTCTTCTTCAAACCATCCAGCAATGACCTCCTTCGGAAGGTACTGGTTGTCGTGGGGATGGAGTCCAGCTATGTCTTCTATGCGAGAATTTAGGGTAAGAGAATAATTATTAGAACAACTATCTAGATAATTATTTAGAAAAACCTTCATTAGTTACATCGCTATTTGTGAAGTGCATACCAGTTATGTGTAATCTAAACAGGATAGACCTTCGAATAAGTGACCTTAACTCCATATTCACACAGAATAGGGGTGAAGTAAATTTTTTCACAGATTCTAAGTCTATAACATCCTAATTACATATAGCCTCAGTGTATCCACTTAGCAACTATCAACTTAGTAATGAAGATCCCATTTTAGTTCTCAAGTATAAAGTACTTATAGTAACACCAAATACTCCTATAGTATTTTAATTTTTAATGTTATGTTCTATTCTCCTCATTGTGGTAGGGTTGGTAAGATTTTAGCATTGTTGCAACCACACAATTAAACTTAGGCACATGCTAGTCAACCCTCGGATAATATAGGTGATCAGGCTATATCTTCCAAGTGTTGACCATATGTCTCTAAGCCCACTTGCGTTGCCCAACAATCGTAATTCTTTTGTACTGTCCTAGTGACACTGATTTTAGTATGAATGCAGGCACGTATACTTTATTAAATATTTTATTATTTAAAGTATAAACTCTTGGTCAGAGTATTTTTAATCCCTTATGTATTTATAGTTAGTCTATCTTTTATGGGTTTATATACTTAATTCACTATAAACAATGCTCTGATACCAATCTGTCACACCCCAAAACCAAGAACGGCGGAAACGTTCTGGGGCGGAGGACGTCATGTACAGTATCACAACAATGTAAAGTAGTAAACAAGCAACAACATCATCCATTGCATTAATAATAGAATTATTATACAAGTGTGTTCTGTCAAATTTTGATAAACACTAAAGCATAAATCAAAATGAAAGATGAGTCTTGAACAAGCTCCATCTTGCTTTCTCCTTGCATCGGTACCTGTCTATGATGACCTGAGGATACAAATAATTTTGAAAGCGAGTATCATCTTTCAAGCTGGTGAGATCATAAGTATTTTAGTGTCTTAATTTGTATGTAAGAGTTTGTATGTATATGAATTGTAAGTATTGAAAATGTATGTGCATCGTAAGTATGAAAATGTTTGTAAAACAACTGTAAGTGTTTGAAAAACCCTAGAAATCCCTATGATTCCTACTGTTATAACAGGGAGTCTTCTACCAAGACTTAACTGATCTCGATGTAGCCTTCTACCAAGGTATCTAGTGTCTGTATGTGTCTCTAGTAAGAGTGTGTATTTTCCCAAGTCCGACTAGTATTAGCCAAAAATATAGTTTTCTACATTACCGTACGTCGTGTGAATATTCACGAAGTGAATGTAATGGGAAAATGAAATAGTACTATGGTGTAGCACCGAACTACAACCGTACCAATTACCTTAAGTCTAGGGTAATACTTCTAAGTACTGTAGCATTTGTAATAAATAACTACATCGGTACTCAACTGCCTTATTTGAGGGATAAGGTATAATGTGATGTCTAGATCCCAGACTATACGCTCCCCTATCAAAGGGATTTTGGGACCTACCCATGACCCCTGCATATATGCAAGCCATGAGCATCCACATTACTATAATCATGTATACTCGATATAACGATCACAATTGCGTTGTGATTCATCGGTATAATTAGATCCTGAACTGGTTCCATGCTATAGCACCTAGTGACGTTTGTCCTATGCATATGTAAGTGTGATCATGTAAGTGATCATGTAGTTGTTCTCATGTAAGTGTGATCATGTAAGTGATCATGTAAACATATCTATGTAATAGTATAGTAATGTACTGTAATGTAATGTTCCACGTGTGCTAGCTGTAATGTGTGTTCTCTCTCTATCTAGCATGTATAGTAATGTACTCGTTCTAGTATCGTTGTATATGTTCTTCTCTAGTATAGTTGTATATGTTATTCTCTAGTATAGTTGTATATGTTCTTCTAGTAGTAATTATTGACTCATGAATGAACTGACTCATAGTATGCTATCGCGTTCTAGTAATAGTTCTAGTATCTTCCTAAACTACCCATATCGTAGTTTACTAGTAATCTAACTGGTACGTATGGACATGGATGTATACCCTTGCTACCCAAGGGCATGGGATGAACTGGAAGGCCCTTTATGACTATATATGTACATATGTTATATAACTAATATTTAAACGACCTTCGGACGAGTACCGGTTATCCCACCAGACCACATCTCAAGCGCGAAAAGGAAATAGGCTGGATAGCCTTCCTAAGTCTTTTAAACATTTCTTATATAACTATACATATAGAGGCATGCAATTTATAATATAAAAGCATAAATAAGTTTTGTAAAACATTTGAATATAATTATTATCTTAAGAAAAGATCGACTTGATGTCAATCTATAAAACAGTTTGAAGGCATGGGTTTGATAAAACAGTTTAGTATAAAGAAACATTTGTTTGAAACCCAATTGTAAATAAGTTTGAAATGTAATATACAGAGTAAAATGTACAGTGTAATAAGGAGTTTTGAAACATAAAAAATGTTTATGAACATCATTTGAAGGAAACTGTTTGGTAAAACGGCTAATGAGTAGCCAATCATTTGAATGTTGCTTATTAATCACATGTGATTGATATAATAATTAGCATAATTCTACTTGTATCCCCCCCCATAAAACATTTAAAAACAATTTAAAACATTGATTAAGGTGTATGAACTCACCTGCAGTAAGTGATTGGAATTGAACGGATTGTTATCGTAAGGAAGGATCGGACAAGTGCTTGGTGTCAAGTGAAGACTTTAGACACACACAATGATCCTAATTACATATGAAGAGATATGTATATAAATAATTAGTGATTAAAACACTAATGATACAAGTATAAACATTTTAACGCGAGGAAAACACTTTTGGTCAAGTGCTAGGAGGCTAATGGGTTGCAACAAAGGAGTGCAAGGCCTCTAATGGGAGTTTAAGGTCTAATGACCATATGTTTTAGAGTTTACGGCCTAGGGGAGTAAACTCCTGGCCGTAAACTCTCACTTAGGTCACAAAATGAAGCTTAACTTTAATACAACTTAAGTGGTGAAGGGCTTCTAGTCCTAAACAAGTGTTTGGGCCTCTTTTTAACTCCATTTAGGAGTTCACGGCCTTGGGACCATAGTCCCTTGGAGTTTACGGCCGTAAACTCCCTTGGGAGGGTGTTTATGGTGTTTTTGAAGTCTCTAAATTAACTAGGAACTAAACTAGGCCTTTAATCCAAACATATGAAGACTCTTGACACACTTTGGTGCCCCTTTAATGAGTTTACGGCCCATGAACCATGTCATGGCCATAAACTCACTTTGAAAGGTGATTTTGATGTGTTTAAGGCCCTTGATTTAATGGGAACAAGTCTAGGTAAAAGTCTAAGGCCTTAGGTGCCTTAAAAGCACCATTTTGAGCATGCTTTTTGGACTTTACGGCCTAAGATACTATTGGGCCGTGAACTCCCAAACTTGGGTGATTCTTGCTTGGTTTCATGTCCCTAATACAATCTTATACAAGTCCAAGGCAGTAGTATATCACGGGGGACAATCTAGGCTTGGTTTCGGGAGTTTACCGCCCAAGAACACCTTGGGGAGTAAACTCCTAAATCGAATGATTTAGCTATGTAATCTATGTTATGAACACATTTAAAGCTTTCTAACACTACTAGAAAGAGCTACTCACAATTTGGGATAAAAACCCGAAGATCCGTGAGAGAGAATTTTGGCTTTTCTCTAATTGGAAATGTAACTAATGAACTATTTGGTTCAGTTTTCTATATATAGTCCTAGGATTTTTGGCAGAAAACATGTTTGTTCCCGGAATGAACTCTAATATCCTAGAGTATTGGAATAACAGTGTTGCACAAAACCCTAGTGCATCCACGCTCCTAATATCTCCTTAAGTGTAAATCCTGAAAACTGCCAAACTTATACTCGAAGTCTGAATTTTCATTGAAACTGTTCTACTTCTATTGGCTTGATATGGTTTGTTCAGGATGGAAATTTCGGGTTGTCATAAAAATGAAAGCTACAATCCTAGGGGGAGTTTTTTAGGTCATAAGAAAAGAAAGATATAAACCAAGGGGAAGATTGTTAGGTCATAAATTGTGTTTTATACCTTTCTTTTCATAAGCCTTTAGAGTTTTCATTCTAGGGCCGAAATCCCCTTGAGTTCCTTGTAATTACACCGAAATCGTGTGTGATTTTCGTTAGGCTTTGTATTGTTTTGTTTCGGTATTGGCCTTGGGCTTGGTTATTAGGCCTATGTATATATAGGGTTATTTAGGCTTGAAATTGAGTAAGAAAGAAGGGTGGGACGTTCTAAGGGCTACCATATTGCCTAGAACACGTTTTGGAGAGAACTAAGAGAGAACTGTGTGTAATCAACATCTTTTGTACCTGACTATTGAATGATAATAGTGTGCATTGAAGGTTAATATTTTGTTCTTATTTCATCTTATATCTGGCAACATTCACCTGATTGGGATTCCGTACCATCAAGTGAATCCGATTGATACATCATAGCAATTTTGGGACTTACACATTGTTTTCCCCATAAAAGCAATGTACTTTGAGTCGTGGCTTGAGGTTTAAATTTTTATGTTAACTTCTTAACATGTTGCTACTGTTAACAACTCAATTTCCATATTTACAGTTGGTTTTGGTTGTGGCTTAATAGGTTAAGTTGTCAAGTAACCCTTAAAATGCAATGCTGGAAAATTCTGAAAATTTTCTAATTTCTCCTAGTTTTGAAAAAAAAAATCTAGAAAAATTATCACGTCAGTGGATTGGGTGTAAAACCCAGATTCCCAGGTATGATATTTTGTTCTTTTATTTTTGGGTTTTGTGGAGGAACTCGGCGAGTTGGCGTCTAGACTCGCCGAGTATGGTCGCGGATTTGTACGCGAGTTCACAGCTAGACTCGACGAGTTCATGAGTGGACTCGGCGAGTCCATGCTGTTTAATGCAACCCTAATTTCCAGGGTTTGAGACCTATTTAAAGGGCCTTATGGCCGTCATTTGCGGCCACCAACCCCAGAGAGAAACCCTAAAGAGATCTAGAGCGTTTGTGAGGAAGGAGAGGCCAATTTTGATTTTGGTGGGTGTTTTTGCAAGAAGGAAGTGTCTAAGGCAAGAGGAGGTTGAAGGAGGTGCGATTTTTGGTGGTTTTGAGCTCTTAGAGATTGCGTTGAGGTATTATTCTCGGACCTTCTTCAGTTTTGGTGTTGATTCTTAGTTTTAGGGTTTTCCTAACCCTTTTAGAGATTGATTAACTGGTGTATTTGGTCCCTCCTCGAGTTTGTGTTTTGGATCTAGACCCAAAGAGGTCCAGAGACCTTAAACCTTGGAGCTTTATGAGTCATGTTGGAAGTCATGAACTTGGAATGTCACTTTTGGGGCTAACTCACCATTTTGGACCATTTCTATGTTATGTGTGTGTCAAGGTCCGAACTTTATGTGAATATCATGCTTGGGGAGGCCAGATCTATGATTGCATGGAACAGATCTGACCTCAGAAGTTTTTTTGAGTTTATGCATGGCATGAACTCGCCGAGTCCCAAGAACAGACTCGGGGAGTAGTATGAAGGTTGCCCGCTAATCACTCAGTGAGTGGACTTACCGAGTTGGGGGAAATGACTCGGTGAGTCAGGGAGAGTCAGGGGTCTGAGTTCAAGTTGGAACTCGCCGAGTTGTTCTTGATACTCGGCGAGTTGAGTCGGGGTGGCCCCGCGATTCATGCTAGGTGGAACTCGTTGAGTAAAGGGAAGTACTCGACGTGCCAAGAGAGAATCTAAGAGAGTCAGTGGACACGTGTAGACTCGCCGAGTCACCCTTGTGCACTCGCCGAGTCTGGTCAAGTTTGACCGTTGACCTTGTTGACTTTTAGGGTTGAGTATAGTTGTATTTATGAGAGTATTACTTTGTGTGATTAGGCGGAGGCTAGATCATACTTCTTCCGAGTCAGATATTTCCGAGACATCGAGGTGAGTCTTCTCACTATACGTTATCTAGAGTGGTACCATGTGATGACCAGATGCTCTTATGTGTTATGTATGAGATTATGTGCTATGTGATATTTGTATGTTGTATGATGATATTGACCGAACCGGAGGGTCCAACGAGCTATGACCGGACCTAAGGGTCCAACGAGCTATGGGACTGGAGGGTCCCGCTGAGACACATTGACCGGAGGGTCGTATTACAGCCATGAGTGGCGTATGTGCTGTATGTGGTACTTTGGGGAACTCACTAAGCATTTATGCTTACAGTTGTTGTGTTATGTGTTTCAGGTACTAGTGATGAGCGCGGGAAGGCGCTGACATGATACGTACACACACAAATTGGAGTTTTTGCAGAGATTCTGGGGAAAAGTTTTGTGATAATAACATTTGATACAATGTGTTTGACATTATTTATGAATGAATGAATGTTTTAAAAATGAAAAATTATTATTAAAATTCACGTTGTTACAAGTTAGTCTCAGAGCCTTGGTTTGAGGGATTAGGATGCATCTTCGAGCGTATCTGAACTCAAACTGAGGATTTGAGGAAATTTTTTGATAAAGAAGTAAAACTTTTGAAAAGAGTAAAAGAGTTTTGAGACAAACAGAGCAGATTCGTGTGTACGATCAGCCAGCGCCCGAACGGTGAATCCCCAAAAGTACCCTTACATTATGTGTTATGCGATATGTTATGTTATGCATGCTAGAGTAGGCTAGGTATACATATTAGGACTAGAGTGGCTTGATTTGTGATGCCTTAGCCTAGGAGATTTCTGCTGCTGAGATGCTTTGAGAGTAGAGTACTTGTAATCCAAGATCGAAGGAGGAGGACTTGGAGTGAATACTGATGCGGTGTGGTCAGTGGTATTGGGCCCGTAGTACTGGAGACACCGGATCAGTGGGCATTCCAAGTAAGAATCTTTTGGACAACGGAGGACAAGTAGGGTTGCGTCATTAAGTATGTGTATGATCGATCGAGTCTCTGATAATTTTTGTTGTATTTCAGAAGCATCATGGTTGGGACTCGACACACACCTGAGAGCAGTGGTGTCAGCGACGAGGAGATTCGTCGATTGATTCATGAGGAGGTTGCTACTGCCATTCGGGCTGAGATTCCCGAGATGTTTGGGGACATCAAGACCACGTTGATTGAGACTTTTGATGAGTAGTACGCAAGATTGACTGAGGCTGCTGCAGGTGCAGCTACTGCTGCTGTTGCTGCCACCAGACCTCAGGGAGGTGACTCGTTGTTGCTCCGAGAGTTCAGCAACATGAAGCCACCAGAGTTCGACGGGATGCAAGACCCGATGGCTGCTATGAGATGGATCTCTGACATTAAGGGATGTTTCTATACATGCTCTTGTCCAGAGCACTTGAGGGTTCGGTTCGCCTTGAACCAGCTCCGCCTAGGAGTGAAGGATTGGTGGAAGTTTGTGACGACGAACTTCACTTTGGCTGAGATTTCCAAGGTGACCTGGGAGAGGTTCACCGCTATGTTCAGAGAGGATTATGTTCCCCCGGTGGAGAGGGAACGGTTGATTCAGGAGTTTTTGACCGTCAAGCAGGGTACTGATTCTGTGGCAGTCATCACCAGGAAGTTTCATGAGAGGGCGATGTTTTGCCCTGAACAGGTGTCGTCTGAGCAGGCTCGTATGAGCCGTTATCTGAGTGTGCTGAGGAGAGATATTCGGGATTTCGTGGCGAACTCGACTTACCGGACATTTGTTGACCTCCGGGCAAATGCCCGGAAGAGGGAGATCGAGTTGGAGACTCAGGCCAGGGAGGAGGCCGAGTCTCAGAGGATGGATCGGCGACCGGCTAAGTCTCAGCCAGCAGCCAAGCGGGCTAGACCCGCTGATTCAAGATCTGGTGGCGCAAAGGGCCGCACCTGTGGGAAGTGCGGTAAGAGTCACGAGGGGAAGTGTCAGGCTGGGGTATGCTACAAGTGTGGGAAGGAGGGGCATATCGCGAGGGATTGCCCCAAGGGATTTTTGGTGTGCTTTCATTGCAACCAGACCGGCCATCGGAAGGTCGAGTGCCCGCAGCTTCTTTAGGGATCAGCGTAGGGATCTGTGCCTACTGCTAGGGTTATCGAGGTTCGACCGGTGAAGGTCGAGGCCCCAAAGGCTAGTGGGAGGGCATTTCAGTTGACCGCGGAGGAGTTCCGCGCGGCGCACGATGTTGTGGCTGGTATGTATTCTCTTTTCATCTTTTATTGGAGTTGAGTTTTTATGCTTATATGATGATATACGTAGGTACTTTTCTTGTGAGTTCTGTGCCTGCGTTGGTATTATTTGACTCGGGTGCGAGTCGGTCGTTTGTTTCCATAGCATTTAGTCACCATATTAGTGTCCATCGAGAGGCGTTGGATCGGCCTCTGTTAGTTTCCATAGTTGATGAGCGAGCGGTGTATGCTTCGGATGTGATTCGAGGATGTATCCTTGAGATCTTCGGTGTGGAGTTCCCGATAGATCTTGTTCCGATCGCGATTGGGGACGTGTGTGTTATAGTGGGTATGGATTGGTTGAGCAAATATGGAGCTGTGATAGACTGCGAGCATCAGTTGGTGACGATTCGAGACCCTAGTGGGGGGAGTTCTTATAGTGCACGGCGAGGGTACACGTGCGGGGTCAGCATTTTTTCGGCCGCCAGAGTAAGGCAGAGTCTACAGCAGGGCTGTAGAGGATTTGTGGCATATGTGATGGATGCGAGGGTTGTTTCAGAGAGACCGAAGTCGGTGGATGAGGTTCCAATAGTACACGAGTTTTCGGATGTGTTTCCAGAGGAATTGTCGGGTGTGCCTTTAGAGAGGCAGGTCGAGTTTGGTATTGAGTTGGTTCTAGGAGCTGCACCTATCGCTCAGGCGTCGTATCGCCTAGCGCCTCCGGAGATGCAGGAGTTATCCTCGCAGCTTCAGGAGCTGCTGGGGAAGGGGTTTATCAGGCCGAGCAAATCTCCATGGGGGGCGTCCATCCTTTTTGTCAAGAAGAAGGATGGCTCACTCTGGATGTGCATTGATTATCGTGAACTGAATAAGCTAACGGTCAAGAACTGTTACCCATTGCCGAGGATCAATGATTTGTTTGATCAGTTGCAGGGAGCATCTTGGTTCTCCAAGATCGATTTGAGGTCGGGGTATCATCAGGTGAGGGTGCGGGAGGAGGACGTCCAGAAGACAACATTCTGGACTTGTTATGGGCATTACGAGTTCGTGGTGATGCCTTTCGGACTCACCAACGCACCAGCGATGTTCATGGATCTCATGAACAGGGTGTGCAGACCGATGTTGGATTGCTCAGTGATCGTGTTCATCGACGACATTTTGGTGTATTCGAGATCCAAAGAGCAACATGAGGAGCATTTTAGGGAGATCCTCGGAGTTATGAGATCGAAGAGGCTTTATGCCAAGTTCTCCAAATGTGAGTTCTGGTTATGAGAGGTTTAGTTTCTAGGACACCTCGTTAACCAGAATAGGATATTGGTCGATCCGGCCAAGATTGAGGCGGTCATGAGATGGGAGGTGCTGAGGTCACCCACCGAGATCAGGAGTTTTCTGGGTTTAGCCGGCTATTATCGGAGATTTATTAAGGATTTCTCCAAGATCGTCGTGCCACTCTCCAAGTTGACCTAGAAGGGTGTTGCGTTTTCTTGGGGTCCGGAGCAGCAGACCTCGTTCGAGACACTTCGCCAAATATTATGCGAGGCCCCAGTGTTATCCCTTACGGATGGGATGGAAGATTTTGTGGTATATTGTGATCCATCAATATCAGGATTGGGAGCGGTGCTTATGCAGAGGGGGCATGTGATTGCATATGCATCGAGGCAGATTAAGCCTCATGAGTCGAGATACCCCACTCATGATTTGGAGTTGGGAGCGGTAGTGTTCGCTCTCAAGATTTGGCAACATTATCTGTATGGGGTTCGGTGCACGATATAAACGGACCATAAGAGCTTGAAGTATTTGATGGATCAGCCCAACCTGAATATGCGCCAGTGGAGGTGGTTGGATGTGGTCAAGGATTATGATTGTGAGATCCTGTACCACCTGGGCAAGGCTAATGTGGTAGCCGATGCATTGAGCCGTAGGGCAGAGGGCTCCCCATTTCGAGATGTTTGTTTGAGATTGTCAGTGATGACCCCGGCTCTGGATGCTATTCGTGGGGCCCAGGCTGAGGCTGTGAAGCCATAGAGCCAGAAGAGAGAGCGAGTTGTCGGGCTGGTATCGGAATTTGTTACCGATAGCCGGGGGCTTATGACATTTCAGGGCCGGATTTGGGTACCGTCTGTGGGCGGAACGCATACCATTTTGATGGAAGAGGCTCATCGATCAAAATTCTCGATCCATCCTGGGGCCACTAAGATGTTTTTGGACCTGAAGAAGGATTATTGGTGGCCCTATATGAAGAGGGATGTCGCGTGGTTTGTAGATAGGTGCTGGACGTGTCGTAAGGTGAAGGCCGAGCACCAGCGTCCACATGGTAAGCTGCAGCCATTGGAGATTCCCGAATGGAAATGGGAACAGATTACCATGGATTTCATCACCAAGTTGCCAAGAACAGCGAGGGGTGTCGATGCAATTTTGGTGATTGTGGACAGATTGACGAAGAGTGCTCACTTCTTGGCCATCAGTGAGAGCTCTTCCACGGAGAAGTTGGCAGAGATGTATGTGAGAGAGGTGGTATTGCGGCATGGAGTGCCGATCTCGATTGTCTTAGATCGAGATGTACGTTTCACTTCCAGATTCTGGAAGAAGTTTCATGAGGAATTGGGTACGAAACTGCATTTTAGTACCGCATACCACCCGCAGACTGACGGGCAGAGTGAGCGGACGATTCAGACGCTCGAGGACATGCTCTGGGCATGTGTGTTGGATTTTGGCGGGATTTGGGACACGTATTTGCCCTTGGCGGAGTTTTCTTATAACAACAGCCATCATTCGAGCATTGGCATGCCGCCCTTTGAGCTGTTGTATGGGAGGAGGTGTCGAACCCCTATTTGCTGGGGAGAAGTAGGGCAACGTGTGATGGGCAGCACCGAAATTGTGTTTCAGATGACAGAGCAGATCCAGCAGGTCAATCAAAGACTGTTGACCGCTCAGAGTCGTCAGAAGAGCTATGCGGACAAAGGCCGGTCCAAGCTCGAGTTTCAGGTTAGCAACTTCGTGCTCCTGAAGGTCTCTCCTTGGAAAGGAGTGATCCAATTCAGGAAGAGGGGCAAGTTGGGGCCCTAATATATTGGACCTTTTAGGGTGATCGCGAGGGTAGGCAGGGTAGCCTATCATTTGGAGTTGCCAGCAGAGTTGGGTCAGATTCATGACACTTTCCACGTGTCGTAGTTGCGAAAGTGTATAGCCGACAAGTCGGCAGTGGTGCCATTAGAAGATATTCAGGTGCATGCAAGCCTGAATTATGCCGAGAGACCGGTGGCGATCAGGGATCGGAAGATCAAGGTTTTGAAGAACAAGGAAGTGCCACTGGTGCAGGTCCTATGCCAGCATCGGAAAGGGTCAGAGTTGACTTGCGAATCGGAGCGTGAGATGCTGGAGCAGCATCCGGAGTTGTTTGCAGAGTGAGAATTCGAAGGCAAATTCTGATTCTAGTGGGGGAGAATTATAACACCGGATTCCCAGGTATGATATTTTGTTCTTTTATTTTTGGGTTTTGTGGAGGAACTCGGCGAGTTGGCGTCTAGACTCGCCGAGTATGATCGCGGATTTGTACGCAAGTTCACAGCTGGACTCGGCGAGTTCATGAGTGGACTCGGCGAGTCCACGCTGTTTAATGAAACCCTAATTTCCAGGGTTTAAGACCTATTTAAAGGGCCTTATGGCCGTCATTTGCGGCCACCAACCCTAGAGAGAAACCCTAAAGAGATCTAGAGCGTTTGTGAGGAAGGAGATGCCAATTTTGATTTTGGTGGGTGTTTTTGCAAGAAGGAAGTGTTTAAGGAAAGAGGAGGCTGAAGGAGGTGCGATTTTTGGTGGTTTTGAGCTCTTAGAGATTGAATTGAGTTATTATTCTCGACCCTTCTTCAGTTTTGGTGTTGATTCTTAGCGTTAGGGTTTTCCTAACCCTTTTAGAGATTGATTAAGTGGTGTATTTGGTCCCTCCTCAAGTTTGTGTTCTGGATCTAGACCCAAAGAGGTCCAGAGACCTTAAACCTTGGAGCTTTATGAGTCATGTTGGATGTCATGAACTTGGAATGTCACTTTTTGGGCTAAGTCACCATTTTGGACCATTTCTATGTTATGTGTGTGTCAAGGTCCGAACTTTACGTGATTATCATGCTTGGGGAGGCCAGATCTACGATTGTATGGAACAGATCTGACCTCAGAAGTTGTTTTGAGTTTGTGCATGGCATGAACTCACCGAGTCCCAAGAACAGACTCGGCGAGTAGTATGAAGGTTTCCCATTAATCACTCAGTGAGTCGACTTGCCGAGTTGGGGGAAATGACTCGGTGAGTCAGCGAGAGTCAGGGGTCTGAGTTCAAGTTGGAACTCGCCGAGTTGTTCTTGAGACTCGGCGATTTGAGTCGGGGTGGCCTCGCGATTCATGCCAGGTGGAATTCGTCGAGTAAAGGGAAGTACTCGACGTGCCAAGAGAGAATCTAAGAGAGTCAGTGGACACGTGTAGACTCGCCGAGTCGCCCTTGTGCACTCGTCGAGTCTGGTCAAGTTTGACCGTTGACCTTGTTGACTTTTAGGGTTAAGTATAGTTGTATTTATGAGAGTATTACTTTGTGTGATTAGGCGGAGGCTAGATCATACTTCTTCCGAGTTAGATATTTCCGAGACATCGAGGTGAGTCTTCTCACTATACGTTACCTAGAGTGGTACCATGTGATGACCAGAGGGTCTTATGTGTTATGTATGAGATTATGTGCTATGTGATATTTGTATGTTGTATGATGATATAGACCGGACCGGAGGGTCCAACGAGCTATGACCGAACCTAAGGGTCCAACGAGCTACGGGACTAGAGGGTCCTGCTGAGACACATTGACCGGAGGGTCGTATTACAGCCTTGAGTGGAGTATGTGTTGTATGTGGTATTTTAGGGAACTTACTAAGCATTTATGCTTACAATTGTTTTGTTATGTGTTTCAGGTACTAGTGATGAGTGCGGGAAGGCGCTGGCATGATTCGTACACACACGCATTGGAGTTTTTGTAGAGATTCTGGGGAAAAGTTTTGTGATAATAACATTTGATACAATGTGTTTGACATTATTTATGAATGAATGAATGTTTTAAAAATGAAAAATTATTTTGAAAATTCACGTTGTTACATTGGGGATCCATAAACTCTCAAAGTTTGAATTTTTAGTCTAGTTTGTCCATGATTTCTCCCAAGACCTGATATTCTCCCTAACCAAGGTGAAAATTGTATTTTTAACTGACTAGTAAGAAATTAGCTGCACGGAGATGATGTCTTGTAAAATTCATAGAAAAGTATAGAAACAACGTATGGACTTGTGCAAGTATTTTCTGAAAAAGATAAAAGACTAATCTATTGGAATATGAAAAAATATTGAAACTTATTCAGGCCTAAGTGGGGATAAAGTGTCCTAGAACAGGCTGCAATTTCAGTTCAAAATCTAAGAATTTGACCTAATAACAATTTGTTTTTTTCGGTAGTAAATTGTTATTCTTTGTTCATTTAAATTGTAAGTCTCGAAATTGCTATGATGTAACAATCAGATTCACTTGATGGTGCGGAATCACAACCAAGTGAAAGATGCAAGATATAAGACCAAACAAGAACGAATGATTAATCTTCAATGCACACTATTATCATTCAATAGTCGGGTACATAAGATGTTGTTTACAAACTGTTCTCTCTTAGTTCTCTCCAAAACGTGTTCTAGGCAATATGGTAGCCCTTAGGACGTCCCACCCTTCTTTCTTACTCATTTTCAAGCCTAAATAACCCTATATATACCTAGGCCTAATAACCAAGCCCAAGTCCAAAACCTAAACAAAACAATACAAAGCCTAACCAAAATCACACACGATTTTGGTCCAATTACAAGGAACTCAAGGGGATTTTGGCCCTAGAGTAAAAAATCTAATGGCTTATGAAAAGCAAAGGATAAACACAAATTAATGACCTAAAAGTCTCCCCCTTGGTTTATACCTTTCTTTTCTTATGACCTAACAAACTCCCCTGGGATGGTAGCTTTCTTTTCCTTTTCAATCTTTGCTTTGTTCATAGCTTCAAATTTTATCTTTAAATTATTCACAACTTCAAGATGAACTGATGAATCTTCATGAATAACTTCATCTTTATTAGTTCGACTTCCTTTAAGATATGACTTTGAAAGCACATTGGGCTATGAGGGTTCTTGTAAAGATTCTTGAAAATCAACACTTTCATCTTTGAGAATCTTCAGACAAAATAACAGAGAGACCAATTCTTCTGGATCACTTTAGGAGGTTCATAGATAGCACCAAATTGATTGAGGAGGCTTCAGTGCAACTTGTCACATAACTTCAATTACAGCTTCACCTTGCCTCTGGGGTTAAAAAATTTAGTGTTGAAAGATGATCTTCACTTCTTGTTCCTTCGAATAAATGCTCTTTAACAATCACCAATGTGTCTTGAGAAGTAAACATTGACTAAAAAGTCCATGTGGATCACAGAAAGAATCATAAAGATCCTACTCACCACAGTTATTCAAGGATGAATCTTTGGCTCAGAAAGAGACTTCTCGCAGTATCTGTGTGAACTCGGAGTAATGGACTACGATTTGTTGAGTATCGAAGAACTACTCTTGGCTAGTTTTGATGTTAGCCCCTGTATATCCTTGATCACAGATCTCAATACAGTTATCAATTTAACGAGTTAACTTGGCCCCTGGCGAGACGTTCAACGATACTTGTTTCCTTATTGGGTGAATCGCCTTGGTGCCGTGATAGTTCTTAGGTAAAGAAATCTATCAAGAACAATCTAACAAGTTATACCGTTTCAGACTTTCAATGCCTTAGATATGGCAGTTCTTAAAAAGAAACTGCCTGACTGGCATTTTGTACAATGTCACACCAGATATGAGCCATTATTCGTCATTTCATGGGTGAAATCTAGAACATATAAAATGTTCACTATCAATTCAAAAATAAATGGTGTTGGATTTTGGTGACAACGACATCTATGATCATAGACACCAACTTTTTGGCAAATGTCAGCCGAGTTGTTTTATACTTGAACCTCAAGGGGTACCGATACATGAAAATGATTTGATGGAGAAAATTTTAGATATGGGTGACGAGTGGTTAGGTGTTTCACATTGGTCATGGTGAAAATGACCTTTGATCATTAACATTTGATGCGAAGACTCCTATTAAGACTGGTATATGTCTCAGTATGAAAGATTCTATCACTCGCATTTGAATCATCCGCCAATTCCTTGTGAAAGTATTGTGAAGTGTAATAACCATCAATTCCTTTCTACTTTCAGGTTTCTTCTCCTTGTTCAGAATATCTCGATACAATCTCCTTGAGTCTCATCTTCTTCTGAATTCACTTTCCAAGACAAATGAAATTTTGAGATAAACTTAAAAAATAAAAGTAACTTAGCACACTAAGAAATAAAAATACGCTCAAAAACACTATTTTTGGATTTTTGATTTGTCTAAAACATAAATGAAAATAGTTTTGTATTTTTGATAATTTATAAAAAAAATTGTTTTGTTTTTTTAATTCTCCTCCTAAATTTATGCATATAAGAAAATATGAACAAATTTAATCAAAAACAAAAGTAAAATACAAAATGTAAATTTTTTTTGATTTTTCTAATTTTTTGTATTTTGATTTCTCCCCCTTAAATTGAGCATGGGGAAGAAATAAAATAAATGCGCAAAATTAAAAGAAATTTCTATTTGAAACGAATCATTTTAAGAAAAACTCAGGAGCATCGATAGAATTCAATTCGAAAGTCAGCAATTGAAGACGCAAGCAACAACGAATTGAACCTTAGTTGTGTTTCAATCTCGGAACATATACAAAAATTCTTCACACCATTAAGCACAAACCATATTTGTGATCCTTTCCTTTCTTCCCTTCCCGCAGAGGACACATACTCTCAAACAAAGTTCTGAATGTTGTACAGTTGAGAGATGCCCCCTATCATGTGCCTAGAACAACCACTATCAACAAAATGAAGTCTGATGATATGCCTCCATAGTTGCTTCGACACTGAGCGGGATCAGTTGGTCTTTGGAACCTAGTCCATTTTGAAACTGGGTCGACCTTTGACATCTACGCAAGGTACTCTCTCCCATAACATATCTTGCTTATCACAAACAGGAGATGAAGAAATATTAGAGTCCTTAGAAGATTTGGGAGATTAAACCTTTGGTACCCATCCATAGTCGGGTTTAACCCATTTCTTGTTCGATCCAATGGGTTCCTCAACACTTGATTTTGAAGATGAAGTCGGTCATTAAGATGACTATGACCTAACCGATTTTTGCTTCACTGGAGCATCTCCTGAGTTTGGCTTCTTGGCCGACATTCCCTTCTTGAATTTGGGAGTTGGATTCTTGGAATTTGGAGTTGGATTCTTGGCTTTTTACGCGTTCCAGTCACCGTTGCACGATTGTGGCTTCGAATGATTTCCTTTGGAGAATCTCCCTCTTGGTGCATTTTGTCATCCTTGTGCGTAGTAGGGTATGTATGCGCGATTTGGAAAATTTCTGGCAATGTGTCCAGGTGTTCCATAGTGAAAACATGACTTTTTCTTCACGTAGGAATTGATTATGCTTGCCCCTAGTGTCATGCCTTTTTCCTTCTCTATGATTGTTCCCATAAGCACACTTGCAACAAGCACTCTGTTTAGCATGAATTGGTGGCATGTGTTTACCAACAACAAGTTGGTTAGAAGCAACATTTTCCTTGTTCAAGGAGTCATTTGTTTGAAAATCAGTAGAATTAACAGAACCATAATTAGTTCTGTTCTCCTTGTTCTCATCCTCTACTACTTTACCCGCACAAGAAGTAGAATCATCAGAAACGTTCACCTCAACATTCTTAATTGGCCCAAATTGTGCAATATTCACTGAAGATGGTACAGGGGTTTCGCCATACTGAGCAGGAACTTCTTCCTCAATGGTCTCAAGGGGTGGGTTATAGTTGTCATTAAAGGGAGGTGGAACACTATTACACCCCAGACCCTTATTTTGATTATCTTTAAATTTTATTTGTTTTTCTATCATGGATGCAACTACCTCACTTGACACATCAAATTTCTTAAAGTTAAATTCATCATCAATACATTTATCTTTCAATGCATCAAGTTCGGTAGTTAATTTGGCCATTTCCCTTTTAATATAGCTGTAATTTTCACATTTATTACTATATTCTTCTTGAATTTTTCGGAAATCCTTGGTTTTGGCCTCTAGTTGTTCTTTTAAGGGTGTTTGGCCATTCCTAAGTGTATATCCTTCATATTTACGGTCCTCATTTTCTCTTTTTAGCAAATCAACTTGTTCGCGAAGGAATTTAATCATAGCTTCACACGATTGAGACCATGAAACTTCATTGACTGGAATGTTTGAAGAACTCATTGTTTATCGAAAATGCCCTTTGACTAAAAACTCAAAAGTCAACCTTTAAAGTCAAGCTTTAAAAGTCAAACTTAAAAGTCAAACTTAGAATTCAAACCGAAAAAACTAAAACTAAAAATTTGAAAGTTAAAGGAGAAAGTCAAAGTTTAAAGTCAAAGGTCAAACTTGAAAGTCAAAGTCAAAATTTTAAGGTCAAAAGTAAAAAATAATAGTCAAAAATTAGAAACCAAAATTTTGGGTAAAAAAGGAATTTTAAACTTAGAAAATCTGATTTTTTGATTCTCCACCTTGGTTTATAACTTTCTTTTCTTATAACCTAACAAACTCCCCCTGGGATTGTAGCTTTCTTTTTCTTTTCAATCTTCGCTTTGTTCTTAGCTTCAGCTTTGATCTTTAAATTCTTCACAACTTCAAGATTAACTTATAAATCTTTATGAGTAACTTCATCTTTAGTAGTTGGACTTCCCTTAAGATCTGACTTTGAAAGCACATTGAGCTATGAAGCTTCTTGTAAAGATTCTTGGAAATCAGCACTTTCAGCTTTGAGAATCTTTAGAGAAAATAACAGAGAGACCAGTTCATCTGGATCACTTCATCAGGTTCATAGATAGCAGCAAATTGATTGAGGAGACTTCAATGCAACTTGTCACATAGCTTAAATTACAGCTTCACCTTGCTTCTAAGGTTGAAAAATTTAGTGTTGAAAGATGATCTTCACTTCTTGTTCCAGCGAATGAATGGTCTTTAACAATCACCAATGCGTCTTGAGAAGTAACCATTGACTAAAAAGTCCATGTGGATCACAGAAAGAATCATAAAAACCCTTCTCACCAAAGTTGTTCAAGGATGAATCCTTGGCACAGAAAGAGACTTCTCGTTGTATCTGTGTGAACTCGGAGCAACGCAATTATCAAGTTAACGAGTTAACTTGGCCCTTGGCGAGACGTTCATCAATACATGTTTCCCTATTAGGTGAATCGCCCTGGTGCCGTGACAGTTCTTATGTAAAGAAAGCTGACAAGACCAATCTGACAATTTGTACGGTTTTAGACTTTCAATTCCTTAGATACGGCAGTTCTTAAAAAGATACTGCCTGACTGCCATTTTGTACAATGTCACACCAGGTATGAGCCATTATCTGTCAATTTATTGGTGAAATCTAGAATATATAAAATGTTCTCCATCAATTCAGATATAAATGGACTTAGATTTTGGGTTTCACTTAGATTCATGGTGACAACGACATCTAAGATCATAAACACTCCCCCTTAAATTGAGCATGGGGAAGAAATAAAATAAATGCGCAAAATTAAAAGAAATTTGTATTTGAAACAAATCATTTTAAGAAAAATTCAGGAGTATCGAAAGAATTCAAACCAAAATTCAGCAATTGAAGACGCAAGAAACAACGAATTCAACCTTAGGTGAGTTTCAATCTCGGAACAGATCTGAAAATTCTTCACATCGTTAAGCGCAAACCCCATTTGTGATTCTTTTCTTTCTTCCCTTCCTGCAATGCATACATACTCTTAAACAACGTTCTGAATCTTGCACAGTTGAAAGATGCCTCCTATGATATGCCTCCATAGCTGCTCTGACACTATGTGGGATCAGTTGGTCGTTCGAACCCAGTCCATTTTGAAACTAGGTCGACCTTTGTCATCTACGCAAGGTACACTCTCCCATGACATATCCTTCTTATCACAACCAGAAGATGAAGAAATATTAGAGTCATTAGAAGATTTGGGAGATTGAACCTTTGGTACCCATCTGTAGTTGGGTTTAACCCATTTCTTGTTCAATCGGATAGGTGCCTCGGCACTTGATTTTGATCGTGAAGCCGATCTTCGAGCTAATTTTGATCTAACTGATCTTGGTTTCACTGGAGCATCTCTTTTGTTGGACTTCTTGGCTGGCATTCCATTCTTGACTTCGGGATTTTGATTCTTGGCCTTCTGTGCGTTCCAGTAACCATTGTTTGAACTTGGCCTCAAAGGGTTTCGTTTGGAAAATCTCCCTCTTGGCGTGTTCTACCAGCCTTGTGCTTAGTAGAGAACGTATGTGCGATTTGGACAATTCCTGGCAATATATCCAGGTGTTCCATAGTGAAAACAAGTTTGTTTCCTCACTTGGAAGTTGTTTCTGCTTCCCCATGGTGGCGTGCCCTTTCCTTGTCTCTGATTGTTCCCACAAGAACACTTGCAACAGGCATTAGCTTGAATTGTTGGCCTGTCTTTACCAATAGCAGGTTGATCAGAAGTAACTGATTTAGAAGCAACGGATTCAGAGTTCAAGGAGTCATTGGTTTGTTCAATAATGTTCTTCTTGTTATCATCTTCCACTACTTTACTTGTACAAGAAGTAGAATCATCAATATCTTTCATCTCAACACCCTCATTTGGCCCTGATTGTTCAGTCTTGACTGAAGCTGGTGTAGAAGTTTGGCCAAACAGAGCAGGTATTTCTTCCTCGTTGGTCTCAAGGGGTGGGTTATAGTTGTCATTAAAGGGAGGTGGAACACTATTATACCCAGACCCTTACTTTGATAATCTTTAAATTTTAGTTGTTTTTCTATCATAGAAGCAACTACCTCACTTGATACATCAAATTTCTTAAAGTGGAATTCAACATCTTTACATTTAGCTCTTAATGCATCAAGTTCGGTAGTTAATTTGGCAAGTTGTCTCTTAAAATAGTTATAGTTTTCACATTTATTGCTATATTCTTCTTGAAGTTTTAGGAAGTCCTTGATTTTGGCGTATAGTTGTTCTTTCAAGGGTTTTTGACCTTTCCTAAGTGTATATCCTTCATATTTAAGGTCCTCATTTTCTCTTTTTAGCAAATCAATTTGTTCGCGAAGAAATTTAATCGTAGCTTCACACGATTCAGAACATGAAACTTCATTGACCAGAATGTTTGAAGAACTCATTGTTTATCAAAATGCCCTTTGACTAAAAACTCAAAAGTCAACCTTAAAAGTCAAGCTTAAAAAGTCAAAATTGAAAAGTAAAACTGAAAAGCTAAAAGTAAAAATTTGAAAGTTAAACGAGAAAGTCAAAGTTTAAGTCAATGGTCAAACTTGAAAGTCAAAGTCAAAATTTTAAGGTCAAAAGTAAAAAATAATAGTCAAAAATTAAAAACCAAAATTTTGGGTAGAAAAAGGAATTTTAAAATTAGAAAATTTGATTTTTGGGTTAAATTTGTCAAAATTCCGAAATTATGAATCAAAATAATGAAGCTATTTGATTTAAAAAAGGAAGTTGTTGAACAAGTGCGTTGCTAGATCAACCGGTAAGGCGTTGGAGGGAGGAGGGAAGAGACCCGGGTTCGAAATCTTGCACGCCCAGACTTTTGAGTATTTGGTGCTACTAAGAACCTGCAAGGACTACAGGCACGAGTACTGGACACAAGGGCTAGACACCCGTTGGCCGAGAACGAGGCTGAACCGAGAAAAGCTGGACCGATAACGTGTGGCTGCTGACCGAGCATGTGTGAGGTGCACGGATGAGAACCTCCAAAGACGCAAACGAGTTGGTCCGTAAACGCGAGGGTGCTGGAGGCCGACCGAAAACAGGCGAGACCGGAAACGTGCGAGCCGTAAATCTTTAATCCGTGAACCTCGTTTCGCACCGTGAACTCGCCCCATCCGAAATCGTTGTTGGCTACGAAAACGGTTGCTGACCGAGAACCTGCAAAGCCGTTTCTGAGATTTCCGAGGAATCTTGACCGAGACCGAGGATGTCGCTGATATTTCACAAATTTTGGCCAAAAATCACCCAAAACTTACCAAAAACACAAAAATTTTAATTTTCAAAATCAAACTCGATCAAAACTTCAAAAAAAATGAAGAACATGAAGAACAATGGTCAAAAATTTATAAAAATATAAATCAAAACACCAAGAAACTCCATGAAAAACCGTTTGCAATAACCCGATTGATACCGATCCAAGCTCTGATACCACTTGTAAGTCCCAAAATTGCTATGATGTATCAATCAAATTCACTTGATGGTGTGGAATCCCAATCAAGTGCATGATACGATGTAAGATAAAATAAGAACAAAAGATTAATCTTCAATGCACACAATTATCATTCAATAGTCGGGTACGTAAGATGTTGATTACACATGGTTCTCCCTTAGTTCTCTCCAAAACGTGTTCTAGGAAATACGGTAGCCCTTAGAATGTCCCACCCTTTTTTCTTACTCCTTTTCAAGCCTAAATAACCCTATATATACCTAGGCCTAATACCCAAGCCCAAGCCCAAAACCTAAACAAAACAATACATAGCCTAACAAAAATCACACATGATTTCGGTCCAATTACAAGGAACTCAAGGGGCTTTCGGCCCTAACACAATGATCATTGCTAAAAGAGGAAACACAACTAGGGCTTGAGTTTCCTCCACCATTAAGCCTCATATTAAGACCTCTAGGGACTGTTTTGAAGACCTTTTATACGGATCAAAGGATGGTATTTTTATAGAAAATTATCCTCTTAAATCAAGGTAGTAATAACATGATTTTAATCAATCACCAATGAATACAATGTCCTAAACAACTTGGAATATTTCAAGAACATGAAGCATAGGATTGTTAGGAGATTTCATACTTGAAATTGACAGCAACAAATGTAACACCCATAAAATTCGAGCCAATTTTAAACTTTTTAAATATTTAAAACCATTCAATTATTACAATTTGTCTTCAAAACAGTTTAAACATCAGAGTTCCATGAAATCAACATCATCAATTGAGGAAGTGTACGGTCACGCCTTCGCCTTCCCGCGGTCATCCGTTGAACCTGAAATAATAAACTTAACGTTGGGATTATGATGTTGCGTCTTGGGCTCGTTCCTTTTAGCCCAGTTTTGTAGCCGGTTTGGGCCTGTGCAACCGTGCATTATTTTATTCTAGGGTTTTAGTATTTAAGGTGCCTACATGCATCATTAGTTATTAACGCTTTTATTATTCTCATCATAGTATTGTAAACCCTAGCTCGCCTCTACAGTGGAAGTTCTTCATCGAGCTCTGCTAAGGCGTGACTACGTTTGAATCATAAGCTTCATATTTATTCTATATTGTGTTCTTTTTCGTGTTTGATTGAATTTTTTGTTCTTTATTAATATACCTGTGAAAGATCTAAACGATCAAGATATTTATTATCATCAATTGGTATCAGAGCAGGAGGCTGTGTAATTCATACACATCTCTTCTGTTGAAGAAATTATTAGGGTTTTTCCGCATTAATTGATATTAATTGAGCCGTCATTCCAAATTGGAATATCTCATTAATTGTCGATCTTGCCTTAACGATAAATTACAAGTCTGATCTTAAACAGGTTATCGATCAAACATAATCACAATGTCTATGGACGATTCGCAATCCAATCCAATCAACATCTCCAACAGTATTGGATCAACAACAAGAATTCGAATCCTATACACTCAGGATTATGAAGTCTGGACGCAGCGCTTCGAAGATTATGTAATCGGCTTAGAGGATAATGGGTATTTGATTTGGGAACCAATTACAGTTGGTCTGTTTGCTCACTCAAGCACTTCAAAGATTGTCAAAACTCAAAAGGAGTACAATCAGCTTGTGAATGATGTGAAATGCATTCCTCAAGATGAGAAAGAAAAGTTTCAGTGCAACATTAAAGCCTTAAGGATGATTAGGTTTGCTTTACAATCGGACACGTTTCGATTGGTGAGTTCATGTGCTACAGCAAAAGAAATATGGGATAGGTTGAAGGAATTGTACTCTACTGATGAAGATCTGGAACATTCGATTCAAACCTTGCTGCTTTCTGAATTTGGTGATTTCAAATAGAAACCCGAAGAGAAACTCATTCAGGCCTTTGATCGGTTTAATCATCTCCTCAGTAAGATGGTAAAGCACGAGATTGAAAGGAAGGTTATTGAGCAGAAGGTTACCTTCATGAACGGTCTTAGACCCAAATGGATGGCAGTTGTGTCCATAGTGAAGGCACATGAACAGTTCAAAACATACTCTCTGGCAAAACTGGTGGGAATTCTGAAGTCCCATGAAAGTGCGGTATCAAAGGAAACGAATGTGGTTTCCAACTTGGGTTCGTTAGCTCTTATCTCGAAAGGAAAGTGTGTTGTTGAAGAAGAAGAAGAAGAACTAGATATAGCTGACTATGATCTAACCGGTGAAGAGTATGCCCTGATGGTTTCCAATCAAAGAAAGTTTATCAAAAGGAAGTTCCCCGCCAACAAGACCCAAAACCGGCAGGTAAGTTATAGTCTAAAAAGGTGAAGGAGGAACAAAAGATGGGTTCAAAGTCTGAAGAATCTAAGAAGGAAACAAAGATTGGTGGTGACTCAGGTTTTGACTGTCATTATTGTGGAGGCAAGAACTACTTTGCGAAAGACTGCATGGAACATTTATGTGCAACTTGTGAAATGGGAAAGCAAAGTCGACAAATTCATCCTTCTATTATCAACACAAAGGTGATAGAAGCATTAGAGCTGTTACATATCGATCTATGTGGTCCTTCCTCTATTGAAAGTATTGGTGGAAACAAGTACATTCTTGTCATCGTAGACGACTTCTCTCGCTTCACATGGGTATTTTTCTTGAAGAAAAAATCAGAGGCAACTCCCAAGCTCAAACTCTTCATAAAGCAAGTAGAGGTTCAACTACGAAAATTGGTTTGTAACGTGACAAGTGACAATGGCTTGGAATTCAAGAACAAGGATTTCGAAAATGTTCTAGATGAGAAGGGAACAACTCACAATTTTTCCGCTCTGTATACTCCACAGCATAATGGAATCGTCGAAAAGAGAAATCGTTCTCTATGTGAAGCGGCTCGAACTATGCTGAGCTTCGCTTCCTTGCCTTTATATTTCTGGGTTGATGCTATTGCTGTTGCTTGTTACACTCAGAATAGATCGTATCTAAACAAACGATTCTTAATCACTCCTTACGAGATCTTGAACAACCGCAAGCCTAATGTGAAGTTCTTTCACGTGTTCGGTTCAAGATGCTTCATCTTCAACTCAAAGGAGAACGAAACAAGTTTGATGCAAAGGTTGATGAAGGGATCTTCCTGGGCTACTCCTTGAATTCTAAGGCGTATAGAGTTTTGAATACATGCTCAAAGAAGATTGAAGAGACCTACTATGTCACTTTCAATGACAGTTATGTCAAGAAGTTGAAGACAACTAAAGGTGCAATGCAAGAAATCTTTCCAAAGTCCAGTCAAGTCGCTGTGCCTATTTCAAATTTTTTCGATCAATATATGCTTCTCTTCGATGAACCAGAAAAGGATATTGATTCTGAATCCAAGGCTGAAGATAACAGAGTCAACAGTTTGAAGCAAATTATTGACAATGCTGCACAAAATATGGTAGCTGAACAACCAAAGGCAACTAAAAGGCCTGACTCAAGCGAACCTTCTGGTGACTGGTCTTTTATCCAGGGGAATGATTCATCTCTACTAAATAATCAGGGTTCATCATTTCAGGGGGAGAATTCATCGTCACAGTCATCAAGTTCAATCGAAATTCCAAATGAAGGGGAACGTTTTGATCCAAAAATTGAACTCGTGTCATCATTCGAGGGGGAGAATACGAATGCTAATGATGATGATACACAATCAAAATTTGAAGAAGAAATCAATGTAGAACTGGATCCTTCTTGTGATCCAAATTACCCTCCTCTCATTAAATAGACCAAAGACCATCCTCAAAGTCCAATTATTGGGGAATCTTCTGAAAAAGTATTAACTCAATCACAGCTGAAAGCGAAACAAGTTGCATTATTCTCTCAAGTAGAATTTTGCATGTTCAACTCTTTCGTCTCCAAAGTTGAACCGAAGATGGTGAATTCAGCTCTTGATCATTGTGATTGGGTATAAGCCATGCAAGACGAGCTGAACGGGTTTGAAAGAAAAAAAGTATGGCGTCTAATTCCATCTCCAAAGGATGCTTTGGTTGTCGGTCTCAAATGGGTATTCAGAAATAAGATGGACAAGGAAGGGAATGTAATTCGCAACAAGGCCCGGTTGGTGGTGAAAGGATACTATCAAGAGGAAGGTATAGATTATGAAGAGACCTTCGCTCCAGTTGCAAGATTAGAGTCGGTTCGAATTTTTCATGCTTATGCTGCACACAAGAATTTTGAAGTCTATCAAATGGACATAACGTGTGCCTTTCTCAACGGAGAACTTGAAGAAACTATGTACGTAGAGCAACCGCCAGGCTTCATGAACGAGAAGCATCCAGATGACTGCTATATTCTGGACAAAGCAGTATCTGGCCTGAAGCAGGCTCCCAGAGCATGGTATGAAACCCGAACTCGATTCTTAAAAATGTCCAAATTTATACAAGGTTCAGTTGACCTAACCTTCTTTTGTAATAGAGAGGGTAACCACCTTATGATAGTCCAAATTTATGTTGATGACATCATCTTCGTCTCCATGAATCCCAACCTAACAGCTGAATTCAGGAAGTTGATGGAAACTAAATTTGAGATGAGCTCAATGGTTCCAATTAACTTTTTCCTTGGCTTAAATATTAGATAGGGACCCGAAGGCATTTTTATCAATCAGGAGGCATATACAAAGATGTTACTTTCCAAGTTTGGGATGTTAGGTGATTCAAGGGTGAAGGTTCCTCTGGCGTTTGGCACCAAGCTGACACCATCATTGGACAAACCGACTGCTGACATGACGCTTTATCGTCAGATGATTGGATCACTGATGTATCTTACAGCCAGCAGGTCGGACATTATGCTCTCAGTCTGCAATTGTGCTCGATTTCAAGCCTAACCACGTGAACCTCACATGCTCGCAGTGAAGAACATCTTTCGCTATGTAAAGCGAACCTCAGATGCTGACTTAGGAGGTTGTGGATTGGATCGTAAAAGCACTACTGAAGGATGCCAATTTCTTGATGGTAAATTGGTTAGCTGGCAATCAAAGAAACAAACCAGTGTTTCTCTCTCGACGACTGAAGCTGAATATATAGTCGCTGCCTCATGCACATCTCAGGTCGTTTGGATACAATGTCAGCATAGGGACTATGGGCTAAATATGAAGAAAATCCCACTATATTGCGACTTCGAAAGTGCAATTAGGATTTATCATAACCCAGTGCAACACTCGAAGACAAAGAACATAGCACTACGGTATCACTTCATCAAAGATTATGTGGAAGATGGTAACGCAGATATTCATTTCCTTAGGACTACTGATTAATTAGCAGATATATTCACTAAGGCTTTACCTGAAGCAAGTTTCAATAAGATCTTACAAGGCCTAGGAATGATGGAAGCATAATCAGTACCAAAATCGCCTTCTCTTCAATAAAGGTAAGAAGCGAAATAGAGCGAACACTCGGTCTATTTCGGTTTCGGTTCACCTGGGAACCAAAATGAACCGAACGCTCGGTCTATTTCGGGTTCGGTCCTTCTGAACTCATTCCCTTCTTTTTCATTAAAAGGAATTTTGGTTGTATTCTTTTGTATACTCTTTTTCATACTTATTTTTATGTTTTTCTTTTTCATTTTATATATAAAATCCAAAAATATTTTTCTTTTTGTTTTTATTTTTCTTTCGAAATTTTTCACAAAATACAAAAATATTTTTCATTTTATTTCAATTTTCTTATGTTTTTCGTATCAAAGATACTCTCAATGGTGGATCTGCAACAGGTATAAATTCTTTTCATAAGACTAGTTCAGTGTACCTAGACGCATGATGCTGCATGTTGACCAAAGACTCAAATGATTTTGAGTGAAGCCTTAATAATGTGATAGATACAAATCATGTTTTTCAAATTAGGTTATTACATTCACTCTAATCGAGAGCTACCTTACTCTTCTCATATTGAGTTTAGAGTTTTCTGCTAGGTCCTACTTTTATAGCAGAGGTACATTTGCTTCTTAAACCACCTCCATTATTTTTCTCCATTACACTTCATCTCATTCATGTAACCCTTGAGAATCTCAGCACTACCACTGAGGTTTATGGTTACAAAACATCTGCTTTTATGATCTTAGTTTCGTGCCACTACGTACTAAGTGAAACCCAAAAACAATTTATTACCCTTAATGCATTGACGGTCAACAATTACTATGTTCTAGCTTTCACCAATGGAATCTCTTTTTAATTTGAGTGATCCTTTTGAATTGTCTATTACCAAGGCTTTTCTTCCCCAAGGACCCAGTTTTATTTTTTTTGAGATATCTTACTTAAAATTCAACAAGTCAATGAAAATATCTAAAACCTACTTGTTCAACAGGACACACTAGTCTCACAAGTACTTCATTCTCTTTTGATCTTATATCGAGTACCAAAATTTGAATTGAAGAGAAAGCCACCCTTACAAGCCTCATATCTAAAAGATGCCTTTCATTGCTTCTTCAAAAGTCTTTGATCATATTTTAACGGGAAACCACACAGACACTTTGAAGTCTCTCTTAACTTGAAAGGAAGAGATTTGTGCCCATGATCTACTATTTCATGTCTTAATTGACATCACAATATCCCATATATTTCAATTTATTTCTTTTTCATTCACACTCTATGCACGAAAATCTTTGATTTTTCAAAACTCTAGTTCTATTTTATATAGCTAATTTTTATAGCTTGGGTTCTAAAATGCATTGTGGTGATTTTCAATCAATATAATAAGGGTGAGGGCAGTTCATGTAAATTATGTGCGTGATGTTTCAGATAAAGCACAATGGATGAGTCAGCAGTTATCCAATCGTTTCGTCGATTCGAAAAAGGTATTTCTATGGAACGGCGCATAAAAAGTGAAACGTCTTTTCTCTCTCCTGCCAACTGTCTACTCCCCATCGCATCAGGAAACGTTTCACAAAAGGACGAGATTTTAGCCGGATCTTTCTCTCTCCTACTCTCACATATAAAAGGGTTTCTCACGATCAACTTTACTCTTTTACCACTCACAAATCTTCTAAAAGAAAAAGGGCGATTTTTCTAAACTATTCATCATCTTCTTCTCAAGCATCATCAATGGCGAAATCGTCTTTTGTTCAAGATACCTCTCTTCACTCCAACCTTCTGACCATTAAGCCACAACAAAACCTCATCATTGATCTTACATCATTCATCTATGAACCCTACATGTTGTACATGGTAGAATGCCTCAAATACTCTCCACTTGTCGATGCTCTTACAAAGGTGGAAGTGGTTCCCATGTCTTGCCTCTCTCACATATATTCAACTGCTTATTGTGACAAGGTTGCTGAGAGGATTCACTTTGACATTCACAATGAGAAGACCTCGATATCCAAGAATCGCTTTTGTGCCCTACTTGGTCTTGCTCACGAACCCACTCTGGTAAACCCTGACTCCATCACTACTAGCCAACTGTTCTCGATGTTCTACCAAATGGGGTACACTGAAACCCTAACCACTGTCATGAAATTCAAGAAGTCCTGCCTTCCCCCACAATGGAATGGCCTTTTTACTCTCTTATTCAAGGGCCACTCAAAGTGTAGCGCTGGATCAGATGGAGCAAGCAAGTCATTGATGACTATGCTTTATGGGTTGTATAGTGGTGTACATCTGGACTTTGGGGTGATCATATGGCAACAACTTGTTCTGAGTTATACTCTTCTTCTCGCCATTCTAAGATTTCATGTGGCAGGTACTGGTCAATTATCACAAAGTGGGAAATGGATCGTCTTCATGTTCCAACCATGGCAGACTCCCTTCTCTCATCCATCTCAACATTTCACACAACGACGATTATCGTCACAGATCCTTAAAAGTTTTTCTTCATTGGATCAATTCCAGAAGCTATGTATGCCTGTGTGTCTAAGGCAAGTAACGTGATTCAAGAATACAAGAAGCTTCCTTCTTCGGGTCCAAGGGAACTCACTCCTGCTATGATTCTCTCTATAGAGGAAGTAGATAAGCATGCAAAGAGGGGAAAGAAACCAGAAAAATAGAAGGATGTGATGGTCATTAAACCAGCTAAGGGGCAAACCCTAAAGAAGCGAAAGTAAGACAAAATTGCTCCTTCACAGCCTAAGCAGAAGAAGCTCAAAAATCCAGCACGGAGATTTATTCTTCAATCCTCTAGTGATTTAGATTCTGAGTATGTTCCTCCAGGTAACAAACCTCCTACTCCTACCGAATCAAAGAGCGAAAGCTCTGACGATGAGGTTTCGGCTCGTGGTGATACTCCACCTAGATCACCCACACCTGAGGTACGTGTTCGCTCCCCAGTTCCTTCTTCTCCACCTGCTTCTATTCCTATTTCCTTACCAACAACCTTCCCAGTTATCACATCCCAACCTACCTCTACCATTACTATTCCCACTCCTCTCTTTTCTGAAGCAACAAAAACAACCACAACTGGATTTCAAACCAACGTATCTGATACGGGGGTTCGGTCTTCAATCCCAGAAACAACCAAACCATTATCTCCTACTCCTTCAACCGAAACCAACACTTTCCTTAGTGGATAATACATGGAATTTTATTCCTTCTACTACATCCCTTATCGTGTTCAAAGTGATGAAGATGATGATGCTCCTATTACCAAAAAGTACATTAAGGAACTAAATGCCAAACTTGACACTCGCATGGCCTCTTCTTCCTCTCATCATCCATTTTCTGAAGCTGCTATTCAGGGCATGCTTGACTCCTTTTTCAAGGCTCATGATGCTTCCATTTCTAATACCACAGCAGCTATTGAAGCCTCCACCAAAGTTTGCATAGAAGCGACTGAAAAAGTCGATAAACTAATTGAAAATGCTAATATTTTTCTTGAGTCTTTACAGGGAGTAGCTGAGTTGAACGCTTCCAAAGTGACCGACACAATTACTAAACTCGAAGATGCATTTGCTGCTGAGAAGCAAAGCTTTGCCACTCTTCGCCAAGATATTCAAAAGGAAAATGTTGCCCTCTTATCTTCACTCAATGACCGTTTCACGAAGCTTCAAGCAGATCTTGCCATGGAGAACTCAGTCATGGATGAGCTTGCTCTCAAAACTACTCAGATGAAAACCAAGAACCTCCAACTCTCTCAGGCGAACCACGAGGTCAATCAACTTCGCTCTGAAAAGGTTTTCGTCAAAATTTGTGTTTTAGACATACATGCTATTCTTTCCAACGTCCTAGGAGCTCACGATCCAATTCTAACCATTTCCGTTCGACGCCATCTTGCTGATAAATTCCGTCCTGCCCTAGGGATGTTGAGTCGCATTGAAGGTGTTTCAGAGACTATGGTCCCTTCGAAACAAGGGGGAGAAGGACTAACATCTTCGTCTCAACCTCCACCCAAGTCTCAACCTCCTCCTTCTTCCCAGCCAGAACAAAAGAAGATTGAGCATGCTTCAGGTTCGGGTGTTAAAGCTAAAGGCAAAGGGACTGTGGATGACAGTGATGAGAAGAGGAGACAATCGCTGAGGTCTTGAAGCGAATAGCAAGGGAAAGGGAAATTGATCTCAACGCCAAAATTGTAAAAGAAGCTGAAGAAAGAGAAAGAAGATTAAAGGAGGCTCAGGATCTCCTAGAAAGCAAGAAAACCCTCTTTCCCGTTTGGACTCTGGAGATTCTCCTAGCACTCATTGACTCGAGCCAGTAGTGTCTTTGGACTGTGAAAACACAACGGACTTTCAATTTGATATGCCTATCACCCGAAAGGCGTTTGTGTTTCACTGCTTTCTTCCCATTGTGGAAGTCCCACATCTAGATCCAAAGGTTGATCGTGATCTCATCGATTACTACTTGGAGTTCGCTCAAACTCAATATCTCACTTGGAGTGCTCAAAAGATCATCACAGTTTGAGTCCTCAAGCCTCAAGTAGCAGGAAAGTTCATCAACGTCAAGTTCAAAGTCACTAGAGGTTCGGCTTTGTCTGAGCATACCTTCTCTCTTGCTGATCTACCCAATCTTAATCCTCATGATTGGATTGTCCTGCATAACATTCTACTCTCCAACCCAGTTGAGTATGAGCCAATTATTGATCATCTTAATAGATGGCTAGTCTGCTACGTTCTGGAGGTAGCTAAGATGGATCAATAGGTCGCTTCGGTTCTCAGGAAGAAGCCCACTATTTTTCCTGTTGGTTATGCGAGTGATGTCAACAAGATGGGGATGGGAAAGATTGATCCGGTTTTAAACTCTGTGATGTTCACCAAACAGGATGGTAAGAAATGCCTGTTTGCTTTAACTGATAAACATCTCTTTACTACTTCGTGCTTGGAGTATGTATTGGGAATTATTCACAGATGCAAGCAGAACAGTGAAAGCGACAAGAAGTACTTCACTGATATGATAAGATGGTATATCCACTTTCGTCGTATTCTTCTTGCCGTGATTCCATGTTTGTTCAAAGTAGTGAAGTGGACTACTACTAATCAACCAAAGTGACGGTCTCGCCCCAATTGACGCAAAGGGGGATATTGTTGGGATCATGATGTTGCGTCTTGGGCTCGTTCCTTTTAGCCCAGTTTTGTAGCCGATTTGGGCCTGTCCAACCATGCATTATTTTATTCTAGGCTTTTAGTATTTAAGGTGTATGCATGCATCCTTAGTTATTAACGATTTTACTATTCTCATCATAGTATTATAAACCCTAGCTCGCCTCAACAGTGGAAGTTCTTCATCGACCTCTCGCTGAGGCGTGACAACGTTTGAATCATAAGCTTCATATTGATTCTATATTGTGTTCTTTGTCGTGTTTGATTTAATTGTTTGTTCTTTATTAATATACTTGTGAAAGATCACTTAAAATGTAAGATCGAAGGCTTAGTGAGTTACCCCCAAAATACCAACCTCACACCGATATAACCATAACATATAAACATAAAAGCAACAGAACAACCATGCATCTCGAGTCTACAGTGTGACTGGTCCGCCCGCACCGGGCCTTCAGTCCGCCTAGTCCACTCTCTGAGTCTACAATATGAGTGGACCGCCCGCATCGGGCCTTCAGTCTATCTGGCCCACTCTCCGAGCCTCGACACGTCTGGATCGCCCTCTCGGGGCCTTCAGCCTATCCAGACTGCTCGTCGGGCCTTCGGCCTGACTAGGTGCCCTTTTGGGCCTGTAGTCTATCTGGTCCGCCCTGGGTATGTTGGCCTACAATACGAAGCAGGACCCGCCTCAACCCAACCCCCATACCAATGAAACAATCATGTGCACATAAATAGCATACGCTAGCATGTATATATGAGATAATCATACCGATCTAACAAATCACTAACACAGCAGCCATCCTATAACCAGGATTCCGACCTAACCGGTCACTAACATAACATCATCCTATATACTAGGATACCGACCTAAACCAGGTCACTAACATAATACCATCCTAACTACCATGATACAGATCTAGCAGATCGCATAAAAAATTAAGCAAATATCCGGATACAACTCCGATAAAGGGCCTTGATGCCTTAGACCCTATTGATATAGTGAGGATAACTCACCTCACACTGTCGATCTGAACTGAAGAATCGAACTCCCAAATCGCTGCCTCACCAAAATTCCTGAACAGCTGAGCTCTCGACTCCCAAAGCTATCAATACAAAAATATCACTTAGCTAAAACAATAATCCTCCTTAGGGTAAAATGACCATTTTACCCCTAGCCCAACTTGGTACATATCCAAGGCTCAAAATCATAATATGAAAAGCCCAACATTGGATGCCCTTCCTAAACCCACTAATGGCCTATAATGGCCCAATTTTCTAAATTGGGCCCAATCCCTCTTATGAGCCTTACCCTAAGCACAAAAATCTTCTTGGCCCACACTATCTGACTCTTGATGGCCCAATAAGGCCTAAAGGACCAAAGTTCCCCCGCATGGCCCAAACTGAGGCCCAAAATCCATAAGGCCCATAACTGGTGAGTACGTTGGGCGTACTCCTATGTACGATAAGCGTACTAGCCAAATGGTGCGTATGCTGGGCATACCTGCTTGTACACTCAGCATACTCCCCTTTTAAGCCATTTTCCCATTAAGTGCTTAATACTCAAATTAAGAAGCTACAATCATAGATCCAAGTCCTTTCCAATGTCTTAATCCATAAAGTCACTGACTTTGTGACTTTGCATGCCCCAAACAACTCCAAACTCCAAAAATTATATTCCACTTTAATGAAAATGGTCTTAACTCTTGCATGAACCCATTAACACCACCAAGATGACAGCTTTCTATCCTAGGGAGTCATTTAGCACTAAGGGAGGCAACCCTTAGCCTAGAAGCCGGATTTGGACTAAGAAGCTTCAACCTTTGGACCAAAATGACTTCAAAACAAAACCACACTAAATCTAAGCACTCTAAGATAAAGTTTAGCTTTATACCTCCAAGTGATCTGAAATGGAACCCCAAACTCAGAGCTACTTTTTCCCCTTTGATCCACCACCCTCCTATACTTTTCACTTTCTTGGAAATGGCTTCATAATCACAAAAATGCTCTCTAATGGCCTCCAAAGCTCCAAGGACATCCAAGGGAGGGTTAGGGTTTTGTGGTGGTTGGATGAAGATGAGACGGAGGCTGATAATTGGGGTGTTATGTTCTTTATATAGCAACATGCTCTAAAATTTAGGGTTTAGGGTCTCTGAGAGTACGTTGGGCGTACCTCTCGTACGCTGGGCGTACTCTTCCCTATATCCGTGACCATTTACTCCACTACGCTGGGTGTACCCAACTTACGATGGGCATACCAAGCCGAACACGTGTATGCTTCCTTTGCATGCATGGGACTTGCTTGCCAAACATTTCCATTAGGGAACATTTATGCCAAATGCTTTAATGTGCTATAACTTCTTCATTCTAAGTCTGTTTCCAACGAACTTTATATCCGCAAAAAGGTGGCGAGAAGTCCTACGTTCCTAACCACACACCCAAGCCTGGGACCCTAAAAGAACGAATCGCTCATAGCTTGGGCCTCCGAGGCCGCCACAAAGTGCTTTTCAAAATGGAGTGTTACAACTCTCCCCCACTTAATTTGGACTTCGTCCTTGAAGTCTGCTACGGCCATCTACCCTGCAACCTCTAATGGTGCTTTGATACGATTGGGAATCCTTGGTGCTGACAGGATAAAGCGTCCTTCAGCTCCCAAAATATTATACATAATCAATCCACTAATGAACACTAACACTCATTCCAAAAAAGACGATTCCACAATCTAATGGGTCACACAACCCTTCACCACCCTAAACCCGTAATCTGGAAACCTGGATTCAGTCTGACTCCTAGGCCGACCACTCATACTATCCATCGCTCGCTCTCTTACCAATACTACTAATGGATATTCAGACCTGGTAACATGAGGTTCTTACCCAAAATAGAACCATGGGTCATAATCTACAGAACCCCCGCCCTTACGAATCACCGTTGGCCCGCACCATGTATCTTTGCCTACTGCATAATGCAGGACCGCCTCAGCCCGATTAAGCACAATATGCTATCTAATAGACCATCAGAAATAAGATGTCCACATAATACTGACGATAATTTAACCTGTCATTCCTTGCCATCCACCACTTCCATAGATTACAACCACACAAGCAATTACCACCAACAACATACCTACCACTACTGGCCAACCAGCATGGCACTAAAATCTAGTCCACATCACCCTTTGGGTGGGAATACCAATATGCCAGGTGCAAATGATCATAGCGTCCGGTCATCCTCGGGATGGAATACTCTAGATTGGAATACCAACATGTCGAATCAATTCAACCATCGAGTTGAAACTCTTAGGGTTTGTTTGCCTGCCGCCTCAACCCAACCGCTCCTCTTGAGACTATGCACCTACGACTTTCGGTCATCCCACACCGATTATCTTGGCCTACTACATAGAGCAGGACCGCCTCAACCCTATATAAATATAATGTGTTGCTATGGACGCTCGGGAGAAAGATCTAACCCGTTTCCCAGAACCTGAATGACAGGACATTCTAATACCAAGCCTTCCTAAAGCTAAATAATACCCATTCGGATCTACTCCCAGTCCCCAACTGGAGTATTACCCGATCCAAAAAGCTTAATCCTCTGAGACACTCCGAACTGATGAGATCACCAAAATCCTCTGTACTCTATCCGATATCTAATAACAACTTTCGATCTAACCATGGATACACCGGAGTCTTCAACCTACTCCATCATCATGTTCAACACTTAGCGAAAGACCTACTGATTGTTATAACATAGCAGCATGCTCAATACCCGCTCATAGATCTACAAACACATATAGAGTCTTCAACATGACTGGACCACCTCACCAGGCCTTCAGCCTATCTGGACCATTCTCAGAACCTTTAGCATGTCTGGACCGCCTCTTTGGGCCTTCATCCTATCTGGACCATTCTCCGAGCCTTCGGCCTGAATGGTACGCTCCACCAGCCTTCAATCTATCTGGACCACTCTAAACTTTTGAGCATCTCCCTGGAACACCCCTCCTGGTGATCTCTCCCATGAAAACTGTTCTCACTTTCTTAGGGTTCTGAAGTCCTGATGCATTTCGTAGACTCTAACCGCGGCCTAATCCTAGGCCTCATGTCGATCATCCACCCTCTCAGAAAACCATGGTCTAATCCGTGACCCGCGAATCTACCACATATGCTAAATAACACGTATACCCATGCTGAATGTACTGCCGAGACCTGGCAGCTAACAAAACCCTCAGAGTCGAGCACACCCTCAACCGAATACTCAAACTGAACTCAACTCATGACTAGAACTCCAACACGGTTCCCCGACTTTTGCTATCAAGCACCAAGAAGACGTGTTTCTTATGCTGGGGTGTTTTACCAAACCCCCAACCAACACAACCCTCAAACCAAGCAGCCACTAGGGCCTCCATTCTCCCTGTTAGGTTGTCAAACTTATCCCCATTTCAAAACCTCTCCTGCTTCTGCATCCCAGGGTAACTCTCCCCCACTTAGATTCTTCTAAGCCTTCACAATACATGAAAACTGGAGGATTCCCAATCCTTCTCACTTCCAAGCGATCGATCCGATGAAAACCAACTCTTTCTAGCTAGCGCTCCATTAATAGCCAATCCCAAATGATCCCACACTTCTAAGAACAAAATGAACACTTCCTGAATCCAGTGAAACTGACAGTCACTAATGCTTAAATGATCTCACACTCAAGTCCTAAAGACCAAAAGATAGGTGCTCCAACTAATACATTGGTGATAAGCTACTTCCCTTGGTGCTTTCTTCCATCAATCACGAACGGTTGCTAAAGCCACTGAATCCTGATAACGATTAATAACCCTTCCGTGGGAGCCTATCTGCAGACCTCCTACATAATACCCCTTTTCCAAAGGTGTTCCAAACAAGCTCCCACTCAAACATCCATAGCTGAACTGCAGCAGCTGAAATAACCTCTACCCTAAATCGGGATACAACTACTTCCAAGACATAATCTACAATCCCAAAAGTGCAATAGGTCACACAATCAATCCTTACCGCCTGATACAAGAGATCAAAGGCAAACCAGACCTCACAAAATACTTATGCCACATCGACCCACCTGCGCTCATCGGCGCTAAAATAATGTCGCCAATCACTACAACCAACTGACCCCGAGTTGGAATACAACCTGATCTTGGGGTCACAAGCCTGCTCACTCCTTCGAGCTCAAAAATTGAAAGGGAACAATCCTTGCCCTATAAAACAACAACCCACATCAATTAACCACTCCACTTCCAGCTGCCAAAATGTCACACCCCAAAACCAAGAACAACGGAAACGTTATGGAGCGGAGGACGTCATGTATAGTATCACAACAATGAAAAGTAGTATACAAGCAACAGCATCATCCATTGCATTAATAATATAATTTTAATACAAGTGTTCTGTCAAATTATAATAGACACTAAAGTATAAACAAAATGAAAGATGAGTCTTGAACGAGCTCCATCTTCTCTAGACCTTGCATCGGTACCTATCTACTGTTGACCTGAGGATACAAGTTATTTTGAAAGAGAGTATCAACTTTAAAGCTGGTGAGATCATAAGTATTAATGTGTCTTAATTTGTATGTAAGTATTTGTTTGACACGTAATGAAAGACTGGAAAATGTTTTGAAAGAAAGTTCGTGTAGGTATGAAAATGTTTGTAAAACAACTGTAAACGTTTGAAAATCCCTAGAAATCCCTATGATTCCTACTATACTAAAAGGGAGTCTTCTAGCAAGACCTAATTGTTCTAAATGTAGTCTTCTACCAAGACTTAACTGTTTTATATGTTCGTTTCTTGTAAAAGTGTGTAATTTTCCTAAGTGTAACTATCATTAACAAAATATAGCTTGTACATTAATGTTTAAGTGAAATGATCACTAACTATATGTAAAAGGGTAAATTAATGTAGTACTGTAGTGTTGTATTATAGGAACTACTGCTGTACTAGCTGCCTTAAACCGGATTTATATTAAGGTATTATGTGATTAATTGTACTATACTATCGACTAGGTAACATGACGATGTAGGTCGTAAAAACGTATGATGTTTGGCACCCACAGACCTGCAGGTCCGGCTGTAGCTAGCAGCAAGGTGTAGGATAGTCAAATCCAGTATAGATCTATACGCAAACTCACACTCTCCCTCCAAGAGACTCTGGCTACAACTCGGGCCATGACATTGAAGGCATGCTCCGATACAGTGGATCACAATTATGTTAACGTATTCATGTATATGTAATGTATTGTTACTCGTTCTAGTATCGTTGTATATGTTCTCTTTCTAGTATAGTTGTAAATAATCTCTTTCTAGTATAGTTGTAAATGTTCTTCTTCTAGTATAGTTGTAAATGTTCTCTTCCTAGTATAGTTGTATATGTTCTTCTTCTAGTATAGTTGTAAATTTTCTCTTCCTAGTATATATAGACTCTTGAATGAACTGACTCATTGTATGATATCACGTTCTAGTAATAGTTCTAGTATCTTCCTAAACTACCCATATGGTAGCTTACTAGTAATTTAACTGGTACGTATGAACATGGATGTATACCCTTACTACCCAAGGGCATTGGATGAACTGGAAGGACCTTTAGGACTATATATGTACATTTAATATATAACTAATATTTAAACAACCTTTGGACGGATACCCGATGTCCCAACAGACCACATCTCAAGCGCGAAAAGGAAATAGGGTGGATAGCCTTCCTAAGTCTTTTAAACATTTCTTATATAACTATACATATATAGGCATGCAATTGATAACATAAAAGCATCAAATAAGTTTTTTTATCTAAGAAAAGATCGACTTGATGTCAATATATAAAACGGTTTGAAAGCATGGGTTTGATAAAGCAGTTTAAGTATAAAGAAATGTTTGTTTGAAACACAATTGTAAATAAGTTTGAAATGAAACATACAGAGTAAAATGCACAGTTTAATAAGGAGTTTTAAACATATAAAGTGTTTATGAAAAACAATTGAAGGAAATTGTTTGGTAAAACGGCTAATGAGTAGCCAATCATTTGAATGCTGCTTATTAATCAAATGATTGATATAATAAGTAGCATGATTCTACTTGTATCCCCCCATAAAGTATTTAAAAACATTTAAAAGGTTGATTAAGGGGTATGAGCTCACCTGTTGTGAGTGGTACGGATGAACTGAAGAGGTAGGATGGCTAGGTGTCAAGTGAAGTCTTGAACACACTCTATGATCCTAGTTAACATATAATATCACATATATATATATATATATATATATATATATATATATATATATATATATATATATCAAATTAGTCTATAAAAAACTAATAAATAATTCAAGACACCCTAGGACATGCTAAACACCTTTATCAAGTGTTATTAGCCTCTAGAATTGCATCTAAGTGTTTGTAGGGAAAGCTATTGTGTGTAGGGTTCAAGGAAAACTCCATAAGGGAGTTCACGACCCTAATATTACTAAAAATTAGTGTACGGTCGTAAACTCATGAGTTTACAGCCGTAAGCTCATACTTACATGACCATTTTGTGTTTGATGCTCTACAAGACCCTAAGAAGCATTTCTACTTAATGGCTTGGTCTATGGAAGAGTTTAGGGCATTATACAACTCCTTTTAGGAGTTTACGGCCCTGGGACCATATCCCTTTGAGATTACGGCCGTAATCTCCCTTGGGAGGGTGTTTTTGGTGTTTTCAGGTCCCTAATTTAACTAGGAACTAAACTATGCTAGTGTACAAGGCTTTAGAAGAGTTTATAACACCATTTGGCACTATTGTTTGGATTTCACGGCCCTAGAACTTCTTGGGCCGTGAACACCTTACTCTTGGTTTTCTTTTTGTGTTTGCTAGTCCTAAACACATTAGTGTACATGTCTAAACTAGTGTCATTGCTCAAGGAAGGGACTAGTGCATTTTTTGACCCTTATAAAAGAGTTTACTCCCAAGGTGTTCTTGGGCGGTAAACTCTCAGATCTTAGTGTTTTCCTATGATTTCTAGTGTATTAAGCATATAAGAAGCTTTAAAACAACACTAGATAGAAGTACTCACTTTCCGGAACGAAAGTCCGAAGATCCTTGAGAGAGAATTCGGTTTTTCTCTAGTTGGAAATGTAACTAATGAATAAATATGGTTCATAATCCTATATATAGTCCTAGGATTTTTGGCAGAAAATATTTTATTCACTAAATTAACTCTAATATCATAGAGTTTTGGAATAAAAGTGTTGCACAAAACCCTAGTGCATCCACTCTCCTAATATCTCCTTAAGTGTAAATCCTGAAATACTCAAACTTATACCAAAAAGTATGGAAATTCACTGTAACTTATCTAATCTTCTACTGACTTGAAATGGTTTGTACAGAATGGAAATTTCGGGTTGTCACACAAAACCCCAACTGAACATAATCATCACTCCTTTCTGGAGTCCCGATGACTCACATTTCGGCTTCGAGCAAACCCCCAGGCCTCAAATCTAGAAACTCATGTGTTAGTCTCTCCCGCTCAACATGCAGAATGCAATGAGTACAAAATATATCCCTGATCTCAAGTAATTGCAGTCCTCTGGTCATCAGAATGTATCCCAGAAACAAGTACTAGTACTGAAAAGTTCGACCAGCTCCTCCCCTTGTCGTCATTACTGCTGCCATAGTTGTCGCGACAATCATCTCGGTAATGGATTTATAGCGGTCGACGAAATACTCCACCATGGTGGTCTTAAAAGACCCAAACGTCTCTGGAAACTATCCCCTGACAACCCTGATCACTTCCTCCTGGATGATCTCACTGACACGGTCCTCTAATAATGTTGGCCTATCCTGGCTGCCAGCTCCCGATCCTAACCTGGATCCGGTCTCAAGACATCTCGTAACCACCATTCTAGTAAAGCATCAAAAAGATCTTTGATGATCCATTTAATGACAGGGGACCAACTCCCAACCCAACCCTAGGGGTTGTGACTTCCTTGCTACGTGTATGGGTCTTGTACTTTAAGTAGTACAGGCCCATACTACCTTCCACACCCACCCATATTTGTCTCAAGTATCATCACAACACCCTAACAATATACATAATCATAGCGAGCGCTCAATCCTCACTCCTAGAGGAATGCTAATTATCTCGTAACTGGCCTCCCGGCTTCACACAACCACCCATCCATGAAACTTCCACCAACCCTGTAGCACTAGTGTATGCTAGCCATATATAACGTTGGAACCTATAGACTTTTGAAATATCTGATCCTACCCTAAGTCCCTAATTAACAAGAACATAACATAAGGCCAAATCAAACATTCTCATGCTATAAGATCTTAATTATGTACCGATGTGATACATACACAAGCAACTACATTAATGATGTCAATCTCATACAAGGAAAACGCTAGGCTAGTAGGCATCATGTAATCACCCAATTCTATCATGCAATTCCTGAAGATCCCTATCCTAGTACTGGCATGTTGTTCTAACATATCACATTATCAAATAATTGCATGGTATTTTGGGGTCTACTTACTTGCTATGGCTGATCGTACACTTCGCATCCTCTTTTACTTATTTTGAAAACCATTTACAAATCATTTTGAAAATCTTTTTCCTTAGTTTGGGACTGGATTCAAATGAATGTTCCTCCAATTCCCTCAAACCAAGGCTCTGATACCAACTTGTAACACCCATAAAATTCGAGCCAAATTTAAACTTTTTAAATCATTTAAAACCATTCAGTTATTATAATTTTTTTCAAAATACTTTAAACACCAGAGTTCCATGAAATCAAAAACATCAATCAAGGAAGGGTACGGTCACACCTTCGCCTTCCTGCGGTCATCAGCTGAACCTGAAACAATAAACTGAAACTGTAAGCTCGAAGGCTTACTGAGTTACCCCAAAATACCAACCTCAAACTGATATAACCATATCATATAAACATATAAGCAATAGAACATCCATACATCTCGAGTCTACAGTGTCATTGGTCCGCCCACACCGGGCCTTCAGTCCACCTAGTCCACTCTCTGAGTCTACAGTATGACTGGACCGCCCGCACCGGTCCTTTAGTCTATCCGGCCTACTCTCCGAGCATCGACACGTCTGGACTGTCCACTCGGGGCCTTAAACCTATTCAGGCAACTCTTCGTGCCTTCGGCCTGACTAGGTACCCTCCTGGGCCTGCAGTCTATCCAGTTCGCCCTGGGTATGTTGGCCTACAATACAAAGCAAGACCCACCTCAACCCAACCCCATAACAATCAAACAGTCATGTGCGTATAAATATCATACGTTAGCATGTATATAACATATAATCATACCGATCTAATAGATCACTAACACAGCAGCCATCCTATAACCAGGATTCTGACCTAACCGGTCACTAACATAACAGTATCCTATATACTAGAATACCGACCAAAACCAGGTCACTAACATAATACCATCCTAACTACCAGGATGCAGATCTTGCAGATCACTAAACATATAAAGCAAATACCTGGATACAACTCCGATATAGGGTCGACTTTGATTCCTTAGACCCTGTTGATATAGTGAGGATGACTCACCTCGCACTACCGATCTAAACTAAAGAATCGAACTCCCGAATCACTACCTCACCAAAATTCCTGAACAGCTGATCTCTAGACTCCCAAAGCTATCAATACCAAAATATCACTTAGTTCAAACATTAATCCTCCTTAGGGTAAAATGACCATTTTACCCCTAGCCCAACTTGTTCCATATCCAATGCTCAAAATCATAATATGAAAAGCCCAACATTGGATGGGCTTCCCAAACCCACTAGTGGCTAACTAATGGCCTAATTTGCTAAATTGGGCCCAACACCTCTTATGGGCCTTAGCCTAAGCCCCAAAATCTTCTTGGCCCACATTATCTAACTCTTGATGGCCCACTAAGGCCCAAAGGACCAAAATTCCCCTGCATGGCCCAAACCAAGGCCCAAAATCCATAAGGCCCATAACTGATGAGTACCTTGGGCGCACTCCAATGTACGCTAAGCGTACTAGCCAAATGGTGCATTCGTTGGGCGTACCTACTTGTACACTTAGCGTACTCCCCTGTTAGGTCATTTTCCCATTAAGTGCTTAATACTCATATTCAGAAGCTACAATCACAGATCCAAGTCCTTTCCAACATCTTAATCCATAGAGTCACTGACTTGGTGACTTTGCATGCGCCAAACAAGTCCAAACTCCAAAAATGATATTCTACTTTTATCAAAGTGGTCTAAATCCTTGCATGAACCCATTAAGACCACCAAGGTGACAACTTTCTGTCCTAAGGAGTCATTTAGCACTGAGGGTGGCAACCCTTAGCCTAGAAGCCGAATTTGGACTAAGAAGCTTCAACCTTTGGACCAAAATTACTTCAAAACTAAACCACACTAGATCTAAGGACTCTTAAATAAAGTTTTTAGGTTTATACCTCCAAGTGATCTGAAATGGAACCCCAAACTCGGATCTATTGTTTCTCCTTTGATCCACCACCTTGCTATACTCTTCACATTCTTGGAAATGGCTTCACAATCACAAAAATGCTCTCTAATGACCTCTAAAGCTCCAAGGACACCCAAGGGAGGGTTAGGGTTTCATGGTGGGTGTATGAAGATGAGAGGGAGGCTGATAATTAGGGTGTTATGTTGTTTATATAGTGACATGCTCTAAAATTTAGGGTTTAGGGTCTCTGAGAGTATGTTGGGCATAGCTCTCGTACGCTGGGTGTACTCCTCCCCATATCCACAATCATTTACTCCACTACGCTGGGGGTACCCAGCTTACGTTGGGCAAACCCAGCCGGACACGTGCATGCTTCCTTTGCTTGCCAAACATTTCCATTAGGGACCATTTATGCCAAATGCTTTAAAGTGCTATAACTTCTTCATTCTAAGTTCGTTTCCAAAGAGCATTATATCCTTGAAAAGGTGGCGAGAAGTCCTATGCTCCTGACCACACACCCAAACCTTAAACCTTCCGAATAAATCTTGGGACCCTAAAAGACCGAATCGCTCATACCCTGGGCCAACGAGACCGCCACAAAGTGCTTTTCAAAATGGAGTATTACAACTCTCACCCATATAATTTGGACTTCGTCGTCGAAGTCCACTACAACCATCTACCCTGCAACCTCTGACGGTTCCTACCTGAAATAGAACCATGGGTCATAATCTACTGAAATCCCGCCCCTACGACTCATTATTGGCCCGCACCGGGTGTCTTGGCCTATTGCATAGAGCAAGACTTCCTCAACCTGATAAAGCACAACATGCTATCTAATATACCATCGAAAATAAGATGCCAATATAATACCGGCAATAATTTACCATGTCGTTCCTTGGCATCCACCACTTCCATAGAATACAGCCCTGTAAGCGATTACCACCAACAACATACCCACCACTACCGGCCAACCAGCACGGCACTCACATCTAGCCCATATCACCCTTCGGGTGGGAATACCAATATGCCAAGTCCAAATGATCATAGGGTCCGGTCATCCTCAGGATGGAATACCCTAGATTGGAAATCCAACATGTCAAATCAATTCAACCGTCGAGTTGGAACTCTCAGGGTTTGTTGGCCTACCACCTCAAGCCTACTGCTCCTCTTCAGCCTCCGTGCCTACGAATTTAAGTCGTCCCGTACCGGGTATGTTGGCCTCTTACATAGAGCAGAACCGTCTCAACCCAATCCAAATATAATGTGTTGCCATGGGCGCACAAGAAAAAGATCTAACCTGGTTCCCAGAACCTGAATGTAAGGACATTCTAATCCCGAGCCTTCCTGAAGCTAAAGAATACCCATTCGGATATACTCCCAGTCCCCAACTAGAGTATTACCCGATCCAATAAGCTTAATCCTCTGAGACACTCCGAACTGATGAGATCACCAAAATCCTCTATACTCCATATGATCTCTAATAACAACTTCCGATCTGACCAAGAGTACACCGGAATCATCAGCCTACTCCATCAGCATGTTCAACACTTGGGGACAGACCTACTGATTTCTATAACATAGCAACATACTCAATACCCGCTCATAGATCTACAAACAAATACATAGTCTTCAGCATGACTAGACCGCCTTACCAGGCCTTCAGCCTATCTGGACCACTCTCAGAACCTTCAGCATGTCTTGACTGCCTCTCTGGGCCTTCAGCCTGTCTAGACCGTGCTATCAACCAATTCTCCTTAATTGGCGAATGAATTTAAAAAGAAGGGAAACAAAGGCATACCAAAATCAATTCCTAGTGCCAATTAGGTCAAAAAATCACAGTCCCCTCTCCTTTTCACCCTCCGGTTTGCTCTTGCTTGCACAGCACCTTTTGTAGTCATTTTTTTCTCCTAACAATTGATGATCAAGAGTTGATCGATTTCTTCTTTTTTTATTCATTTGATCGATACGCTACAACAAGATAAGAAGGAACAATTGATTGGTATTTGGTCCATAAGAGAAAACGCACACACACAACTAAAACAGAAAAATACATGATGCCTATTATTGTACATTAAACCCACCGTTAATTATTTGGGTTTTTTTCCAATTAATCCCTTCAAGTGTCATTGGTAAACCCCAAACATTCCTAACCCTAATGAATTTACAAATTAAGTTTCCTTTTATGACACCTTGGCCCATCAATTCCTATTTATCAATTTAACGAATTATTTTTACCCTAATAATTCCATATAAACCTAGCAATGACTGGTAATTACCTTAAATACCACCAAATTAATTTAATTAAATTACGTTTCTCCTAATTATTTATTAATTCTTTTACATATTAATCACCACCATTTTTATTTATTTTTTTTTCATTAGATAACAATAAATCAAATAAAAGAAACTAATATTGTCCACGGGAGGATTTTTAGGTCGTTACATCTATCTTCTATAGGAAACAACATTCATTACCGGGTATAATCATCCAGACTTACTCTCGTCTCTTATGTTCCCTCACGGATCCTTAATCATTCTTCTTCTCTTAAATCCCTTGCGATTCCTTACTCTTATTCCCTCATGAATTATATCTAAGTTCTTAAAACAACTCTCTTACCTTGTTCCACTCATGGAACCTTTCCTCTTGCTTCTTTAACCATACCCAATCTGATTCGCACATGAATCATTTGACGGGTTTTGAGCATTCTAACACTCCTATGGTGTACATGCAACCCTACAATCCTTGGATCTATGTTTTCTCTAAGATACATGCAAATAATAACTTTCCAAGGTTTATTTCCTAACTAGCATATTATGGGATACTTGAAAAATAAAACACTAGTAGAATTACATACCTTTTAGTAGTGGTTGATTGCTTGGAGTTTGAGAGCATAGAAACAATAATGTAGACGCCTCAAAAGGAAGTCACAAATCACCACAAACCTTGGAAACCTTTAGAGAGAGTATGAACACTTGTAGAAATTTGCCACCTTTGCTCACACACAACTAGTGTCATTTCAAGTGCCAAGGACCCCTTTATATTGTGTGGTGGATTAGGGTTACATCCATGTAAACCCTAATACCTATGACCTTTCATTTCCATGAGATCCGAGGGTTAAATCTCCATGGACTTATCATGCAAGCCTAGCCCATTCTAAATAAGCATTAGCCCACACTATATAAATACAAGAGTCCATATTTAATTAGTCACACTTTTGATCACCAAATTAATTCTAAATTAATTTTAGATCAATACAAATTAAATAATATGATTTCATATTAATATATTAGAACTTAGAATATATTAATAAATCATAACTTATACTACTCTCAAAAGATTATCCATATAAATTTTCGGGTGAAGTGCAACCCAAATGGACCATGCTGAGTTGGGTCAAGTATATCTCAAATATAGTTATGGACCTAGACACCTTATCCAAAAGTCTCCCACTTGGATAAGTCTAATAATTATAGGTGCAATTATGACTTCAGGAACTAATCGACAATCGTCGCTCTTAAAACTCTGTTGAACTATGAAGCGCCATTTTAGATACGGGAGCATATAGTCCTCTATTCTAGATATCAGCCGGACAAATACAGGGAACAATGTCTTACTTATTGTCCAGCATTTTGTTTCCCGATTTTCGATTTGTTTGACATAGAACATAATTGAACACATCAAATTAGTTCTGACCGAGCACGGTACATGGGTCAACACAAAATCATCGAGGGGCCCATATATCACTTCTACTCCAAGAAGGAACAGATAAACTTCGACTCATATGTTTGTTCTACTACTTGTTAAATCATACACAAAGGCACGCTTTATAACATCGAGTTACCAATGCGTTTTTGTACAATCAATGTATAACCCACTCATAGGCAACAACTCATATCTCTAGGTTTGAAGACTGATATGATATTACCGTCTCACGATCACTCGAGATAAATTCCATGAAGTGATACAAGTGAGCATGGGTTGAATCCAATATTCAGAACTTATGAGTACTCATGAGTGTTGTAGCAACTCTTTCTGTGTCCAATATCTTAGACATCTACAAGCCAACTCATGACAGTCTTGATTCATATCTACTTCCAACATACGACCTACTGTGGAGAATTTAAATAATATGATATATCATAACATAATTATTCTGGAAGTCAAAACATGCAAATTGAAATGATAGTAAACGATTAGCAAAAGATAGCAACACTTTACTTATAAATAGACAATAACTTTTATTTATCATCGAATGTCAATTACACTTTACAAATTTCAAAGCTATCTAAATACTAAAACTAATATCATCCTTCATCCCTATGCGCCTTGCATGCTGGAGATGCTTAACCCTACTCAGTCCCTTCGTGAGGGGATTTGTTGGGTTCTCATCTGATGGTACCCTCATTGCCACAAGGAGTCCTTCTTCTATTTGATGTCTGATGAAATGGTATTTTCTGTCAATGTGTCTGGATCTTCCATGATCTCTTTGTTCTTTGGCTAAGGCAACCGCACTATTTCTGTCACAGAAAATATCCATAGGCTCCTTTATAGCTGGTACAACTCCAAGGTCTCTAATGAAGTTCTTTAGCCATATAGCCTCCTTTGCTGCCTCGCTTGCCGCTATATACTCTTATTCGCAAGTTGAATCAGCCACTGTCTCCTGCTTGGAACTTTTCCTAGCAATTGCTCCTCCGTTTAAGGTAAAGACCCAGCCTGATTGAGAGTGGAAATTATCCCTATCAGTCTGTAAGCTAGCATCACTATACCCTAGTACTCTCAAGTCATCACTCCCACTGAGGGTAAGGACAAGATCCTTAGTCCACCGCAGGTACTTAAGAATGTTCTTTACCACTGTCCAGTAAGCCTTGCCAGGGTTCCCCTGATATCTAATGACCATGATTAATGCATAGGCCACATCAGGACGAGTACAAGTCATAGCATACATGATCGAGCCTACAACGAAAGCATGCGGAAGTCGACTCATCTCTGCTATCTCAGCATCTGTACTCTAGCTCTGAGTCTTACTCAGTCTGGGGTTACTCTAGATCGGTAACTCACCTTTCTTGGACTTCTGCATGTTGAACCTTTTCAACACTTTATCCACATAGGTGCTCTAACTAAGTCCAATTAGTCTCTTACTCCTGTCTCTCAAAATTCTTATCCCTAGGATATAGGTAGCTTCTCCAAGGTGCTTCATAGCGAAACACTTCCCAAGCAAGAACTTCACTTCCTGCAAGGTTGGTATGTCATTTCCTATAAGTTGTATGTCATCCATATATAGTACCAAGAAGCTAACTATACTCCCACTAGCCTTGACATATACACAAGATTCATCTTCACTCCTTGAAAAGCCAAACTCTTTGACTTTCTCATCAAAACAAAGATTCCATCTACGAGGTGCTTGTTTCAATCCATAGATGGATTTCTCAAGCTTACACACTCTATTAGGGTACTCTGCACTGACAAAACCATCTGGCTGACTCATGTAAACATCCTTAGCAAACTATCCATTATGGAAAGTGGTTTTGACATCCATTTGCCATATCTCATAGTCATGTAATGCAGCAATGGCGAGCATAACCCTAATAGACTTAATCTTTGCTACTGGTTAAAAGGTCTCATCATAATCAACTCCCGGAGTTTGAAAAAAGCCCTTTGCAACAAGTCACGCCTTATAAGTGTATACATTAGCATCCTTGTTGTTCTTCTTCTTGAAGATCCATTTGCACCCGACTGTCTTATGACCCGGTACATTTTCAACCAAGTTCCAAACTTGATTGTCATATATGGATTGTATCTCGCTGTCCATAGCCTCTTTCTATTTAGCAGCCTCAGGGACTGCCATGGCTTCCGTGTAGTTGTTAGGTTCATCCAGACTTACCAGTGTTCTATCATTGATAAGTGTATCACCTTCTGCAGTAATATGGAAACCAAAGTAATGCTCAGGTGCATTCCTAACTCTCGTGGAACGCCTCAGAGGTATAGACTCTTCTGTCGATCAACAGGAGTTTCCTCCTCGGGTTGATTACTAGGTTTTGAGGTTCCTTCACCACTTGACTCTTGAATTTCTTCAAGTTCAATTTGCCTCCCACTATTTCCTTGGCTCATGAACTCTCTATCGCGAAAGACGCATCTCCTTGCTACAAAGACCACATTATCATTGGGTCTGTAGAAGAGGTAACCGAAGGATTTATGTGGATAGCCGATGAAAATACACCTCTCACTTCGAGGTTCGAGTTTATCGTGAGTCTCGCGCCTCACGAAAGCCTCACAACCCTATATCTTGATGTGGTCTAGATTGGGAACTTTTCCAGTCCACATCTCATGAGGTGTTTTGGCAACCTTTTTGGTAGGGACTAGATTACGGATATGGGCGGCGGTCTCTAAGGCATACCCACAGGATGAAATTGGTAGCAAAGCTCGACTCATCATGGAACGAACCATATCCAACAAGGTTCGATTATGCCTCTCATCCACACCATTAAGTTGTGGTGTCCTGGGAGGTGTCAATTGTGAGACAATCCAACATTCCTTAAGATAGTCAAGGAGCTCTGTACTAAGATACTTAACACCTCGATCGGATCAAAGCATCTTAATGTTCCTGCCCAACTGATTCTCCACTCCCTATTTAAACTCCTTGAACTTTTCAAATTTTTCTAATTTATGCTTGATTATGTAGACATATCCATATCTACTAAAATCATCAGTAAAAGTTACATAGAAGCGGTTAGCATCCCTTGTAGAAGTTCTGAAGGGTCCACACACATCAGTATGTATGAGATCCAACAAGCCCTCACCCCTACCACAAGAACCAGTGAAGGGTGGCTTTGTCATTTTCCCAAGCAAACAAGATTCACAACTATCATCTGACTTTAGCTCAAATGACTCCAAGACTCCATCCTTTTAGAGTTGGCCTATGCGTTTCTTTCTTACATGTCCAAGACGGCAATGCTATAATGATGCTTTATCCATGCTAGTGGAAGAATCGATACACAACACATTATTTCCTAGGTTATCTACAACCGACACAGTTTCATACACACCATCACTATGTAATGCTTTAAAATAAAGAACATTACTAAAGAAAGCATTAATACCACCACATTCATTATCAAAAGAAAAGGAAAACCCTTGTTTGTACAAACCATGAAAGGAAATAATATTTCTCACCATTTCAGATGCTTAAGTTTATCTTCCCATGCTACACATTCTCACTTATTCTTAGTCCCTTCAAATTAGAACATATGTGAATACCGCAACCTATATCAAGGAACCAAGAATGTGAATGGGGTGAGTTATTAGAAAATATAATGTAAATACGTGCATGGTTGGCTTTTACTTACCCATCCTTAACATCTTGTAGGTACTTTGGGAAGTTTTCGCTTCCAGTGTGACTTTTCATGGCAATAGAAGCATTCAACCTCTTTAGGGTTGGCAGAAGGATTGAAAAAACCTTTGTTGGTTCCACTTGAAGAGGAGCCATCAAGGGACTTTCCCTTGGTGCCCATCGAAGGGCTCTTCCTCTTCTTTCCTTTACCTTACCCGATTGCCAAGACAAGGGTTGCGGTAGGAGTAGGAATAGTAACAACCTATTTACCCTTAAGACCACTCTCGGCGGTCTTCAAGAGTCCTTGAAGTTTGCTGAGTGTAACTTCCTCCTTGTTCATGTGGTATGTCATTCGGAATTGATCATAACAAGAAGGTAAGGACTGAAAAATGATGTCAATTGCCAACTCCTTGGGGAAGTTCACATTCAATTTCAGCAAACGGTCCACATACCTTTGCATTTTCTGCATGTGGCCCGTGATGGGTTCACCATCCTTCATACGGGTTGTTATCATGGAGGAGATGATTTCATACTGCTCTTAACGAGCACTCTGATGGTAGCGGTCCATCAAGTCCTGGTGCATCTCAAAAGGGTAGAAGTCCTCATAGGACTTTTAGAGCTCGGTTGTCATTGTGGCCAACATGATACATGCCACTTTGGTAGCATCTCTCATGTGCCTAGTATTCAGCGATCTCCTTAGGAGTAGCAAACGACTCAAGTTCCTTAAGCTCCTTGTCGAGGAAATGTTCCTTGTCCTCATACTGAGTGACCATCCTGATGTTCCTGATCCAATCCAAAAAGTTGGATCAATCAAAGATGACTCTCCCACAAAGGTTCATGAGAGAGAAGGAGCCGGTAGGGTTTGAGCCGGAAGCAACATTGTTGGAAGACATCTAAAAAAGAAGAAAGACAAGTTTATATTAGATATAAAGATAGTCCTTAATAAGACACCCAAATGTAATATTAAGGCTAGGACCCAACATGATATTTTATAACTTAGAAGAGGGATGTCGTAATCCAAGCTATAAAATATTTGACGGTAGGTGAATGAAGATTCACCAATTTCCATCATGAAAAACGAAATAAATTATTAGGTTTTAATTGGTTTTAAAACTCCTAGAATCTTTGAGATTCATTGAACTTTTCAATGGTATGTTTCAATCTCGAGTGTGCCCTTCAAGTTTTGTGACTGGGATGTCGAGGATCACGAAACAAGGTATGAAGTAACCATGCAAATTACTTGGTACTCTTAATGTTTATCGCTCAATGGATGTGCCGGTTAACCACACGTGCTCCACCGATCTATGATAAACCTTAAGCCACCCTTTTCCTACCTTATTAAGTCCAGGTTAGTGTGTCGGTTGACCACACACGCTCCACTAACAACTTAAGCAACGTGCAAAGTGTAATTTCATGGGTTAGCACCTTATTCACATTTTCCTATAGTAACTAAGATTGGGAATTTATAAAAACATTTAGTTAGTTTATAACCTTCATACTTTTAATGAGGATTAAACTCTTTGTCTTACCCGTTCGGCTAACGACCCTCCACCAGTCAAGGAAGCGGTGGGTGAGAGTAGACACCCATTAAGCTGTCATTTTATAGGCAACAACCTTATACCCCTCCTTATAGACCGGCTTCGTGAATGAGGCCTAATAACGGTAAAATGACTTGTTCTTATACATATATAATTATTATTAAACTTATTATAAAGTATAAGGGTTGAATTTTAACTTTCAAAACTTTTTATCTTTCATAACTTATGAGTTAATGGTTTATTAAAATGAGACACTTTTTATTTTATGTAACCTATGTGTTTATTAATGGACTTTAAATGAAATACTTTTGGTAATCCATAACTTGAGGACAAATTATGGATTACATTAAAACACATCAAGATCAAGAATTAAAAAAGCCAAGCAAGTTGCAAATGATTCCTATGATCTTCTAAACACATAAGTTCATGAACATTCATATCAAAAATTTCAAGAATCATAAATAAACCATACCAAACTTGAAATTTTGATAATAGCCATTGAAAATGGATTAGCAAAACCATTACACCATCTAAAACAAGTCTTATAAGACCAAAACAGTTTAGGGTAATGTTTCTAATCCATTTTCAGCAGCAAAACACGAAAAAATACTCACTGGATGACGAACACGTCGAGTTCTATTAGGAACTCGTCGAGTTCATGTAATAATTCATGAACTCGACAAGTTTTTGGCCAGAACTCGTCGAGTTTTCCAGTCTGGGCAGATTTAGGTTTTGAAAAACAAGTTTGCATCAAGTATCAAGAAAACAAGCCTAGGCTCTGATACCATTGAAGGGTTTTGAGCATTCAAACATTCTTATGGTGTACATGCAACCCTAGAAACCTTGGATCTATGTTTTCTCTAATATACATGAAAATAATAACTTTTGAAGGTTTACTTCCAAACTAGCATGTTATGGGATACTTGAAACATAAAACCCTAGTAGAATTACATACCTTTTAGTAGTGGTTGGTTTCGTGGAGTTTGAGAGGCTAGCACCAATAATGTGGTTGCCTCAAATGGAAGTCACAAACCCCACAATCCTTCGAAACCTTTAGAGAGAGTATGGACACTTGTAGAAATTGGCCACCTTTGCTCACACACAACTAGTTCCATTTCAAGTGCCAAAGGCTGCTTTATATCGTGTGGTGGATTAGGGTTGCATCCATGTAAACCCTAATACCCATGAACTTCCATTTCCATGAGAACCATGGGTTAAAGCTCCATGGACTTACCATGCAAGCCTAGCCCATTCTAAATAAGCATTAGCCCACATTATATAAATACAGGAGTCCATATTTAATTAGTCACACTTTTGATCACCAAATTAATTCTAAATTAATTTTAGATCAATACTAATTAAATAATATGATTTCATATTAATATATTAGAACTTATAATATATTAATAAATCATAACTTATACTATTCTCAAAAGATTATCCATATGAATTGTTCGGGTGAAGTGTAACCCAAATGAACCATACCGGGTCGGGTCAAGTACATCTCAAATATAGTTATGGACAATGACACCTTATCCAACATCATTAACCTACATCCCTAAAGGGACCATACTCTTATTCCTGAAGGAATCACATCCTCTATTCCAAGAGGCGTCATACTCTTTATTCCCGAGGGAATCTCTATTGTATTACCGAAGGAATTATCTTTCTACACTTCTCTAACTCTTTTATGTGACTCATAACATAACACTGGTCCCATGGACAATTTATCCCTTTATCTTATCAAGATATCTTCTACTACTCATTTAGTACTTAACTCATTAAGTACTTATTCTAATTCTTCTTGTCATAACTCTTACGTATTCTACCACAATGTCATTTGCATCTACGCATACATATATAATATTTTATATGACTATGATACATATAATCATATTCTAAATCTTTCTAGCATCTCTTAGGAATTTAACAAATACCTTTCTTGTTTAACCATACCTTCTCTAAGTATATGTACATGCTCTATTACATGATTTAGAATGTATATTCATATTTTGCTTACTCTTCATCTAATAACATGAGGGTATTCACTTAGTACCTCAAGATACAACATACATACATATATACATACACACACACACACACACATATATATATATATATATATATATATATATATATATATATATATAAACATAAACATATACACACGATCTACAGAGAGAGTGATATAACCCATCTTGTTAATTAGTGAAGATTGACTAACTACCACTTGGCACCTTTTTTCCATGATGAGTTCTTGATCCATCTTCTTTTTTCATAGGCCTAGTCATATCCATATATAAGTTTCTTAATACTTGTCTTAGCTTATTATGAGCTTAATGAATCTTATGGTCACAATGACCACTTAATGTCTCATATATCTAAATTCACATTTTCTACTACTAATATATTCCAAACAATGATTTAAGCATCCCACGCTACCTAATTCATCATAATCCACTCGCACTAGCAAGCTTGGCCGCCCAATGTCCTCAAATCATTCAATGTCATCAGCTGAGAATGTAGATTAATCATCAAGAAGTGAGGCCCAGAGAGCACACTGACATTCATTGCCATGTTCGATCTTGGTACAATCGAATTGCTAAGTTACAGCTACTCCTAGTGCGAAGAAATTGAAAGAAAAAAAGGGTCAACAGTGTGTTATGGTCGCGCACCCTTTGCACAGTGTTCTCTTCTGACTTTTAGACCTCCACTCCCTCTGCCACCATTCAATAGGCTTAACTTTCTAGCTTCTTCTTGCTTGAACTGAGCACGTAAGCCAAACCTTCACTTACTTATTCGTAGACTCTAATGCATCAATCATAATCACTAATTAAGGTTTCAAACCCTCACTCTCGTTGGATTGATTCTACCATGCAAATCACTTCCTAAGGTTAATTAAAGCTTTTAAACACACTCAATAATATCATAATTAAGCTATAGATTGATCAATTCAACCAACATATACAAGCTAAAAATTTCCATAAAATGGAGAAATCTTCACCTTAATGGAGAGAGGATGAAAATCCTAGTTAAGCTCCATCTTTAGCTTCTCTTACCTCTAGTCTAACACCAAAATCACCAGCCTTAAACTCTCAATCGATTTGGGATGTTTTGGTTTAGAAACAAGGCTCTAACAGGTTATAACCTGTGGTGGGATGTTCCACCATTTAGTGGTACGCATTTTGAGGTTGTGGTCAGCTTCTTGTTGAGCCACAATTCCTTTCTCCCATAACAACCAACTTTGCCCACTGCGATGTGGTGCCCATACACCACTTTCTAGTGCAATGTATGTTGCCTACCACTTACAACGAAGGACTTCGGGTAAATCGTCGTCACTTCACACCTCGCCATGGTGACCTATCCATTACGTTGTACTGGTTAGGCAACAACAAACTACATTGTTGATTCCATTCTGGCTTTAGGGACAACTTTTACTCAAACTTCTAATGCTCATAACTTCTTAATTTCTACCTGTTTTCTATTATCTTTACATCCACGAGAATGCGAGAGCATACTCTACAACTCTTTTAAGTCATTTCTCACTGATTTAATACGTGTCTTAACATTTTAAGTCACAAACTTGACCCAAAAAGCATAACAACATCCATTTTACCCTTTTGGCGAAAATGCATCTTCTCCTGCATTTACTCTCTTCAACTTACTCATCCAATATCATCTTAGTGACTCAAACTCATCTTGACTATTTTCTTGAAGTCAGAACTTCATAATCTTAAATAATTATTCTAAATGACCATTTTCCACTTGTGATCCGTAGTTGACTAAAAGTCGGCTCTCTCTAAAAGTTTAGGTTCTTACATCAGTTTTCATATTTCATATAAAATTGTATTTCATGCATCTTTTCACTTTTCCTTAACCAATCCTAGATCTTGGAAGATGAAATAGATATAGTGGTATGGATATTGTTGTTACTTTCAATGTGGTTGTGCGTTAAAAACAAGATATGCTCATATGGTCGTTTTCTTCGTATATATACGTGTTTTTACTCATTTAATAATATTATTTATTAAGATTTGTATATAATTATATTTTTTATTAAGATTTGTAAAAATACCATGTCTAATTTTCCTGTATCTTGTGCAGAGTACTATTTTTTTCATTTTTAATGAATTTATTTTATTCATTTGTATGCTCAAGATACAAAACAATATAGATTAATGATACATTTTATTCCAATAATATAACCAAAACATGAAAATGGAAAAGAATGATAATGCTTAATTTTATTACAATGTCAATTTCATTACGTGGTACGTTTTCCTAAAAAAACAAAATGATATTTATTTTGATAATATCTTTGAAGGAAAATGAACTAGGATAATATAGTTCTTATTTTTGTACATATCTAGTCTTTATTGTTTATTTTACACATTCACTCCTAGTGATCGGCTACTCCATATTATTTTCTCATTTTGTACATCATTAGCTGTTAAGGTTTTCTCATATGTGGCTTGGGGCTTGTCTTGGTAGTGGAATCATTTGTCACATGTCTTAGTTTTAGTAGTATCATTGTACATTTTATATCAGTAACTATTATCGTATAATACCAACTACATTTAATATCAATATCAACTTCATCCAATATAAATACCAAATCTATTACATCAAATGAATAAATGACATTAACCCTGTCACTACGTGAATTCTTCTTCAACTCATTCACTTCTTTCTTGAGATAAGAAACCTCCTCTTTAAAAGTTCCAAGTTCATCTTAAAAAATCGGGGTCAGCTTGACTTGTGCTTCATCAACCTATTGCCAAGAATTATACTTTATACATGGTTCCTTTAGTAAAAGAAAAAACAAAATTTAAGCTGGTAGGAAAGAAGGTCAATTTAAAAAGAACAAAAAACTCATTTGTTGAAAATAGTTAAAGTCGACAAACCAAAGATCCATGGAGTACTCTAAACTTTTTCCAGGGTATTCTTTTGTCATGGAAGTGCAAATTCAAGTTGGGAAGAAGCGATCACAAAGAATCACATTGTATGCTTTGCAGATTGAAGATACAGATGTTGAAGACATCTTCTACTTGGAGAATAATAAGGCACCAACATTATTAAATTGATTCATGAATTAGTTTACTGATATAAATGAGGGACGAGTCATCTATGAGAACACCTTATAAATGGTACATGAGCAATACCTAAATAAATTAGTCATAAGGACTGAATGTGTGCTAAAATAATTAAGATTTATTTTGCAAAAACCAATTATATGTGTACAAACTGAAAACTTAACCTAAAGTAGTTGGTCATAAAGACTCAAAGTATATAAGACAACAAGTTTAAGAGCTTATTTAAAATAATAAAAAAAAAACTATATTACCTTTTTAAATGGTTTTCTTATCTTTTAAGTATAATTAACTCTCGCACCAAATATAAAATTATCAAATATCGTCTACGTTTGTAGTAATTAATTGCCAAAAATATTAACTTTTTCCTTAAAACTAAATTTCGCAATGATTTATTTCAGTTATTTATTATAAAAGTAGGTGTGAGACTCGTGTACTACACAAGTTGACAAAAAAAAGCTAAATATAAGATATAACATTAAGTATTTTTTAAAGTAAAATTTTGAAATAAATTCAAATGAAATGATGAATAAATAAATAATTCAATCTATACTAATAAGAAGAAACTATTGACATGTTTTAAATAATTATGATGAATATCAATATGTAAAAATTAAACATTTTTTAAAGTAAACTTTCGAAATAAATACAAAAGACATGAATAAGTCGATAATTGAATCTACACTAATGAAGAAACTATTCACATATTGTAAATAATTGTTATGAATCTAAAATTTCTAAAAACTTTTTTGAATACAACATTAGATGCCATATTGCTAAGTTTATTGTCATTTGTCTAAAATTAATATTTTTAATTCATCCATGTTTTTAACTCTGGACAATTCAATATACAATTGTCTAAGAGTGAACATTAGTTCTTTAAAAAATAACCCCGACCTTCGATAGCTACTATCCTCGACTATTGTTTATTGTCATCGTAAATCATACAATCATTGTAAATTATTTTCTTTCAAACGTGAAAGGAATTCTTTTATCCGAAATATCAAAGACATTCTTAGAATTAACGTAGGTTTCTATATGACTTATGGAAATAATCTATGCTTCTATAACATGCTTACCCAATGTTATAACCTGTAGCATCGTTATTTTTTGTTCATGCTAATTTGTTTTCGTTTCGATGTAATTTTTATCAATACAATTATCAATATGTCGAAACGTAAAAAAATACACATGAACGAAAAAAATAAGCATGTAAATAAAAATAACCATGAAAACATTAAAAATACTTACGTCGAAACGTATACGAACTCGAATTTATACCGATACGTATATAAAAAACAAGTTTTTTGTAAAATTAATGAACAAAAATTCTAAATTTACGTTGAAACTTTAACCGCCTTGAATTTATACTGACACATACATAAAAATAAACAAAATTAAAAATTAGTTTTTTTAAGTTAATGAACGATAATTATTATATGTGACTCGACACATACGTAGGAAACGTACATAAAATTAAGCACGGAAACGTAAAACAAAACTTACGTCCAAACGTAAATAAACTCAAATATAATACATTTTTTTTTGTTAACGAGTGAAAGTTATTATATGCAAGTGATTTTATTTTTTAAAATTAACGAATAAAAGTTTTAAATTCATGTTGAAACGTTGATCATCCTATAGTTTAACCATGATCATAAATTCAATCATTTGTAACTAAAAAGACCAAAGTAATGGTGTAAGCAGAAATGATCATCCACGTAAGTTTTGAAAACTACAAGAACAATGTTCATTAAATAAGTTAGCAAACATTGAATTTGTAACCTTTAATAAACCACAATGACCATTTATGTAATTTTGTCTTAATTAATATATAATAATAAAATTAGTTAATATAAATTCACAAATAAAAATTTACTATTAACACCAATATACATTAATCAATACATTTACAGAAATATAATTTCACAAATGAAAAGTTACTATTAGCATTAATATACATTAATTAATATATAAATAAAAATAGAAATTTATAAATAAAAACTTAGTATATATATATATATATATATATATATATATATATATATATATATATATATATTAATTTGTAACATTTGAATAAAAAAACAAAATACAAAAATAACGTGAAATTTGAATAAAAAACAAAATGCAAAGATAACAATTGTAAAAAAATAATTTTAAAATTCTATGAATACTATATGTGTTAAATTCAATAAGAAATTAAAATTTGACAAAATAATTTTTATTTATTAGGGTAGACATTGTCTTGATCTTATCTTTATAGATTTTATTTTAGGTAATAAATTATATCTTTTGTAATTATTAAATTTTATTTAGACATTATTAATTATATTAAATAATCTTAGTAAATTATATTTGAAGTAAAATATACTAAGGGTGGTCGTAATAGCTCGGGTTCACAGGAATAGATTGACGTTATCGACACCGCCAAGAGCATTACCCGAGAATGAGCGCATTGAGAGAAAAGTCTCACATGCAAGTTGAGTACACCGATTTCCTCTCTCTCCTTTTGTACTAAATGCATAAATACTTGTAATACATGTTGTTTTCTATACTTTTAATTGAGTGAGTTGAAAAAAATGTTAGTTCTATATGCTATAGATCATATAGATCGAAAAGATCTAATAAAAAAAAATAAGAAAGAAAAAAATTAATGTTGCAACAGGTTGAGTAGGTTCAAAGAGTTTTACTCTATCTACCTAATGAAAATTTTGCTGATCAATTTGAAAAATGATTTGAGAGACAATGATTTAGATGCTATGGTACTTGAACACCGTCATCCATGTTTGTTTTTTTTATTGTCAATTATTTTCAAATATAGATGAGGTTTCACATGCTGAGTTGCTTAATGGTGAAATTTATTATGTCACGGATAGTACTAGTATGCAACACAGTGTTTTATGTGCAAATCGAACCAACCGGGCATTATATAATAATGATTGAAGAGTAAATTGATAATGGATAAAAGAGGAAATTGATATATCTTTAATATTATATAGCATGTTTATTATATAATAATGATAAAAGATTAATTTGATAATTGAAAATAGACAATATTTATATAAACTAGGGAAGGTTCCCCGCGTTACGGGGATTAGATGAATGTTGGACGCTATCGCAGTTATTCATAGAAACGATAGAAAACTAACATACTAAATCTATGTGAAGTCAACAGAGTCAGAAGGGAAAAACTGGAAAAAAGCTGAAAAAGAACCTCAATTGAAGCTAATGCAATAGTTTCTTGATGAGTGGAAACTCAAAAAAACCCAAAAATAAAATTCCATTAACAAATTGAAAACCCAAATCCGAATTAAGATGACTATACATTCGAAGGTAACAATGTGTATTCAATGTTTTAATCTAAAGTCGATTTCATGAACATATCTGTTGCAATTCTTTTTCCAAATCTAGTAAAATTACCTAAAAAAACATATGCTAAAATTGTCGACATCAGGTAGCAAAATATTATCTTCATCATATAAATGACAAAAATCTTTATTGTCTAATAAAGCAGGCGGTGGGAACACAAGGTGGAGATGCCAACAGAAAAATGCGTGAAAAATCATCTGATGGTTGCGGTGAGTAATACGTTGCTCTCATTAATTTCTGCGAACGAAACAAAAACAGGCAGAACTTTCAATGAAAGTAACAACATGCTACAATAAATAAACAAACAAAGTAGACTGGTAAATATGACATATTTTTATCTCAATGATCAACATGAAGGAATTCAAAAATACATGGAATCGAATTACAAAGTTGGAAATAGTCGCGAAGGAAAAAAGTTACAGAACAGGGGCATTTTCGGAATTAGACATACAATTGCTGGAAATAGAAGTATATTAGGTAAATTTTATGTATTTGTGTTACATTAACAGAAATGGAAACTTAGTTTCATTTATTTGTTTATTATAGCAATGTACTTTTAATTCCTTCTATTATAGAATTGTAATTCCAATTAGGTAATGATGAGTTTTGGTCATAAGAACATCTTATGTGCTCATACAAACCCTAATGCTTGGATCTAGATTTCTCTATTGTACATGCAAGTTATCCAAGACTATAAACCCTAGATCTAGCATATGATAATCAATACAACATATAATTAGGGTTTAGATCATACATTGATCGTTATATAGCAATAACAATCTCAAATCCTCATTGTAATGACTTTACAAAGCTTAGAGTCACAAATGTCACTCGTCTAATGGTTCACAAACACCAAGAGCAAGAGAATGAAGAAGAGAAGAGAAGGAGGCTGCCCAAAACATGTGAAAACCCTAGAAGGAAGCTTGTCCACGTTTTTGAGGCATAAGGGTTCTATATATAGTGAGGCTATTAGGGTTATCTAACATGGAAACCCTAATTTGGATGCTTAAGCCCTAAGCAACCCATGGACTCCTTTCCTTAAGGCCTTGGACAATTTCTAATGGGTTTCCCCATAGAATTCGTCCAACCTTATAATATAAGGCAATCCATAGCCCAATTGCAATTATCTTAGAATTACAATTCCAGTCCCTTAAGTTTAATTAATCTCTTTTAGCCACAAACTTAATTCTTATTAATTATTGACTAATATTAATTAAACTATATGATTTATCCTTTAATATATTATTCCCATAATATATTAATAAATCATATTTAATCCTTTCTCTCCATAATTCATCCTATCAAGTTGCTTTGGTGAAGGCAACCCAAAAGGACCATGCACCATCGGGTCAAGTACATACCAAAATAGTTATGCACTTAGACACTAATCCAACAGTCTCCCACTTGGATAAGTCTAATAACTATTATGCGTATGACTTCAGATCCTGATCTGCAATCGTAGCTTTCTAAAGCCGCTGTCAACTCTGATCCTATCAGATACGCGTGTCCTTTAGATAAGGGATCATATATTCCTCCATTCTAGATATCGTATAAGACATGATTTCTAAGCATTCTCTATGTACTATTTCTCGAGTTCCGATTTATGACGACTGACTAATTGAACAAATCAAATTAGCCCTAGCCCGGCCGATCATTTACGTTTGTCATCACTAAATCATCGAGGGGACCAAAGATATCGCTTTTATCCTTCTTTGCATAAAAGGAACGGATAAACTTTGATTCAATGATCACTTACATTAACTCACCGAATCACATACAACTATATGTTTTATGACACCAAGTTACTGGTGTGTTTACATATTATCAATGTGCAACCGATTTGCAAGATACAACTCACACATCTCGGTTTCAAGAATATAAGATGTTATCGTCTCACCAATCACTCGTGATACAATTCATGGAGTGATCCAAGTGACCGTGGGTTTAATCCAATGCTCAAATCATATTCATAAGCACTCATGAACGTTGCAGCAAACATTTGCTTATGTCTAATAATCTTTAGACAATCCACACACCAATTCACGACAGTCTTTATTCATACCTACTTCCAACATATGAACGACTGTGGCCCGTTCGAATAATTTGACTGTTCTAAACCAATTAAATTATTCAGGAAGTCAAAACATGCAAAGTGAAACACAAGGATAATACTAATCCCAGATGGGCTCAAACCTTTGAGTATAAATAAAAACACCTTTTATTTATCACCATATTGATTACTCATTATTTGTTGTTTCGGGTAATCAACTTTTTACTTGAATTATTACACTTGTCCCATGATCTTATCATGCACACAATGTTTACTTATGGTTCTTACTTTGTGAAATAGATCAAATGAACACATTTCCAATCATACTCATTTCACAACTCCCAATCCTTTTCCCAAGTGAAAGAATATCAAATTCTTGCCACTTATAGAATATGTTAGATTCTAACATTTTATGCAATGATCCTTTTCGTAATGTCATAGCACAAAAAGTCACAAAGACTATTGCCAATGATATAACAAAGTCCTCTATCGGAGATTGTTACAATACAATTCCTTAGATGTGATGTCTCTCACTCAAAGTACATTCCTTTGAACATGCTTTTGCATAAAAGTTTCTAATCTAGACATAGACTCTTAATATCTAACTCCCAATATGGAAACGTTTCCATATTTGCCATATGACAACTCATTCTCAATAGAATCTTATCTATTCATAATAATGTCAATATGGTCAATCCAATACTATACTTCCAACTACTCACAAGTGACCAATCCTCAGCGAACTTTGGATTGTCCTTTGATAGTTGTTTAATTATCTTAGTCAAAACCGATTCTTGTCCTTTTCCCTCTAAATGCACTAGACATTTGGAAAATTTTAGAATTGTCAAATATTATAGCATTTGCAATCGATCCCATACCTGAAGCGTATTGGACATGATGCATAATGTCTTACATAAAGATTTGATACTTTATCAATCTTCTGCCATAATATTTTATGTGCTATGTTCTCAAAATTCGAACTATGAAGAGGAATGCCGTAATCATAATCGAAATTTGAGAACACACTAATCCTTGACTAAATTATTAATATTCCACAACCTAAGCCTTTAGATTTGAAATGAAGCATAATATTCTCTCCCTTAATTATAGCAAAACAACTTTTCAACTCTTGCGACTCTGCAAAGTATAACTCTTGTTTTCTATAATTAATATTGCTAACTTGCAATACTTTCCATAATAATCATACAATCATAACATTTATGCTCCCACTATCATGATGATAATTATAAACATAACACTTATGCTCCCACTAGCTTTGACATGTATTCAGAAACCAGCTTAACTTCTAGAAAAACAATACTTGTTGAATTTCTTAAGTTCATGTTTCTAATACCTAATGCCTTGATTATCCTTTATCTAAGCTTATACACCTTTCCTTTAGATAGCTCATATGTGTGTCTAAACAATTCAGACTAATTGCCAAATCTCACAATTTGAATCATGGAAAGGGATACCGTAACCATAATCGAATTCGAGAATTCAATTTCACAATCACTATCTTCTTAAAATCTTTCTTAGTGAAAGTATTTCCTCACAGTCACTTTCATGAAGGAGGGAATCTTATGACACTTAGATTTTAATGGTGTATATGTTCCTATCCATGTGAATTTGTCAAAACCAAAGTTTACAACAAATTCAAACTCATATGGACCGAACTTTCTTAATCTTAATTTCTTGCCTTATGGTAGCACGGCTTCCCACCATGTCTTCCAAGTAGTTAAGCAGCTCACCTTTTCCTATCAATGTACTTTTCATTGATCAAGGTCCTTGCCTTTTATGCATTCAAATGAGAACTCATAGGGCTCACATGCATAATTAACTCAATTGGAACGGCACAGAAGCAATATAGTGTCAACACGATAGATTGTAAACCTCAAATCGTGTGATAGTGATGATCAATAAGGTCTATTTTGATTTATTCTTGAAACCTTTCAAGACCATTAAGACTCCCATTGACTCCTCGACATATAAGATTCTCTTGTCAATAAACATTTCTTGACAAATATTCAAGAGTTAGTGTAGTTTTTATCAAAACACTTCATAAATAGGTCCTAGTTGGTCTTTGTTTTATCCAAGACATCACAACTTTCCTCATTTGATGAATGTTATAAACCTTCTTAATACTTATCACTCAATGTCACAATCTTAACTCTAAGACTTGTTTTGGAACGAAGTATGATTGACTTCTTGATTTAACCATTTCTTTAATTCTTGATTCCTCTTCTTAGACATACAATTGTACTAAGACTCACTTAGAGGATCAATTGAGATATGGTTCTTAATCATCAAGACCTATCATAAAGCGTAAAAGGTACTCTCCCTTCTTCTTAGAATGGAGAAACTTTTATCTTTCTGCCTACTTTATTCTTCTTATTCGTTCTGCTGTTGATTTAAACCTTTTCAATCAATTCAGAATTACACTTAATCTTATAAGTATAATCATGTTTACTAAACCTTTAGTAAATCATGACGAATATCTTTCTTACTCTTATGGTGGACTTTGATCAATACACAACTTTGTGTACTCGATCTCCTAGTCCTTCACTTGACACTTTGTCAACGAATTAGTCTAATTTCCAAATATGAAATTTCTCATTCATCATGCAACCAAGTTGCGTGATTCCAAATTTCTTTCCAACTGAAACTTGGGCGATGAGAAACTCTCCTTATTTGGTAAATTTTCGACATTTCCATAATTAAGAATCAAATCCATTATTGCTAATAATAGAAACATTCAAACATCAATTTTTCATACACGCCATTGCAAGGATAAATAAATAATATAAAATCAAAATTTATTTTATTGCGGAAAAATTTTTGTCCTTACAATGCAATTCATTGAAAAACTATGTTAATACATATTTCTTAGCAATCTAATTCTAACTCTAAGTAGTAGCTCAAGAATCTAATCTTCAAGTAATGCGATCGAAATCCATTTCTTCACGGTTAGATTCTGCTCACTTCTTCCCTTAAGCTTCCTCTCTTTTCTTCGATCCTACAAAACATCAATTGTAATCTTATCACATTATGTGTTAAGAATCTAGAAGAGAAGCTTAAAAGAGTTAGTCAATGGATTCTACCTAAAGCAGAGCCATACGTTTTGACTCTCCCATCTCTTAGATCTCATAGGTAAATGGGGCAGCTTCGTCTCCAATGCCCCTTTTCTTGGCAATAAAAGCAAATTGACTCTTTTGGAACAAGACATGGAACTACTTCAGACATTACCTTTCTCTTATGATCAAACTTTTCGATCATAGCATGTCTTTCGTTGCCATTGTCTATATCCATAGAGGTCTTGAAGGCAGATTCACCAATCAACTTTGCTTTTCTATTGCACCAAACCATTGCTGATTCAGCAGCAATAAGCATATATGTGAGATCTATAAGAGTCACGTCGCAATTCATCATAAAGTACTCTCTTACGAACTCACTATACGAGTTAGGAAGTGACTGAAGAACCCAATCAACAGCCATCTCCTCACAGACAACGGATCCAAACATTCTTAACCTATCAATGTGTGACTTCATCCCTAGGACGTGTGCACACACCAACTTTCCCTCTTCATGTTTACTTGCCAAAAGGGCTTGAGTGAGCTTGAACTTTTCAAGACTTAGAACTTCTGGGTTAGGGAGAATAATTTGAGGAGGTGGAGGAAGTGAAGCATGATTTCTTGTTCCTCGATCGAATCGTGAACATCATCTTCATGTGGAAATCATGTTCCACGGGATTTGGGAAGACCATAGTTGTCGTACTTTGACATCTACAAAACGGGAGAAAACAAATTCAAGTTAGTTGATTGATTGAGTCCTTATTAAATCACCCGAATGAGATACTAAGGCTAGGACCCAACACAATACACTACAACCTAGAAAAGGGATGCTGTAATTTAGTTGCAGAATATTTGAAGGTAAGTGAATGACGATTCACTAATTTCCACCACGAAAAACAAAAAAAAAAAGAAATTTAAGTTTTAAATTTATGAAAACTCCTAGATGCTTTGAGATTCATTGAACATTTCAATGGCATGTTTAAATCTCGATATGCCCCTCTAGTTTGTGACTGGGATACCGAGGATCACAAAGCGGGTGTGAATAACCATGCAAACTTACATGGTGCCCTCACATGTTACAGTCACCTATTCGATGTGCCAGTAAACCACACACGCTCCACCGAACCATGACAAACATTTAGTCACCCTTTGCTACCTTTGCTTAGAACCATTTAGTGTGCCGGTAAACCACACACGCTCCACTAACGTCTTCGCAAGGGCACAAAGTGTAATTTCATGGAATTGCATCAATTCACTTTTGCCTAAGTAACTAAGATTGGGAATTTGTAAAACATTTAGTTACTTTTGTACTTCATTATACTTATAATGGAAGGTTTTGTCCTATCCTACCCGTTCGGCTAACGACCCTCCACTAGTTAAGAGTTCGGTGGGTAAGAGTGGATACCCATTCAATCGCCATTTTATAGGCAATTTCCTTAAACACCCCTTATATACCAGCTTCGTGAATGAGGCCTACTAACGGTAAGACTGACTTTTACTCATACATATATATAATTTTAGACTTTTAATGTTATATATAGTATAGGGTGTATTTTACACTTTTAAAATACTAGGTGGTCAAATTTAACGATTATACTTTTAATTCAATTAAATTGTAAACCAAAACTTATATGGATTTATTAAGCCTCTTTTAATTATACACCTTAATTAATTAATAAAATCATAAGGGTGTGATATGAACTTTTCAAAACGCTACTAGGGTTTTAGAGTTTAAGATTCCTAGACTAAACTTTTAATCAAAATTTAAATTTCAAAACTTGAGGACAAGTTTTGAGACATTTCAAAAACTTAGGGTTTACAATTTAAATATACACCAAAATTAAACTTTTAATCAAAATTTTAAATTCCAAAACTTGAGGGCAAGTTTTGAAACCTTTTCAAAACATTAGGGTTTCAACTATTTAAATTTCAAAACTAAACTTTTGAGTTCAAATTTAAACTATAAAACCTAAAGGGGAAAATTGAAACTTTTCATAACACGAGGATCAAATAACAAATAATATAAATTAAACAATTAATTTCATCATTATCTATATTTGACCTAATTTCAATTTCTTGCAAAATAAGTTACCCAATTAATACAAATAATCCAATCTTTATCATATAAGGAAGTTATTATCTAATCAATTGGTAATTATCTTGTGTTTTGGCAAGGATATTCTTTAAGAAACAATAAAATTCGTATTTTATAGGTTTAAAATGAATATGGTGATGATCCTTAAGCAAAACACCAACAAAATCCGAAAATTCCTTTGTCTGACGCTCCGACTCGCCGAGTCAAACTTTGGAACTCGCCGAGTAGGGCTGACTCGCCGAGTCCAGGTAGTGACTCGCCGAGCCAGGTCGAACAGAAGCCATATTTTGTTTTTTCAGCTACATAATGCATCAATACAATAAAAAACCAATCTAGGCTCTGATAGCACTGATGGGTTTTGAACATAAGAACATCCTATGTGCTCATACAAACCCTAATGCTCAGATCTAGGTTTCTCTATTGTACATGCAATTTATCCAAGACTATAAACCCTAGATCTAGCATATGATAATCAATATAACATATAATTAGGGTTTAGATCATACCTTGATCGTTATGTAGCAATAACAATCTCAAATCCTCCTTATAATGACTTTAGAAAGCTTAGAGTCACAAATGTCACTCGTCTAATGGTTTACAAACACCAAGAGCAAGAGGATGAAGAAGAGAATAGAAGGAGGCTGCCCAAAACGTGTGGAAACCCTAGAAGGAAGCTTGTCCACGTTTTTGAGGCATAAGGGCTCTTTAAATAGTGAGACTATTAGGGTTATCTAACAAGGAAACCCTAATTTGGATGCTTAAGCCCTAAGTAACCCATGGACTCCTTTCCTTAAGGCCTTGCATGATTTCGAATGGGTTTCCCCATAGAATTCATCCAACCTTATAATATAAGGCAATCCATAGCCCAATTGTAATTATCTTATAATTACAATTCCAGTCCCTTAAGTTTAATTAATCTCTTTTAGCCACAAAATTAATTCTTTTTAATTCTTGACTAATATTAATTAAACAATATGATTTATCCTTTAATATATTATTCCCATAATATATTAATAAATCATATTTAATCCTTTCTCTCCATAATTCATCCTATCAAGTTGCTTTGGTGAAGGCAACCCAAAAAGACCATGCACCATCGGGTCAAGTACATACCAAAATAGTTATGGACTTAGACACTAATCGAACACTAAATCATATATACATTTATTTAAAACCAATCATAGTAAAATGAATTTCTCAAACATCGGAGCAAAATCATAATAATCGATGCAGAATAAGCCTCCATGGGATGCAATGTGTTTAAGTGGGGTCCTTCCTTTTGGAATTCTAAGTACCTAAAAACATTTGAAACATAAACCGTAAACACAAAGGTTAGTGAGTTCCCTAAAATACCATATACCATACATATTAGTGGGACCAACCATAGGGTTGTGTTTCAACCCATGTGAATGTTACGATCTAATCAAAATTTATAGTCACTTCCAGGATACAGTTGATCTGTAGCCTATCTACCATGGTGCAACCATGGTCTTCAATGCAAGTCACAATGATAAAAAAAAAGTGTTGTCATCCAACCATAGTCTTTCATGCAAAAGTCAAAGAGACAATTTAGCAACCTACAAAGTATTGCGAGAAGACTCTCCTTTCTCCCGAAGACAAAAAAAAACACAACTCAACATCATGAATTAGGTGCTACAACCCACCTATCGAATTACCAAAAGTCATACCTTAGTCTGTATTCTAGAACCAACAATTTGACCAAAATCCAATAGGGTCAAAAAGTCACTGGTCAAAGTCAACGATCAATCCTAACTTCAACAAGCTTCCACATCGTGATCAATCAATGGTCACATCATAGTGAATAACTCAGGCTCAATCAAAATCTCTCACAATCCAACCCAGTCACAATCCAATTCGCCTATCACATAATGATGGTCATATCACTAAGTGGTGACAAAGTCCATCCAAAATAGTCGGGAAACCCTTAATCGTCATCATCCATTAAGCCATCCACCTATTCCTTCAAAAAGGCTTCCTAATGTCTAATATAATCTAAAGATCGATGGTTTTCATCCATACATGTATAAAGAAAGTCTATAACTGAAGCTAGGTCAAAATTGGAGAAACAACACCAAGAATCTCATACTTAGGGCTCAATACACTAGCAAACTTTATATTTGAACCTTCTATTCATCAAGGGACCTCAAGGACCCACAAAGTTGCTAGCTTTATGGAATCCTGCCATTCCAACTAGCTCATACTTGAAGATAAGAGACTTGATAAACATCCTCAAACATAGATCTCTAATGGGTGTACTCGATGCCTTGCGACTTAAGGCATCAGCCAAAACATTTTACTTCCCATGATGATATAAAATCTCACAGTCATAATCTTTCACCACATCTGTCCATCTATGTTGTCTCATATTCAAGTTTGACGGATCCATGAAATATCCCATGCTCTTGTGGTCTGTATAAATAGTACACCTAAACCCCATACTAATAGTTTCGCCAAATCTTAAGAGAAAAAACCGTACCCCAGCTCCAGATCATGAGTAGGGTAATTCATGATGCTTCAGCTGCCTTGATGCGTAAGTAATTACTATTGGGTTTTGAGCATTCTAACACTCCTATGGTGTACATGCAACCCTATAAACATTGGATCTATGTTTTCTCTATTATACATGAAAATAAGAACTTTCCAAGGCTTTAATCCTAACTAGCATATTATGAAGCTCTTATACTACAAAGTACTAGTTAGATCATATACCTTTGGATGTAGCTTGATGTCTTCAAGCTTTAAGAGCTTATCCCCAATAGTGTGGAAGCCTCAAGTGGAATCACAAATCACCAAAACACCTTGGAAGACTTTAGAGAATATGGATACTTGGTTCTCTCTAGTGAAATCAGCTAGCCCTCTTAGTGTAACCACACTAGTGCCAATTTCACCAACCAAGGACATCTTTATATAGTATGGAGACTAGGGTTAAACCCATGACCTTTCATTTCATATGATCCATGGGTTAAACACTCCATGGACTATCCATGAAAGCTTAGCCCAACCTAAATAAACTTGGCCCATTCCATATATATAAGAATCTATATTTAATTAGTTCATTTTGATCAATTAATTAATTCTAAATTAATTCTTGATCAATACTAATTAAATAATATGGTTCCATATTAATATATTAGAACTTATAATATATTAAAATTAATCATAAATATACTATTCTCAAAAGATTATCCATATAAATTGTGTCGGTGAAGTGCAACCCAAATGGACCATGCCGGGTCGGGTCAAGTACATACCAAATATAGTTATGGACTTAGACATTAATCCAACAGTCTCCCACTTGGATAAGTCTAAAACTATTATTGAGTATGAATTCAAAACCTAACTGGCAATCGTAGCTCTTAAAGTCGCTATCGAACACTGATCTTTGTAAATGACTTATCCATTAGATAAGAGATCATATATTCCTCCATTATAGATATCATATGAACTGAGACATGGATTATCATGATTTTCTCTGTCCATTTGTTGTTTGCCGATTTCCTATTCATGACGACTGACTAATTGAACAAATCAAATCAGTCCTGGCTTGGCCAAGCACTCACATGTGTCATCATTAAATCATCGAGGGGACCACAGATATTGATTTTATCCCAATGGTAAAAGGAATGGATAAACTTCGACTCATATGGCTTGTTCTACTACTTGTTGAATCATACACAAAGGCACTTTTATAACACCGAGTTACCGAATGCGTTTTCGTGCAATCAATGTACAATCAAATCATAGTAACAACTCATATCTCTAGGTTTGAAGAATATAAGATATTATCGTCTCATGATCACTCGTGATAAAATCCATGAAGTGATTCAAATGAGCGCGGGTTGAATCCAATACTCAGAACTTATGAGCAGTCATGAGTGTTGTAGCACAACTTTGTCCACCAACTTGGACCTCCACAAGACAACCCATGACAGTCTTGATTCATATCTACTTCCAACATATGACCAACTGTGGATGGTTTGAATAACTTAGTCATTCCGGAAATATAACCTAGTTATTATGGAAGTCAAAACATGCAAAGTGAAACACAGGAATAAATGAATCTAATATGGTATCAAAACCTATGAATATAAATAGAATACTTTCTATTTATCACCATACTGATTACTCATTATTCATTGTTTCGGTTTTATCAACTTTATACTTGAATTAAAACACTAGTTATGCCATGCTCCAAGCATGTACACTATGTTTTTCTTAAACAATAGCTTTGCCATACACCAAGTATGCACTCTATGTTTGTCTATGATCCTTACTTTGTGAACTCGATCGATTGAACATAACTCCAATGATTCTCATTTCACAGTCCCAATTCCTTACTACAAATGCAAGAATTCCAAATTCATGCCATTTACTGAAATCTGTTAGATTCTAAACTTATATGCATTGATCCTCTTGTAATGATTATGCAAAAAATCACAAAGACTTGGCAACAATCATTACAGAGTATTCCAAAAGAGATCAACTCCTTGGAAACATCCTTCTTGCATTAAGTTTCCTAATCATACAGATTGAATACTTTCTAAATTTGAAGCATTTCCATATTCCATTTTGACTATCACTTCTGAACAAGAGTTGCCTCCTTACAGATTATGTCAATATGGTCCTTCCAGAATTAATACTATACTGTTGGGTTTTTGAGCATTCTAACACTCCTATGGTGTACATGCAACCCTATAAACCTTGGATCTATGTTTTCTCTATAATACATGCAAATAAGAACTTTCCAAGGCTTTAATCCTAACTAGCATATTATGAAGTTCTTATACTACAAAGTACTAGTTAGATGACATACCTTTTTGATGTAGCTTGATGTCTTCAAGCTTTAAGAGCTTAGCCCCAATAGTGTGGAAGCCTCAAGTGGAATCACAAATCACCAAGACACCTTGGAAGACTTTAGAGAATATGAATACTTGGTTCTCTCTTAGTGAAATCGGCTAGCCCTCATAGTGTATCCACACACTAGTGCCTATTTCAACAACCAAGGACATCTTTATATAGTATGGAGGATTAGGGTTAAACCCTAATACCCATGACCTTTCATTTTCTAGGATCCATGGGTTAAACACTCCATGGAATATCCATGAAAGCTTAGCCCAACCTAAATGAACTTGGCCCATTCCATATATATAAGAGTCCATATTTAATTAGTTCCTTTTGATCACTTAATTAATTATAAATTAATTCTTGATCAATACTAATTAAATAATATGATTCCATATTAATATATTAGAACTTATAATATATTAATATTAATCATAAACATACTATTCTCAAAAGATTATCCATATAAATTGTGTCGGTGAAGTGCAACCCAAATGGACCATGCCGGGTCGGATCAAGTACATACCAAATACAGTTATGGACTTAGACATTAATCCAACAGTCTCCCACTTGGATAAGTCTAAAACTATTATTGCGTATGACTTCAAACCTAACTGGCAATCGTAGCTCTTAAAGCCGCTGTCGAACTCTGATCTTGTCAACGAACTTGTCCATTAGATAAGGGATCATATATTCCTCCATTCTAGATATCATATGGACTGAGATATGGATTAAAATCATTCTCTCTGTCCATTTGTTGTTTCCCGATTTCCGATTTATGACGACTGACTGATTGAACAAATCAAATCAGTCCTGGCCCGGCCGAGCACTTCCATTTGTCATCATCAAATCATCGAGGGGCCCACAGATATCGCTTTTACCCCGAAGGTAAAAGGAATGGATAAACTTCGACTCATATGGCTTGTTCTACTACTTGTTGAATCATACACAAAGGCACGTTTTATAGCACCGAGTTACCAAATGCGTTTTCGTGCAATCAATGTACAACCAACTCATAGTAACAACTCATATCTCTAGGTTTGAAGAATATAAGATATTATCGTCTCATGATCACTCGTGATAAAATCCACGAAGTGATTCCAATGAGCACGGGTTGAATCCAATACTCAGAACTTATGAGCACTCATGAGTGTTTTAGCCCTTTGTCCAACACCTTAGACCTCTACAAGCCAACCCATGACAGTCTTAATTCATATCTACTTCCAACATATGACCGACTGTGGATGGTTTGAATAACTTAGTCATTCTGGAAGAATAACCTAGTTTATTCGGGAAGTCAAAACATGCAAAATGAAACACAAGAATAATTGAATCCAATATGGTATCAAAACCTATGAACATAAATAAAACACCTTTTATTTATCACCATATGATTACACATTATTCATGTATACTTTTTCAGCTATCAACTTTATTCTTGAATTTAAAACAATAGTAGTCCCATGCTCCAAGCATGTACACTATGTTTTCTAAACACTAGTCATGCCACACACCAAGTATGTATACTATGTTTGTCTATGATCTTAAATTTGTGATATAAATCAATTGAACATAACTCCAATGATTCTCTTTTCACACCCCCAAATCCTTACTGCAAATGCAAGAATTTCAAATTCATGCCATTTACTGAAATCTGTTAGATTCTAAACTTATATGCATTGATCCTCTTGTAATGATTATGCACAAAGTCAGAAAGACTTGACAACAATCATTACAGAGTATTCCAAAGGAGATCAGCTCCTTGGAAACATCCTTCTTGCATTAAGTTTCCTAATCTTACACAGATTGAATAATTTCTAACTTTGAAACATTTCCATATTCCATTTTGACTATCACTTCTGAACAGGAGTTGCCTCCTTACAGATTATGTCAATATGGTCCTTTAAAAATTATCACTATACTTCCAACTGTCCTTGAGCACCCAATCTTTGGTAAACCTTAGATTGTCCTTGACAATTGTTTAATCCTTTTAGTCATATCCAGTTCTAAACCTTTTCCCTTCTTAATGCCCCAGGCATTTGGAAAATTTTAGAAAGGATGAGTATAGCACATGTAATCGATCCTATATCCGAAGTATATGCGAATCGATTCATGATGTCTCACATAAAGACTAAACCAGTGTTTTGCTATAACATTTCCATTTCAATTTGCCAAGTTCTCATAATTCAGATTATGAAAAGGGATGCCGTAATCATAATCGAATTTTAGAACGCAAATAATGGACCCATGTACAGAATTTCCTTATGTTGAGCCATTCCAACATGAAATTCATATATATATATATATATATATATATATATATATATATATATATATATATATATATATATATATATATCCTTAACTAAATGATTAAAACCTCACAATCTAAGCTTATAGATTTGAGATGAAGTATAATTTCCTCTCCCTTAATTATAGCAAAACAACTCTTTCCCAATTGAAACCTTTTGTTTTCTATAATCAACATTGCTAACTTGCAATACTTTATCATAATTATCATGCTCCCACTAACATGATGATTATTAGCATAACACTTATGCTCCCACTAGCTTTGACATGTACTCAGAAATCGGCTGACTTTCTTACCAAAGTTTAGATTTCTGATACTAGATTGATAAAACTTTATCAAAATCATACACCTTCCCTTAGATAGCACACTTGTGTGTCTAAACAATTATGAAGAGGGATGCCGTAATCATAATGGTTAGACCTTTTTGCCACTTCTCACAAGTCCAGGTTAGTGTGCCGGTAAACCACACACGCTCCACTAACGACTTTGAGAATGCAAATATCACAATTGCTATGTAGCTAAAATCTACTTAGTGAAAGTGTTTCCTCACCATCATTTTCATGAATCGGAGAGAAACCTTATGACACTTAGATTTAATGGTGTATGTGTTCTTATCCATGTGAATTGTCAAAACCATAGACACAAGACAAGGATAATGACAAATACAAACTCATATGGACTGAACTCAATCTTAATTTCTTCCCACCTGGCAGCTCAAGGGCCTGCCATTGCTTCCAAGTAGTTGTGCAACAAATTGAGAACTCTAAGAACTCATATGCAAAGCCAACTTTAACTAGAATGGGCACAGAATATGTCAACATGATAGGTTATAAACCTCAAGTCGTGTGCTAGTGAAGAACTTCAAGTTTATTCTTGATTAGTTCTTGAGACTTTCAAGACCTTTAAGACTCCCACTGTCCTCTTGACATATAAGACGCCCTTGTCAAACATCCAAGAGATAGTGCGGATTCTAATCAAGACAAACACTTCACATAATTGGCCTTAGTTGGTCTTTGTTTTATCCAAAACATCACAACTTACCAATTTCAAATGTACAAGAGTTTTAAACCTTCTTTAAGACATGTCACTCAAGTTACAATCTGTGACAACCCCAAATCTAATTCCGTTACAAACCCCATTTTCACTAACGGAACGTGTCACTATACGTTAATGTATGCAATATTTGGAATCGTCAATATCCGAATATCTAAATTTATGCATGGCTTAATATTATCATAAGAAATATAACTCGTATGTGATAACCCCGTTTAACCTAATAGAGTTGTATTTCCTTTTCAACCACTTCACCCGGGTAAAAAGTTTTAACCCAGGTAACTTTAAACATCGGGTAGCCGTGTATCGGGTGCGATTCCCGAGACATATGCAATGAGTGTGCACAACATTTGAACACTCATTTACTACACACCCACTCTCTCTCTCTACTTTCTCTCTCTAGACTCGAAAACGACCCCGATTTCCGCTAATTTCCGACTTCCAAACGTAAGTACTCATCCTCTATCTTATTCTAGACATGCTTCATTGAATTTGAGGGCCAAAAATCATAGGAATTAAGATTCAAAGAGGAGTTTACGGCCTAAGAAGCTCCTTAGGCCGTAAACCCCCAAAAACCAAGCCAAAGACCAAGTTTTTCCTCCTTGTATGTTAGTATACTAATTAAGGCTTATAACTAGAAGGGTATGGGCATTAAAACACAAGAAAATGATGCATAAAAAGGAGTTTACGGCCAAAGCATGTGCTTAGGCCGTAAACACCTCAAACACCCCAAAAATCTATGTTTTAAGCCCCAAAAACACTTCTAGGATGTTTGGTAAATTAAACTTGACTCCAAGGAACACTTTAATGCATCAAACAACTCCATTTGAGGCCAAAAAGAGGATTTTACGGCCTAGCTTAAGCTTGGGCCGTAAACACCCAAGAAATTGTGTCAAACAAGTCCTTAAACTACCCTAATGCATGAAAGGAATTTATCTAAGGCCTTTGGAAGTGTGTTGTACCATTAAACACCTCATTTTGATACCAAATGAATAGTTTACGGCCAAGGATGTTCTTGGGCCGTAAACTCCCCAAAAATGTATGCCAAATTGTTCCAAACTCACTATAGGGCCTTCTAGGATTTTTCTAAGCCATATGGGACCATGTTGTACAAGTAAAACATTCATCTTGAAGGATTTATAGGAGTTTATGGCCCAAGAACAAGTCTTGGCCATAAACTCCCCAAAAATGTCACAAATTTTGAAGTTAATCCTTCTCTTTTGGTCCAAAACACCCACCACTAAATTAAGGAAGTGATATAAGGCCTTAAACATACACTTTTGGACACCACTTGAGTTTACGGCCAAGCCTAGGGGGCTTACGGCCGTAAACTCCCAATGGATGGCTTTTAGGCCATAAACTCTAAGAGAGTGAACTCATGGACCCTCCCATAAATCATCCATGGCCTTGTACCACTCCTGGGAACCCTTTCTAGGCCTTAAAACCCCGAAAACGACACTAGAATGTCCAAATACTATAATGAAAAGCACAAGATGATTAACTTCTTGTAAAATACATATTTCATATGACATTAGGGTCCTAAAAGGTGCTCAAGTGGTTATTTGATACCAAACGCTCAAACGACACTATTACCCGATTTACCCGATTCACCCGATTTTCGCGATTTCAGGTGAGTTCATACCCCTTTAATGAACCTTTCAAGTGTTTTACATGTTTTAGGGGGGAGATACAAGTTGCTTGTAAATGTTTATGTAAGGTTTTACAAAATGATTTCCGAGTTACAAGGATTAATCACATGTGATTCACTACTCTTAGTTCAAATCACATGTGATTTGTCCCTATGCCCTAAGAAAACGGATTTTACCCTTTACAAACTATTTGTAAACAGTGAATCAGAATTTAAATGTTCTTTTGGAAAAAATACTTTTATTTAATCAATTTGCTTATAAAAGGTAACCACTCTGATATATTTATATAAATAAGACTTGGAGGACTTAGGACCGATATCTCGCCTTATTTCCTGTTCTTGTTTGATTGTGGGCTTAGGGTAGTAGTTATCCGTCCGACTGTCGTCGATTTCTTACTTATATAAAATGTGTATATCAGTATGGGATACGAATATTACTGCTTTCACTTAATGCTAAAGTCACTAACGTGCTAAGAAACATCCCCACTAAGATAACCATAATAGGTATGGTTAGGGTCGCTACCGCTACTACTCGCTAAAGTTATGACTATCTACACTATAACACTCACTATTACTAGACGATACACTAGAAAGAGAATACACTATGATCAATACTAAAAGATTACTACACTATAACCATAGAGAAAACACTAAACAAACAATAATACACTAACCCGCTACGAGATACTCTATTCGCTATTCACTACGCCCGGAGTGTTCCAGCAGGAGACGACTCTTCATGTATAGATCTATACGGGGCAGACGCTATTACATCCCGACTGTTAATCTCAGTCCGCGCCGTACAGGCCCAGGGATGCCACTACTTCACTATAGTATGCATGACCGGGAAGGTCATGGGATCCTCTATTATCCTCACTATTGGTAATATACAAGGAATACCCTACAACTACTCTAAAATACTACACTAAATGCTAAACTGCATCCCGAAGTAAGTAACTATCTATCACTAAAGGACGCTTGCACCTCTATCACTGATCTACAGGCTCAACCTAATCCATCACACTTGTTATTTGGAGATTTGTCAATGTATTTTTAAAATAAATTGTTTTCAAAGGAATAAAGAATGCATACTTTTCACACCTTGTCACTTACAAGGTATTTCCTGGAAAATATGGGAGTTTCTAAAGTTTCTACTACTTATGAACATAAATGATACATCTTTAACACTAATGCTTTGTATACAAAAACTCACACTAAACTCTTATGAACTCACCAGCTTTATGCTGATAATTGTTTTCAAAATAACTTGTATCTTCAGGTCAAAGATAGACAGGTACAGACGCGGCATTTTTGGAGAAGGTGGAGCACACAAGACCCATCTCTTATTTTTGATTTACTTTTGGGTGATTGTTAAATATTACAAAACACGCTTGTAATTAAACTCACTATGTAAGACTATGGTTGTATGCTTCTTGTTTCTACTATTATGCAATTGTGATGATACTGTTCGCTACGTCATCCACCCCGAAACGTATTCCGCCGTTATCGGTTTTGGGGTGTGACAGATTAGTATCAGAGCATTGTTTATAGTGAATCAAGTATATCAACCTATAAAAGATATACGAACTATAAACACTTCGGGACTAAAACACTCTGACCAAGAATATATACTGTTAAGTATCTAAAAGATTTAACTAAGTATATATATACACACATCACTATGAAACACAGGAATCAGTATCATCCTAGAACAAAACAAAAGTATTAAGATTGTTGGGCAGCACAATTGGGTTTAGAGACATATAGTCACATTCAGGATGATGTAGCCTGATCAACTACGTTTTCCTGAGGGTGACTAGCATGTGCCTAAGTTCGGTTGTGATGTTACAGCAAGTCTAAAACTTACCAACAATACCACAATAACGCTAACATGAGAATACTATAGGAGTATTCTGTATCCCTAGATTATGCGTATGTGTTAACAAAGGGTCGTTACTAGTAGGACAATAGTTGCTAAGTGGATACACCACGATTACATGTGATTAGAGCGCTATAGACTCAGAATCTGCAGCCTTTGCTTCATTCCCTGTTCTTGTTTGATTGGGGGTCTGAAGTTAGGGTGGTTTATTCGAAGGACTATCTTGCTTCGATTACATGTAATCGGTATGCACTATGCAAGTATTGGGTCAACTAGTAATGATTCCTCCTATAAGTATCTTAGGATAGTACGTCTATTAATCTTCTTTTCCCCCTTTCTCGCGTAGATAGCATGGCTGGCTTCCACTTACCCGGCGATCCGTACTTTCCGAACCAGGGCAATGGAGGATGGCTCGAAGAGGAGTCAGACGACGATCACCCTATTCCTTTGGATGATCATCATGTTGAAGGCTTCTCGGATAGCTCGAGCTCCGAGCCAGAAGTCAACAACCAACCTCCTGAAGCCCCGAACCCTAACCCTCAACCGGCATTTCAGGGCCCCACTCCTATGTGGGCAATGTCCTTGCATCGATGGAGCGAGGAGCAGGGTCAGCCCTTGCCTTACAATGGAGACCGAAGTTTCTACAACATAAGCGAAGGAGGATCAGCAGATCGGGTTCTGCCCATCATGATCCGAAGAATTGCCAGGAATGTTGAGCAAAGTCAAGCTGCCATTGGTCGAGTGGTAGAAGTGGATGCCAACTCAAACCTCAACACGGTTCGCATCCGCCAACTCGAAGAAGCCATGGACAGGACAAGGAGGACCAACGAGGCTCTGCAGCATCAGCTGGCAGCATCCCGAGCCGAAGTTAGGGAACTCCGAGCACGCCAAAGGACTCAGGATCGACACCTTCAAGAAGTTATGCGTCAACTGGAGGATCTGAGGATTCGCCCGACAAGCAGTCGTCGCCAGTAGAAGACATCTAGTTACCTCACTCTTTTGTTTAAAGGACTAGCCTTTTATCTCTATGTTCCGTAGGTCTCTTGTCTGTAAACATTCCTAGTTTAAAAGTACTCTATCTGAACCTCCAAACTGCCAACATTATCTCCATGGTATGATGTAAGACCTACTGCTAGGTCAATTTTCATGAACTTCTGTTGCATCATTAATACCAGTATATTGGCAGATGATTTCTCTATTGCTATAGCTCTTACCCTGATCTTGGATTATGTTGATTTAACCCACGAAACACCCTATTCATATTCGCAATAGGCTCTTACTATTGCTATCATTTCTATGATCTTCCAGTGAAGGATGCCTCCACGAAAGCGTCCTAGCAGAGGAAGACCCGCAACTCAAACCCCTCCTCCACCACCTCCTCCTCCGCAGTTCGATCCGGTGTTGTTCCAAGCGGCTGTGACTGCAGCTGTAACAGCAGCCATGGCCCAAATGAACTCGGGTGATGCGAGCGATGGGAATTCTAGATTTGGTGAAGTCCACCAACGAGTGCAGGGATGCACTTATAAAGACTTCATGAATTGTAAACCTGCTTTCTTCGATGGTACCGGAGGAATTCTGGCATTGTCCCAATGGTTCGAAAGGACCGAAGCTGTATTCGAGATGTGCTCTTGTCCCGAGGAGAGCAAAATCAAGTTCGCTACTGCTACCCTCACTAACAGGGCTTTGTCATGGTGGAACGGCCATGTCAACGCACTCTCCTTGGTCACAGCCAATGCCATGGGCTGGGACACTCTAAAAGATCTCATGAGAGGAGAGTACTGCCCTAGGGGCGAAGTCAGAAGCTGTAGGAAGAACTTTGGAACCTCAAGATGAAGGGGACCGACATAACGGCTTATACGGCCAGGTTTTGCGACTTGGCGGCTATGTGTCCCAACATGATCCCCTCTGAAAGCAAGAAGATTGAACGTTACATCTGGGGTTTAGTGCCCCCGTATCGAGGAAATGTTCTGGCTTCACGCCCTACCACTTTCGACAGCGCCAAGGAATTGGCCCAGAGTCTGATCAATCACGAAATCTCCTCCACTCCAGCTACAACAACCACTGCACCATCCGGATCATCCGACAGAAAGAGGAAACGATGGGATAAGAAGAAAGGCAAGAAAACTCAAACTGCCTCCAGGGATCAACAAATTGTGGCGGTTCATGCTGCCACCCTCCCAGCCGCACCAACTGCTCCAGCCCCACCGAAAGCTTACAGTGGGAATTTGCCTAAGTGTCCCAAGTGCCCTTTTCACCACAACGGTCCGTGCCGTGAATTGCAGTGTTCCAACTGCGGACGGAAGGGCCATACTGTCCGATTTTGCAAGGCTCCTCCCAAACCTATTACACAGGTTCCTAGTACGGGAGTGACCCCGACGTGTTATGGCTGCGGCGAAGCGGGTCATTTTAAGAAGAACTGTCCGAAGACTACAAATGCTGGGGGAACTGGAAGGTTACTTGCTATCGGTCATAATGAAGCAGTAGCCGATCCCACAGTGGTCACGGGTACGTTTCTTCTCAACAACTCTTACGCCTGTGTCTTATTCGATAGTGGTGCAGAAAGAAGCTTCATAAATCAAAACTTTAAACACCTACTCAAACAAACCCCTCAACCACTAAAAGAAACATTCGTCGTAGAAATGGCTAATGGGAAGACAGAAAGCTCTAATGAAATCTATATAGGTTGTACTCTCACGTTAGATGATCAACCCTTTTTAATCGATCTTATACCAGTCTCAATCAAAAATTTCGATGTCATTGTTGGTATGGATTGGCTAAGCCTTCACTACGCCGACATCCTATGTTCCGAGAAAGCCATTCGCTTGAACTTTCCGAATCGAGAGACCCTAGTGATATACGGAGATAAGCCAAGTACAAACCTTCGTATCATCTCTAGTATTCAGGCTCAGAAATACTTGCGCAAGGAATATCGCGCCTTTCTTGCCCACGTCGTCGACACTAACCAGAAATCGAAAGATCCAAAAGACATTCCAGTAGTATGCGATTATCCTGATGTCTTTCCGGAGGATCTCCCAGGCCTACCTCCTAAACGACAGGTTGAATTCAGAATCGACCTAATCCCAGGAGCTACCCCCGTAGCTAAGTCGCCCTACCAACTAGCGCCCGCCGAAATGCAAGAACTATCCGGTCAACTCAACGAACTGCTTAGCAAGGGCTTCATAAGACCGAGCTTCTCACCTTGGGGAGCTCCGGTCTTGTTCGTGAAGAAAAAGGATGGGTCGTTTCGGATGTGCATCGATTATAGAGAACTCAATAAACTCACAATCAAAAATCGCTATCCTCTCCCTCGTATCGACGACCTATTCGATCAACTCCAGGGAGCCAGTTACTTCTCCAAGATTGATCTTAGATCGGGGTACCATCAGTTGCGGGTGCTCGAGGAAGATGTTCCAAAGACAGCCTTTCGAACCCGCTACGGGCATTTCGAGTTCGTAGTGATGCCCTTTGGACTGACTAATGCCCCCGCAGTATTCATGGACTTGATGAATAGGGTATGTCATCCATATCTAGATCAGTTCGTCATCGTCTTTATTGACGACATACTTGTCTACTCTCGGAGCGAGGAAGAGCACAGAAGCCATTTACGATTAGTACTGGAAACCCTGCGATCCGAGAAGTTGTATGCGAAGTTCTCTAAGTGCGAGTTTTGGATCTGGAGAGTAGAATTCTTAGGGCACATAGTCAGTGAAAACGGAATCCACGTGGACCCCTCCAAAATCAAAGCTATTGAGAACTGGTCAGCACCAAAGACGCCTACGGAAATTCGTCAATTTCTAGGCCTCACTGGCTACTACCGTCGGTTCATCCAAAATTTCTCTCGGATTGCGAAACCTCTCACCATGCTAACACAGAAGGGTGTATCATTCGACTGGGAAGAGAAACAGGAGAAGGCATTTCAGACCCTGAAGCGAGCCCTATGCACCGCGCCAGTATTATCTCTTCCCGAGGGGACAGAGGATTTCGTCGTATACTGTGATGCATCCAATCAGGGGCTCGGTTGTGTCTTGATGCAACGAGGCAAGGTTATCGCCTATGCCTCGAGGCAGCTAAAGAACCATGAAGTGAACTACACCACTCACGACCTCGAGTTAGGAGCGGTTGTCTTTGCACTAAAAATCTGGAGACACTACTTGTATGGGACGAAGAGCGTGGTGTACACTGATCATAAAAGCCTCCAACATATACTGAACCAGAAGGAACTCAACATGAGACAGCGTCGATGGGTCGAATTACTTAACGATTACGACTGCGAAATTCGATATCATCCGGGGAAAGCCAACGTAGTAGCGGACGCCCTGAGCAGGAAAGAATATTCCGGGCGAAGAACCAAGTCGCTGACAATGACTATACATTCACATCTATCCACGCAGATCAAGGAGGCTCAGCTGGAAGCCTTAAAGCTTGGAAATGTGGCGGGAGAATCCCTGCGCGGAATGGATAAAAATCTGGAGGTTAAGGGTGATGGAGCCTATTACTTTATGGACCGAATCTGGACTCCGCATCATGGAGGTTTCAGAGATTTGGTTATGAGGGAAGCACACAACACTCGTTACTCCGTCCACCCGGGTTCAGATAAGATGTATCTGGATCTCAAAAAGCTATACTTGTGGCCGAACATGAAAGCGGAGATCGCTACCTTTGTAAGTAAGTGCCTTACTTGCGCGAAGGTCAAAGTAGAATGTCAAAAGCCATCAGGACTCCTCCAACAACCGGAAATACCAGAATGGAAGTGGGAGCGAATCACAATGGACTTTATCACCAAGCTACCCAAGACAACAGGTGGATTAGATACCATTTGGGTCATCGTTGACAGGCTGACCAAATCTGCGCACTTTCTACCCATCAAGGAGACGGACAAGATGGAGAAGCTCACTAGAACATATATAAACGAAATAGTGCGACTGCATGGCGTCCCTATATCTATTATATCAGACAGGGATAGTAGGTTCACCTCTAGGTTTTGGCAATCGTTACAGCAGGCACTAGGAATGAGGCTGGATATGAGTACAGCCTACCATCCGCAGACTGACGGACAAAGTGAGAGGACGATCCAAACCATAGAAGACATGCTGCGAGCTTGTGTGATCGACTTCGGGAAATCGTGGGATACACACTTACCTCTTGTGGAGTTTTCCTACAATAATAGTTATCACACGAGCATCAAGGCAGCTCCATTCGAAGCTCTCTACGGCCGAAAGTGCAGATCCCCTTTGTGCTGGGCCGAGGTGGGAGACACTCAGTTAGCTAAAGGACGAGTTCCTGATAGCGCCCTCACTGGTCCAGAGATCATTCGAGAGACGACCGAGAAAATTGTACAGATACGCGAACGACTAAAAGCCGCTAGGGATCGACAGAAAAGCTACGCCGACAAACGAAGAAAACCCTTGGAATTCCAGGTCGGAGACCGAGTTCTTCTAAAGGTCTCGCCCTGGAAAGGCACGATACGCTTCGGGAAGCGTGGAAAGTTAAACCCAAGGTACATAGGGCCTTTTGAGATTATTGCTAGAATCGGCCCCGTAGCTTACAAACTAAACCTACCCCGCGAGCTAAGTAACATACATCCTACCTTCCACGTCTCAAACTTGAAGAAATGTCGGTCGGACGAGACTCTCGTGATCCCCCTCGACGAGATCGAGATCAATGAGAGCCTCAACTTCGTGGAAGAACCTGCTGAGGTTTTGGATCGTGATGTAAAGCGGACGAAACAAAGCCGCATCCCAATCGTGAAGGTTCGGTGGAACGACAAGCGAGGACCGGAATTCACTTGGGAGCGCGAGGATCAAATGAAACTCAAATACCCTCATCTCTTCGCTTAGTAGTATTGTAACATCGTATCTGTTTGTATTCTAAATTTCGGGACGAAATTCCCCTAACGGGGGGATGATGTGACAACCCCAAATCTAATTCCGTTACAAACCCCATTTTCACTAACGGAACGTGTCACTATACGTTAATGTATGCAATATTTGGAATCGTCAATATCCGAATATCTAAATTTATGCATGGCTTAATATTATCATAAGAAATATAACTCGTATGTGATAACCCCGTTTAACCTAATAGAGTTGTATTTCCTTTTCAACCACTTCACCCGGGTAAAAAGTTTTAACCCAGGTAACTTTAAACATCGGGTAGCCGTGTATCGGGTGCGATTCCCGAGACATATGCAATGAGTGTGCACAACATTTGAACACTCATTTACTACACACCCACTCTCTTTCTCTACTTTCTCTCTCTAGACTCGAAAACGACCCCGATTTCCGCTAATTTCCGACTTCCAAACGTAAGTACTCATCCTCTATCTTATTCTAGACATGCTTCATTGAATTTGAGGGCCAAAAATCATAGGAATCAAGATTCAAAGAGGAGTTTACGGCCTAAGAAGCTCCTTAGGCCGTAAACCCCCAAAAACCAAGCCAAAGACCAAGTTTTTCCTCCTTGTATGTTAGTATACTAATTAAGGCTTATAACTAGAAGGGTATGGGCATTAAAACACAAGAAAATGATGCGTAAAAAGGAGTTTACGGCCAAAGCATGTGCTTAGGCCTTAAACACCTCAAACACCCCAAAAATCTATGTTTTAAGCCCCAAAAACACTTCTAGGATGTTTGGTAAATTAAACTTGACTCCAAGGAACACTTTAATGCATCAAACAACTCCATTTGAGGCCAAAAAGAGGAGTTTACGGCCTAGCTTAAGCTTGGGCCGTAAACACCCAAGAAATTGTGTCAAACAAGTCCTTAAACTACCCTAATGCATGAAAGGAATTTATCTAAGGCCTTTGGAAGTGTGTTGTACCATTAAACACCTCATTTTGATACCAAATGAAGAGTTTACGGCCAAGGATGTTCTTGGGCCGTAAACTCCCCAAAAATGTATGCCAAATTGTTCCAAACTCACTATAGGGCCTTCTAGGATTTTTCTAAGCCATATGGGACCATGTTGTACAAGTAAAACATTCATCTTGAAGGATTTATAGGAGTTTACGGCCCAAGAACAAGTCTTGGCCGTAAACTCCCCAAAAATGTCACAAATTTTGAAGTTAATCCTTCTCTTTTGGTCCAAAACACCCACCACTAAATTAAGGAAGTGATATAAGGCCTTAAACATACACTTTTGGACACCACTTGAGTTTACGGCCAAGCCTAGGGGGCTTACGGCCGTAAACTCCCAATGGATGGCTTTTAGGCCATAAACTCTAAGAGAGTGAACTCATGGACCCTCCCATAAATCATCCATGGCCTTGTACCACTCCCGGGAACCCTTTCTAGGCCTTAAAACCCCGAAAACAACACTAGAATGTCCAAATACTATAATGAAAAGCACAAGAAGATTAACTTCTTGTAAAATACATATTTCATATGACATTAGGGTCCTAAAAGGTGCTCAAGTGGTTATTTGATACCAAACGCTCAAACGACACTATTACCCGATTTACCCGATTCACCCGATTTCCGCGATTTCAGGTGAGTTCATACCCCTTTAATGAACCTTTCAAGTGTTTTACATATTTTAGGGGGGAGATACAAGTTGCTTGTAAATGTTTATGTAAGGTTTTACAAAACGATTTCCAAGTTACAAGGATTAATCACATGTGATTCACTACTCTTAGTTCAAATCACATGTGATTTGTCCCTATGCCCTAACAAAACGGATTTTACCCTTTACAAACTATTTTTAAACAGTGAATCAGAATTTAAATGTTCTTTTGGAAAAAATACTTTTATTTAATCAATTTGCTTATAAAAGGTAACCACTCTGATATATTTATATAAATAAGACTTGGAGGACTTAGGACCGATATCTCGCCTTATTTCCTGTTCTTGTTTGATTGTGGGCTTAGGGTAGTAGTTATCCGTCCGACTGTCGTCGATTTCTTACTTATATAAAATGTGTATATCAGTATGGGATACGAATATTACTGCTTTCACTTAATGCTAAAGTCACTAACGTGCTAAGAAACATCCCCACTAAGATAACCATAATAGGTATGGTTAGGGTCGCTACCGCTACTACTCGCTAAAGTTATGACTATCTACACTATAACACTCACTATTACTAGACGATACACTAGAAAGAGAATACACTATGATCAATACTAAAAGATTACTACACTATAACCATAGAGAAAACACTAAACAAACAATAATACACTAACCCGCTACGAGATACTCTATTCGCTATTCACTACGCCCGGAGTGTTCCAGCAGGAGACGACTCTTCATGTATAGATCTATACGGGGCAGACGCTATTACATCCCGACTGTTAATCTCAGTCCGCGCCGTACAGGCCCAGGGATGCCACTACTTCACTATACTATGCATGACCGGGAAGGTCATGGGATCCTCTATTATCCTCACTATTGGTAATATACAAGGAATACCCTACAACTACTCTAAAATACTACACTAAATGCTAAACTGCATCCCGAAGTAAGTAACTATCTATCACTAAAGGACGCTTGCACCTCTATCACTGATCTACAGGCTCAACCTAATCCATCACACTTGTTATTTGGAGATTTGTCAATGTATTTTTAAAATAAATTGTTTTCAAAGGAATAAAGAATGCATACTTTTCACACCTTGTCACTTACAAGGTATTTCTTGGAAAATATGGGAGTTTCTAAAGTTTCTACTACTTATGAACATAAATGATACATCTTTAACACTAATGCTTTGTATACAAAAACTCACACTAAACTCTTATGAACTCACCAGCTTTATGCTGATAATTGTTTTCAAAATAACTTGTATCTTCAGGTCAAAGATAGACAGGTACAGACGCGGCATTTTTGGAGAAGGTGGAGCACACAAGACCCATCTCTTATTTTTGATTTACTTTTGGGTGATTGTTAAATATTACAAAACACGCTTGTAATTAAACTCACTATGTAAGACTATGGTTGTATGCTTCTTGTTTCTACTATTATGCAATTGTGATGATACTGTTCGCTACGTCATCCACCCCGAAACGTATTCCGCCGTTATCGGTTTTGGGGTGTGACACAATCTTAGAGTATAACTCTAAGAATTGTTTTTGGAACGAAGTATGAATCATCTTCTTAATTAACCACTTCAACAATTCAAGTTCCTCTTCTTAGCTATAAGAAGGCTCTTAGAGAATGAATTGTCTCTAAATCATTAAGATGATCACAAAACTGATACGAAAGTACTCTCTCCCATCTTTTCAGATTTGAGAAACTTTTATCCTTCTACCTAATTTGATTCTTCTTATTCGCTCTGCCATACATTGGAACCTTTTCCAATGTCTCAGAATTACACTTAAGCTTGTAAGTATAACCATATTTACTGAGCTATAGTAAATTATGACGAATAATCTTATCGATCTTTTGTGGTGGACATAATCAGTGCACAAGACTGTGTACTCGATCCCTTAGTCCTTCACTTGACTCACACATCCATGTGAACAAGTAATTAGTCTTAATTTTCCAATACTTGAAAGTTCTCATTCATCATGCTATATAACTTGCATGATTCCAAGTTCTGGTCCAATTGAAACTTGGGTGATGAGAATCTTTCCTTATTTGGTAAATTTAGACATTACCACAAATGAAAGAATCTATTTCATACTTCCACTCTTGCTATTAATGGAATCTTATAAGCAACAAAAATTTCCACAGATGCCATTGTAAGGATATTTTAAAATAAATAAAATCAAAAAATTTCCTTTTATTTTAAAAACTTTGCGGAAGAACTTGTCCTTACAATCCAAATGAAAACTTGTTGTTATCTATTCCTAAGCAATATTTCATAACTCCTAAGAAGTAGCTCAAGAATCTGATCTTCAAACTATGCGATAGAAATCCATCTACGCCATCAGATTCAACATATTCTTTCTTTAAGTTTCTTCACTTTTCTTTGATTCTTAAAACATCACCATGTGACCCAGTCACATCATGTATCAGGAATCTCAGAATAGAAACTTAGCAGAGTTAGATAGTGGAATTTACCTGAAGTAGAGTCAAACTTATTGACTTTAACATCCTTAGGTAAATTTGGCAGCTTCGCAACCAATGCCCCTTCCTTTGGCAATATAAACATATGGACCCTTTGATAATGGTACAAGGGACTATCACAGACTTAGCTTTTCTCTTTACCATTTGGTCAACCGAGTTGACTATGACCGATCCCTTTACCATTGGGAAGAGAATGCTTTTCTGGATTTCCTGTGTCACTATTGTCAATGTCCATCAAGTTTTAAGGAAGTTGATCTTAACAAATAGATAAGATCATTAAGGGTCTTGTCATAGTCTGTTTCATAGGTGTCCCAAAGGAACTCACTATGTGACTTAGAAAGTGATTTAACCACCAAATTTCTCAAGACATTGACACCCAACTCTCCCGGCTTGTCAATATGTGACTACATCTCCAAGATGTGATCACACCTAGACCTTGCCTTGCCAATAGGGCTTGAGTGACCTTGAACTTGTGGGTTAGGGAGAATAATTGGAGGAGGTGAAAGAAGTATGATTTCCATGGGACATCATCTTCATTTAGGAAAGCTTGTTTCAAGAGATTTAGGAAGATCATAAATGTCTAAACCAGACATCCTCTGGGAGATATTCAAGATAGTTGATTTTAAGTCCTTAATATAACACCCAATATGAAATATTAAGGCTAGGACCCAACAAACTATTTTATAACTTAGAAGAGGGATGCCGTAATCCAAGCTATAAAATATTTGAAGGTAGGTGAATGATGATTCACCAATTTCCACCAAGATAAACGAAATGTATTATTAGGTTTTAATTGGTTTTGAAACTCCTAGATCTATTGAGATTCATTGAACTGTTCAATGGCATGTTTCAATCTCGAGTGTGCCCTTCAGGTTTTGTGACTGGGATGCCGAGGATCACAAAACAAGGTGTGAAGTAACCATGCAAATTACTTGGTACCCTTAAGTGTTTACCCCTCAATCGATGTGCCGGTTAACCACACACGCTCCACCGATACTATGATAAACATTAAGTTACCCTTTGCCTACCTTGTTAAATACGAGTTAGTGTGCCGGTTAACCACACACGCTCCACTAACCGACTTAAACAAAGTGCAAAGTGTAATTTCATGGATTAGCACCTTATTCACATTTTCCTAAGTAACTAAGATTGGGTATTTATAAGTGTTTAGTTACTTAGTATTTATCATTAATACTTTTAATGAAGGGAGAATTATAGTCCTGTCAAACCCGTTCGGCTAACGACCCTCCACCAGTCAAACAAGCGGTGGGTGAGAGTGGACACCCATTAAGTTGTCATTTTATATGCAACAACCTTATACCCACCTTATAGACCGGCTTCGTGAATGAGGCGTACTAGCAGTAAGACTGACTTTACTCTTATACATATATATATTATTAACTTATAATATTATAAAGTATAAGGGTTGAATTTTAACTTTTAAAATTCTAAGGGCTAACTTGGAATTAAAGTATTCATAAGAGAAAACTTTACAAATTCCAAAACTTGAGGGCAAGTTTTGAAACTATTCAAAACTAATTAATTCCATAACTTATGTGTTTAAAGTAGTTTTAATCCAAAAACTCTTCAAGTTCCATAACTTGAGGACAAGTTATGGAAGACTTTAAACTAATAAAAGAATTAACTTTTCTTTATTTTATAACTTATGGAATTAATTAAGGTTACACCTTTTTTTATTTTATTTTATTTTATTAAATGAAGAGACTCTTGGTCCTCCATAACTTGAGGACAAGTTATGAAGTCATAAAACCATTTAATTAGAACTAGACTCTTCATTTTTGTAACCTTTTCCAATTTTTATGAGTTTTATGATTCTTAAATGTGACTTTTCATATAACTTGAGGACAAGTTACAAAAACACATTTTAGAATTAATTCTTAGATTAATTTGGATTAAAACCAACTATCACATAATTTTATTCATTAATCTAAATTCACTCATAAAACAAGGTAACACAAAAAACTTTTGGTGATCCATAACTTATTCTTAAGTTATGGAATCCTTTAAAACATTAACACCAAATTTTGTAACTCTATAAAAACTTTGAATCAATTTTTTTTAAAACCTTTTCATATCCATAACTTATGGAGGTTTCAAAAAATAAAACTCTTTAGATCAAACTTTTAAAACTAATAAAATAATCATATCATTTTATCTTTTATTAAATTTGACCTAATTCAACTCATAAAGCAAATTATTCAAATTTTACAAATAATTAGTTTTTCACAAGAACAAGTAATTATTTTAAAATTTGACAAACTTCATGTTTTTTTTCTTTTTTTGTTTCAACTTTGAAAATAAAATATTTGCATCAATATAACAGAAAACAACCCGTGGCTCTGATACCACTGTTGGGTTTTTGAGCATTCTAACACTCCTATGGTGTACATGCAACCCTATAAACCTTGGATCTATGTTTTCTCTATAATACATGCAAATAAGAACTTTCCAAGGCTTTAATCCTAACTAGCATATTATGAAGTTCTTATACTACAAAGTACTAGTTAGATGACATACCTTTTTGATGTAGCTTGATGTCTTCAAGCTTTAAGAGCTTAGCCCCAATAGTGTGGAAGCCTCAAGTGGAATCACAAATCACCAAGACACCTTGGAAGACTTTAGAGAATATGAATACTTGGTTCTCTCTTAGTGAAATCGGCTAGCCCTCATAGTGTATCCACACACTAGTGCCTATTTCAACAACCAAGGACATCTTTATATAGTATGGAGGATTAGGGTTAAACCCTAATACCCATGACCTTTCATTTTCTAGGATCCATGGGTTAAACACTCCATGGAATATCCATGAAAGCTTAGCCCAACCTAAATGAACTTGGCCCATTCCATATATATAAGAGTCCATATTTAATTAGTTCCTTTTGATCACTTAATTAATTATAAATTAATTCTTGATCAATACTAATTAAATAATATGATTCCATATTAATATATTAGAACTTATAATATATTAATATTAATTATAAACATACTATTCTCAAAAGATTATCCATATAAATTGTGTCGGTGAAGTGCAACCCAAATGGACCATGCCGGGTTGGATCAAGTACATACCAAATACAGTTATGGACTTAGACATTAATCCAACATATACTTCCAACTGTCCTTGAGCAACCAATCTTTGTTAAACCTTAGATTGTCCTCAACAATTGCTTAATCATTTTAGTCATATCCAATTCTAGACCTTTTCCCTTCTTAATGCCCCAGGCAATTGGAAAATTTTAGAAAGGATGAATATAGCACATGTAATCGATCCTATATCCAAAGCATATGGGACACGATTCATGATGTCTCACATAAAGACTAAACCAGTCTTTTGCTATAATATTTCCATTTCTATTTGCCAAGTTCTCATAATTCAGATTATGAAAAGGGATGCCGTAATCATAATCGAATTTTAGAATGCAAATGATGAACCCATATATAGAATTTCCTTATTTTGAGCCATTCCAACATGAAATTCATATATATTCTTGACTAAATACGATTAAAACCTCAATCTAGGCTTTTAGATTTGAGATGAAGTATAATTTCCTCTCCCTTAATTATAGCAAAACAACTTTTTCCCAATTGAGACCTTTTGTTTTCTATAATTAACATTGCTAACTTGCAACCTTTATCATAATTATCATGCTCCCACTAACATGATGATTATTAGCATAACACTTATGCTCCTACTAGCTTTGACATGTATCCAGAAATTACAGGACTTCTAGAAATCAATACTTTATTGACTTTCTTACCAGAGTTCATACTTCTGATACTAGATTGATTTGATAAGAATTTATCAAAATCATACACCTCTCTTAGATAGCTCACAGGTGTGTCTAAATAATTATGAAGAGGGATGTCGTAATCATAATGTTTACACCTTGTGTCATTCCCACAATTACTAACTACTCAAAATCTACTTAGTGAAAGAGTTTCCTTACCATCATTTTCATGAATCGAAGAGAAACCTTATGACACTTATATTTTATGGTGTAAGTGTTCCTATCCATGTGAATTTGTAAAAACCATAACCACGGGACTAGGTTAGTGACAAATCCTAACTTATATGGATTGAACTTGTGCAATCTTAACTTCTTGCCACCTGGCAGCTCAAGGGTCTGCCATTGCTTCCAAGTAGTTATGCAAACAATTGAGAACATGTAGAACTCAAATGTATAGCCAACTTAACTGGAATGGGCATAGAAATGTCAACACGATAGGTTATAAACCTCTAGTTGTGTGCTAGTGATGAAATACAGGTTTTTGTTCTTGATTACTTCTTGAAACCCTTTCAGGATCTTTTAGACTCCCACTGTCTCCTTGACCTATAAGACTTTCTTGCCAAATATTCAAGAGATAGTGTGGATTCTAATCAAGACAGACACTTCACACAATTGGCCCAAGTTGGTCTTTGTTTTATCCAAAACATCACAACTTACCAATTTAAAAATGTACAAGAGTAGAAAACTTTTACTCTTACATTTGACAAGTGTTTTAAACCTTTCTTTAAGATATGTCACTCAACTTACAGTCTTGGAGTATGACTCTATGACTTGTTTTGAAACGAAGTATGACTCATCTTGTTGATTTGACCACTTCAACAATTCATAGCTCCTCTTCAGAATGCACTTAGAGGATGAATTGTGATAAGGTCTCAAAATCATTAGGATGATCTTAAAACATGATACTAAAGTACTCTCCCATCTTTTCAGACTTGCGAAACTTTTATCCTTCTGCCTAATTTGATTCTTCTCATTCGTTCTACCATACATCAAAATTTTTCAATGCTTCAGAATTATACTTAAGCCTGTAAGTATAACCATGTTTACTAAACTTTAGTAAATCATGATGAATAGTCTTATCAATCTTTTGTGGTGGACTTAATCAGTGCACAAGAATGTGTACTTGATCCCTTAGTCCTCTACTTGACTCACAAATCCATGTGAATAAGTAATTAGTCTTAATTTTCCAATGCTTGAAAGTTCTCATTCGTCATACTATACAACTTGCATGATTCCAAGTTTCTATCCAACTGAAACTTGGGTGATGAGAATCTTTCCTTATTTGGTAAATTTAGACAATATCACAAATGAAAGAATCAAATTCATATTTCCAATATTTCTATCAATGGAATCATATAAGCAACATCTTTTTTTCCCAAATGCCATTGTAAGGATATTTTAAAATAAATAAAATTAAAAACTTTTCTTTTATTTTAAAAATTTGCGGAAAAACTAATCCTGACAATAGCTTCGAAATGCAAGGTTTGTAAATCCCGTTTTGCCTCTTATGAGCGTTATACGCCCTCAAAGGGTATGTATTAATGTTTTTATCGAGTAGTTCCATCTCTTACCCTGATTAGGGTTTAGATTTTCTAAACACATGAAGGCTAAAAATGATACTTTGCATTAAGATAGTGTGTTGTACAATACTAAGCACAATGTAAACCCTAATTTATAAGGGTTAAATGAGTTGACCGATTTGACTTGTTGACTTTATTTGACTTTGACTTGACCGGAAACTGACGGTTGTCACATTCAAACCCCAAGTGGGGGAGAACTGATTATACACGATCATCACACTCAACGAGTATCAACATTTTTCTTAGTTTGAGGTCTAGGAAATATCTTCAACAATGAAGTTCTAAGTTTGTGGCTTATGTTTTGGATGAACATCTTGTGGAGAGGAAGATAGTGAGTGATGTCCCCATCGTTCAAGGTTTTCCAAATGTGTTTCCCATGGACTTACAAAGGGTGCCTCCAGAGAGACTGGTAGAGTTCATGATCGAATTGGTTCTTGGTGAGGCATCGAAAGCCAAGACATGTATCTCCTGACACCACTACAAATGCAGTAGTTGTCTATGCAGCTGTAGGAGCTATTAGACAAGAGATTTATCAGGCGGAATAGTTCACCGTTGGGAGCACCGATCTTATTTCTGAAAAAGAAGGATGGTTCGCATAGGATGTGCACTGACTACTGGAGCTGAACAAGTTAACAGTTAACAGTTAAGAATTGTTACTCACTTCCGTGGATTTGACCAACTCTAGGGTGCATCTAGGTTTTCCAAAATTGATTTGAGATCAGGTTATCATCGTATGAAGGTCAGGGAGAAGGATGTGTAGAATGCAACCTTCAAGGCTCGTTATGGTGATTATGACTTTGTGATGATGCCATTCGAGCTCACCAACAAACCGTTAACATCCATGGATCTTATGAACTGGGTATGTAGGCCGATGTTGGATCGGTCTGTGATAATATTTATTGATGATATCTTGTTCTATTTTAAGACCAAGGAATAACATGAGGAGTGTTTGTAAGTGGTTTTAGAGACTTTTAGGATGGAGGGGCTTTATGCCAAGTTTTCTAAATATGAGTTCTGGTTGCGCGATGTGCAGTTCTTGGGGCAGATTGTAAAGTAGAAGGCTATCTTAGTCGATCTATCCAAGATCAAGGCAATGATGTAGTGTGTGGTTTTGAGGTCGCCATCCGAGGTTTGGAGTTTCCTTAGGTTAGCATGTTATTTTCATAGGTTCATTTAGGATTTATCTTTGATTTCCATCCTATTGACCGAATTGACGAAGAAAAATATGACTTTTCGGTGGGGACCTAAGCAGCAGGCATCATTTGAGAGTTTCAGGGGGAGTTTTTGTGTGGCTCCGATTCTGACCCTTCCTGAGGGTATGGATGACTATATGGTTAATTTCGAATCATCGATTTTGGGATTGGGTGCAGTGCTTATGGAGAGGGATCATGTAATTGCTTACGTATCGAGGCTTGTGAAGCCTCATGAGGTGAATTACCGTACTCATGATCTAGAGTTGGGGCTATGGTTTTCACCCTTAAGATTTGGCGACATTATTTGTATAAGGTTTGTTGTATTTTTCATAAATATTTTTGCTATACATTCGACTTACATAGAAAAGGGTTCTTTTACATTACAAACATTTTGGATAAACTATTAGGTATAGTTTATGTTCCGTATACATTACAAACATTTATGATAAACTATGGTAAGTATAGTGTGACATCCCCAATTTTACGGCCAGAAAAGACCGATTTAGTTTATGCTTTTTATAATAAAATCAGAGTAATCCATTGATTAAAAGTGTTGCGGAATTTGTACCCAAAACAAAATATGATAAAAAGTTTATCAAAGCATTTCTTAAAGAAATGTATTTTTATTATATATCAAAACCTCAGGATGTCATGTTCCGGTACAGACCAAAAGCATAAACAGTACATTATAAGCCTTACAATAGTTATTTATAACTGCTGGGCTATAATCCAAAAATTCCTCATCGTCATCCAAATTATGCTCTGAGTCAACTACCTGTAAAACAGAAAGCTGAGTGGGTTAGGCTTGGGAGCCTAGTGAGCATATGGGGTTTTCAACCCACAAATATTAATAAATTTATTAATTTCATCGACCAACAATAAATTTATTAATTTCCTCATCCAACAATAACCCTGATTACCCATTCTCGTTATCCTCACTTTACATCCCTAAACACCTACACAAGGGACCTAGTCTAAGGATTTTATCATCAGGATGGACGTTACTGCTAAGGGGATTCCTCAGCCATATATCTCCGTAAGGCAACCATGAGGGGGATGGAGTACACCAGTGAACATTAAGTCCACAACACCTACAAGTTGCGAGTCTGCTAGTGTTACACATGACTATCTAGAAAAGTCTGTGGTCGTCATCCATACTCCGCTAGATGACTGGAACAACAACATCATCGAGGCCTCTCATCATTTTAACACACGTCAACTATTTCATCTACCCATGTTTTACCCAATATCTTTGTAGATAAAAATATATATACATTTTAAAACTTGTATAAAACATCCATCTCAAATAAACAAACAATATATATATATATATATATATATATATATATATATATATATATATATATATATATACACACACACATAGCACATATTTTATAGAAAATACTTCATATTTATGTGTAAGATGAAAGTGACTATACACTCACTTAATTTAATGATAATCGGGCAGCACTTCATTTCTTAAAATGATCGTTTCTGATAAAATCGAGGGCTTTATTGAAAAACCAGGCTCTGCGAGGTTGGAGCTTCAAAATCGAAAAGATAAATTTTTCCGGGTCTTCGGGCACTTCGGGGCGTGTTTCGGGTGTTGAAAATGATACCGGGGCTTCGGGGGAAGTCAAAATAGTGAAAATATGAGTTTAGGGGTGAAAAATGCCAAATTTCTGAAACTAGCCGGGAAATCTCACAACCCCCCTATTTATAGGGTGCGAGACCGAAGTTTGAATGGCCAACAAGACTCCACGTGACATCTACGAGGCTCGGATGCGAAGGCGCATCAGATGCGAGGGCGAGGCACATGGCTCGCTTCGGAATTGCCAAAGGTGCGAGACGTGTCTGATTTCGGTTGGACCTCCCTTCGGTCGTATCAGCAGCTGACACAAGGCGGACACGCGTCAGTCTCGGACTGGGCCACGCTTCAGACTCATCATCAGCATTGGACACGGGTCAACAGGCAAGGAGAGGGTGATGTGGCCTCTTCTTAGCCTTACACATGCGAAAATTCTCGAAAATTGCACCCAAACCTCCTAAAATCCATAACTTTCTCATAAGGGCTCCGTTTTTGACGTTCTTTATATGCACGCGTACGCGAGAATATATTCTACAACTTTCGTTTAGACTTCATTGGCTAATTTTGACTCTATTTTTAATATTATTATTTTTAACATACCGGGACAGGAAAATCCATTAAAAATTCATAACTTTTTGACAAAACTGCAAAAATAGTCCCTGTGGTATGCATTTTTTCTGAGGTTTGGTCCAAACCTCGACTTTTATGGATTGATGGTCCTTTTGGCCGAGTTTCAATGCATATTTGGTCCCTTGGTAAACTAAAATGACTGTAATGCCCTTTATGTATTTATTTTTTATTTTTCTTCCATTTTTTTAATTCAATATATATTTATCTATTTTAATAAATAATAAATAAAAAGAGGGCTCTCTCTCTCTGTCTCGCTCTCTCTCTCTCTCTCTCTCTCTCGGTAGAATCCCAGATCAAAGAACTAGTTTTTGGTTCAAACACTTCTTGCACGATCGATTCATCTTACTGTTCAGCAGCCTCCCCTGTAACCAGTCACAAATTCACCACCATCTACCATTTTCGATGAATTGAAACCACCCATCTCCTTTTATTCCTACCCCTAATCTTCACTTGAAATCGATTCAGGCTTGTAAAGCAATAATATGAAGAACAACGATTTGAGATTGTAGGTGAGGTTTTAGAGAAAACGAAAATCATACAAACCCTGCTTTCGATTGTCGGATATAAAATCAAACACCGTCATCGTGTTCCCCTTGATGTTGAAGTTGAGTGCAATCCGGAGAAAATCGAGACCCACAAAAGGGAGAAAATCTAAGTAAGCAGAATTGACCACATGTACACGATAACAATGGTCGGAGTTCGGTCAGAACCATGGTGGGTGGGATGAGGGGCATCGATTTCGGTGTGTGCAATCACCTTCTTCGTCATTTGCCTTAGATTTGACGGTGAAATTCGTCACTGTAAATCTAGGTCACAAGATTATGAATCAGAATCTGAACGGTGAAGTTGGCTTCTACTTCTTTTGATTATTAGGTCTGGTAACATAAATTTCTCAAGAACAGGGGTGAAGTTGGCTTCTACTTCTTTTGATTATTAGGTCTGGTGTCTACAATCACCCTCTTCGTTTGTATCTGGGTCACTGTGTGCAAGAAGAAAAATCACAACCCCTGTACCGACAGCCATATGGAGTTGGGTTTTTTACTCTGATGACAGCAACCAAATCCTCACGAACACCATTTTCGGTGGTTCTTCTGTAATCAAAGAGTCAAAGATTGGGTGATGGTATGTAGTTTTTGTATGGAGAGAGAGAGAGAGAGAGAGAGGCCTTTCATTTTTTTTAATTATTAAAATGAATAAATAATTATTAAAACTTAAAAAAAAAAATGAATTTAGAAATAGAAAATAAATACCCAAGGGCATTAAAGTCATTTCAGTTTACCGAGGGACCAAATTCGCAATGAAACTAGCTCAAAAGGACCACAAAGCCAAAAAAGTTGAGGTTTGGACTAAAACCCCAAAAAAATGCATACCATAGGGACCATTTTTGCAATTTTTTCTAACTTCTTCATCTGACATCCATTTTCATCTGTCTTTTTATCGTTGTATCACTATTGACGATACCTTCGATTCTCGTTTAGGTTGTGTCGGCTAAATATCGCTCGATCTTAAATTCGAGTTTTTTGTTGTCTACTGCTAAGCTAAACTTAGAAAAATCATAAGTTCCTCATATGAAGTCTGATTTGGACGTTCTTTTTATCAAAATTCTCGTTTTAACGAATACTACGACTTTCGTTTAGATTGCTAAGGCTAAAAAACACTTTAGCGTAAATTAACTTTTTATGCTTCCCGGTGCCGTGTCGGTTCCGTCGCGAAACTTCGACGGGTCATAACTTCTTCGTTATAACTCGGATTTCGGTATTCTTTATATCTTCGGAATCCTTGTTTCAGCCACTACAGCTTTATTAAAAGATATAGACTTTACTTAATATTTATTTTCAATACTTATTTTTATTATTAATTAATTAAATCATAATCATTAAGCAAATAAGCACATAATTCACATAATATTCACATAATTCCTCTTTATTACTTCATAATGAGTTACAAAGTCTGACCTAGACTATTACACCATTACTAATGCTTTAGCCTAGAAACACGTGCGTTACAATTCTCTCCCTTTAGGATGATTCCGTCCCCAGAATCACACATCAGTAAACAAGTGCGGGTAGCGACTCATCATGTCACTCTCCGTTTCCCGAGTGATATTTGGCCCATTCATATGTTTCCAACGCACAAGCACTAAATCGACCATCTTGTGTCACAACTTTTTAGTCTTACGGTCAATGATTGTCTCTGGTTCTTCAATTAACCTCTTGCTTTCTTCCAGTTTTAACTTAGAAATTGGAATTATGTCGGGAACATCTCCGTGAACTTCCTCAAATAACACACATGGAAAGTGTTATGAATACCATCTAGTTCTTCTGGTAGTTCTAGCTTGTAATCTTGATTCCCAATCCTCTGAAGAACTTTAAACGGTCCAATAAACCTTGGACTCAATTTTCCCCTTTTACTTCTTGTCTTGTCAGCATAGCTCTTTTGACGATCCTGAGCTGCTAACATCCTTTCCCTAATCACTTTCAACTTTTCAGCAGTCTGATGGACTATCTCAGGTCCCATAAACTACATTTCTCTAGCTTCAAGCCAACATGACGGCGTTCGACACTTCTGTCCATACAAAGCGTGATAAGGTGCCATCTTGATGATAGAGTGGAAACTATTATTGTAGGAAAATTCTACCAAAGGTAAATGTTCATCCCAGTTACCTTGGAATTCCAGGGTACATGCTCTTAGCATATCCTTCAGTGTTTGAATCGTTCGTTCGCTCTGACCATCGGTTTGCGGATGGTAAGCTGTACTCAGACATAATTTCGTACCCAATTCCTCTTGTAGACTTTTCCAAAACCTCGACGTGAAATGACTATCACGATCCGATACAATAGTTAAGGGCACACCGTGAAGTCTTACTATCTCCTTCACGTAAGCATTTGCAAGTTTATCCATAGACCATTTCTCATTGGCCGCTATGAAGTGTGCACTTATCGTAAACCGATCAACGATCACCTAAATCATGTCGTGACCGTTCTTCGTTCTGGGAAGTTTAGTCACAAAATCCATGGTGATGTCTTCCCATTTACCCATGGGTACAGGTAAAGGTTCTAAACTCCCATATGGTTTCTGATGTTGTGCTTTAACTCTCGCGCATGTCACACACTCGGCCACATACTTTGCAACATCGAGCTTCATCGTCGGCCACCAATAGTAGGGTTTCAAATCCCTATACATTTCCGTGCTACCTGGATGAATCGAGTACATGGTTTTGTGAGCTTCTTCCATCAGAAGATCTCTTATTCTTCTGTCTTAGGTACCCAAATTCGATCTTGGAATACCTTCAGTCCTTGACTGTTTATACCGAACACTAATGTTTTGCCCAAACGTTCTTCTTTTCGGTCATTTTTCTCTGAAGCTTCTTCCTGAGCTTTCTTTATACTCTTTACAATTGCTGAGACAACTTCAATTCTCAACACTCTTGGCCTTTTCTTTTCATGGTTTACCTTCCGACTAAGAGTATCAACGATAACATTGGCTTTACTAGGGTGGTAAAGTATCTAACAGTCGTAGTCCTTGAGAAATTCCAGCCAGCGTCGTTGCCTCATATTTAATTCTTTATGATTAAAGAGATATTGGAGACTCTTACGATCAGTGAAATTTTGCACTTTGTTCCATAAAGATAATGCCTCCATATCTTTAGGGCGAATACCACTGCTGCCAACTCCAAATCATGAGTGGGGTAGTTCTTTTTGTGATATTTCAGTTGTCTCGGTGCATATGCTATCACCTTATCCCGTTGGGTCATAACACAACCTAACCTAACTCCAAATGCATCACTATAAACTGAGAAGTCTTCAACTCCTTCCGACAAAGAAAGAATTGGTGCTTCATATAATTTCTTCTTTAGCAACTCGAAGGCTTCTTTATTCTTATCACTCCAAGTATAAGTAGCTCCTTGGTGGGTCAAAGCTGTCAATGGAGTAGCGATCGAAGAAAAGCCTTGGATAAACCTTCGATAATATCTAGCTAATCCTAAAAAGCTTCGGATCTCTGTGGGACTTTTTGGTTGTTCCCACTTCATTACAGCTTCAATCTTTGTTGGATCAACCATTGTTCCATCTTGGTTGACCACATGACCCAAGAATTGGACTTCCTGAATCCAAAAATCACATTTGGAGAACTTAGCATACATCTTCTCCTTTTTCAATACTTCTAACACTTCTCGTAAGTGTTTGCCATGCTCCTCTTGGCTTTTTGAGTAAATCAAAATGTCATCTATGAACACTATCACGGATTTATCAGGGAATGGTTTACAAACCCTATTCATCAAATCCATGAATGTTGCTAGAGCATTGGTTAGTACAAATGACATAACCAAAAACTCGTAGTGTCCATATCTTGTTCTGAATGTAGTCTTCTCAATATCATGCTCTCTCACCTTTAGCTGATGATATCCTGACCTAAGATCGATCTTCGAGAAATAACTTGAACCTTACAACTGATCAAACAGGTCGTCAATCCTTGGCAACGGGTACTTATTCTTTATTGTTGCCTTGTTCAGCTCTCTGTAATCAATGGACATTCTCATACTCCCATCTTTCTTCTCTACGAATAACACCGGAGCTCCCCAAGGCGATGAACTACGTCTAATGAAACCATTGTCCAATAACTCCTGAAGTTTCGTCATAAGTTCCTTCATCTCCATTGGTGCTAATCGGTATGGTGCTTTTGCTATTGGTGTTGTTCCTAATAACAAGTCTATTCTAAACTCTACTTGTCTATCAGGGGGTAATCCGGGAAGGTCTTCGGGAAAGACTTCCAGAAAGTCACACACCACTGGTATCTCCTGCACCCCCTTCTTTTCCTTCTTAGCATCGATCACAAATGCTAGATATGATGTACATCCGTTGGGCAAACACTTTCTGGCTTTCATTGTCGAGATGATTCCAGAACTCACTATGTGTTTGTCCACATACACCATAAATGACTCTTTCCCTTGCGGGTTTACTTTTACTATCTTCTTCCTGCACAATATTTCGGCATCATTGGCGCTAAGCCAATCCATTCCCAGCACGATTTCGAAACCATTTAACTCAATAAGAAATAATTCCTTGTGGAACTTATTCCTATTCAAGTCAATGAAGATGTTTTTCATGCAATGGTTAACAAGTATAAACTTTCCACTAGCAACCTCGACTATTAAAGCATTATCTAGTCTATCAACAGGCAAAGCTAGTTTTCTACCAAATTCATGCGAAATAAAGGAGTAGTTGGCTCCAGAATCAAACAAAATTTGGGCAGGCAATTTGTTTACGAGAAAGGTACCTGAAGCGACATCCACTTCTTCCTTTGCAACTTCAAGTGTCATTTGGAAGGCTTTGGCTTTTGGCTTTGGTGGGAGATTGGGACTTGCTTCCCCTTTCTTCTTTGGGCAGTCCTTCGAAATGTGCCCCTCCTCACCACACCCATAACACACTTTCTTATTGAGGGTGCATTCATTGGCATAGTGCCCAGGCTTTCCACATTTAAAGCATATGACCTCTTCGCCACATTTCCCATGGTGCTTATTCTTACATTTGCCGCACCATTTGGCTTCTCATCCTCCTCTTCTCGAACCAGACTTCGAAAATTTACTTTTCTTTTTGGACCTCGAAGGTCCTTCGAACTTCCTTTTATCACCACCATCTGTCCTCTCCAGACCCTTCTCCCTGATCTGGGTCTCAACATTCATAGCAGCCCAGATGGCGGCTTTCAAGGTGGTTGCTTGCTTAACCATTGGACCAAAATTCGCTGGTAAACCATGTGCAAACTTATTGACCTTAGAGAGTTCAATTGGAACTTAGTATGGAATAAGCTTCATTTTTTCTGTGAAAATAGCAGCGTATTCAGTAACGCTCATTTTTCCTTTCTTCATATTCTAAAACTCATTATTGATTTCCAGAAGATCCTGCTCAGAGCAGTATTGCAATTTTAGTTGTACCACAAATTCTTCCCAAGACATCTTGCTAGCTTCTCCCTTGGGCATCAAATCAGCTAGTAACTTCCACCAGCTCAATACACCAGATTTTAACAGAGGAATTGCAAGTGTGGTCTTCTGTTTGTTGCTGCACTCACAACTTTCAAACATTGTCTCCATTTTAGAGATCCAATTTATAACTTCCACCGGTGCCGGACTTCCGAATAGACACGGTGGTTTGGATGCCATGAAATCTTTGTATTTGCATCAACGTCCATCACCTCCTCCATCCTGGTTGTTTCGTCTAACTATCGGTGGGTTGTCTTGACCAACAGTCCCACTGTAGTTCCTTCCTTCTAATCGCCCTTCATTCAATTCGGGCTATTCAACAGGTATCGTAGTTTATTCCCTATTATATTGTAGTAATCGCCTTGTCTCCTCCGTTTGGCGATCCAACATCATCAGCATCAATGCTTGTACCCCAGCCATCGTCATTGGCTCATGCGCAGCTCCTGCAACAGGTACTTGCTAAAGTACTGGGCTTGATTCCTATTCCCATTTGCATTCCCAACTCCACTGCAGGTTCTTGCCATTCTTGATCTATACACCGAATAAGGTGAATTTAGATCTTTATTCACTATAGACTCTGAAACGTTTACATGTTAGTTCTAATATCATATTCATACGCTTAGAATCCTACACACATAAGGTTTCCAGATCCAGTCGGCAACAGACCATAGATCCGAACAAATAATGGCATATATGTTAAACATATAGCATTTAGCACATAAAAGCACTTTAGGCAACTTTCCTAAAATATACTAGTGCTTGTGTCTAAAATATGGTAGACACTTATCTCACAATCATCACTTAGCATTCTAAGTTAAATCTAGAAATCCTACAAATTCCTAATTCGCTTAAACTAATGCTCTGATACCAACTATGACATCGGACAGAAAAGACCGATTTAGTTTATGTTTTTAATAATATAATCAGAGTAATCCTTTGAATCTTCAAGCATCTCCCAAGTGTTCTTGACTTGGAAACTTCTTTTCTTCATCATCCATCTCCTGAAATCAGTCAAGGTGAGTTCATACCCTCATATTTTCATGTTTTCTTCAAGTTTTAGGGGGGGATACAAGTAAAAACACCAACATAACTAAACTCAAACATCAGCTTTCAACAGAAAAGTTAATGTTCATTCACGAACTGTTTAGGACATATTAAACCTTTAAGTTTTCAAAATTGTATTAGGTGAAAATATTTCAGGTTTATACCTTTAAAATGACTACTTGCACATATCCATACGATGTTTCTATTATTTATGGTGATTTTTACAAAACTGCCTATCACTGTAGCTACGAATTCGGACCAGTCTGTGAATATGAACGTTTTCACACCAGTTAGAGACTTTTAAAAATCATAATAAAATTCATGCACAAACTAGACACATTTTCTAAACTCTCAGAGTTTACGGATTTAGATTTCGACTTCGTATGATTATTCTGTGATTTTCCTAAGACAGTGCAGAAATGTTAAAAACAAATCAACAACTTATAACTTTCATCACACTTTGTAACATGTTGAGCAAAGTGTTAATCTTTGAGGATTTCATATTTTACATGTGTTTCTTGTTGTGGTATAATTATATAACAGAAAATACTCACTAATTTGTAAGAATCCTCCATCATTACCAATAGTACAAGACAAGGCATGATAAACATAGTTATATTTTTGCTATACGTTTGACTTACATAGAAAAAGGGTTCAAAACATTACAAACGTTTTGGATAAACTATAATAGGTATAGTTTATGTTTCGTATAAATTACGAACATTTATGATAAACTATGGTAAGTATAGTTTATGTTTCATATACATTATAAAGAAATATGTTAAGCTATAATAGGTATATTTTATGTTTCATTTATATTTCAAACTCATTACCAAAAATTTTCAGTTCATATAAACCGGGTGCGAATACAAAGTATCGGGTTTATACAAAAAGGGGTTTTCACTTCAGTTTACATAAATCTGTTAATGAATAAATTTGTGAGACATTCGCTTCACGTTACTTCCAAAGTAACGAAATAAAAAGTCCTATAAATTATAACCAGAGTCTCTTGAAGGGAGAGTGTGATAATTATGTATAGATCTATATTGGGTCTGACAAACCCACACCTGAGCTGCATGCAACAGCTAGACCGGCAGGTCTAGGGTGACGAGTGTCATTTAACTTTGCGACGCCTGAAGAACGTCGTATTACGAGGCCGTCTGAGTCATAGTATGGTTATAATAACTCACATGAGGTATTAACAAAACAGAAGATTTACGAGTTTTACTTTTAAATTAAACGAGTTTATGTCGATTTAAACTTGCATAAATTACTTTAAGTATGGAAAAATACTAGTACATTTCGGTTTTGATTTTTAAGACTACAATGCATTTTATAGGGAAAATATTGGATTTTTGTTGAACAAACATCACTTCCACAAAGAAAAGGATTTTAGCATCACCTTCAAAAGCTTATGAACTCACCAACTTAATTGTTGACACTTTTTTGAAACTACTTGTATTCTTAGGAATTCAGTGAACCAGATAAACAATAGCTTTTGAGGATGGGACGCTCAGAGGTCAAACATTTCATTTTGTCATCATAATGTAATTGATTTTGAAATATGTGAACACATGCTACATTGTAACTTTTCAATTATATTTATGATGGTTGTATTAATTTGAGCAGTATTATACTCGTTATTATGATAGTACACATGAAGTCCGCTACCCCCGGACGTTTCCGCCATCCTTGGTTTGGGGGTGTGACATCGAACCCTCACCAGCTGTTGCTCCTAGTCAATCATTGCACCATTCTAGCTCAACCAATCCATTACCATAACAATCTTAGTCCTTCGTAGAGGAATAGGGACTAGATCTATTAGAGACTTTTCGTGAAATAATTTGAGAATGTAACCCCGATAAACCCTCAGGCATCTCACCTGACGGCCGTCTACAATCTCTTCCTCCATTGGGTAATCTAAAGCTACCGGAACATCACCAAAGTTCCTACTAAGTGCAAGATACACGAAAGATCGAGTAGCATCGATATCGAAAATAACATGACCAGTCAAGCAATTGACTAAAAACATTCATATACACAATAAGATAAAACATATGCATAAATAATGGAAGTGGGAAAGGACATGATAATGATAAATACCAATGACAAAATCTGGTGCTGATCACGCCTCCTTGGCCGTCAACTGAAAAACACTACTTCTCATATACAAAATATATACTAATAAATTATAACTTAGTTGTTTAAAGGGAAATAACCATATTTTTTACAAGAATAATTGTTATCTAAAAGTATATCCACTTTAATATTTCAAAATTGTTTTGAGAACTCTACACCGAACATGGTTTTTAATGAAATAAGGAATGCATTTTCAAATCTAAATCATCATCTTCATTAACATTTCTTTTATGTTAATCGTGATAAGGATTTTTATCTTTTGAATTTGAACTTTGTTGACCAATATATCATCGAGTATAGTTGTTGTCTTTGAACAATATTTTGTAAATAAATTCTTCTATTAACTTATTTTTTTTATCCAAAACATCCAAAAATATTTATCTCTAACCAATTATAATAAGGTATTTTTATTTTAAACATAGTACACAAAACTATATGAAATTGTTTAATATAACATCTTACTTTCATTTTCTATTTTTATCGTCTAATTGTAAGAATTATATACAAACCTTTTTTCACGGTAGCTTTTTTGGTTAAACTATCAACCTTATTTCACGGTCTGAATTTTTGAATTTTAAATTTTCAAAGATTTCAAAATTTTAAATATTACATTCAAAATCTCAAATTTTCAAAATTTCGTAAAATATATTTTCATAGAATATATAAATATTAGAATAATTTTTAAATAAATATAATTACAGATCTTCGTCAAGAAGTTGATTAGTCGTTTGATCTTAATTCACTGCCTAGATGAATTATGGGTATCCACCTAAGCGTCACTTATCCATTACCTCTCTGGTGTGACAAAAAAAAACAACATAAATCAAATTTATATTGAAATAAAACAAAGATTTAATCGGGTTTGAACAATGTACATTTATATATTATTATTTTCACAATTGCATAGTTTGGCATGATGATTGTAGACAAAGAACATAGGCGTAATGGTGTTACCCAACTTGATATAAAATGTACAAAAATAAATGTTTCATATGTGTAACATGATTATTACTTTATCATAATGTATTGGTTAATCAAATATGATGTATAAAAAAATGTTAGCATAACTAATATTGTACAATTAACAACATGTTCATTACATTTATAAAGATTCCACATTTTAATTTTTAATTCTTATTGATTTCTTTTCAGCTACCATTAATCTTATTGCTAATTGTTTAGATGTAATAAACTAAATCATATATAAAAACTAATTTTTGAAAGAAAAAAAATTTACACCGGTCGTTTGACACGGTTAAACGGGTAGTTTGTATATATATATATATATATATATATATATATATATATATATATCTTGGAGAAACCCAAGACATGAGTCCTAGTTGATAAGGGTGGGTGACCCTCTTTATAATAATTTGACACTCGTATAAAATACTTTTTAGGGTTTATCCATTTACCTTTTAAGGTTTTTGTCAGACTTTATGTGTCCCCAAACTAGGTCATGACCCGTCTTTTTAGTCGTTGTCAACATCTAATAGTCGATTCAGTAACTTTTTAGACGAAAATAACTCATATTATGCCCCAATAAAACCAAAAAAAAAAGTTCGCGATCAATTCATATTTTATAACTAAAAAAAGTTCATCCGGCTCTATTTCGTCTATTTCTATTTTCTAATATCTATTAGTAATGAAAGATTAAGTTGTGTAGACCTCTCCTTAATATTAAAAGATCATATGATTAATTTTGGCTCTTCTAAATAATCGAGAAATGACACAATTGGAGATCGAAAGTATTAAAATTTTGATTTATAATCCATTAACGACAATCAATTGATTAAGAAACTTAGGATGGAGTCATAGCATAATTTTATTAAGTTTTTAACTATCATTGTGTTTTAATTCTAAATAATCAATAATTGACACATCATATGAATTTCTAATTCAAATCTCTTTCACTTGTGGTTAACTTTATTTATCAATGTTTACAACTTTGAAGATAATGATAAAATTTCTATAATAAATACACTCCCAAGTATTTGTTGATTCGCTTCAATTAGCTCGAACTCATTTGTTGTCGGTTCTTCCGGAGCATTTCTTTCTTCCTCGTATCCTCCATATCAAAATTTGGCACCACAAAATAAATCGAAAACCTTTTTGATATTTGTTCGAAGGATTGAACAAATTAGCAATGAGAAGATTTATGAAGATCGCATGTACATGTCGTCGCAAAATCATTATTTGTTACGAATTGATCCCTGAACTTATTTTTTTTGGCTTAATAGGGTATAATGTGAGATTTTTAGGTCTAAAAGGTCACTGAACTGGCTATTACAAGTTGACAGAGACTAAAAAAAGTTGGAAATATCCTAGTTTAAGGATCCATAAAGTCTAATAAAAACTTTAGGGAATAAATGGATAAACTCTAGAAAGTTTATGGGACATTTATGTCCATTTTCCTATTACTAACCGTTCATCATGTATTCAAGATAAATAGGAATCAAATGCAAACAAAAATCGGGTCATTTGAAAATATTATAAGTTATGACAAAAAAAAGTGTTCACCTCAATACACATGACATCAGTGGGTTTCATGTTTGGGCTAGCTTGGTCCGAATCAAAAGTAAACTTAAAATTATCAACGTTAAAAATATTTTTAATGCTAGTTGGGAGTTCCAAAGTTTGTATTCTGTAAGTTCATCGTATAACAAGGAACACGTTTTCTTTCTTAATTTATTACTAAAATTAACAAAAGGTAAATATTAATGCTAGCAAATTGCATAGCAACGTTGTCAATAACAAGGCTTTTCTAGTTTAATTTTTTTTTGTTGTTTTTTAACAACAGATGCATTAATAGACACTCTAGCAAGGAGCTGGAGCATAAAAAGTAAATAAATAAAGAAAACTACATCACATCTCACATCAAAGCTTAAATGAAAGATTTAACCTAATATGTCCGTATATGTTTACATCCGCGTTTCCTTGGCAAGAGCAAGCGACAGTATATGTTTACATCCCCGTTTCCTTGGCAAGAGCAAGCGACAGAAATGACCGAAACCCAAATAAATCAACACAAAAGATTTTGTTTATCATAACTTATTATTTCTTTAACATACAATGAAATTTTATTGCAACACTTTTTCAATTAATCCACACAAATTTAAAATGGGCATTCATATAATACGATCTATAATGATCATAGTTGGAAAGGAAATAAACGAGAAGCAAGCTGATGAATGAAGTTATGCACATTTGAAGCCACTTGGGACTTTCTTGCCACAAGCATTAAGAAGCAAGCTGAGGGACACAGGCACATTAAGATTGATCCCCAAAACGTTAGCCTTAATAGCAGTGCATAAGCAAACGGCAGCATCAAGGTCAGCAAGGCCGCCGATAAGGGTGCAGCATGGCTTAACAGATGGTGAACCCACTTCGACTCCAACCAACCCGCCGAGCAGATTAGCACACACCCCTAGTTTCAAGGTGTCTTTAGGGCAGTAAGTCTTACTTGGCTTTGGTTTTGGTTTAGGGGTAGTGCTACCACACGTTCCGCAACCACTTACCATGGTAAAAAAGATAAGATTAAATGCTAGAAAGAGGACCAGTGAAGCATTGCACTTCGAAGCCATGTACAATAAAAATACAAAGCGCTTTACAAAATAAGAGAGTGTAGTAGTTAAAATGATGGGTGCATGTGGAATAAGGGATTGAAGGCTATATATAGTCGAATTAAAGAGGGTTTTGGCCAGTTCTAGCTGGCATCAAAAGGTACACATCAACATGCAAATATCCATGGCCCATGTTGTTCAATAATGAAGCTCTATATCTTATCTCTACTAGAGATCCAACTGTTGTGATGTTCCTTTTAAGAAAATACTATAAATGGACAATGGTTGTAGTATCATATATATCTCCCTGCGTCAGTTCAACAGTACAAAGATCAAGTGCTTTGGAATGTTTTACTTTTGAAACCCATGTCAAAACCTATAAATTTTCATTATAATGAAGAAAATATCTATGTTCTATCATATATAGCGCAAATGTAAAACAAACAAGGTCGTCTATATAATTTCAGGTCGTTAAAAAAACTTCATTTGATTGTTTAAGTTATAAACTAGCAAATTTTGTAAATAGTTACATATTTTATGTATCATTCCATGATGATGCATGTTGGTACTTGGTCAACAGCAAGATAATAAACAATTTAAGTTCATAATGTTAATTGTCATTTTGTTCTATGTATATTGAAATTTCTCGAAATGTAGGGACATATAAAAAAATTTCTCCCTCCGTGTTTGTATTTTGTTATTAATAAAATTCATACTAGCCATGGTACCACCAACCAAATCTTGAAACGTCGTAAGTAACACATAACTGATTATTAAATTCACAAATATAACCCTAGTCGTTCATGTCTAATGAAGTAACTTGCATTGATTTTTTGTTTACATCTTTTTTATTTTATTTTACAAATTGAAAATTTTACACGTAGTTCTTTTCTAAATAGCATAAACTACATCTAAATCTTCATTTTATACAATTATCCTTAATTAATTTCTATATATTTGCATCCCTTCATTTTTTAACTCTTTAACCTTTTTACAAATAAAGAAAATAAAAACACATATATTTATTTATCATTTTAAACTATTTCAAAGTTTTGATTATTTATAAACTAGTTTATAAAATTGATAAATGAAGTTTTTCGCACTATAAATATAAAGTGTATATAATTCAGTTTTTCACATTTGTAATTTGAATCTAAATTTTATAAAATAAATTGATTTTTGTCTCTATATTAATAAAAGAATAGTTTTTTTGTCATGTGTCATCATATTAGACATCTTAATTAATGTGTTGACACTTGTCAATCTATTAGTTCTCTATTTTAAATTTATTAGACAACATCATCATTAATGTGATGTCATTTGTCAATGTATTTATTCTCTATTTTAAATTTTAAATTTTGAATTTAAATTTTATATTATTGTTTTCATTAATTCACAAATAAAAAATGTCTAATATATATTAAAAATTAATTTTACATATTTATTTGAATCAACGATTATAATTTCATATAACTAATAAAAAAATCTCTTAATTAATAATTTATTTAAAATAATTGATTAATAATTTTGAATTTTTACTATAAAAGTTTAATTAATTTTATAATCGTGGTTCCCACGGGTTATAAACTAGTACGTTAATATTCATGTCTATTTAGAAAGTATCAAAAATTGTGTTTTAGATATATCTATTTTATTTTTCTGATAATTAAAAAAATAAAATAAAATATTAAAAAAATGAAGTGGCTTTTTAATGAAAGAAATTGTATTTTATTTTAATATCAGTATTGATATCTACTAAAAGAGAATAAAAATTTACCAATTTTGATGTATATGACATTTTTTTAATAAAAGATTTGCAATAGATGAGATTTGGTTCATTGGTTTCATAATTAAAAATGATTTTTATTAAACTTATATATATATATATATATATATATATATATATATATATATATATATATATATATATATGTGTGTGTGTGGGGGGGGGGGTTAGGATAATTTAAGAACTCATATATTTGTGAAAGCCGAGAAAATTTTTGCTACAATTATGTGTTTTTTTTTTACCTTTAAATGTGTATATATAAGAACCTTTGTTAAAAAAAAATTCAAAAACAATATGCATATATGAATCGTGAATATATGTATATTTGGATTTGTACATGTATAAATTACATTGTAACGTTCCAAAAATATCAAGTAAAAATTGTATTTTTAAAACACTCGAATCACATAAACATTTGTTTAAAGGGATAATATCATAAAAAGGTTCAAGTTTGCCGGAAAATGTCGGTTTTACCCTCTGACAGAATTTATGTTCGTTTATGCTGCAAACTTGCAAAAAAAAGTTTGATTTTGCCCTTTTTACCGGTTGAGCCGGTCATATATACACGTGGCAAGCCACATGTGCGATGAGTAGGTTGGAACTGTTAACGTGGGCACCATACAATGTGCGATGAGTAGGTTGGAACTGCTAACGTGGGCGCCATTTGTATGATGACTGTATTGCTACGTGTTTTATTTAAAAAATTCAAGAATAGGAAAGAAAATGAAGCTAACAGGAATTGAACTCGCCACCCTCAATTCACAAGTTAAGTAAGTTACCACTAGTCTGAAAAGCTTTTCATATCTAGACGACAAAATTGCAAAAATGGTCCCTGTGGTATGCAAATTTTTGGGGTTTTAGTCCAAATAGTGACTTTTTTGGTTTCGTAGTCCTTTTGGAGTGTTTTGTATGTAAAAATGGTCCCTCCGAAAATTGAAATGACTATAATACCCTTGGGGTATTTATTTTTCATTTTTCTTTCATTATTCTTAAAATTTAATATTTATTTATTTATTTTAACAATTAAAAAAATAAAAAAGGTCCCACCTCTCTCTCTCTCTCTCTCTCAACACCAAAGAACACCTTCATCATCTCAAGAACACATCTTCATAAACTCAAGAACATATTCATGAACTTAATAATATCTCCCACAACCACCACCCTTTGACCACCGTTCGCCACCACCACCACCCCTTGATCACCGTCTGCCACCACCACCACCCCTTGACCACCGTCTGCCACCACCTTAGTCTGCCACTACCACCGTCTGCCACCTCCATATATGGTTCCACCATTACCCAAAATCCCCTTCCCCTCCATCGTTCACCTCCTCCAACAACCTTTTTCAACCATCTCCGGCAACCGTTCGCCTCTAAACAGGACCATTCTTCACCTCCAACAAACACCACAAATTCACCTCTGCCAACACCAACCAATCACAACATCCACCACCATTGTTGAAATCTAATTCTAACCTCAAATCAAAACCAAGAGATTTAACTTCAAATCTAACCTGCAACTCAAATTCTAACTCCAATCTAAGCATGATTACTGAAATTAAAAAGAATCTACCACATGACTTCAAATCCCACCTCGATTTACAATATTAAAACAAGAATAGTCTTGTTGGATCGATTAGAATTTTGAAACCCAGATGATGAAGGTTCAGACCCATATAATTTGAAGGTTGAACCATGAAGTTGATCAAGGAAACACCGTTCCAGGGATACACGACTGAGACCAAATCAATGACTATTTATCTCCTTACGCAACGCTGCATCATCTGAGTTAGGCCTTAGAGATCAATGACTTCGATATTGACCTTATTTGACTCCTCCACCACCGATAGTTTAGAGATCCAATTGACAGAGGAATTGGACCGAAAACTAAGCTAGACATAAGGTCGAGCACCTGGAGTGCATCTAAAGGATTTCGAACTCTGTAAGTGGTTGGGGACGCACCCGTCTTCATCCTCACAAACATAATCATCATCATTTGTCCCTTCTAATACATCTATGCATAAATCTGTGGGAAACAATGCTTTACCCATTGCTGGCACTTTGCTTTACCCCTTCAGAATGGTTGAAAGAGACCAGATCTCCGATAGCTTCTTCACTCTGAAAAGATGTTGATGGTGGTCGGAGTTTCCATTTCAGTCGATATTTTTTTAATCTTTAGGTAGGACCTTCGATTTCAGGGCTACCGTTTAACATTATGAAGATGATGAAGGAGATGAAGAGAGGGAAAGAGATTAATTGAAACCTGTGTGAGAGTGAGAGGAGAAGGTTTCCTGAGGAGTTGAAGAACAACATCGACTTTTTTTTCTTGATCTGCGTTTGGTGGAGAGAGAGAGAGGGAGAGAGAGAGAGAGAGAGAGAGGTGGGACCTTTTTTATATATTTAATTGTTAAAATAAATAAATAAATATTAAATTTTAAGAATAATGAAAGAAAAATGAAAAATAAATACCCCAAGGGTATTATAGTCATTTCAATTTTCGGATGGACCATTTTCACATACAAACCACTCCAAAAGGACTACAAAACCAAAAACGTCACTGTTTGGACTAAAACCCCAAAAATTTGCATACCAAAGGGACCATTTTTGCAATTTTGTCTATCTAGACTTTGAACAACAGATAAATAAATAATATTATTGAAACACATAATATACAATTTAGATTATTAATATTATTATTATTATTATTATTATTATTATTATTATTATTACAACAATTATTATTATTATTATTATTATTATTATTATTATTGTTATTATTATTATGTATACATACAATTATTATTATTATTATTAAACCAATTATTATTATTACTATTATTTTTATTATTTTTATTATTATTATTACAGCAATTATTATTATTATTACTATTATTATTATTATTACAACAATTACTATTACTATTATTATTATTATTATTATTATTATTATTATTATTATTATTATGTATACATACATTTTTAATTATATTTTTAAATGTATAAATATAAGGTACATAATATGTTTTTAGGTTTAAAAACATTTTTAAAGGTATTTTATATATTTGAAAGTGTATTTAAACCTTTATAAACATATTTTTATAATGAAAATCGTATTTAAAAAGTAAAATGTGTTTATTTATATTTAATAAGCAAAACAATATGTTTTAAAAGGTATTTATATATTTAAAATTGTATTTCTAAACTTCAAAAAAATATTTTTAGAGTTAAGAACATATTTATATATTTGAAATAATATTTGTAGATTTGAGAATATATTTATATATTTAGTTGTAAAAATACATTTCTAAGTGTATAAATAGACCAAATACATATTTTTAATTGTAAAAATATTTTTTAAGTATATGAATACGTTTTTAAATATATAAGTACCTTTAAAATGTATTTCTATTTTCAAAAACACAAAAATATACGTATTTGTCATGTGTACATATGACCGGCTCAACCTTTAAAAAGGGTAAATTCAAACTTTTTTTACAAGTTTGCAGCATAAACGAACATAAATTCTGTCAGAGGGTAAAACCGACATTTTCCGGTAAACTTAAGGCTTTTTATGATATTATCCATTGTTTAAAACCAATCATAGTAACATGGATCTCACAAACATCATAGCAAATTCGTAATAATCAATGTGGAATATGCCTCTAGGGGATGCAATGCGTTTAAATGGGGTCTTTCCCTTTGGAATCGTAAGTACTTGAAAACATTTGAAACATAAACCATAAACATAGAACTTAATGAGTTCCCCAAAATAGCATCACTACAAATAAAATGACAACAGAAAAAATGTCACTAAAAACCAAAAAAGTATCACTAAAAACCTCAATGATAATTAGTGGCACAAAAAAAAGTGTTAAAAGCGGTGCCACTAAAGGCCTTTAATGACATTATTTGGTTATGTCGATGCAGCCCTTTAGGGTTTTAATGACATTTTTTATGCCATGATAACAGTTTTGGTTTTTGCAACACTTTTTAATGCAACTAAATAATTGTTAAAATAAAGACTATTTTTTGTTTTTGGCTTTAACTTTTTCATCACAAAGCATTTATATTTGAAAATTTGGTCAATTTTTTATAAGTTTAAATGGAGTATGAAGTAAATAATAATAATAATAATAATAATAATAATAATAATAATAATAATAATAATAATAATAATAGAATAATAAATGAAAAACACACAAGAATTTCTTATATTAAAATTTAACTTGTCTAACAACAATTTTATCAATATTTTAAAAAATATATCTTCCAAAATGTTGAATATTGTACATCTATTATATAGCAAGAAGACACCTTTTTAACCCCAGAACCCAAGATCGTTTCCTAATTTTACAACATTTTCAAATTGTTCTCTTGCCAATTGATTGGATTAGGGTTCGATGAATTACACGTGATTGAGAATGTTTTGTGTAGAATGAGCTCTCAAAATCAAAGACTTTTGCAATTTCATAGAACTTGAAACAAAGAACGATGGTATTGAATTATTGATAAGATTGAAATATGTATAAGCAACCAATCCTTTAAACTAGATAACCATAAAGCCAAAACCTGAGTTTGTTTTAACCAATAGCCAATAAATACCATGTAGCTCCAATAACCTACACTGATAGATATCATAAAAATAAATGAAATAACACATGATAATTAATATATAATGAGATGATAATTAAATATAACCATAATGAATCATATAAAAATATGTAAAAATATTAACAATATAAAAAGAATCATGGATCACTTGGTTATCCTAGCTGAAAGTACTTACCATTGTTATGATGACTTGGTGAGGATCTTTGAAATCTTAGGGAAAGTTATTAGGAACCATGGAAGATGAAGCATCATTTTCTTTTACAACCGACATCCTGCCTACAAATTGAATATGCTTATGTTTCTTTGGATACAAAACAGTAGAAAGAAACATCAAGTATCACATCTAATAGATTTTTAAAAGGGGCAAATTCTATAACAAATTCTTAAAAGAATCATTTTTGTCAAGTTTTCCTGCAACATGGAACATTTTTGTAATAGTTACCTGCCAAAGGAACCATATATGTAATACATTCATGCTACAGGGACCATTTATGATACAAAAACCATTGCATATATATGAAATGGACATTTTAAGCATTGTAAATAGACATACCTAGCCAAATTGCTTACATGTAAAAAGTAGTTTAAGCTAAAATATAATTAAGGTGATTAAACTGTCTTTTTAATCTATTTTTTTCTTTTAAGAACTTTGGAAAAGTTTAGCTTTTTTTTTTTTTATGTTTCTTGATTAAATAATAAACTATTATTCCTATTAATCACTTAAATATTAAGTTGGATAAGCACTTAACTTTTAAGAAGTTTTTTTCTATTAAGCTATATAATAAACTATTAAGATATTATTTAACTTTTAATTTGTATTTTAACTACTATGACAATTAATCAATGAGCATGCCAAACTTCTCACATAAGACATCGTTCTCACATTCAAGAGGAAATACCTTATCGTATACAAATGTATTGAAAACATTAACACATTGATGAATGCTTGAAGAAATATATATTATTATTTTCACAATTGCATAGTTTATATATTATTATTTTCACAATTGCATAGTTTGGCATGATGATTGTAGACAAAGAACATAGGTGTGATGGTGTTACCCAACTTGATGTAAAATGTACAAAAATATATGTTTCATACGTGTAACATGATTATTATTTTATCAACATGATTATTATTTTATCATAATGTACTGGTTAATCAAATATATATGATGTATAAAAAATGTTAGCATAATTAATATTGTACAATCCACAACATGTTCATTACATTTATAAAGATTCCACATTTTAATTTTTAATTCTTATTGATTTCTTTTCTCTATTATTAATCTTATTGATAATTGTTTAGATGTAATAAACTAAATCGTATGTAAAACTAATTTTTGAAAAAAATATTTACACTCGACACTTGGCAAGGATAAACGGATAGTTTGTACGTGTTTATATATATATATATATATATATATATATATATATATATATATATATATAATAAGGGAAATCTTGGAGAAACCCAAGGACATGAGTCCTAGTTGATAAGGGTGGGTGACCTTGTGTAAGATATTTATAATAATCCACTCATAAAATTCCAATATTACTAAGGGAAAATGACATAAAGGCCCTATAAATTTTTTTAGGGTTTATCCATTTATCCTTTAAGGTTTTTGTCGGACTTTATGCGTCCCCAAACTAGGTCATGACCCATCTTTTTAGTCGTTGTCAATCTCTAATAGCCGATTCAGTAACCTTTTAGACCAAAATAACTCACATTATGCCCCTATAAAACCAAAATGAAAGTTCGGCATCAATTCATATTTAATAACTAAAAAAGGTTCATCCGGCTCTATTTCGTCTATTTCTATTTTCCAATATCTATTAGTAATGAAAGATTAAGATGTGTAGACCTCTCCTTAATATAAAAAGATCATATGATTAATTTTGGCTCTTCTAAATAATCGAGAAATGACACAATTGAAGATCGAAAGTATTAAAATTTTGATTTATAATCCATTAACAACGATCGATTGATTAAGAAACTTAGGATGGAGTCATAGCATAATTTTATTAAGTTTTTAACTATCATTGTGATTTTTAATTCTAAATAATCAATAATTGACACATCATATGAATTTCTAATTCAAATCTCTTTCACTTGTGGTTAACTTTATTTATCAGATGTTTACAAGTTTGAAGATAACGATAAAATTTCTACAATAAATGCACTCCCAAGTATTTGTTGATTCACTTCAATAAGCTCGAACTCATTTGTTGTCGGTTCTTTCGGAGCATTTCTTTCTTATCCTCCATACCAAAATTTGGCACCACAAAATAAATCGAAAACCTTTTTGATATTTGTTCGAAGGATTAAGAGAACAAATTAGCAATGAAAAGATTTATGAAGATCGCATGTACATGTCGTCGCAAAATCATTATTTGTTATGAATTGATCCCTGTATTTATTTTTTTTGGCTTAATAGGGTATAATATGAGATTTTTAGGTCTAAAAGGTCACTGAACTGGTTATTACAGGTTGACAGAGACTAAAAAAAGCTGGAAATATCCTAGTTTAGGATCCATAAAATCTGATAAAAACTTTAGGGAATAAATGGATAAACTCTAGAAAGTTTGTGGGACATTTATGTTATTTTCCCTATTAGTGAGAGTTCATCATGTATTCAAGATAAATAGGAATCAAATGCAAACAAAAATCGGGTCATTTGAAAATATTATAAGTTATGACAAAAAAAAGTTTTCACCTCAATACACATGACCTCAGTGGGTTTCATGTTTGGGCTAGCTTGGTCCGAATCAAAAGTAAACTTAAAATTATCAACGTTAGAAATATTTTTAATGCTAATTGGGAGTTCCAAAGTTTGTATTCTGTAAGTTCATCGTATAACAAGGAACACGTTTTCTTTCTTAATTTATTACTAAAACTAACAAAAGGTAAATATTAATGCTAGCAAATTGCATAGCAACGTTGTCAATAACAAGGCTTTTCTAGTTTAATTTTTTTTTGTTGTTTTTTAACAAGAGATGCATTAATAGACACTCTAGCAAGGAGCTGGAGCATAAAAAAAAATGAAGAAAACTACATCACATCTCACATCAAAGCTTAAATGAAAGATTTAACCTAATATGTCCGTATATGTTTACATCCCCGTTTCCTTGGCAAGAGCAAGCGACAGAAATGACCGAAACCCAAATAAATCAACACAAAAGATTTTGTTTATCATAACTTATTATTTCTTTAACATACAACGAAATTTTATTGCAACACTTTTTCAATTAATCCACACAAATTTAAAATGGGCATTCATATAATACGATCTATAATGATCATAGTTGGAAAGGAAATAAACGAGAAGCAAGCTGATGAATGAAGTTATGCACATTTGAAGCCACTTGGGACTTTCTTGCCACAAGCATTAAGAAGCAAGCTGAGGGACACAGGCACATTAAGATTGATCCCCAAAACGTTAGCCTTAATAGCAGTGCATAAGCAAACGGCAGCATCAAGGTCAGCAAGGCCGCCGATAAGGGTGCAGCATGGCTTAACAGATGGTGAACCCACTTCGACTCCAACCAACCCGCCGAGCAGATTAGCACACACCCCTAGTTTCAAGGTGTCTTTAGGGCAGTAAGTCTTACTTGGCTTTGGTTTTGGTTTAGGGGTAGTGCTACCACACGTTCCGCAACCACTTACCATGGTAAAAAAGATAAGATTAAATGCTAGAAAGAGGACCAGTGAAGCATTGCACTTCGAAGCCATGTACAATAAAAATACAAAGCGCTTTACAAAATAAGAGAGTGTAGTAGTTAAAATGATGGGTGCATGTGGAATAAGGGATTGAAGGCTATATATAGTCGAATTAAAGAGGGTTTTGGCCAGTTCTAGCTGGCATCAAAAGGTACACATCAACATGCAAATATCCATGGCCCATGTTGTTCAATAATGAAGCTCTATATCTTATCTCTACTAGAGATCCAACTGTTGTGATGTTCCTTTTAAGAAAATACTATAAATGGACAATGGTTGTAGTATCATATATATCTCCCTGCGTCAGTTCAACAGTACAAAGATCAAGTGCTTTGGAATGTTTTACTTTTGAAACCCATGTCAAAACCTATAAATTTTCATTATAATGAAGAAAATATCTATGTTCTATCATATATAGCGCAAATGTAAAACAAACAAGGTCGTCTATATAATTTCAGGTCGTTAAAAAAACTTCATTTGATTGTTTAAGTTATAAACTAGCAAATTTTGTAAATAGTTACATATTTTATGTATCATTCCATGATGATGCATGTTGGTACTTGGTCAACAGCAAGATAATAAACAATTTAAGTTCATAATGTTAATTGTCATTTTGTTCTATGTATATTGAAATTTCTCGAAATGTAGGGACATATAAAAAAATTTCTCCCTCCGTGTTTGTATTTTGTTATTAATAAAATTCATACTAGCCATGGTACCACCAACCAAATCTTGAAACGTCGTAAGTAACACATAACTGATTATTAAATTCACAAATATAACCCTAGTCATTCATGTCTAATGAAGTAACTTGCATTGATTTTTTGTTTACATCTTTTTTATTTTATTTTACAAATTGAAAATTTTACACGTAGTTCTTTTCTAAATAGCATAAACTACATCTAAATCTTCATTTTATACAATTATCCTTAATTAATTTCTATATATTTGCATCCCTTCATTTTTTAACTCTTTAACCTTTTTACAAATAAAGAAAATAAAAACACATATATTTATTTATCATTTTAAACTATTTCAAAGTTTTGATTATTTATAAACTAGTTTATAAAATTGATAAATGAAGTTTTTCGCACTATAAATATAAAGTGTATATAATTCAGTTTTTCACATTTGTAATTTGAATCTAAATTTTATAAAATAAATTGATTTTTGTCTCTATATTAATAAAAGAATAGTTTTTTTGTCATGTGTCATCATATTAGACATCTTAATTAATGTGTTGACACTTGTCAATCTATTAGTTCTCTATTTTAAATTTATTAGACAACATCATCATTAATGTGATGTCATTTGTCAATGTATTTATTCTCTATTTTAAATTTTAAATTTTGAATTTAAATTTTATATTATTGTTTTCATTAATTCACAAATAAAAAATGTCTAATATATATTAAAAATTAATTTTACATATTTATTTGAATCAACGATTATAATTTCATATAACTAATAAAAAAATCTCTTAATTAATAATTTATTTAAAATAATTGATTAATAATTTTGAATTTTTACTATAAAAGTTTAATTAATTTTATAATCGTGGTTCCCACGGGTTATAAACTAGTACGTTAATATTCATGTCTATTTAGAAAGTATCAAAAATTGTGTTTTAGATATATCTATTTTATTTTTCTGATAATTAAAAAAATAAAATAAAATATTAAAAAAATGAAGTGGCTTTTTAATGAAAGAAATTGTATTTTATTTTAATATCAGTATTGATATCTACTAAAAGAGAATAAAAATTTACCAATTTTGATGTATATGACATTTTTTTAATAAAAGATTTGCAATAGATGAGATTTGGTTCATTGGTTTCATAATTAAAAATGATTTTTATTAAACTTATATATATATATATATATATATATATATATATATATATGTGTGTGTGTGTGGGGGGGGGGGGGTTAGGATAATTTAAGAACTCATATATTTGTGAAAGCCGAGAAAATTTTTGCTACAATTATGTGTTTTTTTTTTACCTTTAAATGTGTATATATAAGAACCTTTGTTAAAAAAAATTCAAAAACAATATGCATATATGAATCGTGAATATATGTATATTTGGATTTGTACATGTATAAATTACATTGTAACGTTCCAAAAATATCAAGTAAAAATTGTATTTTTAAAACACTCGAATCACATAAACATTTGTTTAAAGGGATAATATCATAAAAAGGTTCAAGTTTGCCGGAAAATGTCGGTTTTACCCTCTGACATAATTTATGTTCGTTTATGCTGCAAACTTGCAAAAAAAAGTTTGATTTTGCCCTTTTTACCGGTTGAGCCGGTCATATATACACGTGGCAAGCCACATGTGCGATGAGTAGGTTGGAACTGTTAACGTGGGCACCATACAATGTGCGATGAGTAGGTTGGAACTGCTAACGTGGGCGCCATTTGTATGCTGACTGTATTGCTACGTCTTTTATTTAAAAAATTCAAGAATAGGAAAGAAAATGAAGCTAACAGGAATTGAACTCGCCACCCTCAATTCACAAGTTAAGTAAGTTACTACTAGTCTGAAAAGCTTTTCATATCTAGACAACAAAATTGCAAAAATGGTCCCTGTGGTATGCAAATTTTTGGGGTTTTAGTCCAAATAGTGACTTTTTTGGTTTCGTAGTCCTTTTGGAGTGGTTTGTATGTAAAAATGGTCCCTCCGAAAATTGAAATGACTATAATACCCTTGGCGTATTTATTTTTCATTTTTCTTTCATTATTCTTAAAATTTAATATTTATTTATTTATTTTAACAATTAAAAAAATAAAAAAGGTCCCACCTCTCTCTCTCTCTCTCAACACCAAAGAACACCTTCATCATCTCAAGAACACATCTTCATAAACTCAAGAACATATTCATGAACTTAATAATATCTCCCACAACCACCACCCTTTGACCACCGTTCGCCACCACCACCACCCCTTGATCACCGTCTGCCACCACCACCACCCCTTGACCACCGTCTGCCACCACCTTAGTCTGCCACTACCACCGTCTGCCACCTCCATATATGGTTCCACCATTACCCAAAATCCCCTTCCCCTCCATCGTTCACCTCCTCCAACAACTTTTTTCAACCATCTCCGACAACCGTTCGCCTCTAAACAGGACCATTATTCACCTCCAACAAACACCACAAATTCACCTCTGCCAACACCAACCAATCACAACATCCACCACCATTGTTGAAATCTAATTCTAACCTCAAATCAAAACCAAGAGATTTAACTTCAAATCTAACCTGCAACTCAAATTCTAACTCCAATCTAAGCATGATTACTGAAATTAAAAAGAATCTACCACATGACTTCAAATCCCACCTCGATTTACACGATTAAAACAAGAATAGTCTTGTTGGATCGATTAGAATTTTGAAACCCAGATGATGAAGGTTCAGACCCATATAATTTGAAGGTTGAACCATGAAGTTGATCAAGGAAACACCGTTCCAGGGATACATGACTGAGACCAAATCAATGACTATTTATCTCCTTACGCAACGCTGCATCATCTGAGTTAGGCCTTAGAGATCAATGACTTCGATATTGACCTTATTTGACTCCTCCACCACCGATAGTTTAGAGATCCAATTGACGGAGGAATTGGACCGAAAACTAAGCTAGACATAAGGTCGAGCACCTGGAGTGCATCTAAAGGATTTCGAACTCTGTAAGTGGTTGGGGACGCACCCGTCTTCATCCTCACAAACATAATCATCATCATTTGTCCCTTCTAATACATCTATGCATAAATCTGTGGGAACCAATGCTTTACCCATTGCTGGCACTTTGCTTTACCCCTTCAGAATGGTTGAAAGAGACCAGATCTCCGATAGCTTCTTCACTCTGAAAAGATGTTGATGGTGGTCGGAGTTTCCATTTCAGTCGATATTTTTTTAATCTTTAGGTAGGACCTTCGATTTCAGGGCTACCGTTTAACATTATGAAGATGATGAAGGAGATGAAGAGAGGGAAAGAGATTAATTGAAACCTGTGTGAGAGTGAGAGGAGAAGGTTTCTTGAGGAGTTGAAGAACAACATCGACTTTTTTTTCTTGATCTGCGTTTGGTGGAGAGAGAGAGAGAGGGAGAGAGAGAGAGAGAGAGAGAGGTGGGACCTTTTTTTATATATTTAATTGTTAAAATAAATAAATAAATATTAAATTTTAAGAATAATGAAAGAAAAATGAAAAATAAATACCCAAGGGTATTATAGTCATTTCAATTTTCGGATGGACCATTTTCACATACAAACCACTCCAAAAGGACTACAAAACCAAAAACGTCACTGTTTGGACTAAAACCCCAAAAATTTGCATACCACAGGGACCATTTTTGCAATTTTGTCTATCTAGACTTTGAACAACACATAAATAAATAATATTATTGAAACACATAATATACAATTTAGATTATTAATATTATTATTATTATTATTATTATTATTATTATTATTATTATTATTATTACAACAATTATTATTATTATTATTATTATTATTGTTATTATTATTATGTATGCATACAATTATTATTATTATTATTACAACAATTATTATTATTACTATTATTATTATTATTATTTTTATTATTTTTATTATTATTATTACAGCAATTATTATTATTATTACTATTATTATTATTATTATTACAACAATTACTATTACTATTATTATTATTATTATTATTATTATTATTATTATTATTATTATGTATACATACATTTTTAATTATATTTTTAAATGTATAAATATAAGGTACATAATATGTTTTTAGTTTTAAAAACATTTTTAAAGGTATTTTATATATTTGAAAGTGTATTTAAACCTTTATAAACATATTTTTATAATGAAAATCGTATTTAAAAAGTAAAATGTGTTTATTTATATTTAATAAGCAAAACAATATGTTTTAAAAGGTATTTATATATTTAAAATTGTATTTCTAAACTTCAAAAAAATATTTTTAGAGTTAAGAACATATTTATATATTTGAAATAATATTTGTAGATTTGAGAATATATTTATATATTTAGTTGTAAAAATACATTTCTAAGTGTATAAATAGACCAAATACATATTTTTAATTGTAAAAATATTTTTTAAGTATATGAATACGTTTTTAAATATATAAGTACCTTTAAAATGTATTTCTATTTTCAAAAACACAAAAATATACGTATTTGTCATGTGTACATATGACCGGCTCAACCTTTAAAAAGGGTAAATTCAAACTTTTTTTACAAGTTTGCAGCATAAACGAACATAAATTCTGTCAGAGGGTAAAACCGACATTTTCCGGTAAACTTAAGGCTTTTTATGACATTATCCATTGTTTAAAACCAATCATAGTAACATGGATCTCACAAACATCATAGCAAATTCGTAAAAATCAATGTGGAATATGCCTCTAGGGGATGCAATGCGTTTAAATGGGGTCTTTCCCTTTGGAATCGTAAGTACTTGAAAACATTTGAAACATAAACCATAAACATAGAACTTAATGAGTTCCCCAAAATAGCATCACTACAAATAAAATGACAACAGAAAAAATGTCACTAAAAACCAAAAAAGTATCACTAAAAACCTCAATGATAATTAGTGGCACAAAAAAAAGTGTTAAAAGCGGTGCCACTAAAGGCCTTTAATGACATTATTTGGTTATGTCGATGCAGCCCTTTAGGGTTTTAATGACATTTTTTATGCCATGATAACAGTTTTGGTTTTTGCAACACTTTTTAATGCAACTAAATAATTGTTAAAATAAAGACTATTTTTTGTTTTTGGCTTTAACTTTTTCATCACAAAGCATTTATATTTGAAAATTTGGTCAATTTTTTATAAGTTTAAATGGAGTATGAAGTAAATAATAATAATAATAATAATAATAATAATAATAATAATAGAATAATAAATGAAAAACACACAAGAATTTCTTATATTAAAATTTAACTTGTCTAACAACAATTTTATCAATATTTTAAAAAATATATCTTCCAAAATGTTGAATATTGTACATCTATTATATAACAAGAAGACACCTTTTTAACCCCAGAACCCAAGATCGTTTCCTAATTTTACAACATTTTCAAATTGTTCTCTTGCCAATTGATTGGATTAGGGTTCGATGAATTACACGTGATTGAGAATGTTTTGTGTAGAATGAGCTCTCAAAATCAAAGACTTTTGCAATTTCATAGAACTTGAAACAAAGAACGATGGTATTGAATTATTGATAAGATTGAAATATGTATAAGCAACCAATCCTTTAAACTAGATAACCATAAAGCCAAAACCTGAGTTTGTTTTAACCAATAGCCAATAAATACCATGTAGCTCCAATAACCTACACTGATAGATATCATAAAAATAAATGAAATAACACATGATAATTAATATATAATGAGATGATAATTAAATATAACCATAATGAATCATATAAAAATATGTAAAAATATTAACAATATAAAAAGAATCATGGATCACTTGGTTATCCTAGCTGAAAGTACTTACCATTGTTATGATGACTTGGTGAGGATCTTTGAAATCTTAGGGAAAGTTATTAGGAACCATGGAAGATGAAGCATCATTTTCTTTTACAACCGACATCCTGCCTACAAATTGAATATGCTTATGTTTCTTTGGATACAAAACAGTAGAAAGAAACATCAAGTATCACATCTAATAGATTTTTAAAAGGGGCAAATTCTATAACAAATTCTTAAAAGAATCATTTTTGTCAAGTTTTCCTGCAACATGGAGCATTTTTGTAATAGTTACCTGCCAAAGGAACCATATATGTAATACATTCATGCTACAGGGACCATTTATGATACAAAAACAATTGCATATATATGAAATGGACATTTTAAGCATTGTAAATAGACATACGTAGCCAAATTGCTTACATGTAAAAAGTAGTTTAAGCTAAAATATAATTAAGGTGATTAACCTGTCTTTTTAATCTATTTTTTTCTTTTAAGAACTTTGGAAAAGTTTAGCTTTTTTTTTTTTTTTTTTTTTTATGTTTCTTGATTAAATAATAAACTATTATTCCTATTAATCACTTAAATATTAAGTTGGATAAGCACTTAACTTTTAAGAAGTTTTTTTCTATTAAGCTATATAATAAACTATTAAGATATTATTTAACTTTTAATTTGTATTTTAACTACTATGATAATTAATCAATGAGCATGCCAAACTTCTCACATAAGACATCGTTCACACATTCAAGAGGAAATACCTTATCGTATACAAATGTATTGAAAACATTAACACATTGATGAATGCTTGAAGAAATATATATTATTATTTTCACAATTGCATAGTTTATATATTATTATTTTCACAATTGCATAGTTTGGCATGATGATTGTAGACAAAGAACATAGGTGTGATGGTGTTACCCAACTTGATGTAAAATGTACAAAAATATATGTTTCATACGTGTAACATGATTATTATTTTATCATAATGTACTGGTTAATCAAATATATATGATGTATAAAAAATGTTAGCATAATTAATATTGTACAATCCACAACATGTTCATTACATTTATAAAGATTCCACATTTTAATTTTTAATTCTTATTGATTTCTTTTCTCTACTATTAATCTTATTGATAATTGTTTAGATGTAATAAACTAAATCGTATGTAAAACTAATTTTTGAAAAAAATATTTACACTCGACACTTGGCAAGGATAAACGGATAGTTTGTACGTGTTTATATATATATATATATATATATATATATATATATATATATATATATATATATATAGTAAGGGAAATCATGGAGAAACCCAAGGACATGAGTCCTAGTTGATAAGGGTGGGTGACCTTGTGTAAGATATTTATAATAATCCACTCATAAAATTCCAATATTACTAAGGGAAAATGACATAAAGGCCCTATAAATTTTTTTAGGGTTTATCCATTTATCCTTTAAGGTTTTTGTCGGACTTTATGCGTCCCCAAACTAGGTCATGACCCATCTTTTTAGTCGTTGTCAATCTCTAATAGCCGATTCAGTAACCTTTTAGACCAAAATAACTCACATTATGCCCCTATAAAACCAAAATGAAAGTTCGGCATCAATTCATATTTAATAACTAAAAAAGGTTCATCCGGCTCTATTTCGTCTATTTCTATTTTCCAATATCTATTAGTAATGAAAGATTAAGATGTGTAGACCTCTCCTTAATATAAAAAGATCATATGATTAATTTTGGCTCTTCTAAATAATCGAGAAATGACACAATTGAAGATCGAAAGTATTAAAATTTTGATTTATAATCCATTAACAACGATCGATTGATTAAGAAACTTAGGATGGAGTCATAGCATAATTTTATTAAGTTTTTAACTATCATTGTGATTTTTAATTCTAAATAATCAATAATTGACACATCATATGAATTTCTAATTCAAATCTCTTTCACTTGTGGTTAACTTTATTTATCAGATGTTTACAAGTTTGAAGATAACGATAAAATTTCTACAATAAATGCACTCCCAAGTATTTGTTGATTCACTTCAATAAGCTCGAACTCATTTGTTGTCGGTTCTTTCGGAGCATTTCTTTCTTATCCTCCATACCAAAATTTGGCACCACAAAATAAATCGAAAACCTTTTTGATATTTGTTCGAAGGATTAAGAGAACAAATTAGCAATGAAAAGATTTATGAAGATCGCATGTACATGTCGTCGCAAAATCATTATTTGTTATGAATTGATCCCTGTATTTATTTTTTTTGGCTTAATAGGGTATAATATGAGATTTTTAGGTCTAAAAGGTCACTGAACTGGTTATTACAGGTTGACAGAGACTAAAAAAAGCTGGAAATATCCTAGTTTAGGATCCATAAAATCTGATAAAAACTTTAGGGAATAAATGGATAAACTCTAGAAAGTTTGTGGGACATTTATGTTATTTTCCCTATTAGTGAGAGTTCATCATGTATTCAAGATAAATAGGAATCAAATGCAAACAAAAATCGGGTCATTTGAAAATATTATAAGTTATGACAAAAAAAAGTTTTCACCTCAATACACATGACCTCAGTGGGTTTCATGTTTGGGCTAGCTTGGTCCGAATCAAAAGTAAACTTAAAATTATCAACGTTAAAAATATTTTTAATGCTAATTGGGAGTTCCAAAGTTTGTATTCTGTAAGTTCATCGTATAACAAGGAACACGTTTTCTTTCTTAATTTATTACTAAAACTAACAAAAGGTAAATATTAATGCTAGCAAATTGCATAGCAACGTTGTCAATAACAAGGCTTTTCTAGTTTAATTTTTTTTTGTTGTTTTTTAACAAGAGATGCATTAATAGACACTCTAGCAAGGAGCTGGAGCATAAAAAAATAAATAAATGAAGAAAACTACATCACATCTCACATCAAAGCTTAAATGAAAGATTTAACCTAATATGTCCGTATATGTTTACATCCCCGTTTCCTTGGCAAGAGCAAGCGACAGAAATGACCGAAACCCAAATAAATCAACACAAAAGATTTTGTTTATCATAACTTATTATTTCTTTAACATACAACGAAATTTTATTGCAACACTTTTTCAATTAATCCACACAAATTTAAAATGGGCATTCATATAATACGATCTATAATGATCATAGTTGGAAAGGAAATAAACGAGAAGCAAGCTGATGAATGAAGTTATGCACATTTGAAGCCACTTGGGACTTTCTTGCCACAAGCATTAAGAAGCAAGCTGAGGGACACAGGCACATTAAGATTGATCCCCAAAACGTTAGCCTTAATAGCAGTGCATAAGCAAACGGCAGCATCAAGGTCAGCAAGGCCGCCGATAAGGGTGCAGCATGGCTTAACAGATGGTGAACCCACTTCGACTCCAACCAACCCGCCGAGCAGATTAGCACACACCCCTAGTTTCAAGGTGTCTTTAGGGCAGTAAGTCTTACTTGGCTTTGGTTTTGGTTTAGGGGTAGTGCTACCACACGTTCCGCAACCACTTACCATGGTAAAAAAGATAAGATTAAATGCTAGAAAGAGAACCAGTGAAGCATTGCACTTCGAAGCCATGTACAATAAAAATACAAAGCGCTTTACAAAATAAGAGAGTGTAGTAGTTAAAATGATGGGTGCATGTGGAATAAGGGATTGAAGGCTATATATAGTCGAATTAAAGAGGGTTTTGGCCAGTTCTAGCTGACATCAAAAGGTACACATCAACATGCAAATATCCATGGCCCATGTTGTTCAATAATGAAGCTCTATATCTTATCTCTACTAGAGATCCAACTGTTGTGATGTTCCTTTTAAGAAAATACTATAAATGGACAATGGTTGTAGTATCATATATATCTCCCTGCGTCAGTTCAACAGTACAAAGATCAAGTGCTTTGGAATGTTTTAGTTTTGAAACCCATGTCAAAACCTATAAATTTCCATTATAATGAAGAAAATATCGATGTTCTATATCATATATATAGCGCAAATATAAAATAAACAAGGTCGTCTATATAATTTTAGGTCGTTAAAAAAACTTAATTTGATGTTGTTCAAGTTATAAACTAGCAAATTATGTAAATAGTTACATATTTTATGTGTGATTCTATGATGATGCATGTTGGTACACGGTCAACAGCAAGACAATAAACAAATTAAGTTCATAATGTTAATTGTTATCGTGTTTTGTGTATGTTGAAATTTCTCGAAATGTAGGGACATATAAAAAAAATTCTCCCTCCGTGTTTATATTTTATTATTAATAAAATTCATACTAGCCATGGTACCACCAAACAAATCTTGAAACGTGGTAACTAACACATAGCTGATTATTAAATTCACAAATATAACCCTAGCTAGTCGTTCATGTCTAATCAAGTAACTTGCATTAATTTTTTGTTTACATCTTTTTTATTTTATTTTACAAATAGAAAATTTTAGGCATAGTTCTTTTCTAAATAGCATAAACTACATCTAAATTTTCATTTTATACAGTTATCCTTAATTAATTTCTTTATTTGCATCCCTTCATTTTTTAACTCTTTAACCTTTTTACAGATAAAGAAATTAAAAACACATATATTTATTTATAATTATAAACTATTTCAAAGTTTTGATTATTTATAAATTAGTTTATAAAATTGATAAATGAATTTTTTTCGCACTATAAATATAAAGTGTATATAATTTAGTTTTTAACATTTGCAATTTGAATCTAAATTTTATAAAAAAATTGATTTTTATACATTAATATTCATGTCTATTTAGAAAGTATCAAAAATTGTGTTTTAGATATATCTATTTTAATTGTCTGATAATTAAAAAAATAAAATAAAATATTAAAAAAATGAAGTGGCTTTTTAATGAAAGAAATTGTATGTTATTTTAATATCAATATTGATATCTATTGAAAGAGAATAAAAATTTACCAATTTTGATGTATATGACATTTTTTAATAAAAGATTTGCAATATATATATATATATATATATATATATATATATATATATATAGGGAGAGAGAGAGAGAGAGAGAGAGAGAGAGAGAGAAACAAAAACTAAAATGAGTTTTTTTTTGTTATGATCCCACAGTTAGAGATGAAATTATATGGATAAGATTTGGTTTATTGGTTTCATAATTAAAAATTATTTTTATTAAACTTTTATATATATATATATATATATATATATATATATATATATATATATATATATATATATATATATATATATATATGTGTATGTGTGTGTGGGGGGGGGGGGGGGTTTAAGATAATTTAAGAACTCATATATTTGTGAAAGCTGAGAAACTTTTTGCTACAATTTTGTTTTATTTTTACTTGTACCTTTAAAACGTGTATATATAAGAACCTTTGTTAAAAAAAATTCAAAAAAATAAAAAATGCATACATGAATCGTGAATATATGTATATTTGGATTTGTACATATTTACATTACATTGTAACGTTCCAAAAATATCAAGTAAATATTGTGTTTTTTAAAACACCCGAATCACATAAACATTTGTTTAAAACCAATCATACTAACATGTATCTCTCAAACGTCATAGCAAAATCGTAATAATCAATGCGGAATAAGCCTCCAGGTGATGCAATGCGTTTAAATGGGGTCTTTCCTTTTGGAATCGTAAGTACCTAAAAACATTTGAAACATAAACCGTAAACACGCAGCTTAGCGGGTTTTCCAAAATAGCATCACTACAAATAAAATGACATCTAGTGGCAGAGAAAAAATGTCAATAAAAACCAAAAAAGAGCCACTAAAAACCACATTGATAATCAGCACAAAAAAAGTGTCACACTAAAAACGGTGTCACTAAAGGCCTTTAGTTACATTTTTTGGTGGTGTCGCTGTAGCCCTTTAGGGTTTTACTGACATTTTTATGCCACGATAACACATTTGGTTTTTGAAACACTTTTTAATGCCACTAAATAATTGTTAAAATAAAGACAATTTTTTTTTTGTTTTTGGCTGTAACTTTTTCATCACAATGCATTTATATTTGAAAATTTGGTCAATTTTTTATAAGTTTAAATGGAGTATAAAGTAAATAATAATAATAATAATAATAATAATAATAATAATAATAATAATAATAAACGGAAAACAAACAAGAATTTCTTATATTAAAATTTAACTTGTCTAATAACAATTTACAACAATGTTATCAATATTTTAAAAAATATATCTTCCAAAATGTTGAATATTGTACATCTATTAAGTAGCAAGAAGACACCTTATTAACCCCCAGAACCCAAGATTGTTTCATAATTTTACAACATTTTCAAATTGTTCTCTTGCCAAATGATTGGATTAGGGTTGGATGAATTACACATGATTGAGAATGTTTTTTGTAGAATAAACTCTCAAAATCAAAGACTTCTTCAATTTCATAGAACTTGAAACAAAGAACGATGGTACTGAACTATTGATAAGATTGAAATGTGCATAAGCAACCAATCCTTTAAACTAGATAACCATAAAGCCAAAACCTGAGTTTGTTTTAACCAATAGCCAATAAATAGCATGTAGTTCCAATAACCTACACTGATAGATATCATAAAAATAAATGAAATAGCACGTGATAATTAATATATAATGAGATGATAATTAAATATAACCATAATGAACCATATCAAAATATGTAAAAATAATAACAATATAAAAAGAATCATGGATCACTTGGTTATCCTAGTTGAAAGTACTGACCATTGTTATGATGACTTAGTGAGAATCGTTGAAATCCTAGAGGAGAGTTAATAGGAACCATGGAAGATGAAGCATCATTTTCTTTTACAACCGACATCCTGCCTTCAAATTGAATATGTTCATGTTTCTCTAGATACAAAACAGTAGAAAGAAACATCAAGTATTACATCTAATAGATTTTTAAAAGGGGCAAATTCTATAACAAACTCTTAAAAGAATCATTTTTGTAACAGTTACCTGCCAAAGGGACCATATATGTAATACATTCATGCTACGGGGACCATTTATGATACAAAAACCATAGCATATATATGAAATGGACATTTTAAGCATTGTAAATAAACATACGAAGCCAAATTACTTACATGTAAAAAGTAGTTTAAGCAAAAATATAATTAAGGTGATTAAATTGTATTTTTAATCTATTTTTTTTCTTTTAAGAACTTTTGGAAAAGTTTAGCTTTTTTTTATGTTTCTTGATTAAATAATAAGCTATTATTCCTATTAATCACTTAAATATTAAGTTGGATCTTTCTAGTAAGCACTTAACTTTTAAGATGTTTTTTTTCTATTAAGCTATATAATAATCTCTTAAGATATTATTTAACTATTAATTTGTATTTTAACTACTATGACAATCAATCAATGAGCATGACAAACTTGTCACATAAGGCATCGTTCACACATTCAAGAGGAAATACCTTATCGTATACAAATGTATTGAAAACATTAACACATTGATGAAAGCTTGAAGAAATATATATAATTCTTTGAAATTCACTTAAACATAAATGCTATTAACTAAATTTCCATTTAAACTTACATTGAATGGAGAAATTCATTTAAACCTTGTGAATTCTAAAGAAGTTTTAAAAATTCCTTCTAGCAGCCACATAATGCTTGAATGATGATAGAACCCTTGGGGGTAATTTAACTACAAGATGATTAAATGAAGAGACACCATTAGACACCATATGCCATAATATAACATTTAGATATAATGTCAAAAAACTATGAATGATAAGTAGCTTATATCTATATAGTTGTAATTTGAGTACTATATGCCTTTTATGAACCCTAACTACTAGAAGGTGCTTTTGATCTTAGAACAACCATAGCACATACACAAAAAAAGTTTTAACATAAGACCAAAATTGTTTTCAAAAAGAGTTCATTTGGAGGCATAACATATAAAGGAGATAAGTTCTACTTACAGAGGAGTACCTTTTAAGTCAAGACAACTTAATAATGTGAGAAGCCAAATCAATCTGCACCAACATAAATCGACATTAGTAAAGCTATACATCCATATAATAGATACTAACATCAAATGAAAAGAACAACTTTAATAACCACAATATCATACTAACGAGATGTAACACCTTAATCAGTTCAAATCTCAATCCACTCATACCAGGTTAATTAAAATCATTACTAAATTAATGAAATTTAACATAAAAAATAAATCCAACACAATACGGCTTCTGGTCTAATTGGGGATTTTCATTGAACAGTTGGTGTTCATCCGAAAACAAAGATAATAAGTCGTATTTTAACTTTATCATATTTCCTAAGTAGTGTTTTCAAAGTGACTAACTATAGATTACAAGCTATTGGCTTAAAAAAATAATATCATTGAGCAGTTGGTGTCATCCAGAAAGGGATAGCGGCACAACTTGTTGCCCGTTTGCCTTTAATCGATATGTATTGAACTATAAAATAACAATATCATTTTCTATTTGTTCAGTTTTTGTTCAATTTATATTACTAAACTTTTTCATATAATACCAAAGCTCAAAAAACAACAGACCAACAAAAATTTACACTAAAAAAAACTGAAAAATCGAGAGTGGAGCATATGCAGACCATAGAGTGTGTCAAGGAAGAGCTTTAAATGGGCTAGATAAGACGAAGGGAGAAATCAATGGCAAGGATGTGGTACACAGTGGAGCGATGATCATACAAGTAAAGCGGATTTCCTTTTAAATTTCAAAAGATAAATTAAAGTATGATTTCTCTTTTAGAACATAATGAGTGTATTTAGGGAACTTAAGCGGGAATGAAAATCTGAGGGAAGCAGGATATGATAAGTGAGAATGAAAATTTAAAGGAAGCGGGATATGAAAATTTAAAGAGCAATTAGAAATGAAAATTCTTGTGCCACTAAAAACCATGATACAGTGGCACTATAGAAATATGTCACTAAAACCTTATGCCATTAGATGTAATTTTATTTATGGTGCATATACCATACATATTAGTGGGACCAAACGTAGGGGTGTGTTTCAACCCATGTGAATGTTATGATCTAATCATAATATATAGTCACTTCCAGGGTACAGTCGAGCCGTAAATTTTCTACCATGGTGAAACCATGGTCTTCAATGCAAGTCACAATGATGATAAAAGTGTTGTGATCCAACCATAGTCTTTCATGCAAAAGTCACACAGACAATCTAGCAACCTATAAAGTATAGTGAAGACTCACCTCTCTCACGAAGACAAAAAAAACCACAAATCAACATCACAAAATAGGTGCTACAACCCACCTATCGAATTACACAAAGTCATACCTTAGTCTATATTCTAGAACCAACAATTTGACCAAAATCCAACAGGGTCAAAAAGTCACTGGTCAAAGGCAACGATCAATACTGACGTCACCAGGCTTCCATATCGGGATCAATCAATGGTCATGTCATATTGAACAACTCAGGCTCGATAAAAATCTCTATCACAATCCAAAATAGTCACAAACCAATTTAGCTGTCACGTCGTGATGGCTATGCCACCAAGTCGTAATAAAGTCCATCCAAGATAGTCGGGAAACCCTTAATCATCTTACTCCAATAATTCATCCACCTATTCCTTCAAAAAGGCTTCCTAACGTCTAATATAATATAAAGATCGGTGCTTTTCAGCCATGCATTCCTATAGCAAGTCTAGAACTCAAGCTAGGTTATGTACTTGATATGATAGTAGCATAGTCCTTTTAGGTTCCCTTCATTCATGCAACTTGACAAGATGACTAGTGGAGAGTGAGTAGGATTTATTATTTGAAATAATAAATTGGTACTCAAATGATTTTATTAATATATTATAATATTAATATATTATTTGGAAATCATATCATTAATTGTAGAAGCAAAATTGTAAAAGTCGAATATTGTGTTTGTATAGTTTCGCATCTTTATGTTATTTTACTAAGTCATATTTGTGCGAAGTGTAATGTTTAGACTTAGTATATTTTTTGTACACTCATGTTCACTATAAATAGGGACTGAGGATAGAAATAGAGGATAACTTTCTGAAATGCAAATATCCTTTCTGCTTATTCTGTAATCAGTCTTCATCAATATAAGATCTGATTAATATTTACTCTTCATGTTCAAACTCTTCAATCACTCAAATCATATTTTGCTTTCGTAAATCTCGATAACAATTCAAATCAATTGGTATCAGAGCAGGATTCAAACTGCATCGATCTGATTTTCATGTTAGAATCATTTGCTTTTTGAGTTACAACTTTACTCAAAATTTTCCGCGCATTTTGGTTTTGAAAATCAAATTTGATCTTCAGATTTGAATTGATTCAGTCTTTGAATTGTTTATTCGAGTAATCGATCATTGATTTGTGATCAATTCAATTGATCAATTCTCAATTTCATCAAGTTTTTCAAGCTTTCTGAAAATTTCTATGTTCATCAATGGCGAACTTCAACATGAATACAATGACTTCCTTCTCTCACTTGCTTGGTTCATCAACCAAAATTCCGATGTTAATTCCAGGATACTATGATCAGTGGGCTGATAGAATGGAAGATTACTTAAATGGAATTGATGAAGAACTTTGGAATTGTATAGATGGAACAGTGCAAGCTTCTGCTAATGTTCAACCAATTGGTCCATCTGCTGCATCTGTTGAAGTTGCTGATCAAGAAAAACGGTTGAAGAATAATGAAAAGAGGTACATGAGGGAACTAAGAGGTGTTCTTCCTCATGTGGTTTATAATTACATTCGTAGTTGTAAAACAGCAAAGGAGATCTGGAACACTCTAAAAGAGAATCATCAAGGTAGCAAAAAGACGAAGATCAATTATGTGAAACAATGTCTAGTTGAACTGAAAGAATTCAGGCAAAAGGATGCTGAAACTATTGAAAATTACTATGATCGTCTGAATGAGCTTATGTTTCGCTGCAATAGGTATGGAATCACTAGGTCTCTCATGGAGTTCAATTTAACTTTCATTATGGGTCTTCGCAAGGACTGGCGAAGTGTGAGCATGATGATTAAGAATCAACAGAGTTTTGATACAACTCGTTTGAATGATCTCTACAATCAGCTGAAAACACATGCAAGTGAAGTTTCAAAAATGTATGAAGAATCAAAACAGAGTATTAGAGATCCTTTAGCTCTTGTTTCAAAGGTATCAGAAGTTGATGTTAATGAAAAAGATGGTTCAGATGATGAAGGATTTTTGATGAACTCCGATGATGAAGCTGTGGCATTCTATTCAAACATCAGAGTTAAGAAGTTTTTCAAAAAGCCTTTTAATCCAAAAGGAAAGGCTAGTGATGCGAAGAGTAGAGTCACAAAAACTAGAGGAGAGGAGAGGAAGAAATTGGAGAAAGCTGATGAGAAACAAAAAGATGCGAAAGAAGTGAAGAAGCTGAAAGGTGACTTAGGAATTTACTGTCACTACTGCAATGATGTGAATCACTTCGCAACCGATTGCATGTTGCAAAAGAAAGAAGAAAAGAAAGAAAAAGTTAAAGATGAAGCATACTATTCTGAAAAGATTGAAGAATTACACGCTAAGACAAAAGGAGTGTCTCTAGTTGCGAAGGGTGAATCTGCTGATGAAGAGAGTGGAACATATCAAATCTGGTCATCAGGATCTGATGATGAAGAAATGAGGCATCCCACACATGGAGCCATGTTCGCATGTTTTGAAGATTGTGAAGAGGACATTTCAGGGAAATGTTTTGTATCCAAATCCACATAAAAATCACCCATGACCACCAAGGTACGTGCAATACTTGAATCTTTTAATATTCCATTATCTGCTTATGATGTTGAAATTGTTTCATTTGATGATACTGTGGCTTATTTTGATTCTGTTATTGTGTCTGCTAGTACTGAAGCTCAAAAATTAAATATGCAACTAGGTGAGACACGAAGAGAATTAGAAATAAAAAGGAGCAGAGTAGAAAAACTTGAAATGCAGATCAAAAATGTAGATTATGATAGGAATAATCTTACAAATGATTTTAGGTTGTTGCTAGCACAAAGGAACATATATTGTAATTCTGCCAAACGATTGTATGCAAAATTAAATGCTTTACATCATTCTTCTGACATTAGCAAAGAACAACATAGGAAACTTTTACCTTTTCTTGAGTATGAACGTGAAAAAGTTGATGTGGTTTCTTATGATTGCGAAAGTACAATTGCTCAATTTGATAAAATACCTAATGATAGATATCCATATGGTATTGTCAAAATTGATGAATTTCTGAATGCTGATGAGTTGGTTAACATTGTCAATGAAAGTTTGACAAAGAGTGAACAAGTAAAAATCTTAAAAAAAACAGAAACTTCATCTCTTTCATCTCAATTCAATTATGCTGATATTGATGACAATTCAGATAATGTGAGTGAAATCAGTGAGATAGAAGAGGAAGAAGAGGTTGATTGTTCTCAATTGACAATCATTAATATCACATCTAAGATCAAAGGTAAAGAAATTATTGTTGATTCGATAGTAGAGGATGAAATTGATAAACCTTCAACTTCACAACATTGTAAGTTTGATAATGTGGAAGTTGAAAGCTGGAAATATGATGATAATGAAGAAAACAAAGAAGAAGTGAAAGATTCACATGAAATACCTCCACGAGTTGTGGTTGATCAAGTGTTTGAGAATACAAAAGAATTTGACAAAATTTTAAATGACAAAGGCGCACATTATTTGGAAACCAACACTGTGGTATATCCAAATTTTGTATGCACTGATAAAACCAATTTTCCAAATCAAGTTTTTGTCACTACTGGAAATGCTGAGAAAATTCATCCTGAATTCAACAAAATGATTGAAAAAGATAATCTAAGGTCAACCACTGAAGGTTTTTTCGCAAATCAAAACGCAGAAGAAAACAATTTAACTCTAAATTCTTATGTGTTTCAAAAACAAAAATCATTATAAAAATGGGTGGTTAAAGGTGAAAAACCAAACAAAGTTTTTGAAAAAGTTGAAAAACCAAAGGCTGAAGTGAAATTAAATTCTCATGAATTCAAATTGATGGTTGGAAATTATTCAATAGAAAATAATGTTTCAAAAAGAAAAGCAAGAAAAACAATTTTCTAGCAAGTTATGTCAAATGACAAACCAAGAGCTGAAAAAGAACAAATTTCAAAAACAAAATCATCAAAATTTCAAAGAAAAAATAAACAAACAGATTCAAGTTTTCATAAACCAATAAATTCTGTTGACAGAATTCCATATGTTCGCAAATTTGACAACAATCGAAAATTTGAGAATTCGCAAAAATTTGTAAATAATCAAAAGTTTCTAAATGTTGGCAAATTCACGAATACTTCATCAAGTTTGAAAGATTCAACTCATGCAAAAGTAAAATTTTCACCAAAACAACCAAATTTTCCAAATCCTTCAGTCTCAAAACCGACCAAAGTTTCATATACAAAAGGAAAAATCTGATATAAGTACAATCAATCGTTGTTTTGAAGGGAAAGGAAGAAAATATCAAAGTGGGAAGTTTTCAGAGCAACAAATCAAGAATGCATTTGACAAGTTCGCAAATAACTCTTCCACTGCTAGTTCATCATCTCATCATTCGCAAGTTCCAGTTCAAAAATGGAAACCAGTTATCAAAAATGCGAATGTTGTGAAGGATAAGATTACAATCAATGGAAATCCAAAACTATTGAACGACTATATTTCAATATCTAGATCTGATGATGTTGATATAATGGATTCTGTCACAAACAAAGTGAAAACATGGTTTTTAAATTCAAAGAATTTGTTTCATTCTACTAATGATGGACCCAACAAGTCTTGGGTTCCTAAATTTTTCCAATAAATGTAGGTGATGTGTGACGAGCAATATGATACGAAATGGTATATTGATAGTGGTTGCTCTCTTCATATGACTGGAAGAAAGGAAAACTTGCGAGATTATAGAAGCTTGGAAAATGCAGGAGTAGTCAAATTTGGGAATAATTACAAGTGTCAAGTGAAAGGCTATGGGAAAGTCACAAATGGACAATTCACTGTGAACAGAGTTGCTTATGTTGAAGGACTTCAACATAATTTGATAAGTGTGTCACAACTTGTTGTTGGTACTGGAAACCAAGTTGTATTTAATGAAGAAGGAAGTATCATTACAAATGCGAAGTCAAATGAAGTACTTCTCAAATCCAAAAGATATGGTGATACGTTTACACTGGACATCAAACCAATTGTGGGAAAACCTGCTGTGTGTTTACTATCAGAAGCATCTAATGATGTCAGTTGTCTTTGGCATAGAAGATTGTCACACTTGAACTTTCGCAATATTAACAAACTTGTCACTGAAGATTTAGTTCGAGGGTTACCTGTACTAAAATTTGACAATGATTCTCTATGTGCAGCTTGCGAACAAGGAAAACAACATAGAAAAGGTCATCCGATTGTGATCGATTCAAAAATCGTAGAACCATTGGAACTTCTTCACATTGACTTATGTGGACCGTCGACTGTTGCTACAATCAATAAAAAGCAGTACATTTTAGTTATTGTAGATGATTTTTCTCGATTCACATGGGTATTTTTTCTCAGGTTAAAATCTGAAGTTGCTCAGACGATGATTGATTTTATCAAAAAGATTGAGCTTAGTTTGAAAAAGAATGTTCGCAAAATTAAAAGTGATAATGGTTCTGAGTTTAAAAATCAAACTCTTGATTCTTTTCTCACAAGCAAAGGCATTTCGCATAATTTCTCATCACCATATACTCCGCAACAAAATGGAGTTGTTGAAAGAAGAAATCGATCTCTATGCGAAGCAGCCAGAACCATGTTAACATATGCGAATCTACCTCAATATCTTTGGGCTGAAGCAGTTTCCACTGCATGTTTTACTCAGAATCGATCATTCATTCATCGAAGATTCAATGTTACTCCATATGAAATAATCCATAATAGGAAACCTAATGTCAAATTCTTTCATGTTTTTGGTTGCAGGTGTTTTATCATGAATCTCAAAGATAATTTGTCAAAGTTCCAAGCTAAAGCTGATGAAGACATATTCTTAGGCTATTCGCACAATTCAGTTGCATACAGAGTGCTCAACAAAAGAACCAAAAAAGTTGAAGAAACTTTCAATTTAACATTTGATGATTACTATCTTAAACAAACGGATAGTAAATTTGAAAATAAATCAATACTTGTTGATTCAAATACTCAAATTGATAATTCTGAAATAAATGATTTTGATTATGACTTAATTTTCGGAATTCTTGACAGGGCAATTGAAGCGGAAAATAATGCTCCTGATAATCAAACATCAGAATCCTCAAAACACACTGATGATTCGACAATTACTACAACATCAATAACTTGCGAAAGTATGCCTGATGCTCGTATGGCGGGGGAGTATACGAGTATCCATGAAGATTGTCAGCCAACTTTCGAGGGGGAGAATGAAAATATGAATCATCAAGTTGAGGGGGAGCATTCACAAAATCAACAGGAACATCATTTTGAGGGGGAGAATCAAGATGAATATCATGTTGAGGGGGAGCATGATGAAACACAGACAATTAATCTTGATGAAAATGATGAGTTTCATGAACTAAATGATAATTTTTTTGTTGCAGGATCTGAAAATGAAGATATGTATGAAGATGCACCATTAGAATTTGATCCTAATTTTCCACCACTTGAGAAATGAACAAGAAATCATCCAAAAGATCATGTAATTGGTAATCCACAAGATGGTGTGTTGACAAGAGCTCAAATTCATGCGAAAAATGAGGTACTGAATGCGAACCAAGAACTATGTATGTTTAATATCTTTATTTTGAAAATAGAGCCAAAGACAGTAAAGGATGCTATGGAACACTCAGATTGGGTTGTTGCTATGCAATCTGAACTGGCTGAATTTGAACGAAACAAGGTTTGGAGATTAATTTCTAAACCTTCTGATGTTTCAATTGTCGGACTAAAATGGATATTTAAAAATAAAACCGACAAAGATGGCAATATTATTCGCAATAAAGCTAGACTAGTGGTTAAAGGTTATTCGCAACAAGAAGGAATAGACTATGAAGAAACATTTGCACCTGTTGCAAGACTTGAAGCAGTTCGCATATTTTTAGCTTATGCAGCTCACAAAGATTTTGATGTTTATCAAGATGTTAAGTATGCATTCTTAAATGGAGAACTAGAAGAAACAGTGTATGTTGAACAACCACCAGGGTTTATAAACGATGAACATCCTGATCATGTTTATATCCTAGATAAGGTTGTATATGGATTAAAACAAGCACCAAGAGCCTGGTACGCAACACTTACAAATTTCTTGAAACAATCTAAATTTAAACAAGGATCAGTAGACCCTACATTATTTCGCAAGAAAGTTGGGAATCATCTAATGCTTGTTCAAATTTATGTTCATGATATTATTTTTGGCTCGACTGACCTAACATTGTCAATTGAATTTGAAAATCTAATGAAAAGTCAGTTTGAAATGAGCATGATGGGAAAAATTAATAATTTTCTTGGTTTGAATATAAGACAGAACAGGGATGGAATCTTAATCAATCCAGAAAAATATACGAAGAACTTGCTTGAAAAGTTTGAAATGACAAATAGCACGAAACTAAAAGTACCAATGGCAGTAGGAACAAGACTAACTCCTTCGTTAGATGCTCCTGTTGTTGATTTAACACTTTATCGAACCATGATAGGGTCTTTATTGTACTTAACTGCAAGTAGGCCTGATATTATGTTTTCGGTTTGCAATTGTGCTAGATATCAAGCTAATCCCAGAGAACCTCATTTGACTGCAGTGAAAAATATTTTTCGTTATCTTAAGGGAACAGTTTCGTTAGGACTTTGGTATCCTTCGAAAACGGGATTTTTCATTCAAGCTTTTTCAGATTCTGATCTAGGAAGATGTACTTTGGATGGGAAAAGTACGAGTGGTGGATGTCAACTATTGGATGGGAAGTTAGTGAGTTGGTAATCGAAGAAACAAACTTGTGTGACTATATCAACTGCTGAGGCTGAATACATTGCTGCTGTTGCTTGCACATCGCAAATTATTTGGATTCAGAGTCAACTTCGTGACTATGCAATAAACATGAAAAAGATTCCCTTGTATTGTGATTCGCAAAGTGCAATTCGCATTTGTCATAATCCAGTACAACATTCAAAGACAAAACACATTGCTCTTCGATATCATTTTATCAAAGATCATGTGGAAGATGGGAATATTGAAATTCATTTTGTTAAAACAACTAAACAACTTGCTGATATTTTTACAAAACCTCTTGATGGAAAATCATTTGTTAGAATTTTGGCAGGTTTGGGGATGATTGATGTGAATTCAATTCCAAAAACTCAAGCATGAAAGTGTCGTTCAGCAGTTATGAATCGAAATTGTTCAGATGTTACTGTTCATCCAGAGGCTTCGCATGGCTTCGCATCCACATCTTTTCGCATTTGCGATCATAACAACTAAGGTTAGGTTTACGATTCATTTTGTAGTTTTTAATTTTTGAAAAATCAAAAATCCAAAAAGATTTTATGTTTATTCATTTCTGTTTTTGAAAAATTAAAAATCCAAAAAGATTTTATTTTTTTATATTTTTAATTTTGAAAAATTCAAAAATCATAAAAATATTTTTGTTTTCTTTGTTCTTTAAATATTGTGTGCTGAGAATTTAGTACAGGGCTTAATGCGAAGAGGTCATGCTTATGTGTTTCTACGGGAAAGTATCAATTTTTTTTAAACTAGTTAGGATGTCCCTAGAAGCATGCTGCTGTATGTAGACCAAAAGCCTCAACAAGACTCTATATGTGAGAAAAGAAAGCCTTAATGAAATTATCACATGAAAATTTCTTCCCAAAAGGCTTATATTCGCATAAGTCAAAAGAGCTACCTTACTCTTCTCAAATGAGTTAAGAGTTTTCTGTTTTGTCCATTATAACAGAGGTACACTTCGATTCTTAACCAATCTTTTTATACCAAACAATTCTTTCAATCCAAATTTTCGAAGAGATTTGTCCTTGAGGTCTTTGATCAAACCAATCAAAACCTAGACAAATCACAAGTCTGTGTTTATGATATAACATCATGAGACCGTGATGGAAGTGAAACCCAAAAATCATAAACCTTAAGGAATTGACGGGGAACATTGTTCCAGATTTTAACGAAACCTTTGTTTCAGTATCAAAATTTCGAAACTCCAAATCATATTCAATTCGCATGTGTGGTCTTGATCAAATATTTGCAACCCACGATGTTTGTTACCCAACAAGATCCAGAACAATTTTTTTTTTGAATATGATTTCTGTGTGAGTTTTATTCGCAAATCCTAGTCATGATAAATATTTTTAAAAGCCAACTTGTCACTGACTACACTGGTCAAACAAGTAATTTCATTTACAATTTCTCACCTTATGTTAAGGCTGATATGTAATGAAATTTGAAACCAACCCAAAATATCTTTTAAAAGAAGCCCTTCGATACTTATCTAAAAGTATTCGATTGTAATTCACGGGAAACTACACAAGCTGTTGATTGTCTCTCTTGATGATTAACGAAACAACCTTTTCCTGGGGTTTAACTGCATTCATGTCAAATTTAATTTTTGACATCATAGAATTCAAAAAAAAATTTGTTGTTTTGTTTCTCATCTTATTCTGTTGACACAATGCACACACGAAATCCTTGAGGTTCTGAGTAAAACCAACTCAGGCTGATGATTTCGCAATCTGGCATATGACTTCACTTTACATCCCAAAAGTTAAAGAGCCTTGACTCCATGCGAAGGGTTTTAATGGTTCAAATTCTATAACGGGAAACTTGACAGGCTGTGTACTCAAGATGGTTGGTATTCTATCCGGTTTTCAAGGAGATGTGACAGTTACTTTTAGAAGCGTGGTTATCTTTTGCAGTCATGATCCGATTTTCAAGGTGCCACATCGGATAACATTAAATGCATCCCGCTTTAATTTCAAATCAATTTGAGTAAACTATAAAAGGGGGATCAAGAACACTATATACGGTTACGCAAACAGAACTCTCACAAACCTCCAAAGATTCAAACTTGTTCAACTTCATCTCTTTCAAACCCTAACAATGGCGGCCACTCAATCCAACACTGGTGAAGTTCTTTCTCAATCTCTGATGGAAATCCAAAGCACCAGTTATCAAGTTGATCCAAATGTCTCTTCTTATCCCGAAGGCTTGAAGATGCTCATCGTTGCCCTGAAACGATCACCCCTGTCAACTGCCATGTTTAGTTCCTTCTCCGTTCCGATGACATGGTTATCCTTGGTAGCTTCAACGGCATCATACAACCATACAACTGATGTGATAACCTTCAACTTGATAAACAACAAACGGGTAAAACTTTCCAAGAAGATGTTTGTTGAATTCTTACAGATTCCAAACAATCCTCCATTTATCAAACCTGTTAACTCTCAAATCATTCACATGTTCAATGAGATGGACCATCAACCAGATCTTGAGAAGATAAATGACTTTCGAAAGTCTGGTTTGCCGTGCATATGGAATTTCTTGTTTGGTATTTTTCTCAGATGCCTAACATGACGCATAGTTGGTTTGGATAGGGGACGAATGGAAGTATATGCCATGGTTATGGGCTTGTACTACGATATCAGTGTAGATTATGCAACCCAGTTGTGGAAGGAATTTTTCAAGAGTCTAGAAAACACAAACTCTGAAAAAGGAATTTCGTGTGCGAGGTATTGGAGTTTGATTCTAGAGAAGGTGTATGAAAGAGAAGGGATTGCTGTCCCTGAGGATGTTGAAGTTGCTGAATTCTCTTTATATCAATTTCCGAAGGTAGTGGAAGATGATGAGGCAATTTTACTCATGTTGCTCGCATTCCAGATGCGATGCTTCGCAAGGTCTCTCAAACTCACAAGGTCTTGGTGAGATATTTGAAAACAATTGATCAATCGGTGCCGACTGTAGTGTTATTAGATGTTGCTGCACCATCAAAGAAGAAGAAGTCCACAAAGAAGGATGCGAAAGGTCCATCTTCGCAACAAGCTCAGGATGAAGATGTTCATATTGAAGAGACTTCATCTAAATCGAAGAAAGAAACAATACCTTCCCAGTATGGGGTATTGAAAAAGATTCGCAAGACTAAGGTGAGCAGTAAAGGGGTTACCATTCGCAGTATTCCAGCTCCGGTCTCTCCAGGAAAGAAAAGGCAAAGAGCTGAAGACATTGCGAAAAACATGCAACGTACTCTAATAAAAAGATGGAAGCTGGTGGTTCGCAATGAATCATCTGATGAAGAGATAGTTCCAGAAACTCCACCGGTGACGTCCACGGTAAATGTTTCCTTACCAATAATTTCCATTACCCATACTTCGCAAATATCTACCACAATACCACTCACCGAACCACTCGAAATAGTCACTACCAAATCAGTGTCTGAGGAGGTACCTATTTCTGATGCGGTTGTCAACGTATCTGATACGGGGGCACCTATCACGAGTGTTGAAACCACATTACCAATCACCTTACCCATTTCCTTACCACTTGTTTCATTTCCATCTACAACTCTATCTACAACCTCATCAATTTTTGATCATCGACTTCAAAACCCATTTACAACCCTTTTTCCCTCACAATCACCAGAAAATCCTCAACCTTCGCAAACTTTATCTGATAATGAAATTCAAGGAGGAGCCTTTGGAGGAGTACTTGAAGATATTCATTTTGATTCAGAGGAGGAGGATATTCTTGATCATATGCTTATGACAGGAAAGCAATTTAAAATCCTGAATCATAAGTTGAATGCCATTATTCAGTCACAAGCTGCTTCTGGCAGGATGTCTTCTATCTCAGCAATGGAGGTTGATATAATGATTAAAGGTGCTGAGAAGCGTATAATGGAGAAGGTTGATCAGTCTGATAAAAATAATGAGCTTCACATTAAAGCTCAAGGGAGTATTTTTTCTTCAGTGATCCAGGATTTGAAAACTGTTGCAAAAGAACGTCATGTTCTTTTTGTACAGGATGTGAAGAAAGTTCGGGAGGATGTCAACTTTAAGCTTGAAGAGTTGAAAACCGAATTTGCGAAGGAGCTCAGGGATATTACTTCTCAACATGTCGAAATTCAAAAGAAGATTGATGTGGTTGCTACAGAAGTACACAAGGTTGTTGATGTCCCTATCCTTGAAGCTAATCACAAAGAAACCCAGGAGAAGTTTGATCATCTGATCAAGTTGGTGACTGAGCTGAAAACTATGGTTTCGCAATCTTCATCTACACAAATTCTCACTCCTGAGTTCTTGTCTCTAAAGGTTAATACTTTAGAACAAGTAATTCAGAAAGCTCTTGCACCAATCGCCAATTTTACCTCTTTAATACCGAAGAGTGCCCCACCTGCTTTCACAGGGGTGCAAGGGGGAGAGAAGAATTCAAGTAAAGAGGAGGATGCGAAGACAGTGGGAAAAGTTATATCTACCCAGCTTAAAACTACTCTTCCAATTATTACTGAGCCTATTTCCTCAACTACAATAACCACAAGACCGATTACCAAAGGAATTTCGATTGGAGAAAAAGAAGGAGGTTCGAGTTCAAAACCTCAAACATATGTAATGGGAAAAGGAAAATGGATATTGTACGAAAAATCAAAGGAGGAGAAGAAAGTTGAGGCTGAGGCAGAGTTGGAAAGAATGAGGCAAGTACAAAGCATCATGAGGCAAAGGGCAAGTGATCCTCCCATGATGAACAAAGGAGATCATGCGAAGTTGTACTCTTACGAAACCATAGAGTCAAAAGTTGTGGGGAGGGAAACGAATGAATTCGAGAAGAAACCAAAGAGAAGTTATGATGTTGTGAATTCAGACAATTGTCAGCTAGATTTTCCAATCAACGAAATGCTCTTCATTACTGCTCAGTACAAGATTAGCGAGAAGTTTGATAATCCTAATGATTATATACACATGAAAATCAGATTTCATGCTGTATTGGGGAAGAATCCGGATGAAGTTTGGTCTTTAATGAAGATCAAAAAGTTGTTAACAATCAAGAAAGATATATTGTTTGAAGACATGCTTCAAAATTTCCGTTATTTTGTTATTCGAGGAGACAACAAGCAATATGACTTCACTGTAGTTGATTTTCCTCTGATGAACTGCAACGATTTGATTCAAGTGGCTCTGATTTTGAAGCATATGGAAGAGAATAAGCTCAAAGGCTCTGAGACTAAAGTGTTCAAGATAGGCTTCGCACATGTTAAGACATACATCGACAATTACTTCGATTGTTTGGCTCTTACTGATGAAGAATTCCCGAATGTGTTGGGAAGAGAAGTGAATGTTCCTTGGAAGAAACCTTACCCCAGTCAGCATTATCGAAATATGTTGTTGGGGAAATATGCCTGAAACCTTTCGGCATGGTGTTTTCAGGAAGAGATACGAAGGGGAAGCCTAAGAAATTCTTGTTTAAAGTCTCTGAGGTGGAAAGATATACTTCTTCGCAATATACGCACTTTATTGTTCGTATGAACAATTGCAAGAAGAACAATGAAGGAGACAAGAAGGAACTCCAGAAGGTGATTTCCTGGTATGGAGAAGTGCGAAAGACAATTCACTCTGTTGTTCAAAAGCTTATGGACTGAATAGCTTCGACTGTTTACAAAGGTGGAGATTGTAGAAGCAAAATTGTAAAAGTCGAATATTGTGTTTGTATAGTTTCGCATCTTTATGTTATTTTACTAAGTCATATTTGTGCGAAGTGTAATGTTTAGATTTAGTATATTTTTTGTACACTCATGTTCCCTATAAATAGGGACTGAGGATAGAAGTAGAGGATAACTTTCTGAAACGCAAATATCCTTTCTGCTTATTCTGTAATCAGTCTTCATCAATATAAGATCTGATTAATATTTACTCTTCGTGTTCAAACTCTTCAATCACTCAAATCATATTTTGCTTTCGTAAATCTCGATAACAATTCACATCATTAATTAGTATTTAATCAGAAATTAATTTGATAATAATATTGGGATTAAGGGAACTGATTACTGATGGAGGGGCTGTTTTGCAAAACATTGATAGTTACAGAACTGGGCTATTGGACTCCTTAATTAGGAGTGGACGAAATCCTATAGGGAGGCCCTATAGATTTCGTCTAAGGCCTCATAAGGAGGAGTCCATGTGATGCTTAGGACTTAAGCAGGAATTAGGGTTTCCTCTAGAAATCCTAGCAGCGAACAGCTATATAAAGACCTCCATATCATGGGATTTTCGGCCTATGCACTCTAAATTGAAACCCTGACCGATTTACTTGTCTTTCCTTCTCATCCTTTGCATTGGGTGTTTTTGGCTCCATCAGAGGTGCAACACTTGGGGTACTATGCTTTCAAGAGTCAAGGATCTTCAAGGATTGTCTTGTTATTACTATATAACAAGTGAGGTAGTCCTCTAACCCTATTTTATTTGTGAGTTTCAAAAATTGTATGCTAGATCTAGAGTTATTGCTTTGGTATTCAATTTGCATGTTCTGTTAGTGAAAAACTTATATCCAAAGCAATAAGGGTTGCATGATCACATAGGATTGTAGATATGCCCATAACCCATCGGTCTTTACATCCATTCAACTCCTTAATGTATATTTCTAAATTGTTCATATTAAAATTAGAGTGAACTGATTATATGTACATGGCTATCCTAGTTAATACCCATAGTCAAATTCTAACTAAATAAATTTTTGTTTCACTTCAATATGATAATTTTATAACTATTCTTAATAGTTTTGAAGTGTAATGGATAGAGAAACCTTAGGTGGAGTTTTAATTAAGACATGATCTTTCTTTTCATAAATAAGAACTATCCCAAAATAAGAATTTGATCACCTTTCCAACTAATCCTTTCGAGAGGTTTTATTGCATTAGATTTTAGTGGATTATCTGGTAGACAACATTCAGTCAGTTCCATTCTTATTTGTTTTATTGATCCTTTAAATAATTTTTTCAACCCTAATATATTTTTTACTAAGGTTAGGATCCACATTTGGTTGTACGATGTGTAGAGGGATGTCGTCAACACACCACAAAGTTATTTCAGTAGGTAATGCACTTTACCAATTTTAATCACTATGAAACTCCTAGAACTTTTTAGATTCATTGACATTATTCAATGGCATGTTAATCTCTAATTCGCACATCCTATATTTGTGCATGAGATGTTGATGTCTCACAAATAAGATAGTAAACCAACCATGCAATAATGTGTGACCCTTGATTATGTCATGGTCCTCAAATTAGTGTACCGGATAACTAATCATCCTTCGCCAACAAAACCAAAACCACAAGAGTCACATCAGTTTCTACTTATATCGCAAATTTATGTGTTGTTAAACCATGCACGCTCCATATGTAGACTATAAGGAACACATGTGCATTATTAATGGATTAAAACTATTCATATTTTCGTAAAATAACTAAACACGGTAATTTTCTTTTTAGTAATTCTATTTGTTATATTTTTAACTAGACGTCATCCTATCGAACCCTTTCAGCTGATAACAATCCATTATACAAGGAAGTGGTGAGTCAAAAGGATACTCATTCAATGATCATTTTCTAGGTTGTTTCCCTATACCAGTCTAATAGCATGACTTCAACAAGGAGGCCTCCCTTGATTCAGATAACGATCATTAATTAAACTTGTGAGGACACACCTTGTAATATTCTTTTATATATAGTAATCGTATTACAAATATAACTTCTTTTGGTTTTTACATATTCTTTTATAATTACATGTAAGGAAATTTTTAAACAATTTAAAATTAAATGATTTAAACAAATAGATTTAATTATATTTAATTAATTAATTTTAAAGCATTGTCTACAATTTCAATTACCTAGAAATATTTATCCTCTTAGCAAATTATCCAATTTTAATAGATTAAAATAATATTTAAAACTCGAGATAAACCCTAGGATTCAAAATTATAGGCAACAATCTGAAACCCTAAAAACTGCATAGATGTGACATCCACTATTTTTCAGAACAAAAAAAATAAAAATTTTCTTTACTCTTTAAAATCATATTTGTTTTGTTTGCAAAAAAAATCCCATTATAACGTTTGCGGAAACTATTTCTTTTTATTAAAAAAAACTTTGAGTAATGATGTTGTTTCAAAATATAAAACCTCTAAGGATGTCATAATCAATACATATAATTGTTACAGTGTAAAAACCTAATGGTCATGAACCCTATTGTAGGTTGTCTCTTAATCACTTGAGAACATAATGAAGCCCCAACATCTTTTAACCGTGTTACATGTGATGCATATAATTTAAGCATGTTAGGTTGGGTAACCTAGTGAGGTATATAGGTTTTTCAATCCCACAATATTAGTATGATAATAATTTATAATTATCAAAGCAGAAAAACCAACTATTATCAAACAATAAAAATATATCGATTAACTTAGATATCAATAAAACCTTACATCTATATATACCCATCCTAACTAATTCTCCCAAATCCTAGTCCATAATTATCAATTTGCTTGATGAATTCTTTAGAAAAGGGTTTGACTACACAACTAGGGGCTTCCTTGGCTGGTGTGATTCTTAAAAGCATTTAAGCCATTATAGTATTTGATAAATATGGTATCCCATTTCATCTACATTTTTAGGTTATGAGCCCACACTAGCAACATAATTCATAAGACCATTTAAAATGATCAATTCTTGTCATCTTACTCTTGAGATGACCATACCTAATGTTACAGTTTCCTGATTTCGACACACCATTTCTCATCATCCAAAGGAATACTTTATCATACTCATGCATGTATTTCATATCATCCACACTTGATAGTGTCATAGAACATAGTTCTACTCTCTGTTCCTATCACATACACCCTTAATATAATGCTACATGTTAGGAATAAATCCTTAATGATCGATTAGATTCTGAACAAGTAAAGTAATAACTCAATGATGAATCAAAGATGTTGAATGATTAACAGTCATGCCTCAGAAGAACTCTATGAAGAATTGCTACTGTAGAGGCGTGATTAAGGTTACAAAGTAAAGATAAGAGTTAAAAAAATACAATGCATGCATGCATCTTAAATATTCTAACCCTGAAATAAATAATGAGTGGACAGACCCAACTCGATAATACAAAAGACTTAGTAAAAGGCCCAATGACGCAACATCTAATACCCAACAATCTCCCCATTTGCGTCAATTGAGGCATAAAACCATTAACCTTGGATTCGCTTCTTAACTTTGTAGACTTTGGGTATGATGCCAAAAATTGCATGTCGAACTTGCATGTACCATAAAATCATATCATAGAAGCACTTGACGTTATCCTTGTTGTTGCCCTTGAATCTCTTACCATATCCAATATACGCTCAAGGAATTTAGTAGCAAGAAAATGTTTGTTATAAAGGAAGAAACAACCTCTACGATAGTCTGTACCGGTTTGTTCCCTAGCTTGATACACCAAATACCATTCCTTTCTATAGATCTTCCCCAGCTTCAGCTTCTCAAAATCTTTTGGAAATTCCTTAAGAACAGCAGAAGGCTTCTTTCGCAACACCACTGTAACCTCTACATTCATATCACCAATCTCTTGAATGTAAGATTTTATCATTATTTGGAGATGAGACATGAGTGGTTCGTACTTGTCTTTTTCATTCAGCAGCATACTGTAAAGAACGAACCAGTCATTGGGGTTTAGACAGGGTAAGTTTGCAAGAGTAAACTCGTAGCACTGACTGGTTGAACCTCTTGTGACTTTGAACTTCGCGTTCGAAAAGCTATCAGTCTCGATTGGTCCAGTGATTTTCACACCGATTATTTTGTTCAAGGACCAAGGCTCGTATTGAGGCTTCATATGCTTCAGGTAAAACGAGAACAACATCTTATCAACTCTGCTGTGAGAGGAACGTTCGCAACTTTCATGAAAGCACGAAACCTGAAAGCCTTTGGAGTAATTGGTAGATCCAATTGCGAATCTTGTGTGTTTTGAATATCAAAAGACACAAATGGCTCTAACTAATATTGGCTAGGTAAATTAACTGCATCATTCTGGATTCTCTTCAAGGTCCATTGAGGAAACAGAAGCTTATTGCTTTGAAGAGAGATCCCAGACCATTGCGAAATGTTTCGTGGTCAGTTTTCAGACCATTGCGAATCTCTTGTAGTTGGGTCTTCTCATATTTGAAGAGAGATCCCAGACCCTTTATAGCTTCATTGGCTGATGAGGCGTTGGAGTTGAAAGTAGTTTGGAAGTTCTCCATGAAAGTGGTAGTTTCAACAATTAGTTTATCGACTTTTTCGGTCGTGGATTTGCAAACTTCAGCAGAATCAGCAACAACCTTATTCATCTTGTCTGCATTGGTTGTATGCTCCTTGGAGATTCATTCAAAGAGTGAATCAATGACGGCTTTAGCATATTCATCAGAAGAGGAAGCCTCGGCAGAGAGAATTAATTTTTCAATCTTTTCAAGAAGGGATTGAAATTTCCCTTTCATAATCTGCACCTCATCTTCACTCTCAGTTCGGATTTCAAAATGACTGTAAGTAAACCCCTTAGATATTCGTCTTCATCATCACCAAAGACCATATCCAGGTCATTTCGGTTAATAGGGAAATAGGAGGAGAAGTGTGAGACAAGAGATCTGAAGTTTTAGCCCTCGTATCAGATACGTTGACTGAAACGAAAGGTGGGGTTAAGGTCGTAAGAGGAACTGTTGCATCAGTGAACAGTGGGATAGAGATAGAAATGCGGGTTAGAGGTGGTGAAGAGATAGGGGGAGGGCATGGTGCGATGGTGATGGGGATAGAGGTGGTTGTAGGGGAAGGAGGCGGAGAAGGAGGGGAATTATTAAAGGTTTGAGTTACCTCATGATTTTATGTCTCATCTGTGTTGTGAATGATTTCATCTTCATTGTGAACTTGAAGATCCTCCTCGACATGAATATCTAACTGAGAGTCAGACTCTGAACCTTCGTTTGCACTTGGTGTCGGGGTCTTTCATTTGCGAGAAGGCTGCTTTCTGTTGGAATAGTGTCTAAGGCTGCAACTATATTAGGCAAGTATTTGACCCGATTGTGCATGGTCCTTTTGGGTTGCCTTCACCATAGCAACTTGACATGATGATTTATAATGAGAGAAGAAATATTATTAATATATTATGATAATAATATAAGGAATAATAATATTGTTATTTGATTAATATAAGTCATAAATTAATTAGGAATTAATTTGGTGACTTAAAGAGATTAATTGAATAAAGGGGCATAAACTGTCAATTGTATGATAGTTGTACTTTGGGCCATAATCCCTTATGGATAAGAGGTGGACGGTTTTGGGGTTTGGAGGGACCTAGAAATCGTCCAAGGCTTATCATTAGGGAGATTGGATTGCTTAGGGCCTAAGTTATCAAATTAGGGTTTAAGGGTGAAACCCTAGGAGCCTCACTAGTATAAATAGACCCATGGGGTCAAGGAAATCGGCACTCTTGCTTTTGAAGAAACCCTGGCCGACTTCCTCCCCTCTCCTCTCTCCTTCTAATCATCCTCTTGCTAATTTTGTGTTTGTAAGCCATTAGAGGAGTGACAATTGTGACTCTAAGCTCCAAGAACAAGAAGAATCAAGCAAGATACTTAAGGTAATCCTTTAGATCTGTTTTCTTATGTTATTATACTAGATCTATTGTTCAAAGTCTTGGATACATTGCATGTTCAATTAGAGAAACCTAGATCCAAGCATTAGGGTTTGTATGTGCACATAGGAATGTTCTTATGGCTCAAACCCATCACTTTCGCCGTTTACGATGGGCTGCAAAAGGAGCATTTTTCACCTTTCGCTTCTTTGGTGTGACAGTTGGATCGTATGGACCCTCTTTTGTTTCCTTTTTCTTACCACCTTTTCACCTTGTCAGTTTCATCAATAGGCAAGCGCATCTCAAAAGTAAAGGTGCGAGCTCCTGAAGATGGAAGCTTTTTGTACTCTTCCAAAATTTTGCTTGTAGCTGGAACACAACGAAACATGGTTTCCGAAATGAAACCTGCAAAGGGAAGCTTCGAGTTATCAGCAATAATAATCTTGGTTTTGTGAAAAGTAGCAATCGAAGATAGCAGGGAATCTTTCTTCATTGGAATTTGGTGTTTTTCTATTGTCCTCTCAACAACAATGGTTCAAAAACGAGCACATGAAATCTTACTGTGTCATGTGGTGGAGTGAGTACTTTGCACCAGTTGTGCCCATAGAACTATGCCCTATTCAAGGTTTATGTCATGGTAAAGACCATACATAAAAGTCGTGAATAGCTTGTTGGCACAGTCTGAACCTATGACTCATTCGAAAAACGCATTGAAAAGAAGAGTGGACAGACCATTCCATTGAGGAGGCAAGTTGGGTTTCTTGAACTTGGAGATAGAGGGAATGAGGTCTTTATACCCCATCTCATAGAACATCTCGAGAATAGCTGCAGTGGAGATTGAGTCTGGATTCACCATTGATTCATCGTATGCAAGCCCTAGCAGAGAATAGAACGTTGCCTTGGTGATATAGGTTTTCTTGTTAGAGATTTCGAAGGTGATGCGTTCTTCTTCCTTGATGTGCATTGCAGATGAATAAGCGTTCGATAATAAGACATTGGGACGCACTCAACCTTAGTTAAGGCATTGAACAAAGGGGAATACTTCAGGCATTCAATGACGGGTAGCATGAAAGAGTCATACTTGAACGGAGACAAATCAAGAATCAAGTTCTATTTTTGTTTGATGGAAAGTAGTGATGAGTGAGCGGTCAAATCATGAGTGGATGAAGAAAAATCCATGATTTCAGGTTGATGAAGAAGAAGAACAATAAAGAGAAATCGTCGTTTGATTTCTTGAGAGAATTTGATAGTGGTAAAAGGTAATAGTGTGAAATAAAAAACCATTTATACAATTACACAGGAGAGAGAATATAAAGCATTGATTGAGAGATTTCCTTTGTAACGATGCCTGGAAAATCGGGATGTGACAACTGTATCCCCGATAAATGTGTCAGGCGGCGTGATGAGTGGAAGCGTTTCAAATTCCACGCGCCTAAATTTCGAAATGTTATCCACCAACTGTCGTGTCATCATTATCTTGTTCTCATCTTTTCAATCTCCATTCGTTTAAGTGAATATCCATACGGCTGTTCGCATTTGAAACACAAGGTAACTTGTGTGTATCACCCTAAGCATTATTGAATCTGTGAAACTGAAAGTGTAATAAGTACCACAAGCAAGGCTTTAGGAAAATCAAAGAGATCTTCTTACGAGAGTGTGCCTAAGAAAAAGAAATAAAGCAAGATATATTTGGGGGATCTTAGTGATGTCTTAAAAGACACGAAACAATAGATCTTGGGCAATCTCTTCCTTCAAAATCAAGAGAGATTATGAAGTGTCTGTGTGGTTTCCCGTTGAAATACGATCAAATGTTTGACAAGAAACATTGAAAGGCATATTTTCATTAGGCTCAATGGGTGGCAAACTCTCCAACCAAACAACGAACTTGACATAAGAACGAATGTTGGATGAAGTACTCATGTGACCAGTGTAGTCAGTTGAATGAGTAGGTGAGGAATTATGTTAGTGACATGTTAAATTTAGAAATCTCAAAATAAAAAAATGGATGTTATGGGATGAAATGTCTTTGTATTAGATACTGTTCATGCCAATTCCATGGTGAAAATCTAAAACATTTAATTGTTCACCGTCAATTCATGTAAGTGTGATGGATTTGGGGTTTCACTCAGTTCGTGGTGAACGAAACTAAGATCAGTAACACAAATGTTGTGCAACCATAAACCTCAGTGATATAGTTAAGAGTCTCAAGGGTTGAATTGATGAGTATGAAGGCAATGGAGATATGTGAAGATGGTTTTAGAGAAGCAAATGTACCTCGGCTAAATGAAAGTGACTAAGCAGATAACTCTTAACTCAAAATGAGAACAGTAAGGTAGCTCAGGACTAATGTGAATTTAACAACCTAATTGAGAAGAGACGATTGGTAGAATCGATTCATTAAGGCTTCACATCGAGTCAGTAGAGAATTTAGACAACATACAACAACATGCTTCTAGGGACACTTAGCTAATACACATATAAAGAATGTTATACCTGCCCCATCACACGAATATGTGCCTCCATGATCTTCTCAATATATTTTTAGTGTGTTGAAATTTATGAAAATAAAAGAAATAAAAAATAAACACGAATAAAATATTTTTGAATTTTGAATAAAACAGAATAAGATAAAAAAAAATAAAGTAAGATCAATCAAAAGAAAAAAACAAACAAAACAAAAATTTGATGATGCGAATTAGGGCGAACGTTCGTGCCAATTCGTGTTTGGAAAAATCGAAAACGAATTAAGGCAAGCGTTCATGCCAACTCGTGTGACAAAAATAAAGTTGAAAACAGGTAAGAATTATGTGATGCAAATTAAGGCAAAAATTCTTGTCAATTCGGTTCCACGAATAATCGGAAACGAATTAAAGCGAGCGTTTGAGCCAATTCGCGTAAAAAGAATATAAACGAAAGGATAACAAATATTTTTTAATTTTTTAATTTTTGGATTTTTGTTCAAACAAATGAATTTTGAAGTTTTGAAATATTATGCATAAAGTGAATAAATGATATTGGTTAAACCGAACCACAAATGAACATTGGACATCGAGTCTTTGCGAGCGTTCACATTGGTTCATGACAACAACTTTATTAAAGGGAAGGTGGTTTCGGTATAGATTCAGCTTCCATCATTCCTAGGCCTTGAAGTATTCTATTGAAGGTTGTTTCAGTAAAGGCTTTTGTGAATATGTCAGCCAACTGATTAGTGGATCTCACGAAGTGAATTTAAACGTTGTCGTCTTCTGCGTGATCCTTGATGAAATGATACCTCAATGCTATGTGTTTCGTCTTTGAGTGTTGCACGCACGTTTGCTTCTTGGATTTCCAATTAACAAGTTTGCCATCTAGAATTGGCATCCTCCAGTTCTGCTTTTTCTATCTAATCCACATCCCTAAGGTCAGCATCTGAAAATGCTTGTACGAAGAAGCCTTATTTCGCAGGGTACCATATGCCAAGTGATGAAGTTCCTTTCAAGTATCTAAAGATATTCTTGACGGCCACCATATGAGGTTCACATGAATTTGCTTAGAACCTAGCACAATAACAAATGGAAAACATAATATTCGGTCTACTAGCTGTTAGATACATCAGTGATCCAATCATTTGACGATAAAACGTCATATCAGCATCTGGTTTTTCCAGAGATGGTTTTAGTTTCGTTCTGAATGCCATTGGAACCTTCACTTTAGAGTCTCCCACCATGACAAACTTAGCTAGTAAGGTCTTTGTGTATGCTTCCTGATTTATAAAAATGCCTTATGGTCCTGTCTTATATTAGGCCAAGGAAAAAGTTAATTGGACCCATGGAGCTCATCTCAAATTTTGTTTCCATCAATTTTCGGAACTCAGCTGTTAAGTTGGGATTCGTAGAACCGAAAATGATGTCATCAACATAGATTTGGATGATCATCAAGTGGTCACCCTCTTTCTTGCGAAAGAAGGTTGGGTCAACCGAACGTTGTTTAAATTTGGACATTTTTAGGAAGCGAGTGAGAGTTTCATACCAGGCTCTTGGAGCTTGATTGAGACCATAGACTGCCTTGTCCAAGATGTAGCATGGATTTGGATAATTTTTGTTTACAAACCCAGGAGGTTGTTCCACGTATACTTTCTCCTCTAATTCTCCATTGAAGAACGCACATTTAACATCCATTTGAAACACTTCAAAGTTCTTGTGTGTCGCGTATGCCAAGAAGATACAAACAGATTCCAACCTTGCAATAGGTGCGAAGATTTCTTCATAGTCAATACCTTCTTCTTGACAATATCCCTTAGCCACGAGTCTCGCTTTGTTTCTTATTACATTCTCATCTTTATCTAGCTTATTGCGAAAACCCCATTTCAAACTAACAACTGATGCTTCAGGTGCAGTAGGAATTAACCTCTAAACTTTGTTTCGTTCGAACTTATTGAGCTCGTTTTGCATCGCTTGCACCCAATCATAGTGATAAAAAGCAACGTTGACGGTTTTGGGTTCAATCTTGGATACGAACGAATTTAACATACAAAATTCCACTTTAGAGAATAATGTGTTTTGTTTCGCTTTTATCTGAGATCTCGTAAGAACACCTGTAGAAGATTCACCAATGACTTGGGTTTTAGGGTGATCTCTGGTCCATTTGGCTAGTGGAGGATAATTTGGATCATAAGAGGGATCCAATTCAGCATTTACTTCTTCGAATTCTAATTGAACGTCCGAATCGTAATTCGCATCCTTATTCTCCCCCTCGAATGACGAGTCGTCCTCTTTTTCAGGAATTGAATAATCCCCTGTAAATGGAGGTTCGTGAGTAATTGTGGGAGGTGATTCATTTGCATTAATGAGTGTTTCAGAAGAAAAAGATGAAGCGAAACCCTCCCTCTGCAATGGAATGTTCCTTTCTTGAGAAGTAAAAGGCTCCCCCTGAAAAGATGCATTGGAGCTTGAATCCTTCCCCTGGACTGTAGCACTCGTGTCTTGAGGTACTTTCATAGTTGATGACTGATTGTGCATATCTTTCGTAGCATCATTGGTAATCTTCTTCAATTCATCTACTTTATTGTCATTTTCTTCTGTTTCAGATGTGATAGTCTTCTATGGCTCATCAAAAAGTAGCATGAATTCGTCATATAGATTTGAGATCGGAAGAGTGGCTGGACTTGGCTTAGGAAAGATTTCCTCCAATTGATTTTCTTTCGACTAAACCCTCTTCAAGTAGTTGTCATCGAAGGTAACATAATAGGTTTCTTCTATCTTCTTTGAACGTTTGTTAAGAACCCTATATGCCTTAGAGGTTACAAAATATCCTAAGAATATACCCTCATCAACTTTCATAACAAAATTCTTTCGTTGTTCCTTGGAGTTGAAAATGAAACACCTGGAGCCAAATACATGGAAAAACTTGACATTAATTTTACGATTATTTATTATTTCATAGGGAGTAATAGCGAACCGCTTATGCAGAATGGATCTATTTTTGGTGAAACAAGCAGTCGCTATTGCATCCCCCGGAAATAGAGAGGTAGACATGTGAAGGACAACATGGTTATCACAGCTTCACACAAAGAACGGTTTCACCTTTCAACTACGCCATTTTATTGTGGAGTATAGGGAGCAGAGAAATTGTGCGAAACTCCCTTTTCAGATAGAAATTCTTCAGATGCCTGATTTTTTAATTCCAAGCCAAAATCACTCCGAACATTTTGAACCAGCATTCACATTTGAAGATCAATTTTCTTTGTGAATTCTTTGAGTTTCGGAGTAGTTTCCGATTTCTGTTTAAGAAAATACTGTTGGATTTGGTGTCTAAGCCGATAACTATTTATGGTATGTACTTGACCCGGTTGGCATGGTCCGTTTGGGTTGCATCTTCATCTCAATTGTTGGATAGAGAAAATGAGTAAAAGGACACTTACGGTTTGTTAATATATCATATGTTCTAATATATTAATATGAAATCATATTACTTAATTAGTGTTGATCAAGAATTAATTTGGAATTAATTTTGTGATCAAAAAGAGACTAATTAAATATATGGGGTTTCATTTGTAAATCATTCATTCTTATATATAGTGGGCTTATGGTTCATGATTCGCTAGATTGGGCTAGGGCCATTGGATGCTCCATGGATGCTCCATGGAGGTTATAACCCATGGATCATGGGGAAAATGAAAAGTCATGCACATTAGGGTTTACATGGTGTAACCCTACATGTGGCACACTATATAAGAAGCTCCATAGCTAGCAAAATCGGCCACTAATGCAAAACAAGGAGGGCTAGCCGATTTTGTGATCAAAGTGTTCTTGTCTCAAGTTATTCCAAGAGTTGTGGTGTTGTGTGAAACAATTGAGGCATCACATTTGAGGTGCTAGGCTCACAAAGTCTTAAGGAATCCAAGCAACTACCATGGTATGTCATTCTCCTAGTTTTTTTATATTACTTGTACTCCATGCCATGATAGTTAGGATGTAAACCTTGGAAAATTTTTATTTGCATGAATATTAGAGAAAACATAGATCTGAGGTTTCAAGGGTTGCATGTACTCCATAGGAGTGTTAGAATGCTCAAAACCCATTAGTGGTATCAGATCCTAGGCTTGTTTTCTTGGTACTTGATTCAAATTGTTGAAGAAACTAAAAAAATCTACAGTCCGCTGAGTGAACTCACCGAGTCCATGGGGGACTCGATGAGTCCAAGCATATATTTATCCTACTCGTCGAGTAGGTTCATGCACTCAACGAGTAGGAGGCCCAAAGTGCATTTTTTCGAGTTTTACTGCTGGAAATAGACTAGAGACATTACCCTAAACTTTTTGAACTTATGAAACATGTTTTTGATGGTGTAATGTCTATGCTAATCCATTTTCAATGGTGATTATCAAAATTTCAAGTTTTATATGTGTTTATATGATTCTTGAAATTATTTATATGAATGTTCATACTTATGAGTTTTAGAAGATCATAGGATTTTTTTGCAAATTGTTTGTTAGTGGAATTCTTGGTTTAAATGTCATTGATGGAGTGTAACAACCCAAAATCACGACTAAAAATTTCTTTTAAAACATTACTAAAAATGGATTTATAAAACGTATCATAAGTCAAACATAACTTTCGAGTATTAAATTCAAAACATAATATCATTATCAGAGTCAAACATTCCTAGGCTAATTGACTATGGTGTGTGCACTGCAATCTTCCCGAGCTCCTCTTTTAAAAACTGAGTACCTGAAACCAAAACTGAAAACCGTAAGCACGAAGCTTAGTGAGCTCCCCCAAACTACCACATACCATACAATAACATATAAAGCATCTACTGGGCCTTGCCCACTGCATCAGACCGAAGTCCGGAAACTAACCAGGACCTTGCCCTCTGCATTGAACCGAAGTCCGGAAACTGCATCGGGCCGGAGTCCGGAAACTGCATCGGACCGGAGTCCGGAACTAACCAGGGCCTTGCCCTCTGCATCGGACCGAAGTCCGGAAACTGCATCGGACCGGAGTCCGGAACTAACCAGGGCCTTGCCCTCTGCATCGGACCGAAGTCCGGAACTAACTGCATCGGACCGAAGTCCGGAACTGATTGGGACCTTGTCCCCTGCATCAGACCGAAGTCCGGAACTGACTGATCATAACATAGCATAAACATATCAACTAGCATGAATACATATACTGCATACTGCATCGGAACAGACTCCGGAACACATAACATAAAACATGCTTGAATCACAAAGACATCAAGCACTCTAACTACTGCATCGGACTGAGGTCCAAAACTAACTGAACATAACATAACATAATCATAGCATATAATCTAAACACATATACCGCATACTGCATCGGACCATAGTCCGGAACACATAACTCATACCCTGTCTGTATCACAAAGACACCAAGCATACTGAACTACTGCATCGGACTGAAGTCCGGAACTACTGCTAACTAAACGGGCCGGCATTGTGGCCGTAGACCCGTTCCTACTGGAAGGAAACTCACCTGAACTGCTGAGCCCTGCTGATAAACCTCTGGCTGCTACTCGACAATCCCCTGAACCGCTGCTCCTCCAGCTCTCCGAGCTATCAATATACATATAACACTTAGTCTGACAGTCAACTAAGTCAACTCTGGTCAAAGTCAACCTTCCAGGTCATCCCTACTCGCCGAGTCTTCCTAAAGACTCGCCGAGTTCATAAGCTCAGGGTCTTTCTTATTCGCGACCCGACTCGCCGAGTCAGTCCATGACTCGCCGAGTCCAACTAGTTCCAAGTCCTGACCTGTCCAACTCGCTGAGTCCTAGACAATCTGACTCGCCGAGTCCTAGACAATCTTCAACCAACTCGTCGAGTTGTTCATCCAACTCGCCGAGTCCATGCCTAACTTCATCCGACTCGACGAGCTGTTCATCCTACTCATCGAGTTCCTCCTCATCTTCAAGCTACTCACCGAGTCCACTCGAAGGACTCGCCGAGTCTATCCAGTCCTCAATCCATGCAGTGGCTTTTCGAGCCAAACAGAGCTTCCAACTCATAGATCTATTCTTCTAGGGCCTATTCCCCACGTAAAGTGGCAAACTTTACGTGTAGATTGAGAGATCTATGCTCAAAACACACTAAACTAGGGTTTATGGCAAACATGCCTCTTCAACATACCAAGGGCTGATACTTTAGGGGATTCAAGACCAAAACCAACATGGATCTGAGGTAGCAACCTCAGATCTGAACCTCCAACTCGAATTGGTTACATATCATACCCATAATGACCAAAAGTCACACATAAGAATAGATCTAGATGCAAAGGGAGTCCAAGCAACAGCTTATTACCTCCAATTGGTCTGAAATGACTCCTCAATCCCAGATCTACAGTCCCTTCTTGCACCTCCAAGGTCTTTCTTCCTCCTCCAAGCTTTAGTGCACTCTTCAAGGCAAGATCTAGCTCAAAAACGGATATGGCGGCTAGGGTTTGGTGTTCTGAGGTAGAAAGGGAGTAAAGGAACCCTAGGAAAGAGAATGAGATGCTTAAATAGGCTCCAAGTCCCGGATTTAGGGTTTTCCTCATTCAGACCCAACTCGTCGAGTCTCCTTGGCCGACTCGCCGAGTCGGTCGCTTTCACCACAACCCGGATCCCGCTCGGACTCGCCGAGTCCCTCCATGGACTCGCCGAGTCTCCCCTAATCTTGAGGTTTTCTTTCTTTTCTTGGCTTTCCAAACTTAAGGGTGTTACAACTCTCCCCCACTTAAACTAAACTTCGTCCTCGAAGTTTGCTATGATCAACTGCCTGCGAACTGCCTCCAACTCTCTGTCTGGAAAATCTAACACCCTTTTGTCCGACACTCCAGCCACTCACCATGCCGATCATTACCGATGGAACATACTGGATCCTTCTCTTTTCCATAATTTCCTCAACGTTACATCCTCCGACTGAAAATCCTGCTGCCTCCCATCCGCCTACCGGATACACTGAGACTATTCTGGTCTAACCAATCTCCCGATATCTGAGTTACTGGACTCCCACCGGTCACTACACTCCATCGCAAACTCCTAGTCTCTTCCAGCGACTCCTGAAGATACTTCGACTATCTATAACTGTTCTATCCATTCTGCCGCTCATACAGAAACGATGCTGCTGGAACCAGCTTGCTTTTATCCCACCTGATTACTCATCTACTACTAACTCGAGCCTTCCCTCCTGAAGGAAAAGCTACCTGCCTAGCCAGCCCTACAGATCACTTATACTCAGCAAAAGGCTCAACTGATCCTGCTGAGAGGGACTTGCCATTTCCCAATCAACCAACTATATCGCCAGCACTTGCATTCCAACGCAAATACAATATTGACCCAGAACCCTGAAACCTTCCAAACACTGAACTGCCTGCAATACTGAACATGCCTGAAACACTAAACTGCCCGAAACGCTGAACCGACTGAAACGCTGAACGGCCTGAAACACTGAACTGACTGAAACACTGAGCTGCCTGAAACACTGAACTGGCTAAAACACTAAGCTGCCTGAAACACTGAACTCCAACCCAACTGTGGAGTCAAGGGACTCCTCACTTAGTCGCTTGAACGAAATCTTCCTCTAAGACTAGTTTCCACTAGTTATCCTGTCACTGTGGCTCTAGCAACCTTCCGATCCAACCGATCGGGTCCGTACGTCACATCCTGACATCATCAATTCCACGACTAACAACATGATGGCCCCCAGACTGCCGGTAGCCCGCAACATACCCGAACCCCAACGGTCCACTGCTACTCTGATCTCATAACTGATGTGACGATCTATAGCCCAAATTGCTGACTTAGCCATAACTGATCCATTAGGAAATCCGAAATCTAACCCATGGATTCCCATATCCTCACTGCGGCACCCGAACTGGTGGGTACAACTGCTTTCCCGCGTCTAACACGCGCTCATGCTACCTATTAATCTAATAAAAGGCTGCGACTACGCTCGCGGACTTACAACTCTCTAATACTACCTGGCTACTAGTGAATGCTACGGCTACCCCCGTAGACTTACAACACTCCACTGCTATCTGGCTGCTAGTGAATGCTACGGCTACCCCCGCAGACTTACAACACTACTACTGCTATCTGACCGCTAGTGAATGCTACGGCTACCCCCGCAGACTTACAACACTACTACTGCTATCTGACCGCTAGTGAATGCTACGGCTACCCCCGCAGACTTACAACACTACTACTGCTATCTGACTGCTAGTGAATGCTACGGCTACCCCCGCAGACTTACAACACTACTACTGCTATCTCGAGAACATCCTGACTATCCCTAGTCCCGCTAGTGATTCCTCGTCCTGATTTCTCAAACCCGCTCCCAGTCTTGAATTACTGCATCATCCTCGACATCCTATATCCTTGAAATACTTAGCGCTTCGTCGAGGAACTCTTCGGCTTGGTTCCCAACCCAACCGGCTACTAATCCGGATACAAGAAGCTATTGTTGGGAAGTTTCCAAACTCCCAACTCCTGAATCCACGCAATCCTGCATGCTAACTCTGCCACTGGCTACTAATACGAAAACATCTCCTGCTATCCGTTCTCAGGATCCCCATTCCGACTCACTTGAGCCTTTACAGGTGGTCCTCCCATCCTGGATTCTCAACCAGCTTCTAATCATCTCGATTACATGAACTAATTGCTGGGAAGGTCCTCGAACTCCCAAATCTGAACTCCTCGATCCATCGATCACTGTGCTACAAACACCTCAGAGGTCGCGCAATCACTCTGAGTCTACGAGACTCTTATCCATGTATACCCGGAGGGTTCTCCCCCACTTCGATCCTGCCTACCCCTTGTTGCTTCACACTCGAAAGAGATCTTGATCTTTGCTGCCATTCCATAATCATTCTACTAAGGAACCCAAGCCTGCCATAGCTAGGGATCTAACCAATCCATCCCAACACTAACCACTCCGAACTAGCGAAACGAACCAAATCTCTCCCAACCGTGCTACAGTTACTGCATCCTCCGAAACCTTCTTCATAAGAGCACATCCCCTAACTACCAACCAATTTCCCGAGGTATGCAAATGGCATATAACATAATCACAAACAAGCCACACTAACACCACACATAAGCTTATTGACATCAATGCAGCAACATAGCAATAATGTTGTGAATAATAAAATAGAGGGAAAAGAATCATACCTGCAACCTGCTCTGAAGGATCCTCAAATCCCTCTGATTTTTGAACTCTACTATGACAATGAGGCTGTCCCAACCGTTGAACGGGGCAGTTCGCACTAACATGGCCAGGCTGATGACAACGATGGCATAACTCTACTTCTACTGAGCATTCCTGACGTTTGTGACCCTTCCATCCGCATCTGCCGCACTTAGACTTGCTGTGCACGCCATCTCGCGCTCCCTTCTCCCTCGTGCAACTATCTCGACCTTGCGGGCCTCTGACACCCACTACGACAGTGTCCGACTGCCCATCTTGCCGAACTAGACCGGAAGACCGCTTCCTCTTCCTAAGCTGACTATCCGAGCTAATCTCCCGCTCATGGGTCATAGTGACCATTTCACCCATTGCCTGGACAGCTGAGGTCCGCCTTTCAATCCCGTCGACCACACTATCGGTGATACGCCCAATGGTGTTTGGTAACTCTTCCTGGAGAGCCCGCGAAACCTCTGCAGCAATCCAATCCTGCAGGGAACCCTCTTGGGGGTAAGGTGGACCACTCACTCCCGACCCCGGATGACAAGTGCTAAAAATAGGACTCCCCTTCCTGATGGATCCCTGGGATCCACGAGAATCGGGCTCTAGATGAGCCCCAAACTGCCCCGGCCCCTAAGGCCTTAAGATGACTGTCCATGAGCTCCACAATGGCCTCTCTAACTGAACCGAAAATCACTGGAGTCTGATCAATGATGTTGCGCATAATCTCTGCGGAAATGAAACCCCTCATCTGTTCATCAAGCTGCCCAGCTCTGAAGCCCGAGCTAGACCCCTCCTCGACACCTGAACTGCTAACGGGTATCTCGCGCAACGTCACCATGCTGAAAATATAACAAAATCCTGATCAATTTACACACTACTGCTGAGGGATTTCTCACTCACTACACCATTCCTGGTTTCGTCTTGGCCCCTCTTGAATCGAGTACGGATCCTCTGCTTTCAGTAGTATGGGCCCCTACTACCTTCCACATCTATCGATACTTTCCTCAAGAGTTACCTCAACTCCACCCAGTCCCCTTTACTCATCTACTGATCTCTGCTACTCTCCTCCTCGGCTTGCCCTAGGGAACCTCTGACTCTACCCACACAGTCCTCAGCTGCTGAAGGCCTCCTAGTAATGCCAATTAGTCACCACCTGAATACCATCACATGTGACGAGGCTCAGATAATCCTTCAAGTAAAAGACTCGTCCCTACAACGGTTGGACTCAAACGAGAGCTGCGCAGTAGGGCCAAATCCAGCACTCTGAGATTATTCAACCCTGATGACATGTGATGAAACGTATTCACCTAATGGCTAACTCTCATCACTCAGAGCCCCACAAAGCACAAAGCAAGCAACATTCGGATAAGGGAAACATACTCAGGCAAATCAATTCTCATAACAAGAAACTGCACTAGCATACAATGCTAAGCTCATGCTATCAGGCATAACCTACACAGGCTATCCTACTACTGTCTACTTAATACTAGCATGCAATTTGTATCAAGCTGAAACACATAAAGCAGGCACATAAGGCATCATCCTAGATCCTTAGTCCTATTCTAGCATGCTGTTCTACTGAAGCTGAAACTGAAACTGAAACTGAAAGTGAAGCTGATACTGATAATCATAATATAACTTGTATGGGTAAATTGGGAGTACTTACTTGAGCTCGGCTGATTGCAGGCACCACACCCTTTTCTCTTTTCAAAACTCTTTTTGCTTTTTCTAAAACTCTTTTCTTTATACTTTTCTAAAATTGTTTTCTTTTCTAAAAATCCTTTGGTAACCATGGTTTTTTTTTTCTTTGAAAACTCTATACCACTTCCTTAGTTTGAGTCCAGACACACTTTCAAGTATGTCTGAATCCCTCAAACCAAGGCTCTGATACCAACTTGTAACAACCCAAAATCACGACTAAAAATTTCTTTTAAAACATTACTAAAACTGGATTTATAAAACGTATCATAAGTCAAACATAACTTTCGAGTATTAAATTAAAAACATAATATCATTATCAGAGTCAAACATTCCCAGGCTAACTGACTATGGTGTGTGCACTGCAATCTTCCCGAGCTCCTCTTTTAAAAACTGAGTACCTGAAACCAAAACTGAAAACCGTAAGCACGAAGCTTAGTGAGCTCCCCCAAACTACCACATACCATACAATAACATATAAAGCATCTACTGGGCCTTGCCCACTGCATCAGACCGAAGTCCGGAAACTAACCAGGGCCTTGCCCTCTGCATTGAACCGAAGTCCGGAAACTGCATCGGACCGGAGTCCGGAAACTGCATCGGACCGGAGTCCGGAACTAACCAGGGCCTTGCCCTCTGCATCGGACCGAAGTCCGGAAACTGCATCGGACCGGAGTCCGGAACTAACCAGTGCCTTGCCCTCTACATCGGGCCGAAGTCCGGAACTAACTGCATCGGACCGAAGTCCGGAACTGATTGGGACCTTGTCGCCTGCATCGGACCGAAGTCCGGAACTGACTGATCATAACATAGCATAAACATATCAACTAGCATGAATACATATACTGCATACTGCATCGGAACAGACTCCGGAACACATAACATAAAACATGCTTGAATCACAAAGACATCAAGCACTCTAACTACTGCATCGGACCGAGGTCCAAAACTAACTGAACATAACATAACATAATCATAGCATATAATCTAAACACATATACCGCATACTGCATCGGACCATAGTCCGGAACACATAACTCATACCCTGTCTGTATCACAAAGACACCAAGCATACTGAACTACTGCATCGGACTGAATTCCGGAACTACTGCTAACTAAACGGGCCGGCATTGTGGCTGTAGACCCGTTCCTACTGGAAGGAAACTCACCTGAACTGCTGAGCCCTGCTGATAAACCTCTGGCTGCTACTCGACAATCCCCTGAACCGCTGCTCCTCCAGCTCTCCGAGCTATCAATATACATATAACACTTAGTCTGACAGTCAACTAAGTCAACTCTGGTCAAAGTCAACCTTCCACGTCAACCCTACTCGCCGAGTCTTCCTAAAGACTCGCCGAGTTCATAAGCTCAGGGTCTTTCTTATTCGCGACCCGACTCGCCGAGTCAGTCCATGACTCGCCGAGTCCAACTAGTTCCAAGTCCTGACCTGTCCAACTCGCTGAGTCCTAGACAATCTGACTCGCCGAGTCCTAGACAATCTTCAACCAACTCGTCGAGTTGTTCATCCAACTCGCCGAGTCCATGCCTAACTTCATCCGACTCGACGAGCTGTTCATCCTACTCGTCGAGTTCCTCCTCATCTTCAAGCTACTCGCCGAGTCCACTCGAAGGACTCGCCGAGTCTATCCAGTCCTCAATCCATGCAGTGGCTTTTTGAGCCAAACAGAGCTTCCAACTCATAGATCTATTCTTCTAGGGCCTATTCCCCACGTAAAGTGGCAAACTTTACGTGTAGATTGAGAGATCTATGCTCAAAACACACTAAACTAGGGTTTATGGCAAACATGCCTCTTCAACATACCAAGGGCTGATACTTTAGGGGATTCAAGACCAAAACCAACATGGATCTGAGGTAGCAACCTCAGATCTGAACCTCCAACTCGAATTGGTTACATATCATACATAAGAATAGATCTAGATGCAAAGGGAGTCCAAGCAACCGCTTATTACCTCCAATTGGTCTGAAATGACTCCTCAATCCTAAATCTACAGTCCCTTCTTGCACCTCCAAGGTCTTTCTTCCTCCTCCAAGCTTTAGTGCACTCTTCAAGGCAAGATCTAGCTCAAAAACGGATATGGCGGCTAGGGTTTGGTGTTCTGAGGTAGAAAGGGAGTAAAGGAACCCTAGGAAAGAGAATGAGATGCTTAAATAGGCTCCAAGTCCCAGATTTAGGGTTTTCCTCATTCAGACCCAACTCGTCGAGTCTCCTTGGCCGACTCGCCGAGTCGGTCGCTTTCACCACAACCCGGATCCCGCTCGGACTCGCCGAGTCCCTCCATGGACTCGCCGAGTCTCCCCTAATCTTGAGGTTTTCTTTCTTTTCTTGGCTTTCCAAACTTAGGGGTGTTACAACTCTCCCCCACTTAAACTAAACTTCGTCCTCGAAGTTTGCTATGATCAACTGCCTGCGAACTGCCTCCAACTCTCTGTCTGGAAAATCTAACACCCTTTTGTCCGACACTCCAGCCACTCACCATGCCGATCATTACCGATGGAACATACTGGATCCTTCTCTTTTCCATAATTTCCTCAACGTTACATCCTCCGACTGAAAATCCTGCTGCCTCCCATCCGCCTACCGGATACACTGAGACTATTCTGGTCTAACCAATCTCCCGATATCTGAGTTACCGGACTCCCACCGGTCACTACACTCCATCGCAAACTCCTAGTCTCTTCGAGCGACTCCTGAAGATACTTCGACTATCTATAACTGTTCTATCCATTCTGCCGCTCATACAGAAACGATGCTGTTGGAACCAGCTTGCTTTTATCCCACCTGATTACTCATCTCCTACTAACTCGAGCCTTCCCTCCTGAAGGAAAAGCTACCTGCCTAGCCAGCCCTACAGATCACTTATACTCGGCAAAAGGCTCAACTGATCCTGCTGAGAGGGACTTGCCATTTCCCAATTAACCAACTATATCGCCAGCACTTGCATTCCAACGCAAATACAATATTGACCCAGAACCCTGAAACCTTCCAAGGTGGCATGTATGTTGCTGGCAACAATGAAAGCTAAACTCCAAAAGTCTTATGAGGAACTTTACCCTTTTGAGATGCACATGGACTTGATGGACCGCTACCATCAAAGTTCTCATCAAGAGAGGTATGAAATCATCTCTTTCATGATAACAACCCAAATGAAGGATGGTGAACCCATCACGGGCCACATGCAGAAAATGCAAAGATATGTGGACCGTTTACTGAAGCTGGATGTGAGCTTCCCTAAGGAGTTGGCTATTAATATCATACTGCAATTCTTACCTTCTTGTTGTGATCAATTCCTAATGAAATATCACATGAACAAGGAGTAGTTCACACTCAACAAACTTCAAGGGCTTTTGAAGACCGCTGAAGCTGGTCTTAAGGGAAAATCGGTTGTTACTACTCCTACTCCTACCGCCGCCCCTGTTTTGGAAATCAGGCAAAGTAGAGGGAAGAAGAGGAAGACCCATTCGAAGGGTACCAAGGGAAAGTCTCTTGATGACTCCTCTTCAAGTGGAACTAAAGGTGGTTCCATCACTCCTTCTTCCAACCCAAAAGAAGCTCAATGCTTCTATTGTCAGAAAAAAGAGTACTGGAAACGAAACTGCCCTAAGTACCTGCAAGATGTTAAAGATGGGAAGGTCAAACCTACCCATGCAGGTATTTACACAATATTGTCTAATAACTCATCACATTCTACTTCTTGGGTTATTGATACAGGTTGAGGTGTTAATATATGTTCTGATTTGTAGGGCCTAAGAAGAAGTGAGGATATGGAGCATGGAAAGATAAACTTGATCATGGGGAATAGGAAAGCTTCACCTGTTACCAAGATTGGAGTTTATTCTTTGTTGATAGATAGTGGGTTAGTGTTAGATTTGAATAAATGTTGTTACTCGTCTGAAATGGCAAGAAATATTATTTTCTTTCATGGTTTGTACAAACAAGGATTTCCTTTTAAATTTGATAATGAAGTTAGGGGTATTAATGCTTTTTATAATAATGTTCTTTATTTTAAAGCATTACCTTGTAATGGTGTATATGAAACTGTGTCGGTTGTAGAAAACTTAGGAAATAATGTATTACATATCTATTCTTCCACTAGTTTAGACAAAGCATACTTGTGGCATTGTCGTCTTGGACATGTCAATAAGAAGCGCATAGGCCAACTCCAGAAGGATGGAGTTTTGGAGTCGTTTGACTTAAAGTCAGATGATAGTTTTGAGTCTTGTTTACATGGAAAAATAAAAAAGTCAGGCCCCGTTTGATACGCATCTTTCCAGGTCCAAATAGATCTTTCTGGCTGAATGGACCGGAAAGACTGTTTGATTTGCACAAAAGAAGGGGTCTTTCCCGATAAGATATGTCTTTCCCATAAAGCCCCAAAATCATATCTTTCTAGCTGAATGGGCTGGAAAGACAATTATACACCAAACCCCGCCTCTTTCTTTCTTTATTCGATTATTATTTTTTTTAAATAACTTTTTTTTAATTTATTTTTTATTGAATTATTATTATTTTTCATCATTCAACACAATCAGTCAGATGTACAATCAAATAGCATGGTTTCTTTCCCAGACAGCACCTTAACAGACAACACTTTACCAGACAGAAACTATCAAACGAGACCTCACTCTTCACCGGTTCTTGTGCTAGGGGTGAGGGTTTGTTGGACCTCATAGACACATATGTGTGTGGACCCTTCAGAAATGCCACAAGGGATGCTAATCACTTTTATGTGACTTTTACAGATGATTATAGTAGATATGGTTATGTCTACTTAATCAAGCACAAGTCAGAAACTTGTAAGTCCCTAATTTGCCTGTGTATCAATCAGATCCGTTTGATGGTGCGGAATCCCAATCAAACGGATGATGTCAGATCAAATACAAGAGAATGAGAAGAAGAATAATATGAATCTTTGTATGTATTGATATGAATGAAGATCCGGATACAAAAGATTCACACACACATAAAAGCTCTTGTTTCTCTCTGGCCGTAAACTCTCTAGGGTTCATCAATCTCTACTCCTCACCCTAACACCTATATTTATACTTGGAGAACATGGGCCAGATAACATGGGCCATAAATTGGTTTACGGCCGTAAGGTGTTTACGACCGTAAACTCAACCGTAAACATGACCGTAAACTCCAAAAATATTACAAAAAAATACAATTGCCCAGAAAAGCAAAGTATAAACCATATTTTGACCCAACAATCTCCCCCTTGGTTTATTGCTTTCTTTTCTTAATTGACCCAAAAAGCTCCCCCTAAAAAGTAGCTGACTCTTCTTGTCAATCTTCAATGGGAGCTTGGCTTCGGCTTTAACCTTCGATTTCTTCACAGCATCAGGATGAACATATGAACCTTCAATGAATGACTTCATCTTGCACACTTGAGGTTTTCTTCATAATTTGGCATTGAACGCACATTGGGTGAGGAGGCTTGACGCACTGATTCTTAAAAGATGGCGCTTTCAGCTTGAGAATCTTCACAGAGAACATCAGAGAGAACTAAATCTTGTGGATCACTTCAGCAAGTTTAAGATAGCAGCAGACTGATTGAGGAGGCTTCAATGCAATCCGTCACATAATCTTCAATTTCAACTTCACCTTGCTTCTGGGGTTGAAAGATTGAATTTGAAAGAATAATCTTCATTTCTTGCTCCTTCAAATGAGAATTCTTCGATGCTCGCGGACGAGGCTTTGGCTTAGAAATCTTCAACACAAACTCCATGAGTTTCATCTTCACCTGAAATCACTTTTCAAGACAAAACAAAACTAAAAGAAAACTTAGCACACAAATTAAAACAGAAAGAAAAATATTTTTGGATTTTTGATTTTTCTGAACAAGAAATAAAACAGAAATAACACTATTTTTGGATTTTTTTAATTTTTCTTTGATTTTTGGATTTTTCTGATTTTTTTTTCATTATTTTTAATTTTTAATTCTCCCCTAATATTTAAATTAGAAGAAACTATGACAAATTTAACAAAAATAAAAATGATATTTAAATTTCAGAGTGATTTGTGATCAAAGTTGTTGGACAGTCTTATTCCACTTGTTGGTACATTTATCTTCACATCTTCGTCTGATCGATCGCCAATATTGTGGTCCACTTAAACACAAAAAATTTGTGACAATTTTAGGACAATTTACCAATGACATGACACATACTTATATAGATGATTATAATTCTTCATTATCATGATTGGCCCTAATTCTTAAATAGATTTTTCTTATGACCATTTAACTGACTACAACCAGGGATATTGTTGTCCACGTGAATCGAGCAGCGAGATCTACAGACAATCTGTATGTGTTCAATTTTAAGTATACTAGAACATGTTTCCCGCTTCCTGATATGCCCTAGCCATCAAGAACTTCCAGAGTACACCTTACACTGGGTGAGCAGACAACCATTCAAAGAGAGGATAGATTCAGAATTCTATTACTTATTGTTTCAGAGGGGTTGAGAAGTACAAGGTTGCATATGCTGTGTACCAGGTCGGATTAGAAGTCACGCAAAGGAGACAACATATGGCTAACAGATGAGAGGAATTTCATATATGTAGCCTGCAGAGAAATAGAGTTGCATATGTTGTGTACCAGTTCGGATTGGAAGTCACGCAGAGGAGACAACATATGGCTAACAGACAGAAAGAAAGAAAATGATATTCTACAGACCTAATTTATCGGAATTTACCAGTTGCCTCATCCAACCGGAATTAAGGACAGAATCCGCACATCGAGGAAAAGTGAATCCACAGTTCTAGATAAGGGTTATTTAATATGACCGGTAGATTCCCATGTATATCTCCCTGCTCAACCTATCCGAGCGTCGTGACATTAGATTAAACGGATCTAACTATGTTAAAATTTGTCAAGTCCTTAAATTCATTAGGTTCAACTCTCCCTAGGCAAGTCCATTTAAAAACATTTGTGCCGACTAGCGCATTGAACACAGAGCATAGACGATTCAACTTAGGTACGTTATGCCGATTCAGATTGCCCGTTATCACTTGCTAATTTCATTTCCCAAAACATCTCCCTCAAACACATTTCATTTACACCATATATTTTTTTTAAAATTTTGTAATGTTTTTGGGTTTTTATAATATTCTAATTTTTGTTTTGTTTTTATTTCTCCCCCTAAATTTGTGCATAGGAGAGAAACGAAAATAAATGCTCAAATTTAAACTATCCTAAAACAAAAATTAGTCTTTAAAGCGAATCAGCTTAAGAAAAACTCAGGAGAATAGAGAAGAAAATGCAAACCGTAATTCACCGATTGAATCTGCATTTAGAAGGTCTGAGAATAGCATGCGTAATCTCATAACAGATCCGAAAATTCTTCATATTATTAAGCACTAACCCCATGAGTGATCCCTTCCTTTCTTCCCTTCCCGCAAAGGACACATACTCTCAAATAATGTTCTGAGTGTTGTACAGTTGAGAGATGTCCCCAATCATATGCCAGGAGCAGCCACTACCAACAAACCGAAGTCTGATGATATGCGTCCATAGCTGCTCCGACACAGAGCGGGATCAGTTGGTCTTTGGAACCCAATCCATTTTGAAACTGGGTCGACCTTTATCATCAATGCATGATACTCTCTCCCATGACATATCCTGCTTATCGCAAACAAAAGATGTAGAAATATTAGAATCATTAATTGATTTGGGAGTTTTCACCTTTGGTACCCATCTATATTCGGGTTTAACCCATTTCTTGTTCGATCCGATGTGTGCCTTGGCACATGATTTGGAACTTGAAGGCGACTGCCTAGATGACTTTGAACTAACCAGTCTTGGCTTCACAGGAGCATCTCTTGAACTAGACTTCTGGGCCAACATTCCCTTCTTGTTCGTGGTAGTTGGATGCTTGACCTTGGGAGTTGGATGCTTGGCCTCGGGAGTTGAATTCTTGGCCTTCCTGGCATTCCAGTCGGCATTGTCTGAACTTGACTTTGAGGGGTTTCTTTTGAAAAATCTCCCTCTTGGCGCGTTCTGCCAGCCTTGTGCATAGTAGGGAACATATGCGCGATTAGGACAATTTCTGGCAATCTGTCCAGGTGTTCCACAGTGAAAACAAGTCTTTTTCTTCACTGTGAAGTTATCTCTTCCTGCCCCTGGTGGCGTATCCTTGCCTTGTCTCTTGCTTTTCCCACATGCACTGTTGCAACAAGCACTCTGTTTAGCTTGAAATGGTGGCATGTATTTACCAACGACATGTTGATTAGAAGCAACAGATTTAGAGTTCAAGGGGTCGTTTGTTTGTTCAGAAGAACTCTCCTTGTTCTCATCCTCTGTTACTTTGCCTGCACAAGAATTAGCATCATTAGTATCTTCAATATTAATAACTCCTCTTGACATAAATCCAGCTCGTTTGCCATATCGAAGATGTGCCTCCCTGTCAATTTCTTCCTGTGTCATTGGGATGGATGTGTAGTTATGAGTGAAAGGTGGAGGAACACTATCATACCCTAGACCCTTGTTTTGATTATCTTTGAATTTTAATTGGGTTTCATATAAGGACTCGACTGCCTGACTTGACGCAGTATAATTTTTGAAACTGACATCTGTTTTTCCACACTTAATTTTTAAAGCGTCAAGTTCTTCAGTTACAGCAGCAAGTTGTCTCTTAATATAATCATAATTTTCACACTTGTTGCTATACTCTTCCTGAAGTTTCCTAAAGTCCTTGGTTTTTGCTTCTAATTCAGCCTTCAGGGGTTTCTGTCCTTTTCTGAGTTAATATCCTTTATATCTCAGGTCCTTAACTTCCCTTTTTAATAAATCAATTTGTTCCCGAAGAAATTTAATCGTATCTTCACATGATTGAGAACATGAAACTTCACATGAATGAGAACACGACACCTCATTGACTGGAAGGTTTCCTGAACTCATTGTTTTTTGACAATTCAAAGCGTTAAGTTCTTCAATTATATCAGCCAGACAAAGACGATTGAGATCTTTTGTCTTCTTAATGTCAGCCACGTCCATATCCCACGATTTCGGAAGTGCATTCAACAGCTTTTTTTTTTTATCTCAGATTTGGTCAAAAAGATCCCAGTTATATTCATCTCAGTAGTGAGTGTGGTAAATCTCTGCAACTGAGCTTCCAGGGTTTCTCCAGGGACATAATCGAACATGTTGAAATTTTGTCTTAACATCTCCTGACGACTCTCTTTCATGTTTTTAATTCCCTCGTAAACTTCAAAAACTATTAAAAGCACAACTAGAACTTAAAAGTAAAACTTAAATTTAAAAATTCCCTTTGATTATAAACCTCAAAAATCAACCTTAAAAGTCAAATTTAAAAAGTAAAACTCAAAAGTCAAACCGAAAAACTAAATTTGAAAATTTAAAAGTTAAACGAAAAAGTCAAAGTTTAAAATCAAAGATCAAACTTCGAAGTCAAAGTCAAAATAAAAAATCAAAAATAAAAGTCAAAAAAAAATTATTGTATTATTATTATTATTATTAATTTTAATTTTGGATGAAAAAGGAATTTAAAAATAAAAGAAATTGAGTTTTTGGGTTAAAAGTGTCGAAATTCTAAATTTGGTGTACAAAGTAGTCTTTATGAATTAAATTCGGTAGGGAAGTAACAAGGGATCATGTAGCCGAGTTGGATAAGGCGCGAGGTTCTTGATCTGGAGTTCGCAACTTCGAACCTTGGCATCTGCACCTTCGCTTCCTTTTTATTTGACGCTTCTGAGTGCGAGGCTGCTGAACGAGCTGCTGAGTGCGAGGCTGCTGAAGTGCGAGGATGCTGAGCAGTAAACTCCCAGCCGCAAGCTCGGGCCGTAAACGTGCGAGGCCTCGAACCGTAACCTCAGACCTCGAACTCCTCGGACCGCAAACACCGGCCGCAAACACTTCGGAAACCCTAGCTGCTGGCCACCACCCCCTCGCTGATTAGGACCAAAAACACCGATTTTTCGACTTTGAAGCTCCAAAATTCGATCAAAAACCTTTTTTTAGGAAAAACACGAAGAATAAACCCCCCTTATTTTTGCGAGTTCTATCCAAAAACGCAAAAATCTCTTAAAAATATGATCAAATAAGCTCTAGATCTGAAAAAATTGATTGATACAACCAAGCTCTGATACCAATTGTAAGTCCCTAATTTGCCTGTGTATCAATCAGATCCGTTTGATGGTGCGGAATCCCAATCAAACGGATGATGTCAGATCAAATACAAGAGAATGAGAAGAAGAATAATATGAATCTTTGTATGTATTGATATGAATGAAGATCCGGATACAAAAGATTCACACACACATAAAAGCTCTTGTTTCTCTCTGGCCGTAAACTCTCTAGGGTTCATCAATCTCTACTCCTCACCCTAACACCTATATTTATATTTGGAGAACATGGGCCGGATAACATGGGCCGTAAAAGGGTTTACGGCCGTAAGGTGTTTACGGCCGTAAACTCAACCGTAAACATGACCGTAAACTCCAAAAATATTACAGAAAAATACAATTGCCCAAAAAAGCAAAGTATAAACCATATTTTGACCCAACAACTTTTGAAAAGTTCAAAGAGTTTAAACAAGAAGTGGAGAATCAGCTGGGAGGAACATTAAGGTGATCCGATCCGATCGTGGAGGAGAATATCTTAATACAAAGTTCCTTGACTCTCTTAAGGAATTTGGAATTGCTTCACAATTGACACCTCCCAGGACACCACAACTTAATGGTGTGGCTGAGATGCGCAATCGAACTTTTTTAGACATGGTTTGTTTCATGATGATTCGAGCTTCGTTACCAATCTCGTTCTGGGTGTATGCCTTAGAGACTTCTACCCATATCCTAAATCTAATCCCTACCAAGAAGGTTGCCAAAACACCTCACGAGATGTGGACTGGGAAAGTTCCCAATTTAGACCACATCAAAATTTGGGTTTGCGAAGCTTTCTTGAGATGTGATTCTCAGGACAAGCTCGAACCTCGAAGTGAGCGATGTATTTTCATCGGCTACCAACATAATTCTTTTGGTTACCTCTTCTACAGACCCAGTGAGAATTTGGTCTTTGTGGCAAGAAGAGGGGTCTTTCATGAGAGAGAATTCATAAGCGAAGGAAACAGTGGGAGGAAAATTGATCTTGAAGAAATTCCAGAGTCAAGTGGTGAAGGAACCTTACACCCTATCAATCAACCTGAGGAGGAAACTCCTGTTGATGAGTTTGTACCTCTGAGGCGTTACACAAGAGTTAGGAATCCACCTGAGCATTACTATGCTTTTCATATTACTGCGGAAGGTGATGAATTTATCAGTGATAGGACACTAGTAAATTTGGATGAGCCTAACAACTTTAAGGAAGCCATGGTAGGCCCTGAGTTCGCCAAATGGAAAGAGGCCAAGGACAGCGAGATTCAGTCCATATGTAAGACTAAAGTTTGTAACTTGGTTGACAATGTACCGGGTCGTAAGACAGTCGAGTGCAAATGGATATTCAAGAAGAAGACCAACATGGATGGTAATGTACACAATTATAAAGAACGACTAGTTGCGAAGGTCTTTACTCAAACACCGGGAGTTGACTATGATGAGACCTTCTCACCAGTAGCAAAGACTAAGTCTACTAGGGTTTTGCTATCCATAGATGTGTTTCATGATTATGAAATATCGCAAATGGATGTCAAAACCGCTTTCCTTAGTGGAAAGTTGGTCGAGGATGTTTACATGAGTCAGCGAGAGGGTTTTGTCGATGCAAAGCACCCTAATAGAGGGTGTAAGATTGAGAAATCCATCTATGGATTGAAACAAGCGTCTCGCAGATGGAATCTTTGTTTTGATGAGAAAGTCAAAGAGTTTGGGTTTTAGAGGAGCAAAGATAAGTCTTGTGTATATGTTAAGGCTAGTGGGAGTACAGTTAGTTTTTTGGTACCGTATGTGGATGACATACTACTCATAGGAAATGACATCCCAACCTTGCAGGAAGTTAAATCTTGGATTGGGAAGTGTTTCGCGATAAAGGACCTTGGAGAAGCTGCCTATATGCTAGGGATATGGATATTGAGAGAAAGGAGTAAAAAAAAATTTGACATAGGCAAAGTACCTACTTGGATAAGGTGCTGAAAAGGTTCAACATGTAGAATTCCAAGAAATGTGACTTACCAATCCAGACTAACGCCAAACTGAGTAAGACTCAGAGCGCGAGTAAGAGGCTGAGATAGATGAGATGAGTCGAGTGTCATATGCTTTCGCTATAGGCTCACTCATGTATGCTATGACTTGTATTCTCCCTGATGTGGCCTTTTCTTTGAACATGGTCAGCAAATATGAAGGCATCTAGGCAAGGCTCACTGGACTGCGGTGAAAAATATTCTCAAGTACCTACAAAGGACTAGGGACTGGGTCCTTACCCTTGGTGGGAGTGATGACTTGAGAGTAGTGGGGTATAGTGATGCTGGCTTCCAGACGGATAGGGATAATTTCCGCTCTCAATCGAGTTGGGTCTTTACCATAAATGGAGGAGCGATTACTTGGAAAAATTCCAAGCAGGAAACAATGGCTGATTCAACTTGCGAATCAGAGTAAATTGCAGCAAGCGAGGAGGGAAAGGAGGCTATATGGCTAAAGAAATTCATTGGAGACCTTGGAGTTGTACCAGCTATTAAGGAGGATGTGGAGTCTTTCTGTGACAATGAGGGTGCTATTGCCTTAGCGAAGGAACCAAGGGATCACGGGAGATCCATGCACATCGACAGAAAATACCATTTCATTAGACATCAGATAGAAGAAGGAATCCTCGTGGTGAATAGGGTATCATCAGATGAGATCCCAGCAGATCCCCTCACGAAGGGACTATGTAGGGTTATGCATTTACAGCATGCGAGACGCATTGGGCTGAAGGATGATATTAGTTTTACAAATAAGATAGCTATCTCTGAAACTTGTAAAATGTAAATTGACATTTGATGATTGAATAAAAGTTGTTGTTTATTTATAAGTAAGGTGTTGCTATCTTATGTCAATTATTTACTGTTGTTTCAATTTTGCATGTTTTGACTTCCAGAATAATTTCTTTATTCAAACTCTCCACAGTCAGTCGTATGTTGTAAGTACATATGAATCAAGACTGTCATGAATTTGGTTTGTAGATGTATAAGGTGCTAGACATAGGAAATGCTTGGTACAACATTCATGAGTACTCATAAGTTCTGAGTATTGGATTCAACCCATACTCACTTGTATCACTTCATAGAATTTATCTCGAGTGATCATGAGACCGTAATATCATATAAGTCTCCAAACCTAGAGATATGAGTTGTTGACTATGAGGTGGTTATACATTGATTGTAAGAAAATGCATTGGTAACTCGATGTTATAAAACGTGCCTTTGTGTATGATTCAACAAGTAGTAGAAAAAGCATATGAGTCGAAGTTTATTTGTTCCTTTTAGCCCTTTAAGGATTAAAAGCGATATTTAGGCTCCTTGATGATTTTATTTTGACCTATGTATCGGGCTCGAACAAAACCAAATTGATGTGTTCTGTTTAGTTCTATGTCAAACAAAATCGGAAATCAGGAAACAAACTGCTAGACAATAAGTACGACGTTATTCCATGTATTTTTCAAGCTGATATCTAGAATAGAGGAATATATGATCCCTTATCTTAAATGGTGCATCATCATCATAGTTCCGTGATACTTTGAAAGAGCTATGATTGCTGATCGGTTCCTAAAGTCATACTTGTAGTTATAGTTATTAGACTTACCGAAGAGGGAGACTGTTGGATTAGGTGTCTAAGCTGAAAACTATTTATGTTATGTACTTGACCCAGTTGGCATGGTCTACTTGGGTTGCATCTTCATCTCAATTGTTGGATAGACAAAATGAGAAAAATGACACTTACGATTTGTTAATATATTATAAGTTTTAATATGAAATCATATTATTTAACTAGCGTTCATCAAGAATTAATTTGGAGTTAATTTTGTGATCAAAAGGATACTAATTAAATATATGGGGTTTGATTTTTAAATCATTCATCCTTATATATAGCGGGCTTATGTTTCATGATTCACTAGATTGGGCTAGCACCCATTGGGTGCTCCATGGAGGTTATAACCCATGGATCATGTGGAAAATGAAAAGCCATGCATATTAGGGTTTACATGGTGTAACCCTACATGTGTCACACTATATAAGAAGCTCCATAGCTAACAAAATCGGCTACTAATGCAAGACAGGGAGGGATAGCCGATTTTTTTTATCAAAGTGTTCTTCTCTCAAGTTATTCCAAGAGTTGTGGTGTTGTGTGAAACATTTGAGGTGCTAGGATAACAAAGTCTTAAGGAATCCAAGCAACTACAAAGGTATGTCATTCTACTAGTTTTTTATATTACTTGTACCCCATGTCGAGCTAGTTAGGATGTAAACCTTGGAAAATTCTTATTTGCATGAATATTAGAGAAAACATAGATCCAAGGTTTCTAAGGCTATATGTACACCATAGGAGTGTTAGAATGCTCAAAACCCATCAAATACACCTAAGTGAAACGTGAAAAATCATCAACTATGACAAGACTGTACTTACTACCATCAACACTTTCAATTAAAGAAGGTCCACAAAGGTCTATATGTAGAAGTTCCAATGGTTCAATGATTTTTGTGTTCACTATGGTTGGATGGCTTTTCCTTCTTTGCTTCCCCATTTTGCAGGCTGCACATAAATGATCCTTGTCGTACTCCAAGAGAGGAAGTCCTCGGACATGATCACTAAGCACAAGATTGTTGATGTCTATTAAGTTGAGGTGCAAAACTATTCTATGCCATAGCCAGCTATCATCAGAGTGAGCTTTCGTAAGGAAGCATATGGCATGCTTCCCTCTTATTGTGTTCAAAATCAAAGGATACATTTCTCCCTTTCGCTCTGAATTTAAGAGAACAATTTTCATTTTCTTTTCAATTATCTCAGATCCTTCATCGTCAAAGGAGACTTTCAAGCCAGTACCTACAACCAATTGTGAAACACTTATTAGGTTGTGTTGTAAGCCTTCTACATACGCCACCTTGAGAAATCTCCGTTCGTTATCATCCATAGCCTTTGATCTTTCCAAACGAATTGTTTCCATACTTTACATTTCCACCATCTTTGAGAGATCAAAACTCTCGCAACTCCTCCTTCCTCATTGTCAGGTGACGCGAGCAACCACTGTCAATGCACCATTCGGTATCAAACTGCTCGTCACAAATAACCTACAAAAATCAAGCAGATTTAGGAACCCAAAGTTTCTTTGGTCCTTGTGAGCCTTTTATAGAAATAGGAAAAGTGACAGAAAGATCAACCATATAAGTGCGTTTAAATAAAGTGGTTTCATCTTTCTTGGTTATGGTGAAAACTTTTACTTTAGTATCTTTTATTTTCATTTCCTTTAAATCAGATAGTTTTTCTTTATTTTGATTCATAACGAATTCTTTCTTAACTTTCTTAGGATTGGTTGTCGATTTCTTGGTTTGAGCTTTTGAAACCGAGACCAACTTTACATTTCCCTTGATGTATTTGTGTGAAGCTTTTGTGGGTTGAGAATAATGAGATTTTGGTGTCTCAATGGCCTTCTTTGCAAGAAAAGGTTTTTGACCAAAGTTCCCTTTTGGTCTCTATGCACTGCAAGAATGACAGTGCGAACATTGACTAGGATTCGCATGCGAACGTCCTTTCGCATTCCAATTGGAAGATTTTTCTTTGTGAACATAATTTGGTTTTTGGGAATGCCAAAATTTCTTCCTTTCATTGAGATTACGCTGATATCTCTGGTTTCTTAGACCTTTTTGCTCTGCATGTTGTTCAATGGACTTGTGAATATTCACTTAGGTTTTCTTTCTTGTGTGAAATTCGTCCTTTGATGACTGAGGTTCTCTTGGACTTTCATTTGTTCCACTTGGACTTCCTTTCTCATAGTTGGAATGATTGTTCAGTGATTCTGCCACATATCTTCCATTCACTCTCCATGAGGTTCTTTCAGACACACCCTTCGTTTCGTCTGCATTATCTATTGGAGCGGACCAAAAATAATCATTGCAAGTTGTCTCTGTTGACGATGGACGTTAGTTCTATAGTTTGAGTTTTATCCAGTCCTTTCATGGTGAACACTTGATTAGGAGTAGTTTCTACTTTGGGAAAAACAATTGCTTTCGCTTTCAATGTTTTCGGTTTATTTTTAGAAATACGTGCGAATTCAACTGAATTTTCAAAAATCAAATCTTTCGCAAGTTCAGGTTCGTTTTTAACAAAATCGGAGTAATCAACCTCATCCTCTATAGAAATTTTGCTAATATCACTTTCATCGAATTCAAATGTGCTTTTAATATTATTCTTATTTTTTGAACTCAATTTGGCACTCAATGAGTCGAATTTATGTATAGTTTCGGATTTGATTCCCTTCTTATCATTTTCATCCAAAAGTTGTTTTAACATGTCTTTATGGTCTTTGGACTTAATGTAAGATTCAATTCGTTCCAGTCCAACCCGATATGCATCAGAAGTTTCGTCTGATGAAACTATGGATTTGCATTTGTAACAGTCGGCGTCTATCTCTTCTTCCTTTAATTCAAGAAATGGTAAGATCATCTTATGAATTTTCTCACCAATTCCACAATCAAGGTGCAACTGAGTAATGTTAAAATAAAGCCTTTTTGCAACTAAACAGAAAATGTTACGTTGTTTCAAAAGCATCAAATTGTCTCGTTGCAAATAAATTAATTGATCCCTAGACTTAGACAACTCTGACTCAATCTTCTCAATCCACATTCTCCTCATCTCGCTTTTCGAGGAAACCCTGCTGATTTGATCAGTTAGGTTAGAGTTTGTCAAATGAGTTCTTTTTTAATTATCGTTAATGTTCGAAAAAGTGAATTCTAAGTTGTTTAATTCGGTTTCGTATCTAGACACAGGTATGTTGAGTGATTTTAGAATTAAGTTTACCCTGTTGATCAGCTGTTCACACTCATTGATTTGTTCGGGAACTGGTCGTGCAGTGAAACAACTATCATCCTTTCTTTGACTCCCAGCAGCATTCTTCTGCATCTGTGACCCATCATTCGTCACCATCAAACAGTTGGATAAGGTGTCTAAGTTCATAACTATATTTGAGATGTACTTGACCCGACCTGTCATGGTCCATTTGGGTTGTACGTCACCCGAATAATTTATATGGAGAATCTTTTGAGAATAGTATAAGTTATGATTTATTAATATATTATAAGTTCAAATATATTAATAAGAAATCATATTATTTAATTAGTATTGATCTAAAATTAATTTAGAATTAATTTAGTGATCAAAAGTGTGACTAATTAAATATGGACTCTTGTATTTATATATAGTGTGGGCTAATGCTTATTTAGAATGGGCTAGGCTTGCATGGTAAGTCCATGGATAGTCCATAAAGCTTTAAACCATGGATCTCAAGGAAATAAAAGGTCATGGGTATTATGGTTTACATAGATGTAACCCTAATCCACCACACTATATTAAGGAGACCTTGACATTTGAAATGGAGTAGTTTTTGTGTGAGAACTAAGGGTGGCGATTTCTAGAAGTGTTCTACTATTCTCTCAAGTTTCCAAGGTTTGTGGTGATTTGTGACTTCCATTTGAGGCATCCACATTATTGGTGCTAGGCTCTCAAACTCCAAGCAATCAACCACTACTAAAAGGTATGTAACTATACTAGTTTATTATGTTTCAAAGTTCTCCATGCCATGCTAGTTAGGTTAAGAACCATGGAAAAGAAAATTTGCATGTATCTTAGTTAAACATAAATCCAAGGTTGAAAATTTGCATGTATTTTAGTTAAACATAGATCCAAGGTTTCTAGGGTTGCATGTACACCATAGGAGTGTTAGAATGCTCAAAATCCCTTCAGTGGTATCAGAGCCTAGGCTTGTTTTCTTGATACTTGATGCAAATTGTTGGGAAAACTCATGTTTTCTGCATTATGCAGCATGAACTTGCCGAGTCCATGTAGTAATTCATCCTACTCGTCGAGTAGGTTCTTGCACTCGACGAGTAGGAGCCGATGAATGCAGATTTTCGAGTTTTGCTACTGGAAATGGACTAGAAACATTACCCTAAACTGTTTTGGTCTTATAAAACTTGTTTTAGATTGTGTAATGGTTATGCTAATCCATTTTCAATAGCTATTATCAAAATTTCAAGTTCTGTATGGTTTATTTATGATTCTTGAAATTGTTGATATGAATGTTCATGAACGTATGAGTTTAGAAGATCATATGAATTATTTGCTTGGTAGTTTAATTCTTGATCTTGATGTGTTTTATGGAATCCATAATTTTTCCTCAAGTTATGGATTACCAAAAGTCACTCTTTTAAAGTCCATTAAAGAAACACATATGTTACATAAAATGAAAAGTCTCTCATTTTAAACCATTAACTCATAAGTTATGAAAGATGAAAAGTTTTGAAAGTTACAAAACTTGCCCTCAAGTTTTGGAACATGTAAAGTCTCACACACTTTGGTAAAACTTTAGTTCCAACCCCTAGAATTTTAAAAATTAAAATTCAAACCTTATACTTTATAATATTATAAGTTTAATAATAATTATATATGTATAAGAACAAGTCGTTTTACCGTTAGTAGGCCTTATTCATGAAGCCGGTCTATAAGGGGGGTATAAAGTTGTTGCCTATAAAATGACAGTTTATTGGGTGTCCACTCTCACCCACCACTTCCTTGACTGGTGGAGGGCGTTAGCCGAATGGGTAGGACAGTGACTTTAATCCTCATTAAAAGTATGATGATTATAAAGTAACCAAATGTTTTTATAAATTCCCAATCTTAATTACTTTAGGAAAATGTGAATAAGGTGCTAACCCATGAAATTACACTTTGCACTTTGATTGGTGGGGGGTCCTCACCCACCACTTCCTTGACTGGTGGAGGGTCGTCACCCACCACTTCCTTGACTGGTGGAGGGTCGTTAGTGGAGTGTGTGTGGTTAACCGGAACACTAACCTGGACTTAACAAGGTAGGCAAAGGGTGGCTTAAGGTTTATCATAGATCGGTGGAGCGCATGTGGTTACCGACACATCGATTGAGTGATAAACACTAAGAGTACCAAGTAATTTTCATGGTTACTTCACAACTTGTTTTCTAATCCTCGACATCCTAGTCACAAAACCTGAAGGGCACACTCGAGATTGAAACATGCCATTGAAAAGTTCAATGAATCTCAAAGAATATATGAGTTTCAAAAGCAATTAAAACCTAATAATTTAGTTTGTTTTTCATGGTGGAAATTGGTGAATCGTCATTCACCTACCTTCAAATATTTTATAGCTTGGATTACAACATCCCTCTTCTAAGATATAAAATATTGTGTTGGGTCCTAGCCTTAATATTACATTTGGGTCTCTTGTTAAGGACTATTTTTATATCTAATCTAAACTTGTCTTTCTTCTTTTTCAGATGTCTTCCAACAATGTTGCTTCTGGCTCAAACCCTACCATCTCCTTCTCCCTTATGAACCTTTGTGGGAGAGTCATCTTCGATGGATCCATCCTTATGGATTGGATCAGGAACATCAGGATGGTCACTCGGTATGAGGACAAGGAATATGTCCTCGACAAGGAGCTGAAGGAACTTGATGAGTCATCTGCTACTCCTGAGGAGATTGTTGAATACCAGGCACATGAGAAAGATGCCACTATGGTGGCATGTATCATGTTGGCCACAATGACAGTCGAGCTTAAAAAGTCCTATGAGGACTATTAACCTTTTGAGATGCACCAGGACTTGATGGACCGCTACCATCAGAGTGTCCATCAAGAGCGGTATGAAATCATCTCCTCCATGATAACAACCCGGATGAAGGATGGTGAACCCATCATGGGCCACATGCATAAAATGCAAAGGTATGTGGACTGTTTGCTGAAACTGAATGTGAACTTCCCCAAGGAATGGTCAATTGACATCATTTTGCACTCCTTACCTTCGTGTTATGATCCATTCCGAATGACATACCTCATGAACAAGGAGAAAGTTACACTAAGCAAACTTCAAGGACTCTTGAAGACCGTCGAAATTGGTCTTAAGGGTAAATCGGTTGTTACCACTCCTATTCCTACCGCGTCCCATGTTTTGGCGATCAGGCAAGGTAAAGGGAAGAAGAGGAAGAACCCTTTGAAGGGTACCAAGGGAAATTCCCTTGATGGCTCCTCTTCAAGTGGAACGAAGAAAGGTTCTGTTACTCGCTTTGCCAACCCTAAAGAGGTTGAATGCTTCTATTGCCATGAAAAGATGCACTGGAAGCGAAACTGCCCAAAGTAACTACAAGTTGTAAAGGATGGGAAAGTAAAACCCAACCATGCAGGTATATACACTATATTATCTAATAACTCACCCTATTCTAATTCTTGGGTCCTTGATACAGGTTGTGGTATTCACATATGTTCTGATTTTCAGGGACTAAGAAGAAGTGAGAATGTGGAGCATGGGAAGATAAACTTAATCATGGGGAATAAGAAAGCTTCACCTGTCACCAAGATTGGAGCTTACTCTTTGTTGCTAAGTAGTGGGTTTACATTATATTTGAATAAATGTTATTACTCGTCTGAAATGGCGAGAAATATTATTTCCTTTCATGGTTTGTAAAAAAAAGGGTTTACCTTTTCGTTTGATAATGAATGTGGTGGTATTAATGCTTTCTTTAATAATGTTCTTTATTTTAAAGCATCACCTTGTGATGGTTTGTATGAAACTGTGTCGGTTCTAGATAACCTAGGAAATAATGTGTTGTGTACCGATTCTTCCACCAGCTTGGATAAAGGATCGTTATGGAATTGTCGTCTTGGACATGTAAGTAAGAAACGCATAGGCCAAATCCAAAAGGATGGAGTCGTGGAGTCATTTGACCTAAAATCAGATGATAGTTGTGAATCTTGTTTGCCTGGGAAAATGACAAACTCACCCTTCACTGGTAAGTGCTAGGGGTGAGGGTTTGTTGGATCTAATACATACTGATGTGTGTGGACCCTTCAGAACCGCCACAAAGGATGCTAACCTCTTCTATGTGACTTTTACTGATGATTTTAGTAGATATGGATATGTCTACTTAATCAAGCACAAGTCAGAAACCATTGAAAAGTTCAAGGAGTTTAAACAGGAAGTGGAAAATCAGTTGGGGAGGAACATTAAGATGCTTCGATCTGATCGAGGTGGTGAGTATCTTAGTACAAAGTTCCTTGACTATCTTAAGGAATGTGGGATTGTCACACAATTGACACCTCCTAGGACACCACAGCTTGATGGTGTGGCTGAGAGGTGTAATCGAACCTTGTTAGATATGGTTCATTCCCTGAGTCGAGCTTCACTACTAATCTATTTTTGGGGGTATGCCTTATAGACGGCCGCCCATATTCTTAATCTAGTCCCTACAAAGAAGGTTGCCAAAACACCTCACGAGATGTGGACTGGTAAAGTTCTTAATTTGGACCACATCATGATTTGGGGTTGTGAGGCTTTCATGAGGCGTGAGACTTACGATAAGCTTGAACCTCGAAGTGAGACGTGTATTTTCATCGGCTACCCATAGAAATCCTTTGGTTACCTGTTCAACAGACCCAGTGATAATGGGGTCTTTGTAGCAAGGAGACGAGTCTTTCTCAAGATAGAGTTCATAAGCCAAGGAAACAGTGGGACGCAAATTGACCTTGATGAAATTCAAGAGTCAAGTGGTGAAGGAACCTCAAACCCTAGCTATCAACCTAAGGAGGAAACTCTTGTTGATCCGACAAAAGATTCTATACCTCTGAAGCATTCTACGAGAGTTAGGAATGCACCTGAGCATTACTATGGTTTCCATATTACTATGGAAGGTGATACACTTATCAGTGATATCACACTGATAAGTCTGGATGAGCCTAAAAGCTACACGGAAGCCATGGCAGGCACTGAGGCTGCTAAATGGAAATAGGCTATAGACAACGAGATACAATCCATGTATAAAAATAAACTTTGGAACTTGGTTGACAATGTACCAGGTCGTAAGACAGTCGGGTACAAATGAATCTTCAAGAAGAAGACCGACATGGATGGTAATGTACACACTTATAAGGCGCGACAAGTTGCAAAGGGCTTTTCTCAAACTCTGGGAGTTGATTATGATGAGACCTTTTCACCAGTAGAAAAGATTAAGTCTGTTAGGGTTATGTTAGCCGTTATTGCATTTCATGATTATGAAGTATGACAATGGATGTCAAAACCGCTTTCCTTATGGAAAGTTGGCTGAGGATGTTCACATGAGTCAGCCAGAGGGTTTTGTAAGCGCAGAGTACCCTAACAGAGTGTGTAAGCTTGAGAACTCCATCTATGGATTGAAACAAGCACCTCGCAAATGGAATCTTGGTTTCGATGAGAAAGTCAAGGATTTTGGCTTTTCGCGGAGCGAACATGAATCTTGTGTATATGTCAAGGCTAGTGGGAGTATAGTTAGCTTTTTGGTATTGTATGTGGATGACATACTACTCATAGGAAATGACATCCCAACTCTGCAGGAAGTGAAGTCCTAGCCTGGGAAGTGTTTCGCTATGAAGGACCTGGGAGAAGCTGCCTATATCCTAGGGATAAGGATTTTGAGAGACAAGAGTAAGAGACTAATTAGACATAGTCAAAGCACCTATGTGGAAAAAGTGTTGAAAAGGTTCAACATGCAGAACTCCAAGAAAGATGAGTTACTGATCCAGAGTAACACAAGACTGAGTAAGACTCAGAGCCCAAGTATAGAGGCTGAGATAGTAAAGATGAGTCGAGTTCCGTATGCTTCCGCTGTAGGATTGATCATGTATGCTATGACTTGTACTCGTCCTGATGTGGCCTTTGCATTGAGCATGGTCAGCACATATCAGGGGAATCCTGGCAAGGATCACTGGACTGCGGTAAGGAATATTCTCAAGTACCTATGAAATACTAAGGACTGGGTTCTTACCCTCGGTGGGAGTGATGAGTTGAGAGTAGTAGGGTATTGTGATGCTAGCTTCCAAACTGATAGGGATAATTTTCGCTCTCAGTTAGGCTGGGTCTTTACCTTAAACGTAGGAATAGTTACATGGAAAAGTTCCAAGCAGGAGACACTGGCTGGTTCAACTTGTGAATCAGAGTATATAGCGGAAAGCGAGGCAGCAAAGGAGGCTATATAGCTAAAGAACTTCATTGGAGACCTTGGAGTTGTACCAGCTATAAAGCAGCCTACAGAGATTTTCTGTGATAGTGAACGTGCAGTTGCCTTAGCCAAGGAACCAAGGGATCACGGGAGATCCAGACGCATCGACAGAAAATAACATTTCATCCGACATCGAATATAAGAAGGACTCCTCGTGGAAAATAGGGTGCATATCCCCTCACGAAAGGACTTGGTAGGGTTAAGCATCTCCAGCATGCGAGGCGCATAGGGCTGAAGGATGATATTATTTTTAGTAATTAGATAGATTTGAAATTTGTAAACTGTAATTGACATTTGATGATAAATACAAGTTGTTGTTTATTTATAAGTAAAGTGTTGCTATCTTTTGTCAACCGTTTACTATCATTTCAATTTGCATGTTTTGACTTCCAGAATAATTATGTTATGGTATATCATATTATTCAAATTCTCCACAGTCGGTCATATGTTGGAAGTAGATATGAATCAAGACTGTCATGAGTGGCTTGTAGATGTCTAAGTTGATGGACATAGCAAAGAGTTGCTACAACACTCATGAGTGCTCATAAGTTCTGAGTATTGGATTCAACCCACTCCCACTTGTATCACTTCATGGAATTTATCTCGAGTGATCGTGAGATGGTAATATCATATAAGTCTTCAAACCTAGAGATATGAGTTGTTGACTATGAGTTGGTCATGCATTGAGTGTACGAAAACGCATTGGTAACTCGATGTTATAAAACGTGCCTTTGTGTATAATTCAACAAGTAGTAGAACAAGCATATGATTCAAAGTTTATCTGTTCCTTCCTGGATTAGAAGTGATATTTGGGCCCCTATTTGATTTTTTTTACCTATGTACCGGGCCCGGTCAAAATAAAATTGATGTGTTCAATTAAGTTCTATGTCAAACAAATCGGAAATCAGGAAACAAACTGTTGGACAATAAGTAAGACCTTGTTCCATGTATTTTTCCAACTGATATCTAGAACAGAGGATTATATGACCCCTTATCTAAAATGGCGCTTTATAGTTCAACAGATTTTTAAGAGCTAAGATTGTCGGTCGGTTCCTGAAGTCATGCTTTCAACTATAGTTATTAGACTTATCCAAGTGGGAGACTGTTGGATAAGGTGTCTAAATCCATAACTATATTTGAGATGTACTTGACCCGACCCGGCATGGTCCATTTGGGTTGCACTTCACCCGAACAATTTATATGGATAATCTTTTGAGAATAGTATAAGTTATGATTTATTAATATATTATAAGTTCTAATATATTAATAAGAAATCATATTATTTAATTAGTATTGATCTAAAAATAATTTAGAATTAATTTAGTGATCAAAAGTGTGACTAATTAAATATTGACTCTTGTATTTATATATAATGTAAGCCAATGCTTATTTAGAATGGGCTAGGCTTGCATGGTAAGTCCATGGATAGTCCATGGAGCTTTAACCAATGGATCACATGGAAATGAAAGGTCATGGGTATTAAGGTTTACATGGATGTAACCCTAATTCACCACACTATATAAAGGAGTCCTTGGCACTTGAAATGGACTAGTTTTTGTGTAAGAACTACGGGTGACGATTTCTAGAAGTGTTCTACTATTCTCTCAAGTTTCCAAGGTTTGTGGTGATTTGTGACTTCCATTTGATGCATCCACATTATTGGTGTTAGGCTCTCAAACTCCAATCAATCAACCACTACTAAAAGGTATGTAAATCTACTAGCTTATTATGTTTCAAAGTTCCCTACACCATGCTAGTTAGGTTAAGAACCTTAGAAAAGCAAATTTGCATGTATCTTAGTAAAACATAGATCCAAGGTTACTAGGGTTGCATGTACACCATGGAAGTGTTAGAATGCTCAAAATCCGTTCACAAACACCTCCCTGCAAGCTACAAATTCTCCTCTTTCGCAACAAACGCCTTCCATGTGTGGGCTTGCGAACTTCATCATCCTCCGAGTCAGTTGACCATATTTCAACTCCACCAAAGTTATTTTCAACCACATTTTCCTGCACAATCAAAGTATGCATAGAGTTATCTGTAACCTTTTTCTTTTTGATCTCCTCTAACTTTTTGCATGTAGTAGGCCTCATCATCTTCTCCTTCTTTCTTCTCATTTAACCTTCTTATCATGCATTCCTTGGCCAAATGATTTTTTCCATGACAATAGTTGCAGTCATAGCCAGAATCACCCATAAGCTTCTTCTCCTTCTTTTCTTCCTGCTTTTGAGAAGCGCTTTTGTTCTCCTCTTTCACCCTTTTGGAGCTGTACCTGCCCTACGATTTTTAGTTCTTGTTTGATGGGAATTTCATCCTTGCAAACCTCTTAGGATTTGAGACCATCAAAGCAAACTCCTCATTGGTAAGATCACACTCAGAATGATGAGACTCAGACTCTTCCTCTGCAACAGTCTTACCTTTCGCGGAAAGAGCTAGAGTCCCCATACCAAAAGCAACTTATGCTTCTTCCGACACTTCGTTTTCATGTGCCTTAAGAATTCCAACTAGCTTGGCGAATGAGTATCTTTTAAACTGATCATATGCTTTGACTATAGAAACAACTTCCATCCATTCAGATCTAAGCCCATTCATAAAAGTAACCTTTTGCTCGATTACCTCTCGTCCAATACCATGTTTCGTCATCCTGCTGAGAAGATGATTGTAGTGATTGAATGTGTGGCTCAAATTTTCTTTTGGCTTCTGCGCGAAAACACCAAACTCCAAAAGCAGAAGTGTTTGTGTAGAATGCTCAAGATCTGCGTCAGTGGAGTAAAGTTCCTTGAGCCTTTCCCAAGTAGCTTTCGTAATATCACATGAGCTGACCAAATAGAAGGTATCGATCTGCAAAGCGAATCTGATGATCCTCATCGCTTTGACGTTGCTAATTAGTTTTTCTTTTTCATCTCGAGGAACGTTCTTCATGTCAAGAAGTACCTGGTTGTATTCCTTTTGAGTTTTGATAGTTCTTTTGGTTTTAGTATGAACGAACGGACCAAGAGTAGCGAGTTCCCATATTAGATAGCCATTATCACCTGAACCAAGAACATAATCTTCAAAGTGAAGAGCCCAAACTTCATATTCATGAGGGAAAAAAATTGGGATCCTTGTAGTTGATCCAATACTGCTTGAGATATCCAAGGAGTTATTGTGAGAATCGTCATGCTGCATGATGATGCTTTCTTCGATACCTGTTATGAATCAGATGTGCATACTAAAACAGATAATAGGGTAATATAAAGATCATTGTAAGCCGTCAGAAACACAATAAAGACTACTAAACAAGATCCTATATTGACGGAAACCCTAATAACTCAACAAACATAAGAGATGCGTATAGATTACACAGTCTCCTGCTCTGATACCAACTGTTAGGAATAAATCATTAATGATGGATGAGATTCTGAACAAGTAAAGTAATAACACAACGATGAATCAAAGATGTTGAATGATTAACAGTCACGCCTCAGAAGAATTCTATGGAGAATTGCTACTGTAGAGGCGTGATTATGGTTACAAAGCAAAGATAAGAGTTAACAAAAATATGATACATGCATGCATCTTAAATACTCTAACCCTAGAATGAATAACGAGCGGACAGCCCAACTCGATAATATAAAAGACTAAGTAAAAGGCCCGATGACGCAACATCTAATACCCAACACTACCCAATGTCCGAACTTAATTGAACTAATCATCCCTTTTAAGGCTTTGTTTTTAACAAGACATGACTACAAAACTCATAATCCATATTAAATGCAAGTTCCTGTCAAGGGAAGAAAGCCATATATCTCATACTTTCATGTGTTCGGGTGTGTTTGTTACATATTGAATCAAAGAGATCAGTGCTCGAAGTTTGAAGCTAAAGCTGACGAAGGAATGTTTCTTAGTTATTCTAGTGTATCCAAGGATTTTAGGGTTTTCAATCTTTGAAGACAAACTATTGAGGAAATAGATGATGTCACCCTTGATGAAGAGTCATTAATTCATGATCGAGTCGGTCGTCCTTTGTTAGTCCTGAATCAAGTTACTTACATTCCTTCGGACCCTGTTTTTGATTTCTTGCCAAAATGATGTTGAGCCTGTTGTTCCAAATGTTGATCAATTTATCAGCTCCACAAACTATCTATGAAGATCAGCCTATCATCCTTGAAGAAGCTGAACCATCCATTTAGGAAGACTATGCTCAAAGTATTATGAACGAAAGTTCTAATCCAAGAATTCTTCGAGATCATCCTAAATCTCATACAATTGAAGATATAATTCTGAGATTCTCACTCGTAGTAGAGTTAGCAGAAACTTCTGCATATTTGTAAACTTCGTTTAAACCAAAGAATGTCGTTGTATTTATGAAATACCAAATCTTCCAACGAAAATAATATTTTTTATTTTAAGTACTATTTTCGTTCTTACAACTATAAATATTTTATATATTTCAAATGAAGAAGAGCATAATTGTATTTGACAATTAATCTTTAATAATTTTATTAAAATACGACGATTGTCTTAAAAACAACGAATGAAGCCAAAGATTTATACTCTATAGATTAATGAAAAAAATAATTGAATGTATAACTAAAATAAATAAATAAATAAATAAACTGTTGAGAGAGATTATTTATTAAAAAAATGCATATAATTTACCGTTAAAATCAAAGTGGATTTTTTCTGTAATTTCTTATTAATCAGTCAATACTATTAAAAAAACTTAACCAATATAAAATGTATTTGATTTAGAAGAAGTTAATAAAAAAATGTTTATTTGACCATAATTTCTAAGTCATAAAGATGCTCAAAATATTTTAAAACAATTTATTTTTTTCAAAGCTTACTGAAGAAAAAAAAAAATCCTACACAACATATGCGCCCATATCTATAGTTTATATTAAAAATCTCTTTGCAATGAGTGCTTATTCGGAATTAGTTTTCATCTGAAATCAGAAAACTTGGCCCCTGTCATTTAGCTTCTAAATTGCATCCAGCGCCAGCGGCTGTTAAGTGTTAACTCATGTCACGGGCAGATTAAAACATATCTTAAAAAGTTGAAATCTAGGGGCGGCGCCACAAAAAAATTTGTCTTTGCTGCACACGGTTTTCTCTTATTCATACCAACTTACTGTCTTTTTCGTTCCTTCTTGTATTTTCTTAAGCAAGTGGCCCATCCTCATGAACCGGGCCCATCTGTTTTTTTTTCTTTAATTGTTTTCAAGATGGCTAAATTGGATATTTGTTTAACGCCTGACTGTAAGAATTTGTATTCATTCACAAGTTGTACTTTATTTACAAGAATATTACATCTGTTCACATTAATTAATTGTTTGGGAGCTCTATGATGATAGATACATGCATGGAAGCTTGGTCCGTTCACAGAATTAGAGATGCATTTGGATATTAAGCATCACATATTACATTGCTTATAATTCAAAATAAAATATATTTTGCTTATATAATGATCATACAGTTAGGCTGTACTCTTATCAATTAATTAGCTGCTATATTTGCTCCAACTTCCGGTCCTTGTTCATGAGGCTTAACTTTGAATTTTTGCTCCCTCGAGGTTGTAAATCATAATATAATTACAAGGTTCCTAACCAAGAGCATAAAAGCTACAGACCAACAAATGGAGAACAAATACTAGCGAATAAGAAATTCTAATGCGCTAAACGCTAAAAGGCCCATCAATATGTGGGTTAACATCTCCCTCGGACTCACAATGTCGTAGCAATAAGCATTGAGATTTTGTCACACAAAAAACAAAACCAAGATGCCGATAGAACCTTTGTAAAAATATCCGCAAGCTGCAAGGTTGAGGAAACAAACAGAAGCGATACGGTTCCAAGTCGTAAATAATGATTGTGAAGTGACAATCAATCTCAATGTGTTTTATCCCTCATGAAAAAAAAGGAATTATTTGCAATTTCTATCCCACATTTGTTATTAGAATGCAAAAGTAGGTGAAGAAATGTGAACCCCCATATCCACAAGAAGCCACCGTAACCAGATAATCGCAAATGTTGTCACAGCATAGCATGATACTTAGCCTCCGTGGAAGATCTAGAGATAACGTTTTGTTTCTTGCTCTTCCTTGAAATGAGAGACTCTCCAAGAAACATGTAAAATCCATTGGTGGATTTACGATTATGATGATCATCAATCAGCATCACTATAGTCACGCAACGCAATAGAAGACATCAAGGGAAACAAGAGGGTCTGAAATCAGTGGCGGATCCAAGAATTTTTTATGTTGGGGGCACTTGGGACCATTTATATGATAAGGTCAAGTTAAACAGTCAAAATATCTAGTCCAGTTTTGTGGTTGTTCGTTTTTTTTCGACCCTTATTCAGCTCGGACTATGGTTTTTAAGGTTAGGTTTCGTTATTTTCGTGTTGGCCTAGAACACGACGAGGTCATTCTCAAACACGATGTGTTGAGCTGTTAGATCCGAAATTATGTGCCTTATCTACCTAATCTGCTTTTATATGATAATTACTTGCTATACTTATCCCCCAAATCCAATTGTGGTGCATCTATGATGATAAATTAAAAGCCTAGAAGTTAGGATATAAATAATTGACTTAATTAATTGTTTTTTGTTGATTAATATGATTATTTTAAGTGTAAAAATAAATCTAGATATTAATTGAATTAAATAATTAATGTCAAATAATATTTGGTATTTTGAAAAGTTTAGAATACATGCATATGGATCTTATTATAAATTTAATTAAGTAATTAGTTAAAGCACAATTATTAAATCCATAAAATGGTTTAAATTTAATAAACTTAATAGTTTAATTTAATAAAAGATTAAACTCTTGCAATTTTAAAATGTTTTAAAATTCATGTTATACTATACGTAATATTAAAAGTTTAATATATATATTATACATATAAGAAAAGTCAATCGAACCTCTAGTATGCCTCATTCACGAAGTCATATTATAAGGGGGGTTTAAGGAAGCGGCTTATAAAATGACCGTCATTAGGTATCCATTCTTACTTACCACTCTCTAGTTTGGTGGAAGGTCGTTACCGAACTAGTTTGGTAGTTCAAATTAATCTTATTAAAAATATAACGATATAAGGTAACTAAACTATTTCAAATCACACTCTTAGTTACTTTAAGAAAATGTGAATATGTATGCTAATCCATGAAATTGCACATTTTTCTTTATAAGTCGTGAGTGGAGCGTATATGGTTAACCGACACACTAACGGGGGACTGATAAAAGATTGTAATGGGTGTCTCAAAAATTATTGTTGATTAATTGAGCGTGTGTGGTTAACCAAGACATTAAAACGAGATGATAAATGACATTGAGAGTACCAAGCTAATTTGCATGGTTATTCACGTCTCGTTTGTGATCCTCGGCATCCCAGTCACAAAAGTGAGAGCATAATTGAGATTAGACATGTCGTTGAATAGTTCAATGAATCTCAAAAGATCTAGGAGTTTCATGAGATTGAAATTGGTAAATGCCTTTACCTACCTAAAATAGATTCTATTTTGATTACGACAACCCTCATCAAAGTTCAAATTGAAAATATGGATCCTAGACTTAATTTAAATTTATGGGTTAATAGTTAAGGGTTAATATCAACTAACTTAAATTCTCTTTTTTCCTATTATATATGTCAAGTTCCGACAACAATGGTCTTCCTCATTCTTCTGGAAATGTTTTTCCTCTATCTCAAGATGATCTTCCATATGTTGATCAATTGTGATAGAATGTTCCCTTCTTCGAGCAATGGTGAAACTCGAGATCATGCTTCTTCAACGACGTAACCCTAATCGATCTGACACATATATTGATTATTGTTGAAGCAAAAATGCTTAAGAGCACAAGTGAAGCAAAAGTGTTTGAAGGATCTGAGTACAAAATTTTGATGGACATTGACAATGGTGACAATGGTAGTCTAGGACAGATTTCTCTTCCCAATGGAAAGGGATCAACCATGGTAAAACTGTTTGATCGTATGGTAACGAAAAGGCTAGTTCTGAGATACTTCCATGTGCTAATCCTAAAATGTCCATATTCTATTTCCAAGTGAAGGGACATTGGTTGCGAAGCTACCCATACTACCCAAAAGATCTCAGAGATGGTAAAGTCAATTCATGTGATCCTACTTCAGGTACATCCATTATTTTAACAAGTTCCTATTCATAGATTCTTAATACATGACGTGATGATAACATTTTGATGTTTTGTAGGATCCAAGAGAAAGAAGGAAGCTTGAGGAGAGTAAGCTAAATCTGACGCATGGCTCGATGATTAGATTTTGGAAGCTGCTACTTAGGAGTTACGATAATTTAATAGATTGCTTAGGAGATGTTCAGAAACATAGTTTTCATTTTGGATTGTAAGGAAAAGTTCCTAATTTTTCGATTTAGTATTAATAAAAGTGAATTTTTTGATTTATCTAGTGTTTCCTTGCAATGGAATTTGTGAAAGTGTTGGTTACATTTCTATTATGAGCAATATTAATTAAGGAATAGATTCTTCTTATATCACTTGTGGTACTGTCATAATTAACTAAGTGATTAAGAATTCTCATCAGGCAAGTTCTAATTGGATAGAAACTTAGAGTCATACAATTTGAATTGTGTGACCTATGAGAATCTTGATCTATGGAAGATTATGACTAATTTATTGATCACATGTTTTATGTGAGTCAAAGTGAAGGACTATTGAATCTAGTCCATTGATATGGACGATTCAAATCTACCACAAAAGGATGAATATTCTATTCATCATTTACTGATGATTCAGTAAATATGGTTGTGTTTATAAGATTAAACATAATTTTGAAATTTTGAAAAGGGTTTTTTAAAGGGTGGAGGAACGAATAAGAAGAATTTGTTATACAGAAAGATAAAGTTTTCTCCAATCTAAAAGGAAATGAGAGTACTTTAGTATCATGTTTTATGATCATCTTTATGATTGAGGAAGTATATCACAATTGATCCTCAAAAACATCTTAGTGCAATTGTATGACTAAGAAGTGGAATCAGATATTGTTGAAATATTTAAATTGAGAGATGAGTCATAATTCGTTTCCAATCAAATTTTAGAGCCATACTCTAGTTACTTCAAATCGTATCTTGAAACTTATTTCCTACTAAGTAGGTTTATAAAGCCCCATGTGGAGTAATAATGCTCTCTTAGTCTACCACATTTGGAATTGGTAGTTGTGTTTTTTTGGTTGAAACAAAGGATAAACTAGACAAATTCCATGAAGTGTTTCTTGTCAAGAATCCACACTAACTTTTGAATATTTTTGTTCGTCAAGGAATGTTCCTTGAGAGAGAAACTTATATGTCAAGAAGTCAATGGAAGTCTTATTGATCTTGAAAAGTTTCAAGAGTCAATCAATAATAATCTTTTTTTGTAATCACTACCACATGACCTAAGGTTGATAACCTATCGTGTTGAGTTGAGTAATTCTTGTTTCTATGGACCTCCCAGTTGGGTTGGCAATGCTTATGAGTTCTATGGTTCTCATTTAACTGCGAAAGGCAGAGTACGTTGGTCGGCGGTAGTACATTGATCAATAGAAGTGAACTGCTTAAACGACATTGAAGCACTGGTAGGCCCTTGTGCTACCAGATAACAAGAAATTAAGGATAAGCAAAGTTCATTCCATGAAAGCTAAATTAGAATTTGAATTTGTCGTAAATGGAAAAGATAAATTCACATAGATAGGAACACATACACCATAAAATCTTGGTTGCAAAAGGTTTCACTCTAAATCATGAAAATGTTTATGAGGAAACACTTCTGCTAATAGATTTTAAAGATATGATAAAGATCATTATCGTTAGTAGTTGTGTTAATTGCATTCTTAAATTCGTAATATGATTACGATAGCCCTTTTCATAGTTTGAATTGTGAGAAGTGGAAAGGAATTGTTTGAACTTTCAAGACATATCGCTATAGGTTCTGAAAGGGTTTAAATGCACACATGTGCTATCTAATGAGGGTGTATAAGCTTGAGAAGTCTAAATGAAGACTTCTAGAAGCATCACGTATCAGAAATCTACACTTTAGTAAGGTATTGATTTTTAGAAATCTAGTTAATTATTGTGTACATGTCAATGCAGTGGGAGCATATTGTTATGCTTAGTGTTGCAAGTTGGCAATACTATTTATAGGAAACAAAGTTTTTAGTTTGCGAGTTGCAAAGTTTTGAAATTGTTTTGCTATAGTAAGACATAAGGGAGAGGACACTCATACTTTTATTTCAAATCTAAAAGATTATATTGCATAGAATTTTGTCATGGATATATATGAATATCATGTTGAAATAATTCAACATAGGAAATTCGATATATAGAAAATATTATAGCAAGAGACTAAACACGTATCAGGTCTCTATGTAAGAAATTATGTATCAAGTCCCATATGCTTTAGATATAGGATCGTTTACATATGCTATAATATTCACTTGTTCTGATTTTTCTAAATGCATTGCGTATTAAGAGGGAAAAAGGACTAGAACTTGGTATGACTACAACTGTCAAGAACAATATGAGGTTTACTAATGATTGGTTTCTTGTGGACAGTTGGAAGTATATATTATAATGGCGAACCATATTGACATAATTCTAGGTGGAGGTTATTCTTATGCAGAATAAATGGTCATATGGGGATATGGAATTGTTTCCATAATAGGAGTTGATTATTGAAATCTAACTGTGAGCTAGAAACTTTAATGCAGGGAAGATATTCAAGGAGTGTACCTTGAATTTGAAACTTCATTACCATGGAATTATTTGAAGTAACAAATTTTCAATGGAACACCTTGTAATATCATTGGTAAAGTCTCTGTGACTTTTAAGTCTCAATATCACAAAATGACATTGCATGAAAATTTTGAGCTCTAACATATTCTAGTAGTGACAAGTATCTGGTATTGTGAAATAAGCATTGTTGGAATTGTTGGATTAGGTGTCTAAGCCCATAACTATAATTGGTATGTACTTGATTTGATAGTAGCATGGTCCTTTGGGTTGCCTTCACCCTAGCAACTTGACATGATGACTTTTGGAGATTGAGGGTAAATTTATTATTTTGATTAATAAATTGATTTATTAATGTATTATGAAAATAATATATTAATTAAAAAACATGTTATTTAACTAGTATTTAATCAGAAATTAATTTGGAATTAATTTTGGGATTAAAAACTAGTTAAAGGAACATGGGCTATTTTGCAAATCATTGATAGTTATGAAACTAGGGTAATGGACTCCTTAGATGGGAGTGGATTAAAACAATAGGGAGAACCTATAGGTTTCGTCCAAGGCCTATTAGTAAAGAGTCTATGGGCAGCTTAAGGCTTAAGCAGGAAATAGTTATCGACGTATTCTGTTCATTCGTTTTGTTCCGTTATTTGTTCTAACTCAAGGGTTACTAGATTGATGATAAGAAGCTTTCTTTTTGTAAACATGACATTTTAGGCCAATAAGCCTCCAATTTTTAATTAAGGCCCAAAGTTTTGTAAGAATGTCACTTTAGTCCATAAGTTATAAAAATTTGCAATTTTGTCCCAAATGTCTAAAATTTTACGGTTTTAGCCCTAAGAGTTATACTTTCACATTTAGAACCCTGATTTGCAGAATAGTGCATTTTCAGGCCCTTGTTTCTAAAAATTTACATTTTCGGAACAATTTTGGAAAATTTTACATTTTTGGTCAAATTTGAAAATAAATGTTATTTTCACCCCTAAATTTGGTTTATTTACATTTATGAAGCAAAATTTGACCAAATAAAATTTTTAACCCCAAAACTTCATTGTTTTTCGTAAATTGGGCCCAAAACCATGAGGCCCAAAAGTTTTGGCCCATTAAGCTTAAATTTGCATTTTTGGCCCTTTTTAAAGTATGTTTAACATAAAAATACCTTTTTATACATGTACGAGCTGTTAGGCCCTTATAAAAACATAAATGTCACTTTTTCCCCTTATCTTTTGTTTTCTTGAAAATTTTGACATTTAATAAGGTTTTTGTTGAAATCTTTTGTATCTTAAACATGTAATCATTTTTGACTTGATAATGTGATGTATATAATGTCATAGTTCATAGATCTTTGCTAAATATTACTTAAAATTTCTAGATTTGATAAGATCTATCACATTTTTACCAAATAAATTAAGAATTCACACAAAACATGCATATAGCACATAGATCTACACATTTTACTTGCATTCTCCCCAAAAAATCATATGAAAACCGAAAAAAAAAGGGGTATGAACTCACCTTTGCTTGATGTTTCGGTTTTTGAAGAAGAATTGACAAAAAAATGGTCTTAGCACACCTTTGTTGTGGATCTCGAGTTTATGAAGCTTCTAAGGTGTGATCATGGAATAAAAACCATGTAAGAAAGAGTTTTCATGTTAAGATGAAAAGAGATACTTGTGTTTGACAATAACTTACCAAGGATTTGAATGACTTGATTAAGATCCTTCGAACCCATGCAAATTTTTTGAGATCTTGGAGGAAGGAAGAGGATGATTTTAGAGAAGTTTGGAGAGACTTTTTCAATTGTGTGTATGTGTTTATCTTCGACCGAGAGGGAGAAATAGGGGAGGGAAGAGGATTGGCTTGCCTAGATACTTGGTGAGTATTATCCTTCCTAGGAATATGGTGGTTAGTGCATGGATACCCCCATGCATTAATGTGGTGTCAAAAGCTCAACTTTTCTTCTTTTTTTGTTATAAGTATGGGCCGAGAATTGGATTAGGAAGGAGGAGTGAATTAATTTGGGCCTAACCTTGGTCTTTGCTCAAATTCATGAGGCCCCTAGAGAGGTTTTCGGCCCAATTGGCTTATTAAATGGATCACGACTCATTTTGGAAGAAGAAAGGGTGTTTATGGCCCATTAGGGCAAATTATTTCATTAATGGCCCAATAAGGCCCATTAAGGGTAAACGAATTTGTTTTGGACCCAATATAAGCCAAAAGTCTAAGTTTTATGGAAGTGGGTGCAATTAGACTCCAAATAAGGTTTCCAAGCCCAAAATGGTTGAATTGGATGCTTATTGGTCCATTAGGTCCAATAAGGAAATCCTAGTCCAATATGGACTTAAACCATGGTTGAATTGAATGCTTATTGATGAATATAAATGATTATTGAGTGAGATTTACTTATAGTATATGATTTACAATAGTTGAGTGGTTACACATGAATAGAATTTCCTAGCTATAATGCTAGTTGTAACATCATCCCCCCGTTAGAGGGAATTTCGTCCCGAAATTCTTTTGAAAACTAGGTTTGTGAAGGGAAGAATAAGTGAGGGTATTTCTGCTTCATCTGGTCTTCACATTCCAACATGAATTCCGGTCCATGTTTTGTGCTCCATCGAACCTTCACGATTGGGATGCGACTTTGCTTTTTACGCTTCACCTCCTTCTCCATAATCTCGACTGGTTCTTCGACGAACAGGAGATTCTCGTTTATATCAATCTCTTCCAAAGGGACGACAATGGTTTCATCTGATAGACACTTTTTCAGATTTGAGACTTGGAACATTGGGTGTACGTTGTTGAGCTCGACAGGTAGCTGCAGCTTATAAGCCATTGGACCAATCCGGGCAAGAATCTCGAACGGTTCAATGTACCGTGGGTTCAATTTTCCTCTTTTCCAAAATCGAATCATTCTCTTCCATGGATAGACCTTTAATAGCACGCGATCCCTGACTTGAAATTCTAGTGGCTTTCGCCGCTTGTCAGCATAGCTCTTTTGTCGGTCTCGCGATGCCTGAAGTTGAGCTTTGATTTGGACTATCTTCTCGGTTGTTTCATGAATGATTTCGAGTCCTGTAGGAGCACTGGCTGGCAATTTCGCTTTTGCTAGTTGAGTGTCACCCACCTCAACCCAGCATAGGGGCGATCAATATTTACGACCATAGAGAGCCTCGAAGGGAGCAACCTTGATGCTCGTATGGTAACTGTTGTTATAAGAGAATTCGGTCAGAGGCAATTGGGTATCCCATGCCTTTCCGAAATCAATAACGCAAGCTTGGAGCATATCCTCGAGTGTCTGGATGGTACGCTCACTCTGACCATCCGTATGTGGGTGGTAGGCGGTGCTCATATCTAGTTGTGTTCCCATTGCCTTCTAAAGAGATTGTCAGAATCTTGAAGTAAATATGTTATCTTGATCCGAGATAATAGATACTGGCACTCCATGGAGTCTCACAATCTCCTTGGTGTAAATTCGGGTAAGCTTTTCCGTGTTGTAGGATTCTTTTATTGGCAGGAAATGAGCGAATTTCATTATTCTATCTACAATTACCCATATTGCATCCAATACGCCAGTTTTCTTGGGTAATTTTGTCACGAACTCTATAGTAATCCTTTCCCATTTCCACTCGGGTATCACTGGTTGCTGCAGTAGTCCCGAGGGCTTTTGGTATTCTATTTTCAACTTGGCGCAAGTAAGGCACTTGCCCACGAAAGTGGCTATCTCTGCCTTCATATTAGGCCACCAATATTGCTGCTTGATATCCAAATACATTTTTTCTGACCCCGGATGATTAGAATATCGCATCCTGTGGGCTTCATGCATGAATTCTTTTCATGAAGTAGTAGGTTCCGTTGTCCTTGACTTCGAGCTCCTTCTCCATTCCTCGTAGCAATTCACTAGCGAAATTCTCTGGCTTCAATGTGTCCAATTAGGCTCCCTTGATCTGTGAGGCTAGATGAGATTGGATGGTGATTGACAGGGTCTTCACAAGATGACTTGAATACTCCTTTCGACTCAGGGCATCGGCTACTACGTTAGCCTTGCTTGGGTGGTATTTGATTTCACACTCATAATCATTTAACAGTTCAACCCATCTCCGTTGCCTCATGTTTATTTCCTTCTGATTTAGAATGTGCTGGAGGATCTTGTGGTCTGTAAAGATTGTGCACTTGGTACCGTAGAGGTAGTGCCTCCAAATTTTTAGGGTGAAGACCACCGCCTCCAGTTCAAGATCATGCGTGGTATAATTTACTTCATGAATTTTCAGTTGTCTGGATGCTTAAGCAATTACCCTCCCTCGTTGCATGAGGACACAACCTAATCCATGATTCGAAGCATCACAGTAAACTATGAAGTCTTCAATTCCCTCCGGTAAGGATAGCACTGTAGCACTACAGAGGGCTTGCTTCAAAGATTGGAAGGCAATTTCTTACTTCTCGGTCCAGTTGAAAGGTACGCCTTTCTAAGTTCATGTGGTGAGGGGTTTAGCTATCTTGGAGAAGTTCTGAATGAATCTTTGGTAGTAGCCTGTGAGACCCAAGAATTGGCGAATTTCCGTTGTTGTTGCCAGAGTTGCCCAACTTTCGATTGCTTTGATCTTGGAGGGTCCACGTGTATTCCTTCTTGACTGACTACATGGCCCAGAAAGTTTACACTGCGGAGCCAGAATTCGCACTTGGAGAGTTTTGCATACAGCTTTTCAGCCCGCAGGGTTTGTAAAATCTGTCGGAGGTGTTGGCTATGATCTTCTTCACTTTGAGAGTACACGAGAATATCATCAATGAAAACGATTACGAATTTATCAAGGAATGGGCGGTAGACTCGATTGATGAGGTCCATAAATGTAGCGGGGGCATTCGTTAGTCTGAAGGGCATTACGACGAATTCGTAATGACCATAACGACTTCGGAAAGCAGTCTTAGGAATGTCCTCTTCTCGGACATTGATTTGATGATAACCGGATCTCAAATCTATCTTAGAAAAGTAACTAGCTCCTTGGAGCTGGTCAAATAGATCAACGATTCGTGGAAGTGGATACCGATTTTTGATGGTGAGCTTATTTAATTCCCTAATGTCGATGCACATCCTGAAGTATCGATGCACATCCTGAAGTATCCGTCTTTCTTTTTAACGAAAAGAACCAGAGCTCCCCACGGCAAGAAGTTGGGTCTGATAAATCCATTATTTAGGAGTTCGCTCAGTTGGCTTGATAATTCTTTCATTTCTGCAGGAGCCAATCTATAGGGTGATTTGGCGATTGGAGTGGCTCCAGGTACTAGGTCGACTCGAAATTCGATTTGTCGTTCTGGGGGTATTCCCAGAAGATCTTCTGGAAACACATCCGGGAAATCACACGCCACTGGGATGTTGTGAATGCTTGATTCCTATTTGGTTTTATCCACCACGTGAGCAAGGAATGCGTAGTTCTTCATTTGTAGACACTTTTGTGACTTGATACTTGAGATAAGGCGAAGGTTTGCGCCGGGTCTATCTCCGTAGATTATTAGGGTTTCGTGGTTAGGAAGATAAAGGCGAACAACCTTCTAATATTTACAAGTATTATGTTTATTTGGAAGGTGTGATTGTTTAGAGTTAGTGTACACCCCACATAGATATCCTTAGTTGATTCAGTCTTCCCATTATCCATTTCCACCGTGAAGGATTCATTAAGCTTTTGGGGTTGTTGTTTTAGTAAGTATTTGAATTTATTACTCACAAAACTTCGCTCCGCTCCGCTATCAAATAAGATGCATGCATATGAGTCGTTAAGTACGAACGTACCGGTGACAACGGCTGGGTCCTGCACTGCTTCACCCTGAACCATTGTCAGTACTCTCCCTGCTGTTCTTGTCCCTTGATTGTTCGGGTTGTGGCAGTTTCACCTGATATGCCTAGTTTTCCCATATCCGTAACAGGTATAGCTAGCTCCAGTATTGGTGTTGTTGTTGTTGTTGTTGTTGTTGTTGTTGTTGTTTGTCATCTGGTTCTGTTGAAGCTGAGTCCTACAAGACTTCGTTGTATGACATTTCTGATTGCACCTTGTGCAACTCATCTCTCTGTACTCCCCATGATGGTGGAAGTTGCATTTGTAACACTTGGGGAGAATTCCCAAGTACTGCTTGGAAGCATTTGGCATGGATGAGGCTGGAGTACGTGGTGTGGAAGTAGCTTGTGTTGCATCGTGGACAGACACCGTTTGTTGCTTCTTAGACGATTTTGAGTTTTGCTTCCCTTTTCGCTTGTTTTTTCCCCTTCTTGTTCTATTCTTCCTTCTTAACCTCCACTTCCACTGTCTTGGCACCCTTCTTATTGCCATGATCGTACAGTTTCTTGGCCAGTCTCTTGGCACTATCAAACATCTTAGGGTTTTCCGCAATGACATTCCCTTGCATAAGTTCAGTCAGTCCCCAGATAAACCTTTCAATCTTTTTATCTTCTGAGGTGATCATTCCGGGACACAAAATAGATAGCTCACTAAACCTGGATATGTATGCGTTGATATTGGAGTTTTGGACCACAAGGTTCCACAATTCTTGTTCCATCTTCTGAATCTCACCTCTAGGACAGTATTCTGCTAGCATCATCTCCTTCAGCTATTCCCAGGGCATCGCGTTCGCCACTGGGAATGTCATGGCCTCTACGTGGCCATTCCACCATGAGAGCGCTTGGTTAATGAACGTGCAGGCTGCGAACTTGACCTTATACTCATCCGGACACTCGTAGATTTTAAAAATAGACTCTACTTTCTCAATCCATCTCTTCAAGGCTATGACGCCTCCTTTCCCATTACAGTTCCAAGGTTTGGCGTTGGTGAAATCCTTGTAGGTGCATGGTCGTGCGGATCCATGATTTGTTCCTTGATTTGTACTTCCGGCTCCCTGCCCATTGCCTTCTCCATTGTTTCCATTGCGAATATGTGCAAGTGCTGCAGTACAGTACTAATAGTTTTGATACATGAAAATTTGCTAGAAGGCATACAGTACTATTACTCTAAAATCCGGCAACATGACGACCCTATGAGTAGTGTGATCACTTAAACATAGAGTCGATAGTACATAGGGTGGTATGCGTTATAAGAAACATAATATTAGTAGGAGATACGACTTGTTACATATATTGTGAGACCTATATAGCAAGTAGTAGGGCAAGTCCCATCAGTAGTGATGACGATGACACTCAATCGTTGAGTTGACATATCAGGAGTTTAGCGAGTTCATTCGCCTCTTGGGTGATTACCACTACGCTTTTCTCGGCTTGTAAAACCCTTGCTTCGGCTATAAAAAGTTGAAGCTTGATGCTAATTATTTTTTCCTCGAGAGAGCGTAGATGATCTGTATCACCCTTATGAACTGTGCGTGGATCTGATAGGGCTTTCGATATGTGGGGTTCACTGCATGCCTCCTCAACGTCCTTTCCTTCATCTAACTCTTGGTCAGATTCGCCATACTCGTAATCAGTTACCACCTACTCTTGTGGATCCACTTCGGGTCCCACCTCCTGACCCATGGTAGGGTCTCCTTCGGGGTTTTCTTCAGACCCCTCAAACTCATAGTCAGTACCAGTGTACTCGTCGGGTCCAACATCATGGGCTCCCCCTTGTTCCCCTTCAGGAACCTCCTCAAGCACTCCTTGAGCCACTAGTGCTTGGTAGAAGTGTACCCCTTTCTGATCATCATCCATGGTGACTGCATGGGGGCGCGAGAACAAGTCATGTTTTGATTATTCCTATAGTATATTTTTAGTTATTTGCGTTTTAGGTTTCCTAGGGTTATTTGGAGAGTGGGGCGCAGGAAAAAGTCATGTTTTGGTTATTCTGAGCACATGTTGGTCATATTCTAAATAAATATAGTTGATCAGGCTATATTTATCCCTAATATGACTACATAACTGCCCAGGTTTAATCATAGTGTTCAGTTTCCTCCAGAAGCTTTTATTAAATATTGTTAGGTTATTATCCTAATATGCGTATATAAGTGTGAAAATTTTGTTTTGTCCAGAGTTGTCTAGTCCCATTGTGTTTATAGTTGCATATCATGTATGGTTAGATATGCTAGTTCACTATAAACATTGCTCTGATACCAACTTGTCACACCCCCGAACTAGACGACAGAAACGTCCAGGGGCTCGTGTGACTAACAATTGAATAATCATCACAATGAATATACATAAATCATAACACGATCATCACCAACATTAGATAATACAACTATCATTGTTCACATCAAGTACATTGCTAAAATACATAAGTTCATATTGTTAAAAGTACGATAAGTACTGTTACATAAAACGAAACCATACACACTTGCAATTCTTCCAGCTTAACGATTACCTGAGAATACAAGTTATTTTGAAAATGGTCAATATATATAATGTTGGTGAGTTCATAAGTATGTTTGAGTAAAAGTCTTTCTATCTTTCATAGAAACACAGAAAAACCGATATTTTCTGTAAAATGTTAGAAAACGATGTGAAAATCAAGTATAAATGTATTTGTGAATTTCATACTTATAACTTATATGAGTGTAGTTTAGATTCATTGTATTTTGAATAAATGATAAGTTTATGTGAATAATTTTCCAAGAAAATCAGATATTTTCTGTTTTATAACAACATCTAGATTCTTGTATCATTAAATAAGTCGTTTTGCATTAACACAATTAAAGAGTTTATCTTCGAAAGGTTAAACTTTTGGTATTGAATCCATATATGAGCCGTTATAACCATGCATGATAATAACTAGGTCGCCCATCTTGGTATTTTTTTCAAATGCCGGTCTTGCTAAGGATTTTGTCGCCCTAGACTGGCCTAGTCTAGCTGTAGCGAACAACTAAGGGGTGGGGGTCACCCCGTATAGATCTAAACACAAACTCCCGCTTTTCTACCAGGAAACTCTGATTATAACTACATGCTACGATTGTACACTCAGAGGTGCCAACCGACATGTCTCACTAGATTCTCAACCCCTTTTGTACTATGTTTAATGTTTACGGTTATGTGGTATATTTTCGTATTCGAATGGTACATATATAAGTATACAAAGTTTAATGATTATGCGATGGTTTAGTTATTATCCACTAGCATATGAATTCCATTCCAAGCCCAATTAGCATGTAATTAGACCACAAAGGCCCAATAACATGTAAGAGGGTAATTTGGGCCCAATAGACATGTATATGGGCCATAAAAGCCCAATAAACATGTAGTCCATAACTTAGGCTCAAATTAACATGTAAGTCGGTCGTAAGACCTAATAAACATGTCATAGAAAACATTAAGCTCAATATACATTTAATTGGGCCCTTTAGGGCCCAATGGCCAAATAACATGAATATTAAGCTCAATAAATAGTTATCGACGTATTTCTTCATTCGTTTTGTTCCATTGTTTGTTCTAACTCAAGGGTTACTAGATTGATGATAAGAAGCTTTCTTTTTGTAAAAATGACATTTTAGGCCAATAAGCCTCCCATTTTTAATTAAGGCCCAAAGTTTTGTAAAAATGTCACTTTAGTCCATAAGTTATAAAAATTTGAAATTTTGTCCCAAATGTCTAAAAATTTACGGTTTTAGCCAAAAAAGTTATACTTTCACATTTAGAACCCAGTTTTGCAGAAAAGTGCATTGCAGGCCCTTGTTTGTAAAAATTTACACTTTCGGAACAATTTTGGGAAATTTTACATTTTTGGTCAAATTTGAAAATAAATGTTATTTTCACCCTTAAATTTGATTTTTTTACATTTATGACTCAAAATTTGACCAAATAACATTTTTAACCCCAAAACTTCATTGTATTTCGCAAATTGGGCCCCAAACCATGAGGCCCAAAAGTTGTGGCCTATTAAGCTTAAATTTGCATTTTTGGCCATTTTAAAAGTATGTTTAACATAAAAATACATTTTTATACATGTACGACCTGTTTGTCCCTTATAAAAACATAAATGTCACTTTTTGCCCTTATCTTTTGTTTTCTTGACAATTTTGACCTTTAACAAGGTTTTTGTTGAAATCTTTTGTATCTTAAACATGTAATCATTTTTGGCTTGATAATGTGATGTATATAATGTCATAGTTCATAGATCTTTGCTAAATAATACTTAAAATTTCTAGATTTGCTAAGATCTAACACATTTTTACCAAATAAACTAAGAATTCACACAAAACATGCATATAGCACATAGATCTACACATTTTACTTGCATTCTCCCCAAAAAATCATATGAAAACCGAAAAAAGGGGTATGAACTCACCTTTGCTTGATGTTTCGGTTTTTGAAGAAGAAGTGGAAAGAATTTTTTTGTCTTAACACACCTTTGTTGTGGATCTCGAGTTTATGAAGCTTCTAAGGTGTGATCATGGAATAAAAACCATGTAAGAAAGAGTTTTCATGTTAAGATGAATGGAGATACTTGTGTTTGACAATAACTTACCAAAGATATGAATGACTTGATGAAGATCCTTAGAACCCTAGCAAAATTTTGAGATATTGGAGGAAGGAAGAGGATGACTTTAGAGAAGTTTGGAGAGAATTTTTCAAGTGTGTGTGTGTGTGTGTGTGTTTTTATCTTTGGCCGAGAGGGAGAAATAGGGGAGGGAAGAGGAGTAGCTTGCCTAGATACTTGATGAGTATTATCCTTCCTAGGAATATGGTGGTTAGTGCATGGATACCCCCATGCATTAATGAGGTGTCAAAAGCTCAACTGTTCTTTTTTTTTTGTTATAAGTATGGGCCGAGAATTGGATTAGGAAGGAGAAGTGAATTAATTTGGTCCTAACCTTGGTCTTTGCTCGAACTCATGAGGCCCATAGAGAGGTTTTCGGCCCAATGGGCTTATTAAATGGTTCGTTGCCCATTTTGGAAGAAGAAAGGGTGTTTATGGCCCATTAGGGCAAATTATTTCATTATTGGCCCAATAAGGCCCATTAAGGGTAAACTAATTTGTTTTGGACCCAAAATGGCCCAAAAGGCTTAGTTTTATGGAAGTGGGTCCAATTAGACTCCGAATAAGGTTTCCAAACCCAAAATGGTTGAATTGGATGCTTATTGGTCCAGTAGGCCTAATAAGGAAATCCTAGTCCAATATGGACTTAAACCATGGTTCTTAGGATTTCAGACTCTTTGATGAACATAATTGATGAATCTAAATGAGTATTGAGTGAGATTTACTTAGAGTATATGATTTACAATAGTTGAGTGGTTACACAGGAATAGAATTTCCTAGCTAAAATGCTAGTTGTGACAACACGAATCCAAACGACGCTGATTTGTACTTTCGCTCCGAGCACAAGGTTTGTTTTCTGCCTTCCCTTCTTTCGTTCCATGTGCAATCACACGAACCCAAGTTCGTTCCAAGCACACTGATACAAATACGAAACCAGGTTTGTTCCGAGCATCACGATGTGAATCTGATTCCATGACCATTCGCTTCAAATCAATAGATCACAGACCAAATGCGAATCCTAACCAAACCGAATCCAATTACAGGTTCGCAGTGAAACACATCAACCAACGTTCATGAGACAGAGTGTAAGCCAAGATTCGTTTGTTCATAGTTTGGCATTCGCAAATCATCAATTTTGAGTTTTCGTTTGACCAATGTTTATCCCAATTAAGTTTTGATTACAATATCATTTGTTCAATTGTATCAAGTTCCGAACTCTTGATTTCAATACGCCAACATAGATCGACATCCCTTCGAGATGCTCTACGGGAGCAAGTGTAGGACCCCAATCTATTGTGGGGAGGTCGGTCAGAGAATCATGGGGAGTACAAAGGTAGTACTCATGACTACAGAGAGGATCCAGCAGGCCCGATGCATGCTCCAGCCTGCTCAGAGTCGACAGAAGAGCTACACCGATAAGCGGCGTTCAGACTTGGAGTTTCAAGTGGGCGACATGTTTCTCCTGAAGGTATCACCTTGGAAAGGTATCATCCGGTTCAGGAAGTGGGGCCCAAGTACATCGGCCCTTTCAGGGTTATAGCACGGGTGGGCAAGGTGTCGTATCGATTGGATCTTACAGCAAAGCTCAGCCAGATCCACAGCACTTTCCATGTTTGTCAATTGTGGAAGTGCTTAGTGGATGACTTAGCGGTTGTGCCACTAGAGGACATTCAGGTTGCGACGACCTGAATTACATCGAGAGACCAGTAGCTATTCTCGACAATAAGACAAAGGAGTTGACGAACAAGAAGGTTGAGCTGGTGAAGGTGCAGTGGCAGCAACGCAAGAGTTCAGAGTGGACTTGGGAGCCCGAGGAGGAGATGAGGGAGCACTACCCGGAGTTGTTTCCAGAGGCGATAGACTTCGAGTATGAAGTCTAAGACAAGTGTGGGAGAATTAAAACGTCTGATTCCTGGTACGCATTTAATTATAATTTATTCATTTTTATAAAGAAACTCGAAGAGTTGGTAGCGCCAAACTCTTCAAGTAGAGACAAGAATGGGACGCGGGTATTAAGCAATCTGCTCGAAGAGTTGAGAGCCCTCAAATCGGCGTGTAGGTCTGCCAGAGTGAAACCCTAATTTTGGGGTTTTGCACCCTATTTAAGGATCCTAATCCCCACTTCCCAAACCCTAATCCACGAAACCCTAGAGCCTAGTGTGAGCGGTGAACCATTTTTGAGTGAACTTTGTGTGGTTTGAAGCTTGTGGAAGAAAAAGAAGATAGAGGATTCCAGGAGAAGATTGTAGATCCAGAAGCAACACCTCATCCTCTTCATTTTCTAGTAATCAAGTATCTAACTTGTCTAGTAGTTTCTTAGATCTCCATATTTTCACTTTATTGGGTTTTTTGGTCAGAGAAGCTTGACGCTTGGAATATGGACGTCCCAAGCAAGGATCCCTTTAGATCTAGAATCATTAAGGGTTGCTAGGGCATAAAGATGCAAAATTTATTCCATTGGATCCCCATGCAAGCTCTAAGGTGTTATTTTAGCCTTTTAAGCCCCTAAAGGTCATCCATGGAAGGAAAGTTAGGAGCATTATGTGTTCAAATGATTCCTAAGGCCTAGATCTATGTTATTGTGCTTTAGTATGGAGTATTATGGCTTTTGGAACAAGATCTATGTCCTAAAGAACTAGGCTTTGAGCTAAACCCATGAAAAAGGACTATTAACGGGTAAAGTTTGAAACTTTACCCTTAAAAGGACATTTACAAGGTGCATGAGGAATAAGAAGCTTAGATTTGAAGAGTAGGGGCTTAAACCTTTAAGAATGCCGATATAGACTGAAGAACTCATCGAGTTCATAGAGGAACTCGACGACTTGAGTCATGTTGTCCGGATTCTATACCAGATAGAACTCGACGAGTCGGGGGAATGACTCGTCGAGTTGGATCGCGATTCCAGGATTTTTGAGTTATAGAACTCGGCGAGTTGATAGGCCAACTTGGCGAGTTGGGTCAACCCAGAATGTTGACTTTCACCGGAATGTTGACTTTGACCAGGGGTAATATGGTTATTTTACCCTTAGAAGGATAATCAATTTTTGACTCAGTGATTATTGTGATAATGATAGTTGGGGATTCGTTGGAGTAGCCATCAGAGATTCCTCACATGAGAGTTTAGCAGCCAGCTTGAGATGTGAGTTTTCCAACAATAGGAATGGTTCGTAGGCACCAATGTCGTCCTGTTTATGTATGATAGTATGTTCCGGATTAAGGTTCGATGTCGGCGGGGCATGATGTAGGTTTATATGTTTTTTCGGATTTCGATCCGATGTCGGGACGGTAGCCGAAGAATCTTAGTATGCTTGATGTATTTGTGATTATTGCATGTGTATGTAGTTGTATGTTTCCGAACTATGGTATGATGTCAGGGCGGTTCCCGAGGAATGTTAGTATGTGTGACAACCCAAGTTGTTCCATTATATTTCCCCGTTACCGTTAACGGAATATTCCAGTTTATAAAGTCCCGTTAATAAGAGGTCGTCAAATTTAATAAACATTCCATTTGTTTACATTTAATATGCCGTTAAGTCGTGATAAAAAGAAATAAAAACACATAACACTCATTTCCATTTATTTGGAAAATGTTAAGTTTTATTGTTACGACCACTAAATCGGGTGCGACCAAAAGCCCCGTTTAACGGCAGTATCGGGTAAAATTTCCACTGAGCCCCAACTCGGAACCCTATATAAGGGTGAGTGGAGTCCATTGGAGACTTTTTACACTCTCTCTCTATACTCTCTCTAGACCCGTTTTCGCCCCGAATCCGCAACCAAAGGCTTCCAAATTGTAAGTCCGCTTACCCTAGCTTGTTCTAAACATTACTAGCTGTAGTTATACCCCAAAAATCGTCCAAGAAGCCAAGGAGTAAGGAGTTTATAGCCCAAGAACATTCTAGGGCCGTAAACCCCTAAAATGATGCCAAACTTGCCTTTAAACTCACCCTTAAGCTTGGAAACTAATTGGGGATCTAGCCTAGGAGTGTGTAAACATCAAAACACAATGATTTAGGGCATAAAAGAGAGTTTAAGGCCCAAGCACATGCTTAGGCCATAAACCCCTCTAAACCATGTCAAAATGCCCCAAAAACACTCCCAAACCACCCTAGGGCTTCATTCATAATTAAGGGACTTAGTATTTGGGGTTTGGACCAATTAAACACAACAAAATGAAGGGTTAAAAGGAGTTTACGGCCCAGGCATGTACCAGGGCCGTAAACACCCTTAAATATCCCCAAAACATTAATTTTGTCCCCGAAATGGCCTTAGACTATTACCAAAATGCTTAGGAAATTACCCACTACCATTTAAGCCCTTAAGACTGTTGGATTAGGTGTCTAAGCCCATAACTATAATTGGTATGTACTTGAATTGATAGCAGCACAGTCCTTTTGGGTTGCCCTCACACCTAGCAACCGGACAAGGAGATTATGAAAGGAGAGATATTAATTTATTATAAGATTAAACTAATATAAATGAATTTATTAATATGTTAAAAGATTAATATATTAATAAGAAATCATTTTGCTGAATTAATTGTTAGCCAGAAATTAATTAGAATTAATTTTGGGGTTAAAAGAATTAATTATAAAGTGCAGGGACTAGTTTGCAATTATCTAATAGTTGAGTGGAAGGCTCCAGAACCTCCTTGGAAGGAGGTGGACGAAATCTATAGGGGAAACCCTAAGGATTTCGTCCAAGGGGGCTTGGATAAGGCCTTTGGCTTTGCTTAGGCCCTAAGCAAGGAGCATTAGGGTTTTTCCTAAACCCTAGATCCCTCAACTATATAAGGAGCCTCCTGGTTCACATTTTGGTCACTCTTTTCTTTTCAAGAAACCCTAAGGGTTGAAATTTTGCATACTCCCTCTCCCCTCTCTCATCTACTTTCCTTCTTGCTAGTTTGGGTGTGATTCCATTAGAGGCATTACACTTGTGGTGCTAAGCTTCTAAGAAGATCAAGATCAGGATCAAGGGAATTATCAATTGTTTACTATAACAATTGAAGGTATGTAATTACTAAACCCTAGGTTGTAAATTTCGATTATAGCCTCTCTCCTCTAGGGTTCTTGTTTTGCAATTCAAAGTTGTATGTTCTAGTTTATTTGTTTTACCTAAAACCCATCAGTGGTATCAAAGCCATTGTTTGTTTTAAATTGAATTGTTATAATTGTTGAATTGCAAATTAGGGTTTATAGCTATTAAACCCTAAAGGCCATTTTTTCGATTTTTAGGGTTGTGGATCAAAGGGTTTTTGAAAACCCTAGCCTCCAAAGAACCCTAATCGAAATTAGGGTTAGGGTTTTGAAAACCCTAGCCTCCTCCCTTGAAAATTTCGAAATATGCTATAAAGATTAGGGTTTCTTTGTTTTGGATAATAGTTGCCTTATTGGATAATTGAGAAAAACAAGGAAATTATCCTATCCCCATATTTTCGAAATCTAGAAGGGATATGGATTAGGATTAAATTAATTGTTTAATTTAATTAGATAATCCTTACATGATTTAATAAATTAATTAAAAGTTAATTAATAGATAAATATTAAATCTAATTAATTGGTTTACTTAAATTTAAAATTTAATATTTTAAATTTCGAAAAATTTATATAAACCCTTGGAGTTTTAAAATGTTTTAAAACACACCTTATATATATATATATATATATATATATATATATATATATATATATTATAATTAAAAGTTAAATATTATATATGTATAAGAATATGGTCAGTCAAATCGCTAGTATGCCTCATTCACGAAGCTAATCTATAAGGGGGGTATAAGGAAACTGCCTATAAAATGGTAGTTGAATGGGTGTCCACTCTCACCCACCGCTTCCTTGATTAGTGGAGGGTCATTAGCAGAACGGATTTGATAGGACAACTACATCTCATTAAAAGTATAATGTTATTAAAGAAAGTACTAGAACATTATTTTATACAATCCCAACTCTAGTTACTTTAGAAAAAATGTGAAAAGTATGCTAATCCATGAAATTGCACATAATGCTTTTTTGGTCGTTAGTGGAGCGTGTGTGGTTAACCGGCACACTAAAAGGTACTAATAAAGAGTAGTAATGGGTATCTCATAATTGTCATTTTGATGGAGCGTGTGTGGTTTACCGGCACATCAATAGTTAATGATAAAGACAATGAGGTTACCAAGCACATTTGCATGGTTATTCACATCATGTTTGTGATCCTCGACATCCCAGTCACAAATAGAAGAGCATAATCCGAGATTAAAACATGCCATTGAATAGTTTCATTGTATCTCAAAGAATCTAGGAGTTTCCAATACATTTAAAACTTAACCTTCTTTTTCGTTTTTCATGGTGGAAATTGGTAAATCGTCATTTACCTACCTTCAAATATTCTACAAATTGGATTACGGCATCCCTCTTCCAATTTGTGGAATGTTGTGTTGGATCCTAGCCTCGATGTTTCTTTTGGGTGTTACATCAAGGATTCTTATCAACTAACTTGAATTTTCTCCCGTTTTTGTAGATGTATGAATCTAACCATGGTCTTCCCGAATCTAAAGGAAAAAGTATTCCTGCTCAAAGTCTTTTCCACTATGAAGGTGAAAGATCAATCCCTACCATGTGGACTAACTTGATTCCACTTCCTCCACCTCCTCCTGTTGTTCTCCCAAACCTACAAGTTCGAAGGCTTGAAAAGTTCAAGCTCACTCAAGCCCTTTTGGCAAGTAAACACGAAGATGGGAAACCTGTGTGTGCACACGTCTTAGAGATGAAGTCACACATTGATAGGTTAAGCATGTTTGGTGTTGAGATTTCAAGTGAGTTGGCTGTTGACTGGCTTCTTCAGTCACTTCCTGAATCATATAGTGAGTTCGTTAGAGAATACAATATGATGGATCACGACGTGACCCTCATTGATCTCACCTATTTGCTTATAGCTGCTGAATCAGCAATGATTTGGCGAGCTGATCAAGCAAATTTGTCTGGTGAATCAAACTCCCAAACTTCAATGGACATTGAAAATGATGACATTGGAGATCCAGAAAAGGTAAACTCTGAGATAGTTCCTTGTATCATTCCAAAAGAGTCCATTTGCTTTTATTGCCAAGAGAAGGGGCATTGGAGACGAAGCTACCCTATCTACCTGAGAGATCTAAGAGATGGGAGAGTCTAGTGTTATGACTCCTCCTCGGGTATAAAATCCACTATCTAACTCCATCATGTTCCTATTCATTGATTCTTAATACATAATGTGATAAGATTACATTTGAATGTTTTGCAGGATCAGAGAAAAGAGAGGAAGCTTGATGGAAAAGCAAGACGAGTCTGATCATGAAGAAATGGATCACCGTCGCATGGATTCGTAGATCAGATTTTGAGCTTAGAAAGTTATGATAGATTTGTTAGGAATAAATACATAGTTTTTCAGTTGATTTTGCATTGTAAGGACAAGTTTTCCGCTGCTTTTATGAATAAAAGAAATTTTCGTTTGAATAATTATATATATATATATATATATATATATATATATATATATATCCTTGCAATGAAATCGTTATGAAAAATTGATGTTTTTGTATTATTAACAATAATGGATTTGATTCTTAATTATGTTATTTGTGGAAATGTCGAGAATTTACCAAATAGGGAGAGTTTCTCATCGCGCAAGTTTCAATTGGACAGAAACTTGGAATCATGCAACCTGGTTGCGTGATGAATGGAAAAAAATTTCATATTTGGAAACTAGACAAATTCTTTGACAAAGTGTCAAGTGAAGGACTAGGATATCGAGTACACTAGGTTGTGTGTTGATCAAGTCCACCACAAAATAGATAAGATATTTGTCATGATTTACTAAAGTTTGGTAAATATGATTATACTTATAAGATTAAGTGTAACTCTGAGTTGATTGAAAAAGTTTCAATGAATAGCAGAACGAATAAAGAAGAATCAAGTAGGCAGAAAGATAAAAGTTTCTATATTCTGAGAAGAAGGGAGAGTACCTTTTATTGTGTTTTATGATATGTCTTAATGATTAGGAACCATATCTCAATTGATCCTCTAAGTAAGTCTTAGTATATTGACATGCCTAAGAAGAGGAATAGAGAATTGTGGAAATCGTTAAAATCAAGAAGTCAATCATACTTCGTTCCAGCATCAAGTCTTAGAGTTATACTCCAAGATTGTGAATTAAGTGACAAGTCTCGAGAAGGTTTATAACACTCATCAAATGTGGAATTTTGAAAAGTTTTTTTTTATTCTTGCACATTTGAAATTGGTAAGTTGTGATGTCTTGGATAAGACAAAGACCAACTAGGAGAAATTTTGTGAAGTGTTTTGTCTTGATAAGAACTACACTGACTCTTGAATATTTGTTTTGTCGAGGAAAGTTTCCTGACAAGAGAATCATATATGTCAAGAGGTCAGTGGGAGTTTTAATGATCTTGAAAAAGGTTTCAAGAACAAATCAAGAATAAACCTTATCAATCATCACTAGCACACGACTTGAGGTTTACAGCCTATCGTGGATGACATACTCCTTTTCTGTGCCATTCCAATTGAGTTAATTATGCATGTGAGTTCTATGAGTTCTCATGTGAATGTATAAAGACAAAGCACCTTGATAAATGGAAAGTACATTGATAGGAATGAGTTGCTAAACCACTTGGAAGATATGGTGGGCACTCGTGTTACCATAAGGCAAGAAATCAAGATTAAGAAAGTTCAGTCCATATGAGTTTGGATTTGTCACAAACTTTGGTTTTGACAAATTCACATGGATAGGAACTTATACACCACAAAAATCTAAGTGTCATAAGATTACCTCCTTCATGAAAATGAATGTGAGGAAATGCTTTCACTAAGAGAGATTTTAAGAAGATAGCGATTGTGGAAATTGTATTCTCAAATTCGATTATGGTTACGGCATTCCTTTCCATAGTTCGAATTATGAGATTTGACAATTAGTCTGAACATTTGGGACTTAGTGACATAAGTTCTGAATTTGTCTAGACACACATATGAGCTTTCTAAGGCAAAGGTGTGTGATTTTAAGAAGCTTTGATAAAGGCTTATCAAAGCATTAGGTATTAGAAATATGAACTTAAGGAATTCAATAAGCATTGTTCTCTGGAAGTTTAATTGTTTTCTGAATACATGTCAAAGCTAGTGGGAGCATAAGTGTTATGCTGGTAAGAAAATAATCATCATATTAGTGGGAACATGATTATTATGGTAAAGTATTGCGAGTTAGCAATATTAATTATAGAAAACAAAGATTCACTTTGCAAAGTTGTAATGTTTGAAAAGTTGTTTTGCTATAATTAAAGGAGAGAATATTAAACTTCGTTTCAAAAATTCTAAAGCTTAGATCGAGAAACATTAATAAATTTAGTCAAGGATATATAATGCATTCTCAAATTCGATTATGATCACGGCATCCCTCTTCATAGATTGAATTGTAGGAACATGACACATAAAATATTATGGCAGAAGGATGGTAAAGTATCACGTCTTTATGTGAGACATTATGCATTGTGTACGATACGCTTCGGGTATAGGATTGATTGCATATGTTGTAATATTTGACCATTCTAAAATTTTCCAAATGCCTAGGGTATTAAGAGGGAAAAAGGATCTAGAATCGGTTCTGACTAAAATAATTAAACAACTATCAAAGGAAAATCGGAGGTTCACTCAGGATTTGTCGCTTGTGAGTAGTTGGAAGTATAGTAATGAATGGGCCATGTCGACATTATTATGAATAGATAAGATTCTATTAAGAATAAGTCGTCATATGGCAAATATGGAAATGTCTCCATATTGGGAGTTGGATGTTGAGAGTCTGTGTCTAGATTAGAAACTTTTATGCAAGAAGGATGTTCAAAGGAATGTACTTTGAATGTGAGACTTCACGTCTATGGAATTATCTTGTAACAATTTCCGATAGAGTACTTTGTAATTTCATTTGCCAAGTCTTGGTGACTTTTGTGCTGTGACTTTGCGAAAGGATCGTTGCATAAAATGTTAGAATCTAGCATATTCTAGTAGTTGCAAGAACCTTGTGTTCTAACACTAATAATAGGGATTGGGAATTGTGAAATGAGCATCATTGGAAAGGTTTTTCAATTGATCTATTTCGCAAAGTATGGACCATAGGAAAACAAAGTGTGCATGCTTGGAGCATGGGACAATTGTGGTTATAATTCAAGTAATAAGTTGATTTTCTGAAACTGTAAGCAATGAATAATGAGTAATCAATATGGTGTTTAAATAAAAGTGTTTTTATTTACGCTCAAAAGCTTTGGGGCCATATAGGATTAATATTATTATTGCGTTTCACTTTGCATGTTTTGACTTCCCGAATAATAAGATTATTCAAACTCCACAGTCGCTCGTACTTTTGGAAGTAAGTAGTGAATCAAGACTGTCATGAACTGGATTGTAGATTGTCTAAGGATAGACATGGCAATAGATTTGCTGCAACGTTCATGAGTACTCAGAAATTGAGATTTGAGTATTGGATAAACCCACGCTCAGAGTATTACTTCATGGAATTCATCACGAGTAATACTGAGACGATAATATCTATGATCTTGAAACAAAGATATATGAGTTGTAATTTGCAAGTCGGCTATACATTGGTGATACGAAAACGCATCAGTAACTTGGTGTTATAAAACGTATTGTCATTTATGGTTTTATGAGTAAAAGATACAAGCATATGAGTCAATGTTTATTCGTTCCTTTTGCCCTAACCGGAAAAGCGATATATGTGGGCCCCTCAATGATTTGGTGTTGACTTATGTGCTGGGCCCAGCCAGGACTAAATTGATGTGTTCGATTAGAAGTCCTATATCATCACAAATCAGAAATCGGGAAACATAGATTTTGGACAAAGATATTGATTGTATTCCATGTCTTATGTCTAGAGATATCTAGTAGAACGAAGGGTCATGTGATCTCTTATCTTAGGACTCGTAACTGATTGGGTCAGAGTTCGGCAGCAGCTTTTTGGAAGCTACAATTTGCTGGTCAAATTTAGAAGGCATACTAGCAATTATAGTTATAGACTTATCCAAGTGGGAGACTGTTGGATTAGGTGTCTAAGCCCATAACTATAATTGGTATGTACTTGAATTGATAGCAGCACAGTCCTTTTGGGTTGCCCTCAAACCTAGCAACCGGACAAGGAGATTATGAAAGGAGAGATATTAATTTATTATAAGATTAATAAACTAATATAAATGAATTTATTAATATGTTAAAAGATTAATATATTAATAAGAAATCATTTTGCTGAATTAATTGTTAGCCAGAAATTAATTAGAATTAATTTTGGGGTTAAAAGAATTAATTATAAAGTGCAGGGACTAGTTTGCAATTATCTAATAGTTGAGTGGAAGGCTCCAGAACCTCCTTGGAAGGAGGTGGACGAAATCTATAGGGGAAACCCTAAGGATTTCGTCCAAGGGGGCTTGGATAAGGCCTTTGGCTTTCCTTAGGCCCTAAGCAAGGAGCATTAGGGTTTTTCCTAAACCCTAGATCCCTCAACTATATAAGGAGCCTCCTGCTTCACATTTTGGTCACTCTTTTCTTTTCAAGAAACCATAAGGGCCGAAATTTTGCATACTCCCTCTCCCCTCTCTCCTCTACTTTCCTTCTTGCTAGTTTGGGTGTGATTCCATTAGAGGCATTACACTTGTGGTGCTAAGCTTCCAAGAAGATCAAGATCAAGGGAATTATCAATTGTTTACTATAACAATTGAAAGGTATGTAATTACTAAACCCTAGGTTGTAAATTTCGATTATAGCCTCTCTCCTCTAGGGTTCTTGTTTTGCAATTCAAAGTTGTATGTTCTAGTTTATTTGTTTTACCTAAAACCCATCAGTGGTATCAGAGCCATTGTTTGTTTTAAATTGAATTGTTATAATTGTTGAATTGCAAATTAGGGTTTATAGCTATTAAACCCTAAAGGCCATTTTTTTTATTTTTAGGGTTGTGGATCAAAGGGTTTTTGAAAACCCTAGCCTCCAAAGAACCCTAATCGAAATTAGGGTTAGGGTTTTGAAAACCCTAGCCTCCTCCCTTGAAAATTTCGAAATATGCTATAAAGATTAGGGTTTCTTTGTTTTGGATAATAGTTGCCTTATTGGATAATTGAGAAAAATAAGGAAATTATCCTATCCCCATATTTTCGAAATCTAGAAGGGATATGGATTAGGATCAAATTAATTGTTTAATTTAATTAGATAATCCTTACAATATTTAATAAATTAATTAAAAGTTAATTAATAGATAAATATTAAATCTAATTAATTGGTTTACTTAAATTTAAAATTTAATATTTTAAATTTCGAAAAATTTTATATAAACCCTTGGAGTTTTAAAATGTTTTAAAACACACCTTATATATATATATATATATATATATATATATATATATATATATATATATATATATATATATATTATAATTAAAAGTTAAATATTATATATGTATAAGAATATGGTCAGTCAAATCGCTAGTATGCCTCATTCACGAAGCTAATCTATAAGGGGGGTATAAGGAAACTGCCTATAAAATGGTAGTTGAATGGGTGTCCACTCTCACCCACCGCTTCCTTGATTAGTGGAGGGTCGTTAGCAGAACGGATTTGATAGGACAAATACATCTCATTAAAAGTATAATGTTATTAAAGAAAGTACTAGAACATTATTTTATAAAATCCCAACTCTAGTTACTTTAGAAAAAATGTGAAAAGTATGCTAATCCATGAAATTGCACATAATGCTTTATTGGTCGTTAGTGGAGCGTGTGTGGTTAACCGGCACACTAAAAGGTACTAATAAAGAGTAGTAATGGGTATCTCATAATTGTCATTTTGATGGAGCGTGTGTGGTTTACCGGCACATCAATAGTTAATGATAAAGACAATGAGGTTACCAAGCACATTTGCATGGTTATTCACATCATGTTTGTGATCCTCGGCATCCCAGTCACAAATAGAAGAGCATAATCCGAGATTAAAACATGCCATTGAATAGTTTCAATGTATCTCAAAGAATCTAGGAGTTTCCAATACATTTAAAACTTAACCTTCTTTTTCGTTTTTCATGGTGGAAATTGGTAAATCGTCATTTACCTACCTTCAAATAATCTACAAATTGGATTACGGCATCCCTCTTCCAATTTGTGGAATGTTGTGTTGGATCCTAGCCTCATTTGTATGTCGAGTTTTGTTCGATGTCGGGCAGGGCCCGATGCCAGATGCGGTCTAATGCTGAACAGTGCCCGATGCCGGACAAGCCTATGTTGGGCAGTGTCCGATGTAGCCGGGCGGGGACCAAAGTATGTTATATGCGATTCTGTGATTATGTTTATGGTATGTGGTAGTTTGGGGAGACTTACTAAGCTTCGTGCTTACAATTTTTAGTTTAGGTTTCAGGTACTTTCGGTAGCAAAGAGAAGAGCTCGAGATGATTGCAGCGCACACACCATTTGTTCAGCCTGGGATGTTTAGACTCTGAGATTTTGATATGATGTTTTGGGATACATGATTTATGATTTTTATTATAATCATTGATGAATTATGTTTTTTTTTCTTAAATGATTTAAAACGAAATTTTTGGACCGTATTTTTGGGATGTTACACCAAGATTATCTTAAACTGGGTAATTATCCACTTTCCTGTTTATCCTCCAAAGATAATTCTGAAATTCGTTAGGCATGAAGAAATCATCCAAAACTAATGGAAAAACCATGCATAGCTTAAGGAGGGTTCTAGATTGACTCTTGCTCATCTATTGAACAATTACAATCAAGTCCTTACACTTTTAGTAAATTTTTTTAATCACAAAATTAGTTCCAATTAATTTCTAAATAAATATTACTATTTGAAATTAATATATTAGTCTCATAATATATTAAAAAATCATTTATTCCAATTTATTAATCAAATAATAAATTCAACCTCATTCTCCAAAATTATATGTCCAGTTGCTAGTTTTGAGGGCAGCCCAAAAGGACTGTGCTACTATCAACTCAAGTATAAACCTACTCTCAAGGTATCTCGCCTTCTTCATCTCCTCATCCGCCACATATTATAGAACCATCAATGCCCTCTCATGGAACATTGCAGTGATATCAGCTACTGGCTCAGTAGTCTAACAATGGTCTTGGAACTCCCTCGCCAACTGTTGCACCTCAATCATTGGCGCAAACTCAACTCGAAATCTCATCACAAAGTCATCCCATGACATCGAATTAACTGCCTCGTCCCCAATGGCATGTCCAACTTCCTCCCACGAATCTCGAGCCCTGTCTTTCAGAAGACAAGAAGCAAGTATGACCTTTGCCCCATCGGGACAACTGCTAGTGCGGAGGGCATTAGCGAAATCCGCTAACCAACGTCTGCTCATGATCATGTCCTTCTCCCCAAAGTACTCTGGAGCCCCACATGCCCGAAACTCCCTGAAAGTAAACGTGCGAGCTCCCATCAATGCCACTATCTCATATCGAAAAGCGCCCAAGTGCTCATCCAAAATCTCCAGAATGCCCTACTTGACCGTACCAAAGATCACAGTAGTCTGCTCAAGTACGTTGCAGGTGATCATAGACGAAATAAACTCTCACATTCGCTCATCCAACTGTCTGGCTCCAAACCCCGAACCTGAACCACTACCAGATCATCATCGTGTGGCCACCATACTGAAAATAGACCACGTAAACTATCAGAACATACATACATACATATATATACACACACATAGAGGAATCTCATAATCTACAAGCTTCCTGGTATTATCCCATATTTCCTTGACCCGAGTACGGATCCTCTGCTTCCAGTAGTATGGGCCCATACTACCTTCCACATCTATCCGTACTTTCCTCAGGGATCGGTATGAATCCTCCAAGTCACTCCCTTATCCATACATACAACCCTCAACAAGACAAGGCTCCCACCACTAAGTCTCTTCCTAGATAATCACCACACCACTCTCCACGATCAGCTATAGAAGGAACTCCCAATAACCCCCCTCTAACTAGCACACGAATACAATTATATATCACCGACACCAGATATTTCTTCGAATGAAAGGTCTCACACTACAATGGTTGGACTCAAACAAGAGTAACGCAATATAGTTAAAACCTAACCTTCTAAAATTTTTTATTTTCAATAATATGTAACTTAGCATATTCGCTAACTAGTTAATTGAGGTTAATGAGAACTCCTAAAAAGCACAAAGCAAGCACATTAGAGCATCGAGTAATCGGAGTCAAGCATAACCTAAACATGCCATCATATAACTGACTGATCAGTACTAGCATGTAACTCTACAAGCTCATATAGCAGGCATATAAAGGCATCTCTCCAAGATCCTTAGCCCTAATCTAGCATGCGATTCACAAATTCAAAGATCAAGCATATCATAAAACATGTATGGGTATTTTGGGAAAACTTACTTGACCTCGGTCAATTGCATGCACCACACCCCTTTCTTTTATTAGAGAATTCTTTTTCTAAAACATCCCTTTTATTAAAACCTATGAAATCCTCGGTTTGAGTTCAAACACACCCGAGAGCGTTCCCGAATCCCTTAAACCAAGGCTCTTATACCAACTTGTAACGTCCAAAAAATTAAGACCAAACATTTCATTTTAATTATAAAAAACCATCAGCCTAAACGTGTTTTATAAAACCATAATAGAATCAAAGTGTAACCAAAACATCTAGATACATTATAGTCAACTAAAATGTGGAACAATATGGTGTGTGCGATGCGATCACCCTGAGCTCTTCTCTTTGGATCCATAAGTACCCGAAACATAAACTAAAAACTATAAGCACAAAGCTTAGTGAGTTTCCCAAAACACCACATACCATACATATCAAACACATAATGGGCCCCACCCGTCATAGGACCCCGTCCGACATCGAGCACTACTTGAAACAAATATTTCAGTAATATAAAATGGATTCCTCCACATCACATTCATCAGGCCCCACCCAGTATACATACAAACACATAAATACGTGCAAGAATCAAAAAAGTAAATAACATACAATATATTCATCAGGCCCCGCCTGGCATTAGGCCCCACCCGATATACATATCAGATATCATACATGCAGAGTTATGCAGACAACTAGCATCCTAATCATAATAAACCATGGGAGGGCATTGGTGCCTTTGACTTGCCAAACGCAATGAGGAAACTCACCTCAAGTAGCTGAATCTCTAAGATAAAATCTCGGACTACTAATCCAGAAAAATCCCCGCGCTAACGTCATTAAATAATATCCAAATAACAAATGCTCCACAACCCATAACTCAAATCCTAGTCTGATGTCCATCCCTCAGGGTAAAAGTCGAATTTACCCTTTCCTCCTTTGGCCTAAAATCTGAGGACCAGACCAATAGCACTAAACCCCAATATGGCTCAACTTCCTAATTGGGCCCAAAACTCATCATGGGCTTAATCCAAGAGGTCCCAAAACTCATTATGGGATTAATCCAAGAAGGCGTAAATTCCTAAATGACACCCAAAGATCTAAATGGGCCCAAGCACAAGAAGCCTGAAGTCAGAAAACTAGTGGCCCATTAAGGCCCAAAAAGCCCAAAACAACATCTTACATCGTGACAGACGTTTGTTTTGATTCCATGACTAGCTTCTGAATCAGACGAATCAGTGAGGGCGGGTGACTCATGCTCACATCTTGAGACCTTATATCTCACATCATGAGAATGGTATGAAGCCAAAACCAACGTTTTCACATTCTTAATCCATTCAACCCTAAATTCCAACTGTTCCAGAAGTTTAAGAGTACCATAATGGTCTATAAATATGCTAACTTTATGAACATGCATGTCCCTCCATCCTTGTGGGTCAAAAGTAGAAGAATAGTATCAAACTCACATCAAGCCTCCAATATTAAACCAACTTCTAGATCTAAATGATATAAGGCTCAAAAGAGAATTTGAATCCATAAAGTTGTTAACTTTGTGCATCTCCTTCACTCCAACATGCTACAACCTAGAGAAATACTACCAAAAGCCTAGATCTAACCATGAAATGAGATAACGTTTGAGTCTTGGCACATATAACGATTCCAACAAGATGACATCTAGTGAAGATGATGATTCCTAGCTACTACCTTCCTAATGATGCTTCTTCTTTTCTCATTTTCCATCCTTTCTATTAGCAAAAGACGAAGTTTCTCAGGGGGAAACAGAATCTAGGGTTTCTAGAGGCTTAGAGGGTAAGAGAGGTTGAGGATGGACAACCCTAGCCTCTCATTCCCTTAAATACCTGAAAATTAGGGTTTGGGGTCATTAATTCGTGCTCACATCGTGAGACCTTATGTCTCACATCGTGAGACTCCAAAATACAAGTGAACAGGTCAACTGCCACTCATGACGTGACCCTTAAGATCTCACGTCGTGAGGATCCTCAAAATGCCATAGATGAAGAATTTGAGTACCTTAGGGTTCAAGACGATACATTAATATGATGTTATTTTTTGTCCTCTTTCCATATAGACCCATGTCAATATATTAAAAACAAACTTTTTTTTTCAAAAAAAATCCACTTCATTTTGTTGTTTTTTTCAATATTTGTAACATCTCGATACTATGTACTTTAAATTTTGAGCCTTGATATGAGAATTATTTGCATTTTGGTCCTAATGGCATTATAATTTTGGGTTGAGCATGCATACGTTGGGCGTCCATGGCATACGTGGCAGAATCCCAAACCCTAATTTTTAGGGTTTGGACCCTATTTAAACATCCTTAACTCTCAAGACTTCTTTCTTTCATCAGCCTCTAAGTCCTATTTCAACCCATTTGTAAACCCTAATCCATTTGAGAGCATCTTTGTGACATTTGTGTGTGCTTTGGTGATCTTGAAGGGAAGGAAGAAGATGAGATCATATTAAAAGAATGGAGCACTTTGGATCTAGAATCACATCATCATTTAACACCATTTGAAGGTAAAAAAACTCTGAACTTGATAAAGTACTGATTAGATCTAGTTTAGCCATGGATTTGTGTTCTTTTGATCCCATAAGCTTGGTATTATAATTCATATGAAATGTCCTTTCAGACATTTTGGAGTATTTAGAAGCATAAAAATGTAATCTTGGTCATTAGTTTCCTTCCATGCATGAACTAGTATGTGTTAATGAGTTAAGAAGTTAGGGTTTTTGGTATTGAGCAGTTAATACACATGCAAGACCATAAAGTTCGAAACATTATGGTTAAGGACAACATTTGAGGACTAGATCTGGAATTTGGATGAAAGTGCTTAAAGGGTTAAACTCTTAATAGAAGAAAGAAGAAACAGTGGCATACACTGGGAGTACCAAATAGTACACTGCACGTACACAGTCGACACCCCGTTTTCTGGTCAAGGTCGAGTGCACCCTGCATATAGGCTGAGTACACCCAACGTACTTAACTAAGTTGACTCGAGTTGAAGTTTTGACTTTTTGGCATTGACCTGTTTTGACCAATTTTGACCTAAGGGTATTTTGGGTATTTTATTTATAAGTTAATTTTGGTCATGTTCTAATGAATAGGTGACCGATTGAGCTGATATTCGGAGTAATGTACTGTTCAGAAATCTCTTCAAACTGACAGGTGAGTTTTCCTCACTGTACTTGTGGGTCATAGGCACCAATGTCTGCCCACTAGGTTATGTATCTAGGTATAGAGGATGTTGCTATGTTGTAGTGATCTGTTTGTTCTGTGTCCTGGTATATAGGATGTTGTTGTACGGTAGTGATCCATAGATCTACCTGTTTGTCTGACTGGTTATATGATTATATGTTTGTTAGATATATGTTATTTGTTCTGTATATGTCGATATAGTATGGTTGGGTTGAGGAAATCATGCTCAGTACGGAAGCCAACAAACCTTGGAGCAAGCCAGACATAAGTTGTGGTCCAGAAAGGTAAGCCAGACATATGTTGTGGGCTCGGGAGCAAGGGAAACATAAGTTGTCGACTAGTAAGGCAAGCCAAACTTATGTTATGGGCTCGAGAGTAAGCTAGACATAAGTTGTGGGTCGGAAGGCAAGCCAGACTCATTCTATGGATTGATGGGTAATCCAATTTGTTAGTTGTAGACCTAATATGCATGTTGTTATATGTTGTGTGGTTGTACTTTGGGGGAACTCGCCAAGCTTTGGATTACAGTTTAAGTTTTATGTTTTGAGGAAAGTAAAGGCATGATCGTGCACATCCTCCTTGTTTTAATGATACTGATTTGAGACACTCTAAGATATGATTTCCACTTTTGAGAACAATGTTTTTAAACATTTGGTTTTTATTTGGTTTTGTCTGAAACCAATGATTCCTCATGATTTAAAATTGAAAGAAAACTTATCGTGATTTGTGGGATGTTACAAGCTGGTATCAGAGCCTGGGTTTGACAGAATTGGATGAACATTCGGGTGACTCCAGACTCAAATTAAGGAACTGTAAAAAGTTTTCAAAAGTAACGAAGGAAGGACGAGATGTGTATGATTAGCCGAAGCAATCAAGTTTACCACAAGTTACCCACACTATTATTTGTTATTGATGAGTATGATAGAACTGCATGTTAGTGGTAGGCTAGGGATCTTCAGGAATTACATGATATAATTACCTGATGTATGATGCCTGATAGCCTAGGAGGATTTCTCGTATGCTAGATGAAATTGACATCATTACTGTATTTGCTTACTGTGCATCATAGTTATACATAATTAAGATTCTATAGCCCAAGAATTTTTGATTTAGCCTTATTTGCTATTCTTGTCTGATGAAGGGCTTAGGGTAGGATCAAGTATCCAACTATCTATAGGATCCAACGTTATTTATGATTAGCATGCACGAGTGGCTGCAGGGTTGGTGGAAGTTTCATGAATGAGTTTGTGGGTATAGAAGGCCAGTTGAGGAAGGATTAGCCACTCTTGAGAGAGTGAGGACAGGATAAATGTCTATCCTAGATGCATGGGCCTAGTGGTTAGGAATTGCATGTAAGCATCTGCCTGATTTTATTATGTCTTAATGCCAGTCAGTTTCACTACTTGAATGCTGCTTACTTCACTTTGTAGGTCTCATATTAATGGGAGTTGAATATTAAATGAATATATTGAATTACATGATACAAAGGTAAAGTAATCTTAGAGTGAAGGATTTGGTCCTATTGCGCAACTCTCATCTTATTCTAACTGATTTAGGGTTGAGTCTTTTATTCGAAAGATTATTTAAGTTTTGTTGCGTGTAATTATATTCATGAAGTGGTTAGCTGATATTAGTAGGGGTTCTTCAACAGTTGATGGTAGGGTGAGTTGGGGATCCTAAGGGAGCCTTGGAAGTGCTTTAGGCGTTAGTTATGCTGTTTAGTGGATATTGAAGTATTATTATGAGTAAGTGAATTAGAGGACTAGGGATGATTCTTAAAGAAAGTATGAATAGGTGTGGAAGGTAGTATTCGGCCCATACTAATGAAAGAACATGATCCATACTCGAATTGGGGGAAGTCACGAGGATTCTAAGGAGACGGTTGAGTATAGATAGTATGGTTTCTAACCATGATTCGTGACGGTGTCTCCGTATCTGTCGATCATTTAAGTTATGACTGTTCAGGATGAGGATGATTCTGGTGATTGGTTGGTCCTCGGTGGCCATGTCAGGTTGGGTTTGAATGGTGCAGTTTCAGGTGAGTTAGTAGATTGTAGAGGTCTCAAGAGCCTTACTCGAGGTAGTTCCAGGAGAGCCGTGGGACCCAACAAAGAAGTGGTTATCATGATCGGCTCGAGCATTACAGCTAGAGGCTGAGCGATTAGCAAATGGGCTAGAATGTCGTTGTCTATGGTGGGGTTATGTCCTTTCGATTTTCTAAGTTTGGTGGAAAGAGTAAACAGGCATGAGACTCCCAGAGTTGAGACGTAAAGCCAACATTGGGTTAGATGGATGCGGTTTCTGACGGCAGTATGTCAGTATGGGAATGCACAAGAGGATTTTATGTTATGGATGCCTTGAGATGAGATCAAGTGTTTGCCTTCTTATGATATAGGTAGGGCAGGTGCAAGTTGATGGTTTCAAGTGATCAGGGAAGTGAAGATGGATCGACAAATTTTGTTGTCTTTGATGTAACTCGATTGTGAGAGTTATGCCTCTTGAATATATGAATGATCCTCACGATGAATTTTCGGTTGGGGATTTATGGAGGAGGTAAATGGTAATCCATTTGTTTCTAGATATGAAGTTGGTGTTTTGCTGGTATATCTACATGGAGTTCATAATATAAGAGACATCCATGATTAGGGAGTTCGCGAGGTCTCCATCTGAGATTCGGAATCTCTTGGAGTTTTCTTGGTCCTTATCTAGAAATAATCATGTGCTGTCTTATATATCTCCAGATTTAGGGATGTTATTCATTTGGGTGAGCCGGTTTGAGTTTTGGTCTGTTTGCAACATCAATTGGTGGCGGTTCGGACATTAAGTGGGGGAGATCTGGATATTCTACATAAGGAATCATTGGTCTATTAGAATTATGGTTTCAAAAAAATGTGTCATAGAGATTTGTGTTTTGGGTATGCGAAACTTTGGTTCAGGATTTGGCCATGACGAGGGCGTAGACCATTTTTCTATCATATGTATGTGTTCAAGAATGCAAGATTCATACATGTGGTGAGAAGCTGATGGACAAGGAGCTCATTGTAGTCAGTGGTTCCTATAGGAAACATCAAGAAATAGATAAAGAGGCATTTGGGTCACTTAGTTTGATTATCAATCGTTGAAAGATTTTGTCAGCTTGTTGAATAGATTGATATATATAGTTTAGGATGAGCAGTTGATGATCGGTCAATCAGTTTAATAGTTTGGTATGTATGTTTCCCGGTGGGTTTTAGTTCATTAGTGTATTGGATCATAGGATTAGTTGTAATTGCATCCTTAATTGTTAGTCATTTCGTTCATCATCAACATCAGAAATTCTTTGAAATTTTCGGGTTGTATCAGTTGACGTTCAATAGATGTGTCAACCAATTGACATGTTCAGCTCGAGATTAGGGATGTCCTAGGTTATTGGAAGTTTAGAAGTTAGGACAGCGTTGTTTAGTTTTAATAGACATGACATTATATCTGCATAGAATCTAATTTTTAACATGTCATACTGGAAGGGTTGATATTTGGATGATTCCGACCAGATTTTTAGCAGCATTTATGGATAACTTTAAAAGTCTTATCAAGATAGTTACGTGTTGATGGGTTATGTTTAGTCTCAATCAAGGTATGGGATCTTCTTTTGATCGTTCAGGAGAATGTTTTTTTAATGATTGTGGTTCATCATTCCATTAGACCTTCTGGTACTTCACCCTTTGGGTAAGGTTGTAGGTTCCCTTATGAGTGTATTATGGTAAGTTCATTAGATATTGTCGTGAGGAGTGTATATGGACTAGACAAGATAGAAATGGAGCAGTCGTTTCAAATTATATGCATGGTTCTTATTTGGGTTATAGAATTTGAATTGGAACAAGAATGTGGCCATTTATCCCATTCTTGGGTCGTGTGCGACCATGTTATCTTTAGATTTTGCATTGGTAGCAGCATGTACTGTAAAAGGAATTGTGTAGGGTAGAAGTATGGAAGTGTTGTGTTTGATTAGCATGGAGAGGGATGTTGATTGGGTTCTTGCAAGATGGTGGATTGAGGTTGAGTATCTTTAGTCCCCATAGTGTTAGTCGCAAGTTTTCAGGCGAGTGAAGGAATGACAGCAAGATCGGTGTGGTACCGTGTCACGATGTATCGTGAACCACTGGTTGTATGTTTCTTATGGGGGACCCAGTAGTGAATTTGGAAGGTCAAGATAGCGGGAGAAATGCAAAGATGGGTTGATGGCTAGGAAGGGCATTCCAGACTCATGTTGTGGGCTCGGAGGTAACCTAGACTTATGTTGCAGACCTTGTAGAGGTATTCCAGGCATAAGATGTGGGCCTAGTGATCATGTTTTTTTTTTCTGCGTGTGTAACTTTGGATGTTATTGCATAGTAGGAGCCGGGAGACTTAGTGACTAACTGGTTTGGAACATGTGGGTAGTTAAGGGTTGTTGGGAGTAACAGTTATACATCAAAAGTCTCTTGTGGAGTGTTTGCATTATAATTACCGTTTGCTTGCGAGCTGCTTATTAGGATTTTGGTTACCAATGATGGGTATCGATTATGGAACCTCGGGTTACGCAGTTTATTATGAATGTCTCGAGTGATTGTCAGGTGGAGGTACACCTGAGCTGATAAGGGACTTAGGTGTAATATGGCAATTCTTGGATTGACCATCTTTGCTCGTAGAAGTAGTGGGTTGGTAATAAAGTGTTAGGGATTCAAGGGTGTATTTAAGGTTTTTGGTACAACTTCTTGATTTAGGATTGAGTGAAATTCATGATCGGTGTGTTTTGAGTATTCTTTCCACATGTTTTGGTGGTGTTATTAGTAAAAGACAAAGGGTAGGTTCAACGAATGGATGAATATCAGTCCTAGAGTATGGTTTCTGAAGTTTAGAATTGATGGGTTACAAGTCCCAGGGATCATATTGATGGAGTTATTTCGGTGGTTGTAGTTTTGAGAGTCCCCGGTTGTGTGGTTCTCACTAGAAGTTACGTCCTATAGTTAAGGAGTTGTGAAATATGTTGGAGTTATACATGTTTCTCTATAGTGGTTATTAGTTGAGACTTGTCTTTGGAGTCACCTTGTTTCAAATAGAAGGTTCAACAACAGTGAATAGTCAGGGGTTCTATTTCTTAGTGGTACCCTTAAATGTTGGGCTTTTTGGAGGAACGGTGTCCTTAGATATTTTGCTAATGATTTTATCATGACTTCGATTTTTAGAACACTGACGTACATATCTCTAATCTTACTTCTAAATCTACATCATTGTCCGCCACACAACCATTTGATTGTAGGATACATTTCCAATATAAATGATACCGTTGGTAAAAGGCACCTTTGTTCTCTGGACTCTTCACTTGATAGATTTTTCATACTTTAGTAGGTGGACAAATGTAAACCTAAAAACAAACATAATGAGAACTTTTCTGCATACATTGTTGTGCAAGCGAATTTATGAGTGCTAACATAAGCACAATTTGGTATGATTGTGTTAAACAAGTTCCATCCATTGTTGGTCAAAGAAAGATTCAAATGAATTCAACATAAAGAAACACTGAAATTTAGATTTTAATTCCCAAGAACTAACAATTTATATCATCATTACAAGGAAATTAAGATGGTTTATTCGAATTAAGACACAACAGTAAGCTCGCAATCCAATACAAATACCCAAGTTACTTATGTGGTTGATGATTTAAGCACATTGAAAGTCCGTCGGGACTTTCTTGCTACAAATATTAAGAAGCAAAGTAAGAGAGAATGGTACATTCAGATTGATCCCCAAAACATTGGCTTTGATTGCAGTGCAAAAGCAAGTAGCAGCCTCAAGATCAACAAGGCCTTCTATGAGGCTACAACATGGTCTATTCGGTGGGTTCCCAACATCAAGACCAAGTAAACGCCCAAGCACATTGGCACACACACCTAGTTTTAGGGAGTCTATTGGACAAGTTGCATCAGATGGCTTTAGGTTAGGGCTGGGGTAAGTGATGTAACCACTCCCTAGAGCAAAGAAGAGAACATTGAGTGCTAGAAAGAGTGCTAGGGGGGTATTGGTCTTTGAAGGCATCTTCTTGTATATGTTTTTATTATTATATTTAAGTGGGCTTTTGAAAAGGATGAAATTAGAGTTAGGGCTTGTGGGGTTTATATAGGGCAAAATGGCTACTTAATGCTTTACATCTATGTTTATGAAATTAATGTATGTGCATCATAGGCGAAACGCTATTATGGAATTGTAATATGTGTGTTAAAAGTTTGTGTTTTTACACTCTAATTTACTCAACGATTGATATTTTTTAATTGAAACATCATAAGTTATTAACGATATGTAGTTTTTTCTATAACAAATGTGTAAATTTGTGAGATGAGTTTATTTGGCATCAAACTTTTAAAAGCTTTTATCTTTTAGTTTTAATATAAAAATCGAATTAAAAAAAATGGCAACTATGTTTTTTATCTAAACAAAACTCTTTTAATATAAAAGCTATTTTAAGCAATTTTTAGTCTTTCGGCCTCTAGAAGATTTTACCTTATGTAATTTTACACTTTTACATAGATTTTTTTTATTATGATTACTAATTACTAATTGTGATGTCTGAAAAGCTTACTAGAATTCTCGTTTGTTAATAATGATTATTTGGACATTTGATTAACTATTATTCACCCTAGTAAATCACGCGCTAATATTTAATTGTAACTTTTATTAAACTAAAATATATCTAAGGATAAATTTATGCATGCTAAGATGTTATGATTGCAAAATAGTCTTATTAATGTAAACACGACGATAAAGAATTAAGGGTCCCTTTGAGCACTTTAGCTCAAGGCTGGTCTTTAATGTTGGAGAGTTTGTAATTAAAGATTGTTGTAGATAAAATCAGATTTGGATAGTTTACAAATCGTATAGTATATTTTTCCTTGAAAACTATTTGTTAATACCGGTTTTTGGAAGTTAATACCGGTTATCATGAAGATTTAACCGTTTTTCAGAATTTTTGCAGAGTCAAGTCCGCAGATTCGGGGACTGTAGGGCGCATTTATAAGTCTTATACAAATGTGCACTCCGTGCCCGCGTGGCGTGGCTTTTATTAGACTATAGCTTTGGTCCTATTTTTTTAACTAGTATAACTTTCACATTTAAATGAGATGTGATCTTAAATCACCATTAATATTAATTTGAGATGTGAGGAGACAACTCACAGGCAAATTTTGGAAAGATGTGAACTAGGAACAATGGAACATGCAATGGCCATGGTCCATATTTGGTATGCTTTATGTTTATCAATACATCATGAAACTAGTTCACATAGCATAGATTCGAATTGATACATATGTATTTATTAATTAAAATTTAGAAAATTATGCAATAATAATTTACCGTGAAAAAGACTTTTGCTGGATACTTTTTCATTTGACTTCATTTTATGATAAGCAATTGAGTTTACGTGCCAAACAGGTCAACCGGTTTCTTTATTAAATATTGTATCATGTAAAAAGAACCCACTCATTGTAGATGTTTTACGTAAGACTGAGAAATAGCAAATAACAAGGCGATCCATCTGTTTGTACATGAAAACAGGTGGTGATTTTGTTGTGATTGATTCTATGCAAATAAATATTCACAATTTATTGTAAGTTTAAGAGCCAAAAAAAATTAACAAACTTTTGGGTTGTTGCTCATTTGGAAATTTGATTTTTATAAGATTGTATTTATACTTGACATTGTAAGAATTGCAACCTAGGCAATATGAAAGGAGACTTAGGCTTGGTCGAGTCACAAGTGCCGATAGATGACACACGATTTGGCCAAATTTTGCTTTTTGTATTCCCTCGTATGTGAAGAATGCTGAAGATAGTGACATCTGTGATTCTGTGGAATACATATACATTCTATAGACATTGATATTATAAAATAACACTCTTTGTAATCTAATACATATGAGAATACACAAGATTATATATTTGTGGTTAAGCCATAATTTCGATGTTCACCCCCAGTGGCATAGCTAGCAAGGCATAAGGTAGTCCTAGGACCTACCTTCTTCTTCTTATTATTATTATTATTATTATTATTATTATTATTATTATTATTATTATTATTAACATGTACAAATAATAAAAAATAAGGAATCATCTTATTTTTAGAAAAGACAAAACTACAAATTTTGTCCTGGTCCAAAAAGTTTTTAACTTGCATAGTATGTCTAAAATCAAGGTTTTTATGGGTTTTTGGTCCCTGAGACACTTGAAAAGTCGATTTTACCCTTTTCATTTCTTTTTTCTATTTTCTTTATTTATTTTGGTGTTTAAATAATTAAAAAAACTAAAATCTCTTTCTCTCAATTACAACATGTACCCACCACCCACCTACAATACATTCTCTCTCTTTTACAACATGTACCCACCTCCCACCTACTATACATTCTCACTGGTTGCGGTGAGGGTTGAGGAGTTGGAGGCTTGTTTTGATCCGCAACTTGTGGAGTTTGCTGAGTCGATTGGGTTGGGGAAGGATCTTGTTGATTGAACGGACTGTGATCACTTCCCCATTTTGAGGAATCAACCACAGGTTGATCCTCAAACCACTGCTTTAGTCCGTCGATTTTGGCAAAAGATTTGGTAAACTGATTTTTGATCAACTCAGAGGCTTGTAAATTGTTGGGAATCTCAGAGTTAAACAGTAATTGGTGGATTTCTTTGGTGAGTTTGAGAATTTTGTTGACATGAGGATGAGCAGAGATAGAGCGTCATAGGTTGTTAATGGTGGATTGGAGGACCGCAATAGCTAACTCATAAGCATTATGAGTTTCTTCTACCAGCTTCTTAGAGTGAACAACTTGATTTTCAAGGGTGGTCTTGACATCTTCTTTGAGTGTTGTTACCTTTTTGATGAGGTTTTCAGCAGTGGATATGAACTATTTGTGATCTGTAGTGCGACTCTTATCCAGGTATCTAATACCCATTTCCACTTTCAATGCTATTCTTTCCGCAGCCAATCGTTCCCTGGTTTCCAATCGTTCCACTCTTTCAGCTAGAGATTGCGGTTCAGCTTCATTAGATTGTTGCGGTTGGTGGATGGTGACTGCAACCAAAATTTTGTCAAATTTGAATTGTAATGAGAGAAATTCCTTGCGGGTGATAGCCAGTTTCTTCTTCTTCTTTTCCTTTGGCTTTGAATTGGAGTGTTGAGATCCACTTGACTCGTCGTCATCGAAAAACCATCAAAAATTCACCAGAATGAGGAGGTTGCTGAACATCTTCAAGCTCTATATCATCCAAACCAAACATAGGTCCGGAGTTGATCTCTATTGCGGAACCATCAACATTAGAGTCATGTGTTTCAAGAGTTAGAGGGGGATTTGATGGACTAACACCACCGATTTGAACTTGAGCCTGTTGCACTGTAGCTTCGATTTTTGACACCCGATATTGAATTCTCAAGATATATAGATTGTCTTCCTATTGATGAACATATCAGCCCAGTACTTAGCTACGGTTTGAAGATCTTTTCCCTATTTCTGAAGTTGTTGAGTGTACTGAGCCTTGTGTGACTAAAATCCCTGCGAAAAGCTTCATATTTTCTGATTTCGGATTCAGTACTAGGTTAACATTGAGTCCAGGAATCGTCATAACAGTATCCGTCAAATCCTTGAGTTCGCACCGAGGTGTCCCCCGGGTTCGTGGATCCTGGCACAGTGGTGCTCACCACGCCTAAACCACTTGTATGTAATGGTGGAGGAGTAGGATTTCCCAAGCTTCCTTAGTCTCCTTGACCTGTAGTCAAGTTTGGCCTCAACTCGGTTCTGGAAAGGGTGGAAGAATTGCCATGTAGTGGGTCAGGTATTTGCAATGTTTAGGTTACAGAAAGAAGGATAGAGCGCAACTCCTCAGTCTAAAAAACGTGTAAGTGTGCTGCCCTGGAGACCTTAGGGCGTGATGTACCAATGGCGTCCTCTTGGTGTCCAACTGGGGTTGTGTCTCCATGTTCAGATGAGACAGATGCATTTGATGTATCTGAGTAGCTAGATACGGTAAAATCGAATAAGCGTGCGGGGGCTCCAAGGACTACCAGAGTCTTTCGAGAGACTGCGATATGAGTCCGGTCACACATTTGGCTATAACTGTGGGTATACTTTAGCTTTTTCCGTCTGAAAAGATCATCGGATTCATGACTAGAGTGTTCGTCGGCATTGACTGGTGTGACATGAGTTTCAGAGGGAGAGGGAGGAGCTTCATCTGAAGATTCAATAGTTCTAGACTCGCATTTATTTGAGGACATAGCTCCATTTTGGAAAATGTTATAGTGAGATTTCTTGGAGGATACAAGTTTCTTGAGGCGTTTGAGTTTTGGTTGACTAGATTGTTCTTCAGCACGAGGGACTCAAGTTAATATAGGAACTGCGGTACTGGAAGGATCTTTGGTTTTGGTACGGAATAGGATAGCCTGACTAGGATGAGGTGGAGAAGAATGGTATGGGTCAATACCATCCGTAACCTCAATGTGGTCTTTGACTTCGAGAGCATCGAGTCTAATAGACTCCAGAATGTGTCTAGGTAATCTCCTAAGGGGTCCAAAAATATATTGATCTTTGGAAAGGGTGTACCTTTTTAAGTTGAGGGTGATAAAGAGTGTGGAATCATCACCCATGTCTAGCTTCGCCTCCTTGTGAAGATCCGAAACGCAGAGAGACCAAAACGAGCAAAAGTAAGCTCAGTAGCATCTTGTCGAGGAGTCTTCTTTGGAATGTACTATAGGAAGTCATACCAGAAGATTTGACCAAAATAGATTGTGTTGCCTATGAAAATGCTCCATACAATATCGAGAAGCTTGATCCCAATGTTTTCCATGCCACCTGTTCTGTCGGACAAACTTTTGATGACAAAGTGACAGATGAACGGCCACACCGTCGGTAATTGATTTTTCTTAAATTCTCTAATACCTTTCATTTTATTTTGGTACCCCATCTGGTACAGAGTGGTGATGATGTCGGATATGCTCGGTGAGAAGAATTTGGTGTTGGAAGGAGCCCTGAGATTGATGGCTTCCAGGAACTTGGTCTTTGTGAGCATGACCAGGGAATCATCGATCAAGTGCAGGTGCACTTCCTGAAGTTTATGAAGTGGACGATAGATTGAAAAATCACACTTGAATAGAGTGGGGAGAGGGACGACATCAGTGAAAGAGTCAAATGCTCCAAACAATGGATGGGATGGGAGAAATTGGATCATCAAACGGATTGCTTCATTGTAGTGAGGTTGATCTTCAAACACAGCCCTAAAATTGCTTGAAGCAATGGCTGGGGACTGAGCCTTGATTGTTGTGTCAGAACCAGTTGGTTTCACAGGCCCTGAGGCCTTTGATTGCTTCTTGGAAATGCCAGATTTCACCATTTTTGAAAATATTAGGAACTTGCAGAAAAAACTGGGAGTAAGAAGATGAAGAAGGGAAAATCATCGTAAGGGTTTAGAAAGCGTAAAGCTTTCTTGGGAAGAAGAAGGGGGTTTTATATCTCCGGATTTGAAAAATTAATAATGTTAATTTAATTATAGCTGGTAAAGGAAAAAACCTTTGGGTTTTTTACTTTATCAGTAAAAATTAAATCAAAAATAAAAATATTTTGCCAAGAAAATAGGAGCATTTAATGAAATGTCAGACCCATTATCACACATCTAGAAATCGTGTGGTGAGGGTTATTATCTGTTGTGAAAAAGGTAGGAAGTTGAAATAGATTGGACATTTAACGGCCGGGTGATAAGACTTGTTAAGGAAAAATATTTTCATTAAAGATTGTGTTTTATGGAAAAACACATTATTTGTTTCTTAGCCCAAAATAGGCCTAACCAAAAGAGATGATTTGAAAAGAGTTTGAAACATTGTATGTTATAGAATGAATGTTTAAAAGAATGTTTTTATTAAAGAGCATTAAGTAGCTCACAAATTTCTTCTAGTCTTTATGAAGTAAATCCCGGATCATTTAATGTAGCCGCGGTGGAATGATGATGACTGCGGTTGAGATATTATATGGCTACGATAGCATGAGCTGAGGAAACACTGATCAAACAGTTAGAAATAAAATGAATTAAAGACCCGAAAATTATATAGATCAAATGTGATTGCGATATACAAGATATACCACATGGACATATGATGAATATATTGTTCTAGAACCGCAGTGAAGAAGATGCTTCAAGAATTTTGTTTTGAAAAGAATAGAAACAAGTTCTTCACATATCAATGATTGCGGTGGCTATCAATTCAAAAAGAATTACGGGTCAGGATTCATCATTCCTAACATTTCTAGAAATCTATTCAATTTAGTGGTATCAAGTGCTTTTGTGAAAACATCAGCTATTTCTTTATGAGTGGGAACAAAAATCAGTTCGATGTTACCTTTAAGTATGTGGTCTTTGATGAAGTGGTACCAAAATTCAATGTGCTTCATCTTTGAGTGTTGAATAGGATTGTGAGAAATTGCAATGGCACTCTCTGAGTCACAATAAATTGGTACCCGCAGCATTATGTACCTGTAGTCCATCAATTGAGTCTTCATCCAAAGAACTTGAGAACAGCAATTGGCTGCAGCCAAATATTCTACCTCTACGGTAGACAACGAGACACAATTTTTCTTTCTTGAAGACCAGCTGACTAATCTTCCTCCCAGAAACTGGTACCCACCGGAAGTACTCCTTCAATCTAATCTACAACCGGCATGATCTGTATCGGTGAAGGCTGAAGTCATTTCCTGCTAGGTACGAGAGGCCTAGAGCGTTGCTTCCCTTAAGGTATCTGAAGATTTGTTTGACTGCGGTCTGATGTGATACTTTAGGGTCGGCTTGGTATCGAGCACATAAGCTGTTGGAGAAGACAATCTCCGGCCTACTTGCGGTTAGGTACACCAATGACCTAATCATTCCTCGATAAGTTTTCTGATCAACTGACTCTCCGGTAGGATTAGCAGAGATCTTGTATCCAAAGGCCATTGGAACTTTGACCGAGGAGCAATTGTCCATTGAGTATTTCTTCAGTAGCTCCGAGGTGTATTTTTCCTGATGGATGAAAATCCCTTGATGGACTTGTTTTACTTGAAGACCTAGAAAGAAATTGATCTCTCTATTCATGCTCATTTGAAATTTGCTTGTCATGATCTTTGAGAAGTCATCCACCATATTCTAGTATGTTGAACCAAATATGATATCATCCACATATATTTGGACGAGCATTAAGTGATTACCATTTGCCCTTCTAAATAACGTGGGATCAACCACACCTCTTTTGTATCCAGAAATGACAAGAAACTCTGAAAGAATTTCATACCATGCCTTAGAGCTTGTTTGAGACCGTACACCGCCTTTTCAGGCTTGTAGCAGTAGTTTGGAAATTCTTGACTTTCGAAGCCTAGAGGTTGTTGCAAGTAAACCTCCTCCTTCAATTCACCATTGAGAAAGGAACTTTTTACATCCATTTGGTGAACCTTGATGTTCTTTTGTGCTGCATACGACAAGAAGATGCATATGGCATCCATTCGGGCTACAGGGGCATAAGTTTCATCATAGTCACCACCTTCCAGTTGACTGTACCCCTTAGCAACAAGTCTTGCATTGTTTGTCACCACCGCGTCGGATTCGTCATGCTTGTTCTTGTAAGCCCATCTAGTACCGATGATTGTGTGGCCTTTTGGCTTCAGTACCAGCCTCCACATCTTTTTCCTTTCAAACTCAGCTAGTTCTTCTTGCATTTCGGTGATCCGATCGAGCTCCACGAATGCTTATATTATGGTTCAAGGCTCGACTGTGGACATGAAGGTTGTATAATGGCAGTGGTCCGTTAGATCACTAGAAGATCGAGTTTGTATGCCTATGGATGGGTTACTAATGATTTGACCCGGTGGGTAATCCTTTGTCCAAATATGAAGGCGAGATTGTTGGTGATCAGCGGCTACAGTAGAGGGAATATCATCAACGTTAGAGCATTCTGTGGTTGGAGAAGGTAGTTCCCCCTCGACTTGAGAGCATCCCGTAGAAGTATCTTGGACTGTAGGAGCATGAACTGCAGTTGTGAGTGGAGGTTCCCCCGGAACTACCGATGGGAGTTCCCCCTAGATTGAAGATGAACGAGTGATAACCCTTGAATTTGATCTTGTGTCAATGTTCTTAATTTCTTCATCCTCAGAGTCTGAATGGAAATTTGGTTGGATTGGGACTCTGTGAAAAGGCACCAGAGCTGCATCTTCTAGTACTGGAATCTTGATAGTTGTCGTTTGAATCGAAGTCGAACTTTCTCCCACAACCGGCGAGGCGGAAGTGTTGAGTGACAAATCATCAGAAAGAGATGGACCAAATACTTCAGTATGTTGTTGTTGAGCTACCAGAGACACAAGGATTTTAGAAAGATGTTTCGTTTCTACGGGATCAAATAGATCATCATAATTAACTTCAACTATGTTTAAGGGACCCGAAGATGCAGGGATATCACTTTCTAGGATGAATTTGGTTTCAGGTGAAGGAGCAATGTTGCAGACATAATAGTCATCAAATTTAACATCGAAGCTTTCGACTATCAGTCTTGTTCGTCTGATGAGAACCCGGTAGGCCACTTTGTTGGTAGAGTAGCCAAGAAAAATGCCTTCATCTGATTTGGATGCAAATTTGTTAAGATGATCCTTGTTGTTGATCACAAAACATCTACAACCAACAATGTAAAAGAATCTAACATTTGGTTTGCGGTTATTCAGGCCTTTATACGGAGTTTTGTTCAGACACTTGCAAATGATGCTTCGGTTTTGAACAAAGCATGTAGTTGCCACTTCTTCGGCCCAGAAGTATAAAGGAAGGTTGGCAAAATTTAACATCGATCTAGCTGCTTCAACAAATGTAATATTTCTTCGCTCTACAACTCCATTTTGCTACGGTGTGTAGGGACCAGAAAAATTATGACTGATGCCCTTGGAAACCAAGAAACTATACACGAGTTAATTAGTGAATTCGGTTCCATTGTCACTTCTTATTCTCCGTACTGGTAGCTTGATTTGGAGTTTGATTTCTTTGATGAAATTAATCAAGACATGCGGTGTATCTTATTTGAGTCTCAAGAAGAAGACCAAAGTGAAACGAGTGTAGTCATCAACTATAACCAGTATGTATTTCTTATGATGAAGACTAGCTATGGTAGATGGACTGCAGGGATCAATATGAAGTAACTCCAGCGGCTCAGTAATTAAAGAGTTGATAACTAGTGGATGGCTTCCCTTTGTTTTCTTACCACATTACAAGCCGGAAAAAGAGTATCATTGTTGTATTTGAGAATTAGAAGACCAGGGACAAGTTCTTCGGTGACCAAATTGTTGATATAATTGAAGTTGAGATGAGCTAGCTTGCGGTGCCACAACCAACTAAATTCGGATACAGTTTTAAATAGAAAACATAATTGTGGTTTCCCAATGATCAATGAGACATCCAAAGGATACATTGTACCTTCAGATTTAGACTTAATCAAGCAGGTGCTTCTATGACTCGTCAAAATGTGGCAATACTTACTATCAAACTCAACTATGTGACCAGCTTTTCACAATTGACCCACATTGATCAAATTATGCTTGAGACCATCAACATAAGCAACCTTTTGAATTGAGAAGTTGACCGTAGTCAGAACCCTATAACCTTGGATGATTCCATTTGCATTTTTACCGAATGTGACATGTCCACCATTACATATAGGCATGAAATCGTGAAGGTACTCTAACCTTCCAGCCATGTGCAAGGAGCAGGCGTTACCAATTATCCACTCCTCTTCTTGGTCCTCCTTGCACATTGCCTACTATATTAATGGGTTAGTTTGGGCACCCAAACGAATTTGGAGCCTGGGGACAAATGAGAATCTTTCTAACTAGATGCATGCACAAGCTTCTTGTCAGGTTTAAACTTAGTCATGGGTGTTTGGTAACATTTAGGATACAACGAGGTTGGATTGGACAGGAGGTTTTCAAAAGATAAAGTCCACAAGAAAGAGGATTTATCTAGACACCAGATTTACTCAAAGGTCTGGAGGGTGTGTTGTGAGTCTTTTGTCTGGTCCATGAATGACTTTTGGCTGCAGAAACCTTGGGACCTGAAAAAGTGTTTACACGTGAATTTCTCCAAGGTTTTGACTTAAGGAGTGAATGAGATGACTTTGCAGATTTAGGATTTGGCAAAATACCTTTCAATTTTGGATCTTTAAAGGAATAATTTTGAAAAATATACCTTTGAAAAGATGTGACTTTCTTTTGGAACTTACCAGGAGAGTTGGAAAAAGGTTTTTGTTACAGTACACTCCTTTTTGTTGAATTCTTTGATTGTAGTGATTTTCGAAAGATTTTTGTCATTGATGAGTTTTTCTAAATTCTTTTGTTATCACACTTTGGGATGTTTGAAATTTTTTTGTTTTTATCATCCCGCCTTTTGTTTCGAGACTTGAGATGTTCCTTGAAAGCCAGCTTTGCAAGAGTTTTTGGAGAACCGCAGTTAGAAATGTTCAATTGCGGTTTCATGAAAGTTTTTGACTGTTTTGAAAAATGAGGATTGGAATCATCTGAACTAGAGAGTTCAAGATATTACGAACATTGACCATACTTAAAATATTTAATTGGTAATTCATGATGAATGGACTGAATGGTCACTGTGTTGTTGACTATGGTCTACGGTAAGGATGACTGGACTATCGTAGAGTAAGTCACAGATGAATTTTTGTTGGGAATCTTTAAGGAAAGTAAAGATGGACAATTATCAGCTAAGTCTGGTCCTTCCAAAACAATTTCTCCATCTACATCAGAGGATGACTAAGAGTTGGGACAATTTTGTGTCAGTGACTGGTATTGGATCTGAGGATTCGGGGAGAATCTCCTCAATAACACAATTGTTACTCAATTCATGAAGTCTATCGAAGTGACATCTTATGTCTTCGAGGAATGTTTTGTTATTAATAAGGAAATGAAACTGTCGATCCAGAGGGACATATGGACGGTCCTTGTAAAATCAAGGTGATGAGTCCTTTGTAGTTGAAAACCCATTGGACCAACCCCAATGGTATGTGTTATCTACAGTCCCATTACTCACAAGATTTTCAATAGTCTCACTTTCATTAAACAACTTTTCAATTAAAAGATTTAAGCGTACATTTTCCTTTTGGGCTAAATCCCTTTGATTCATGGATATTCTTAACTGAGTTTCACACAACATTCTGTCATCTTTTTCTAACACTAAGTTTTTCTCTAACATGGCATCTTTAAGTCTCTTATCTTCTAGTCGTCCTCTCACATGAAACATTTCTTGGGACACTATGTTCTTCTCCTTGTTATAGTCTGAAAGGACGGCAGCATAAGTGTCATTAAGTTTGTCCAAGAAAGGTTGACAATCATGCATGCTGTAACTATTAGATTGGATCATGAGTTTTACCTGTTCAATAATGCTAAGAGTTCCATATTTCGCCTTGAAGCATTAGTTTTTCTCAAGCTTTGTTGATCCATCTTCATCAGCAGTTGCTACCATACAAATTTTTCCTTTGCCCTTGATATTGTTAAGATTTTCATCTTCATCTCCGGTTTACCATACTTGATGATCCCTCTTTACTTGGGCGACGTATTCCCTTGCTTTTTCTTTCTCTTCCATCTCGAGCCATTCTAAGATAAAATGTTTTATCTTTCACCACATTTGCTTTGTAGTCTTTAGCAAAGTGGTTTTCTTTGTTGCAATTGTAACAGATAACAACATCATTTTTGTCTTCAGTTGAGGTACTGGAGTCAGTTACCTTAATGGACTGTGGTGTCTCTTGAGTTGATGAGTGTTTTGTGGTTGCGAGGATTGGCGAGGGTTTCTGTGATATCAAGAATGATTATTCTAGTATTGAGGCTACGGTTGAAGGATGGTTTGGTAAATTGCTGATTTTTACAAAACAAGGTTGGTGGTAGCCTGTTGAATTGTTGGCTAACCAGGTCAATGGCCTGTTGAAATTCTTCTTCATCATCATATTATGTATCAGCTTCATATGATTGCGGTGGGTTGTCATATGTAAGAGAATAAGATTCATATGTTTGAGTGGTTTTGCCTTGTGGGGTTTGAGTTATGACGGCAAAGGGACCTCCGAAGTCTGCACAATCTTTTAGCACGTTGATTCTTGTGCCTGAAGTTCACCATATAACTTGAAGAGAGATAGTATGTGAATTTTCCTATCTCCTTGGACTATCATCTTTGTCGTAGTCATGTGCTTACCCAAGCCATTGAGAAAATGAAGGTTTTTTTCGTGATTGCTTCGGATGATACCAACATTTGACAACTTTGTGACAATAAGATTGAATCTTTTGAATGAATCCTCAAGACTTTCACCTGGATGAGCTTTGAAGTTGTTAAACTCGTTGAGGGAAATGGTAAGTTTCTTGTCTTGAGCTTGCTCAGAACCTTCATACAAATTTTTGAGAACATCCCAGATTTCTTTGGCTGATTTGCAGATGATGGTGATGTAAAAGTTGTATGGGGCAACTCCACATGAGATTTCATAGAAAGCTACAACATCACTTTCCATCTTATCAAGATCATCTTTAGTGGGATGATTCATTACAACTTGACCTCCATCTAGTCTAACTTGAGCACCATCAGCTTGGACAGGAGTGAGAATATGAAGCTTGGACAGGAGTGAGAATAGGAACATGAGGTCCTTCTTCTACAGATCTCCATACATTTCTACCAAGTCTTTTCAGATACCTCTCCATTCTTTGAGACCAATGGTGATATTCGCTTGCAATGAGTATTGGGGCTCGATTAGAACCACCAACACTATTGGAGACGTTAAGGGATAAAGCTTGTGCCATTTCCTTTGTTTTTATGATTTTTTTAATGATCTTCAGTGGTATAGAGGGTTTTTCACAATCAGAGTTTCGTTTAAAAAGTAACCACTTTGGCTCTGATACCAATTATTGAGAAAAGAACTTTGGGAAACACTTGAACAAACGTTAGTACAAGATTATAATTGCGGAATAAGTTAATCTCAAAGGATCATGAAAGCTCAACAAAAATAAGTTAGATTTGTTAGATTGTTAGACTTGTTAGGGGCATTTTGGGTAACTTGAGTAGTATTTTGAGTTTAGGTCATTGATTATTGTATCAGTGACCGGTAGAGTCAATAGTTGGACAAGTGATCTGTTCAGCTACATTTAGACTGTGAGGTGAGTTTTCCTCACTATACTTGTGGGTCGAAGGCACCAATGTTGTCCCACTAGGTTATGTATCCTAGTATATAGGATGTTACTATGTTATGGTGATATGTAGATATGTATGATTATCTATGATGTTATATGATTTATCCGTTGTGTATGTTGACATAGTGTGGTATGGGTTAAGGATTTACTGCTATGTATGTAAGCCAACAGACCGGGGCATTCCTGACCGATGACTGATTGGGCCAAGGCAATCTATTCTGATGATCTTGGGTCAGGGGTAATCCAGTCTGGTAATTGTGAACCCAACATGTATGTTTATATATGTTTTGTTGTGTGGGGTATTTTAGGGGATCTCACTTAGATTTGGCTTACAGTATAAGTGTTATGTTTCAGGCACTTCATAGGATCGGGGCAAGACGAAGGCGTGATCATACACATCCTTCAATGATATGTTTTGGAGATTTTAAGATACTCTGATTTTGGGATATTTGTATTTAGATATTGGTTTTTATGAATTTGGTTTTGATTGAAACAGTGATTGTTACTTGAATTGTTAAATGAAAATTTTATCATGATTTTTGGCATGTTACTAGTTGTAATCAGTGCCCTGGTTTAAGCGAATTGGATGATCATTATGTTGGATTAGGTGTCTAAGCCCATAACTATAATTGGTATAAACTTGAATTGATAATAGCAATGTCCTTTTAGGTTACCTTTAAACCTGGCAATGGAATAGGATGACTGTTAGAGAAAGACGACTGATTTATTAATTTATTAATTGGTTGATAAATTAATTTGAAATCAAAATAAATGATTTATTTAATGTATTATGTGAATAATATATTAATTAGTAACCATATAGTTTAATTAATATTTAATCAGAAATTAACTTGGAGTTAATTTAGGGATTAAAAGAATTAATTGAAATTGTAGGGACTAAAGCTGACAATGTTCAATCGTTGAGCATTGAGCATTCTAGAACCTCCCTTAGAGGGGGGAACGAAATCTAGATGCTCCTAGGGTTTCCTTGGGCTCTAAGGGTGCCTTGGAAGCCTTAGGAAGGAAGTTAAAGGATTAGGGTTATCTAAGATACACCTACCTTATCCTAAACCTTCCTTATCACCTATATAAACCCCTATAGGGTTGGATTTCGTCCCATGCACTCCAAGAAAGGATTAGAGCCAAATTTTCCACTTCCCTTCTCTCTCTCTCTCTCTCTCTCTCCATAGTAATCCTTGGTTGTTAGGTTTTTTTGTGAGCCATTAGAGGCGCGACACTTGTGGCGCTTGCTACCAAAGGTCTTTCAAGTAAGGTTTTTAGATTGTTATTACAATGTAACAATCAAGGTATGTATTTTAATCCCTATTGTGTGAATTTGATTATAATACATAGAACCTAGAGTTTATTCTTTTATGTTCAAGTTGCATGTTCAATTAGAGAAAACTTAAATCCAATTAAATTAGGGTTGCATGCACACATAGGATTGTATGTTTTTCTCAAAACCAATAAGTGGTATCAGAACCTAGGAGTTGTTTTCTATTGTATTTGATGCAATTGGTTGAACTTGACAGAATTGGAGTTTATGGCTGTAACACCCGGATTCCCAGGTATTATTTTTATTCTTTTAATTCTTGATTGATGTGAGGAGACTCGGCGAGTTGGAGTCTAAACTCGCCGAGTAGGATCGCGGTTTTGCACGCGGGTTCGTGTCTGGACTCGGCGAGCCCATGCTAGCTAATGAAACCCTAATTTCCAGGGTTTGAGACCTATTTAAAGGGGCTTATGGCCGTCATTTGCAGCCACCAACCCCAGAGAGAAACCCTAAAGAGATTTTGAGCGTTTTGGGAGAGAGAGGAGGCCATTGTTAACCTTTGAAGCTTTGTTTGGCAAGGCAGAGGAGTTTCTAGCCAAGAGGAAGCAAGGGAGGTGGGCATCCTTCAAATTTAGAGCTTAGAGCATCATTTTGGAGGTATATTTTGGCTCCCTTTTCTGTTATTATGATGAACATGGGGGTTTAGGGTTTCTTGACCCCTTTGTTGGTTAGATTTGATGTCCATTTCGTCCCTATTTGTGATGAGGCTTGAAATGGGATCCATAGAGGTCCAGAGAAGCTTTATTCCTTAAGCTTTATGAGGATTCATGGGAGTTTTGACCAAGAGTTATGAGATATGGGGCTAAAACATCATATAGGAGCAAATAGTTGTTGTTTGAGCACCAAGGTTTGGACTTTACGCGATTATCATGCTTGGGGAGGCTAGATCTATGATTGTATGGAACAGATCTGACCTCAGAACTGAGTTTGATTTTATGCATGGCATGAACTCGCCGAGTCTGAAGAACAGACTCGGCGAGTAGCATGAAGTTTGCCCGTAACCACTCAGCGAGTGGTCTTGTCGAGTTGAGGGGTCAACTCAGTGAGTCAGGGAGAGTCAGGGGGACTGAGTCAAGCCGGAACTCGCCAAGTTGTTCTTGAGACTCGGCGAGTTGAGTCGTGGTGGCCCCGCGATTCATGCCAGGTGGAACTCGTCGAGTCAGAGAAGTACTCGGCGTGTCAAGAGAGGATCCAAGAGAGTCAGCGGACATGTATAGACTCGCCGAGTTGCCCTAGTGCACTCGCCGAGTCCGGTCAAAGTTGACCGTTGACCTTGTTGACCTTTAGGGTTGAGTGCAGTTGTATTTATGAGTGTATTACTTTGTGTGATTAGGCGGAGGCTAGATCACATTTATTCCGAGACAGATATTTACCGAGACATCGAGGTGAGTCTTCTCACTATACTTACCTAGAGTGGTATATTGTGTAGACCAGAGGGTCTTATGTGTTATGTATGAGATTATGTGTTATGTGCTATGTGTATGTTGTATGTTGTTATAGATCGGACCGAAGGGTCCAACGATACAGACCGGGCCGAAGGGCCCAACGAGCTATGACCAGACCAGAGGGTCCAACGAGCTACGGGACTGGAGGGTCCCGCTGAGACACATCGACCGGAGGGTCGTATTATAGCCTTGAGTGGCATATGTGTGGTATGTGGTATTTTGGGGTACTCACTAAGCATTTATGCTTACAGTTGTTGTGTGATGTGTTTCAGGTACCAGTGATGAGCGCGGGAAGGCGCCGGCATGATCCGTACACACTTGTGGAGTTTATGTTTTGATTCTGGGGAGATGTCTTGTGATAAATACATTTGAAACAATATGTTGATGTTATTTTGTGAAAAATTATGGTTTTGAAAATGAAAAAATTTGTTTTGAAAATTTACGTTGTTACAAGTTGGTATCAGAGCCTTGGTTTGAGGGATTCGGATGCATCTTCGGGCGTATCTGAACTCAAACTGAGGAATTGAGGAGAATTTTTATAATAAAATAAAAATTTTGAAAAGAGTATCAGAGTTTTGAGACAAACAGAGCAGAGTCGTGTGTACGATCAGCCAGCGCCCGAGCGACGAATTCCCTAAAAGTACCCTTGCTTTATGTGTTATGAGATATGTTATGTTATGCATGCTAGAGTAGGCTAAGTATACATATTAGGACTAGAGTGACCTGATTTGTGATGCCTTAGCCTAGGAGTTTTCTGCTGCTGAAATGCTTTGAGAACGAGTGATAGCAGTTAGGAGCTCATGAGAATAGAGTACTTGTAATCCAAGATCCAAGGAGGAGGACTTGAAGTGAATGCTGGTGCGGTGTGGTCAGTAGTATTGGGCCCGTACTACTGAAGACACCGGATCAGTGGGCATTTCAAGTAAGAATCTTTTGGACGATGGAGGACAAGTAGGGTTGCGTCATCGAGTATGAGCATGTTCGATCAAATCTCTGATAAATTTTGTTGTATTTCAGAGACATCATGGTTGGGACTCGACACACACCTAAGACCAGTGGTGTCAGGAACGAGGAGATCCATCGGATGATTCATGAGGAGGTGGCTACTGCCATCCGGGCTGAGATTCCTGAGATGTTTGGAGACATCAAGACCACGTTGATCAAGACTTTTGATGAGTGGTACGCTGCGTTGACTGAGGCTGCTGCAGCTGCAGCTACTGCTGCTGTTGCTGCTGCCAGACCTCAGGGAGGTGACTCGTTATTGTTCCGGGAGTTCAGCAACACGAAACCACCAGAGTTCGACGGGACGCAGAACCCGATTGCCGCCATGAGGTGGATCTCTGACATTGAGGGATGTTTCTATACGTGCTCTTGTCTAGAGCACTTGAGGGTTCGGTTCGCCTTGAACCAGCTCCGCCTGGGAGCGAAGGATTGGTGGAAGTTCGTGACGGCGAACTTTACTTTGGCTGAGATTTCTGAGGTGACCTGGGAGAGGTTCACCGCTATGTTCTGAGAGGAGTATGTTCCCCCGGTGGAGAGGGAACGGTTGATCCAGGAGTTCTTGACCCTCAAGCAGAGTACTGATTCAGTGACTGTCATCACCAGGAAGTTCCATGAGAGGGCGATGTTTGCCCTGAGCAGGTGTCGACGGAGCAAGCTCGTATGAGCCGTTATCTGGGTGTTCTGAGGAGAGATATACGGGAGTTCGTGGCGAAGTCGACTTACCAGACATTTGCTGAGCTCCAGGAAAATGCCCGGAAGAGGGAGATCGAGCTGGAGACTCGGGCCAGGGAGGAGGCCGAGTCTCAGAGGATGGATCAGCGGCCGGCCCAGTCTCATCCGGCAGCCAAGCGGGCTAGACCCGCTGATTTGAGATCTAAGGGCGCGAAGGGGCGCACTTGTGGGAAGTGCGGTAAGAGTCATGAGGGGTCTTGCAGGGCTGGAGTATGTTACAAGTGTGGGAAAGAGGGGCATATCGCGAGGGAATGCCACAAGGGATTCTCGGTTTGCTTTCATTGCAACCAGACCGGCCATCGGAAGGCCGAGTGCCTGCAGCTTCTACATGGATCAGCATAGGGATCTGCGCCTGCTGCTAGGGTTACCGAGACTCGGCCGGTGAAGGCCGAGGCCCCGAGGGCTCGTGGGAGAGCGTTTCAGTTGACCGCGGAAGAGGTCCGCGCAGCGCCTGATGTTGTGGCTGGTATGTATTTTCTTTTCATCTTTTATTTGAGTTGAGATTTTATGCTTATATGATCATATGTGTAGGTACTTTTCTTGTGAATTATGTGCCTGCATTGGTGTTATTTGACTCGGGTGCGAGTCGGTCGTTTGTTTCCATAGCATTTAGTCAGCATATTAGTACCCGTCGAGAGGCATTGGATAGGCCTCTACGAGTTTCCATAGCTGATGAGCGAGCTGTGTATGCTTCGGATGTGATTAGAGGATGTGTCCTTGAGATCTTCGGTGTGGAGTTTCCGATAGATTTGGTCCCGATCGCGATGGGGGACGTGTGTGTGATAGTGGGTATGGATTGGTTGAGCCGTTATGGAGCTGTGATAGACTGCAAGCGTCAATTGGTGTCGATTCGAGACCCTAGTTGGGGAGTTCTTTCGGTGTACGACGAGGGTACGCGTTCAGTGTCAGCTTTTTGTTCAGCCGCCAGAGCGAGACAGAGTCTATAGCAGGGCTGTAGGGGTTTTGTGGCATATGTGATGGATGCGAGAGCTGATATTGAGAGATCGAGGTCAGTTGATGAGGTTCCGATAGTGCGTGAGTGTTGGATAAGGTGTCTAAGTCCATAACTATTTCGGGCTTGTACTTGACCCGACCCGGCATGGTCCATTTGGGTTGCATGGCACCATGCAATTGGATAGACTAAATGAGAGAAATAACACTTGGAGATTATTAATATATTATAAGTTCTAATATATTAATAATATTATTTGATTAGTTGATCAAAGAATTAATTTGGAATTAATTAAGTGATCAAAGGATAACTAATTAAATATATGGGTTGATTATGTAAATCATCCATATCTTGTATAGTGGGCTAAGAGGCTCCATGGATTATCAAGTTGGGTTCTACCCATAGGATGCTCCATGGATGCTCCATGGGGGTTACAAACCCATGGGTCATGGAAATGAAGAGTCATGACACATTAGGGTTTACATGGTGTAACCCTAGAGGTGTCAACACTATATAAGAATCATATTCTCCACCAAAATCGGCTACACTAAGAAACTAGAGGGCTTGGCCGATTTTGAGAAGTGTGTGTTATCTCAAGAGTCTTTCCAAGAGCATTTGGTGTTGTGTGAAGCATTTGAGGCATCACACTTGGGGTGCTAGGCTCACAAGGTTTCAAGGAACACAATCAACAACAAGGTAAGTTATTCTATCTATGATTCAAGTTAAAATTATTCCCCATGTATGCTAGATAGGAATATAACCTTGGAATTTAACTTTGCATGATAATTAGACAAACATAGATCCAAGGTTATTAGGGTTGCATGTACACTTAGGAAGTGTTAGAATGCTCAAAACCCATCAGTGGTATCAGAGCCTAGGCTTGTTTGTTTGTTATTTGTGCTTAAAAGTTGAAGAAAGTCGAAAATTCTGCTGTCTGACTGATGGACTCGGCGAGTCCATGGGGAGGACTCGTCGAGTTCATGTGTATCTTCAACCTACTCGGCGAGTAGGTTTATGCACTCGGCGAGTAGGGTCGACAGAGTGCAGAATTTCGACTTGAGTTGCTGGAAATGGATTAGAATCATTACCCTAAAATGTTTTGGTACTTGAAAACTTATTTTAGAAGGTGTAATGTCTTTTCTAACTCATTTACAATAACTAGTTATCAAAATTACAAAGATTAAATGTGATTTTGATTTTTGAAAGTGTTCATATTCATATTCTTGTTCTTATGATGTTTAGATGATCATAGGAATTATTTGTAACCTATGTGGTAGATTAATTCATGATCATAATGTGTTTTAATGGAGTCCATAACTTGTCCTCAAGTTATGGAAAACCAAAAGTCTCTTGGATTAAAAACCATTAAAAGAACACAAGAGTTAGGAAAAATGAAAAGTCCTCATTTTATTACTCTATTAAACTCATAAGTTACAAGAAATGAAAAGTTTTGAAAGTTTACAAAACTTGCCCTCAAGTTTTGGAACAAGTAAAGTTAAGTTAAAACTTTAGTTCCAACCCCTAGAATTTTAAAAGTTAAAATTCAACCCTTATACTTATATTATTATGATTTAATAATTATATATATATATATATATATATATATATATATATATATATATATATATATATATATATATATGTATAAGAACAAAGTCGTCTTACCGCTAGTACGCCTCATTCACGAAGCCGGTCTATAAGGTGGGTATAAGGTTGTTGCCTATAAAATGGTGACTTAATGGGTGTCCACTCTCACCCACCGCTTGCTTGATCGGTGGAGGGTCGTTAGCCGAACGGGTAAGACAAGGACTTATTAATTCTCATTCAAAGTATGATGAATATTATAAAGTAACTAAATGTTTTATTAAATTCCCAATCTTAGTTACTTTAGGAAAAATGTGAATAAGGTGCTATTCCATGAAATTACACTTTACACTTTGATTAAGTCGTTGGTGGAGCGTGTGTGGTTAACCGGCACACTAACTTGGACTTAACAAGGTAGGTAAAGGGTGACTTAGGGTTTATTATAGTATCGATGGAGCGTGTGTGGTTAACCGGCACATCGATTGAGTGATAAACTTTAAGGGTACCAGGTGATTTGCATGGTTACTTAACACCTCGTTTTGTGATCCTCGGTATCCCAGTCACAAAACTTGGAGGGCACACTCGATATTGAAACATGCCTTTGAAAAGTTCATTGAATCTCAAAGAATCTAGGAATTTCTAAGAACCATTCAAAAACCTAATACTAAACTATTGCGGTTTTCGTGGTGGAAATTGGTGAATCGTCATTCACCTACCTTTCAAATATGATATAGCTTAGATTACGGCATACCTCTTCTAAGTTATATTATATTGTGATTGGATCCTAGCCTTAATATTACATTTGGGTGTTTTATTAAGGACTCTCTTATATCTAAACTAATCTTATCCTCTTTTCTTCAGATGTCTTTCAACAATGCTTCTGGCTCTAATCCTAATGGCTCCTTTACCCTTATGAACTTGTGTGGGAAAGTCACCTTTGATGGATCCAACTTCAATGAGTGGATCAGAAACATCAGGATGATTACCCGCTACGAGGACAAAGAATATGTCCTTGACAAGGAGCTTAAGGAGATTGATGAGTCCACTGCAACTCCTCAGGAGATCGCTGAATTTCGGGCACATGAAAGGGATGCTACGAAAGTGGCTTGCATCATGATGGCCACGATGACAGCGGAACTCCAAAAGTCTTATGAGGATTTCTACCCTTATGAAATGCACCAAGATTTGATGGAAAGATACCATCAAAGTGCACGACAAGAGAGGTATGAAATCATCTGCTCCATGATAACAACCATGATGAAGGACGGGGAATCTGTCACGAGCCACATGCAGAAGATGCAAAGGTATGTGGATCGTTTGCTGAAGCTTAATGTGAACTTCCCGGAGGATCTTGCAATAGATATTATTTTGCATTCCTTACCATCGTGCTATGATCAATTCCGCATGACATATCACATGAACAAGGAAGAAGTCACCCTCAGCAAACTTCAGGGACTTCTCAAGACCGCAGAATCAGGTCTTAAGGGGAAGTCGGTTGCTATCACTCCTACTCCAAACTCAACTCCGGTTTTGGCAATCGGGAAAAGTCGAGGGAAGAAGAGAAAGAGCTCTTCTAAGGGTACCAAGGCTCGGACCCTTGATGGCTCTTCTTCAAATGGAACCAAGAAAGGTTTCATTACTCCTTCTTCTAACCCAAAAGAGGCTGAATGCTTCTATTGCCATGAAAAGGCTCATTGGAAGCGGAACTGCCCAAAATACCAGCAAGATGTGAAGGATGGGAAAGTTAAACCCAACCATGCAGGTATTTACACCATCATTTCTAATAACTCACCCCATTCTAATTCTTGGGTCCTTGATACCGGGTGTGGTATTCATATTTGTTGTGACTTGCAGGGACTAAGAAGAAGTGAGGATGTGGAGCAAGGAAGGATAAACTTGATCATGGGGAATAGGAAAGCTATACCTGTTACCAAGATTGGAGTTTATACTTTATCGCTAAGTAGTGGGTTTAGTTTAGATTTGAATAAGTGTTGTTATTCGCCAGGAATGGCAAGAAATATTATTTCCTTTCATGCTTTGTACAAACAAGGGTTTACCTTTTCATTTAATAATGAAGTTGGTTCTATTGATGCTTTCTTTAATAATGTTCTTTATTTTAAAGCATTACCTTGTGATGGTGTCTATGAAGCTGTATCTGTTGTAGATAACTTAGGAAATAATGTTTTGTGTATTGATTCTACTAATAATAACTTGGATAAAGCATCTTTATGGCATTGTCGTCTTGGACATATAAGCAAGAAACGCATAGGCCAACTCCAAAAGGATGGAGTCTTGGAGTCATTTGACCTAAAGTCAGATGATAGTTGCGAATCATGCTTACTTGGAAAAATGACAAAGTCACCCTTCACAGGTTCGTGTGAGAGGGGTGAAGGTTTGTTGGACCTTATACACACGGATGTGTGTGGACCATTCAAACATGCCACAAGGGATGCTAATCGTTATTATTGACTTTTACTGATGATTATAGTAGATATGGATATGTCTACTTGATCAAGCATAAGTCAGAGACTTTCGAGAGGTTTAAGGAATTTAAACAGGAAGTCGAGAATCAATTGGGCAGGAACATTCAGATGCTTCGATCCGATCGTGGTGGTGAGTATCTTAGTTCAGAGTTCCTCGACTATCTAAGGGAATGTGGGATAGTCTCACAATTGACACCTCCCAGGACACCACAGTTGAATGGTGTGGCTGAGAGGCGTAATCGAACCTTGCTAGATATGGTTCGTTCCATGATGAGTCGAGCTACGCTACCAATCTCATTCTGGGGGTATGCCTTAGAGACTGCCGCCCATATTCTTAATCTAGTCCCTACAAAGAAAGTTGCCAAAACTCCTCACGAGATGTGGACTGGTAAAGTACCTAAACTAGACCACATCAAGATTTGGGGTTGCGAGGCTTTTGTGAGACGCGAGACTCATGATAAGCTCGAACCTCGAAGCGAGAGGTGTATTTTCATCGGTTACCCACAGCGATCCTTTGGTTACCTCTTCTACAGACCTAGTGACAATGTGGTCTTTGTAGCAAGAAGAGGAGTCTTTCGAGAAAGAGAGTTTATAAGCCAAGGAGACAGTGGGAGGCAAATTGATCTTGAAGAAATTCAAGAGTCAAGCGGTGAAGGAACTTCAAACTCTAGCCCTCAACTTGAGGAGGAAACTCCTGTTGAGCCAATTGACAAATCTGTACCTCTGAGGCGTTCCACGAGAGTTAGGAGTGCACCTGAGCATTACTATGGATTCCATATTACTGCAGAAGGTGAGACACTTATTAGTGATGGGACACTAGTAAGTCAAGATGACCCTAACAGCTACGAGGAAGCCATGGCAGGCCCCGAGTCTGCTAAATGGAAAGAGGCTATGGATAGCGAGATACAATCCATGTATGACAATCAAGTTTGGAACTTGGTTGAAAATGTACCAGGTCGTAAGACAGTAGGGTGCAAATGGGTTTTCAAGAAGAAGACCGACATGGATGGTAAAGTACACACTTATAAGGCTAGACTGGTTGCAAAGGGCTTCTCTCAAATTCCTGGAGTGGATTATGATGAGACCTTTTCTCCAGTAGCCAAGATTAAGTCTATTCGGGTTCTGTTAGCCATAGCTGCATTTCATGATTATGAAATATGGCAGATGGATGTCAAAACTGCTTTCCTTAATGGAAAGTTGGCTGAAGATGTTTACATGAGTCAGCCAGAGGGTTTTGTCAGCAACGAGTACCCTAATAGAGTGTGTAAGCTTGAGAAATCCATTTATGGATTGAAGCAAGCACCTCGCAGATGGAATCTTTGCTTTGATGAAAAGGTCAAGGAATTTGGCTTTTCTAGGAGTGAAGATGAATCTTGTGTGTATGTCAAGGCTAGTGGGAGTATAGTTAGCTTTTTGGTATTGTATGTGGATGACATACTACTCATAGGAAACGACATTCCAACCCTGCAGGAAGTTAAGTCCTGGCTTGGGAAGTGTTTCGCTATGAAGGACCTTGGTGAAGCTGCCTATATTCTAGGGATAAGAATCTTGAGAGATCGGAGTAAAAGACTAATTGGACTTAGTCAGAGTACCTACTTGGATAAGGTGCTGAAGAGATTCAGCATGCAGGATTCCAAGAAAGGAGAGTTACCCATCCAGAGTAACACCAGATTGAGTAAGACACAAAGCCCTAGCACTGAGGCTGAGATAGCAGAAATGAGTCGAACACCTTACGCTTCGGCTGTAGGATCGATCATGTATGCTATGACGTGTACTCGACCCGATGTAGCTTTTGCCTTGAGCATGGTTAGCAGGTATCAGGCGAACCCTGGCAAGGCACACTGGACTGCGGTAAAGAATATCCTCAAGTACCTACGGAGGACTAAGGACTGGGTTCTTACCCTCGGTGGGAGTGGTGACTTGAGAGTTGTAGGGTATAGTGATGCTAGCTTCCAGACTGATAGGGATAATTTCCGCTTTCAGTCGGGCTGGGTCTTTACCCTAAACGGAGGAGCAATTTCTTGGAAGAGTTCCAAGCAAGAGACAGTGGCAGATTCTACTTGTGAATCAGAGTATATTGCAGCTAGCGAGGCAGCAAAGGAGGCGATATGGCTGAAGAACTTCATTGGAGACCTTGGAGTTGTACCAGATATTAAAGAGCCAATGGAAATTTTCTGTGATAGTGAAAGTGCTGTTGCCTTAGCCAAGGAACCAAGGGATCATGGGAGATCCAGACACATCGACAGAAAATACCATTTCATTAGACATCGGATCGAAGAAGGACACCTCGTGGCAAAGAGGGTATCATCAGATGAGAATCCGGCAGATCCCCTCACAAAGGGACTGACTCGGGTTAAGCATCTTCAGCATGCTCGGAGCATAGGGCTGAAGGATGATATTAGATTTAGTAGTTAGATAACCTCGAAATTTGTAAAGTGTAATTGACATTTGATGATGAATAAAAGGAGTTTTATTTATGAGTAAAGTGTTGCTATCTCTTGTCGATCATTTACTATATTTCTTTTGCATGTTTTGACTTCCAGAATAATTTTGTTTGGTATAACATATTATTCAAACCTCCACAGTCGGTCATATGTTGGAAGTAGATATGAATCAAGACTGTCATGTTTGGTTGTAGAGGTCTTGGACAAGGCTACAACAATCATGAGTGCTCATAAGTTCTGAGCATTGGACTCAACCCACGCTCACTGGAATCACTTCATGGAATTCTATCTCGAGTGATCGTGAGACAGTAATATCATATAAGTCTTCAAACCTAGAGATATGATTTGTTACTTACAAGTTGGTTATGCATTGACTGTACGAAACCGCATTGGTAACTCGATGTTATAAAACGTACTTTTGTGTGTAATTCAATGAGTGGTAGAACAAACATATGAGTCGAAGTTTATCTGTTCCTTCTTGGATTAGAAGCTGATATCTAGGCCCCTCGATGATTTTGTTTTGACCTCTGTACCGGGCCCGGTCAGAACTAAGTTAATGTGTTCAATTAAGTTCTATGTCAAACAAATCGGAAATCGGGAAACAAATGCTGGACAATAAGCAAGACAATGTTCCATGTATTTGTCCAGCTGATATCTAGAACGGAGGATTATATGATCACTTATCTTAAATGGCGTACCATCATATTCTCAGTTCCGAGAGACCTTGAAAGAGCTACGATTGCCGGTCAGTTCCTGAAGTACTAGAGATATAGTTATTAGACTTATCCAAGTGGAAGACTGTTGGATAAGGTGTCTAAGTCCATAACTATTTCGGGCTTGTACTTGACCCGACCCGGCATGGTCCATTTGGGTTGCATGGCACCATGCAATTGGATAGACTAAATGAGAGAAATAACACTTGGAGATTATTAATATATTATAAGTTCTAATATATTAATAATATTATTTGATTAGTTGATCAAAGAATTAATTTGGAATTAATTAAGTGATCAAAGGATAACTAATTAAATATATGGGTTGATTATGTAAATCATCCATATCTTGTATAGTGGGCTAAGAGGCTCCATGGATTATCAAGTTGGGTTCTACCCATAGGATGCTCCATGGATGCTCCATGGGAGTTACAAACCCATGGGTCATGGAAATGAAGAGTCATGACACATTAGGGTTTACATGGTGTAACCCTAGAGGTGTCAACACTATATAAGAATCATATTCTCCACCAAAATCGGCTACACTAAGAAACTAGAGGGCTTGGCCGATTTTGAGAAGTGTGTGTTATCTCAAGAGTCTTTCCAAGAGCATTTGGTGTTGTGTGAAGCATTTGAGGCATCACACTTGGGGTGCTAGGCTCACAAGGTTTCAAGGAACACAATCAACAACAAGGTAAGTTATTCTATCTATGATTCAAGTTAAAATTATTCCCCATGTATGCTAGATAGGAATATAACCTTGGAATTCAACTTTGCATGATAATTAGACAAACATAGATCCAAGGTTATTAGGGTTGCATGTACACTTAGGAAGTGTTAGAATGCTCAAAACCCATCAGTGAGTTCCCGGATGTGTTTCCATAGGACTTGTCGGGTGTGCCTCCGGAGAGGCAGGTAGAGTTCGGTATTGAGTTGTTTCTAGGAGCTGCACCTATCGCTAAGGCGTCGTATCGCCTTGCGCCTCCGGAGATGCAAGAGTTCTCCTCACAGCTTCAAGAACTGATGGGGAAGGAGTTTATCAGGCCGAGCAGTTCGCTTTGGGGAGCGCCTATCCTTTTTGTCAAGAAGAAGGATGGCTCGATCCGGATGTGCATCGATTATCGTGAGCTGAATAAGCTAACGGTCAAGAACCATTACCCGTTGCCAAGGATCGATGATTTGTTTGATCAGCTGCAGGGAGCATCTTGGTTCTCCAAGATCGAGTTGAGGTCTGGGTATCATCAGGTGAGGGTGCGGGAGGAGGACGTACAGAAGACAGCCTTCCGGACTCGTTATGGACATTACGAATTCGTGGTGATGCCATTCGGACTCACCAATGCACCAGCGGTGTTCATGGATCTCATGAACAGGGTGTGTAGACCAATGTTGGATCGCTCGGTGATCGTGTTCATCGACGACATTCTGGTGTATTCGAGATCCAGAGAGCAGCATGAGGAGCATTTGAGGGAGATCCTCGGAGTTTTGAGATCAGAGAGGCTTTATGCCAAGTTCTCCAAATGTGAGTTATGGTTACGAGAGGTCTAGTTTTTGGGGCATCTCGTTAACAAGAAGGGGATTTTAGTCGACCCGGCCAAGGTTGAGGCGGTTATGAGGTGGGAGGTGCCGAGATCACCCACCGAGATCAGGAGTTTTCTGGGATTGGCCGGCTATTATCGGAGATTTATTAAGGATTTCTCCAAGATCGTTGTGCCCCTCACCAGGTTGACCCGGAAGGGTGTTGTGTCTTCTTGGGGTCCGGAGCAGCAGACATCATTCGAGACACTTCATAGGAAGTTATGCGAAGCCCCAGTGTTAGACCTTCCGTAAGGGATGGAGGATTTTGTGGTTTATTGTGACGCATCGATATCCGGATTAAGAGCGGTGCTTATGCAGCGAGGGCATGTGATAGAATATGCATCGAGGTAGCTTAAGCCTCACGAGTCGAGATATCCCACGCATGATTTGGAGCTGGGGGCGGTAGTGTTCGCTCTCAAGATCTGGCGACACTACCTGTACGGGGTTCGATGTATGATATACACGGACGACAAGAGCTTGAAGTATTTGATGGATCAGCCCAGCCTGAATATGCGACAGAGGAGGTGGTTGGATGTGGTCAAGGATTATGATTGTGAGATCTTGTACCACCCGGGAAAGGATAATGTTCTAGCCGATGCACTGAGCCGTAGGGCGGAGAGCGCCCCATTGCGTGATGTATGTTTGAGATTGACAGTGATGACCCCGGTTTTGGATGCTATTTGAGGGGCCCAGGTTGAGGCTGTGCAGCCTGAGAGCCAGAAGAGGGAACGAGTTGTTGGGCTAGTATCGGAGTTCGTTACCGATAGTCGGGGGATTATGACATTTCAGGGTCGGATTGGGGTACCGTCCGTGGGCGGGATGCGTACCATTTTGATGGAGGAGGCTCATTGATCGAAATTCTCGATCCATCCTGGTGCCACTAAGATGTGTTTTTGGACCTGAAAAGGATTATTGGTGGCCCTGTATAAAGAGGGATGTCGCATGGTTTGTAGAGAGATGCTTGACCTATCGCAGGGTTAAGGCCGAGCATCAGCGTCCACATGGTAAGTTGCAGCCATTAGAGATTCCCGAGTGGAAATGGGAACAGATTACCATGGACTTCATCACCAAATTGCCAAGAACCACGAGGGGTGTCGATGCAATTTGGGTGATTGTGGATAGGTTGACAAAGAGTGCTCATTTCCTGGCCATCAGTGAGAGCTCTTCTGCGGAGAAGTTGGCGGAGATGTACGTGAGAGAGCTGGTATCACGGCATGGAGTGCCGATTTCGATTGTCTCAGATCGAGATGTACATTTCACTTCCATATTCTAGAAGAAATTTCATTAGTAATTGGGAACGAAACTGTATTTTAGTACTGCGTACCACCCCCAGACCGACGGGCAGAGTAAGCGGACGATTCAGATGCTCGAGGACATGCTCCGAGCATGTATGTTGGATTTCGGCGAAAGTTGGGACACGGATTTGCCCTTGGCGGAGTTCTCTTACAACAACAGCTATCATTTGAGCATTGGCATGCCGCCCTTTGAGCTGTTGCATGGGAGGAGGTGTCGGACCCCTATCTGCTGGGGAGAAGTAGGGCAGCGCGTGATGGGTAGTACCGAGATCGTGCTTCAGACGACAGAGCAGATCCAGCAGGTCAGGGAGGAGGCCGAGTCTCAGAGGATGGATCAGCGGCCGGCCCAATCTCATCCGGCAGCCAAGCAGGCTAGACCCGCTGATTCGAGATCTAAGGGCGCGAAGGGGCGCACTTGTGGGAAGTGCGGTAAGAGTCATGAGGGGTCTTGCAGGACTGGAGTATGTTACAAGTGTGGGAAAGAGGGGCATATCGCGAGGGAATGCCACAAGGGATTCTCGGTTTGCTTTCATTGCAGCCAGACCGGCCATCGGAAGGCCGAGTGCCTGCAGCTTCTACATGGATCAGCGTAGGGATCTGCGCCTGCTACTAGGGTTACCGAGACTCGGCCGGTGAAGGCCGAGGCCCCGAGGGCTCGTGGGAGAGCATTTCAGTTGACCGCGGAAGAGGTCCGCGCAGCGCCTGATGTTGTGGCTGGTATGTATTTTCTTTTCATCTTTTATTTGAGTTGAGATTTTATGCTTATATGATCATATGTGTAGGTACTTTTCTTGTGAATTATGTGCCTGCATTGGTGTTATTTGACTCGGGTGCGAGTCGGTCGTTTGTTTCCATAGCATTTAGTCAGCATATTAGTACCCGTCGAGAGGCATTGGATAGGCCTCTACGAGTTTCCATAGCTGATGAGCGGGCTGTGTATGCTTCGGATGTGATTAGAGGATGTGTCCTTGAGATCTTCGGTGTGGAGTTTCCGATAGATTTGGTCCCGATCGCGATGGGGGACGTGTGTGTGATAGTGGGTATGGATTGGCTGAGCCGTTATGGAGCTGTGATAGACTGCAAGCGTCAATTGGTGTCGATTCGAGACCCTAGTTGGGGAGTTCTTTCGGTGTACGGCGAGGGTACGCGTTCAGTGTCAGCTTTTTGTTCAGCCGCCAGAGCGAGACAGAGTCTACAGCAGGGCTGTAGGGGTTTTGTGGCATATGTGATGGATGCGAGAGCTGATATTGAGAGAACGAGGTCAGTTAATGAGGTTCCGATAGTGCGTGAGTTCCCGGATGTGTTTCCAGAGGACTTGTCGGGTGTGCCTCCGGAGAGGCAGGTAGAGTTCGGTATTGAGTTGTTTCTAGGAGCTGCACCTATCGCTAAGGCGTCGTATCGCCTTGCGCCTCCGGAGATGCAAGAGTTCTCCTCACAGCTTCAAGAACTGATGGGGAAGGAGTTTATCAGGCCGAGCAGTTCGCTTTGGGGAGCGCCTATCCTTTTTGTCAAGAAGAAGGATGGCTCGATCCGGATGTGCATCGATTATCGTGAGCTGAATAAGCTAACGGTCAAGAACCATTACCCGTTGCCAAGGATCGATGATTTGTTTGATCAGCTGCAGGGAGCATCTTGGTTCTCCAAGATCGAGTTGAGGTCTGGGTATCATCAGGTGAGGGTGCGGGAGGAGGACGTACAGAAGACAGCCTTCCGGACTCGTTATGGACATTACGAATTCGTGGTGATGCCTTTCGGACTCACCAATGCACCAGCGGTGTTCATGGATCTCATGAACAGGGTGTGTAGACCAATGTTGGATCGCTCGGTGATCGTGTTCATCGACGACATTCTGGTGTATTCGAGATCCAGAGAGCAGCATGAGGAGCATTTGAGGGAGATCCTCGGAGTTTTGAGATCAGAGAGGCTTTATGCCAAGTTCTCCAAATGTGAGTTCTGGTTACGAGAGGTCCAGTTTTTGGGGCATCTCGTTAACAAGAAGGGGATTTTAGTCGACCCGGCCAAGGTTGAGGCGGTTATGAGGTGGGAGGTGCCGAGATCACCCACCGAGATCAGGAGTTTTCTGGGATTGGCCGGCTATTATCGGAGATTTATTAAGGATTTCTCCAAGATCGTTGTGCCCCTCACCAGGTTGACCCGGAAGGGTGTTGTGTTTTCTTGGGGTCCGGAGCAGCAGACCTCATTCGAGACACTTCATAGGAAGTTATGCGAAGCCCCAGTGTTAGACCTTCCGTAAGGGATGGAGGATTTTGTGGTTTATTGTGACGCATCGATATCCGGATTAAGAGCGGTGCTTATGCAGCGAGGGCATGTGATAGCATATGCATCGAGGTAGCTTAAGCCTCACGAGTCGAGATATCCCACGCATGATTTGGAGCTGGGGGCGGTAGTGTTCGCTCTCAAGATCTGGCGACACTACCTGTACGGGGTTCGATGTATGATATACACGGACGACAAGAGCTTGAAGTATTTGATGGATCAGCCCAGCCTGAATATGCGACAGAGGAGGTGGTTGGATGTGGTCAAGGATTATGATTGTGAGATCTTGTACCACCCGGGCAAGGATAATGTTCTAGCCGATGCACTGAGCCGTAGGGCGGAGAGCGCCCCACTGCGTGATGTACGTTTGAGATTGACAGTGATGACCCCGGTTTTGGATGCTATTTGAGGGGCCCAGGTTGAGGCTGTGCAGCCTGAGAGCTAGAAGAGGGAACGAGTTGTTGGGCTAGTATCGGAGTTCGTTACCGATAGTCGGGGGCTTATGACATTTCAGGGTCGGATTGGGGTACCGTCCGTGGGCGGGATGCGTACCATTTTGATGGAGGAGGCTCATTGATCGAAATTCTCGATCCATCCTGGTGCCACTAAGATGTGTTTTTGGACCTGAAAAGGATTATTGGTGGCCCTGTATAAAGAGGGATGTCGCATGGTTTGTAGAGAGATGCTTGACCTATCACAGGGTTAAGGCCGAGCATCAGCGTCCACATGGTAAGTTGCAGCCATTAGAGATTCCCGAGTGGAAATGGGAACAGATTACCATGGACTTCATCACCAAATTGCCAAGAACCACGAGGGGTGTCGATGCAATTTGGGTGATTGTGGATAGGTTGACAAAGAGTGCTCATTTCCTGGCCATCAGTGAGAGCTCTTCTGCGGAGAAGTTGGCGGAGATGTACGTGAGAGAGCTGGTATCACGGCATGGAGTGCCGATTTCGATTGTCTCAGATCGAGATGTACATTTCACTTCCATATTCTGGAAGAAATTTCATTAGTAATTGGGAACGAAACTGTATTTTAGTACTGCGTACCACCCCCAGACCGACGGGCAGAGTAAGCGGACGATTCAGATGCTCGAGGACATGCTCCGAGCATGTATGTTGGATTTCGGTGAAAGTTGGGACACGGTTTTGCCCTTGGCGGAGTTCTCTTACAACAACAGCTATCATTTGAGCATTGGCATGCCGCCCTTTGAGCTGTTGCATGGGAGGAGGTGTCGGACCCCTATCTACTGGGGAGAAGTAGGGCAGCGCGTGATGGGTAGTACCGAGATCGTGCTTCAAACGACAGAGCAGATCCAGCAGGTCAGATAGAGGTTGTTGACCGCTCAGAGTCGTCAGAAAAGTTATGCAGACAGACGCCGGTCCGAGCTTGATTTTCAGGTCGGCGACTTTGTGCTCCTGAAGGTCTCTCCTTGGAAAGGAGTGATTCGATTCAGGAATAGGGGCAAGTTGGGGCCCCGATATATTGGCCCTTTTAGGGTGGTCGCGAGGGTAGGCAGGGTAGCCTATCGTTTGGAGTTGCCAGCAGAGTTGGGTCAAATTCACGACACTTTCCACGTGTCGCAGTTGCGAAATTGCGTAGCCGACGAGTCGGTAGTAGTGCCTCTAGAAGATATTCAGGTGGATGCGAGCCTGAATTACGCTGAGAGACCAGTGGCGATTAGAGATCGAAAGATCAAGGTCCTGAGAAATAAAGAGGTGCCACTGGTGCAGGTCCAGTGGCAGCATCGGAAAGGGTGAGAGTTAACTTGGGAGCCGGAGCGTGAGATGCGTAAGTAGCATCCGGAGTTATTTGCAGAGTGAGACTTCGAGGGCGAAGTCTGATTCTAGTGGGGGAGAATTGTAACACCCGGATTCCCTGGTATTATTTTTATTCTTTTAATTCTTGATTGATGTGAGGAGACTCGGCGAGTTGGAGTCTAAACTCGCCGAGTAGGATCGCGGTTTTGCACGCGGGTTCGCGTCTGGACTCGGCGAGCCCACACTAGTTAATGAAACCCTAATTTCCAGTGTTTGAGACCTATTTAAAGGGGCTTATGGCCGTCATTTGCGGCCACCAACCCCAGAGAGAAACCCTAAAGAGATTTTGAGCGTTTTGGGAGAGAGAGGAGGCCATTGTTAACCTTTGAAGCTTTGTTTGGCAAGGCAAAGGAGTTTCTAGCCAAGAGGAGGCAAGGGAGGTGGGCATCCTTCGAATTTGGAGCTCAGAGCATCATTTTGGAGGTATATTTTGGCTCCCTTTTCTGTTATTATGATGAACATGGGGGTTTAGGGTTTCTTGCCCCTTTGTTGGTTAGATTTGATGTCCATTTCGTCCCTATTTGTGATGAGGCTTGAAATGGGATCCATAGAGGTCCAGAGAAGCTTTATTCCTTAAGCTTTATGAGGATTCATGGGAGTTTTGACCAAGGGTTATGAGATATGGGGCTAAAACATCATATAGGAGCAAATAGTTGTTGTTTGAGCACCAAGGTTTGGACTTTACGCGATTATCATGCTTGGGGAGGCCAGATCTATGATTGTATGGAACAGATCTGACCTCAGAACTGAGTTTGAGTTTATGCATGGCATGAACTCGCCGAGTCTGAAGAACAGACTCGGCGAGTAGCATGAAGTTCGCCCGTAACCACTCAGCGAGTGGTCTTGTCGAGTTGAGGGGTCGACTCAGTGAGTCAGGGAGAGTCAGGGGGACTGAGTCAAGCCGGAACTCGCCGAGTTGTTCTTGAGACTCGGCGAGTTGAGTCGTGGTGGCCCCGCGATTCATGCCAGGTGGAACTCGTCGAGTCAGAGAAGTACTCGGCGTGTCAAGAGAGGATCCAAGAGAGTCAGCGGACACGTATAGACTCGCCGAGTCGCCCTAGTGCACTCGCCGAGTCCGGTCAAAGTTGACCGTTGACCTTGTTGACCTTTAGGGTTGAGTGCAGTTGTATTTATGAGTGTATTACTTTGTGTGATTAGGCGGAGGCTAGATCACATTTATTCCGAGACAGATATTTACCGAGACATTGAGGTGAGTCTTCTCACTATACTTACCTAGAGTGGTATATTGTGTAGACTAGAGGGTCTTATGTGTTATGTATGAGATTATGTGTTATGTGCTATGTGTATGTTATATGTTGTTATAGACCGGACCCAAGGGTCCAACGATACAGACCGGGTCGGAGGGCCCAACGAGCTATGACCGGACCAGAGGGTCCAACGAGCTACGGGACTGGAGGGTCCCGCTGAGACACATCGACCGGAGGGTCGTAGTGTAGCCTTGAGTGGCATATGTGTGGTATGTGGTATTTTGGGGAACTCACTAAGCATCTATGCTTACAGTTGTTGTGTGATGTGTTTCAGGTACCAGTGATGAGCGCGGGAAGGCGCCGACATGATCCGTACACACTTGTGGAGTTTATGTTTTGATTCTGGGGAGATGTCTTGTGATAAATACATTTGAAACAATATGTTGATGTTATTTTGTGAAAAATGATGGTTTTGAAAATGAAAAAAAAAAATTTGTTTTGAAAATTTACGTTGTTACAATGGAAAATAAACCCTTGGCCTTGCAATTTTCGCAAATTAGGGTTTTATAACCCTAGTTTTTTGATTTAATGGTTAGGGTTTTATGTAACGCCCGTGTTTCTGGGCTTGCCATTTTTTAGTAATGTAATAGTCTAGGTTAACCTTTGTAACCCATTTTGAAATCATAGAAATGTATTATTTGATTAGTATGTGTTTTGTGCTTAATTGTGTGTCTTAATTGAATTAAGAATAAAAATAAGCGTCAAAATGAAATATTAGATAAAGCCGATATCTATGGATAATGTTGTAGTAGTTGAGACGAGGTTTCTGAAAATATAAAGAATACTGAAATCCGAGTTATAACGAAGAAGTTATGACATGTCGAAGTTTCGTGACAAAACCGGTATGACACAGCGTGACATAAATAGTGAATTTACGAAGGAGTGATATTTAGCCTTAGTGATCAACAAGAAAGACGTAGATAATGTTGAACCAAGAGTGTGCATAAAAAGAACGCCTAAATCTGACTTCGTATGAGGAACTTATGATTTTTCGAAGTTTCAGCTTAGCAGTAGACAGCCTAAAAGTTCGAATTGAGATCGAGCGAGTTTTAGCCGAAACCATCTAAACGAGAATCGAAGATGTCATTGATAGTAGTGCATTGATGAAAAGACAGACAGAAACGGAAGTCAGATGAAGAAGTTATGATTTTATAACGAAGTTTTCCTGTCCCGGCCTACTAAAAGTAAATAATAAAAAATAAATTCAAAACTTGCCAACAGAGTCTAAATGAAAGTTGTAGAGTATGGTCTGACCTACGTGTGGATATAAAGAACGTCAAAAACGGAGCTCGTATGCGAAAGTTACGCAATTTAGAAGTTCGACGAGTCAAATTACGCTGAGCGTAATTTGAGTACGCCCAGCGTACTCGGATGAGTGCAACTTGCCTGACCAATACTCGAGTGCTACCAAATGACGCATGCAGTGACGTCAAAGTACGCCCAGCGTACTTGGAGTTACGCCCAGTGTAATCCCAGACCCAGCAGCCTATAAATAGAAACCGAGATCAGCCATTTTTCTTTCTTACTCTCTAGTTTTTGCCTTGTTTTGCGTGCCAATTATATCCCGAAGCCCTGGTATTATTCCCAAGCCCCGAAGCAAGTTCTGAAATCCGAAAGATCCCGAGAAGCATTATTTCCGAGCCGAAGCTCTGCCCGCGAGGAGCTCGGTTTTTGTGAAGATCTTTCAGATCTACCGAATAATACTACTTCTACAAGTTGTTGTGTTGTCTGATCATCTTCTGATCAAGTGAGTGTGTAGTTACCTTCTTCTAACGCATAATTATGAAGTATTTTATACGAAATACGTGTTATGTGTATATTTTGTTGTTATATGTGTGAATATATACTCACTTTTTCTATCTCATAGATATGATTTATTATTTATGAAATACGTGTTATGTGTATATGTCTCATCTGTTGTTTGAAATATGTATTGAATGAGAATGCTATATGGGTTTTTAAACTATGTATAAAAATATATATTTTTATCTACTAATATGTTGGGTAGAACATGGGTAGATAGTTGATGTGTGATAAACAGATGAGAGGCCTCGATGTTGTTGTTGTTGATCTAGTTATTTAGCAGAGTATGGATAACGACCACATACTCTTTCTAGACAGTCCTGTTGAACACTAGCAGGCTCATAACCTGTACGTGTTGTGAACGATGTGTTCACCGGTGTACTCTATCCCCTACATGGTTGCCTTTAGGACACTTATTGTTGAGGAAGCCCCTCTGCAGTAATGTCTGTCCCGATGAAAATCCTAGATTAGGTCCCTAGAGATAGATGTTGTTTTAGGGAAGTAAAGTGAGGATAACTGGAATGGGTAATCAGGTTATTGTTGGTTGGTGAAATTAAATATAAATATTTATTGCTGGTTGAAAACCCAAATGCTCACCAGGCTCCCAAGCCTGACCCACTCAGTTTATTTGTATTACAGGAAATGGCGCAAGGGCATAAGATGGATGAATCATCAAGTTGTTTTGTTCACAAGTTTGTATATGTATATATTTGTTGAACGACTTGTAATGTTATCGTTTATGCTTTATGGTCTGTATCGGAACATGACATCCCGATTTTTTATTATGAAATGAAATTATATTTCTTTATGAAATATTTTGATAAAAATCTATTTTATCAAAATAGATGTTTTGTTTTTGGGAACAAATTCCGCAACTCTTTTAAATCAAAAGAATTTACTCTCAAAATGTTTAAAAAGCATAAATGAAACCGGTCTTTTCTGGCCGAGATTTTGGGGGTGTCACATTTTAACCCTTTCGTTTGGCCTCAAATTTCGAAAATTAAGTGTTTCCCAACCCTTAAAATTTTCGAAAATAAGGCAAGGGATGAAACCCTTTCCTTCCTCCCCAAGTCAATTATTCTATTTTAATTTTTAAATTTAAATTAAATAGTTTAATTTTCGAAATTTAAAGTTAAAATTAAAACCCTAGTATTTTTGAATAGTTTGAAAACACACCCTCATGGATTTTATTAATAAATTAATTAAGTGTTTAATTAAAAGAAAATTGATAAATCCATAGATAGGTTTAAATCTAATTAAATTAAAAGCTTGATTTATTAAAGGATTAAACCTTAGTATTTTAAAATTTTAAAATACACCCTATACTATATAAGATTAAAAGTTTAATTGTATATATATATATATATATATATATATATATATATATATATATATATATATATATATATATATATATATATATATATATATAAGAAAAAGTCATTCTTAATGTTACTAGGCCTCATTCACGAAGCTGGTCTATAAGAGGTGTTTAAGGAAGCGGCCTGTAAAATGACCGTCATTAGGTATCCACTCTTACTCACTACACTCTTGACTAGTGGAGGGTCGTTAGCCGAACGGGTAGGATAAGACACTAAATCCTCATTAAAAGTATAATGCATTATAAAGTAACTAAACCTATTATAATTCTCAATCTTAGTTACTTTAGGAAAATGTGAATTTGATGCAAACCCATGAAATTGCACATTGCACCATATTGGTCATTAGTGGTGCGTGTGTGGTTAACCAACACACTAATATGGGGCTAATGAAGGATGGCAATGGGTTTCTCGTAAATTATAGTTGATCAATGGAGCGTGTGTATTTAACCGGTACATTGATTAGGTGATAAATGACATCGAGAGTACCAAGCCAATTAGCATGGTTATTCACACCTTGTTTGTGATCCTCGGTATCCCAGTCACAAACTTGAAGGGAATAATCAAGATTAAACATGCCATTGAAAAGTTCAATGAATCTCAAAAGATCTAGGAGTTTCATTTAAAAACCTAATTCGTTTAAAATTTTGTTTTCATGCTGGAATTGGTAAATAGTCATTTACCTACCAACAAATAATTTAGAGTTGGATTACGGCATCCCTCTTCCAAATTCTAAATTATTGTGTTGGGTCCTAGCCTTAATATTTCATGTGGGTGTTATATTAAGTATTAAATCAACTAACTTGAATTTCTCCCTTGTAGATGTCTAGTTCTGACAACTATGGTCTTCCTTATCCTTTTGGAAAAAGCTTTCCTCATGAAGATGATATTGCACTTGACGATCGAGGTGAAAGATCAATCCCTTCTTCGTGCTTTGGTGAAATTTCTCTTCCTTCGCCTCCTACAATAATTCTCCTTGAACCACATGTTCGTCGACTTGAAAAGTTCAAGGTCACTCAAGCCCTATTGGGAAGCAAACACCAAGATGGAAGGTTTGTTTGTGCACACGTCTTGGAAATGAAGTCACACGTTGATAGGCTAGGAATGTTGGGAGTCATTGTCTCATGGAAGTTATTTGTTGAATTGGTTCTTCAATCACTTCCTAAGTCGTATAGTGAGTTCATAAAAAACTACTATATGACAGACCACGACGTGACCCTCATTGATCTTACATATTTGCTAATTGTTTTTGAATCAATAATGATTTGGTGCACTGGTAAAGAAATTTTGAATGGAAGATCTATCTCCCAAACTTCCATAGACATTGACAATGGTGACATTGGAAGTCCAGAAAAGTTTTCACTTCCCAATGGAAAGAGATCGGCCAAGGTCAAACCGTTTGACCGAATGGTAAAGAGAAAGGCCGAGTCTGAGATAGTCCCATGTACCATTCCAAAAGAGTATGTTTGTTTCTATTGCTAAGAGAAGGGGCATTGGATGCGAAGCTGCCATATCCACCTGAAAGATCGCAAGGATAGTAAAGTCAAAATGTATGACTCTACTTTAGGTAAGTCCATTATCTAACTCTGTTAAGTTTCTATTTATAAATTCTTAATACATGATGTGATAAGATTGCATTTTGATGTTTTGCAGGATTGAAGAAAAGAAAGGAAGCTTAAAGGAAGAGTGAGTTGGGTCTGATCGCGAAGAGATGGATTTCGATCGCATGGTTCGGTGTTCAGAATTTTTGAGCTGCTACTTAGGAGTTATGATAGATTGCTTAGGAATATTTAGAACCATAGTTTTCATATGAATTTGCATTGTAAGGACAAGCTTTCCGCATTTTTATAAATAAAGAAAAAATTTTGATTTTGTTTTATTTTATCCTTGTAATGGCATTAGTGAAAATTGGTGTTTATATATTATTAGCAATGTTGGAAATAAATTTGATTCTTGGTTATATCGTTTGTGGTAGTGTCGTAATTTACCACATAAGGAAGGATTCTCATCACCCAAGTTTCAATTGGACAGAAACTTGGAATCATGCGACTTGTATTGTGTGATGTATGAGAACCTTCATCTTTGGGAAATTAAGACTAATTCCTTTTTCACATATGTATGTGAGTCAAGCGAAAGACTGAAGGATCTAGTGTACATTGATGTGTACAAGTCACATCTACCACAAAGAGTATATTATCATGATTTACTAATGGTTCAATAAATATGGTTATGCTTACAAGTTTAAGTAAAATTCTAATACCTTGAAAAGTTTCAAAGTATAAGCAGAACGAATAAGAAGAATCAATTAGGCAGAAAGATAAAGGTTTCTCCAATCTAAAAGGAAAGGAGAGTACTTTAGTATCATGTTTTATGATCATCCTAATGATTATGGAACAATATCACAATTGATCCTCTAAGGACATCTTAGTGCATTTGTATGGCTAAGAAGAGAAATCGGGAATTGTTGAAATGGTTAAATCAAGAAGATAAGTCATACTTCGTTCCAAAATCGAGTCTTAGAGTTATACTCCAAGATTGTGCCTTGAGTGACATATCGTAAGTAGGTTTATAACGCCTCATAAAATGTGGAGTAGAAGAATGTTTTATTACTCTTGCACATTTGAAATTGGTAGTTGTGATGTCTTAGATAAGACAAATACCAACTAAGACTAATTATATGAAGTGTTTTTCTTGATAAGAACCCGAACTAACTCGTGAATATTTGTTTGTCCAGGAATGTTTCTTGACAAGAGAATCTTATATGTCAAGAGATCAGTAAGAGTCTTAATGATCTTGAATAGTTTCAAGAACTAATCAAGACTAGACCTATTGTTTATCACTAGCACATGACTTGAGGATCGTAACCTATCGTGTTGACATATTCTTGTTTCTGTGCCATTCTAGTTAAGTTGACTATGCACGTGAGTTCTATGAGTCCTCATTTGATTGCATAAGGTAGAGCATCTTCATCAGTGAAAGTACATTGACTAGTATAAGTGAGCTGATCAACAGCCTGGAAGCAATGGTAGGCTCTTGTGCTACTAAATGGCAATAAATTAAGATTGAACAAGTTCAGTCCATATGAGTTTGGATTTATCACAAACCTTGTCTTGTGATTATGGTTATGACAAATTCACATGGATAGGAACACATACACCAGAAAATCTAAGGTGTAAGAGGTTTCTCTCTACTTCATGAAAATGATTGTGAGGAAACACTTTCACAAGTAGATTTTAAAGGATTGGAGTAAGCAGCTGTGGTAATTGCATTCTCAAATTCAAGTATGATTATGGAATCCCTTTTCATAGTTCGAATTGTGAGAAATGGCAAATAGTTTTAACATTTGGGACTTATCGCTTCAAGTTCTGAAAAGGTTTAGACACACACATAAACTATCTAATGAATGGTGTATGAGCTTAAAAAGTCTAGATGAAGACTTATCGAAGCACCTTGTATCAGAAATCTGAACTTTGGTAAGAAAGTTGATAAGTATTATCTTTTAGAAGTCCAGCTGATTTTTTGGATACATGTCAAAGCTAGTGGGAGCATAATTGTTATGCTGATAAGAACATGATTGTTATGCTAGTGGGAGCATGATTATTGTGAAAGGTTTTGTAAGTTAGCAATACTATTTATAGGAAACAAAGTTTTAATTTGCAAAGGTGCAGAATTTGGAAATTGTTTCGCTATAGTAAGACTTAAGGGAGAGGGCATCAATACTTCATTTCGAATCTAAAAGTTTAGATTGAAATTTTAATAGAACTTAGTCATGAATGTATATGAATGTCATGTTGAAATGTTTCAACATAGGAAATTCTATATATGGAAATATTATAACAAAAGACTGATCAAGTATCATGTCTTTATGTAAGACATTATGTATCAAATCCCATATGTTTCGGATATAGGATTGATCACATATATTATAATATTCACTCGCTCTGATTTTCCAAATGCCTATGGCATTGAGAAGGAAAAAGGACCAGAACCGGATATGACTAAACTTATTAAACAACTTTTAACGACAACCTAAGGTTTACCAAAGATTTGTTACTTAGGACAGTTGGAAGTATAGTAATGGTTGGACCATATTGATATAATTCTGAATAGAAAGGATTCTATTTAGAATGGATAGTTATATGGCAATTATGGAAATATTTCCATAATGGGAGTTGGATATTAAGAATCTATGTGTAAGTTAGAAACTTTTATGCACGAAGGATGTTCAAGGAATGTACCTTGAATGTGATACTTCATCTCCATGGAATTGTTCTATAATAAATCTCTAGTGGAATGTTTTGTAATATCATTGGCAAAGTCTCTATGACTTTGGTACCTTGACATCACAAAAGGGAACATTGCATGTAAGTTTAGACTCTAACAGATTCTAGTAGTGGCAAGAATTTTGTATTCTTACACTTATAATAAGGATTAGGGAATTGTGTAATGAGCATCACTAGAAATGTGTTCAATTGATCTATTTCACAAAGGATGGACCATAGATAAACATAGTGTGCATGCTTAGAGCATGGGATAACTACTGTTTTAACTCAAGTATTTAGTTGATTGACTGAAACATTTTACAATGAGTAAGGTCTAATTAATATGATGATTAAATAATAACTGTTTTATGTATATTCACAAGATTGAGACCATATTGGATTAGGTTATTCTTGTGTTTCACTTCGCATGTTTTACTTCCCGAATAACTAGGTTATTTAAATATCAACAGTCAGCCATACTTTGGAAGTAAGTAGTGAATTAAGACTGTCATGAATCCATCTGTAGATTGTCTAAAGGCTTAGACATAGAAAAAGTTTGTTGCATTGTTCATGAGTACTCTTGAAATAGGAATTTTAGTATTGGATTAAACCCACGCTCATTAGATTCACTTCATGGATTTTATCACGAGTGATTATGAGATGATAATATCATATATTCTTGAAAAGTAGACATGTGAGTTGTTGTTTACGAGTCAGTTGTGCATTGATAATACGTAAACGCATCAGTAACTTGATGTTATAAAACGTATTGTTGTGTGTGATTTGATGAGTAAATAGTACAAGCATATGAGTCGAATTTTATCCATTCATTTTACCCAAAGTGGGATAAAAGTGATATCTATTCGGCCCTCAATGATTTAGTGATGACACCCTAAGAGCTTGGCCAAGCCGGGACTAAGTTCATGTGTTTAATTGTAGTCTGTAGTCATTCGTCATAAATCGGAAATAGGGAAACAAACCTTGGACAAAGAGAATGATTATAACCCATCTATCATATCCATACGATATCATGTAGAACGGAGGAATATTTGATCCCTTATCTAAAGGACGCGTCACTGATAAGATCCAATTTCGACAACGGCTTTTGGTAGCTACAATTGGCTAGTCAATTTGGTAATTATACTTGCAACTATAGTTATTAGACTTATCCAAGTGGGAGACTGTTGGATTGGTGTCTAAGCCCATAACTATAATTGGTATAAACTTGAATTGATAATAGCAATGTCCTTTTGGGTTACCTTTAAACCTGGCAATGGAAAAAGATGACTGTTAGAGAAAGAAGAATGTTTTATTAATTTATTACTTGGTTGATAAATTAATTTGAAATCAAAATAAATGATTTAATTAATGTATTATGTGAATAATATATTAATAAGTAATCATATAGTTTAATTAATATTTAATCAAAAATTAACTTGGAGTTAATTTTGGGATTAAAGGAATTAATTGAAACTATAGGGACTAAAGGTGACAATGTTCAATGGTTGAGCATTGAGCATTCTAGAACCTCCCTTAGAGGGGGGAACGAAATCTAGATGCTCCTAGGGTTTCCTTGGGCTCTAAGGCTACCTTGGAAGCCTTAGGAAGGAAGTTAAAGAATTAGGGTTATCTAAGATACATCTGCCTTATCTGAAACCTTCTTTATCACCTATATAAACCCTTATATGGTTGGATTTCGTCCCATGCACTCCAAGAAAGGCTTAGAGCTGAATTTTCCACTTACTTTCTCTCTCTCTCTCTCTCTCTCCATAGTAATCCTTGGTTGCTAGGTTCTTTTGTGAGACACTAGAGGCGTGAAACTTGTGGCGCTTGCTACCAAAGGTCTTTCAAGCAAGGTTTTTAGATTGTTATTACAATATAACAATCAAGGTATGTATTTTAATCCTTATTGTGTGAATTTTATTGTAATACATAGAACCTAGGGTTTCTTCTTATGTGTTCAAGTTGCTTGTTCAATTAGAGAAAACCTAGATCCAATTCAATTAGGGTTGCATGCACACATAGGATTGTATGTTTTGCTCAAAACCCATCACATTCATGTGAATCAACACTCAAACTAAAGATCTATAAGATTTTTAAAAATTGTTTTCAAAATTGTTTTCAAGGGTAAAGAAAGAAGTAAGAGATACGTATGATCAGTCGGAGCAAGAAAATATTCCCCAATATAGCCACATTGTTATTTGCTTATGATGATTATGATAGAATTGCATGTTATTTTGAAGGCTAAGGATCCTCAGTAACTACATGATAGAATTGCTTGATGTGTGATGCCTGATAGCCTAGGAGAATCTCTTGTATGCTAGATGGAATTGACATCATTACTGTAGTTACTTAGTGTGTACATCGTAGTTTGACATAACTAAGATTTTATAGCCTGAGAATGTTTAACTTAGCTTTATTTCTTATTCCTTGGCTGGTTGTGGGATTAGGGTAGAATCAAGTCTTCGACTATTTATGGAATCCATCTTTATGTATGATTAGCATGCACGAGCTGTTACATAGTTGGTGGAAGTTCCATGAGTGAGTGTGGTTAAAGTTGGCCATCTTGAGGAGTGATTAGCCACTCTTGAGAGTGGATTGTTAGGGTTAGAGCCTTTACACGAAGTGGTTTTGCTCGTTTCTTCATGCTTAAAGCGTCTGCTACAACATTTGCTTTACCAAGATGATAACGAATTTCGTATTCATAATCATTTAGTAATTCTATCGACCTTCGTTGTCTCATGTTGAGCTCCTTCTAATCGAAGATTTGTTGAAGGCTTTTGTGGTCGGGGAACACAACACACTTCGTCTCGTATGGTAGTGCAGTGCCTCAAAAATTTTAAGGCAAACATTACAGCTCCCAATTTTAAGTCATGGGTAGTGTAGTTTGTCTCGTTTGGCTTATGTTTTCAGGATGCTTATGCAATGACATTATCCTTATTCATTGTAACATTCATAAAAATCACAATAAATTTAAACCTTTTAAAATCAACCCAAATTCATAAAATGTGTACAAAATAGTTTTCAAAACAATTTCCAACATCAGAGTCTCCTAAAATCATAACTCAAAAACAAGAGGTTGTGTACAGTCACGCCTTCGCCTTCCCACGGTCATCCAAAGTACCTGAAACATAACCCAAAACTATAAGCCAACGCTTAGTGATTTCCCACAAAGTACCACCACATAAACATAATAACAAATAGCATGCATACAAAGCCTTCAACCTGAATGGAACGTCGCATCGGCCTACAGACTATCTAGAACGCTCATAGAACCTTCAACATGACTGGAACACCTTACCAAACGTTCAGACTATCAAGACCGTTCTCTGGTCCTTCGGCCTAACTGGTACACCTCTCAGGCATATAGTCTATCACCCTGGATCTCTTGGCCTTCAGTCTACATTAGTTCGCCTCAATCCAACCACACACAATATGTCGACATATACATAACATATAAACATGCATATAACCAGTCAACAAACAATCAGGAAAATATTACAGATCACTAAGCATAGCATCATCCTATATACCACCATACCAACCTAACATATCACTACCGTACGATAACATACTCTCATATAACAAGATATATAATCCAATGGGTCGGTCTTGGTGCCTTCGACCCATAAGCATAGTGAGGATAACTCACCTCACAAACTGGACAAAGGCTGATGAGGTCTTGACTCCGAATCTCAGCTCTAACCGTCACTTATTCCAACCAAATGACCAATCTGAATCCCAAAATTCCTAAAATACCCTTAAGTCAAACTTGGTCAAGTTAAAAGTCAAACTGGTCAAACCAACTGAGTCAACCCAGCCGAGTCACCACAGGGTGAGTACGCAGGGCGTACTCCTTCGGTACGTTGGGCGTTCTCGCATGTTGACCACCATTGGGGTGCTTGACCTCGTATGCAGGGCGTACTCCATGTACACGGGGCGTACTCCCAGCAGTCCAAAACTCTTATTAAGTGCTTAGTGGCTTAAGCACTCACGTCCATTTTTCAGATCCATGGCTAAGATACCCTCAAGAGTCATAAAGTTTCCAAATTTATGACTTTGCATTCCCATTAAGTGCTTAACTCAACTTCTTAATCCACTAACTCCTTCTAAATGATGCATGGAGCAAAACCAACCACTTGGAATCCATTTTTATGACTCAAGACCCTCCTAAGTGTCTGAAAGGACAGCTTAATGGTTCAAGAACATGCTATGTTCATGAATCATCATTTTGGGACCGAAAAGTGACTTAAAAGAGCAAAACCTAGATCTACAAGATGGAATGGTAAAGATGCAAGCTTTATACCTTCAAGATGTTGCAACACAAGAAGAACTCACATATCCAAGGTGCTCTCAACTCCAAGATCTTCTCACCACCTTCTTCTCTCTTCAAAACCACTCCAAGACTCTCTTAAAGGCTCAAAATTTTCTCTCTCTTGCTCTAGGGTTGCTTGAAGGTCGAAATCACAGAAGGAGGTTGGGTGAGAAGAGGATATGAGTATATAAGGTTGCTTAAATATGAGACAAAGACCTAAAATTAGGGTTTGCATGCATTTCACGTACACCCAGCATACTAAGGCACGCCTTAGTACGCTTAGCGTACATACATACGCATAGTGTACCCATCCAATTCCCAATCTTTTGCCAAAATGCCACTATGGGCCCATTTCCACTTTTTCTTAACTTAGGGACCAAAAATGCAATATAATAAAATTATAGAGTCCAAAATTAGAAGTACCTCATCATCAGGATGTTAAAATTCTCCCCCTAATTGATCTAGACTTCATCCTCGAAGTCGGCTATGGCGAATAACTCAGGATAATGCTCCCGCATCTTAGCCTCTGGCTGCCAGGTCCACTCGGAGCCTCTCCGATGTTGCCATCATACCATTACTGAAGGTATTTACTTGTTGCGCAGTACCTTCATCTTTTTTCTAGGATAGCCACCGGTCTCTGTCACACCCCAAAACCGAGAACGGCGGAAACGTTCTGGGGCGGAGGACGTCATGTAATGTATCACAACAATGCAAAGTAGTAAACAAACAACAACATCATCCATTGCATTAATAGTATAATTTTAATTACATTTGAGTCCTTTCATAGTAAAATTCTACAAAAATGAATATTCAAAAATAAAAGACGAGTCTTGATCGCTCCGTCTTCACAGAACCTGGTAGTCGTACCTGTCTATCCGTATCCTGGGAATACAAGTTATTTTGAAAGCGAGTATCAGCAATAATGCTGGTGAATTCATAAGTATTTATGTGACTTTGATTTGTAAAGTTGTAAAGAAAGACCTGTAAATGTTTTTGAAGGAAATTTTGTACCAACGAACATGTTTGTAAATAATTGTAAGCGTTTGAAAACCCTAGAAAATCCCATATTTTCTACTAGTATAAATTGTAGCCTTCTACCAAGACTCGACTGTTTTGAATGTTTGCTTCAGAAATCCAATATTTGTTTATAAGTTGGTGGTAGTTTAAAAGTCCCAAAAATGTGCTACCATGATGTTTTTCATGTCTAAAACAGTAGATTTGTGTACAGTTATAATTGCTAAGGTATATGATAACTCCATAAATCAACGTGTTTTTAATACTCCATGTGAGTTTTATAACCATGCTACTGACACTGACGGCCTGTAACAACATTCTTCAGGCGTTGGAATGTTATGACATTTGTCACCCCAGACCTGCCGGTCTAACTATAGCTAACAGTTTAGGTGCGGGATTGTCAATCCCGTATAGATCTATACACAAGTATCACGCTCCCCCTACAAGGGATTATGGTATATAATACAGGACTTAATAATGCATACTCGAAAGTACGTGAAGCGTCTCACAACCTAGTATAAAACAGATTTACATATGAAAATGTCCATTTGTTTTTATATGAAAATACCTTCTTGATATGGTACTTGTAGTATATGAATATTTAGTATACTATCTCATGTAATTGTATTCCTTGAAATGGTACGTCTTGAAGTTGTATGCTTTTGTAATTGTATGTCTTAAGATTGTATGCCTTTTAATTGTATATAATTGTATCTCTTCGCATAGTATGTAATGTATTTGTATGGACTCATGAATAGACTGAATCTTGTATGATTCTTGGTACTTGGAATGGTAAATAGTATATCTTAACTATACCTATTATAGTTACTAGTAGTGTGTGTGTATAATCGAAATATGTCTTTGCTACCCAAAGGTACTAAACCAACTGAATAGAAAACTTTTATGTCTATATCTGGATACATGATATATATATATATATATATATATATATATATATATACATATATATATATATATATATATATATAACCATACGTGTTTAGGCGTGCATTTGACAAATAAAATATAAAAGAAGTTTTGTATAACCTTTGAGAAGTTTAATAAATAATAAGAAGTGATGACTTGATGTCAGTTTATAAAACGGTTGGAAAGTAGTTTGTTTGATAAAAACAATTTTAAGTATAAGAAGCCCTTTGTTTGAAATACGATTCTAACGGTGTTTGAAAGGAAACATAAAGTATGTAAGACAGTTTGATAAAGAGTTTTTAACATGTAAAAATGTTTGTCGTAAACTATTATAGTTTTTCCAAAGTTCGTTTCGTTTGTATAGTAACCCTAGTGTAATGCTCACTTGTTATGAAATGTGTAACTTTTTGTGGTGACATAAATGAACACATGTACTCAAGGTATAAATAAATTGTTTGATTTGTATACGTATAACTACATATTTAATTTCAACAGATAAGATGATATCGTGTTATATTTTCCGTACGAAGGATTCCATATAATGGTTATGAATCACATATGATTTACTTGATAAAAATGAGTATTTAGTGAAATCTTTGAGTTACACACGATAATAATCGTGTGTTTACTTGTATTCCCCCCCTTAAAAGTGTATATAAAAAGTATTGATAACACATTTAAAAATGTAGATTATAGGGGTATGAACTCACCGAAGAAAGTGCGTGATTTGAAGAAAACGAGATATTCCCGTGCGGCACCTTGACCGGAAAGTGACGAGATTCTCGGGAATCTCGGGGCTTCGGACTTTTGTCGGGGCTTGAATATGAAACCGGGAAGTCAGGATGTTGTCGGCACGAAAAACGAGGCGAAAATGTGAGAGAAATGAGGGATTTTTGTGAAAACAGCCAGCACCCTCGCAATCTATTTATAGGAGCTGGAGGTCCTCGGTACGCTGGGCGTACTTCGGACTAACGCGGGGCGTTCCTCGTACGCGGGGCGTACTCCGAAGGTACGCAGGGCGTTCGCTTGCGTCACTGCTTACCGCATCCTCGGGCGAAGTGTATGGTCGACGTGGACTATCCGGAGCCCAGTATCCGAGTACGCTGGGCGTACGAGGGTACGCAGGGCGTACTCCTTCGGATAAGACTTTGAAGTGTGTGCCAAGAACTTCTAAAATGCGTAACTTTCGCATACGAGCTCCGTTTTTGACGTTCTTTATATCCACGCGAAGGTGAGAAAATACTCTACAACTTTCATTTAGACTCCGTCGGCTAATTTTGAATTTATTTTTAATTATATTTTAATTAATAGGTCAGGACACGATATCCTCGTTAAAAATCCATAATTTCTTCATCCGACGTCCGTTTTCGTCAGACTTTTTATTGTTATACTCCTATTGTCAGGCTCTCCAACTTTTGTTTAGGTTGTGTCGGCTAAAGATCGCTCGATCTCTATTTCGAGTTTTTAGCTGTCTACTTCTAGGTTAGAAACTTTGAAAAATCATAACTTCCTCATATGAAGTCAGATTTGGGCGTTCTTTTTATGCATGATCACGGTTTAACGAAATCTACGACTTTCATTTAGATACCTAAGGCTAAAAATTATTGTATCGAAATTTTGCGTTTTACGTCTATCAACGTTGCCGGTTTTTGCCGCGAATCTTAGATTGGTCATAACTTCTTCGTTATAACTCGGATTTTAGTGTTCTTTATATGTACGAAAACCTTGATACGATTTCTACTACTTTATTTAACCCAAATAAGATTTTAAGGAAAGTTAAATTTTGTCTTAAGTTTGACTGGTGTTTCATTATATTGACTCAAAATGTCGGGTTGTCACATCATCCCCCTGTTAGAGGGAATTTCGTCCCGAAATTCAAGTTTAAGCAGAATTAATGATCATGCTACGGATAGAAGTTTTATTTGCTTCTCGTGTTCTTAGGCTGTCTGGCGGTATGGGAAGTGACTTTTCCTCTTGCTTAAGAACGCAGCCAAGCCCTTGGTTGGGTGTATCGCATTACACCATGTAGTATTCTATCCCCTTTTTGGGAGGGATAATATTGGTGCGATGCATCAGACTTATTTTTAGCGTTTGGAACGCTCTTTCTTGTTTACAGACAAGTTCGGTGCTCTTCCAAGTGAGAAACTTGTCCTAAAGAATCCCCTTCTGAGGAGTTTGTTAAGCTCGCTAGGAAGTTCCCGCACCTCGGTTGGAGCTAGACAATAAGGTGATTTGGCTACTGGAACTAAGTCGATTCTGAATTTGACTTGACGCCGTGTTGGTAGTCTCGGTTGTCCTTCCGGAAAGGTGTCGGGAAAAGCCGCGTACTTCTTGGATGTTCTGAATGTCCTTCACTTTTCGGCACGTCTCGGCGATGTGTGCAAGGAATACATGATATTTCTTTCGTAAGCATTTCTGAGCATGCATACACGAAAAGATGAGAGGGTTCGTACTCAGTTTGTGGCTATAAATAACTAGGGCTTCGTTGTTTAGGGAGGTTAGGACGAACTGCTTTATCAAAGCACTTGATGTTGGCTCGATGTAGACTGAATCAACTCCTACTGATTATGATGTCAAAACCTGGGGGTGGATTAGCTGTCGTGAAGGTTTAAAAGATAGTATGACTACTCATGAATTTGGGAAAAGGATAGGTATTTCTAAGTTTATTCTCACGGAAGCACGATCATTCGCAGTCTTGGGCAGTCTTCGTCCTGAAGTTCATAGTAGAACTCATACCTGGTTCATCTATCACAGTCTCGGGTATACGAGTCGTATATAATTAAGGTTAAGAAGGTAGTCGACTAAATGATTCTTCTTTTAAGCTCTCATCCCATCGAGGAAAAAGAAGTTAAAGTGGAATTGTCAATTCCAAACCTGTAGAACCTTGATTATATATCACCCCTATGTATATATTCATCAGCGACAGATCAACCGTATGGACCTTTGGATTTGAACTTGACGTACTGTACAAGCGGTACTTTGGGGATTTATTTGGAAAGAAAAAGAACTATGAGGTACTCTATACATGGGTACTTTGGTATTCTGGAATGACGGCTTCGATTTCGAAGAAAGGGATGTACGTATGAAGTTGCTTTTGTAAGGATCAAATTGAATCAAGTCGCATGATAATGTCGGAATCATAAAGAAACTTAAGGACATTAGATTTGAATGTAAAGCGTTTACAGACAAAGCACAACCGTACAACCATCAACAGAGTTACAGTACTTTAAACTACTACAAGACTATTGCTGCGAATAAGGTATACTACGAAAGGCAAATATACGCAGCACGAGCATCCCTAAACCGACGGGATCCCGCAAAAGATAAGACTCTGATTGCGCTAGATTTGGATGGTTTATAAGTCTGTTACAATGAAACGCCTAATATCACATTAATGTGGGTTCGGAGTAGGTTCTCCTACAGCCGTGATCCTGAGAATCCTACCGTCTGTGCCAAAGTTCTTTGTTATAGGGAAATCCTTCTTGAGGTGTCCTATCTCCCCGCATTGGTGGCATGACTGGCTAGTACTAGCCTTTATGGCGGGAGTGATGTGTTTAGCCAGTGTTATGTGGACACGAGTGCCTTCCTCATTACACCACCTCGGAAACTGCTTTCTAAAGCGTTCTGCAGGAGTTGCCATTTGTTGCTGCGGCATGGCAAGTCTTTGGGATCTCTTGCGCTCCTTTAGGGCTTGACGATATCGCCTCTTCCTTTCGGTCTTACGGCTTCGCGAGTCTATGACTGTTGCCATTTGTTGCTTTCCCGGTTTGGTATTACCATCGGAACTCTCGACTTCTTTGTCGGTCTTACTTGTGTTGCCTGATTTGATGTGTGTAAGGAAAGTTGTCACCGCAGCTGCTACTGCAGCTTGTAATGAAGCGGCGTCGATATGGAGGATAGGGTTTTCGTTACTCGGCTGATCGTTTCCGGATGACGACATGACTCTGTAACATGAAAGATAAAGATTTTTGTGAGCAATTCTGGTTGACTCTAGATGTACTTCGATTGCTTTAAGTAAAGAGTAAGAGTAGGTTCTCGAAAGTTTGACCTACATCCCTATGATGCAGTCCTAGTACAGTGTAGAAGTATGTTTGTAGAATGATCTTAAGACGTTTGTTGTTCAAGCCGAGGTATCGTTAGTTGGTGAATAACATGATCTTACCACTACAGAGACTTGGAAATGTTTTCAGAGTTAAATTACTATAGTCTGATGACTTGACTAAAGCATGTTTTCGGATAGGCTCTAACGAAGATATGATGGGGGTTTTTGAACAAAGAGCGACACGGGAGTTGGCTGATTGTCAATATCATCGATGTTTAAGATGGAATATGTTTAGGGAAATTTTATCTTGAAGAAGGTCTTACCTCATATCATGAGTAGAATGGTTTTGGCCGCATAAAGGCCTAACTAATCAGTACTTGCAGTACAAGATAGTTACACAGAAAATGCTATATAGGACATACACAGGAACAACGATTCCTTTAAACAAGGAAGGGAAATAAAGCCTTTCTTTCTGGCGGCGGTCATCCTTCTGGTGAACTCTCAGTTCAGTCAATTAGCGTTCCATTATTAAGAAGGTGTCCTTCGTACACTCTCTGGCGTACTCGTTTCTCTATGACTTCAGCTCGTGTTTTAGCTAGTGCTTGCAGCAGGGTCTCATGGTCTCTCTTAGATCTCTCACGAGTGTTTTCAAGATGATTGGTGTAGATGGTGTGCATTCTTGCATTGGTATTTAACCTCTTTGATACAATGGAGAGTCGTCCTGCCTTGAATTTTGTTTCGACCAACTTTGCGGATCAGGATTGTTAGAACTTTGTCTGTTGAGCTCCCTTCGCTTAAGTTGTAGTAGCTTTGGTCTCCTTTTGACGACATAGGTTGATCTTGTACTGCGCTCCATGTTTCTAGGCATACTACCCAAGGGGGCGTCGATCCATGAAGAGATGGTCGAGGGTTAGGGTTTGAATTCGGAGCTACCGAGGGTAGGTTCTCATCCTCGAGTTTAGAGTTGTCATCATCCGAAAGGTCTTCAGTATGGTGATCATTCAAAAGGGATTGGATGATCATTCTATGGTTCTTCTCTGAACCATCCAGCATTGCCTTTATTCGGGTAGTACGGGTCGTCATGGGGATGGGGTCCAGCTATGTTATCTATATGGTAATTTGGGGTATAAGAATCTAACACATAAGTAGTTTATAGTAATACACAAAATACTCCTATAGTATTTTAGGTTTATGTTCTATTGTTCTCATTGTGGTATTGTGGGTAAGTTTTTAGACTTGTTGCAACTCACAACCACACTTAGGCACATGCTAGTCAACCCTTGGAAAATATAGTTGATCAGGCTATATCATCCCAGTTTTGACTATATGTCTCTAAGTCTACTTGTGCTGCCCAACAATCGTAATATTTTTGTTCTGTCTTAGTGACACTGATTTTAGTATGAATGCAGACATGTATACTTACTTAAATATTTTATTATCTAAAAGTATAGACTCTTTATCAGAGTATTTTAATCCCTATTGTATTTATAGTTTGTATATCTTTTATGGGTTGATATACTTAATTCACTATAAACAATGCTCTGTTACCAATCTGTCACACCCCAAAACCAAGAACGGCGGAAACGTTCTGGGGCGGAGGACGTCATGTAATGTATCACAACAATGCAAAGTAGTAAACAAGCAACAACATCATCCATTGCATTAATATTATAATTTTAATTACATTTGAGTCCTTTCATAGTAAAATTCTACAAAAATGAATATTCAAAAATAAAAGACGAGTCTTGATCGCTCCGTCTTCACAGAACCTGGTAGTCGTACCTGTCTATCCGTATCCTGGGAATACAAGTTATTTTGAAAGCGAGTATCAGCAATAATGCTGGTGAATTCATAAGTATTTATGTGACTTTGATTTGTAAAGCTGTAAAGAAAGACCTGTAAATGTTTTTGAAGGAAATTTTGTACCAACGAACATGTTTGTAAATAATTGTAAACGTTTGAAAACCCTAGAAAATCCCATATTTTCTACTAGTATAAATTGTAGCCTTCTACCAAGACTCGACTGTTTTGAATGTTTGCTTCAGAAATCCAATATTTGTTTATAAGTTGGTGGTAGTTTAAAAGTCCCAAAAATGTGCTACCATGACGTTTTTCATGTCTAAAACAGTAGATTTGTGTACAGTTATAATTGCTAAGGTATATGATAACTCCATAAATCAACGTGTTTTTAATACTCCATGTGAGTTTTATAACCATGCTACTGACACTGACGGCCTGTAACAACGTTCTTCAGGCGTTGGAATGTTATGACATTTGTCACCCCAGACCTGCCGGTCTAACTATAGCTAACAGTTTAGGTGCGGGATTGTCAATCCCGTATAGATCTACACACAAGTATCACGCTCCCCCTACAAGGGATTATGGTATATAATACAGGACTTAATAATGCATACTCGAAAGTACGTGAAGCGTCTCACAACCTAGTATAAAACAGATTTACGTATGAAAATGTCCATTTGTTTTTATATGAAAATACCTTCTTGATATGGTACTTGTAGTATATGAATATTTAGTATACTATCTCATGTAATTGTATTCCTTGAAATGGTACGTCTTGAAGTTGTATGCTTTTGTAATTGTATGTCTTAAGATTGTATGCCTTTTAATTGTATATAATTGTATCTCTTCGCATAGTATGTAATGTATTTGTATGGACTCATGAATAGACTGAATCTTGTATGATTCTTGGTACTTGGAATGGTAAATAGTATATCTTAACTATACCTATTATAGTTACTAGTAGTGTGTGTGTGTATAATCGAAATATGCCTTTGCTATCCAAAGGTACTGAACCAACTGAATAGAAATCTTTTGTGTCTATATCTGCATACATGATATATATATATATATATATATATATATATATATATATATATATATATATATACATATATATATATATATATATATATATATATACATATATATATATATAACCATACGTGTTTAGGCGTGCATTTGACAAATAAAATATAAAAGAAGTTTTGTATAACCTTTGAGAAGTTTGATAAATAATAAGAAGTGATGACTTGATGTCAGTTTATAAAACGGTTGGAAAGTAGTTTGTTTGATAAAAACAATTTTAAGTATAAGAAGACCTTTGTTTGAAATACGATTCTAACGGTGTTTGAAAGGAAACATAAAGTATGTAAGACAGTTTGATAAAGAGTTTTTAACATGTAAAAATGTTTGTCGTAAACTATTATAGTTTTTCCAAAAGTTCGTTTCGTTTGTATAGTAACCCTAGTGTAATGCTCACTTGTTATGAAATATGTAACTTTTTGTGGTGACATAAATGAACACATGTACTCAAGGTATAAATAAACTGTTTGATTCGTATACGTATAACTACATATTTAATTTCAACAGATAAGATGATATCGTGTTATATTTTCCGTACGAAGGATTCCATATAATGGTTATGAATCACATATGATTTACTTGATAAAAATGAGTATTTAGTGAAATCTTTGAGTTACACGCGATAATAATCGTGTGTTTACTTGTATTCCCCCCCTTAAAAGTGTATATAAAAAGTATTGATAACACATTTAAAAATGTAGATTATAGGGGTATGAACTCACCGAAGAAAGTGCGTGATTTGAAGAAAACGAGATTTTCCCGTGCGGCACCTTGGCCGGAAAGTGACGAGATTCTCGGGAATCTCGGGGCTTCGGACTTTTGTCGGGGCTTGAATATGAAACCGGGAAGTCGGGATGTTGTCGGCACGAAAAACGAGGCGAAAATGTGAGAGAAATGAGGGATTTTTGTGAAAACAGTCGGCACCGTCGCAATCTATTTACAGGAGCTGGAGGTCCTCGGTACGCTGGGCGTACTTCGGACTTACGCGGGGCGTTCCTCGTACGCGGGGCGTACTCCGAAGGTACGCAGGGCGTTCGCTTGCGTCACTGCTTACCGCATCCTCGGGCGAAGTGTCTGGTCGACGTGGACTATCCGGAGCCTAGTATCCGAGTACGCTGGGCGTACTCCTTCAGATAAGACTTTGAAGTGCGTGCCAAGAACTTCTAAAATGCGTAACTTTCGCATACGAGCTCCGTTTTTGACGTTCTTTATATCCACGCGAAGGTGAGAAAATACTCTACAACTCTCATTTAGACTCCGTCGGCTAATTTTGAATTTATTTTTAATTATATTTTAATTAATAGGTCAGGACACGATATCCTCGTTAAAAATCCATAATTTCTTCATCCGACGTCCGTTTTCGTCAGACTTTTTATTGTTATACTCCTATTGTCAGGCTCTCCAACTTTTGTTTAGGTTGTGTCGGCTAAAGATCGCTCGATCTCTATTTCGAGTTTTTAGCTGTCTACTTCTAGGTTAGAAACTTTGAAAAATCATAACTTCCTCATATGAAGTCAGATTTGGGCGTTCTTTTTATGCATGATCACGGTTTAACGAAATCTACGACTTTCATTTAGATACCTAAGGCTAAAAATTATTGTATCGAAATTTTGCGTTTTACGTCTATCAACGTTGCCGGTTTTTGCCGCGAATCTTAGATTGGTCATAACTTCTTCGTTATAACTCGGATTTTAGTGTTCTTTATATGTAGGAAAACCTTGATACGATTTCTACTACTTTATTTAACCCAAATAAGATTTTTAGGAAAGTTAAATTTTTGCTTAAGTTTGACTGGTGTTTCATTATATTGACTCAAAATGTTGGGTTGTCACAGTCTCTGAACATAGTTCCGGTGCTCTTCAACCTGAATACCATCCAATGGAACCACTACCTCGCTGTCCAAGACACACTTCTGCAACTGATAAACATGGAAAGTGTTGTGGGTCTGGCTGAGCTCGCTTGGCAAATCCAACTTGTAAGCCACTTTTCCAACCATGGTAATCACCTGAAAAGGTCCAATATACCGGGGACCCAATTTCTCCCTCTTCCTAAAGCGTATCACACCCTTCCAGGGTGAGACCTTCAGGAGCACCATATCCCTGACCTGAAACTCCAACATCGATCGTCGTCGGTCGGCATAGCTCTTCTGCCGACCCTGAGTGGTCTGCAGTCTCTTCCTAATCTACTGGATAAGCTGCATGGTCTGAAGGACTACTTCAGTCCTTACCATAAACCTGTGACCATCCTCTCCACAACAAACTGGAGTGCGACATCTCGACTATACATGAGCTTAAATGGTGGGGCACCAATGCTGGAGTGATAATTTTTGTTGTAGGATAATTCCGCAAGAGGTAGGTAGGAATCCCAACTCCCACCAAAATTAATAACACAGGCCCACAACATATCCTCAAGGGTCTGTATAGTCCGCTCACTCTGTTCGTCATTCTGCGGATGATATGCAGTGCTGAAATGTAACCTCATGCCTAGTTCTTCATGGAACTTGTGCCAGAAACGGGAAGTGAATCAAACATCTCAGTTGGAAACAACAGAGACCAGAACCCCATGACAAGCAACAATCTCCCGGATATACACATCGGCTAACTTTTCGGCTAAAGAGCTCTCCCAGATGGCCAAAAAGTTGGCACTCTTGGTGAATCGATCCATGATGACCCATATAGCATCAATAAGCTTTGTTTTCTTTGTCAACTTGGTGATAAAATCCATGGTGATATGTTCCCATTTCCACATGGGAACCTCTAGAGGATGCAGCTTGCCATGCGGCCTCTGATGCTCGGCCTTGACCATCCTACAGGTCAAGCACCTCTCGACATACCAGGCTATCTCCCTCTTCATACATGGCCACCGGTAACTCAATCTCAAATCCTGATACATCTTGGTGACTCCCAGGTGTATAAAGAAGAGAGATTTATAAGCCTCCTCCAACACTGTCTGCCTGATCCCACCAGAAACTGGAACCCAAAGCCGACCACACCGGGTCAATAACCCTCGACTATCAGTGGTGAACCTGTCGACCTCGCTCCTAATCCTTTCCTGTTTCAAGTTCTCCTTCTGAAATCCCTCTGCATGTGCCTCTATGATCAATCCCAAAAGAAAAAAATCAATGGATATCCTCATACACACCTCCCCAGCCGAAGAACCATCCGACTTGCAGCTCAATGAATCCACTACCGCATTCGCTTTACCAGGATGGTAAATGATCTTGCAGTCATAATCCTTGACCACGTCCAGCCAACTGCGCTGCCTCATGTTCAGGTTTGGTTGATCCATAAGATATCTCAAACTCTTGTCATCCGTGTAGACAGTACAACGGACCCCATAAAGATAATGTCTCCAAATCCTGAGGGCAAACACCACTGCCCCCAACTCCAGATCATGCGTGGGATATCGCGTCTCATGTGGCTTCAGCTGTCGAGAAGCATAAGCGATCACTCGTCCTATCTGGAATAGGACCACCCCCAAACTGGTGAGGGATGCATCACAGAATACTACAAAGTCCTCAACCCCCTCTGGGAGGGTCAATACCGGGGCCTCACATAACTTCTGACGAAGAGTCTCAAACGTCAACTGTTGCTCAGGGCCCCATCGAAAATCCACTCCCTTCCTCGTCAGATGAGTGAGGGGCACCGCAATCTTGGAGAAATCCTGAATAAATCTCCAATAGTACCCTGCCAAACCCAAGAAACTCCTGATCTCTGAGGGGGATTTCAGAACCTCCCACTGCATCTTGACCTATATCTTGTCAGAATCGACCAAAATCCCATCCTGGTTAACGAGATGCCTAAGGAACTGGACCTCTCGTAACCAAAATTCGCACTTCGAGAACTTGGCATAAAGCTGTTCTAGCCTCAAAACACCCAGAAGCTCACGAAGGTGCTCTTCATGCTGCTCTCTGGTCTTGAAATACACCAAGATATCATCAATAAACACAATAACAGATCGGTCAAGTATCGGCCTGCACACCCAATTCATCAAACCCATGAAGACAGAAGGCGTATTGGTGAGCCCAAATGGCATCACCACGAACTCGTAATACCCATAATGAGTCTGGAACACATTCTTTTCCATGTCATCCTCTCTCTCACTCTCACCTGATGATAACCCGACCTCAGATCTATCTTGGAGAACCAAGATGCACCTTGCAACTGATCAAAGTGTTCATCAATCTACAAAAGGGGATGACAGTTCTTCACCGTTAACTTGTTCAACTCCCGATAATCAATACACATCTGGTGTGAACCATCCTTCTTCTTGAAGAACAGTATCGGCACTCCCCATGGAGAACTACTCGGCCTTATGAACTGCTTGCCTAGCAGCTCCTGAAGCTGAGATGACAACTCATGCATCTTAAGAGGTGCCAAGCGGTATGGCGCCTGGGCAATCGGGGCCGCACCTAGCACAAGAGCAATCCTGAACTCAACCTGCTACATAGGAGGCACACCGGGTAACTCCTCCGGGAAAACGAAAACATCAGCAAAATCCCTAACAACTTGTACCTCTAAAACTGAAGACTACTCCCCAACCCGAGTATCAACCACATAAGCTAGATAACCTGCACACTCGTGCTGAATATACTGTCGAGCCCTGGCTTCCGATCAAAACCCTGAACCAACCCTGGTTCCCTCTCCATAGATAACCAGTTCTCCCTCACTTGGGGTTCGAACTACCACTCGCTGGCCCTCGCAATCAATCATGGCACCAAACCTGCTCAGTCAGTCCATACCCACTATCATGCATACATCCCCTAGTCTCAAATCCAAGTACTCTTGGGCCAACCTCTCATGCTCCACCAACAGAATATATCTAGAACGGAACATCTTCGAGAACTTCTCCCAAGTCACAACATCCCTCTACTCAGAAGAATACGACCTAGTAACAAGTCTCCACCAATCCTTCGCTCCGGACCGCAGAAGGTTAAGAGCGCACTTGACCTTTTGGTCAGTTGGTCAAGAGCAAGTGAAGAAACATCCCTCGATGTCAAACAGCCATATCATGGCTATGATCGGATCCTGAAATACATCAAAAGTCAAGGACTTCGTATTTTCGAAGTCCCAATAATGGAAGGCTCTCCCAACGTCGATCCCGGCAACCATAATGGTTATAGTGGTTGCAGTAGCAGCAGCCCCCGAAAGTGCAGCATATTGTTCATAAAATAACTCCATCATAGTGGTCTTGATAGACCTAAATAGCTCTGATATCTGATCCCAAACAATAGAAACAACCTCCTATCGCATAATCTCTCTAATCCGATCCTCAGTCGATCCCGGCCCATCCTGGCCACTTGGCCCTGCTCCTGATCCGGATCCTATCTCAAATCGTCTCGTAACCAAAATATTGAAAATAAACCAGGGAAATATCAGATAAAACGCATATTATGCCAGGGGAACCAACTCCCAACAAAGCCCTAGGGGTGGTGACTTCCTGCTACGCGTACGGGTCATGTGGTTCCAGTAGTATGATCCCATACTACCTTCCACACCTACTCATATTTTCCTCAGAGGATCATCACAACAACCCTAGAACTACTCACTAATTACACATATACTCTATCATCGCTTCCTAGAGGAAGGCTAAACATTACGAAATGAGATGGTTGACCCCACACAACTCATCCATGAAACTTCCACCAACTCTATAGCACTCGTGTATGTTGATCATACATAACACTATATCCTACATACATTCGAATACCTAATTCTACCTTAATCCCTTCATCAAACAACAACAGGAAATAAGGCTAAATCAAACATTCTCACGCTATAAAATCTTAGTTATGTACAACTATAATGCATACACTAAGCAACTACAATAATGATGTCAATTTCATATAAAGAAGAACCCTAGGCTATTAGGCATCATATAAACAGGCAGTTCTATCATGAAATTCATGAAGATCCCTAGCCTATCACTAGCATGTTGTTCTAACATATCACAATATCAAATAGCAGTGTGGTAATTTAGGGTCTACTTATTGGCTTCGACTGATCGTACACATCACATCCTCCTTGATTATTTTGAAAACACTTTGAAAATCCCTTTTTCCTTAGTTTGAGACTGGATTCACATGAGTGTTCCTCCAATTCACTCAAACCAAGGCTCGAATACCAACTTGTAACATCCATAAAAATCACAATAAATTTAAACGTTTTAAAATTAACCCAAATTCATACAATGTTTACAAAATAGTTTTCAGAACATTTTCCAACATTAGAGTCTCCCAAAATCATAAGTCGTAAACAAGAGGATGTGTACGGTCACGCCTTCGCCTTCCCACGGTCATCCGAAGTACCTGAAAGATAACCTAAACCTGCAAGCCAATGTTTAGTGAGTTCCCAAAAAGTACCACCACATAAACATAATAATAAACAACATGCATACAGAGCCTCCATCCTGACTGTAACGCCGCACCAGCCTATAGACTATCTAGAACACTTGTAAAATCTTCATCATAACTGGAACGCCTCATCGGGCCTTCAGCCTATCTAGACCATTCTTTGGGCCTTCGTCCTGAATGGTACACCTCTCAGCCCTGCAGTTTATCCAGGACATCATGTGTCTCTTAGCCTTCAGTCTACATTGGTCTGCCTCTACCCAAGAATATATGTCGACATATACATAACACATAAACATGCATATAACCAGTTAACAAATAATTAGGCAAATCTTACAGATCGCTAAGAATAGCATCATCTTATATACCACGATACCGATCTAACAGATCACTACTGTATGATAACATACTATCACATAACAGGATATCTAATCCAATGGGTCGGCCTTGGTGCCTTCGACCGGTAAGCATAGTGAGGATAACTCGCCTTACAAACTGGACAAAGGTTGATGAGGTCTCAACTCCGAATCTCAGCTCTAACCATCACCTATTCCAACCAAATGACCAATCTCAATAAAAATCCTAAAATACCCTTAAGTCAAACTTGGTCAAAGTCAAAGTCAAAATGGTCAAACCAACTGAGTCAACCCAACCGAGTCAGTACAGAGTGAGTATGCAGGGTATACTCCCTTGGTATATACGTTGGGCGTACTCGTATGTTGACAAGCATTGGGGTGGTTTACCTTGTACGCATGGCGTACTCCAGGTACGCAAGGCGAACTCCTAGCAGCCCAAAACTCTTATTAAGTGCTTAATGCCTTAAGCACTCACATCCATTTATTAGATCAATGGCTAAAATACCCTCAAGAGTCATAAAGTTTCCATCTTTATAACTTTACATGCCCATTAAGTGCTTAACTCAACTTCTTAATCCATTAAGGCCTTCTAAATGATGCATGGAGCAAACCTGCCACTTGGAATCCTTTTTTATGACTCAAGACCCTCCCAAGGGTCTAAAAGGACAGCTTAATGGTTAAAGACATGTTATGTTCATGAATCATCATTTTGGGACCAAAAAGTTACTTAAAAGAGCAAAACCTAGATCTACAAGATGGAGTAGTAAGGATGCAAGCTTTATACCTTCAAGATGTTGCAAACCAAGAAGAAATCCCAGATCCAAGGTGCTCTCAACTCCAAGATCTTCTCACCACCTTCTTCTCTTTTCAAAACCACTCTAAAACTCTCTTAAAGGCTCGAAATTTGCTCTCTCTTGCTCTAAGGTTTCTAGAAGGTCGAAATTACAGAATGAGGTTGGGTAAGAAGAGGATATTAGTCCATAAGGTTGCTTAAATATGAGACAAAGCCCTAAATTAGGGTTTGCATGCATTCCACATATGCCCTGCGTACGAAGTGTACACCCAACATACTAAGGCGCGCCTTATTACGCTTAGCGTACACACGCACGCACATCATACCCATCCAATTACCAATCTTTTACCAAAATGCCACTATAGGCCCCTTTTCTACTCTTTCTTAACTTGGGGACCAAAATGCAATATAATAAAATTATAGAGTCCAAAATTCAAAGTAACTCATCATCGGGATGTTACACTTTTCATGAGTACACATCCTAATCCATGGCGAGAGGCATCACAAAATACTACAAAGTCTTGCGTTCCCTCAAGGAAAGATAAAATCCGTGTAGTGCACAACAGTTGTTTCAACCTTTGGAAGGCAAACTCATAACTGTCGCCCCAATTGAATTTCTTGTCTTTTTGAGTTAGAGTGGTGAGAGGCTTGGCTAATTTAGAAAAGTTCTTGATGAATCTCTAGTAAGATCCCAAAATCCATAGGAGTTGGCATACTTCGGTTGGCATTATTGGTGCTTTCCAATCCCTAATTGCTTCAATTTCGTAGGGCCAACATGAATCCCGTTGCTACTGACCACATGACCGAGGAAATGCACATCGTTGATCCAAAACTCTCCTTTTGAGAATTTTGCATAAAGATTCTCCTACCTTAGTAATTCCAGAATCAATTGCAAGTGTTGGCCATGTTCTTCCTTGGTTCGTGAATATATTAAAATTCCGTTGATAAATATGGTCACGAATTTATCCAAATAGGGTTTGCACACTCGATTCATAAGGTCCATGAATACGGCTGGTGTGTTGGTCAATCCGAAGGGCATAACCAGGAACTCATAGTGACCGAAACGAGTCTTGAATGTTGTCTTTGGAATGTCTTCTTCTTGAACTCTGAGTTGATGATAACCAGATCTTATATCGATTTCGAGTAATAGCAGGATCCTTGCAGTTGGTCGAATAGGTCATCAATCCTCGGGAGTAAGTATCAGTTTTTGATGGTGAGTTTGTTCAATTCTCGATAGTCGATGCACATCCTGAACAACCCATCCTTCTTTTTGACAAATAATATCGGAGCTCCCTAGGGTGAGAAGCTTCGTCGGATAAAGTCTTTGTCAATTAGTTCTTGGAGTTGACTGGATAGTTCTTGCATTTTCGATGGTGTCAGGCGATAAGGAGGTCTTGCCACTGGCGCTGCACCCAGGATTAGGTCGATTCATAATTCAACCTGTCTGACTGGAGGTAATCCAAGTATATCTTCTTGAAATATGTTCAGTTAGTCGCACACTTGTGGAATATCTTTGATTTCCTTACCCTTGCCTTGCATAGCCACCACATGGGTCAAGAAAGTGAAGCATCTCTTATGCAAGAACTTTCTTGACTTCATGTAAGAAATGACTCTTAGATTCTTCCTTGATTTATCTCTCTAATTGCAAGGGATTCGTCATTCGGTTAGGGTAGTTGGAAGGCTTTTTCATAGCATAGAACTTTGGCTTGATGAGGCGATAACCAATCCATTCTGAGAATCACATCGAAACTTCCAATGGTCATGGGTATTAGGTCAACGTGAAAGGCGTTCGCCATTTCTACCGTATAATCCTCAGTAAGTTTGAAGGATTTATGGCTTACCATGCTTCAAAACTTATGGTCAGTGAAGCTTTTATCAACACCAATATTGAAAAACATGGAAGCATAGATATTATTGATAGGAAATGTACCAGTAACCATAGTTGGTTCCTCGTGAGCATCTTCAGCAGTTATCACAAATGCCCTTCCTTTGCCACCCTGATCCTTCAGTTTCTTGCATTCCTTCTTAAAATGCCTTAGTTGATTGCATTCGAAGCAATTATGGGTTTCTCCCTCAGCAGTGGTTGAACTTGAAGTGTTTGGGGTTACTCTTGTTGTAACTCTTGGAGTGACCTTAAGAGTGACTTAGGGAGTTGGTGGTAGATGAGCTCGCAGACTCTTTCGTGGCGCCATCGTCCTAATATGTTCAGAACGAACATGTTGAGTTATTTTTGAGTTGTGTATTTGTGTAATTTTTTCGCAAAATCTTACAGATTTCCAAGTTATAGAGTGAAAGTTCTTAACCGATATTTAACAAGAAATACTAGTGTTTTAAAGTTGGCATAGGGATTCTAAGGTACTAGGTATCTACAGCAAATCTTGAGAACATCCTTGAATCTCTAAAGCTCTCAACCATTGTAGTCTGTCAAACTCATCGCTTAAGGTTCGTCGTTTACCGACCCAACCATAAATAACATAGGCACGCGTTCTAGGTTTACTTATGGTATGGCTTATGTATAATACTAACCTTAGTTAAGGTGTTTGACCTAAAGGATTGAGTTGGTAGTTTTAGTTGAAGGTATGTTAGAATTTTTGTTAAGTATTCTCATCATAGGTCGGATTAGATATATAAATATTATATATTATTGTTGGTGAGGCTTGTAGTATTTTTTTGTACTCCAAGACTACCAAGCACGCATGAGGGCCAAGAAACACCAGAGGGCATGATCATTTTAGGAATTAAGTCGTTCTGAAATCCAGCAACGCAAGCGGCCCTTCAAACCAGTTACCACTCTCGTAAGTAGTCGAGAAGTAGTGTAATCATTAATAATACTTTTATTAGGAGCCTGTAGTTATAATTGTATTTCCTCTTTCGAGGATATGAATTCTCTATAGGCAATTTAGCTCTGATACCAATCTATCACACCCCCGGCCGAGGCGACAGAACATGTCGGGTTGTGCGACTTAGTTCATGGATCACAAGCAAATTGAATATACATCACAACTTACAAAAATAACAACACAACAGTTATATTGCAATTTAAGGTTCAAATACATGGTTCATACAAATAATAATAATAAGTTCATGAATTTTCCTTAACAGATAAGCAGATATAACAAAAACTAGAGAAAACAAGATTGCCTGAAATCCATGACTATCTCTTATGCTAGAAGCTGGTTTAGTGATCTCCTGAGAATACATGAAGTTTGAGGGTCTACACAAAGGTCAGTGAGAGTTACAGTGTGACATCCCAATTTCACGGCCAGAAAAGACCGATTTTGTTTATGCTTTATATAAAAATCAGAGTAACTTTTTAAAGAAAGTGTTGTGGAATTTGTTCCTAAAAATACGATAAAGATTTATCAGAAGCATTTCCAAATAAATGTATTTCATTATATTAAAACCTCGGGATGTCATTGTCAATACAGATCAAAGCATAAATCGAAACAATATAGGCCTTACAACATTTATTTATATCTACTGTCCTATAATCCAAAAACTCGCATCCGATCATCATATCTATGCTCTTGTGCCACTACCTGTAATACAAGAACGTAGAAGAACCTGTGGAGTCATGGACAGGGAGGTCAAACGAACGAAACAAAGTCGTATACTAATAGTGAAGGTCCGCTGGAACGCCAAACGAGGACCTGAATTCACTTGGGAATGAGAAAACCAGATGAAACAGAAGTAGCCACATATTTTCCCCAACTCTTGAAAGTCCCACCTCAAAGTTCAAATTTTGGGACGAAATTCCCTCTAATGCGAGGATGATATGACAACTGGCAAACCCAGGAGTCAAACCAAGTCAAAAGATGTACTATATATAAGTAAGGGCCTGTTTGATAAGCCTTCTAATCGGGCCAGAAGCTAGGACTCGGTCCACAACTTTCAGTCTGTGTGTTTGTTTTGGTGCGTTTCCTCTGACTCGGTCTGAAGAATTTGATTCAGTCGGAGGTTTTCTTCTGATTCGGTCATAAGGAAAAAAGGTGCAGACTCGGTTAAATCTTTCACGTTCCTCAATTGCCCTCTTTACACAGTTCTTCTCCATTAACGATCACACCTCCAATTTTGCTTCTTCTCCATTGATTAGGTCTGTTATCTTTTCCATGTTTATCCTCAAGCAGAGCTGCCGCTGCAAGCAATGTCGCCAACCTCCGCCTCTCATGATGTAGGTTCCTCCCGCCGACCTCCGTCTCTCCTGATGCAGGTTGCAATAGAGGGTAAATTTTGATCATAAAGTTTGAGAGGGAGGGAGTTACCAAGCAATAGGGAGATCGTGAGTATTGAAGTGGATTGAAGCTCAAACAATTGATTAGTTAACTTAGCAATCGAAGGTATGATCTTTTGCCTTTTGTTCTTGCGATTCCGAGTACTGATGTGGACCTCATTTGCACCTACATTGTTTTGATTTACAAAATTAATAAAACCCAGATGTCGTATTTTTAGGGAATTGGGTGCAAAATCTATTTATAAAGAGAGAGAGAGAGAGAGAGATGCATTGGTGTAAAGAATGGTGAAAAGTGGGCCATGTATATGTCGATATCTAGATCTCCGGATGATGAATATAACACTATCACTTTGCAATACACACAGGAAGGTTTATTTACTATAGATAAGAACAGAGAAGGTCATGACGTCATGTTGCAGATTTTGGTGATGAAATAACAGTTGAACCCATTATATTTGGGTATTTAAATAAGTGGTACCCATTATATTGATCAAATTCGTTGGTATTATGACATGAAACAACTAATTTTTTGGAAAAAATAAAAAGAAGGGTAAAATGGTCATTTCTAGCATTCAGCACAACCAGTCAGTTCCATAATCAAACAATATAGTTTTAGTCAGATGCATGTTCAGTCAGAACTTCAAACCCAGTTAGTCTCTGACTCGGTCAGAACTGACTCAGACAGAAACTATCAAACAGCCCCTAAAACCATATTGTAGCTTTGTTGCATTATATCATCTATAGCCATGAGAGCAACCTTATATATATATATATATATATATATATATATATATATATATATATATATATATATATATATATATATATATATATATAAACCCATGTTGATTTAAGTTTACATAAGTCAACATAAGTTAAAAGGTTGAGTTAAAACCATAAATTAATATATTGCATATGAGATTTTGGTATTTAAAATCTTGAAACAATTGGTTTTCGGTTTTGTTGGACCACTTGGATCGAAATCACAAAGGGCTAAAAATAGGCCAACTTTGTGTAGAAGCTGCAAACAATTAAACATTTTGTAAACATTTAATGTTAATAAAAAATGAATAAAAAACTTGAATATAACATCATTTTTATTAAGGGGCACATCAGTCAAACATCAAATAGTAAACTTTCTCATGGAATAATTGTTAAAAATCAAAATTTTATTAACTAAAATGCTATATTCTTTATATAGGGCTGGCAATTTTCGACACGACCCGCGACACGACACGAAATAAATGGGTTTGGGTTGAGTTTTTCAACTCGCCAACCCGCTAACCCGTCAACCCGCCAACCCGTTTATTAAACGGGTCATATATGAATTTCTCAAAAAATAAACGGGTTGACCCGCCAACCCGTTTATATTCTTAATAAAAAAATTATTATATTTTTAAATGTATTTATGTATCAAGTATTAATATTTAATAAGTATTATATAATATATACAATATATTCATAGACCATTTGATTGTTTTGACATTATTACTCGTGGTGGATGGTCTAAGGTCATAAGTCGTAACCTATAAGACTAAGTCTGTAACATGTTTCTATGAATGTTTTTAATTTTCATTTGGATGTTTAAGACTTAAATATCTAAAATTTAGACCCACGAACCCAAATCTGACCCACGAACCCGCCAACTTGTGAACCCGTATAAATAAATGGGTTGGTGGGTCATATTAGGGCTGGCAATTCTCGACACGACACGCAACACGACCCGCGACACGACACGAAATAAATGGGTTTGGGTTGAGTTTTTCAACCCGCCAACCTGCCAACCCGTTTATTAAACGGGTCATATATGGGTTTCTCAAAAAATAAACAGGTTGACCCACCAACCCGTTTATATTCTTAATAAAAAAAATTATTTTATTTTTAAATGTATTTATGTATCAAGTATTAATATTTAATAAGTATTATATAATATATACCATTGATTCATAGACCATTTGACTGTTTTGACATTTTGACTCGTGGTGGATGGTCTAAGGTCGTAAGTCGTGACCTATAAGGCTAAGTCTGTAACATGTTTCTATAAATGTTTTTAATTTTTATTTGGATGTTTAAAACTTAAATGTCTAAAATTCAGACCCACGAACCCAAATCTAACCCACGAACCCGCCAACCTGTAAACTCGTATAAATAAATGGGTTGGCGGGTCATATATGGGTTTATGTTCCAAACCCGCCAACTCGTGACCTGTATATTTAAATGGGTCGTGTTTGAATTGACATATTTTGACCCGCCAACCCACGACACGCCAACCCGAACACGACACGATTGTCAGGCCTAGGTCATATATGGGTTTAAGTTTCAAACCCGCCAACCCGTGACCTGTATATTTAAATGGGTCGTGTTTGGGTTGGCATATTTTGACCCGTCAACCCGCCAACCCGCGACACGCCAACCCGAACACGACACGATTGTCAGGCCTATCTTCATATTACTCCATGAGCAGCTAAATTAAAGGAAACAAGTGGAATTACGATGGTTTAAAAAACAAATCAATGGTAGTACAAAATACCCACCTTCCTATTAAAGTTTTTTCAAAATGGCCTCTAGAAAAATTATGTTCAACTATTTTACCGATAACGGCAACCTAAAACTATATTTAATTTAACAAAAGTTCTAATTTTTAAACAAAATATAGCTTTTTGATCAGGTGTGGATAAACAGTGCTAAGGAGAGGCTTATGTTGCACTTTGTTCAACATCTTTTTAAGCTTCAAAAAAAGGTGGGACTTGAAGGGCTATTTGCATGTTTTAAGAAATTATGCAGTTTCATTAACATGGTGCTCTTATTTGTTTTTAGGAATTTCAACTAGAGGGTATCAACTTGAAAATTTTAAGAGTTTGTCTAGTATTCAAGTCTTCAATGTTACATAATCAGGTTTTTAAATGCGAATTCTTTTAAAAAAACAGTTAAATATGAATGTCTAAAATTCAAAAGTTAAACATTAAAACATATATATTAAAATTGATAAGTGAAAATATGCATAACAAAGTACTATCTCTCTCAGACATTTAATCAAACAGCTTGCTTGCAAACATATTCCATTAAAAAAGAAAACACAATACACATAAAATTTCATACATTTGAACATCAAACACAATTATCGAATCAGTAGCAAATCAATTATCAATGAATATAAAAAATCACCTAATAGAATTCTAGGAAAGAACTTAAACTTGACGATTGATATTAAAATAAACATACTGCTGAAATATCGTATGTGAAGAAGGAAATCACTAGAAAAGAAAACCTTTTCGATAAAAAAGAAGTCTGCCAACAACATCAATCGGTGATTTCAAAGAAATCAGAAAAAAGAAGAAAGAAAGCAGAAAATAAGAAAGAAAAATGAAACCTGGTTTGGGTGCGACGGAGATGTAGCTATCGAATGTCTCTGGCCGATGTCTTTACAGGGGAGTGACGGCGAGTAGGGGAGTGTCGACGTGAGGAGAGATAGTTAGAGGCGATGTTGTCAACAAAGATATGTGTACGACTGATGTGTGTCGCTTCACCACCAATCCACTAAACATTGGAAATGGTTACCACTACACAAATTCTTTTTTCTATTTTTTTTATTTTTTTAACATTAAATTAAATAAAAACAAAATACAAACTATAATTTAAATAAAAACCATAAGTTAAATAAAAACCAAAATTTTAATAAAAAATACAAATTACATTAAAATTAAAAACACATTACATTAATATAAAAAACACAAATTAAAATCCTAAAATTCTTAAAAAACATTAAAAAAAAAAAAAATTCCTAAATTACTTAAAATCATAAATATTAGAACCTATATTCCATATTTGTCCTGGACTTGTTGTTGAATTTTAAAAAACGTCGCAAATTTTTCCGGGTCGATATCTGGTTGGGGCTTTGTGTTTACGATTTGAAGATCGGTAAGGGCTATTTTTTTTTTTTGACGAGCTTCCTCCGTTGATTCGTAGTTTTTTTTTTCAAAATAAACTAGAGCTTTATCTATGGATGTCTCAAGCTCGCCGTCGCTAGTTGCTGGTGCTTTTCCGTTTAAAGACGCTCCCTTTCTCGCTTTGTCCATTCCCGGTGGTCGACGAAGTTGGACGTCCGGTGCCCCCCCCCCCCCTCGGTGGCGTTGAAGTCGAGTCCAAAACCCACGTTCGACTCGGACGTTCTTGTCTTTTTGTTGGAACCGGTGGTAGATCCAGAATGCGCCATTTCCAGATATATAAACTATTTTGGACCGTTACTAGAAACTTCCCAAGCTTTTTGGTGGCCGAATGGTTTACCATTGGTTGTAATTTTGTATTCGTAGGTCGCGGTTACTAAAATGTTGAAATCGTTGCTACCACTTATATGCATGTTTTTAAGTTTGTCAAATATGTCATTGAATTTGATGCGAGTTGCCGACATCCCCGTCTTGCGATATGAAAATCCAAGCTTTTGCTAAAGCTTCTTCCTCATCTTCTTTCCATGCGGTAGTTCTTTTTTTTTCTTGGATCTTTTTTTTTGCCTTCGACGAGTTGGTTGTTGTGTTTCTTGGACTCGTTCGTCATCGTCGTCATTGTCAAGATTTATAGGTTGAAATTGAGATAATGAGACTTGAGATGGTTGAAATTATTGAGGTATAAAAGAAGGTTGTTGAAATTATTGAGAAGGTTGTTGTTGAAAGGATTGGAATTGGGGTTGATTAAATTGTTGTGGTTGTTGTTGGTAGAAGTTTGGGGTGTATGAAATGGTGAATAGAGGTTGTTGTTGTTGGATTGAGGATGTTAACAATTGCATGTAATTAACATTTGCATTTGAAGTATTTGGGGTGTTAGGAGTGTTTGGGGTGTTTTGATTTGAATCAATGTAGAGAGAAAAAAAACATGAGAGAGATGAATGTTTTTTGTAGATGGTAATAAAATGTAGAGATTGTTTTTTGAAGTTTAAATTGTTAAGAGAATAGTAGGGTAAATTATAGGTGAAGTTGAGATTGTTTAAGTTTTTAAAAAATAAATTTTGTAATTGTTAAACGGTCAAATAACCGTTCCCCACCACAATCCGGTCGTTACAAAAAGAAGGTTTGTGATTCGTCGTCTCGTCCCGCCTCCGGAGCTACATCACACGCACCCCATCGGACTTGGGGGCGGTGTTCACACATGGGGAGGCACGCCACCTCATCCCAAGACGCGTGAAATGCCCCACATACTGGTTAGCCTTACAGTATAATATTGTGCATTGTATGATAGTACATCTTTCACAGTTACAAAATGATAATTGAATGGATAGGCGTGATTTCACGAAAAACGTATAAAAAATGTCTACCTGTTATAATAGTAAGGGTATCAAATACTCTTCATCTTCATCTACTAATAAAAGAATAGTTATTTTATCATGTGTCACCTTATTAGACCTTCTAATTAAGGTCATGTCACTTTTCAATGTATTACTTCTCCATTTTAAATTTTAAATTTTAAAATTTTTATTCTAATTAAATTAAATTAATAACATTAAAATAAAAAATAAATACAAATTATAAAGTGATATAATTTCACGTATTTATTTGAATCAACGATTATAACTTTATATAACTAAAAACTATCTCTTAATTAATAATTTATTTAAAATACTTAATTAATAATTTTGAGTTTTACTATGAAAGTTTAATTAATATTATAACCGTGATTCCCACGAGTTATAAACTAGTAATAGAATGAATCAATCAATACTTTAATGCATTAATTATATTTTTTTTATATAAATAAAAAAAACCAGAAAATTACACATGAAATTAATTTAATTGAAAAATACTAAAAAATTACATATGGTAAGAAGCCTAAGATTGTGACATGTTGCAAAAAAAATTATTATGATAGATTTATTTAAAATACTTAATTAATAATTTTGAGTTTTACTTTGAAAGTTTAATTAATATTATAACCGTGCACGGGTTATAAATCAATAATAGAATGAATCAATCAATACTTTAATGCATTAATTATAATTTTTTATATAAATAAAAAAAACAGAAAATTACACGTGGAATTAATTTAATTGAAAAATACTAAAAAATTACATGCGGCAAGAGGTCTAAGAATATGACATGTGGCAAAAAAAATTATTAGGATAGATTTGTTTAAAATACTTAATTAATAATTTTGAGTTTTACTATGAAAGTTTAATTAATATTATAACTGTGGTTCTCACTGTTATAAATTAGTAATAGAATGAATCAATCAATACATTAATGCATTAATTATAATTTTTTTATATAAATCAAAAAAATCAGAAAATTACACATGGAATTAATTTAATTTGATAATACTAAAAAATTACATGTGGCAAAAGGCCTGAGAATGTAACGGGGCAAAAAAAAAATATTATGGTAGATATGATAAGATATCAAACCAACCTATTGGTTTGCACAAAGGAAATTAATCGATGCTATTTTGTATGATATATATAAATTTTTAAAACAAAAAAAAAAAAAAAAAAAAAAAGTTTTTTTGTAATAAATGTTTATATATGGAATGTTGCTTCATATTAAAATAAAGATTTTATATACCGAATGCTATTTTGTACTATGCATATATTTTCTAAAGTAGAAACATAAAAGTAATGTTTTAAACCAATTAAAAAGGTAAACCATTATATTTTGATAATTAAATTTAAAAGTACAATGAATAGCTGAATAATTTTTAAAAATACTATGGGTAAGTAGAAAACTTGGTACACAACAAGCTTTTTATTTATTTTACCAGGCTCCAACTCCATTCTCTAATACTATTTACGCTCCATGTTAACATATATTTTTAATAAATTATGAAAATATTTAGGACTTTTATTTTGTCATAGGCCCATCGTGCCTTCTTCTCACACTCAGGACTAGGCATGCAAAAAAAACCGGTTCAAGATCCAAACCGGTCAAAGAACCGGTAAACCGGTTTACGCTGAACTGGTCCACAGTGAACCGAACCGGTTTGAGAACCGAACCACCGGTTTACATCCGTTCGAGATTTTAGTCGTTGAAACCGGTTTAGAACCGGTTTATATCGTGTGAACCGGTTTGAAACCGAACCGGTTTAGAACCGATGTAACCGGTTTAGATAGGTTCGACTAATTTTTTGAGTGAACCGGTTTGAACCGAACCGGTTTGAGGCTGAACCGGTTTTGCTTGGCTAGAGAGTGAACCGAACCGGTTCGGTTTGAAAAAAAAAACCGGTTTGTTCACCCCTAATCAGGACTCACAAATCACAACTCACACTCCTCGATTACTCAACTCTCTTCATCTCTCCACGAGACTGCAACTGCGAAGCTCTCAACATCTTATTCCGTCGACCAACGGCGATTATCTGTTCTCAATCCCCATCTCAACTGTACAGGAGGAATTTACGTTTGTTGAAGTTATGTTATTGTTAGCAATAGGAAAAAAAATCATTTGTATATATTATTTAATGTGTTCATAAATCAAAGGTTGTTAATGTTATTTTAGCAAATTATCCATAAGTATATATAATAATGCCTTTTATGGGTGCTACTGCTGCTGTCTGGTTTATGAAACTGTAATCACTTCAAACGATTATTGGTTACAAATGAATTACGTGGTGGGACAAATAATATGTTTCTATTTGTTTACTAGAAATCTTGTTCCTGTGTAACTCTTGTGTTTAACCAATCACATTTCCCAGATTTACAAGTTGTAATATGTTGCTAAAAATCCGTTTGTAAACAAAGTATTTTGTTAAAAAGGTTAGTTCAAAAAAATGTTTGTTACCAACTATAGTTCCAATCAACAATAACAAAGGGATATGAAATCCATACATACATAATACCCAAGCATATGGAATCAATGACTATAAATGTATTCAATTTTTTTTTAAAGTTTTTTACAATCCATAGTAAACTAATTATGCTTTTCTACAAAATGTATTTTATAATTTTGAATATAAGGAGACATCTTAACACGAGGTATTTAGCTACTTCTAGAAATGCATCTTCCCAGGTGATCACTAAAGAACCGAAGGAAAACTCAATGTGTTTAACTAAAATCTTCATAATCTGTTACGAGTTCAGGGCGTTGTAGACTAGGAACACCTCAAGTCACCCATTAAAAAAATTTAATCTATTGTATAACAATTAACAAAAAGAAGACAAGCAAAAAAGAAAAAATATACCCATGACCTATAAAGATAAAGAAGATTCAAGATTTAAATAGAAAAAAATTGTAATCCTTTAGATTAGCTAAAAAACACGAAAGCCCAAAACAACCTTGAGGCATCCAAGTAGGCCCTATAACCATATGGGCTATGTTAATATCAAATCATCACATATAGGGATTCAGTAAGTATAGAATCTTGAATTACTCTCCAAGCTTGAAACTTTTTTTTAAGTTTTAATGATTTAAAATTATCTAAATATTATTAAATAATAAAAGGTATTAAAAAAATAAATTTGAGTAAATTTGATATTTTAAAACATTAACAAGATATTTAAAGTTTAGATCTCGTAAATATGATATTTAGCCGTTTAATAAGTGTATATATGAAATTCTGTCCGTACCTATATTATATAATATCTGTCAAAACAAAGTTGGTGAAATATTGAAATATCATGGATCATGGAGCATGGTCTTTTTTTAGAACTCAAATCAAACTTTTAAAAGACCGAAGAAAATTTACCTCTTTCCATCCAAATTTCTAAATTTAAAGAAGTTCACTTAACAAGATTTCCATGCTCCTAATTTGCATCATTTCCCCTCAAGTTTCTAGTCTTGTGTTTGTGCTTATGAATGGTTGTTTTTTCCAGAGTCATCAATGTGATTGATTGATTGCATCTCACAATCACTTATCAATAAAGTGCTTGCTTGAATTGAATGTTCCACTTCTAATCATCAGTTTTTATGATTAAACAAGATGCATGCAGCATGCCCTCCCTCAAGACTCAATGCCACATATCTTCTTACACTTGATCTGGACATTTATTGTTGAGTGAGAACAGCTGTGATGATTTTGATCATATCAGATTATTAAATGTGATAAAATATGCATTTGCATTCAGACAAGATTAGTAACTATTAGGTATACGAGAGTCTTCGACAGTTAATTAAGGAGTCTACATGAGTAGTATATTTAAAGGAATGTCTACAAGCTCTATAACTCTCTTATAAAGTTATAAATATTGAAATATAGAAGCAGGCCCGGCCCATGGGGTGGGCAAACTGGGCGACGGCCCATAGCCCATCGTTGGATTGGGGCCCCAAAAAAATGGACATTAATAATTATATATATACTGTTTATACTTTAAATAAACATGATTACAGACCAACTCGTTGCCTTCAAATCTTCTAGGTCCTGAGTTCAAGTCTTCTTGTTAATGTGGGTTTTTGAATTTAGTAATGACAATTAGGCCGGCCCAAATCTTGGTTTACACACATATTTAATGATAATTAGTTTAGATTTTACACACTTAAATTATTTTTTAATATCACACAAAATTCTAATTATAAATTATCAAGTCTATATATTTTATTATGAAACAAAAGTTAGTTATTTATCCCTTTTTTTTATAAAAATCATACTCGCCAAAAATTTATAAAATGAGTTTTATTTAAGCAGGCCAATTTTAGAACTTGACAATAGTTTATTTTTAAAAAATTTAGTTTATATTTAATTATTATTTTTTAACTGAAAAATATAATTCACTTCTAAACTATTTTTAATTTTATCTATGTTTTAAATAAGACATAAACTCTCCATCTCAAAAAAAGAAAGGAAAACATTTGATATGGTTACACTAAAAGCAATTTGTTTTTCAAAGAGTCATATTTTTGTTTTTGCCCCGGGCCCACAAAATCCTTGGACCGGCCCTATATAGAAGCAATGACTTTTTTTTCTAAGGGCGTGTTTGACACAGGTCTTTTTGGGACTTTTAATTTTAACATTTTAACAAAAATAAACTTTTAGCTTTTAATTTAAACAAAAAACTTCAAATCTAAAACTTACTTTATGTCTCGTTTAAAAAAAGCTATTGAACATTTTTTTAATCAATTCTCTTACTTCATGTAATTTTACACATTTCAAAATCTTCCAATTAATTTTATCAAACACTCATATAACAAACAAAAATTACAATATTCAACTACCAGTTAGTTTGCCAAACACACCTTAATTTATTATGATATCACAGTTTTAAATTGTTTAACAGATTCTAACACTTCTTTATCGATTTTTCACAATTCAGTTTTGTTGCATCTGTTACCTTGTTGTTATTAAAACTTTTGATTACTTTAAGACTTACCAGCTGATTTGTTCAACATGTTGTTGAAGTAATAAAGCAATTGATATAAGATCACAAACACATTGTTTCATATGAATCAAACAAGTTATAGACTTTCACTCACAAAATATGCAACCTAAAAAGAAAGCTCGATGATATTACATGTGTTTTTGAATATTTATTTAGTAATATAATAAATAGATGGATTATATAAAACCCAATAAATGAACCAAAAAAAACCAAAAACTGTATAAGTTTTATTCCATAATCCACTCCAAAATTTATTTATTATTCCTTTGATTGAAAATTTTATATTACCCGTCAATTTTTGTAATTTTTCATTTTGATTTGGTTTTAATATGAAATGTTGCATTGTTGGTCCCTGATCTTCTCTCTTTATTTTATAATCTACCCTAAAATCAATTTCTTTTTATTCGATTGATTGGAATTTCTATATTACCCCCTCAACTTTCATAATTTCTCATTTTCTTGTTTTATTGAAATAAATTACAAATATTTTCGTGCAACTTGCTGGCTTATAACGATTATCACGGTGTAATTTGTTTTGAAATCGAAAAATATTTATGGTATCAATGTTTAATAGAAAATGACATATAATATATTAAATTCATTTTATTTCGGATGTCCATAAAATGTCATATTTCAGAATTGTAAAGTATGTAAACGTTTTTATTTTCAATTTTAGCCCAGCTTTTTTCTTTTTACAAACTTAAATTTTGCTTAAAATTTTTGCCGATGTTTTAATTCTTTTTAAGAATTTTGTTTTTAAAAATTTCAACTTTGTTTTTATATGTTTTTATTAACTTGGTTTTTTTAATATTACTTTATTTTAAATTTTTTAAAATCTTATTTTACAACTTAGTTTTTTAAAAATCCATTTCTATAAATAAAAAATTTGCATATTTGTAATATGTATACATCTTTTTGAAGAGTTTTTCATTTTTACATTTTTTTGTTTGTTTTCTCATAGTTTCCTATATATTCGCTAGACTGTAATTTTCAAACGAATGTAAGGTCTCTAGTAGGAACACATTATCTAATTGAAACACTTTGTTGATGGAAATGCTAGAAAAATAAAAAAAATAAAAAAAAGGTGTATAAAGACATACAGATTTTGCTTAGTTTTGGTCATCTTACATTTATTTGACAAGTTAAAATGCAATAAATAGCAATGAACTTTCATTTTTTTTTTTAACTATAACACCCTACTTTTAATTTTTAACTTATCGTGGTTGTTTAGGGAAGAAAAATAGTATAATATTGTAACACGCAACCCCTGTGAGAGCTCTTAGTAACACATTAGCCAAGCCTAAATTTCATAAGCTTCATGAAGTTGCCAAGGTGATTAGCTTTATCTTTTATTTCGTTATTTGGTCATTGACAGGTCCCACAAAACTATATTTATTTATAGATAATAGAGATAAAATTGTTTATGAGTATTAAGATATGAAAGACTTGAATCCTTAAGCATTTTAGTGTCTCATTTTGACTTTAGAACAAATTTTCCAGCTTATGGTTTTAGTTTGATTTGATTTACTGACAGTTGACACAAAAAAAAAAAAAAAAAAAAAAAAAAAAGATGAAGTATGTGAGTGTTCATTGAGGTATATTTAGAAAATCCAACACGTCAACCATTTTTTTAAAAAGTAAACAAACCGGTACTCTGGAGGGCGATAGAAGGAGGGTGGTGGAAGACGACACAAGCAGGGTGGGGTAGGTCTGGAAGTGGGGCCCTTGTAATTTTAATATTAATATATATGGTAAATAGGTAAAAATAAATAAAATATATTAAAAATGATATAAAAGTTATTTTGAAACCACATAAGAAATTGAAAACACAAAGACTATCATAGAAAAAAAAAGTTAGGGACGATATGTTCTAAATTGAGAAATTTGTGGATCTTTAATGCTCAACCCGTCATTTCTTTAAAATTTTCCATTTTAGCTTTTAAACTCACAAAAATATCACCATTTTTGTGGAGAGATTTGTTGGCTGCTATATTTAGCTGGAGCATTCTTCCAACGCCAAATCACTTTTTCAATATAAATGCATTATTTTACTATATATGCATTGCTTTTGATATTATTCAAATATGTTATTTATTATAATAATATGAAAATATATTTTTGTAAATTTTTAGTGAGGTTGGAATAAATTGTATTTTGATGTTAAAAAAACACTATTTTTGTGTTTTTTAGTGTTTGTGGTTGGAATTAGTCTAAAGAGCTTAATATTATAAAACTGACGAATAAGCCAAGTTTTTTCAAAGGCTATAGATGCACTTACAAGCTTATGTTATAGATACTCTTACGACAATACGGTTGTCTGAAAGCAAACCAATATATGAGATGGAAAGAGACTCGGAAGAGCATTGTGCCCCCCTTCTACTCTTTCAGATGATTTTCATAAATTTCAATTATTTTCCAATAGAGAGGTATTTGTGTCGTTGATCAAACTCTATTTTTAAACTGTGCTTGTACATAAATAAAATTTTTGTTTATGTTTGAGACAAATGTTTTCATTATATTTTTTTTAGACAGAACTTCGTAAATGTTCCGTTTGAAATCTTTAATTTTTTTCGGTCTCATCGAAGGTTCTTGTAGTTTTAATTTCTATTGTGGTTGGTCCTCGTGGTTTTATTTTGTTGCAGATTTGATCTAAAATTACTATTTTACCCCTGATTAGTTTTTTTAGTTTATTTTTTATATTTTAATTTAAATTTATTATAAAAACTAAAACCCCCTAAGCAGATCCATAAGGGTTTTCTTTCGTTCCCTGTTCTTAAGCCCATTCAAATAAACTTACTAGTCCAATTTTGAAGCCCATATCATAACTGGAATTACTTGATAACCTTATTTTCTCCAACAGGAAACATGACAATTGGAGGAGGCTGTGGAATCTGGAAAGGGTAGCTCAACCACAATAGAAAATGTAAAATAAAATAAAAATAGTATAAAGGTCATTTTATATGGGGGAGAAATCAACCACAATAGAAATCTAAACAAATCTAAACCATAACGACGTTCAATGAGAATAAAAAAAATAAAGAGATAAAGGAACATTTATGAAATTTTTTTTTTTTTCTTTTTTATATTTTACTCCATGTTATCTTGGTATATATTTAGTTTTTATTGTATTAGATAAACAAGAAAGTATAGGAACCCACATTTTCCAGCAAAAGAAGAATAATTATTAAAAGTTTTTCTTAAACACTTTGTGCCACCTATAAGATGAAAACGCTCTAAATGAGAAAATCGAAACGTCAAAAGTCAAAAGTTAAAGCCACAACAATGTTCTATACTTGCGGGTTTGATCTACTTAAGTTTTTGTTCTAAATTATTTAAATTTGTTTTTTAATTATTAAAATAATTTAGGACTTATATTGTACGTCACTAGGCTTCTATTTCCCCATCGTGTTTTCATATGTTTTCATATCCTCCCAAAAAAAAAAAAAAAACATTTAGCACTCATAACAAACAAGAATATTGATTTTATTATGGAGAAAGTTTGTCCCTATACTATACATAACTTTTACAACATTTTATTGATAAAGCTTAATAAACAGACTGGTAAAATATGAAAAAGAGTATGTTGTTGCTTATTGTAGAAGACATTGAATACATTGGACACTGATTATATTACGTCTTATCTAACCAACTTTCGTAACACGTTATTTGAGTTAGAAAACAAGTCAAAAGTTTGGGTCGGTATCCACAATAGGAAATAAATGGGTCATCCCTTCAATTTTAGATAGTTGCAACCTCTTTAAATTCGATTATTTCATATTATATCTCAAAAGCAATCCAATGTGTTATGTTAGTTTTGACACAGGTGTCCAATCGTGAATAGAGGTGCACAAAGTGGATTTTTTTGGAAACCGGGTCGGTTTTAAAATTGGTTTAATTTGAAGCAAATAAGTCAGAATCAGTTTGGCAAGAAACCAGTCCGGTTTCAAATTTGTTTAAATCGGAAAATACTCAAACCTATATAAACCGGATCGAACCGGATTGACCTTGTCTTGCGATTATGGTTATGACAAATTCACATGGATAGAAACATGTACGCCACAAAATCTAAGTGTCATAAGGTTTCTCTCCGAATCATGAAAATGATAGTGAGGAAACGATTTCACTAAGTAGATTTTAAGAAGATTGAATTGTGATATTTGCATTCTCAAATTCAATTATGATTACGACATCCTTTTTCATAATTTGAGTTGTGAGAAATGGCAAAGGGTCTAAACGTTTGAGACTTATTGCTGTAAGTTCTAAAATTGTTAAGACACACATGTGAGTTATCTAAGGAAAGGTGTATAAGTTTGAGAAGCCTAGATAAAGTCTTATCAAAGCATCTCATATTAGAAATCTGAACTTTGGTAAGAAAGTCAATTAGTATTGATTTCTAGAAGTCCAGCTGATTTTTGGGTACATGTCAAAGCTAGTGGGAGCATAATTGTTATGCTAATAAAGATAATAATTATTATGGTAGTGGGAGCATAATTATTATGGAAAGTGTTGCAAGTTGTCAATGTTAATTATAGAAAACATAAGTTTCAAATCACAAAGTCGCAGGGTTTGAAAAGTTGTTTTGCTATAATTAAATGAGAGAAATTTATACTTCATTTCAAATCTAAAAGCTTAGATTGAGATTTTAATCAATGGTAGTCAAATATATATATATATATATATATATATATATATATATATATATATATATATCTGTGTGTGTGTGTGAATGTTATGTTGGAATGGTTCAACATAAGGGAATTCTATATATGGAAATGTTAATTGCGTTCTCAAAATTTTATTATGTTTACGGCATCCCTCTTCATAATCAAAATTATGAGAACATGACAAATAGAAATAATATAGCAAAAGACTGATTAAGTATTATGTCTTTATGTTAGACATTATGAATCGTATCCCATATGCTTCAGGTATAGGATTGATTGCATATGCTATAATATTCTTGTGTTCTAATTTTCCAAATGCCTAGGTCATTTAGAGGGAAAAAGAAATAGAATCGGATATGACTAAAGTGGTTAAACAACTGTTAAGGATAATCTAAGGTTTGCCAAATATTGGTCGTTTAAGGACAGTTGGAAGTATAGTAATGGAAGGACCATATTGGCATTATTATGAATAGACACGAGTCTATTAATAATGAGTTATCATATGGCAAATATGGAATGTTTCCATATTGGGAGTTGAAGAATAGATGAGAAAATTAGAAACTTTTATGCAAGAAGGATGTTCAAAGGAATGTACTTTGAATTTGAGACTTCGTTTCCATGGAATTGTCTTGTAACAATCTCCAATGGAATACTTTGTAATATCGTTGGTCAAGTCTCCGTGACTTTTGGTACCTAAGACATTACAAAAAAATCATTGCATGATAGTTTAGAATCTAACACTTCCTAGCAGTGACAAGAATTTAAAATTCTTACACTTGCAACAAAAAATTGGAATTGTGAAATGGGCATCATTGAAATGTTTTTCAATTGATCTATTTCACAAATCAAGGACCATAGACAAACATAGTGTGCATGCTTGGTGCATGGCATAACTATCATTTAGAAAAACATAGTGTGCATGCTTGGAGCATGACATAACTATTGTTTTAATTCAAGTATTAAGTTGATTATTCGAAACAGTATACAATGAATGATGAGTAATCAATATGGCTCAAAAGTTTTGGGGCCATATAGGATTAGTATTATTCTTGTGTTTCACTTTGCATGTTTTGACTTCCCGAATAACTAGGTTATTCAAACTATCCACAGTCGATCATAATTTGGAAGTAGGTATTGAGGCAAGACTGTCATGAATGGGTCCGTAGTTTGTCTACGATAAAGTAGCTATAGTGTTCATGAGTACTCCTAGAATAAGATTCGAGTATTGGATTCAACCCACGCTCATCTGAATCACTTCATGGAATTTATCACGAGTGATTGTGAGACGATAATATCTTATATTCTTGAAATGGAGACATGTGAGTTATAGTTGCAAGTAGGTTGCACATTGACATATGTAAACGCACCAGTAACTTGGATGTTATAAAACATATCGTTGTGTGTAATTTGATGAGTAAGTACAAGAAAACATTTGGGTCGAAGTTTATCCATTCCTTTTACCCCCTGTGGATAAAAGCGATATATGTGGGCCCCTCGATGATTTAGTGACGACACCAGGCCTGGACTGATTTGATTTGTTCAATTAGTCGGTCGTCATAAATCGGAAATCGGGAAACAACAGATGGACAGAGAGAATGATTATAATCAATGTCTTAGTCCATATGATATCTAGAATGGAGGAATATATGATCTCTTGTCTAATGGACGCGTCATTGACTAGGTTAGAGTTCGACAACGGCTTTAAGAGCTACGATTGCTAGTCGGGTTGTGGAGTCGTACTTGCAATAATAGTTATTAGACTTATCCAAGTGGAAGACTGTTGGATTAGTGTCTAAGTCCATAACTATAATTGGTATGTACTTGACCCGAGAGTAGTATGGTCAATTTGGGTTGCATATCATCAGGACAATTTGATAGGATGGACTTTTGAGAATAAGTTATTTATGGTTTATTAATATATTATAAGTTCTAATATATTCATATGAAATCATATTATTTAATTAGTATTGATCAACAATTAATTTTAATTATTTTTGATCAAAAGAGACTAATTATATATAAGGGGTTGATTTGGTAAGTCATTCATTCTTATAAAGTGGGCTTATGATCCATAGTTCTTCGTGTTGGGCTAAACCCATGTGGTAACACATGGATACTCCATGGAGGTTTTAACCCATAGAGCATGAGGGATATGAAAAGTCATTAGGGTTTACATGTTGTAACCCTAGTTTGCCACACTATATAAGAACCCCTCTAGCTCATGAAATCAACACTTAAGTGGAATACTAGAGGGCTAGCAGATTTACGTGTGCAAGGAATCTCTTCTCAAGTTATCCTTTGTTCTAGGTGTGTTGTGATTCCATTTGAGGCATTCATACTATTGGTGCAAAGCTCTTGAAAGTCCAAGCAACATGCTACAAAGAAAAGGTATGTTATCTAACTTGTTTTATTACCCAAGTATCAAAGTTTGGTATGCTAGTTAGGGTAATACCTTGGGAAGTTCAAGTTTGCATGTATAATAGAGAAAACATAGATCCAAGGTATTTAGGGTTGCATGTACACCTTAGGAGTGTTAGAATGCTTATAACCCAACAAATCTATCATGCAATTCTCATAATATATACTCATGATAGACATGTATGGGTATTCTAGGAATTACTTACTTGAGCTCGGCTAATTGCACGCACCACACACCCTTTTGTCTGTATAAAATCCTTTTTATAGTTTATTCCTTTTTAAAATCTTTTTAGAAACTCATTTTCTTTTAAAAGATTATGTAGCACCTGGTTCCTGGTATGTCTTTTATTTAAGTATTTTGCATTTTTTGCCTGGGACTCGGCGAGTTGAAGGCCCAACTCGTCGAGTAGAAGCAGATTTGATGCGGGATTTAAATGACGGACTCGTCGAGTCGGCTTCCGGACTCGACAAGTAGACTTTGAATGGATAAAACCCTAATCTAAGGGTTTGCACCCTATTTAAGCATCTCATCCATCCACCCTTCATACCTATTGCTTCTAGAACCCCCCCCCCCTAGCAAACCCTAACCGTTGTGTAAAGAGGTAAGGCATTTGTGGTGCTTTTTGGTGATTTTTTTATCACAAGGAAGAAGGAAGGGTCTAGAGGGATCAAGAGAAGACCAAAGGAGTTCAAGTTTGTGCATCATTTGCAGTTCCCAGAAGGTATAAAGTTGATACCTTGCTTGTTCATTTGCTAGATCCCTTTTTGGGGAGATTTAGGGCTTTTATAAGCCATTCTTGGTAACCAACCATGATTGCAAGCATGGTTAGGGGTTGAGGCTTCGGATCTAGGTCCATGAAGGAGTTACAAGGCACAAAAGGGCTGCTTTTGCACCCATGGAAGCCCCCATGCAACTTAAGAGTTTCTTTTAGAGCCTTTTAGGCTCAAAGTCCCATGCATGCACGTAAATTTCGTAACTTTATATGCTAGATCGAGTTTAGGGACCCATATCTATCATTTGGACAAGAGTTGTACACCAGAAATCGAAGAAATAAACTTGGACAGTATCGACTCGGCGAGTCGTTCTTGGGACTCGGCGAGTCCGAGGTTAGGCTTCCCTTTTCTGTTATGATTCAAAGAGACCCAGTTGAGTGTCAGAAAGGTTTTAGAGGGTCCAGGGTAGTGACCCAAACGTATTGGGATAAGCCATAGTCTTGGAGTTCATAGGACTCGGCGAGTCCAAGGCAATCTCCCAACTCTTGAAAATGAACTCGACGAGTTGTTCATACAACTCGGCGAGTCAGATGAATGTTCATTCGGGGTTGTTTTAGAAGGAGAACTCGTCGAGTCATTGCCAAAATCGACGAGTAGAGGCGTGAAGAAGGAAAAATGAAAGGATAGGGACTCGACGAGTTGGCATACTCGGTGAGTCGGTTCAACTGGATGTTGACTTTGACTTTTACTTGGACTTGGTCAGGGGTAAAATAGTCATTTTACCGTAAGAGTAGATATCAGATTCTGACTGAGTGTTTTGTGGGGATTATAGCCGGAGGATTTCCGGAGCATCAGCAGACAGAGATTTCCCGCACAGATTATCAACAGCTACTCGAACGAGGTGAGTTACCTTCCAGTAGCGGTGGGTCTACGGCCACAATGTCGACCCACCAGTAGGAGTTATATGTTAGATGATTGTCTTTGTGATATTCATCTAGGTTTGCTACTGCCTGATATGTTTATGTGGTAGTATGATATGTTATATGTGATAGTGGTAGTAGGAGGGGACTAGTCCCTAAGTTCGGTTGTTAGGACCGAAGGGTAGGTCGGGCACCCCAGAATTGCCTGACAGTATGTTTATGTTATGATGTTATGTGGTAGTAGTAGGAGGTGAAATAGTCCTCGTATCTCGGTCTTAAGGACCGAAGGATAGGTCGGGCACCCAGATATGCCTGATAATATGATTATGTTATGATATGTGTGGTAGTAGTAGTAGGGGTGAAATAGTCGTCCCTGGAGTTCGGTTGTTAGGACCGACGGGTAGGTCAGCACCCCAGAATGGCTTGACACGGGTAGGTCGGCACCCCAGAATGGTCATACTCGAGAGTGTGCATGAATCCCTCAAACCAAGACTCTGATACAAACTTGTAACATCCCAAAATTTCAAGGTAAAAATTTCATTTTTAATACAATCAAAACACTCATTTATCTTTTAAACAAACATTTAGAAGTATTTCATAATAAAACAGTTACCAGAGTATAATCCCAAAATCACAAAGTTGCGGAAAAACATGGGTGTATGTGCTACAATCAAGCCGAACCCTTCCATTTTGAACCGGAAATTGGAGAGTGGAAGAGGCTCCGCCTGTAACAATGAAAAGGATCTGAGTTGTGGAAGCATTGGTGTTTTGGTTATCAGAAGAAGTCATGGTTGAAGATCGATAACTCTGATACCATATAAATATAAAGTAATGAGGTTGGAGAAAAGTTTTGTATTACATCTCTCATATATATATATATATATATATATATATATATATATATATATATATATATATATATATATATATATCTTTACTATCTTATAAAAGAAATCTAACTATTTCTAAAAATAGATTGAATATAATAATATTATTTTTTTAAGACGTTCAAGTGTCTAAGCATAAAGTACAACTAATTATAAATTTATAAATAAAATAATATTATAAGCTTAGACATGAAAATGATAAAACCCAAGTATGAATCCGTCAATAGCAAATTCTCTGTAACTTTGGCTAATTAAACTGGTGAAAACCAATGGAATCGGTGAACAAGATTCAAAATTGATATCAGATTCAAAAGAACTAAAACTTTTGAAAACCTTAGAAAACATAACCTCTCATCTCTCTCAAAAAATTCTTCCGACTTTCGAAGATACAAAGCTGATGACATAAGAGAAATCGGAGTTTGGGCTTTATTTTTCTGCATTTCTCCCTAGACAGGTTTAGTGTTTTTTTCAGATCTTTCTTTCTCCGTCTCCTTCTCTCGGTCTTCATTTTTGTATTAATGGAGATAAGATTGATATGCAGTCGACAATGGAACGAGAAGTGTTTACTTTGATGTTGTAATTTTAACTGTAATATGTTGGTTTTAACCCTAATCAGTCAAAATCATCACTCAAAAGTATCGATTTTTCTTGATGGATGTGATGCAGGTTGTAATTTGCATCACTGACTTTCGTGATGGGGAAACCTCATGCAATTTGACATTGATTTTTATTCTGCTACTAGGTTTTGGATCTAACCACAAAATGTTACATCACTATTTTCTATTCCTCAGTTGTGATTTCTATCTTTTTTTTTTTGGCATCTATGCGTTCGTTCATTTGCTTGGATCAATCGACCTCTGGTTCTAGATTTTGGTTGATCTTCATCTTCTTTCTTTTTTATTTCCTTTCGATCTAACCTTTCTTTTTATATTTTAAGCCTAAATGCTTCCCCTTTTTAATTTCTAATATTTCTTGGACTTTGGTGTTTTCTGTAGGTTGCTGTCGGAGATTCTCTCCGTTTGAAGGTTAAAGTAATAGTAGTTAGAAGTTATTGTTGATTCTGGCTTTAGAAGAGAACGACCAAGAAAGAGCTACTAATGGTTCAAAGTTTAAACATATTTATGTAAGTTTTGCCGTCATTTAGTTTTGAGTTTTAGAAATAAACCCAAAAAGAGTAGCATTGTGTTAGTTTATTGATTTTTTAGGATTGTATATTTCCTCAAGTTTTTTTTAGTTAGTTTATGATGTTTAAATGTTTGTTTTAAAGGAAAGTGATGGTGGTGGGAGAATGAGACTTATCTTGAAGAAAGTAGAAGGTCAGCTTATTTCTTTTTCAGTTTTCCTTTTATTCTAAAATAATAATGGTCCTTATTATTTCTTATTTTAGTTAAATGACTTTGAAACTACATCAATTTTTGTCATTAGGAAGGATCTGATAAGATCCCCGATGGTTTGGAATTGTGGTTTCAGAATATTGCACCATTTAAATATCAGATCCCAAACATTGCTCGCCACTGGGCAACGTATCAGAATGTCTCCGTATCTTCATCCTCAAGATGACACTGGGAACATGATGCGTTTATAATTGTGACTCCTCTCTTTTTCAACGCCAGGTTGGTTGGATACGTCCCAGATTAGCTTTCCAAATAAAGGTATTGACCTTTATAGGGGTATCATGAATCCACAGGATGATTACTTCGTGAAAAGTACCATCATCCGATAAGGGGCAGATCCATGAGTCCGGATCTGGAGATGGTCGGTGCTCACCAATAGCCTCGTACAGCATCTGAAAGCTATGAATCTGTTCATCAGTTGCAGGGGTTGATAGCTAATAACATAAGAACGATTGGAATAATTAATATCAGAAAAACTGATATTCGAAGCAATAAGTTTTGAATGAATACTAAAAACAATTATGAAGAGTTCTCCAGTTTCGATGATGGTAATCAAACAAAAGGTTATTTATCGTTATTCCTTGTGAGCTCGTAATCTTGGCTATTTTGTTTGTACACTGAGACCTTATGATGCAATATATGTAGACTTGTTTGTAAGCTGGTTCCAAGAAGTTGAACCAGATATAAAAGTTGTCATCATTTCCAAGAAGACATATAAAGAGGCCGTTTCTCAAATTCCTACTTTTTCTGATAAGGATGAGGAGAAGCAAAATTTAAATGTTGAAATTACCCCTATCATCGAGGAGGCTAAACCAACTTCACTGTCGTCTCCAGAAACATCTGCTTCAAGTATAATATACTATTTTTTTATTGGCAGTACCTGTATAGAAGCATTGTGAGTCCACACATAAAACTAATTTTCAAGTTTAACTTGGTGAAATATATTTCTTTCCACGGGTTCAATTTGGGAAGTTATATATGGGTAGATTATGAAAAGGAACTTGAGAATATTGAGCACGTCTAACTGTGTATCAACCTTTTATAGTTACTAACTTTGTATTCATGTTGTAACATTGATTTTTAAAACTTTATATTTATTTATTATAACAATCAACTTCTAAATCTTTCTGTTATGGCATTGTTTGACTATGAATGTCAAAGAGAAATCTTTAGTTTAAATAATAAAAATGGTGTTTTGACTAAACAACATATCGCTAATAATCCATGCCATTAACTTTCTTCTAAGTAATTAACATATAAAGTTAATGTGTAAATGATTTTTTCAATTGGCAAAGTAGGCAAAGAAAAACTTAAATTATTTTGTTTTAGTAATTTTTATATCTATTTGACATTGACATTAGTCCCCTTCCATTTATACCAGAGTTTTAAATTACCTTTTTTATTTAATTGATTTTCATTTATACTATTATTAATAAGCTATATCAACTAATAATTCATTAGAAACATATAGATAAAATTTTGCTTAAATATGTTTATTGTCAGTGAGTTGCAAAGATACAAAGATACAAATAGACATTATTTTGTTTAAATGAGAAAGCGCCTAGATCACACACTTAAGTGGTTCGACGCTCGCTTAATTGGTTTGGTGGGTTCACGTTTTTCGGTTATATTTTGGTTTTCGATTTTGTTTTCAGGTTAAGTATTTTGTTAATTAATTTGTTGGGAAACTATGATTTCATTTAAGATAATTTTATTTTTAACTAAAACAAGTTATTTATATTTTTGACCACAAATATCAATTTGCTTATATTTTTAAATCAAAATAGAAAGGTATAATTATTTTTAATCTAAATCAGACAATACTTATAACATTCTAATTGATATTTAAATATTCGTAATTTATGTTATTTAGAATATTACATGTATCCAAAAGAAAATTAATTCGTCGTAAAACTTCACCAAAATTAGTATTCACCGTCCGCAATAAAGAAACGAATCACCACTATAAAACTATTTGTTGAAGCGTGCTAATATACAAATCACCACTATAAAACTAAAACTATTCGCCGAACGGTATTTTTTTTTTTTTTAAATATGACATGTTATCGAAGTCAAAACCAATTTTTATATAAAACACAACTTTTATCTACCCACCAAAAAGAAAATATCAAATTATCATTTTAACCATATTAAAATATGATTTGTTGTTATAACATGTTTACGAATGAAACTAATTGTCGAAAAAAACTATTCATCGCCGCCGCATTGCATGGGTAAACGACTAGTATATATATATATATATATATATATATATATATATATATATATATATATATATATATATATATATATATATATATATATATATAAAAGAGAAGAAAGTTAACTACAGAAACTATGGTAGTGATTGCTAATCAAACAACTACAATCAAGGATACACAAGAGATAATCATCCTTAAAATAGAATTGCGAAAATATCTTAAGTAACATATCACGTTCCCTTGTACATTCAATCAGCTAACGATATGACAATTTAAAGATAACATGTTTTATGAATCAAGAAAATAAAATCTAATTAGATGACTACAACTCAAAAAACGTTTTTTTGTACGCGTCTACACTTGTCAAAATTCATTTCCAACAATGGGGCCTAGGAACATCAACATATCTGATGATTGGTTTAGGTACGTAATTAGCAATCATCTTAACCAAATTCCTTTTGCGATATACATTTTTGACTAACAAAAATCTTACCGATTAATCTCCACATACGAAACATCAACATATCACACTTAAACATAGCATGCTCATCAACATTCTAAGCCAATATACATCCATATCAAATTATCATCAAAAGTAATTAATTAAATTCAATAGTTACTTTATTATTATATTTTAAAAAGAAAAAAGAAAAAAAAAAGATTATATTTGCATGTAATAAAGGTAAAGTTGAGGAAAAGCTAAGGATGGTGGCCACAAGAGTACAAGCAGCCTTGATTATCCCGTGGTTAAGTTAAGGAAGGACATTGTCATGTGTAGCTGGTTGGCCTTCAATTAATTAAAAGCAAGCACTGCAGCACCTGTATCTTTAATCTGTATGGGTTTAACAGTTAACATTTGGCCCATTCAATCATCCCTTTTATAGTTTTATTTACTTCTTTTCCTTTCAAGTATTATTTAAATTTATGAAAAAATAATTATTGGTCCTTATGAATCTTTGTCTAATAATATTCAAATATATGAATATATAAAGTTGCCGTAATAGAGAGGTTTACAAGTTGAAAAAATTAGTTAATAATGGAGTAATGGAAATGATTATATCGTGTAAAACTACGTATAATGAGTTGTTATATTAAATGAAGTAAAACCAAGGGTAATGAGGCTAGTTGCACTTTTAGCTTCTTGTCACAAATATTCATAACTTTTTGACGTGTCAAACTCTAAACGGTCTTTAAGCCAAATAAAGTCAATTATGATTTACCCCCACAATCACTTTCCATGTTAAGTACGACCATCACATGAACACTCAATAGAAAAGTTTCTTTTTATAAAAAAGAAAAACTTATAAAAAAAAAAAACATGTACGTGTACCAATTTTGACAAAAAAATGCGCAAAGTAACTAATAAAGCCGGATTTTTTTTATTTATCTGGTAACTTTCACATAAAAACTAAAAGTTTTAATATGATTAAAAACTAAAAAAGGTTAATATTATTCAAGTTTACGGGGTTTAAAACAAGAAAATAATAATAAATAAATAAAAACGACTTGATGTGTGACATTGTCACGGCTATAAAAAGACAAGGTCGGTCTTGCCACAACTCAAATTTATAGTGTTTTTAGCATCTCCAAACATACTGCATATATATATATATACACATACACGGATACACCTTGCTCTTCATTCACTACCAAAATATTAAACAAAACCATAACATGTCGCTGCCGGAATCACAGATGGCCAAAACTCTACCGGACGCTTGGGACTACAAAGGCAGGCCGGCACCCCGTTCCACCACCGGCGGCTGGACTAGTGCCGCCATGATTCTAGGTCCACCTCCACCCACGGCGGCTCAGTTTTCAATCACTTAAGTGACTGAAACAGTCACCGGAGATGTTTTATTTTTGTTTTTGTCGTTATACGTATATATATATTAATTATATCGTGATCTGATGTTTTTATTTTTAATTAATTATTCAGGGGTGGAGGCGTGTGAGAGGCTAACGACGTTGGGTATCGCCGTTAACTTAGTGACGTATTTGACTGGTACTATGCATTTAGGACAGGCTAACGCCGCTAACGACGTTACTAACTTCATGGGTACCTCTTTCATGTTATGTCTCCTCGGCGGTTTCGTCGCCGACACCTTTCTCGGCCGCTATCTTACAATTGCAATATTCACGGCGGTGCAAGCAACGGTCAGTACTTAACTTATTTTTACTCTTCCATTCCCAAAACATTCAGCTCTGAAGTTCTGATTAGATAATATATTAATTTTTACGTTTCATGCATATTTATATTTAGGGTGTGACGATATTAACGATCTCAACCGCCATTCCAAGCCTACAACCACCAAAATGTTCCAAAACCGGTGGTTCCTGCATTCCGGCGACCGATCTCCAGTTAGCCGTTCTGTACCTGGCCCTTTACTTAACTGCTCTGGGAACCGGAGGGTTAAAATCCAGTGTATCGGGTTTCGGGTCGGACCAGTTCGACGAAACGGACAAAGAGGAAAAGGCCCAAATGACAACCTTTTTCAACTGGTTCTTCTTCTTCATAAGTATTGGGTCATTGGCGGCAGTTACGGTTCTGGTTTACATCCAGGACAACCTAGGGCGGCGGTGGGGGTATGGGATCGTGGCGTGTTCAATCGGGTTAGGGTTGATGATCTTCTTGTCGGGTACAAGAAGGTACCGGTTTAAGAAGCTCGCGGGTAGTCCGTTAACCCAAATAGCATCGGTTTTCATCGGAGCATGGAGGAAGAGGCATTTGGAGCTTCCGTCGGATCCTTCCTTGCTGTTCAATGTCGATGATGTTCCCCAAGGAGTTGGAGTTGACGGAAAAATCCTTAAACAGAAGTTGCCTCACAGCAAACAGTTCCGGTCAGTCATTTATCTTAAATAAATCAATTAAATATGATATCTATTTCTTAATTCTTACACCCCATGTCTGTCGGTTTTGAATTTAATCAAACATATACACTATCACTATACAAAATAATGCACTAAATAATAATAATATTTTAATGTATCCAAATGAGATGCATGTGTGATTCGAAAAAAGTTCACGAGCACCTGAAGATGAACCCAGTCTGTCAACAATATTTTTTTATGACGTGGTTATATATCTACCAAGATTAATTCTCTCTCTCACGATTAAAATATATAGTATATCTTTATAATGATTATATATATATTTTTTACAGTTTTCTAGACAAGGCGGCAATCAAGAACAGTGAGACAGTGAAGGAGGTGAACAAATGGTACCTTTCGACTTCAACCGACGTAGAAGAAGTGAAAATGGTGATCACGATGCTCCCGATTTGGGCGACGACAATCATGTTCTGGACAATATACGCCCAAATGACAACTTTCTCAGTGTCACAAGCCACCACCATGGACCGCCACATCGGAAAATCCTTCCTCATCCCTCCGGCGTCCTTGACCGTCTTCTTCGTGGGGAGCATTCTGTTGACCGTTCCGGTGTACGACCGCATCATCGTCCCAGTCGCCAGACGGGTCCTCAAACACCCACAAGGGCTAACCCCACTTCAACGGATCGGGGTTGGCCTAGTCATGTCTGCGTTAGCCATGGTTGCAGCCGCGTTGACCGAGATCAAACGACTTCGCATGGCTCAGACCCATGGGCTGGTCAACGACCCGTCAAAGGTGGTCCCACTCAGTGTGTTTTGGTTGGTTCCTCAGTTTTTCTTGGTGGGGTCAGGGGAGGCGTTTACTTACATCGGGCAGCTTGATTTCTTCTTGAGAGAGTGCCCGAAAGGGATGAAGACGATGAGTACAGGGTTGTTTTTGAGTACGTTGTCGTTAGGGTTTTTTTTAAGTTCGTTGTTGGTGAGTATAGTGCATAAGGTGACAGGGGAGAGAGAGCCATGGCTAGCGGATAACTTGAACAAAGGAAAGCTTTATAACTTCTACTGGTTGTTGGCAATTCTAAGTGTTTTGAACATGGGGTTGTATTTGATAGGGGCCAAATGGTATGTGTATAGGGAACATAGGCTTGCTGGGGATGGCATTGCCATTGAGTTGGAGGAAGACAAGTTTGGTGCTTGAAGATGATGATGATGATGCATATTTATGTGGACTAATTTGTTTATCTAAAGTTTTAATTTGTAAAATGTTTGATGATCAAGATAATGACGAAAGTGATACGAACACTTAGTTACTTACTTAAATTTTTGACATATATATATGTTGTAGGCAATGAACGAATAATGTCTATCCAATAAATATATATATATAACCCGAAAGATACACATCTAAATTAAGTAGCTAGCTAAGCTAGTTTTAGTGCGCCAAGTGCCAACGTTACGACACCCACCCGAAGATTGTTGTTATCTATATCTTTTTTCTTTCAGCAAGCACTAAGAATCTTGAAGAATTGGGTTTTATACATACATACATACATATGGATTTTTGTACCTCCTCCCTTTCTCCCTGCATTTTTATAACATGATAAAAACTCTCTTTAAGTTTACTTTTTCTTTTATTTACCATAGAAAAGAAAAAGAGATAAAAGTAATTTACCTTGGGATAAATCAGGATGTGTTGATGGAATCATTACTAAATTCACCAAATATATTCGGGCAACCCTCCCACTTACCATCCTCTCGTTCTTCCCAATATCCACCTATATACCGATACGTCCCGTCTTCACCCTCTTTTTTAAACCATCGCGGTTTCCATCCATTTTCTTGTAGTTTTCGTGACTACAAAATAATAATAAATCAATCAATATTCACAATGTGTTCCTCATAAGTTCAAAGGTTAATGTCAAAAACCGGAAACAAAAGGTTAAGGTTAAGAAAGCATACCATTCTTTGTCTGGTCTCAAGACGGAGCTTTTCTGAATTTGCCATGTCATATTCACCGTTCTCAAGGTGTCTTTGGTCTGGCCTGAGTCGTGAATCCGTAGGTGGAAGTTTCTCCTTTTTATTTAAAATAAAAAAAAATAAACACCAAAAACAGATGAAAAACAAATCTTAAATAAAATTGATATCATCAAGAGTATGAATTTGAAAGAATGAGTTTGTGATTTGTACCTGTAGTCCTGGGGTTAACTCGTTCAATGTGATGGCAAAAGATGTTAGATTGTATCGAGTGAGATTAACAGGAGGCAGTGTCCTTTGCCACAATAGATGTGCATCACTCATATCCTTTGGTTTCACATTTATAATTCCATTTATGTAGTACATGCTGTCGTCCCATTTCCCAAATAATGTTGCCTGTTTTTTTCCATTAACATCTTCAACAAACCCATGTACCTGTTCAACAAAATAATTAGGGATCAAAACTCTATAATTTATATTAATGTTGAACATTTTTTTAAGCATTTACCTGGCGTGGATTTCTTTCAAGAATTGACTGTTCTTTGAACTTGAGCTTGCATGAATATTCTCTATTACCACGTATATGCATCAATCCATGATGATCACAGTATACTTTACCCAAAATAAGATTATAAATACTGGTTGTAACCTGATGAGACCAAAAACAAAATACACATAAATATGGGGAAACATGACTAAATGACCATTTTACCCTTTTGTATTTTTCATACCTTGCTCCATTGGAAAACCTCACCATCATCAAATTCTAAGGTAAGAACGCCAACAGGGTCAAGTTGAATTGATCTCCCCCAAAATTTAGTTCTGATGTTGCTGTCCCCCCAAAATTTCCAGCCTCTACCTTGAGAATGACAAGCTATGAGAGTAGGATGATGACTCACTTTTTCAGAAAAGAATCGGACTCCTTTCTCAGGGTAATCAGCCTCATAAGTTTCCCCTAACAAAGGATTGAAAGGTTTACAATGTCGTCCTTCTGAAGAAGCGTATCCAGAAACAGCAAAAGCAGCAACATTTAAAACTCTTTCAAGACTGTTTCCATGTTCATAAGCACGATCTAGAAGGTAAGAGTACTCCAGATCCTCAAAACATTTTTGTAGAGATGAAATTGGCTCATTGAAATAAACAGGGAGACAGACACGTGTCAGATCCTTTCCAACGTTGTCTTTAATCAAGGACCACAGACTCACACCCTTTTCTTTCTCACAAGGATCCGGAAGCTTCTTTCTCCTCTCGCCCATTACATCAGTAGCTGTAGGAAAACAAAAACAATCTTTTGTGTCAAAGAAACAAGTCTCCTCATCTTCTGAACCCTGATCCTCTAGTTCTTGTGATGATTCTGTTGTACTCCATTCTGAATATCAGGTTCCACAATTAAATTTATTTATATTTATACAATATACTCACATGAAATACTGTAATAGTAAGAAATAGCATACCACTGTATTTTCCACGATCTGTAAATTCCTGTTGTGTCAATTGGTAGTCACCTTCAGGAACTCCAGATGTTTCACCTTCAATATTAGAAGCCTGATTCATGCAAAGATGAATGCTTCTGATTATACAATTAGGTAAACCATACACATAACAACCACAGGTGATCATGAATTTAATTATATTACTAAACGAGAAGAGTTAAAATATACCTCCAACTGTCTTAAGGTGTCGAGCAGATTTGAACGCTCTTCACAAAGAAGTTGAACTTGTCCTTTAATTTCAGAAAATTCCAAGAGCATGATCTGTTCACAGTCTTTGATGAGCACCTCACTGATTCCTTCTTCAAGCAAGCGTTTCTTTAATCTTTCAGTTGACAATGATAGGTCAGGTGGGAGGATAGAGGGTTTAGAATTTAATCTTCGTAGGGTGAATAGATTTCTGGTTGAGGCTAAAGATTCAATCCAGGCAACTCTGTCCTTCTTTGAATTTGTTCGGAGATGAAGTGTCTTTGTAGCTGTGAATATATAAAATCGCCTATCATCTGATCTGCTCTCTCGAAATGATGAAACCTGCAAATAAAAAAAGTATTAATCGCATTGTGATTGCTGTATCCACTTGCATATATATTTCCATGTAAGCATATGAATGAATCACCCCAAGTAAAAGAAGGAGACGCAAAAAACTGACCAAAAGACAAGATCTAAAGGAAGTGGGACTTGTAAGACAAGGAAAACTCTTATCCAAGTTTAAAGCGACGAAGAAAAAAAAAACTGGGTGAAGCAGTCGTCGTGACCACAAAATAAAGCCAGGCTGCAAATTGCTATGTGGCCCTGTTGATGTGACCCACATATATAAAACAATCGAGTAATAATTTCCAAGTATTTACTGAACTGATATATCAATCATATACAAAATTCAATAAATGCTGATGTTATTATACGTGTATTTTATCAGCATACAGAGAATGGTCAATGGGGCTGAGCTCGGATATCAAGGCAATTCATGGCGGCACGGAAAAGATGTACAACCGGAGTCAACTTTTTGCCGTTAAAGGAAACTTTTCCGTGAAAAAGCGATTGGAACATACCGTCTCTGTGTTGTGTTGTGTTGTGTGCTCTTTTCTCTTGCTACAACCTTTTGCTTTTGGTTTAATTTACTAGTTATATGGTTCCAAGTCGTTTGATTACCTTGAGGTGAACGATTCCAACAGCTTTCTGATGTTTGTGATGCCTGCTACTACCGCTTCTATCGAGACGCTTAAGTCTTCCGGAGGACACGTCGCCGATGAACCTAACGTCTTCTCCGGCAGCGAGGGTTTCTGGTTGGAGGATCTTCGAGTAGGAAATTACGCCGTTGCGTAACAAAAACCATCTCGATCTCCATCCTTTGCCGTAATTTGTCCATTTGTATAAGACTCCGGCGAAGCTTGTGCTGCCAGAACAGGATTCAGATCCAGACCTCCTCAATCCGACGGCATTGCCGTCGGATCTCATGTCCGCCACCGAACACGACCTTGACAACTTCATCCTCGGTTCCGGCGACTGGTCCCCGATCGATGGACTCTCTAGCGATATACAACACAACGGATGCATCTCCTTTACTCTCATTTCGTCAATCAAATTCAATTCCTCAACTCAATAAAAAAAAACCCTGATCAAACCACCATCTGCATAAACAGTCGCAAATTGGTAACCATAGTACACCAATTGGCGAAATTTACGAAAGAATTGATAGATATACGTACATAGATGATGCAATATTGCGGTTGAAAGCGTAGAAATTGAGAGACGGAGAGATTGTAGGAGACGAAGTCGGAAGAAAGTTCAGTAGAAAAAAGAAGCCTTTTTCAGTATCGATATTTTTATTTGATTAAATATTATAATGATAGAGTGTATGTGTGACTGTGTGTTTTGCAATTTGAATGAATACTTATACAGAGGTGGAGTGGCAAAACCGTAAATTTAATGACACCATGGGACTCCATTGGCAAAATTTTGGTAGAGGTTGAAAGAGAGAAAAGACTCCATCATGTTTCAGCCTCTTAACAAAACAGACACATACATGAATGTCTATTTTGGGTAATCTTACAACCGTATTTTGTATATCTTATATTATACGAATCAAATATAACAAAAAAACATGGTTTTATTTACATTTTACAAAATGGATTAAAACAAATCATCAAGAACTAACTATTTTAATTAAGAGAAAATCACAAAAACAACCATAAAAACAAATATAACAAAAGGTTTACCAATTTGAAACTTCGTTCAAAATTATCATCAATTACATAGTGTCTATGCCAAAATGTTTTTAGCATAACAATATTAAGAATATTAAGAGTTGACGAATATATATCTATCAGGCCAAATGTTAATGACTTAACTTTTGTTGTAGATAAAATATATGGATTTAAGAGTTGAGTAGTAGATGTATGTATAAATTGTTCTAAAAAATTACATAAGACATATTGTAAATAAGAAACTCTAAGAAATAGTAGCTCCATAGACTGTTGTTAAGGAATTTTTTTTTCGTAAATTTCATTAATTGTACTTTAAAATAGATTTCAAAATCTTTGTCAATCCTGAGACTTATGGTATGAGTGGTGGTGTTGTGTCACCCTTAACAAGGCATGCACATCACCCCTTATGGCATAGCGGACGCTTTGTGGTGGGTGTGGCCTGAGTCACCACTCTTTACGTCTCTCTCTCTCTCTCTCTCTCTCTCTCTATATATATATATATATATATATATATATATATATATATATATATATATATATATATATGTGTGTGTGTGTGTGTGTGTATGCGTGTTTGTATGTGTATGTGTGTGTGTGTGGCTCTTCATGATGTGCTTCTTGGTGTGTCTATGGTTGAAAATGAAGATAGTGGAGTGAAGGTTGAGACGGCCATGCTTTTTGGCTTGTGTATACTATATGGCCTAAGATAAAACTAGGAATTGACTTTAACTTTTGCAATAGACAAAGAAATACATCTAAAATTTCCTTAGGTGTTGTTTGTTTTTGTTGGATTAGGTGTCTAAGCTCATAACTATATTTGGTATGTACTTGATTTGATTATGATCATGGTCCTTTTGGGTTGCCTTCACTCATGCAACTTGATACGATGACTAATGGGGAGAGAGTAGGATTTATTATATGAATAATAAATGGGTACTCAGAATGATTTTATATATTATAAGATTAATATATTATTTGGAAATCATATTGTTAATTGGTAATTAATCAGAAATTAATCTAGTATTAATTTTGGGATTAAAAGGAACCGATTAATAATTGAGGGACTATTGTGCAAATCATTGATAATTGCATAATTGGACTGATGGACTCCATAGAGTGGAGTGGACAAAATCCTAAAGGGGAAGCCCGATAGATTTCGTCCAAAGGGCTCTAAGGAGGGAGTCCATGGTTTGCTTGGTGCCTAAGTAAGGTATTAGGGTTTACACCTAAAAACCCTAGCAGCCACAGCTATTTAAAGACCCTCTAGTTAGGATTTTCATCTCTAAGCATTCTAAGAAGAACCCTGGCTGATTTTCCTTACCTCTCCAAGTCTTCCTTTGCATTGGGTGTTTGTGACTCCATTAGAGGTGCAACACTTGGGGCACTAGGCTTTCAGAAGTCAAGATCAAGCAAGGATTGTACTTGTTATTGTTGGATTAGTATCTAAGTCCATAACTATTTTGGTATGCACTTGACATGATGGTGCATGGTCCTTTTGGGTTGCCTTCACCAAAGCAACTTGATAGGATGAATTATGGAGAAAAAGGATTAATTATGATTTATTAATATATTATGAGAATAATATATTAAAGGAGAAATCATATTGTTTAATTAATATTAGTCAATAATTAATTAAGAATTAATTTTGTGGCTAAAATAGATTAATTAAACTTAAGGGACTAGAGCTATCAATTGTGTGATAGTTGAATATTAGGCTAATGGACTCCATATTAGAGGAGTGGACGAATTCTATGGGGAAACCCATTAGAAATCGTCCAAGGCCTCTAAGGAGGGAGTCCATGGGTTGCTTAGGGCCTAAGCAGTCAAATTAGGGTTTCCTAATTAGATAACCCTAATAGCCTTACTATTTAAGGACCCTTAGGGCACCAAAAACGTGGCTAAGAGTTTCATTAGGGTTTCTAGACGTTTTTGGGTGTCTCTCTTCTTCTCCTTCTTCATCCTCTTGCTCATGGTGTTTGTGAGCCATTAGAGGTGTGACATTTGTAACACTAAGCTTTCAGAAGCCAATTACAAGGAGGAATTGAGATTGTTATTCCTACATAACAATCAAGGTAAGATCTAAACCCTATTTTCATATATGATTTCGATTCTAGTATGCTAGATATAGGGTTTATGAGCTTTGGATAATTTGCATGGACAATTAGATAAACCTATATCCAAAGTTTAGGGTTTTTCATGTGCACCATAGGATTGATGTAATGCTCAAATCTCATCAGTGGTATCAGAGCCTGGTTGTTCTTCTATTGTATTTGATGCAAAATTAAGTTTTCAAAGCTGAAAAATTGCGAATTTCGAATCTGACCTGATTCACGTCGTGAACACAGTGTGTTCACCTCATGAGTTCAGTCTGACAACAGATTTTCGAATTAAACCAGGCTCATGTCGTGAACACGGTGTGTTCACCTCGTGAATTCAGTCCGACAGCTCAATTTCGAGATTTTTTCCTTAATTTGCTTTGGATAATTACCTTAAATTGTTTTTCCAAATTAAAATCAGATTTTTATATTATGGTAATTGATATCCAAATCAAATTAATGGATAATTGTCAATTTAAGGTAATTACTTGTTTTATAAGATAAATATTGATTATTTGTAAATTGATTTGAATTAACTTGGAAGAGAAATAGATTAGGTCATATTATGTGATAATTATTAATTATATGATATTTAATTATTTTTCAAATTTGATCTAAAAGATATTTTGAAAAGTTTCAAAATTTGCCCTCAAGTTTTGGAATTTAAAATTTAATTAAAAGGTTTTAATTTTGAAATATTAAATTCTAAAACTCTTAGTATTTTGAAAAGTTCAAAATTACACCTTATGATTTTATTAAGTTAATTAAATGTATAATTAAAAGAGAGTTAATAAATTCATAATGATATTGTTTATATTTAATTAAATTAAAAGGTATAATTTATTAAATTAAACCACTTAGTATTTTAAAAGTATAAAACACACCCTTATACTATATATAAAATTAAAAGTCTAATATTATATATGTATAACTTAAATTGCTAATCTTACCGTTAGTAGGCCTCATTCACGAAGCCGATCTATAAGTGGGTTATAAGGTTATGACCTATAAAATGGTTGTTTAATGGGTGTTCACTGTCACCCACCACTTCCTTGATTGGTGGAGGGTCGTTAGCCGAATGGGTAGGATAGGGCAAACCCTCTCCTCGTTAAACGTATAATGTTAAAGTAACTAAATGTTTTACAAAATTCCCAATCTTAGTTACTTTAGGCAAAAGTAAATTGATGCAATTCCATGAAATTACACTTTGTACCCTTGCTAAGACGTTAGTGGAGCGTGTGTGGTTAACCGGCACACTAAATGGTTCTAAGCAAAGGTAGCAAAGGGTGACTCAATGTTTGTCATAGTTCGGTGGAGCATGTGGGGTTAACCGGCACATCGAATAGGTGACTGTAACATTGGGAGCACCATGTAAGTTTGCATGGTTATTCACACCCTGTTTTGTGATCCTCGGCATCCCAGTCACAAATCGAGGGGCATATCGAGATTCAAACATGCCATTGAAAAGTTCAATGAATCTCAAAGGATCTAGGATTTTTCATTACATTTAAAATTTAATCTCTTTTTTCAATTTTCATGGTGGAAAATTAGTGAATCGTCATTCACTTACCTTCAAATGTTCTACAATTTGGGTTACGGCATCCCTCTCCCAAGTTGTAGAGTATTGTGTTGGGTCCTATCCTTAATATCTCATTTGGGTGTTTTATTAAGGACTCAATCGATCAACTAACTTGAATTTCTCCCGTTTTGTAGATGTCAAAGTATGACAACTATGGTGTGACATCCCCAATTTCACGGTCAGAAAAGACCGATTTGTTTATGCTTTGTTTTATAAATCAAAGTGATCGTTTAAAGAAAACGGTTGCGGAATTTGTTCCCAAAATAAAATATGATAACCATTTATCAAAACATTTCTCGAAAAGAATGTATTTTCATTAAATAATAAAACCTCGAGATGTCATGTTCGTTACAGACCAAAAGCATAAACAATATAAAATAGATCTTACAATAGTTATTTATAACTACTGATCTACAATCCCAAAATCTCTCGTCAAGTCCACCAACTTATACCCTTGTGCCGTTACCTGTAATGAAAAGAAAACTGAGTGGGTCAGGCTTGGGAGCTTGGTGAGCATATAGGATTTTCAACCCACAATAATATAATCATTATATTTAATCAGCAAACAATCAACCCAATTACCCATCCCCATTATCTTCTTAAGGTTTTACCCTAAGAACCAACTATCCTTCATTCATTCATTCGTAAGAAATTTGGCATGAATTCCATTACTGCCAAAGCTTACTTATCAAGTACTAAATCCATAGTTATCTGGTGCTAACTCCATAGTCACCAAGGTTCACTTAACAAGCGCTAACTCCATAGTCGTCAAGGTTTACTCAACAAGCGCTAACTCCATAGTCGCCAAAGTTTACTCAACGTGCGCTAACTCCATAGTCGCCAAGGTTCATCAAATAGGCACGAAGTCACATCGTCGCCAAGGTTTATATAATAGGTGCTAACTCCATAGTCACCAACAATTTCCATCTACCTATGTTCTACCCAACAATTTTGTAGATATAAATACTTTCACAGGTTAAATCATTTAACACCTATATAAAACTCCAATTTCCATGCCCATCTCAAATAGACAAATAACATATAAACACATAGCACGTATTTCATAGCAAATACTTCATATTTATGTGTTAGAAGAAAGTAACTACACACCCACACATATAAACAACAATATACTTAATACACTCAAACCATACTTGTATTATTATCGTGTTTATGAAAGGTAGTATACACTCACTTGATCAGAAGATGATCGGACAACACTACGACTTGCAGAAGTAGAAATCCTCAGCAGATCTGGAAGATCTCTACAAAAATCGCACTTCTCGCGGGCAGAGCTTCGACTCGGGAACCGCACTTCTCGGGATCTTCGGGATCTCGGGACTTGTCTCGGGGCTCGAGAATAATACCGGGGCTTCGGGGTACTTCTGGCACGCAAAACGATGCAAAACGGGAGAGAGAAGAGAAGAAATGAACAAAACTCTCGGCTGCCCTCGCAAGCCTTTTATAGGGGCTGAGCCTCGCACGTACGCGGGGCGTACTGGTCCGAGAAACGTCACTGCTTACGTATCCGAAGCCACTTGCTGCGATGTCGACACCTTCGGAGTACGCAGGGCGTACACGAGTACGCCGCGCGTACCTCGGATCAGACCGGTGACTCCTTCGGATAATGCCGGATTAAAAGATTAAAAATAAATAAAATTTATTTAATAAACTTCGGAAATTCAAATATTCTTCATACGAACTCCGTTTTCGACGTTCTTTATATCCACGCGAAGGTGAGACTACGCTCTACAACTTTCGTTTGGACTCCGTCGGCTAATTTCGATTTATTTTTATTATTTATTTTTAATAGGCCGCGACAAAAAAACTTCGTTATAAATTCATAACTTCTTCGTTTGACGTCCGTTCTCGCCTAACTTTTCGTCGTTTCGCTACCAACAACAAGATCTTCGATTCTCGTTTAGATCGCTAAGGCTAAATATCGCTCCAACGTAAATTCACTTTTTACGTCGCGCTGTGTCGTGTCGGTTCTGTCGCGAAACTTCGACAGGTCATAACTTCTTCGTTATAACTCGGATTTTGGCGTTCTTTATATGCACGGAAACCTCGTGAAATATACTACAACTTGGTTAAGATTAATCCTTCTAGATAATCTTCCATCAGAAAGTCATTTTTGACGCTTACTGTCTCTAAATTGACTAGCCCTGATGTACAGGCGTTACAATTATCTCCCCCTTAGGATGATTACGTCCCGGAATCATCAACGAAATAGGACTTGCATAATGATTCCATACGTTATCTCTTCATCCTAGGTAATAACCGTAAATTCTATGTTTCCTCGAAAGAGTATTTAACTCTATGGCTTTTTTGACCGCAGACGATTCCCAATCTTGCATCTGCTTATCGTACTATGTTGTACTTTCAATCGTAACCTTCAAGTTACCAAATAAGTCCTCATTGTGGACTCCTTCTTCTTCTCAGGATAAATACTTTCCTTTATCTATTGTAACAAACCGATGGGTCGTGCTCTATTGAGCTCTCATCGCACGATGCGACGCTTAGACTCGGTCTTTAATAAAGTTAAATTCCAGAATGGAATATACCTTCCTTCATATTCTAATGTGATTTAATCACATTTCAGCATGTAGCATTTCTACCTGCAAACTTCTTTTAACAATGAGCGCGACACTATCAATCGCATTAACTTCAACCTTCTGACTTAATTCAGATGTTACATCTAACTTGGTTCCATGAACCACGTAACAAACTCCTCGTAGTCGGACTCAATTTAAACATGACCACTAGGGTCGGAACAAGAACCATCTTACTAGTCATCACCGAAACAATGGTAATGACATACCAGAATAAAATGGAATCAATCACTAGCTTCTTGGTAACCTTGTGACTTTCCCTGATCAAAGTGCGAGTCCTGTGCTTCCGGTAGTATATGCATCTACTACCTTTCACACCTACTCATACTCGTCCCAAGTATTGTCCCGCAGTCGACCAAGTCACCATACAAGAAAATCACATAATCATTCAACACATCAGATAGCAAAACTAGGGTTTATATTAATTCTTGAAACTATTACACAAAAGTTCAAGTTCACCCTATACTATGCCTCTAACAGGCTATGCTTCCTGATACAGACTTTATATATTAATATGAAGTCTTCATCTTTTAATCCTCCCATCCTTTTCTGCTTCGTTGAGGAACATGTTGAATGCCCTTGGCTGTGGAGGTGTGTTTTTCTGTGGGCAGTCTTTAGAAATATGACCTTCTTCGTTACACCTATAGCACACCTTCTTGAGGGGTGCGCACTTATTGGCGTAGTGCCCTGTCTTCCCACATTTGTAACAAGTCATCTCCTCGCTACATTTCCCGAAGTGTTTCTTCTTACACTTCTCACACCACTTAGCTTCATCTCTTCCCCCAGATTTCGAGAATTTACTTTCTTTGTCGATTATTGAAGATCCTTCACGCTTCCTTTTCTCTCCAACTTCAGCTCTTTCCAGACCCTTTTCTTTTATTTGGGTCTCAACATTCTTGGCTGCCCAGATGGCGGCTTTCAGAGTGGTTGCTTGTTTGACTATCGGACCAAAGTCCGCTGGTAATCCATTGGCAAACTTGTTGACCTTGGAAAGTTCAGTTGGAATTAGGTGTGGAATAAGCTTCATTTTCTCCGTAAAGCTCGTAGCGTATTCAGTAACGCTCAATTTCCCTTTCTTCAGATTCTGGAACTCATTGTTGATTTCCAGAAGATCTTGCTCAGAGCAGTATTGCAATTTCAGTTGCACCACGAATTCTTCCCAAGACATCTTGCTAGCTTCCCCCTTAGGCATCGAACCAGCCAGTAACTTCCACCAACTCAATACTCCAGATTTTAACAGAGGGAGTGCAAGAGCGGTCTTCTGTCTGTTGCTACAATCGCAACTTTCAAACATCGTCTCCATCTCGGAGATCCAGTCCATGACTTGCACCGGTGTCGGGCTCCCAGAAAGACATGGTGGTTTGGATGCCATGAAATCCTTGTACTTGCATCCACATCCCTCATTTCCTCTATCCTGGTTGTTTTGGCGAACTATTGGTGGGTTGGCTTGACCAACGGTCCCACTATAGTTTCCTCCTTCAGACTGAACTCCATTTACTTCGGGCTCTTCAACTTGAATTGACAATTCCTCGCGATTCTGCCTGATCATACATCTGGTTTCTTCCATCTGATTATTCAACATTGCCTGGATCATCACTTGAACTCCGGCCATTGTCATTGGTTCAGGCGCTGCTGCTACAACAACCACTCGCTCAACCACAGGTGGTTGATTCCTATTTTCGTTCACGTTTCCAGCTCCACTCCTGGTTCTTGTCATTTTTGATCTATACACCGAATAAGGTGAAATTAGATCCTTATTCGCGATAGATATTCAAATCATCCTTATCACTCCGAAACGTTTACATGCTAGTTCTAATATCGTAGACGTACGCTTAGAATCCTACACACATAAGGTTTCAAGATCCGGTCGGCAACAGACCATAGATCCGAACAAATAATGTCATATATGGCAACATATAACATTTAGCACATAAAAGCATTTTAGGCATCACTCCTAAAATAAACTAGTGCTTGTGTCAATTTAGGTGTACTACCTAACATATTTTAGACACACTCCTCACAATCATTACTTAGCATTCTAAGTTTAAGTCTAGAAATAAATCCATATTCCTAGTTCGCTTAAACTAATGCTCTGATACCAACTGTGACATCCCCAATTTCACGGTCAGAAAAGACCGATTTGTTTATGCTTTGTTTTATAAATCAGAGTGATCGTTAAAGAAAACGGTTGCGGAATTTGTTCCCAAAATAAAATATGATAACCATTTATCAAAACATTTCTCGAAAAGAATGTATTTTCATTAAATAATAAAACCTCGGGATGTCATGTTCGTTACAGACCAAAAGCATAAACAATATAAAATAGATCTTACAATAGTTATTTATAACTACTGATCTACAATCCCAAAATCTCTCGTCAAGTCCACCAACTTATACCCTTGTGCCATTACCTGTAATGAAAAGAAAACTGAGTGGGTCAGGCTTGGGAGCCTGGTGAGCATATAGGGTTTTCAACCCACAATAATATAATCATTATATTTAATCAGCAAACAATCAACCCAATTACCCATCCCCATTATCTTCTTAAGGTTTTACCCTAAGAACCAACTATCCTTCATTCATTCATTCGTAAGAAATTTGGCATGAATTCCATTACTGCCAAAGCTTACTTATCAAGTACTAAATCCATAGTTATCTGGTGCTAACTCCATAGTCACCAAGGTTCACTTAACAAGCGCTAACTTCATAGTCGCCAAGGTTTACTCAACAAGCGCTAACTCCATAGTCGCCAAAGTTTACTCAACGTGCGCTAACTCCATAGTCGCCAAGGTTCATCAAATAGGTACGAAGTCACATCGTCGCCAAGGTTTATACAATAGGTGCTAACTCCATAGTCACCAACAATTTCCATCTACCTATGTTCTACCCAACAATTTTGTAGATATAAATACTTTCACAGGTTAAATCATTTAACACCTATATAAAACTCCAATTTCCATGCCCATCTCAAATAGACAAATAACATATAAACACATAGCACGTATTTCATAGCAAATACTTCATATTTATGTGTTAGAAGAAAGTAACTACACACCCACACATATAAACAACAATATACTTAATACACTCAAACCATACTTGTATTATTATCGTGTTTATGAAAGGTAGTATACACTCACTTGATCAGAAGATGATCGGACAGCACTACGACTTGTAGAAGTAGAAATCCTCAGCAGATCTGGAAGATCTCTACAAAAATCGCACTTCTCGCGGGCAGAGCTTCGACTCGGGAACCGCACTTCTCGGGATCTTCGGGATCTCGGGACTTGCCTCGGGGCTCGAGAATAATACCGGGGCTTCGGGGTATTTCTGGCACGCAAAACGATGCAAAACGGGAGAGAGAAGAGAAGAAATGAACAAAACTCTCGGCTGCCCTCGCAAGCCTTTTATAGGGGCTGAGCCTCGCACGTACGCGGGGCGTACTGGTCCGAGAAACGTCACTGCTTACGTATCCGAAGCCACTTGCTGCGATGTCGACACCTTCGGAGTACGCAGGGCGTACACGAGTACGCGGCGCGTACCTCGGATCAGACCGGTGACTCCTTCGGATAATGCCGGATTAAAAGATTAAAAATAAATAAAATTTATTTAATAAACTTCGGAAATTCATATCTTCTTCATACGAACTCCGTTTTCGACGTTCTTTATATCCACGCGAAGGTGAGACTACGCTCTACAACTTTCGTTTAGACTCCATCGGCTAATTTCGATTTATTTTTATTATTTATTTTTAATAGGCCGCGACAGAAAACTTCGTTATAAATTCATAACTTCTTCGTTTGACGTCCGTTCTCGCCTAACTTTTCGTCGTTTCGCTACCAACAACAAGATCTTTGATTCTCGTTTAGATTGCTAAGGCTAAATATCGCTCCAACGTAAATTCACTTTTTACGTCGCGCTGTGTCGTGCCGGTTCTATCGCGAAACTTCGACAGGTCATAACTTTTTCGTTATAACTCGGATTTTGGCGTTCTTTATATGCATGGAAACCTCGTGACATATACTAAAACTTGGTTAAGATTAATCCTTCTAGATAATCTTCCATCAAAAAGTCATTTTTGACGCTTATTGTCTCTAAATTGACTAGCCCTGATGTACGGGCGTTACATATGGTCTTCCCAAATCCCATGGAACAAGCTTTCCACATGTTGATGATATTCCACGATTCGATCGAGGAAAACGAGATCATACTTCACTTCCTCTACCTCCTCCTATTGTTCTCCCTAACCGACAAGCTCAAAGGCTTGAAATGTTCAAACACACTCAAGCCCTGTTGGCGATGAAACATGAAGATGGAAAGTCAGTGTGTGCACACGTCTTAGAGATGAAGTTACACATTGATATGTTAAGAATGATGGGACTCGTTGTCTGTGAGGAGCTGGCTGTTGACTGGGTTCTTCAGTCACTTCCTGACTCATATAGTGAGTTCGTAAGAGAGTACTATATGATAGATCACAACATGACCCTTATCGATCTCACCAATTTGCTTATTGTTGCTGAATCAGCGATGATTTGGTGCACTGAAAAAGCAAAGTTGATTGGTGGATCTGCCTTCCAGACCTCTATGGATATAGGCAATAGCAACGAAACGCATGCCATGGTCGAAAAGTTTGATCATAAGAGAAAGGCAAAGTCTAAAGTAGTTCCATGTACTGTTCCAAAAGAGTCAATTTGCTTTTATTGCCAAGAGAAGGGGCATTGGAGACGAAGTTGTCCATTAAGTTCCTGTTCATTGATTCTTAATACATAATGTGATAAGATTACATTTGAATGTTTTGCAGGATCAGGGAAAATAGAGGAAGCTTGATGGAAGAGCTAGATGAATCTTGTCACAAAGAAATGGATCACGATCACATGGATTCGAAGATCAGATTTTGAGCTTAGAAAGTTATGATAGAGTTGTTAGGAATATTTGATTACATAGTTTTTCAGTTGATTTTGCATTGTAAGGACATGTTTTCCGCTGCTTTTATGAATAAAATAAATTTTAATTTGTCTTATATGTGTGTGTGTATATATATATATATATATATATATATATATATATATATATATATATATATCCTTGCAATGAAATAGTTGTGAAAATTTGATGTTTATGTATTTCTATAAATGTATTTGATTCTTAATGATGTTATTTATGGAAGTGTCAAAAATTTCTAAGTAAGGAAAGATTCCCATCACCCAAGTTTTGTATCGTGTTTTGTGATCGTCTTGGTAATCGTAAGAACCATATTACAATTCATCCTCTAAGGATACCTTAGTGCACTGGTTTGGCTAAGAAGAGGAATGGAGAATTGTTGAAATGGTTAAGTCAAAAAGATGTATCGTACTTCGTTCCAAAATCAATTCTTAGAGTCATACTCCAAGATTGTGACTTGAGTGAGATAATCTTAAGTAGGAATGTTCTTACACTTGCACATTTTGGTAAGTTGGGATGTCTTGAATAAGACAAAGGCCAACTAATACCAAATTGTGCATAGTTTTGTCTTGACATAGACACACACACTAACTCTTGGATATTTGTTTTGTCAAGAAATGTTTCTTGATAAGAGAATCTAATATGTCAAGAGGTCAGTGGGAGTCTAAAGATCTTGAAAAGTTTCAAGAACAAATCAAGAAGTAAAACTATTAAACACTAGCACACGACTTGAGGATTGTAACCTATCGTGTTGATGTATTCGTGTTTCTGTGCCAATCCAATTAAGTTACTTATGCATATGAGTTCTACGAGTTCTCAATAGAATGCATAAGGGAAAACACCTTGTTCAATGAAAGTACATTGACTGGCGTAGGTGAGCTGCTAAATAACGTCGAAGCAATGGTGGGACCCTTGATGGCAAAGAATCAAGTATGAACAAGTTATGTCCATAAGAGCTTGGATTTGTCACAAACATTATCTTATGATTATGATTATGCTTATGACAAATTTGCATGGATAGGAACCCATGCACCATAAAATCTAAGTGTCATAAGGTTTCTCTCCTTCATGAAAAAGATTGTGAGGAAACGCTTTCACTAAAAGAGATTTTAAGGAGATAGCAATTATGTAAAGTGCATTCTCAAATTCGATTATGATTACGACATCCCTCTTCATAGTTCGAATTGTGAGATTTGGCAATTAGTCTGAACATTTGGGACTTAGTAATATAAGTTCTGAATTAGTTTAGACACACATGTGAGCTGTCTAAGGAAAGCTGTGTGAGTTTTAGAAGCTTAGATAAAAGGCTTATCGAAGCACATCGTATTGGAAATATGAACTTTGGAAGTCAATAAGTATTACCTTCTAGAAGTCCAACTGTTTTCTGAATATGTGTCAAAGCTAGTGGGAGCATAAATGTTATGCTGGAATGGATATAATCATCATGTTAGTGCGAGCATAATTATTATTTAAGTATTGCAAGTTGGAAATATTAATTATAGAAAAACAAAAGTTTCACTTTGCAAAGTTTTAGGGGTTGAAAAATTGTTTTTGTTATAATTAAGGGAGAGAATGTTATACTTCGTTTCCAATCTAAAAGCTTAGATCGAGAAATTTTAATTGAGTTTAGTCAAGGGTATATTTATTATTTGCATTCTCAAAGTTCGATTATAATTACGACATCCCTCTTCATAGTTCGAATTTCAAGAACACGGCAAATAGAAATATTATGACAGTATTATAGCAAGAAACTGGTAAAGTATCATGTTTTTCATTATGAATCGTATCCCACACGCTTCGGGTATAGGATCGATTACATATGCTGTAATATCCGACCGTTCTAAAATTTTCCAAATGCCTAGGGAATTTAGAGGGAAAAAGGGAATAGAACTGGATTTGACTAAAATAATGAAATAACTGTCAAGGACAATCTAAGGTTCGCCAAAGATTGATCGCTTGTGGACAGTTGGAAGTATACTCATGGATGGACCATATTGACATTATTATGAATAGATAAGACTCTATTTAGAATGAGTTGTCATATGACAAATATGAAAATGTTTCCTTATTGCGAGTTGGACGTTAAGAATGTATGTCTAGATTAGAAACTTATATGCAAGAAGGATGTTCAAAGGAATGTACTTTGAATGTGAGACTTCACATCTATGGAATTGTCTTGTAAAAATCTCCAATAGAGCACTTTGTAATTTCATTGGCAAAGTTTTGGTGACTTTGGCACCGTGATATTACGAATGGACAGTTGCATAAAAAAAGTTAGAATCTAACATATTCTAGTAGTGACAAGAATTTTGTATTCATACACTAATGGATTAGGAATTGTGAAATGAGCATCATTGGAAACGTGTTCATTTGATTTATTTCTCAAAGAAAATATCATAGGAAAATATAATGTGCATGCTAAGAGCATGGGACAATTGTTGTTATAATTCAAGTAAGAAGTTGATTACCCGAAACAAAGAGTAATCAATATGGTGATTAAATAAAATGTTTTATTTATACTCAAAGGTTTGAGTCCATATAGGATTAGTATTATTCTTTTGTTTCACTTTGCATGTTTTGACTTCCCGAATAATAAGATTATTCAAACCCTCCATAGTCGCTATTTCTTTGGAAGTAGGAATGAAAGAAGACTATCATGAATCTGACTGTAGATTGTCTAAAATGTTTAGACATAGCACAAGTTTACTACAGGGTTCATGAGTGCTGCTATAAGATTAGAGTATTGGATTAAACCCACGCTCACTTGGATCGCTTCATGGATTTTATCACGAGTGATTGGTGAGACAATAATATCTTATATTCTTGAAACAAAGATGTGTGAGTTGTATCTTGCGAGTCGGTGCACATTGATAATGCGTAAATGCACCAGTAACTTGGTGTTATAAAACGTATTGTTATGTGTGATTCGGTGAGTGAGTGCAAGCAAGCATTGAATCAAAGTTTATCTGTTCCTTTTACCCAAAGTGGGATAAAAGCGATACCTATGGACCCCTCGATGATTTAGTGATGACACCTAAAGTGCTTGGCCAAGCCGAGACTAAGTTGATGTGTTCAATTATAATCTGTTGTCAGTCGTCATAAATTAGAAATCGAGAAACAACATATAGACTGAGAGAATGATTTAAATCCATGTCTCACATCTATACGATATCTAGAACAGAGGAATATATGATCCCTTATCTAAAGGACACGCTTCTGATAAGATTAGAGTTGACAGCGGTTTTTGAAAGCTACGATTGTGGATCAGGATCTGAAGTCATACGCAGAATAGTTATTAGACTTATCCAAGTGGGAGACTGTTGGATTAGTGTCTAAGTCCATAACTATTTTGGTATGCACTTGACCCGATGGTGCATGGTCATTTTGGGTTGCCTTCACCAAAGCAACTTGATAAGATGAATTATGGAGAGAGAGAGGATTAATTATGATTTATCAATATATTACGAGAATAATATATTAAAGGAGAAATCATATTGTTTAATTAATATCAGTCAATAATTAATTAAGAATTAATTTTGTGGCTAAAAGAGATTAAGTAAACTTAAAGGACTAGAACTATCAATTTTGTGATAGTTCAATATTGGGCTAATGGACTCCATATTAGAGGAGTGGATGAATCCTATGCGGAAAGCCATTAGAAATTGTCCAAGGCCTCTAAGGAGGGAGTCCATGGGCTGCTTAGGGCCTAAGCAGTCAAATTAGGGTTTCCTTGTTAGATAACCTTAATAGCCTCACTATTTAAGGTCCCTTAGGGCACCAAAAACGTGGCTAAGAGTTTCCTTAGGGTTTGTAGACGTGTTTGGGTGTCTCTCCTCTTCTCCTTCTTCATCCTCTTGCTCATGGTGTTTGTGAGCCACTAGAGGTGTGACATTTGTGACACTAAGCTTTCAGAAACCAATTATAAGGAGGAATTGAGATTGTTATTCCTACATAACAATCAAGGTAAGTTCTAAACCCTATTTTCATATATGATTTCGATTCTAGTATGCTAGATATAGAGTTTATGAGCTTTGGATAATTTGCATGTACAATTAGATAAACCTAGATCCAAAGTTTAGGGTTTTGCATGTGCACCATATGATTGATGTAATTCTCAAATCCCATCAGTTATTACAATATAACCAGTGAGGTAATGACTAAACCCTAATTTATATGTCAATTTCGAAATTGTGTATGCTAGTCATAGGGTTTATGCTTGGATGATTATTTGCATGTATAACTTGAGAAAAACCTAGATCTAAAGCATTAGGGTTGCATTTACAACATAGGAATGATGTAGTGCTCAAAACCCATCAGTTTTTTGTCTGCAGATCTTCTTGGCCTCTTCTCTCTATGTCGCGCAGATCACGCACATACATTAGCCTTCACAGACTGTTTGTTTTTTGAAAACCGTAGACCTAAAAATGTCTGCGCGCCCTCTTCTTGGCACAGATGTGGACCAAAATCTTCTAACATCTTCTAGCTTAAAAACGCGTATATCTTTATTTTTTTTTAGTTTTTTTTAATTTATATTTATTCCAACTTATTAGTGATAAACAATTTGAATAAAAAAGTTAAAATACTTTAAAAAAAAATTCGACGACATAAACATAATATTTATGACAAACTTTAAATATGAAAAAAAAAATCATAATTTATTCTTATATTTTTTGTGATAAATTTTATAAAACATTATTTAATATAGTATCATCAATTTCTTGAAAAAATATTCATGAGACGTTTTTAAATTGATTTAATTGAAAAAAATTGAAGTTTATTTCTGTCTTTTCATGTATCGAATTTTTTGATTCCTAATTACAATGTTTAGATATAATTTTGCAACCAAGATTGTTGGTTTTTATCAAATATATACGTTAATTTGTATCATTTTTATTTTCACTTTTTGTACAACAATACATAAAAGTTGATCTAGATTTGTTAATTATTTAAAAAAAGTCATAAAATATTAAAAAATCACTTTGAAGTTTAAAAAAACAAGTTTATTAAGATGCTAGTTTATTTTAGTAGTCTGTCGGTGTTAAGAAAACAAACAAGTCATAGACTGTTGTTAATGATTTTTTTTTCGTAAATTTCATTATTTTTACTAAAATAAATTTCAAAATCTTTGTAAATCTTAGGACTTATGGTACGGGTGGTGGTGTTGTGTCCCCCTTTACAAGGCATGCACATCACCCCTTATGGCATAGGAGACGCTTTGTGGTGGGTGTGGCCCAAGTCACCACTCTTTATGTCTTTCTCTCTCTCTCTCTCTCTCTCTCTCTCTCTCTCTCTCTCTCTCTCTATATATATATATATATATATATATATATATATATATATATATGTGTGTGTGTGTGTGTGTCTTTTCATGATGTGCTTCTTGGTGTGTACATGGTTGAAAATGAAGATGGTGGAGTGAAGGTTGAGACGGCTATGCTTCTTGACTTGTGTATACTATATGGGCTAAGATAAAACTATGAATTGACTTTAAATTTTGCAACAGACAAACAAATACATCTAAAATTTTCTTAGTGTTTTTCAGAATTTTAGCATTCAAATATCGTGAAATAACTTCTAAAATGTATCATTTCAGTTTTAGACTACCTTTTCGCATAGCAAAATTACAAATATTGTACTAAAAGGATATTGACATTAACGAGCATAAAAAGTAAATATACTCTTACATAATAATGATCCTTTTAAAAAATAGCTACTCTAGTTTTGAAAAAAAAATGGATTTATGAAATCATATATTTGAAATAGAGGTGTTTCGAAAACAATGTTTTGCGAAATTGGCTATGAATTTTTGAAGACAATTCGTAAAAAATATTTTTCTTGAAATGGGCTTCGTTTATTGAAATCTGATTTATTACCATAAAGCAACTTCAAAAATAATTTTTGTTGAAAATAATTCCAAGGTCATTAACTAGTTGTTAATACCTTTAAATAATAACATGGTACTTTTGGATTGGTTTCGTGATACAAATAACATTATGAAAATGGAGAAAATAAATTGTTAATTTATTAAGAATTTAGTAAATTATTTGGAAATTATTTTGGTATTTAATTAAATAGTTTTAATTAATTAAATATGTTGAATGTTAAGTAAATCTTTAGGATGAATTTGAATATTCTAGAACCATCCGGAGAAAAGATGTGAAATTTGAATAAGGAAGGGTTATTAGTTAGGAATTTGAATTACTTAATGATTTATTAGCTCTCTATAAATTGAGAGCTAAGAATCAAACCCTAGATGCTTTTTCCCTTCATAAATTCGTTCTGCCCTCTTTTCCTTTGAAAGATATCCAACACATGATCTAAGGATACAGGATGTAAGTTTTCTATTCAATTTGATTTTAAAGTATGTTGGTTACCAGTAAAACCTAGATTCTATGATGCATGTGCATTTAGGTAAATCTGTTGATTATTTCGCTACCTTTAGATAGTTTACTTGATGCAGTAAATCCACAATAGTGACATCGGAGCCAATAAGTTTTAGTTTTTGGAACATATTTATAAAATCAAAAATTGAAAAGAAACTTACTTAATCGCAGAGCGCCCCCTTCTAGATGCGGCATGCTTGCCTGACTTTTAGGTTCTAGAATTTATCTTAAAAAAAAACAACTGGAGATAATATTCTTGTTTAAAATATTATTTTAAATTGTTTAAATGTGAGAATTCAAATTTTATATTAACTTGAAATATCGTTTAATAGAATTTAAAGAATATTTGATTAATTAAAATTTGATTAATATTTAAGCTTAAATTTAAAATTTGAATATTTTCCTTGATATTATTTAATAAGTGAATATTATTTAAATTTGAATATTTAAAAAAATAATATAAATTTAAAAGGTTTAAATTTAGTATATGGTATAATATACTATACATATTATGGTTATACCACATGTATCCTCACATGTTAACTAAAAAGATTATCGTCGAATCGAGAGTAGGTACACCACTCTAGTACTGGTTTAAGGAGACATCTATGATTCCTAATGAGGTCATTTTTAAAATGTTTCTTGCTTATCTCCCTCGACATGTTTTGTATTTTAAGAGTGGAGTTACCAAAATGGTTTGATCGGATTTTGTTTTTCAAGGTTAATAGTATAAATAAAGTAATAAACAAAATTTTTTGTTTTATATGTTTAAAAATATGAGTCATGTGTTGCCCATGAAAACACACATACTGCTTATATTTTGATGATGGAGCGTGTGTGGTTAACCGACGCATTATTTGCGAAAATATAAGTTAATATGATGTTTTACTTGTGAAATTGTTCAATTGATGGAGCGTGTGTGGTTAACCGACATGTCAACAAGAGAATAAAATTATATCGAATGTCACATGATTTTGCATTGTTGATTCACTATTTATTCAATGATCTACGACATCCCCTTCATCGAATCGAGATGAGCACTAACGAGATTAACATGTAAGTGAATGTCAATGAATCTCAAATGATCTAGGAGTTTAAAAATATTGAAACTAGTAAATTGCATTACCCACCTAGATAGCGTTATGGTGTGTTTACGACATCCCTTTAGACATCACGAAGCCAAATATGGATCCAAGCTTTAATCAATAATTTCATTTAGGGTTAATAATTATATTAAAGATTAATAAATCAAACTAGAATGTAATTAATATTGAATGATGTCTATAAGATAAATCCACAAAATTATACTATGATAATACCTCAACAAGGATTAGATTGTAGGATGATCAATCTAGTCAAAAATTTGTAGCTTGAGAATTTTTCTCAAGAACGAATAGAGATATCATGCCTATTAGAAAGCTCATCCTAAAGATCCTCCCTCCACTACATTTAAAAAAATGTATGAACAATTATCAAACATTTTTAAGAGAAATGAAATTTTGTTTAGTTAGAAGTCGATTATGGTAATCATGATCAACTAACTCACATGTACACATAATTAGTTCATTATGATTTTGGATATGAAGAACCTTGAAATGTCCATATAGAGTTGCATGGCATGATTGAGTGTCCTTTGGAACTAACATGAGCAATAATAGAAACTCCAACTTCAAAGACTCTTACATCCACTATCATGAACTAAAATGTCAAAAATCAATAAAGTCAATTGTCCATGGGTATAAGGCGATTTGTGATGATACACCTAATCTAGGCCTAAACGTTAAGGACGATATGAAGATTTGTTCTAAGACATGTTCTGAGAGGCTAATCATTTCCAAAATAAGAAGGAAAAGTAAAGCATAAATTCCTAATATGTCCGATAAATAAGACTAAAACGTAGGGAATATGGTTTTGATTATGAATTATGAGCTCATACTACTATCCATAGGATCAAATGACATCTCGTTATCATGAATGTTTAGTCTACAATCAGATATGCAAGTTTATAATACCATTAGAACATTACTTCCATCCCTTGAGTATTATACTATGGATAAAGTACTAACATTCACACGAGTGTGTTGTAACTGAATAAACTAAGGGGACTAAAACATAAAGAAGAAAGTTTGATCATGAATATCGAGTCCTTGTTACTATATATGGGATTAAAAGATAGTCATTCTCCTAAATGTTTAATTTTATGTTTTATGATTGAAATTATTTATACAAATCCCATAAGATTGTTTTGACTTAACGTAGAACATTTTATATGTTTTTTATTTAAAAGGAAAGTCATGAAATCTATGAATCTAGATAGGAACAATGATTCAAAACCAAATTCGAATATTTGAATATGGTGTACTAATGTGAAATCATCTTCTTGAATAAGGATTGCATTACCAAAGATCCAGTTAGACATGATTTTGGAATTCATTTGACTACAAGCCTATGATAACTGCAAACTCTATTTGTTAAGAAATATGAATATCTAAAGGAAATTTAACTAGTTGTCCATTCAAATTTGACCACAAAATGTACTGATTCAAATAGATCAAAAAATATGGATGGAATGTACTTGTGTTATAACATCCTGATGATAAGGTACTTCTAATTTTAACCCTATAGTTTAATTATGTTGAATTTGGTTCCATAAGTTAAAGAAAGTGTGAAAAAATGGCCATAGTGGCATTTTCGTAAATTAGCCTTGGGGGGGGGGGGGAGTATGCGCGCCCTAATACGCCGGGCGTACATCTTGTAAGTGGGGCGTGCTTTCCAGATATGAAAACCCTACTTTTTAGGGTTTAGCTCTTATTTAAACTCCATTATAGCATCATTTCCCCTCACCTCTTTAGCTACCATTCTCTTAGATCGTTCTTGCAACCCTAATTTGCCTTGTGAAGCCATTTCAAGCTTAAGAGTATATGTTTTTGTGCTTTAAAGAATAAGTAAGGGAGTAAAACTCACCTTGGAGGAGCAAAGCAATTTGGATCTGGGATTTATACCTCATTAACAACCTTTTGAAGGTATAAAGCTTGCAAATTTATCACTCCATCATATAGATCTAGAAATGGGCGTTTTAATGATGCTTTTTGGTCCCAAAATGTTAGATCTTGAGCATGGCATGTTCTTGATTCATTAAGTGTATTTTCAGATGTTAGTAGTGGACTTAAGTCATAAAGATGGAGTCCTAATGGTTGGTTTTGTCCCATGCATGTCATTGAGAGTCTTAAGAAATTAAGATGTTGGGTTTGTATGGATTAAGCACTTATTGAGCATGCTAGGTCATAAAGTTGGAAAATTTATGACTCCTAATGACATGTTGACCTTGGATCTGCATTTGGATGTGTTAATATGTTATATTAAGCACTTAATGGGAAAAAGAAGAAGTTTGGGGTTACACCAAGCTTACCTGGGTTATGCCCAACATACGTGGTCAATGGCCCCGATATGGTCAAGGAAGGAGTACGCCCAGCGTACCTCCAGAGTACGCCCAACATATGATTACTGAGTTGACTCGGATGGGTTGACTCGGTTGATTTATGGATTTTGACAAGTTTAACCTTGAATTTGACCAAGTTTGACCTTAAGGGTATTTTGGGATTTTGATATTGATTGGTCACTTGGATGGATAGGTGTCGGTTGGAGCTAAGATTCAGAGTCGAGACCTCATCAACTTTTGTCCAGTTTGTGAGGTGAGTTTTCCTCACTATACTTACGGGTCGAAGGAACCAAGGCCGGTCCATTGGTTTGATATCCTGCTATTTTCTGATATGTTGAGTAGGGAATAGATACACATGATTACGCTAGTTTTCGACATGCTAGTCTGGTAGATCTGTAGGACTACCTGTGATTCTGTCTGCATGCTTATATGTATATGTTTTTATATGTTATATGTCGACGTGTTGTGTTGGGTTGAGGTCGTACTACTTCGTGCGGTGTCACAACCCGAAACTTTTTTTTCCGTTTTCTGTTATGCATTTCCGTTAATGAAATTTCAGACCCGTTAATTTTCCGTCAAAATTTTGGTTTAATAAAATAATCTAGTTATGCTTAAATAAATTGTTTACGAGTCAGAACCAAAAATCGCGCATAAACCTGAAAATCTCGAAAATCAACATTTTTGGTCTAAAGGGGATTACGACCGTAAACTAGGTTTACGGCCGTAAAATCGTTTACGACCGTAAACTGGTTTATGACCGTAAACCCTGTTTACGGTCAATGATGAGTGGTCCCCACTTTCACCCTATAAATAGGATGCCTCCGACTTCATTGGGACGTCTTTTTGGCCGCATTCTCTCCTCCTCTCTCTAAGTTCTTCAACCGTAAACTCCTTAAATCGCGTTTAAGTTCCTAGAAACATCGAAAAACACCTTTTGGAGCACTCTGAAGCGTCTGGAATCACACCTCGCATCGAAATCAACATTCAAACCTCGTTTTTTGAGTTTACGGTCCGAGCTTCAAAGATCGTAAACTCAGTTCTTGAGTTTACGGCCGTAAACTCCGCCACCTGCTGAAACCGTAAACTCATTTCATAAACCGTAAACCCATCTTCAGAGATCGTAAACTCGAGTTCTAAGACTGTAAACTCATTCCTTCGATTCAAGCAAGTCTCGGTAACATTCCTCAACCGAATTCAAGTGTTCTTATGACACTTTATTTATCGAAATCGCTAATTTAGATACATATACGTATTTATTTGATAATAGGATTTCGTTAAGTGTCGCGTGCAACAACTCGGGAACCTTCTTTTCAGTCAACAACTCCACGCAACAACTGTGAGTTCATACCCCTACATTTTTCCGCATTTTTATTGTTTTCAGGGGGAATACAAGCTAAACATAAATGTTTTCTTCAAACTAAACATAAACGTTTTCAGAAATACTCATAAAACTGATGCAAACTTTCATAATTTTATTTCCCTTTTGTACCATGTCCAGCATAAGGGACATTTTCCCCAAAATTTCATAGTTTTACAGATGCGATATTCGCTACGTTATTCATACAAACTATAATCGGGATAGTTTAGGATTTCTCTAAGAACTTATCAAGCATGAAAAACTTTCTCTACTAAACATATGCACTGGAACAGAAACCATTTACAATTTATAACATTGTTTTATCATGATTTTCATAACTGTAATTTATCATTATACGTGGTATACACTCGGATTTCCATTATGGTAGAACGCTACTGCTTTACTTGTAAACTAGATTGTACGATACTGTGAGGAACTACTTCATTACTATACCCTTAGGTGTATAGGGATAAATCCTACCACTATATAACCAGAGTCTCCTGGAGGGAGAGCGTGAGGTTTGTGAATAGATCTATTCGGGACTGGCAATCCCACATCTGGACTGTTAGCTACAGTTTGGCGGGCACGCCTAAGATGTACAAATGTCATTTAACTTCAACGCCTAAAGAACACTGGAAAGGTCTCTAGTCATATCAAGCATGGTTATACGACTCACATTATGTATAAATCACTGATAGTTTACCAACCTGGTTTTCTTCAATAGTTTTATTTATACCAAATAGAACTAAACACACAATGCATACTGGCCGAGCCAGGGTTTTCAAAACGAATCATTTACGTTACGGTTTTACATTTAAATACATATACTTCATGATTAGCTTTAGCTATTCGCACGAAGTAGTATTTTGCACAACTCTACGATTTTCAGAAACAAACATTCATGGTTGTATACGAAATCGATCACATTACGTTTTTCACTAAAGAAAACATCAGATTTTCTTGAAACTACATAATCATTTCGGCTCGCTCATCAATAAGTTTTCATTACAAATTATTGCTTATTAAATCACCAGCTTTATGCTGATATTTTTCAAACTGCTTGTATTCTCAGGAAATCAGTAGATAGGTACTTGCTGGATTTTCGAGAAACTGAAGCATTAAGAGTTTTTAAGTTTTCACAATGCAAAATTATTGGATGTAATGCAAACTAAGTTTCAAAACAAATGTAAACATTTTTACTTAAGTATTCACTGTAATGGTTGTGTTGCTATGATTGTTGTTATTCATTGGTTATGATGCTATACATGACGTCCTTCGCCCCGGAACATTTCCGCCATCGGTTTCGGGGTGTGACATGCGGTAGCCAAAAACCCTAGAGCATTCCAGATATGAGATGACGGCCGGGTAAGGCATACTAGACATATACTGAGGGCTTAGGAGCATTCCAGATATGAGCTGAGGACCGAGTGGTATGCCAGACTCGTACTGAGGGATTAAAGGTATTTCAATCCAGTGACTGATTTTGTCAGGGAGCAAGCAATGCAAGTCATCTTAAATCGGAAATCAGGAAACAAAACATGAACAAAGATAATGATTATAATCCATGTCTCATGTCCATACGATATCTAGAATGGAGGAATATATAATCCCTTATCTAATGGACGCGTCACTGACTAGCTTAGAGTTCGACAACGGCTTTTAAGAGCTATGATTGCTATTTGGGTTGTGGAGTCGTACGTGCAATAATAGTTATTAGACTTATCCAAATGGGATACTGTTGGATTAGGTGTCTAATCTCATAACTATAATTGGTATGTACTTGAACCGAGAGTAGCATGGTCCATTTTGGGTTGCATTCACCAGAACAATCTGATAGGATGGATATTTGAGAAAGAGGTTATTTGTGATTTATTAATATATTATAAGTATAATATATTAATTGTGAAATCATATTATTTAATTAGTATTGATCAAAAATTAATTTACTGATCAAAAGAGACTAATTAAATTAATGGGGACTGATTATGTAAATCAGTGATACATATGGTTTGGGCTATTGATCCATGATGGGCTAAGTTTATGTAAGAATACATGAAGAGCTATTCCATATGGATTATGGATCATAAGCCTAAGTATAAGAATTAGGGTTACATAGGACTCTTGGATTCTACACTATATATATATATATATATATATATATATATATATATATATATATATATATATATATATAACCTCTTGGCCTAAAATTGGTGACACTAGTGATCTTAGAGATACTATAACCTATTTTGAGAGCCTCATAACCTCTATCTCAAGTTCTTGAATTGTTGATGGTGTTAATCCTCCTACTAGTTTTATGATTCAAATATCAAATTGTATACTAGTCGTAGGCTTCATGCTTTGGATAATTTTTTTGTTGCATGTATAACTAGGGAAAACTTAGATCCAAAGCATTAGGGTTGTATGTGCATCATAAGAGTGTTAGAGTACATAAAACCCAACATATATGTCCTATGCTTTCAGTAGTACGGGCCCAATACCACCTTCCACACTTACATGTACCTTCCACAAGGCTCTACCTGATAACTCTAATTTGTCCCAGAACAAAACATATCTCATAAACTACTATATAGCTCAAATCCTAGGCTATCCTAAGATTTTCTCAATCTCATCAAACCAAAACTCAAATCAGTTATAACATGTTGCCTTATGCTTGCAAAGTATACACAAAACAGGATCAAATAGACTTTCAAATAACAGAGTCTACCTTAGAACCACAAGACAAGGAATAGGAAATAAGGCCAAATCAATCATTCTAACGCTATAAGACCCTAACCTAATACAATTTTGAAAGCATACACATAGCAAGATTCATATGATTATCACATTCGAAATATCATCATAGCATGGCAAACATACTGGGGAAAAAAACTTACTTGAGCTCGGCCGATTACGCGCATTGCACTCTCCCTTTTTCTTACGAGAAATTGGTTTAAATGTCTTTAACTTTGATTTTTTTTAAAACAATTTTATCATTTCCTCAGTTTGATTTCTGACACACCCGAGGGTGTGCCCGACTCCCTTAAACCAAGGCTCTGATACCAACTTGTAACAACCCAAATTTTCAATAAAAATTTTCATTTTCAACAACGAAATCATTTCCATAAATTATAAAATCCCAATCACAATTGTTTTCAAAATCCATAACATCAATTAAATTATTCATTAATCAGAGTATCCCCATACAAAACGCCATAGAGTGCATGTTGCGCCATCACGTCGGGCCTTTGCATTTAGATCCTGAAGTACCTAAAACAACCAACAAGCTGTAAGCTAATGGTTAGTGAGTTCCCTAGAGAATACCCCACATAAAACACATAATCATATAATCCATATCAATCACATAAGCCATGCATATATGTAAAGCCCGTAGAACCGAGCTAGTCAGTTTAGAAGCAATAAGTGTCGAAAATGACTTTTTGGCAAAAGATAATTTAGAATAAATAATCTTAACCAAGTTGTAGTATATGTTACAAGGTTTCCGTACATATAAAGGACGCCGAAATCCGAGTTATAACGAAGAAGTTATGACCCGTTGATGTTTTGCGGCGGGACCGGCATAATACCGGGAAGCGTAAATAGTGAATTTACGATAGAGCGAGTTTTAGCCTTAGAAATCTAAACAAAAGTCGTAGAATACGTTAAACCGAAAGCGTCCATAAAAAGAACGCCCAAATCCGACTTCGTATGACGAAGTTATGATATTTCGAAGTTTCGGCTTAGCGGTCTACAGCCAGAAGTTTGAATATTAGATTGAGTGGTTTTTAGCCAAAAAAACCGAAACGAGAATCGAATCTTGTTAATAGCAGCGTAACGATAAAAAGACAGACGACAACGGACGTCGGATGAAGAAGTTATGGATTTTTAACGGACCAATCCTGTCCCGGCCTGTTAAAAATATAAAATTTAAAATAAACTCAAAATTAGCCGACGGAGTCTAAACAAAAGTTGTAGAGTACATTTCCGCCTTCATGTGGATATAAAGAATGTCAAAAACGGAGCTCGTATGAGACAGATACGAATTTTTGAAGTTGGCACTCGATTTTGCGAGACCTGATGCGAGTTAGTTGACGTGGCTCGATCTGAGCCGTCCGATGAAGCCCAGCCTCACATCCGATGATCACCACGTCCCTCGTTCGCTACGCCCCACGTCCGAGATTGGGTACGCGCAGCGTTCCTCGGTCTTATCCGGGTCCTGTCCGAGTGCGAGCCACCTGTGCGAAGCTGGCAACCTTATCCGGGACTACGCATAGCGTAGCTGCTGAGCGCGCAGCGTAGTCCGAAGCCCCCAGCCCCTATAAATAGATGTGAAGATGGCCGGATTTATCACACCAAAATCATTTCTCTCTCTCTAAACTTTCTCTCTCTAAGGGTTTTAACCCTCCCCTAAGCCTAGGTGATCCCGTAGCACCCAAAGGAAGCCCCGAGGCTCCCGGAGTCCCGAGAAAAAAGGATCTTTTGGTTCGGAAATGCTACTCCGAGCAAAGCCCGATTTTCTTTAAAATCCGTTGTAAGTGAGCTACGCTTACGCAATTTTTAATATAGATTTCGAATAATTATAGTAATGTTATTAGGTCCTTAAAATAATTATTTGGGCTATTATTATGAGTTATATAGTGTTGTTTAACGCTTATATAATAATAATAATAATAATAATAATAATAATAATAATAATAGCTAGACTATTAAATTAGTCTCGGTGAATATTAAACTAAACCCTAGTGGTAATGATACTAGGTTTTGTCGAGGAAAATTGTTTTAAGAGTTACGAAGTACTGTCCGAGGACCGAGTCACCACCGTATCAGGTGAGTGCATAGTTACTTTCATTTTACACATAGATATGAAGTATTTTATATAAACTATGTGCTATGTGTGCATATTATCTAAATACTTGCTGTCTATGCTGGATGAACGCTTTTATACATGTTTTAAATGATTTAAACTGTATACGTATTTTATATATACGAATATGTTGGGTATGACATGAGTAGATGAATGATGAGAGATAAAAGATGATGTGAGTAAACATTGGCAGCTATAGACTTAGTGCCTAATAAACAATATCGGTAGTTATGGACTTAGTACCTAGTGGACAAACACTGGTAGCTATGGACTTAGTACCTGTTAGGAATTGGTAGCTATGGACTTAGTACCTATTAGATAAACACTGGTAGCTATGGATTTGGTACCCAATGAATAAACTATAGCAGCTATGGAATTAGTTATTTATGAACGAGCATTGGCAGTTATGGATTTAGTGCTAGTCCTATAACCCTGGAAGCAAGGGACCTCGGAATAAACGAATGCAGGATAGATGACTCTTAGGATAGATCCTTAAGAGTAAAGAAGATAATGGGGATGGGTAATTGGGTTGATTTCCTGATTGATTAAACATAATAATTATATTATTGTGGGTTGAAAACCCTATGTACTCACCAGGTTTCCCAACCTGACCCACTCAGTTTATTTATATCACAGGTGTTGATATGAAGTCACATTTCACTGAGAGATTAAGGAGATATAATTCACTAGTGATAATGAATGTAAGTTATGTTCATGCTTATGTTTCTGTATTGACAATGGCATCCCAAATGTTTTAATTAAAATGAATAAAAATACATTTCTTCTGAAATGCTTTGATAATGGAAGAAATTTCGCAACATTTTTATTAAAAGAGGTCCTCTGATTTTTATAAAGCATAAACAAAATTGTTCTTTTATGGCCGTGAAAACGGGGATGTCACAGTTGGTATTAGAGCATTAGTTTAAGCGAACTAGGAATATGGATTTATTTCTAGACTTAAATTTAGAATGCTTAGTGATGATTGTGAGGAGTGTGGCTAATAGATTTAGATAATACACCTGAATAGACACAAGCACTAACTTATTTTATGAATAATGCCTAAATTGCTTTTACATGCTAAATGATTTGTTATGCTTTTTGCTATAGTTTGATCGGATCTATGGTCTGTTGCCGACCGGATCTGGAAACCTTATGTGTTTAGGATTCTAAACGTACGAATACGATATTAGAACTAGCATATAAACGTTTTGGAGAGATAAGGATGATTTAAAATGTCAATCCTAAATTAAGATCTAGATTCACCTTATTCGGTGTATAGATCAAAATTGCAATAACCCGCAGTGGAGCTGGGAATACGAATGAGAATAGGAATCAACCCCCGGTGATTCAGCAAATACTTGTTGTAGTAGAAGATGTACCTGAGCCAATCACCATGGCTGGAGTACAAGCCATGATTCAGGCTATGTTAGCTGAACAAAGGGAAGAAATGAGGCGGATGTTGAATAGGGACGAACCTACTATGCTCATTGAGCAACCCGAGCTGATTCCCGAGCAATCGGAGGAAGGGAACTACAACCGCCAAGTGAGTCAAGTGGGGACTCAAGGTGAACGAAGGGATGGCCCAGAGAGGATAAACAACAAGGATGGGCGAATGTACAAGAATTTCTTAGGTGTGAAACCACCGAGTCTCCCAGGAAGCCCGAAGCCGGTTGAGATTATGGATTGGATCTCCGAGATGGAGATGGTGTTTGAGAGTTGCAGCTGTAGCGAGAAACAGAAGACTGTCTTCACCATAAGACAGCTGAAAAATGGAGTCTTGAGCTGGTGGAAGCTATTGGCAGATACGATGCCACGAGGAGAAGCCCTAAGGATGTCATGGGAAGAGTTCTTGGAACATTTGAAAATGCAGTGTTGCTCAGAGGTAGATCTGATAGACCTAAACAACGAGTTTTAGAACCTAAAGAAAGGGAAGATGAGTGTTGATGAGTATGCCATCGCATTCACCGAGAGGATGAAGCTATTTCCCTACTTGGTTCCTACCGAACTCTCCAAGATTGATGTTTGCTAACGGATTGCCCACTGACTTTGGCCCAATGGTCAAAATGGTAACTACCTTGAAAACAGTTGTTAGGGCAGCTACGAACGTAGAGACCCAGATAAGAGAAAAGGGTCTAGAAAAAGATAAGGTAGGAGAGAAGCGGAAGTTTGAAGGATCTTCAAGATCCAACAAGGAGAGTAAATTCTCAAAGCTTGGAGGAGGAGAAGGAGGTGAAGCGAGATGGTGTGATAAATGTAAGAAGAAGCATTGTGGGAAGTGCAACAAAGAAGTGACTTATTACAAGTGTGGAAGGACTGGTCACTATTCCAAGGATTGTACACATAATGATAGGGTATGCTACGGATGTGGCGGCAAGGGGCACCTGTCTAGAAATTGCCCAAAGAAAAACGAAGCAGCAAGGCCAAACACACCACCAAGGCCAAGGGCATTCCACATGATCCTCGACGAAGCAGAAAACAACACGAGGAACCAAGGATGAGGAATCCATACCCGAAGATCGAGTTATGAGGTAGCCAAAGAGATAGAATCATATGATGTAGCGTATTAGAGGCATAGTCTAGGGTGAACTTGAACACCTATGTAATAGTTTCAAGAAATAATAAAGACTTCGTTTTGTTATCTGATGTGTCAAACTATTATGTGATTTTCTTACATGATGACTTGGAAAAATTGCGAGACAATACTTGGGACGAGTATGAGTAGGTGTGAAAGGTAGTAAATGCATATACTACCGGAAGCACAGGACTCACGCTTGGATCAGGGAAAGTCACAAGGTTACCAAGAAGCCAATAATTGATTCCGTTTTATTCAAATATGTCGTTACCATCGTTTCGGTAATGACTAAGAAGATGATTTTTATTCCGACCCGAGTGGTCATATCGAATTAAGTTCAACTACGATGAGTATGTTACGTGGTTCAGAGAACCAAGTTCGATGTAGCACCGAATTAAGCCGGAATAATTAATCAAAGCGATTAGTAGAAGTATCGCGACGGTAGCTAGAAATGCTACCTTTTAAGATGTGATTAGAACATGAAGGAAGGTATAATCTGCTCTGGAATTTGACTCTAAAAGACCTGAGTCCAAGCAATGCATCATATGATGAGAAGTCATTAGAACATGACCCATCGGTCTATTATGATAACCGAAGGAAGAAACTTATCTCAAGTTTGTTAAAGAAGGAGTCTCCGATAAAGATCGAGATCGTGACATGAAGATCATGACTGAAAGTCTAACATGAGATAGAGAGCGGGTCCAATATCGAGCACCGCCTGCAGTAAGGAAGTCTTAGAGTTAGATACTCGTTCGAAGAAACATCAAAGTTACAGTTATTACTTAGGGTGAAGAGATAACGTATGGAGTCCTCACGTGAGCCCTGTTTCGTTGATGATCCCGGTACGTAATCATCCTAAGGGGGAGATAATTGTAACGCTCGTAGAACCGGGCTAGTCAATTTAGAGGCAATAAGTGTCAAAAATGACTTTTCGACAAAAGATTATTTAGAATAAATAATCTTAACCAAGTTGTAGTATATTTTACAAGGTTTCCATACATATAAACAACACTGAAATCCGAGTTATAACGAAGAAGTTATGACCCGTCGAAGTTTCGCGACGGGACTAGCACAATACCGGGAAACGTAAATAGTGAATTTACGATTGAGCGAGTTTTATCCTTAGAAATATAAACAAAAGTCGTAGAATACGTTAAACCGAGAGTGTCCATAAAAATAACGCCCAAATCCGACTTCGTATGACGAAGTTATGATTTTTCGAAGTTTCGGCCTAGCGGTGTACAGCCCGAAGTTCGAATATTAGATCGAGCGGTTTTTAGCCAACACAACCTAAACGAGAATCGAAGATCTCGTTAATAGCAGCGTAACGATAAAAAGACAGACGAAAACGGACGTCAGGTGAAGAAGTTATGGATTTTTAACGGACCAATCCTGTCCCGGCCTGTTAAAAATATAAAATTTAAAATAAACTCAAAATTTGCCGACAGAGTCTAAACGAAAGTTGTAGAGTACATTTCCGCATTCGCATGGATATAAAGAACGTCAAAAATGAAGCTCATATGAGACAGATACGAATTTTTGAAGTTGGCACTCGATTTTGCGAGACCTGATGCAAGTTAGTTGACGTGGCTCGATCTGAGCCGTCCGATGAAGCCCAACCTCGCATCCGATGATCGCCACGTCGCTCCTTCGCTACGCCCCGCCTCCGAGATTAGGTATGCCCAGCGTTCCTCGGTCTTATCTGGGTCCTGTCCGAGTGCGAGCCACCTGTGCGAAGCTAGCAACCTTATCCGGGACTACGCCTAGCGTAGCTGCTGAACGCGCAGCGTAGTCCGAACCCCCCAGCCCCTATAAATAGATGTGAAGATGGCCGAATTTATCACACCAAAATCATTTCTCTCTCTCTAAACTTTCTCTCTCTAAGGGTTTTAACCCTCCCCTAAGCCTAGGTGATCCCCTAGCACCCGAAGGAAGCCTTGGGGCTCCCGAAGTCCCGATAAAAAAGGGTCTTTCGGTTTAGAAACGCTGCTCCGAGCAAAGCCCGATTTTCTTTAAAATCTGTTGTAAGTGAGCTATGCTTACGCAATTTTTAATATAGCTTTCGAATAATTATAGTAATGTTATTAGGTCCTTAAAATAATTATTTGGGCTATTATTATGAGTTATATAGTGTTGTTTAACGCTTATATAATAATAATAATAATAATAATAGCTAGACTATTAAATTAATCTCGGTGAATATTAAACTAAACCCTAGTGGTAATGATACTAGGTTTTGTCGAGGAAAATTGTTTTAAGAGTTACGAAGTATTGTCCGAGGACCGAGTCACCACCGTATCAGGTGAGTGCATTGTTACTTTCGTCTTGCACATAGATATGAAATATTTTATATAAACTACGTGCTATTTGTGCATATTATCTGAATCCTTATTGTATATGCTGGATGAACGTTTTTATACATGTTTTAAATGATTTAAACTGTATACGTATTTTATATATACAAATATGTTGGGTATGACATGGGTAAATGAATGATGAGAGATAAAAGATGATGTGAGTAAACATTGGCAGCTATAGACTTAGTGCCTAATAAAAAATATTGGTAGCTATGGACTTAGTGCCTAGTAGACAAACACTGGTAGCTATGAACTTAGTACCTGTTAGGAATTGGTAGCTATGGACTTAGTACCTATTAGATAAACACTGGTAGCTATGGATTTGGTACCCGATGAATAAACTATAGCAGCTATGGAATTAGTGCTTTACGAACGAGCATTGGCAACTATGGATTTAGTGCCAGTCCTATAACCTTGGAAACAAGGGACCTCGGAATAAACAAATGCAGGATAGATGACTCTTAGGATAGATCCTTAAGAGTAAAGAAGTTAATGGGGATGGGTAATTGGGTTGATTTCCTAATTGTTTAAACATAATAATTATATTATTGTGAGTTGAAAACCCTGTGTACTCACCAGGTTTCCCAACCTGACCCACTCAGTTTATTTATATCACATGTGTTGATATAAAGTCACATTTCACTAAGAGATTAAGGAGATATAAATCACTAGTGATAATGAATGTAAGTTGTGTTTATGCTTATGTTTCTGTATTGACAATGACATCCCAAATGTTTTAAATAAAATGAATAAAAATACATTTCTTCTGAAATGCTTTAATAACGTATTTATCATGTTTTACTGGGAACAAATTTCGCAACATTTTTATTAAAAGAGGTACTCTGATTTTTATAAAGTATAAACAAAATCGGTCTTTTCTGGCCATGAAAATGGGGATGTCACAATATAAACATATAAGGATGCCCTGGACACCCTCCAGGGTCTTACTCCAGGATGCCATTGGTACCCCTACATGGTCTTACACCTATGTGTCATGGTCACCCCCATGGTCTTATTTGGAACGTCATGGGCACCCCCACGTGGTCTTACAACCAAGTTCCATGGGCAACCCTCATGGTCTTTACATGGAATGCAATGGGCACCACGCATGGTCTTACAACCAAGTGTCATGGGCACCCCCATGGTCTTTCATGCAAATATCGTAACAACAACTAGTATACCATATAACATATAACCAACTAGCATACCACTTAGGATATAACTAACTAGTGTACTACATATCACAAAATGGGTCGGCCTTGCTGCCTTCGACCTATTGGTATGGTGAGGAGACTCACCTCTCAAGAAAAGCTGAACTGATACGATCAAATCCCGACTCGCAGCTCCGAACTCAATTTCCTACAATCATCATGTGACTAACTTTGTCAAAATCCCGAAACACCAAGACTGCCCTTAAAGTCAAACATGGTCAACCATGGTCAAAGTCAAAGTCAAGGTTAACAGTCCATGTTGACCCAACTCGTCGAGTGTACCTGGAAACTCGTCAAGTACCTTCAGTGTTCAGAAAACCGGGAAAACCCTAGCCAACTCTCCAAGTTATCTCATCAACTCGCGGAGTTCGCTCAGTATCCAAAAATCAGGGAAACCTCGAGCCAACTCGTCGAGTTCCGTTGTGAACTCATCGATTTCTCTAGTCTGCCAACCCACTTAATGCATTAAGCCCCTTTTTCTCGAATCTAAAGATTCCAAACTTTAGATCCCTAACCATAGAGACGACTAGGAGGTTAAAGTTTCCAACTTTACCCCTGAGGTCATCTAATAAGCTTTAGACCCAAACCCTAACTCCTTTGAAGAGGGTCTTGACCCATTAAGCCTCTAGCTCTTTGCTTCAACGTTTCATATTGCAGATTCGAGGTTCTAGGGTGGTTTAATCACATAAAGTTTTTAACTTTACATCCATGCATTGCATTAAGGGGCTAAAACACTCAAACATGGCTTATTAAGAGATTTAAGGAGTGGGGAAGGCCATGACTTAATAAAATGGAAAGTTTACATCCAAAGAGGCCATAGGGTGTCTAGATCTGAAGTCATAGCTTCAAACGATGCTCAAGTCCAAGAATAACCCAAGAATAAGCTAAAATGATACAAACCCTTCTAATGGAGAGATCTAGCAAATGAATGATCAAGGTATAAGCTTTATATCTCAATATGAACGCCTCAACGGTGAAGACACCGGATCTACAACCTCTTTCTTCAGCTATGCGCTTCCTCCTTTAAGCCTCTTCAAACAAACACCAAGAATGAACTCTTTAACCTCTCACACACTCACAATGATATGAAAAGCACAAACTAGGGTTTCTTTGGACAAAGGGGGTGATGAGGGAGGCTAGCAAAGGGGTTTAAGGACTTTAAATAGGGTGCAAACCCTGAAAATTAGGGTTTTTCTTTCCAGCATCTACTCGTCGAGTTGGGGCTCCCCAAATCGTCGAGTTGAGTCCTTAAACCCACATCCAAAAGAATTCTTACTCGACAACTTGGACCTTCCCAACTCGTCGAGTTCCAGTCCAAAACTCTAAAATATTGAAAAATAAATAATACCTGTACCAAGCATTACAACTTGTCGTTTAATGGATGTTCACATTCATGTCCTGAAATGATGTATTCTGTGTTAAAGAATATTTGTGCATAATGTTAATTATGAAGTAAATCTATAAGCTTGCGTTAAATTGATGGCTCTAATCATAACACCTAATTAATCAAATGATATTTGATTCAAGCTTATCTATGTCATAATCATCATGACTATATAAATATGAAACATATATACCAAGGGATGATGTTCATTGTAAATATCTAAAATTGTTTTTCACTGATAGCATACGTGGCTCTCGAGGATTAACTTGATAACATGCAGAATAACACACGACAAATATAATATATGGCTTGCTTGCTATGAGATACAAAAGTGATCCAATCATTTGATGATATTGTGTAGGATCTGCAGTAGGTTTATCAAGAGATAGATTTAATTTTGTTCTGAATGCCATGTGAACTTTCACTTTCGTGTCATTTGTCATTCCAAATTTCGTAAGTAATGATTTCGTGTAAGCTTGATGATTAATAAAATACCTTCTTTACTCTATTTTATGTTTAAGCAAGAAAGAAATTTATTGGTCCCATCGTACTCGTTTAAAATTTAGTTTCCATCAATTTTCGAAAATCATTAATCAACTTGGGATTATTGGATCCGAAAAATATTGTCGTCAACATAAATTTTAACAATCATAAGATGTTCACCCTCCTTCTTACGAAAGAAAGTAGGATCAACTGAACATTGTTTAAACTTGGATTGTTTAAGAAATTTAGTAAGCGTTTCACACCAGGCACGAAGAGCTTGTTTCAAACCATAAACATCTTTATCAATAACATAACAATGATCTAGATATTTTTCATTTACAAAACCTAGTGGTTATTCAACATAAATAGTTTCTTCAAGCTCTTTATTCAGAAAAGAAGATTCCACATCCATTTGATAAAGTTCATTGTTTTGATGAGCTGCAATATCCTTTGACCATATGACATGCTTTGTTTCGAACATTATTTCATTCTTTGTCAGTCTTATTCCTGAATACCCATTCAAGACCTACAACAGAAGCATCTTTTAGAGTTAGAATCAATCTCCAGACTTTATTTCTCTCAAACTCATTCAATTCGTCTTGCATTACTTTGACCCAATTTGCATGATCAAGAGCAACTTTAACATTTTTAGGTTTAGTTTTTGAAATAAAAGAATTAAACATGCGAAATTCCATTTTCGAAAATAAAGCAACTTGTTTTTCTTTTTGTTCAGCAGGAGTTAAGACTCTTGAAAAAGTATCATCAATGACATGAGTTTTCAGATGATCTTTTGTCCATATAGTCAAAGATGGATAATTTTGATCATATTTTGAATCAATTTCAACATTATTTCATAGACTTCTGATTACACATCGGTGTACTTAGTTAATGAACTCTCCCCCTGGAAATTTGTGTTCATATTTGAATTCTCCCCCTGGAAATGATCACAATTATTCAAATTCCCCCTGCACAAAATCTTTATTATTTAAATCACAATTGGAGTTCGAATTTAAAATAACAACTTCTTCATGTGAACAAGGAACAAAATTTTCTAAACATTCTCCTCAGAAGTAAGATTTTGATTTTCATGGAGAATTTAAATATTTTCAATTGCATCATCAACTAGCTTCAATAATTCATCTTCTTGTTATATTTAGCTTTCTCTTCAGAAGAAATTTCCTTTTCTAGTTCATCAAAAAGATTTAAAAAATCTTCATAAAGAGTCATAAGAGGACAAGTTTGAGTATTATAAGATGGAAAAATCTCATTAGATAAAACATTTGAATGTTGTCGAGAGTTTTTGATAAAATTATATTCAAAAGTAACATAGTAGCTTTCTTAAATCCTTTTGGATTTCTTATTAAGAACATGGAAAGCTTTTCACATCACGGAGTATCCCACAAAAATTCCTTCACCAGCTTTAACTTCAAACTTGTTGCGATGCTCCTTCGAGTTATAAATGAAGCACCTAGACCGAAAACATAAAAAAATTTGACGTTAAGTTTTCGTTTATTCAGGATTTCATATGGAGTATTATAAAATCTTTTATTAAGAAAAGAACGATTTTGAGTAAAACATGCAGCTCCAATCGCTTTAGCCCATAAATATAAAAGGAAGCTTAGCAAAGGTTAACATTATCCTTACAACTTGATATAAGGAACAGTTTCGTCTCTCAACTACACCATTCTGTTGTGGAGTATACAGAGATGAAAAGTTATGAATGATTCCTTTGCTTATCAAGAATTCTTCAAATACTTGATTCTTGAATTCCTAGCCATTATCGCTTCTGATTTTCCAAATTGGTTTTCGCAATTGTAACTCTATATGCTTCACAAATCAATCATCCTTTTTGAAGTCTCAAATTTTTGTTTAAGAAAGAAAACCTATGTAAATCGTGAAAAATCATCAAAAATAACCTAAATGTATCTATTACCACTAACACTTTCAATTGATGAAGGACCACGTAAATTAGTATGAATCAATTCAATTGGCTCAACAATTTTAGAATTTATTATTGAAGAATTACTTTTTATGCTTTGTTTTCCCATTTCACAAGGTTCACACAAATTTTCTTTTTCAAATTTAATAAGTGGAAGACCTCGCACATGATCACTAATAACAAGCTTATTTATATCTTTAAAGTTGAGATGCGAAAGTTTCATGTGCCATAACCAACTGTGTTTCGAATAAGCTTTAGAAAGAAAGCAAATTGAAGGTTTTCCTTGAATTGGTTTCATGTTTAGGGTATACATTTCACCTTTTCGCTTTAATTTCAGAATCACCTTTTCTGAAGCTTTATGAACAATTTCCAAACTGTTCTCATCATACAATACTTTCAGATCGGAACCTAAAACAAGTTGAGAAACACTTATTAGATTGTGTTGCAATCCTTCCACATAAGCTACCTCCCGAATTGTATCCATTTGTAATAATCCCATATTCTTTTATTTATCCATTTGCATTGTTACCAAACTTCACTTTTCTAACATCTTTTAAATCTCGATACTTTGTTAATGCCGATTTCCTTCCCTTCATATGACGAGAACAACCGATATCAGTGTATCATTCCGAATTGAACTGCTTGTAATGAATTACCTACAAAATTAAGCCAATTTAGGAACCCAAACCATTTTGGGTCTCGATAGATTTTTGCTTTTCAGTTCAAAACTGGAAAAATCTTAGATTTGTTAATCCAAAAGGATTTTTTAGTCACAATAATATTCACACCTTTTTCCTTTTTGAAAACTTGAGATTTATTGTCACAAATATTGATTTCAACAAATGAAGTTTTTCTCTTTGAATTAGTTTCTCTTTGTTGTGCCATTTTCTCCAAAAATTCTTCATCTCTTTGTTTCACTTTGCCTTCATATGCTTGTTTGATTATGTGTTTAAGCCTATAATTATAATTGGTATATACTTGAAGTGATAGTAGCATAGTCCTTTTGGATTGTCCTCAAGACTAGCAACTAGATAGGATAATTTTTTGGAGAGGGACGTTTATTTATTATTTGATTAATAAATTGAAATAAATAATTTGTTAATATTATATTAATATATTAATTAGAAATAGTAAATTTTAATTAATATTTAATCAGAAATTAATTATAATTAATTTTGTGATTAAAGGAATTAATTAAAAGTGCATGGACTAAAGTGAAAATAGTTGAACAACAGACATTCTAGAACTTTCGGCCAACTGTTATTTTGAACAACAGACATTCTAGAACATTCTATAAATATAACCTCAACCCTAGAATTTTCGGCCAACTGTTATTTTGAAGTGCCAACCGAATTTCTGAGCCTCCATCCTCTCTTTCAATCTTCTTCCTTTGCTAGTGTTTGGTGTGAACCACTAGAGGCACGACATTTGTGGTGTTTGCTCTCAAGGATTCAACAACACAAGGATTTTTCATTTTTATTAGTCCATAGCAATCATGGTATGTTTCTCCTAACCCTATTTGGTATTTTTCGAAAATATGCTAGTTGGTCTAGGGTTTCTTATTTGTTATTCAAAGTTGTATGTTCAATTAGAGAAAACATAGGTCAAGTATTAGGGTTGCATGCACACATAATAATTATATGTTTTGCATTATACCCATCAGTGGTATGAGAGCGTAGGTTTAGTTTTCTATTGAATTGTTACAATCATTGAAATTCAACAAGGAGAAGCAAACACAATCATCATTTGGTTCTACCACCACGACACGGTGATCTTCACCACGACGTAGTGACCTACGATTTTCTCGACCACGACATGGTAATTGTTTACCTTGATGTGGTAGGCTGTCAGATCCATAAAATCTGGTTTTATTGTTATCACATGAATTAATTAGGATAATTACCTTTAATAATGTTTTATTGTATAAAACTGAATATTTTTATAAGTAATTTTATATCCTTATCTTGAATTCATGATTAGTTTAAATTTTAAACTAAAAAATTAATTTCTTAATTTTCAAAATTTAAAATATAACCTAGTATTTTTGAAAAATTTTAGAAAGACACCCTTATACTATATGTAACATTAAAAGTCTAATATTACTATATGTATAATAAAAGTCTGTCGAATCGATAGTATGCCTCATTCATGAAGATGTACTATAAGGGGAGTTTAAAGAAGCGACTTATAAAATAACCACCATTGGGTATCCACTCTTACCCACTGCTCCCTTATATGGTGGAGGGTCGTTAAACGAATGGGTTTGATAGAACAACCTAATTCTCATTAATAAGTATAATGGATTATAAAGTAACTAAACTTATTTTTATAAAAAATTCTCAATCTTAGTTACTTTAGGAAAAATATGAACTTGTATGCTAACCCATGAAATTGCACATTGCACTTGATGAGTCGTTAGTGGAGTGCATGTGGTTAACTAACACACTGACACACTAATAGGGATAAATAAAGAGCGGCAATGGGTGTCTCAAAAATTATCATTGATTAATGGAGCGTGTGTGGCTAACCGGCACATTACAATGAGATGATAAATGACATCGAGAGTACCAAGTTAACTTGCATGGTTATTCACATCTTGTTTGTGATCGTCGGTATCCTGGTCACAAATGGAAGAGCATAATCAATATTAAAATGTCACTGAAAAGTTCAATAATTCTCAAAAAGATCTAGGAATTTCATTTAAAACCAAATTCGTTAAAATTTTGTTTTTCGATGGTGAAATTGGTAAATCGTCATTTACCAACCTTTATATAATTTATAATTAGATTATGACATCCCTTTTCTAAGTTATAAATTATTTAGTAGGATCCTATCCTTGATATTTCATTTTGGGGTGTTATATTGAGGATTGATCTTATCTAACTAAAACTATCTTTCTTGTCTTTCAAATGTCAACTCCAACTGATGCTTATGGTTCCTCCTCTTCTATAAACACCACCAACTTCTCTCTGTTGCACATCTGTTCGAAGTTGAAATTGGATGGCACCAACTATAACGATTGGATGCACAACATTAAAATGAAACTTCGTTTTGAGAAAAGTAATATGTCCTCGAGAGACCATTGGATGAGATCGACGAAGAGAAGGCCAATCCTAAAGAAATGGTTTCCTACAAGAAACACTATAATGATGTCATAGAAGTTGCGTGCATCATGGTGGCGACAATGACTCCATAATTGCAAAGGCACTATGAGGATTACTGGTTGTGCGAGATGAACAAGGACCTTATAGAGAAATACCATAAGCGATCTCTTTAAGAAAAGTACGAGGTGGTTAAGTCCCTCATTGCTAGCAAGATAAAGGAGGGTGGGTTTGTTAGTAACTACGTTTAGAGAATACAACAATACGTGGACCGGCTAATCAAGCTCAACGTGAATTTTGATGAAGAGTTGGCAATCAAAATAGTGTTGAACTCACTTCCAAGTTGTTATGATCAGTTCATATTGACCTACCAATTGAACAACAACAAAACTACTTTGTCACAATTGCACAACCTCCTGCGAAGGGTATTTCCTACACTCCTACTTGTGCTCATGTTCTGGACATAAGACAAGGGAAAGGGAAAAAGAGGAAAGGTCCTCCAAAACAAAACTGGAAGGGAAAGTCCCAAGCCGGGTCGTCAAGTACATGACCCAAAGGAAAATCTAGTTCTGATGTTCCCTTTGTTTCTGACCCCAAAGAGGCCACTTGCTTCTATTACAATTAAAAGGGGCATTGGAAACGAAGTTGCCCGAAATACTCGCAGGATATCAAGGATGGCGATGTGAAGCCAACATCGACAAGTATTTACACTATCTTATCAAATAACTTATCATATTCCCGTTCTTTGGTCCTTGATACAGGATGTGGGTTTAACATATGTTCTGACTTGCACGAGATAAAAATAAGTTAGGATGTGGAGCATGGAAGGATGAACTTGATCATGGGGAATAGGCGATCTTCACCTGTCACCAATATTGGAGTTTATGGCTTAATGCTTAGTAGTAGGTTAGGTTTAGATTTAATAAATTGGTGTTACTCTTCAGAGATGACATGAAACATCATTTCAATTCATGATTTATTTAAACAAGGTTTTAGATATTCTTTTAATAATGAGAATGGTTCTATTTCTGCTTATAAAATTGGTGTTTTTTTATTTTGAAGCTTTACCTTGTGAGGGTGTGTACGAACCTGTGATGATTGTAGATAATTTAGGAAATAGTGTTTTTCAAATTGATTCATCTAATGGTATAGACAAAGTGTGCTTATGGCATTGTCGTCTTGGACATGTAAATAAGAAACGCATTGCCCAACTCCAGAAGGATAGAGTGTTGGAATCATTTGACTTAAGGTCAGATCATACATGCGAGTTTTGTTTATTGGGAAAGATGACAGGATCACCTTTGACTGGTTCTTGTGAAAGAGGTCAACGATTGTTGGATCTCATACACACAGATGTGTGTGGACCCTTAAAATCCACCATAAGGGATGAAAATAGATTCTATGTGACTTTTACTGATGATTATAACAGATATGGCTATATTTACTTTATCAAGCATAAGTCAGAAACCTTTGAAAAGTTTAAAGAGTTTAAACATGAAGTCGAGAATAAGTTGGGCAGAAAGATAAAGATGCTTAGATCTGATAAAGGCGGTAAGTATGCTCAAGAGTCATATTAAATGGATATTGCTAAATAACATATGATACTAATGGTTCACACTAACAACAACTTGATATAATTGATTATTTATTAGAAATTGATTTTAATAATTGTTCAATAAACTCTTATCATTAAATTGGAAAGTATTTAATTTTCATTAGCAAGTAACATTATATTATTTCATATGGTATGAATTAATAAGTCATGCACAACTTTTTGGACTAGTTGAAAACCTTTTATCTTTTACTCAAAAGACAAAGTTTATATTTTATAAACCTTGAGTTTATTAAATTTAAACTAACTTTCCTCTTTTTATATCATTTTTTGGAAATTGATAAAAGGAAGAAAAGTATGAGCTTTCCATTAGTTTATTCAAAAGTAATGAAGCATGCGAGACTTGTTAATGACATGGGAAATTAGTGCTTAAAGTATTAAGAGCCAATGGTTAACACTTTCACTTTATGAATATAAATAAGGGGCTTGCATTTGGCTAGTTAATTCATTCTTATTCTTGATGCAAGTGGCCGGAAGTTCTTCTTCCTCTCTCATTCTCTTTAGTTTTGCTTTGAAGACTTGGAGATTACTTTCTTTTACATGCTATCTTTAAGTTCATATTGGTTATGAACTTACAGCTTAAAGTTTGAAGCGTTTTGGACAGCATCTACATCAAGTTGAGTTATTGGTGGTGTCTCAAAGTTTCCACATTCTTCATCAACTTCCAAGCCTCCCAAGAGGACCCAAAGAACTACAAAGGTTGTTATTTCTTCATCCTTTCTATGGTTGGTGTTTAATCTTCCTATAATTGGCAAGAAGATCCTTGGTGGGTATAAAATATTGATGTTATTTCAAAAATTTAAAATCTTCCGTTGCCATATTTTTCAAGTTTATGAAACTATTTTTGAACTAAAACCCAACAATTGGTATCAGGGCCATCTTGCAAGTTTGGTTAGATGTTTTTTATTTTTGGAAATCTTAGTTTTTGGAGAATATGAATAACTTGTTTTTTGTATAAAAAGAAGTTCATACATATTTTTCTATGACAACTTTATATTTGTTATTTTATGTGACAAAAGTTTCATGCATCCTTTGTCATTTAAAGTTATCTTAGAAAACAAATGTTGTTTGATGTATATCTTGATGTATATGATGTGCATAAACTAGCCAATGACCAATGTGTTGTTATATTGTTGTGTTGGTTATTTTTGTTATAAAATGGTTGTAATAATTTATTTATTCATATGGTATGTAATAATTAAATAGATTAGCTTTTCTTGGTTATTTTTGTAAAGTAATAGATTAGTTTTTAGAATTATTTTATTTGTACAAAAATGTAACAAGAAATCAAGTTGGAACCATTTTTTAAGGCAAAAGAGCATTTTTCAAGTCTAAATGGTGTGCAGGATTTTCAGTGACATTTTCTGAAAAGTGTCGCTAATGCGGTTTAAAAATGGTTGTTGGACTTTTAGTGACAGTTGCTGAATTTTAGCCTTCAAGAAGTTTTTCCTATCTTTTGCAAGCAATGGGTGTTTACTCAAGTGGGAGCTTCTACAACAACATTACATTAAGTTTTGGTCCTTTTAAATGTCCCTTTCGGAATGGACTTGACATTTTTGTGTTGGCTCACAAAATGTCATTTTTTATGCATGTTTTTGTTGTTTATTTATGCAATTATTATGTATCGTTGATAAATTAGTTTTTCAAATGCTAAAATAATTTTGGACAAAATAAACATCACATGGAGTTTGAGTTTTCAAAATTGGACATAAGATGTACCAAGTTATTATTTTAAAAATAAAACTCAGTTTTATAAAAACGTTAATAACGACAAATTTTGAAATACTCCATTATAAGTTTTAAAATGGTGATTTTTGTAACTTATACAAACTTCATATATATATATATATATATATATATATATATATATATATATATATATATATATATAAGTAATGAAATGAAGTTTTATTGAAGATATAAAAGGTTCAAATGCAATCAAAATTAATACGGGTTATTAAAATTGAATCGCGTCAAATTATATAGAAACTAGCTATTTATATAGAACCTTTAAAAGTGATTTTCTTTTGAAAATTGATACCATGGTTTATTATATGCATGTAATAATCATGATATCATATTTTTAAACTATAATTATAAAACATATAAAGATCCTTTTTACAAATCTCAAATCTATGCAATCCTTTTGAAAAATACTCATACGTCTCTTGTATGCACTAGTGGGATAAATGATACCTAACCGCTTAGTGAGGTCTTTTGATGGTCGGGGTGTCTTCGCGATTTTTGTAACCAAGTTATAGGCCAATTACACATGTTTTTCAAATTGGATAATTTGATCCTAAATCTTTTGTGATAAAGGATACCTAAACAAGAGAGTTTCGAGGCATAAATGAGATCAAACATGTATAATTAAAATTGTTATTAGAGATCCCATAAACCTATGAATTATATAACAAGATATAATTGATAATCGATATCTACCGGGTTGAATTCAAATGGATGGGATAAATGATACCTAACCATTTATTTGTTATGCAACTTGGATCCTAGACTTTGATAATTAATGTTTTTGGAAAATAAATGGGTATTAATTATTAAAGATTAAATATTGAAAATACTAAATGAATTTTGTTAAAATTTTGTAGTTAAATAATCCATTCTCATTATCATGAATTTTCATTTTCTTTAATGACTTAATGAAACAATAACATTCAATAGATACAACTTCAATGAATGGGTTGATGTCTTAAAGGACAATCTCATAAGAGATACGAAATAGGATGATTTGTTAGAGATGGAGGTTAATTTAGTATTCGATTAATAAATTGAAATATATAATTTATTAATATATTATGAGATTAATATATTAATTAGAAATAGTAATATTTAATTAATATTTAATCATAAATTAATTAGAATTAATTTTAGGATTAAAGGAATTAATTAAAAGTACAGGGATTGAAGTGCAATTGTTCAATAGTTGATCAAGAGGGATTCTACAACCCTTCATAAGGCATGGATGGTTTCTTGAAGCCTTAGGGTTTCTAGAATTATCCCTGGTGGATAATCAGGAAGGTAGATAATTACCCGGTTTAAGATAATCTTGGATTTGAGCTTATCTAGTGTTTCCTGACTACACTATAAATATAACCTCAACCCTAGAATTTTGGCCACCTGTTACTTTGAAGAGCCAGTCGAATTTCTGAGCCTCCTTCCTCTCTTTGAATCTTCTTCCTTTGCTAGTGTGGGGCGCGAACCACTAGAGGCGCGATATTTGTAGTGCTTGCTCTCAAGGCTTCAACAACACAAGGATTTTTCATTGTTATTAGTCTACAAAAATTAACGTATGTTTCTCCTAACCCTATTTGGTATTTTTCGAAAATATTCTAGTTGTTTTAGGGTTTCTTATTTGTTATTCAAAGTTGTATGCTCAATTAGAGAAAACATAGATAAACTATTAGAATTACATGCACACATAGGAATTTTATGTTTTGCATAATACCCATCAATGCTTTCATATTAACATCTTGATTCAAAACCTTTCTCTTTTAAACTTCTACAAATTTTGACATTTCAACATTAAATTTTCATCTTTTCGAATATTATGAATTTTGTGAAAATTTTGATTTTGCTTTTGGACGTGGAGATGAATAAACATTTTGATTAAAAGATCTTGATGAATTAACAACCTTTTGATTTGATTTCTTTGAAACATGATTAACACATTTATCATTAATCACATTTTCCTTTTTCTTCAAAAAATGTTTGCTCGCAATCAAAATTTTCTTGTATCTACCATTCATTGCTTAGATTTCTTCAATTGATTTTGATTATTTTATTTTCTTTTTGAATCAGTTTTCTAAACATCTTTTTTTGTAACACAATTTGGTACCTCTTTCGTACCACTTGTTTCACCAACCTCGTCTTTAAAGGTTCCGGAACATATTTTCCTTTGACTTTCCATGAAGGCTTTTCAGAAAGACCTTTTTTCTCATCACCATTGTGAATTGGCACAGACCAAAAATGATCTTTGCATCCTTTTTCATTATCATCATTAGTAATTGATGTCAATTCCAATGTATCGTCTTTATTGATACCATTTTCACAAAAACTTGATCTGGAGTTTTCTGAACTTTTGGAAAAACAGTTGCTTTTTTGGTCAAGGTTTATAATACATTCATTGCTCATTTAATTATCATCGTACAATGAGTGAGATGGCAAACAGGCAACAAGCTGCGCCGATTTTCAAATGAGTCAAAGTTTCGAATCCTTAATTCACAATATGATTTTCAAATTCAATATAATCTTCAAAAATCAGATTTCTTTTTGATTCTTCAATATTTTTCACAAAAGAAGAACAATCAACTTCGTCTTCAAGAAAAATTTACATTAGAAACATTTTCTTCCAATTTCAATTTTTGGAATAACAAGTTATATTTCTTAATTGAATTTTGATTGAATTGTTGTTTTCTTCTTTAGTTAAAATATTGTTCATCATCAATTTATTTTCTTTAGATTTATAACTTCCTTAACCTTCTCAAGTCTAATCCTGTAAGAATCATGCAAAGACTCATCTGACGATATCACAGATTCACATTTATAAAAATCAAAATCAGTTTCATCTTCTTTAAATTCAAGAAATGGAAGAATCATCTTATGCAACTTTTCACCTATATCACAATAAGATAGAGTTATGTAATATTATTGTACATATGTTTTGCTATCAAACAAAAAATATTACATTGCTTAGTCAATAGCCTATTGTCTCTTTTCAAAATTATAACACCATCTTGTAGCATAGTGATTTCTATGTTAAGGGCTTCTAATTTCAACCTTATCTCTTCACTTCTAAAAGTTTCCCTACTAAAACTATCCTCAAGATCAGAATTCATAATACGAGATCCTTAAGACATTCACTTAAATTGGAAATTGTAACATGTTCGGAATCCAAACGATTAACATGAATATTAAGAGATTTAAGAATATAATGCCCCTTGTTTATGAGTTGATCACTTTCTCATATTATCATGCATGTTCTGTAACACTCTTTGCTGACAAACAAACTTTCGATTTTGCACCCTCATCTGTGAAATACTTATGGCTTTTGGAGTCTGTACTTCTGACCATCAGACAATTTCCACCAACAAAATTCTTATCTTCTTTCATAATAAATTCTTTTCCATGAGTTGGCCTCCGAACTTCTTCATCTTCAGAATCAGTTGACCACACTTCAACTCTTCCATCGCTATCATCTTCTTCAACAATTAGTGCCTTTCCAATACTTTTTGACTTTCGAAGCTCTTCAATTTTTTGATTGTAGTAATCTTCATCTTTTGTCTTTTCCTTCTTCTCGTGCATCTTTCTCAACATACACTCTTCGGAAAAATGAGTTTTACCATGCCAATAGTTATAGTCAAAATCAGAATCACCTAACAACTTCTTCTCAACTTTCTCTTCTTCTTACTTAAACTTCTTGTAACCATCACCTCTTTCCTTTTCTGAATTAGAGTTCTAATTTGTAAAAGTTCCATCACAATTGCTTCCTTTTTAAACTTGTATCCGTTGAATTTTGAGTTGTTTTTCTTGAAAAAAAATTAGGATTGCTGACCATGAGTGTTTTGACTTCACCTGTGAATTCTTCATCAAAAATATTTGAATCAGATTCTTCTTGAATCACCTTGGATGATTTGGCTTTAGATCCTTCATTATTAATAACAAAAGCTAATAGACCTGCATTTCCAATACTCTTTGCTTCTTTCAAGACTTCCTTCTCATGATATTTGAGAATCCAAACTAGTTTAGCAAGTGAATAGTCCTTAAACTATTCATGAGCTTTGACAGTTAAAACAATGTGCTTCCATTCAAACCTCAATCCATTTAGAAAAGTAACATTATGTTCAATCGTTTTCCTATCTAAATTGTGCTTCATCATTCTACTCAACAAATGGTTAAAACGAGTAACAGTTTGTTCAACTGATTCATCTGATTTTTGTTCAAATGAACAAAATTTAGATAAAAGAATAGTTTGAGTCGAATGAAGTAAATCCTCATCACCAAAGTATAATTCTTTCAATATTTTCCAAATATCATAAGCAGTATCACAAGAACTTACCAAATGGAATGTATCTGGAGGAAGAACAAACCTTAGAAATTAAAATTCTTATAGGTTACACAACAACAATTGTTTTTCATCAGAAACAATGACTCTCTTTGGTTACACAATAACAAATATAATCAACATTTGTATTTAATTAGAAAATAAATTTATTTTATGAAAATTATATTTTACAAAAGTATAAGAAATTATTGTTTCTAGGAAATAATAATAAAATAGAAACATTAACTAGTTATATTCATAAGGCATGAATATATAATTTATGTATAAATGAAATGGGCACTCTGGTTAAAAATTTAGTTGACATGTAACTACTAGTTAGGAGCTTGTGTAGAGGATACTTAACTTTGACTCTAAGAGAGTCAAAGCCATGAAATCCATAATAGAGTAAGATTTTGATTGTTAGACTTGTTCTTTCACACCCATATTTTACTAAATACATCATGTCTTAACTTTATGGAAAGTATGGGGCATATATGGTTGTATATAAAGAAGTGTAAGTAACCAAAAACAAGCTATTTTTTTCCTTACACTTCTCTTATCATTTCTCTTTTTATGGATATTCCAAAACTGTAGGTTTGGAGCCTCTCTCCCTCTCACTCTTCATAAAATTTTGTGTTTTTAAGGGTTCATTAGTAGCTTCTCCTTAATATGTGTGTATGATGATATTTGTCTTTGTTACACTTACTAACATGCCTGTATATGCTTGTTATGTTTGTGACTCTTGCTAATATGAATGTATGCTTAGATGTAGGGGTGAAATAGACCCGTGCCGGTTGAAAGATACCGAGGGATTCAGAAGGGTCTTAGAGAATCGGAAGGGACTCAAAGAGTCGGAATGGACTTAGGGGTGGAATAGACTTGTTACAACTTTAGGCAGATATGTATGTATGGTATGTGGTATTTTGGGGAACTCACTAACCTTTGTGTTTACGGTTTGATAGTTAAAATGTTTCAGGTTTTCTTATATTAAAGGAAGGGTGTGACTTGATTGCATGACATCATTTAGATACTTCTGCAGTTAATAACTTTTATGTTTATACTCTGATAAATGTTTTGAATAAAATGGTTTTATTTAGATCTTTGATGATGTAATTGGAACAAATGCTTGTATTTTTAAATGAAAATTTTAGGTTGAAACTTGGTACATTACAATGTCTTTCCCAACACTTGGTCAAAATGGTAAGAAATAGAGTTAAAACTCCATGCATGACACTAAACAACATGAAAGTCTAGATCTAAAACATATGATGACCTTGGGACCTCAAGGAGTGATAAAATTTCCAACTTTATCAAAACCGTCCATTCCTATAACATAGCATAAAGGAAAATGAGCCTAAAACCTAGATCTACAAAGGGTGAACCATAACAGTGAGAAATCGGGGACTTAAAAAATTCCAGAAGATGCACCAAGATATGGAGATGAGTTGCTAGCTGATCCTTTGCTCAAAAAATCCTTCTTTCAACCTTCAAATTGCCTAAACACCAACAACGAGCTCAAAATACAAGAGGAGAGGTTAGGTTTTCGAAATGGGGAGATGAAGGTTGAAGGAGATGACCTAATCCTAGAGTCAAGGACCTTAAAAATGGAAAAAAAAACCTTAAAAATCTCAGGTTTGAGCTACAACAGCCACCACATTATGGCCTCCCTCTTGCCACATCGTGGTATACATCCGGACATACTTCTCATTTAAATGTCATGCCACATCGTGACATAAGGTTTTCCCCCCAAAAACCTTATCTTTGACCTTATTATGTTTCCAGCTGATTCGTTCTGGAAAATGAGTGTTACAACTATAAAACTATTTACATGATTTCGAATGAAAAATGGTCAATTTTGAGAAAAATGAAAATATAGTTTCTTTTGTGCATATTTTCAATTTTGACATATCAACATGTCACGTCACTAAAACTGACATCTTAGCATTCCACTTCAGCAGACAAACGTGTTGATCTGTCAAGTGGTTAAAATTATAACAAATTAGAAAACAAGTGTCTAATTTGAGACCAAAAAATAAAGCAATGTCAAAATCGAATTTTTGTATAAACTTAGTGAATTTTGTGAAATTTACCCTTATAATAAAAACCAAACGAAAAGATATTTAACAAATTTATATCGTCAATATAATTTGCTATGCCGATATATTTATAAAAATTGCAACAACTTTATGATAACGTAATCTATTTTCTCAAATTTTGACAAATTTTAATAAAACTCAGGTACCGTTGCATGTATTGCTAGATAAATATATAAGGTCGATACTAATGACTAACTTCGATTTATACCATCGAATAAAACATACCAATGTGATCGAACTCATACGTAGGAAACATAAGTAAAAATATTTACCAAAATGTACACAAAATTTATGTTGAAACATAAAGAAACTTCAATTTATATATACCAACATGTACATAAAAATAACCAAATAAGATTAATTTTTAAGCTAACGAACGAAAGTACAAATAATAAAAATTATAGTATAGGTGACACAACTCATACATAGACAACGAACGAAAGTACAAATAATAAAAATTATAGTATAGGTGACACAACTCATACATAGACAACGTACATAAAACAAGAATGAAAACTTAAAAAATAATCACCTCAAAAGTATTTTTTTTAAATATTAATGAATGAAAATTGTAAATTTAGCTTGCAATGTTGACCATTTTGAATATATATATATATATATATATATATATATATATATATATATATATATATATATATATATATATATATTATGGGGGATAAACACGAAAGTTTGGCAAATAAAGAGGATGGAAATGATATTTTATAAAGTTCAAAGTGGAGGATATCAAAATGATATTTAAAAAAAATACATGAGTAAAATATCATTTTATAAAGTACTTTAATGTGAAAAATATCATTTATGAAAATTGGAAAAAATGGAAGGTTCAGAGTGACATTTTAAAAAGTAATAAACGTAAAAATTATAACTTTTTAGTGTATTTTAAGAAATATAGCATGTAAAATATTATTTATGAAACTTAAAAAAATGGAGAGATTAAAATGATATTTTAAAAAGTATAAAGTTGAAAAATATCATTCTACAAAACATTTTAAAAAATATAGGGATTGAAGGTGTAATTTATGAAAGTTGATATTTGCAATCGTTCACAAAATAGGGTAGAAATTGTCATTTATTAAAGTTACAAAAATATAGATGTCAAAATAATATTTTAAAAAGTATAAAGACAAAACTTCAAAAATGGTCCCTGTGGTTTTCGAAAATATCAAGTTTAGTCCCTAAGTTCAAAAAACCTCACAGGTGGTCCCTGTGGTTTCAAAACTTTTAACATTTGGTCCTTCCGGCTAACTCAGTTACCATTTAGCCGTTAAGTCAGGGGCATTTTTGGCATTCCACTACACAGGGACCATTTATGAGGTTTTTATTTACTTTTTTTTTAAATAAATAAATATATAATATTTAATATGTAAGGGGTCTCACTCACTCACTCTCTCTCTCTCTCTCTCTCTCTCTCTCTCTCTCTCAACAGATTCCAGCGCCACCGTGATCCCCCCTGATTCCCGCTTCCTCTTTCCACCGTCCCCGGTTTTCTTATTTCCCTTTTTCAATTCCGGCGGACTCGTTCTCTATCTTAAATCTTCGTTTTCTTCTTCTTTTTCTCTTTTCCTAAAAAGTTGAAGCTAATTTCTTACAGGGTTTGGCCAATGGTCAAAACTAGTGGTGAATTTGATTTTGAAGGGAAACTTCATTCCTCATTCCTTTTCGCTCCTTGTTGCTTTTGCAGTCAATGTGAGTTTGGTTGGGCCAACTTCCTTCCATAACCCGTCACAATAAGTCATGATTGTTGAGGGAGAAAACTTTTGATTACTTTTTCTTTTTGCATTTCCCTATTTTGAAAATGAAAGCTCTGTTGAATGGATATCAACCCAGTTCCGGCGAAGGTCTGTATCTCTCAAATTTCTTCTTCTTTTTATTATTTTTTTCTCCATCATCGTCATCTCTGCTATTTCGGTTTACGATTCAGTTCATTAATAACGAAAAATAGATCATTAAAACCCATACAACTCGCCATAAATTTGGGTATCTTTCAAATCACTTGAAGTAACTTTACTTTAATTTCATCGTGATCGTTTTTTTAATCAAGTTATTTTCCCCCTTAAGACAGAGATTTGTGAACTAAACTTCGATTTAGATGCCAATTGATAAGATTCCGACATTGAAAACCTCCATTTTTGTAACGAATTATGAGTTTATTATGTTCAAACATTTCAAATACAAAACCGGTAGCACAAACAGTCATCAATTTGTTAAAAGTCAAGATAAATCGATGATAAATTGTTACTCAATTTTTGTTTTGTGAATAAAATCAGGTGAAAGGAAGTTGATGAATTCAGAGTTATGTTGTTTGTATTCGTATGCACCATGGTTGCAAATTTGTTGGCTGTCATGGTTGTCGCTACTTTGTTTTTGTTGTGAGTATTGAGAGAGAGAGAGAGAGAGAGAGAGAGAGAGAGAGAGAGAGAGAGAGAGAGAGAGAGAGAGAGAGAGAGAGAGAGAAGTGGGACCCTTGCATATTAAATTTTATTTATTTATATATTTAAAAAAAGTAATTGAACTCATAAATGGTCCCTGTATAGTGAAATGCCAAAATGCCCCTGACTTAACGGCTAAATGGTAACGGAGTTAGTCGGAAGGACCAAATGTTAAAAGTTTTGAAACCACAAGGACCATCTGTGAGGTTTTTTGAACTTAGAGACTAAACTTGATAATTTTGAAAACCACAGGGACCATTTTTGAAGTTTTGTCCGTATAAAATTAAAAAATATTTAAATATTTTTCTTTTTAAATATAGAGGTTGAAAGTACAATTTTTGAAAGATGAGGGTTGTAATTGTCGGTTGCAAATTAATATTATGTTAAAGTTATTCCTATATTTTATTTTAAATGTATTTGAGTGTTAGAGTAATGGAAATTAATAAGTTAAAGAGATAACACGTGGCGATTTAAAAAGGAAGTTGGTGGAAGGGAGGGGGCCTCTACGTTGTTTTACAACTTTTACTACTTCCTTTACCTGTTTACAATCACACGTCGTCATCACGTCTTTTCTCTTTGCTGTTTTCACTTCATTATAGAAGCGTCCTTCATCTTTTCTTCAACGTACCGGTTCTACGTTTTCCTTCAAAGTTCCAAGTACTTAAAATAATTATTTTTCTCTACCAAAATATTTAGACTTCAATTGCTTAGAATTAACAATTTTATCTTAAAAAGAATTATTTTTGTTCATTAATATCTACCATTTGGATAAGTTTTTACATATCTTTTATGGTACAGTTACTAATCTAGCAAAATTAAAGAAGTGATTAACAATTTTTAGCTAATTTGTTCCAAACTAGTCCACGAAACCATAGGTGGTTAAAATTGTCTACTGTTTCGCCAATTTACCTACTATTTTGATTTTAGTATATAAAGATTTTTTTTTTATTTTTCACTACGAAACCGTAGACGAAAAAATGGTCTGTTGTTTCCTCTAAGAAATCTATTGTTTCCCAAATAGTAGATTAAAAATGATCTACTGTTTCGTCCAAAATCTACGGTTTTAGGTTTTGTTTATTTATTTATTTTTTTTTTAAATGAAAAAAAAAACACTAACTTTTACTATAAAAGAGATTTTTTTTAAATATATAGTAGGTAGGATATAGTAGTCAAAAAGTTAGTGTTTTTTTTTTCATTTAAAAAAAACCCAAAACTGTAGGTTTTTAGACAAACAGTAGATCATTTTTAATCTACTATTTGGAAAGCAATAGACTTTTAAGAGGAAACAATAGACCATTTTTTCGTCTACGGTTTCGTAGTAAAAAAAAGAAAAAAAATCTTTATATACTAAAATCAAAACAGTAGGTAAATGGGCGAAACAGTAGACCATTTTAACCACCTACGGTTTCGTGGGCTAGTTTAGGACAAATCCTAATTTTTAGCTAAAAAGTAAGAAGTTATTAATGAATTTGGTTATATCAGTAATTTTCTCATCTTTTATCCGGTTATAAACCCTTTAGTCGATTGCCCTCATCAAGTAATATGCCAATGTGGACTCCTTAAGCTGACTAGGCATAAATGTCTCCATTACTCTCTGTGGAGACATTAGACCTTGAAAATCACACCTTATCTCACGCACATCACCTTTTACCAAAAAAATATATGTACATTTTCTGCAATTCTTAGGTAATCGAAATCAAACATCACAAAAAGGGTATTTGAACCAATTGAGGGTTACAGTTGTGTAAAACTTGTTCAAACATAAATATTTATGGGTAATCGAAGTTGCCGTCTACATAGGCTAATTATGTTACTGTTCGTGATCAAGTGTTTTCATCTCTTAGTTTTTGAAATCGGACAAGATGAAACAAAAAGGTTAGTGACATTTTTTTGTCTCCTACACAACATAAATTTTATGTTCAAAATTATTCAATGGCACACGGTTACATGATATATTTTGAAAAGTGTAACAACACCAGAATAGTTGCAACATATAGAAAGAGGAAGGAAAATATTGCCTTTCAGATTGTATATAACTTGGATGTTCAACGCTAGATCTTTCCAAATCAAAGGTTTGATTGATAAGAATGTTCGTTCTCATAATTTTTATTTTGGATCTATTGTTTCCCGTGAATTGATTGGCAGACACTACATTACTAAAGTTGCAAATAAGCCTAAGACAGAACTTAAGGAGATGATTGTTGACATCAAATTGACGTATAGGTGTGCAGTGTTTATAGGCGAATGTTGTAACATCCCGAGTTCAGGAGTGCAAGTTCAGGATGCAAAGTGAAAATGTGGACGGTCAACTCAGCGAGTCCATGGGTAGACTCGGCGAGTAGGGTCGCGATTCTGGTCGCGTGTTAAGTGGCCAACGCGGCGAGTCGGCGGCTGGACTCGGCGAGTTGGTGTTGTGTGGAGAAAACCCTAATTCTGGGGGGTTGAGCCCTATATAAAGAACATAATACCCTCTCCCCAGCCTCTTTGCTCTCCCTTGAAGTCCAGAAACCCTAATATTCGTTTGTGAGAGAATTAGAGAGCATTTGGATCTTGAAGGAGTGTTTGTTGAAGAGATCTTTGAAGATTAAGAGGCTTGGAGCAAGGGGCTTTTCAAGGTTTTGGCTTATTCTTCTGTTGGAGTCTTCTTTTGAGGTAATGATTCGTTGCTTGAGCTGTTATCCATCTAGATCTATCATTTGTGGGATTTTTGGGTGTATATCTAGTGTTATCTTGAGTTTGGAGGTCGGATCTGAGGTTGCTACCTCAGATCTAGAGTAGTGATGATCCAAAAGAGCATAAAGTCCTTGTTCAAGATCTGTTGATGAAGCCTTTTAGTCCCAAACCTTAGCCCAAGAGTGTATTATGCTTAGTTCTCCTTGGATTCACGTAAAGTTTGCCACTTTACGTGATAGATGGCTTGTATAAGAGTAGATCTATGGATTTGAGACCCTGCATGGCTTGGAAAGCCTCTGTATGGGTTAATAGCTAGTGGTACTCGGCGAGTCACATAGGTGTACTCGGCGAGTTGCTTGAAGATAGGCAGAAACTCGACGAGTTGGAAGAACAACTCGCCGAGTTGGTTGAAGATAGCCTTAGACTCGGCGAGTCTGTTCTTGGACTCGGCGAGTCTGGTCGTGAGGCTCTAACCTTTTCTGGTTAAGCTGTGAATCGGTGAATCAAGGGATTTTAGTGAGTTGAGTACGGTTAGACTCAGAGTTGTGGGACTCGGCAAGTCTTGGGGTGACTCGGCGAGTTGAGTCGTGTTATGGGAGTTTCATAGCATGGGGACTCGACGAGTCAGCGGGTTGACTCGGCGAGTAGAGTCAGTCAGGAGGGTTGACTTTGACTGAGGACTTTGACTTTGACCAAGAGTTGACCAATTGACTTCCAGGGGTATTTTGGTAATAATTGGTATGTATTGAGTTCAGTCTTTTGGCTTTGGAGTGGTGGTGTTCGTGTCGAGGGTTGGAGCAGCGTGGTCTTAGTCCTTCAAGTCGGCAGTGGAAGGTGAGTTATCCTCACTATACTAACAGGGTCTACGGCACCAAGGCCGGCCCTATATCGGATGGAAATTCGGGTATTTCTGTTATGTTATTGTTTTGCTATGTTTGAATCCTGGTAGTTAGGATGGTATACGTTAGGGACCTGATTAAGGTCGGTGTCCTGATAGTTAGGATGATATATGTGTGACCAGAAGGTCTTATGTGCTATGAAGAGTATGAGATATATGTTGTTAGATGTTATGAGAGCTGTATGAGTTATGTAACGATATGAGCAGTATGTTATGGACCGGAAGGTCATCATGTTATATGATATGTATATGCTATGTATGTCATGTAGGATAAGGACCGAAATGTTAAGATGATATTTATGTATGTGCTATGCATGTTATGCATGTAACGACCGGAAGGTTAATATGATATGGACCGGAAGGTCAACAGAGATATGGGATGGAAATCCCCCGAGACATTCGGATCGGAAGATCCCATGGAGTTATGGCCTGGAAAGGCGTATGAGCTGTGATGGCCTGGAAAGGCGTATGTGTTGTTATGGCATGGAAAGGCGTATGTGCTGTTATGGCCTGGAAAGGCGTATGTGCTGTTATGGCCTGGAAGGGCGTATGTGTTGTTATGGCCTGGAAGGGCGTATGTGTTGTATGTAGTATTTTGGGGGTAAATCACTAAGCTTTCGGGCTTACAGTTTCAGTGTATTGTTTCAGGTACTTCAGGAGATCGTGGCAAGGCGAATGCGTGATCGTACCGCTCCTCCGTTTTATGTTGATGTTTCTGGGATACTCTGATAATAAATGAATTGAAAACCTTTTTGTAATAACTTAATGAATATGGTTGTTTTTGAAAAGTTTAAATTGGTTGTAAATTTTTAGAGCGTTACAAGTTGGTATCAGAGCCTTGGTTTGAGTGAATTGGAGGAACATTCGTGTGAATCCAGTCTCAAATCAAGGACAGTTTTCAAATTTAAAATGGTTTTCAAAAATGAATAAAGGAGGATGCGGAGGTACGGTCAGCCGGAGCTAGTAAGTGGACCCCAAAATACCATACAAAGTTATTTGATTATGTGATATGTTAGAATAGTATGCTAGTACTAGGCTAGGGATCTTCAGGAATTGCATGATAGAATTGCCTGATTTCATGATGCATGGTAGCCTAGGGTTACTGCTATGAGAGGTAGTTATCAGCTCCTCTAGAGGTGAGGATGGAGTGCTTGCCATGTATATGTTTATCGCTAGGGTGTTGTGGTAATACTTGATATAAATATGGGTAGGTGTGGAAGGTAGTATGAGCCCGTACTACTGAAAGCACATGACCCATACGCATATCAAGGAAGTCATAACCCCTAGAGTCGGGTTGGGAGTTGGTTCCCGGGTTCTTGGGGAAGCATCTGATTTTATGGCGGTGTATTTCCAGTATGGTGGTTACGAGGCGTGTCGGGGATGGATCCGGGTGAGGATCGGGATCAGGAGAGGGCGGTTAGGGTGGATCAGCGCCACCCGAGGTCATTGGTCAGATGAGTACGGATGAGTTGGATGCCAGGATTCGTGAGATCCCGCATGATGAGATTACTGCTATGTTCAGGGCGGAGATGCCGGAGATGTTTGGGTTGATCAAGACCGCTATGGTTGAGTATTTGATGAGCGTTATGCGGCTCTTGCAGAGACAGCGGCCGCGACAGCCGCAGCGGCTATGGCAGCGGCAGGGGGAGGAGTCGGTCAGTATCGGGACTTCGATAATACGAAGCCTCCTACTCTTGATGGAGTTCATGATCCGATCATTGCTATGAGGTGGTTGTCGGACGTGGAGGGTTGTTTCTTCACGTGTTCATGCCCTGCGGATCAGAGGGTGAGGTGTGCTCTAAACCTTTTAAGGCTCGGGGCACAAGATTGGTGGAGGTTGACTACGGGATCGTATTTTGATGTGCAGCGGGCTGCAGTTACATGGGAGCAGTTCCGGAAGATGTTCATTACCCGTTATGTTCCACGGTTTGAGAGGGAGAGGTTGGCTTAGTAATTTTTGGAACTGGAGCAGGGTTCGGAGTCGGTGACGGAGATCACCATGATGTTCTCTGAGAGGGCGATGTTTTGCCCTGATTTTGCTTCAGAACAGCGTCAGATGTTCCGATATCTGAGTATGCTAAAAGGGGATATCAGGCAGTTTGTGTCTACGCAGAGGTGTGGGACCTTACTGGAATTGCAGGTGGCTGCTCTGCAGCGTGAGTTGGAGATTGAGTTACAGTTGAGAGAGTAGAGGCAAGCCCCGGTGCAGTCGCAGCCGACGCCGAAACGGTCCAAGACCGTTGATTCCAGGTTGGACAGTCAAAGCGGTCGTACTTGTGAGAAGTGCGGGAAGGGTCATACCGGGGGTTTTTAGGTCCGGTGGTGCATGCCGCACATGCGGAAGAGTGGGGCATTATGAGAGGGATTGCCGTCAGTCAGCCCCGGTTCAGGATATGAGGATTTGTTATCAGTACCATCAGGTTGGCCACATGAGGGCCAACTGTCCACAGCGAGTATCCAGGCCAATGCAGGTTCCAGCACCGGCTACTATAAGGGCTACTGGCGGGGACCAGGGTGGAGCGGAGCCTTCGAGGGCTCAGGGGCGTGTTTTTCAGCTCACACCAGAAGGGGTCAGGGAAGAGCCGGATGCGGTTGCGGGTATGTTTTCTTTTCATTGTTGTCTGGTTATCTGGTTATTTTGTGGTGTTGCATTTTATTCGCCGTTCTGCGTGTTTCAAGGGTTGATTGAAAATAATATTAGTCAGGAGTGTAAGTGGTCAGCATCCAAGGGATTGATGTTCAGAAATCGGTTGTATGGTCTTGAGGTCAGGTATGACATTTGAAATTTGAGGAACGTTCAGCTGAGGATCGAACTCCCTTAGAGTTCGAGATGCGCGATGTCGGGATGTGATTTCGCGAAGGTTGCCTATTTAGAGGAAATCAGTTCATGGATAAGGGGAATATGTTGAGCGAGGTTGTTTAAGTGATGTCGGTTGGGCCACCGGTGGTTGGAAGTCAGTGCTCTAAGTGGGGAGGATTGGAAAATTCTCATGAGGATCGAAAAGCGTTAGATTTTGATTAGCTGTTTGGGATCCAACAGTGTTTTAGCCAGCCAAGAGTGTGGGATGGTATGATTAAGTGACAGATCGATGGGGCGAAGTACAGACCAAGGATTATGGGTAGGGTGATTGGTTGTTGTGAGGCCTAGGATTAGGCCGGGATCTGGGTATATGGAATGGAGTTGGAGTTCGGAACCCCTAGAGGGCTAGAACGGTATGTATGGGAGAGATTCCCAGGAGGAACGACTCGGGATGATGTATGGATAGTTTGAGCGGATCGGGGGGACTGAAGGCCGGAAGGCATATCGGTCAGGCCGGAAGGCGTACCAGTCAGGCCGAAGGCCTGGTGAGGTGATCCAGTCATGCTGGTTACTCTGTATGTGCTGATAGATCTGTATGAGGAGATGGAATGAGTATGTTGCGATGTGATAGCATCAGAAGGTCTGGCCCCGGGTATTGATCATGATTAGTGGAAGGTAGTGCATGGGATCAAGAGTCCTTGCGAGCAGATTCATAGCATGTGTGGTGCATGGGATAGCGGTTATGCTATAAGGGAATGGTGTAGCATTGGGAGAGCACCGTGGCACTTGTTGTAGTGACAAGGCGGCCAAGTAGATTTCCTTGGATAAGGAAAAGGAAAGATATGTAACTCCGATAGAGAGTGTAAGTTCATGGATGTGAAAGCAGCAACACGGAGGTATGATTGAGGTGTTCCAATTATGCTTATTGAGCAGTGTGTTTGTGCATGTGGTATGGAATCACATCCGGGTCGGATGTCTGCTGAGGTCACGAAAGGAGTTCCGAGGATGTAGAGCCGAAGAGGCTCGGAAGGGATGCAAGGATGGAGCCTTGGATTCCCAGTTTGGTGTGAACAAGAAATTATGCATGTAATGGTAAATCATCCTGGGGAATGTTTGGAGGTGTCGTCAATGTGTCGGGTTTCCCCAACCCGAGGATGTTGGAGCCAGTTCAACATGTGTATGTGATTGCGGAGGAGAACTCATGGGAGTTGCTCTGAAGCTGAAGGATGTGTCATCCTGTCAGCATGGAAGGGATAGAGTGAGACTCAGAAAGGGAGCAGGTTAAGTCTTAGCAGTGAATTCGGTGATGGTTATGTCTGGCGAGGAAAATGATAGCAGTGTGGTACCGGGTCTGGATCCCGGTGGTTCAGGGTTATATCTATCTCGTAAGAGTCAAGTGATTGATGTGATCTGGAACGAGTGAAGTATCATGGAGTGGTACTCGGTTGATAAGTGTGGTTATCAGAGGATGAAGTCGGTGGCCGGCTTGAGGCGGTGGTCAGGACACCGCAGGAGAAGAGTTGGGTTTCGGGTTTTGGTGGTAGTGTTTTAAGGAACCTGGGTTGGTTAATGCCAGGTGGTGCATTGCGAGAGTAGTTATCTACAAAGGTTGTTATTTCTTCATCCTTTCTATGGTTGGTGTTTAATCTTTCTATAATTTTCAAGAAGATCCTTGGTCGTATAAATGTTTATGTTATTTCAAAAATTAAAGTCTTTCATTTGTCATATTTTGTAGTTTTTGAAACTATTTTTGAACTAAAACCCGACAGGGGACTATTTTTGAACTAAAACCCGATAGGGGCTTCAAGGGACCTTGTTCAATACGTGCACCATCGTTTTGAGAAGATGGGGTAGATTATGGGCAGACACCCCATGTGTGTGTGTGCAAGTGATTTTGAAGCTCCGAAGGGTACTTTAGAAGACTGGTCGGATGGGGTAGTCTGAGATCCAGAGTCAGATCAAATGCTGATTTGTGAATCATGTTGAGAGGATTCACCATCTTTGGTTATCTTTATGGTTCAAAATTTAGAGGGAGATGCCTTTCTCTTAGCAATATGTTTGATGCCTCGTCCAGAGGTGGTGGATTTGTTCTCATCTGAGGCAGTCTCATCCGAGATCCAGGCAGGTTATGTTGAATTGAACACAACTGAGATCTCAAGAGGATTTTTGAGACGTGGATAGTTGGACTCTTCAGACGTTGATTCCTGCACTCGAAAACCTTTGGGGTTTTCTCAAATTCCTATTTCTTTGAGGAAGGTAGCCTTGCAAACCAGTATAATCATTCCGTCAGTGATATGCATTTGAAGAACATTTTTGTCGATCTTCACTCATTCAAAGGCTTTGTGAAGAAGTCGAAGAGGAAAAATAGGGTTAGGGATTTTAGTGAGAGAAAAAACGATGGGATAGCGGGAGATGAACTCGATCATGATAAATACAGATTCATCATAATCCATGGGATCGAGAGAAACAACTTGTTTGTTTCTGTAAGAAAGAAGCCAATGGATGAGGATGAAGTGGACCACGTTGATGATATCTTCTTGGTTGTTGTAACATCTTGTTTCCTACCATTTTTGTGCCTTGGGATGGACTTTGATTGTGTAAGGTTTTGGGCCTTAAAGAGGCAAAGTTTAGTCCTTGTGGAAGGATGTAATGATAGTTAAGAGATTTAAACCTTGAATTGTGTTTTGGGCCGAAGGGTAAAAAGGGGAAAGTCATAGGTCGGGTTCTTGCATGAAATATGGATTTTTATTCGAGAAGTTTTTAGTTCAAGATATTTAGATAATATTGTAGGGCTCCTCAACACATTTCCATGGATATAAAGATCGTCTAAATCGGAGTTTAAAAAAAGAGTTATGCTCGTTTGAAGTTAGGACGATTTTAGGTTAAGTCACATATGTTGGGCGTACTAGGTCATTCCTGAGTATTTTGGGTGCACCAGGAGTATGCTTGGCATACTCAATTAATGCCTAAACACTATTTTTGTGCTTTGATCCCTTTTCAAGCTCTTTAACTCCATTAAACCCTTTCTATTATCATCCTTCAACCCTTCAACATCCTCCTGTGAAGCCCTAACCCTAGTTTAAGCCTTGTGAGCAATTAGAAGGTGTTTTAAGTGCTTTCGAGTGTTCCTGGTGCACCTTGGAGAAGAAGGTGCTCATTGGATAAGTGTTGGTTGCATTGGAGCTTAAAGATACATACCTTGTTCACCTTGATCTTTCTTCTATAGGTACAAAGTTTGAATCTTTAAAATTAAATTGTTAGGTCTAGCTAGTTTTAGGTGTTATTAGCTTTTAGCCACATTAGTGCATAAAGTTTATTCTTGAAATTTTGTGACCTTGTTATGGATAAATTTGGAAACTTTATCCATTTAAGCATCATTTTGATTCAGAACTAAAGGTTGGAAACTTGGACTTAATGGATTAAGTTGAAAAAGATGCACTTTTGGTCTCTTTGAGACTTAACGACTAAACCTTGATTGTTGGGACCATTCTAATGGGTAAGGTTGGAAACTTTATCGATAATGAAGCTATTAGGAACCATAAAAATGTGATCTTGGTAATTCTATCCCTCTGATGCAAAAGTTGTGATGTCTTAATGGTTTAATAAGTTAGGGTTTTAGCTTTTAGACCTTCCTTAGCCCTGGAAAGTCATAAAGGTGGAAACTTTATGAGTTAAGACAATGTTTTGAGGCTAGATATAACTTTGGGTGAAAAGTACCTAAGGGATTAAGTGTTTAATGAACGAGTGGGATCAGGCTGCAAACGTTGGGCATACTCAACTGCCATGGATTTTGACTTTTGTTGACTTTCATTGACAGTTGACTTTTTGACCAAGTTTGAACTTGGGTCAAACTTGAGGATTTTGGGCTATTGATTAAAATTTTATATTGTTCTGGTGTTAGTGGATTCACGGGAGCAAGCAATGCAGACGAGAGCATATTAAAGTGTTTCATGGTTCTTCGATTTAGGTGAGTTTCACCTCATTGTATCATGGGTCAAAGGCACCAATGTCGGTCCACTAGTTTTGGTTATCTTAAGTGGAGGGGTGCCATATGGACTGTATATGGCCAAGTAGGATAAAGTAAGGACTCCTTATCTAGACTTTCTTGCATGTTCCTAGTTTGATTGTGGCTCTAGAGTAGGATCTCCAGTCCGGGTATCTATCTCACCTCTGAGAATATACGATTATGCATTCCTAAGATTGTTGGTACTTAGTATGTTTCTACGTTGTAGCGATCAATTAGATTTTTATCCTGGTATAGAGGATGTTGATAGGTTTTGCGCATAACAACAATCCTATGGTGCACATGCAAACCCTAAAGCTTTGGATCTAGTTTTTCTAATTGTACATGAAATAATCATCCAAATCTTATAAACCCTATGTCTAGCATACAAAAATCAAAAATCATAACTAAAACAAAGTTAGGATGTTACCTTTCAATTGTAGCTTGATCTTCAAGTGTAATACCTCTAATCGATCACAAACACCAAGAAGCAAGTTGGAGAATATGAGAGAAAGCAGAGGAGGATCAAAATTGGCTCTAAGATCCTTCTAGGGTTCCTTATATAGCTGAAGAATTAGGGTTTTAGTCAAATACCTAATCTAGTTGCTTAAGCACTAAGCAGCTCATAGGATCCTTCCAGAACCTTATCCTTAGACGAAATCCTTATGAGCTTCCATAAGATTTTGTCCATCTCTTATCTTAGAGATCCTCAGCCCATTTTGCAACTATCTTATAATTACAATATCAGTCATCTAAATTTAATTATTCTCTTTTGACAACAAAATTAATTCTAAATTAATTATTGACTAATATCAATTAAATAATATGATTTCTATTTTAATATATTATTCACATAATATATTAATAAATCATAATTAACCTCTTTCTCCATATTTCATCCAGTCAAGTTGATTTGGTGAAGGCAACCCAAACGGACCATGCTACTATCGGGTCAAGTACATACCAATTATAGTTATGGGCTTAGACACCTAATCCAACAGTCTCCCACTTGGATAAGTCTAATAACTATAAATGTAAGTACAACTTCAAAATCCGATTAGCAATCGTAGCTCTGAAAAGCGGCTATCGAACTCTGACACGTCCTTTAGATAAGGGATCATGTAGTCCTCCGTTCTTAAGATATCGTGTGGACAAATAAATGGAACATAGTCATACTTACTGTCCAACAGTTTGCTTCACAATTTCCAATTTGTCTGACATAGAACTTAGTTGAACACATCAACTTAGTCCTGACCGGGCCCGACACATAAGTCAAACCAAATCATCAAGGGGCCCAAGAAATCGCTTTTAACCTTGTAGGATAATAGGAGCAGATAAACATCGACTTATATGCTTGTACTATTTACTCATCAAATCGTACACAACAATACATTTTATAACATCAAGTTACTGATGTGTTTACACATTATCAATGCACAATCAAATCGTAAACAACAACTCATATATCTAGGTTTAAAGACTGTATGATATTATAGTCTCACAATCACTCATGATTAAATTCCATGAAGTGATTCATGTGAGCGCGGGTTTAATGCAATACTCAAATCTCATTTCAGGAGCACTCATGAACGTTGCAACAAACCTTTTCTATGTGTAAACGCTTTAGACAGTCTATAAGCCAATTCATGACAATCTTCTTTCGTACTTACTTTCAACATATGATCGATTGTGGATAGTTTAAATAATCTTATTATTTAGGAAGTCAAAACATGCAAAGTGAAACAATAGTAAATAATTAACACAAGACAATAACATTACTTATAAATAATACTCCTTTATTTAATCATCAAATGTTAATTACAATTTATCTATTACATGTTTCTAAAAGCTATCTAATCACTAAAACTAATATCGTCCTTCATCCCAATACTCCTAGCATGCTGCAAGTGCTTAACCCTACTCGGTCCCTTCGTAAGGGGATCTGTTGGGTTCTCTTCTGACGATAACCTCTTCACTACGAGGAGTCCCTCTTCCACCCGATGTCTAATAAAGTGATATTATTTATCAATATGCCTGAATCTGCCATGATCCATCGGTTCCTTGGTTAAGGCGACCGCACCTTCACTATCACAGAAAATCTCCATAGGCTCCTTTATGGAATATACAACTCCAAGATCTCCAATGAAGTTCTTTATCCATATCTCTTCCTTCGATGCTTCGCTTGCTGCTATGTACTCTGATTCACACATTAAATCAGCTGCGGCCTCCTACTTGGAACTTTTCCAAGTCACTTCTTGTAACACCGTAAATTTCAAAACAATTTTTCGCATTTTATAAAAACATAATTCATTTAATATTCATAAAAACATCAATGTTTGAAACTCAATCCATGTCCTATAAAAATCCCAAGATCTCATAACATAAAAATCCCATGTGTGTATTGATCAAGTCGACGCCTTCCCACGGTCATCACTAGTACCTGAAACAAATAACACCAAACACTATAAGCACAAAGCTTAGTGGGTTCCCCAAAATACCACACATAACACATATTAGCCACTCGAGGCTATAACTATGTGAGTCCGTGGACCCTACTCTGTGAACCCTCTGGTTCTATCTCTGTGAACCTTCTGGTTCCAACTCTATAAACATGCACATCATAAATCACATAGAAATAATGCAGTACAACACATAACATACATATAGCATACAAATACTCTGTCACATAACTCCGATTACCTACTCAAGGTAAAGTATAGTGAGAAGACTCACCTCGCGTATCTCGATAACTCGCAAATCCCGGAAATCACTCGCGCTCGATCCCCCGAGCTATAATCCTCCTATAACACAATATATCTCTAATTAACACTTTCAAAACTAAGGTTGACTAACACTATCAAGTCAACACCGGTCAACTCTGGTCAATGGTCAACGGTCAACTTTGACCGGCCTCGGCGAGTGCACTAGAGCGACTCGGTGAGTCTATACGTGTTCACTGACTCCCTCGGATCCTCTCTTGACACGTCGAGTACTTCCCTAACTCGACGAGTTCCACCTGACATGAATCGCGGGGCCACCACGACTCAACTCGCCGAGTCTCAAGAAAAACTCGGCGAGTTCCGGCTTGACTCAGCCCCTTATTGACTCTCCCTGACTCGGTCATCCCCCAACTCGGCGAGTCTACTCGCTGAACAATTTATGTGAAACCCCAACCCTACTCGCCGAGTCTCAAGAACAACTCGGCGAGTTCATGCCATGCACAAACTCTATTGACCTTCTGAGGTCAGATCTGCTTCCCCAACCCATAAATCCAGCTCTATTGACCTTCTGAGGTCAGATTTGCTTCCCCAACCCATAAATCCGGCCTTCCCAAGCATGAATGTCACGTAAAGTTCGAAACTTGATGCTTGTATAACCCCCACAAGGCATCAAAAGGAGATTTGGTCCCAAAAATGACAACCTAGGTCCAATAACTCCATAATAACCCAAAAAGCTCCAAGGGTTAGGGTCTCTGGATCTCTTTGAGTCCAGATCCAAGGCACAAACTCGAAGAGGGACCATTTGCTTCACATAATCACTCTCCAAAGGGGGTTAGAAAACCGTAACTCTAAAGATCAACCCTAAAACCGAAGGAGGTTCGAACTATTACCTCAAAATGAAGCCTCTGGACTCTGGATCTGCTGGAATCTCACCTCCTCCTTGCTCTTTCCACCTTCTTCTTGCTAAACAAGGAATACAAAGGCCCAAAAGTGACTTCCTCTCTCCCAAAACGATTTTAGCTCTCTTAGGGTTCTCTCAAGGGACTGGTAGCCACAATGGGAGGCTATAAGTGCCCTTAAATAGCTCCAAACCTGGGGAATTAGGGTTTCATTAAACAGCATGGACTCGCCGAGTCCACTTTTGGACTCGTCGAGTCCAGACGCGAACCCGTGCCCATAGCCGCGATCATACTCGACGAGTTTGGGCTCCAACTCGCCGAGTCTCCTTACAAATCACCAAAAATATAAGAATGAATAATACCTGGGGGATCCGGGTTGTTACAATTCTCCCCTACTAGAACTAGACTTCGCCCTCGAAGTCTCGCTCTACAAATAACTCCGGATGCTGCTCACGCATCTCACGCTCCGGCTCCCAAGTCATCTCGGACCCCTTCCGATGCGGCCACTGAACCAAAACCAAGGGTACCTCCTTGTTCCTCAGAACCTTGATTTTCCGATCTCTGATTGCCACTGGTCTTTCATCATAATTCAGGCTCACATCCACCTGAATATCCTCTAATGGAACCACTGCCGACTCATCGACTATACACTTCCACAATTGCGATACGTGGAAAGTGTCGTGAATTTGTCCCAACTCTGCTGGCAATTCCAAACGATAGGCTACCCTGGCTACCCTCGCGACCACCCGGAATGGACCAATATATCGGGGCCCCAACTTGCCCCTCTTCCTGAATCGAATCACTCCTTTCCAAGGAGAGACCTTCAGGAGCACAAAGTCGCCGACCTGAATCTCAAGCTCGGACCGGCGTCTGTCCGCATAACTCTTCTGACGACTCTGAGCGGTCAACAACCTCTGTTTGACCTGCTGGATCTGCTCTGTCGTCTGAAGCACAATCTCTGTATAGCCCATCACACGCTGTCCGACCTCTCCCCAGCAAATGGGGGTCCGACACCTCCTCCCATACAACAGCTCAAAGGGCGGCATACCAATGCTCGAATGATGGCTGTTGTTGTAGGAAAACTCTGCCAAGGGCAAGTACGTATCCCAACTCCCCCCGAAATCCAACACACATGCTCGGAGCATGTCTTCGAGCGTCTGAATCGTCCGCTCACTCTGTCCATCTGTCTGGGGGTGATATGCGGTACTAAAATGCAGCCTAGTACCCAACTCCTCATGAAACTTCTTCTAGAATCTGGAAGTGAAACGTACATCCCGGTCTGAGACAATCGAGATCGGCACCCCATGCCGAGATACCACTTCCCTCACGTACATCTCTTCTAACTTCTCTGCGGAGGAGCTCTCACTAATAGCAAGGAAGTGGGCGCTCTTCGTCAACCTGTCCACAATCACCCAAATTGCATCGACTCCCCTAGCAGTCCTTGGCAATTTGGTGATAAAATCCATGGTGATCTGTTCCCACTTCCATTCGGGAACCTCCAACGGCTGCAACTTACCATGCGGTCTCTGGTGCTCGGCCTTAACCCTACGTCAGGTTAAGCACCTCTCAACAAACCACGCAACATCCCTCTTCATACAGGGCCACCAATACTCCCTCCTCAGGTCCAAATACATCTTAGTGGCCCCAGAATGGATCGAGAATTTCGACCGATGAGCCTCTTCCATCAAAATGGTACGCGCCCCTCCCACAAACGGTACCCATATACGCCCCTGAAAAGTCATAAGCCCCCGACCATCGGTAACGAACTCTGATACCAACCCAACAACTCGCTCTCTCTTCTGGTTCTCCGATCTCACAGCCTCATCCTGTGGTCCACGAATGGTGTCCAACACCGGAGCCATCACGGTCAATCGCAAACATACACCTCGCAATAGGGCGCTCTCCGCCCTGCGACTCTGGGCGTCGGCTACCACATTAGCCTTGCCCGGATGGTACAGAATCTCACAATCATAATCCTTGACCACATCCAACCACCGCCTCTGCCGCATATTTAGGTTGGGCTGATCTATCAAATACTTCAGGCTCTTATGGTCCGTGTATATCGTACACCGAACCCCATACAGATAGTGACGCCAAATCTTGAGGGCAAACACCACTGCCCCCGACTTTAGATCATGGGTGGGATACCTCGTCTCCTGAGGTTTCAGCTGCCTCGATGCGTATGCTATCATGTGCACTCTCTGCATCAGCACCGCTCCCAACCCCAAGATCGACTGAGAGCGGAAATTGTCTCAGTCAGTCTGAAAACTGGCGTCATTATACCATTTCACTCTCAAGTCATCACTCCCACCGAGGATAATAACCCACTCCTTAGTCCTATGTAGGTACTTAAGAATATTCTTTACCACAGCCCAATGAGCTCTAACAGGATTCCCTTTATATTTTCTAACCATGCTCAAAGCGAAGGCCACATTAGGACGAGTACATGTCATGGCATACATGATTGAGCCAACTGAGGAAGCATAAGGTACTCTGCTCATCTCTACTATCCCGACATTGGTACTCGGGCTTTGAGTCTTACTCAACTTGGTATTGCTTTGGATAGGTAACTCCCCTTTCTTGGAATTCTCCATGCTAAAATGTTTCAACACTTTGTCCAAATAAGTACTTTGACTAAGTCATATTAGTCTTTTACTCCTATTTCTCAATATCCTTATCGCCAGAATATAAGCAACTTTTCTGAGGTCCTTCATAGAGAATCACTCCCCAAGCCAGGACTTACCCTCCTGCAAGGTTGGGGTGTCTTTTCCTATGAGCAGTACGTCGTCCACATACAAAAAGAGAAAGCTAACTATACTCCCACTAGATTTGACATATACATAGGACTCATCCTCGCTTCTCGAGAAACCAAACTCTTTGACTTTCTCATTGAAACAAAAATTCCATCTGCGAGATGCTTGTTTCAATCCATAGATGGATTTCTCAAGCTTACACACTCTATTAGGGTGCTTCACATCAACAAAACCCTTTGGGTGACTCATGAAAACACCTTCAGCCAACTTCCCATTTAGGAAAGTGGTTTTGACATCCATCTGCCATATTTCATAATCATGAAACGCAACTATAGTAGCATAACCCTTACAGATTTAATATTCTCTACTGGTGAGAACGTCTCATCATAGTCAACTCCGGGAGTTTGAGTAAAGCCCTGTTGTTAGGTCATAATTTTGTGGTTTGAGCTAGGCATTCATCTTTTATAGGTCTTGGTAGGGTCTTGGGGTTTGTTATGTTGGTTGTAGTATGTTAGCGAGTGTGTGCGGCCATACACGCGTGTGCGGCTATACACGTGTGTGTGGCTGCACACTCTGTGTGCGGCCATACACGCATGTGCGGTTGTACACACGTGTACGGCTGGTGGTCCTATAAATAGAATGTGTCTGTGTCAGTTGTATAGAGACGTCATTGATGTATGTGTGTGTTTTCCCAAGGTGTACCTGACATTTATATGATATATATGTGTGCATGCTTGGATTAATTCTTCTACTACTCCTTCTACACTCTATTTGATGTTTGCCTTAATTGATCACTGATTTGGATCCATAGGTTATGGGACTTACAATTGGTATCAGAGCCAATTCAGTAACAATTTGAAGCATTTTAGAGTGTGCGGTTGGAGTTTGAAGGTGTGCGGTTGAAGTTTGAAGGTGTGCGGTTGGAGTTTGAAGGTGTGCGATTGAAGTTTGAAGGTGTGCAGTTGGAACTTTGAAGGTGTGCGGTTAGAGTTTGAAGGTGTGCGGTTAGAATGTGCGGTTGGAGTGTGCGGTTGAGTGTGCGGTTGGTGTGTGCGGTTGGGACCTAGGCTTGTAATGACCTGGGTCCCAAATCTAAATAATCTCGTTCATTGTGCAGGAACAGCTGTGGAGGAATGTCGTCAAACCTTGGTACGTCGACAGCGGTTGTTCCTGGCACATTGACAGGAGACATCTCCCAACTGCACGTCATTGAGAATTTTTAATGGGGGCTTTGTTTCCTTCACGGGAGGAGATGGAGGGAAGATAACTTAAAAAAAAAAAAGAATAGTTGTAAATGGAGTGCTGAGTTTTGAGAACGTCATCTACGCTCCTGAGTTAAAGTATAGCTTGTTAAGTGTCTCACAGATCAGCTTATAGACTACGGATAATGATATACGGTTAAGCAGTGAAGACCTCGATGCAATAGTGTTTACAAAGTGTTCCATCGACTTGTACCTGATGTTTTTCTGATATAAACGTGTGCAAGCTCAATTTCTTTTCATCTTCTTATTCTATTGCTGCTTGATTATTGACAAAAGGAGTTAGTGGTGTTCTCAAAGTGACGTCTCCAACTTTTGATCAGATGGCCGACACCTTTCAACCGATATAGATACAACTTCAAGGATTCCTCCCCTTCCATTTGCTATTCCAACTTCATTGCCATTTGATGAGTGATCAGATACTGACACAAACCTCCCAGCCTCCTGTGAAAACAAGATGACTTGATGAGAGGCAGGGAGATCTTATCCAAGAACAAGCACCACCAGTCCAACAACCCTCCAAAGTTGCTACCCCAACTCAACCGACCCTAAAAGGACCAAGTAATGTTAGATCTTCGTTTGAAGTCGGGAGTTCTTTTGCTCCTGGGGGTTCTTCTCCTCCACAACCTACGCATGATGTTGCCTCTTTGAGGCTTGCCAGGTTGATTGCTCTACAAGATTCAGATCCTTTACCTCGTGGCAAATGAATATCAGTAGGTGAAGGAAGTTCAGGGGGAGCAGGCCCATCGATCTCAGAGCTCAAAGAGGAGATCAGTGATGAAGAAGACCTGAGTCTATGCTAGCCACAAACCAAGGGGGAGATTGTTAGGTCACAAGTTGTTGGTTTGGTCTAGGCAACTATCTGTATAAGTCTGACGTGCTTCTGATCGAAGAAGACCTGAGTCCATGCTAGCTCAAACCAAGGGGGAGATTGTTAGGTCATAATATTGTGGTTTGAGCTAGGCATTCATCTTGTATAGGTCTTGGGAGGGTCTTGGGGTTTGTTATGTTTGTTGTAGTATGTTAGCGAGTGTGTGCGGCCATACACGCGTGTACAGCTGCACACTCTGTGTGCGGCCATACACGTGTGTGCGGCTGCACACTCTGTGTGCGGCCATACATGTGTGTGCGGCTGCACACTCTGTGTGCGGTCATACACACGTGTGCGGCTGGTGGTCCTATAAATAGAGTGTGTCTGTGTCAGTTGTATAGAGACGGCAGTGACTTATGTGTGTGTTTTCCCAAGGTGTACCTGACATTTATATGATATAGATGTGTGCATGCTTGGATTAATTCTTCTACTACTCCTTCTACACTCTATTTGATGTTTGCCTTAATTGATCACTGATTTGGATCCATTAGATTTGGGACTTACAATTGGTATCAGAGCCAATTCAGTATCAATTTGAAGCATTTTAGAGTGTGCGGTTGGAGTTTGAAGGTGTGCGGTTGAAGTTTGAAGGTGTGCGGTTGGAACTTTGAAGGTGTGCGGTTGGAGTTTGAAGGTGTGCGGTTGAAGTTTGAAGGTGTGCGGTTGGAACTTTGAAAGTGTGCGGTTAGAGTCTGAAGGTGTGTGGTTAGAGTGTGCGGTTGAGTGTGTGGTTGAGTGTGCGGTTGGAGTGTGCGGTTGGTGTGTGCGGTTGGGACCCAGGCTTGTAATGACCTGGGTCCCCAAATCAAAATAATCCCACTCATTGTGCAGGAACAGCTGTGGAGGAATGTCGTCAAACCTTGGTACGTCGACAGCGGTTGTTCCTGGCACATTGATAGGAGACATCTCCCAACTGCACGTCATTGAGAATTTTAATGGGGGCTATGTTTCCTTCACGGGAGGAGATGGAGGGAAGATAACTTTAAAAAAAAGGAATAGTTGTAAATGGAGTGCTGAGTTTTGAGAACGTCATCTACGCTCCTGAGTTAAAGTAGAGCTTGTTGAGTGTCTCACAGATCAGCTTATAGACTACGGATAATGATATACGGTTAAGCAGTGAAGACCTCGATGCAATAGTGTTTACAGAGTGTTCCATCGAGTTGTACCTGACGTTTTTCTGATATAAACGTGTGCAAGCTCAATTTCTTTTCATCTTCTTATTCTATTGCTGCTTGATTATTGACAAAAGGAGTTAGTGGTGTTCTCAAAGTGACGTCTCCAACTTTTGATCAGATGGCCGACACCTTTCAACCGGTATGGATACAACTTCAAGGATTCCTCCCCTTCCATTTGCTATTCCAACTTCATTGCCATTTGATGAGTGATCAGATACTGACACAAACCTCCCAGCCTCCTGTGAAAACAAGATGACTTGATCAGAGGCAGGGAGATCTTATCCAAGAACAAGCACCACCAGTCCAACAACCCTCCAAAGCTGCTACACCAACTCAACCGACCCTAAAAGGACCAAGTAATGTTAGATCTTCGTTTGAAGTCGGGAGTTCTTCTGCTCCTGGGGGTTCATCTCCTCCACAACCTGCGCATGATGTTGCCTCTTTGAGGCTTGCCATGTTGATTGCTCAACAAGATTCAGATCCTTTACCTCGTGGCAAATGAATATCAATAGGTGAAGGAAGTTCAGGGGGAGCAGGCCCATCTATCTTAGAGCTCAAGGAGGAGATCACTGACGAAGAAGACCTGAGTCCATGCTAGCTCAAACCAAGGGGGAGATTGTTAGGTCATAATTTTGTGGTTTGAGCTAGGCATTCATCTTGTATAGGTCTTGGTAGGGTCTTGGGGTTTGTTATGTTGGTTGTAGTATGTTAGCGAGTGTGTGCGGCCATACACGCGTGTGCGGCTGCACACTCTGTGTGCGGCTATACACGTGTGTGTGGCTGTACACTCTGTGTGCGGCCATACACGCGTGTGCGGCTGGTGGTCCTATAAATAGAATGTGTCTGTGTCAGTTGTATAGAGACGTCAGTGACGTATGTGTGTGTGTTTTCCCAAGGTGTACCTGACATTTATATGATATAGATGTATGCATGCTTGGATTAATTCTTCTACTACTCCTTCTACACTCTATTTGATGTTTGCCTTAATTGATCACTGATTTAGATCCATTAGATTTGGGACTTACACCTGCACAACCAATCGCGCCTTATATGTGTGTACACTCCCATCCATGTTAGTCTTCTTCTTGAATATCCATTTACACCCGACCGTCTTACGACCTGGTATATCGTTAACCAAGTTCCAATCTTGATTTTCATACATGGACTGAATCTCGCTGTCCATAGCCTCTTTCCATTTCGCAAACTCTGGGCCTGCCATGGCTTCCTTGTAGTTATTAGGTTCATCCAAATTTATTAGTGTACTATCACTAATAAACGTATCACCCACAACAGTTATATGGATACCATATAATACGGGTGGAACACTAAATCTACTAGAATGTCTAAGAGGTAGGGAATCGTCAATCGGTTCAACAGGATTTTCATCCTTAGGTTGAGCGCCAGTGTTAGATGTTCCTTCATCGCTTGATTCTTGAAGCTCTTCAAGATCAATTTGCCTCTCACTGTCCTCTTGGCATATAAGTTCTCTTTCTCGGAAAACCCCTCTCCTCGCAACAATGACAACATTGTGACTCAGTCTATAGAAGAGATATCCAAAGGACTTCTAGGGATAGCTAACGAAAATACACCGCTCACCATAAGGTTCGAGCTTGTCATGAGTCTCTTGTCTTACAAAATCCTATAAGCCCCAAACCTTGATATGTGCCATCAAGGAAACCTTCTATGTCCACATCTCGTGAGGTGTTTTTGCAACCTTCTTAGTTAGGACTAGATTAAGGATATGGGCGACAGTCTCTAAGGCATACCCCCAGAATGAGACAGGTAACGCAGCTTGACTCATCATGGAACAAACCATGTCCAACAAGGTTCGATTGTGCCTTTCAGCCACACCATTCATTTGCGGTGTCCTAGGCGGCGTCAATTGTGAAACAATTCCACATTCCTTAAGATAGTCGTGGAACTCGATACTAAGATACTCACCACCTCGATCGGATCGGAGCATCTTTATCTTCCTGCCTAACTGATTCTCCACTTCCTGTTTAAACTCCTTGAACTTTTCAAAGGTTTCTGACTTATGCTTGATTAAGTATACATATCCATATCTACTATAATCATTAGTAAAAGTCACATAGAAGTGGTTAGCATCCGTTGTGGTGGTTTTGAAGGGTCCACACGCAACAGTATGTATGAGATCCAAAAACCCCTCACCCCTAGCACAAGTACCAGTGAAGGGCGACTTTGTCATTTTCCCAAGTCAACAAGATTCACTACTATCATCCGACTTTATGTCAAATGACTCCAAGACTCCATCCTTTTGTAGTTGGGTTATGCGCTTCTTATTGATATGTCCAAGACGAAAATGCCACAAGCGTGCTTTGTCCAAACCATTGGACGAATCGATCTGCAACACATTATTTCCTAAGTTGTCTACAACCATTACAGTTTCATATATACCATTACAAGGCAACGCTTCAAAATAGAACATAGCATTCAAGAAAGCATTAATAGAACCAATTTCATTATTAAACGAAAATCTAACACCTTTTTTTATACAAACCATGAAAAGAAATAATGTTTCTCGCCATATCAGATGAGTAGCAACAATTATTCAAGTCTAAACCTAACCCACTACTAAGCACTAAAGAATAAACTCCAATCTTGGTGACAGGCGAAACTTTCCTATTCCCCTTGATTAGGTTCATCTTCCCATGTTCCACATCCCTACTTCTTCTTAGACCCTGCAAATCAGAACAAATGTGAAAACCACATCCTGTACCAAGGACCCAAGATATAGGATGTGATAAGTTATTAGATTGAATAGTGTAAATACTTGCGAATGTGGGCTTTATCTTCCCATCCTTGATGTCCTGCAGATACTTCGGGCAGCTTCGTTTCCAATTCCCTTTCTCATGGCAGTAGAAGCACCCTGGTTCTTTTGGGTTTGTAGAGGGGGCAGCAGAACCAACTTTGGTCCCACAAGAAGAGGATCAACCATCGGACTTTCCCTTGTGGTTCTTAGAAGGAACCTTCCTCTTCATCCCTTTTCCTTGCCCAATAACTAAGAGATGGGCAGCAGGAGTAGGAGTAGATGCAACAGATTTTCCTTTTAGACTACTCTCAGCAGTCCTTAGCAGTCCTTAAAGCTTGCTCAGAGTGACCTCCTCCTTGTTCATATAATAGGTCATACGAAACTGGTCATAACAAGGAGGCAACGAGTGTAGAATGATATTTATGGCCAACTCCTCATCGAATTTGACATTCAAATTCAGTAAGTGGTCCACAAACCTTTGCATTTTCTAGAAGTGGGCCGTGATGGACTCTCCATCCTTCATTTTGGTAGTGATTATCGAGGCGATGATCTCGTACCTCTCCTGCCTAGCACTTTGATGGTACCTTTCTATTAAATCTTGGTACATCTCGTATGGGTAGTAGTCCTCGTAGGACTTTTGGAGTTCGACAGTCATTATGGAGAGCATGGTGCAATGGACCTTTGTTGCGTCCTTTTCATGAGCCTCGTAGGCAGAAATTTGCTTGGGATTAGCAGTATTTTGGTCAATCTCTTTCAACTCCTTGTCGAGAACATACTCTTTGTCCTCATAAAATGTGACCATGCGAATGTTGCGAATCCAACCATTAAAATTGGATCCATCGAAGATCACCTTCCCACACAAGTTCATGAGTGAGAATGAGCCAGAAGGGGTTGAGCCAGAAGCGTTTTTGTTTGGAGTAGACATCTGAAAAAGAAAAAGGAACAAAGCTTAGATTAGATAAGAATCCCCGATTAAACACCCAAATGAGAAGATAGGGATAGGACCCAACACAATTATTTACAATTCAGAAGAGTGATGTGTAATCTAATTGCAAATAATTTGAAGGTAGGTAAATGACGATTTACCAATTTCCACCATGAAAAACGAAAAGGATTTTAAGTTTTAAATGAATTGAAATTCCTAGATTCTTTTGAGATTCATTGAACTTTTCAATGGCATGTTTAAATCTCGATTATTCCCTTCAAGTGTGTGACTGGGATACCGAGGATCACAAACAAGGTGTGAATAACCATGCAAATGTGTTTGGTACTATCGATGTCATTTATCACCTAATAAATATGCCGATTAGCCACATACGCTCCATCAATCCATAATAAACATCGATCCACCCTTTGCCAACTTTACTAGTCCCAAATTAGTGTGTTGGTTAACCACACACGCTCCACTAACGACTTGGCAAAGTGCAAAGTGCAATTTCATGGAATAGCATACATTTTCACATTTTTCCTAAAGTAACTAAGATTGGGAATTTATAAAAACATTTAGTTACTTTATATAATCATTATACTTATTAATGAGGAATTAGTTTTCCTATCCTACCCATTCGGCTAACGACCCTCCACTAGTCAAGAGTGCGGTGGGTAAGAGTGGATACCCATTGGCAGCCATTTTAGATGTCACTTCCTTAAACACCCCTTATAGACCAGCTTCGTGAATGAGGCCTACTAACAGTAAGACTGATTTGATATATATATATATATATATATATATATATATATATATATATATATATATATATATATATATATATATATATAGGTTTAGGTTCTATGGAAAACAAAAAAACCTTAAAAATCATAAAAATGCATAAAAAAATACTTAGAGATCACAAATTTTTTTATAAAAAATCGCAAGTTTTTGTTAAAATTCGTTGAAAAAAAAATAAAAAACAATATTTTTTTTTGTAAAAAAAAAAATTCTCAAATTTTTTTCACCTATTTTGTATAAAAAGTTGCGATTTTGTCAAAAAAAATCTCAAAAAAAGTTTTGTGATCTCTAAGTATTTTTTTATGCATCTTTATGATTTTTAGGGTTTTTTTGTTTTCCAAATAAACCTTCCCTATATATATATATATATATATATATATATATATATATATATATATATATATATAATCTTTTAATATTATAATGGTATATGAGTTGAATTTTAAACTTTTACAACTCTAGGGTTTAGAATTTAAATATTTCAAAATTAATATTTTTTAATTAAAATTTAAATTCTAAAACTTGAGGGCAAATTTTGGAACTTTTCAAAACCTTCTAGATCAAATTAAAATAATTTAATTAATCAAATAATTTTTCATTATCTAAATTTGACCTGATTCAAATTAAGGCAAGACAATTCACATCAAATAATACAAATAATTATCTTTATCATATAAACTAATAATTATCATATGGATTGACAATTATCTTCTAATTGGATTAAGATATGCATTACCATAACAGATAAAAACGAATTTTAGTTAGAAAAACAATTTATGGTAATCCTCCAAATCCAATCTTAGCCAAAAACCTGAAAATATGCATTCTGACTGGCTACCATGTCGTGGCAAGATATGCCACGTCGTGGTCATCACGCATATGCAAAATCGAAAAACTTTAAAGGGTTTAGCTTAAACCCTAATTCCTTGGGACCTAGAACTTGCTCCCTATGCCATCCATACCCCCAACTAAAGCTTACAACCTCAGATCTACACCCCTAACACTAATTGGACACGTAAAGTTCCCACCTTTTCCCCCATGCATGGCCTTTTGGGGCTAAAAAGGCCAATATGACACTCTAAGGCTTGCATGGGGGCTCCAATGGCATAAAGTTTGCACCTTTATGTCATATCAATCCCTCTAGGTCCTACATCTAGAAGAATACCCACTTGGGCGATCATTCTCCAAAAGCTATCATGCTTGGACCAAAAACCCTCATAAAGATGGACATAAAGAGATCTAATGAACTAATAGCCAAGATAGAAACTTGATTACCATAAAATGTAGCAAATGGTGTGTAGTTTCTCGATCTACTCTTCCCTTCTTGAGCCCTCTATCTTCTTCTTCTTCCACAAGCTTCAAAAGTACACAAAGATCACTAAAAATGGCTCGCACTCTCAAATAACACTCCAGGGTTTCGTGGATTAGGGTTTGGGACAGGGAGGCTGGAAATGAGGCCAATGGGTGGGAGTTAAGGAGCTTAAATAAGGTGCAAAACCCCGAAATTAGGGTTTCACTCTACCGATCTACTCGCCGAGTTGAGGGCTCTTGAATCATAGAATAGGTGGCTTAAACCCCGCGTTTAATTTGTCCTCTACTCGACGAGTTACGGCCACAAACTCGTCGAGTTACTCTTTAAAAATAATTACATTAAAGAGTTAAATGCATACTAGGAACCAGGCATTACATTGAGACCATATTGGATTAGGTTATTCTTGTGTTTCACTTCGCATGTTTTACTTCCCGAATAACAGGTTATTCACACTGTTGGATTAGATGTCTAACCCTATAACTATAATTGGTATGTACTTGAACCGATAGTAGCATGGTCCTTTTGGGTTACCTTCACCATAGCAACTAGACTGGATGAATACTGTGATTTATTAATATATTATAGGAATAATATATTATTTGAGAAATCATATTATTAATTAGTATTGATCAGAAATTCATTTGGAATTAATTTGGTGATCAAAAGAGACTAATTGAATTAAGGGGACTAGTCTTGCAATTATCTAATAATTGCAAAGTTAGGCTTGTGGATCCCTAAGAAGGGATGGACGAAATCTATGTGTAGCCCACATAGAATTCGTCCATAAGAGGCCTTCTGGAAGGATCTATTGGACTGCTTAAGCCCTAAGCAGAGAATCAGGGTTTTAGTCAAATACCTAATTGCTCAACTATTTAAGGAACCCTTAGGACTCCCAAAATCGGCCACTTACTTTCCAAGAGAATACCCTAGCTGATTTTGAGCCTCCAACCTCTCTCATATTCTTCCAACTTGTTATTTGGTGTTTGTGACTCACTAGAGGTGCAACATTTGAGACACTAAGCATTTGAAGGTTAAGATCTACAAACTACAAGCTAAAAGTTATTCTTCTAACCTTGATATGTTATGATTTCCGAAAATTGCATGCTAGTTAGGGTTCATGCTTTGGAGAATTTGATTTGCATGTATAACTTGAGAAAAAACATAGATCCGAAGCATTAGGGTTGCATGTACACTAGTGATATCATAGCTTAGTTTGTTTTTCTGTTGTATTTGATGTCATGTTTGATTAATCAAAGTTGAAAGAAATCGATTTCTGGCCCCTGACAAATGAACTCAACAAGTCCATATTGGGACTCGATGAGTTGAGGCAACTCGACAAGTCTAAATCCTAACTCGACGAGTGGACTCGTCTGTATGCAAGATTTTCAGAATTTATGCCTAAATTAGATTTGTATAATTACCATAAACTATTTTTTATGTCAAAATCCGACTTTTCTATTGTGGTATTGGATATCCTGATCTAATTGGAAGATAATGGTCAAAATTTATGATAATTACTAGATTATATGATAAACCTATTATTTGTAAATTTTGAATTGTAATTATCTTGAAAAATAAAATTGGATTAGGTCAAATTTAGATAATGGTAAAATTATATGATTATTTTAATTGTTTTAAATTTGATCTAGAAAGTTTTGAAAAGTTTCATACTTTTCCCTCAAGTTTTGGAATTTCAAATTTGATTAAAAAGTCTTAATTTTGAAATATTAAATTCTAAACCCAATTGTTTTAAAACTTTAAAATACACTCCTTATACTATTATAATATTACAAGCTTAATACTTATATATATATATATATATATATATATATATATATATATATATATATATATATATATATAAGATGAGTCAGTGTTACCGTTCTTAGGCCTCATTCATGAAACTGGTCTCTAAGGGGTGTTTAAGGAAGCGGCCTATAAATGGAGCGTATGTGGTTAACCAGCACAATGATTAGGTGATAAATGACATCGAGAGTACCGAACACATTTGCATGGTTATTCACACATTTTTTGTGATCCTCGGTATCCTAGTCACAAACTTGAAGGTCATAATCGAGATTAAACATGACATTGAAAAGTTCAATGAATCTCAAAGAATCTAGGTATTTCAATTCATTTAAAAACCTAATGTTCATTTTCTTTTTTCATGGTGAAAATTGGTAAATCATCATTTATCTACCTTCAAATATTTTTCAATTGGATTACGGCATCCCTCTTCAGAATTGTAGAATATTGTGTTGGGTCCTAGCCTTAATATTTCATTTGGGTGTGATATTAAGGATTCTTATCTAATCTAAACTTTGACTCTTTTCTTTTTCAGATGTCAGGCTCGAACTCCTCCAACACCAACTCCTCGAACCCACTTTCTCTCTTGGGCATTTGTAGGAGAGTCACATTTGATGGATCCAACTTTAACGATTAGATTCGCAACATCCACATGGTCCTAAGGTACGAGGACAAGGAAGATATTCTCGAAAAACAACTCGTCGATATCAACGAAACTACTACTACTCCCAAAGAAATCACCGAGTATAGGGCTCGATGAAAAGAGCCGACAAAGGTGTCGTGCATCATGGTAGCCACTATGACTCCCGAGCTTCAAAAGTTCTACGAGGACTATTGGCCTTAAGACATGCACCAAGATTTGATGGAAAAGTACCATCAAAGTGCACTCCAAGAGAGGTACGAGATAGTTTCCTCGTTAATAACAACCAAAATGAAGGATGGAGAGTCCATCACTACCCAATTGCAAAGAATGCAAAAATACATGGATCGATTGCTCAAGTTGAATGCTAACTTTGATGAAGATTTGGCCATTGATATTATCCTCCACTATTTACCTGCTTGTTACGAACAGTTCAAGATGACTTATCATATGAACAAGGATGAGGTGACCTTGAGCAAACTTCAAGAGTTGTTAAGAACTGCTGAAACCGGCTTGAAAGGCAAAGCTGTCGCATCAACTCCTACTACTGTTGCCCCTATCTTGGCAATTGGACAAGGGAAAGGGAAGAAGAGGAAAGGTCCTTGTAAGAGTCACAAGGGAATGTCTCATGATGGTTCTTCTTCAAGTAGAACCAAAGGTGGTTTTGCTGCTCCTTCGTCTAATCCAAAAGATGTAGAGTACTTCCATTGTCACGAAAAAGGGCATTGGAAACGAAGCTGCCTGGAGTATCTGCAAGACATCAAGGATGGGAAGATAAAGCCCACCTTCGCAAGTATTTATACTATTCAATCTAATAACTCATCACATTCTAGTCCTTGGATCCTTGACACAGGGTGTGGTTTTCACATTTGTTCTGATTTGCAGGGTCTAAGAAGAAGTAGGGATGTGGAGAGTGGGAAGATGAACTTGATCATGGGGAATATGAAAGCGTCGCATGTCACCAAGATTTGAGTTTAATCTTTAGTGCTTTGTAGTGGGTTAGGTTTAGAGTTGAATAATTGTTGCTACTCGTTAGATATGACGAGGAATATTATTTCATTTCATGGTTTGTATAAACAAGGTTTTAGGTTTTTTTCTAATAATAACTTGGTTCTATTAATGCTTTCTATAATGGTACTTTCTATTTTGAAGCATTGCCTTGTAATGGTATATATGTAATTGTGATGGTTGTAGACAACTTAGGAAATAATGTGTTACATATTGATTCGTCCAATGGTTTGGACAAGGCATTCTTGTGGCATTATCGTCTTGGACATGTCAACAAGAAGCGCATAGCCCAACTCCAAAAGGATGGAGTGTTGGATTCATTTGACCTAAAGTCGGATGACACGTGCTAATCTTGTCTGCTTGGTAAGATGACTAAGTCACCCTTCACTGGTACTTGTGAAAGAGGTGAGGGATTATTTTATCTCATACACACCGATGTGTGTAGGACCTTTAGACCCACCACAAAGGATGAAAATCGCTTATATGTGACATTTACCGACGTTTATAGCAGATATGGGTATATCTACTTAATCAAGCACAAGTCAAAAACCTTTGAAAAGTTCAAAGAGTTCAAGCAAGAAGTGGAAATCAATTGGGCAGGAAAATAAAGATGCTCCGATCCGATCGAGGTGGTGAGTATCTTAGTATCGAGTTCCACGGCTATCTTAAGGAATGTGGAATTGTTTCACAATTGACGCCACCTAGGACACCGCAGCTGAATGGTGTGGCTGAGAGGCGTAATAGAACCTTGTTGGACATGGTCCGTTCCATGATGAGTCTAGCGTCATTACCTTTCTCATTCTAGGGGTATGCCTTAGAGATTGCCACTCATATCGTTAATCTAGTCCCAACTAAGAAGGTTGCCAAAACACCTCCCGAGATGTGGACAGGGAAGGTTCCCTCGTTGGCACATATCAAGGTTTGGGATTGCAAGGCTTTCGTAAGACGATAGACTCACAACAAGCTTGAACCTCGCAGTAAGCGGTGTATTTTCATCGGCTATCCACATAATTCCTTTGGATATCTCTTCTACAGACCGAGTGACAATGTTGTCTTCATTGCGAGGATAGGGGTTTTTCGAGAGAGAGAGAGAACTCATGCGCAAAGAGGATAGTGGGAGGCAAATTGACCTTGAAGAGCCTCAAGAATCAAGTGATGAAGTAACCTCAAACACTAGCGCTCAACCCGAGGTAGAAACTCATGTTAAACCAATTGACGAGTCCTTACCTCTTAGACGTTCCAGTATAGTTAATGTTCCACCCGTGTTATATGGTTTCCATATAACTGCTGAGGGTGATACATTTATTATTGATAGTACACTAATAAATATGGATGAACCTAACAACTACAAGGAAGCCCTGGCAGGCTCGGAGCCTGCAAACTGTAAAGAGGCGATGGACATCAAGATCCAGTCCATGTATAACAATCAAGTTTGGAACTTGGTTGACAACGTACCGGGTCGTAAGACAGTCGGGTGCAAGTGCATCTTCAAGAAGAAGACTGACATGGATGGGAAAGTGCATACGTTCAAGGGAAGATTGTTTGCGAAGGGCTTTACTCAAACCCCTAGGGTTGACTATGACGAGACCTTCTCACCAGTGGTCAAGATCAAGTCTATAAGGGTTATGCTAGCCATAACTACGTTTTATGATTATGAAATATGGAAGATGGATGTCTAAACCGCTTTGCTAAATGGGAAGTTGGCTGAGGATGTTTACATGAATCAACAAGAGGGTTTTGTGGATGCAAAGTACCTGAATAGAGTGTGCAAGCTTGAGAAATCCATCTTTGGATTGAAATAAGAATCTCGCAGATGGAATCTTTGTTTCGATGAGAAAGTCAAAGAGTTTGGTTTTTCGATAAGCGGGGATGAGTCATGCGTATATGTCAAAGCTAGTGGGAGTATAGTTAGCTTCTTGGTATTGTATGTGGATGACATACTACTCATAAGAAACAACGTCCCAACCTTGCAGGATGTTAACTCGTGGCTTGGGAAGTGTTTCGCTATGAAGGACCTCAGAGAGGCTGCTTGTATTCTAGGAGTAAGGATATTGAGAAATAGGAGTAAGAGCCTAATAGGACTTAGTTAAAGTACTTACTTGGATAAAGTGTTGAAACGTTTTAGCATGGAGAATTCCAAGAAAAGGGAGTTACTGATATCATGTATGATATGACATGTACTCGCCTTGATGTGGCTTTTGCTTTGAGCATGGTCAGCCGATATCATGGGAATTCTGGTAGAGCTCACTAGATAGCAGTAAAGAACATTCTTAAGTATCTACGAAGTATGAAGGGTTGGGTCCTTGTACTTGGTGGAAGTGAAGACTTGAGAGTGATAGGGTATAGTGATGCTAGTTTTCAGACCTACAGAGATAACTTCCACTCTCAGTCGGGCTGGGTATTTACCCTGAATGGAGGAGCAGTGACTTGGAAAAGTTCCAAGAAGGAGACTGTAGCTGATTTAACGTGCGAATCAGAGTACATAGCAGCGAGTGAAGCATCGAAGGAGACGATATGGTTGAAGAAGTTCATCGGAGACCTTGGAGTTGTATCGGTCATAAAGGAGCCTATGAAGATTTTCTGCGATAACGAAGGAGTGGTTTCCTTGACCATGGAACCGAGGGATCATGGGAGATCCAGGCATGTCGACAGAAAATACCACTTCATCAGACATAAGGTAGAAGAGGGATTCCTCGTGGTAAAGAGGTTATCATCAGAGGAGAACCCAGCAGATCCCCTCACAAAGGGTCTAAGCAGGGTTAAGCACTTACAACATCCGAGGAGCATTGGTCTGAAGGACGATATTAGTTTTAGTGATTAGATAGTTATTTAGAAACTTGTAATATATAAAATGTAATTGACATTTGATGATTGAATAAAGGAGTTTTATTTATGAGTAAAGTAACTATCTTGTGTCAATTGTTTACTATTGTTTCACTTTTGCATGTTTTGACTTCCAAAATAATAGGATTATTTGAATTATCCATATTTGACCATACTTTGGAAGTAGGCTATGAGGTTATACTATCATGAATTGGTTTGTAGATTGTATAAGCATTTAAACATATAAAAAGTTTGTTGCAACGTTCATGAGTGCTCTTGAAATAAGATTTGAGTATTGGATTAAACCCACGCTCATATGAATCACTTCATGGAATTTATCACGAGTGATTGTGAGATGATAATATCGTAGTCTTTAAACCGAGATATATGAGTTTTTGTTTAAAAGTTGGTTGTCCATTGATAGTCCGTAAACGCATCAGTAACTTTATGTTATAAGACCTATTGTTGTGTACGATTTAATAAGTAAATAGTACAAGCATATAAGTCAAAGTTTATCTGTTGCTTTTATCCTAAGAGGATTAAAAGCAGTATCTTGGGCCCCTCAATGATTTTGTGTTGACTTATGTGTCCGGCCTTGTCAGGACTGAATTGATGTGTTCAATTAAGTTTTATGTCAAACAAATCAGAAATCGGGAAACAAACTACTGGACAACTTTATTCCATGTCTTTGTCCACACAATATCTTGAGAATGGAGGACTACTTATCTAAAGGACGTGTTATTGACTAGGTTAGAGTTCGATAGCGGCTTTTGAGAGCTACGATTGCTAATTGGATTTTGAAGTCGCATTTGCAGTTATAGTTATTAGACTTATGCAAGTGGGAGACTGTTGGATTAGATGTCTAAGCCCATAACTATAATTGGTATGTACTTGACCTGATAGTAGCATGGTCCTTTTGGGTTGTCTTCACCATAGCAACATGACTGGATGAATAATGGAGAAAGAGGTTACTTGTGATTTATTAATATATTATAGGAATAATATATTAATTGAGAAATCATATTATTAATTAGTATTGATCAGAAATTAATTTGGCGATCAAAAGAGACTAATTGAATTAAGGGGACTAGTCTTGCAATTATCTAATAGTTTCAAAGTTAGGCTTGTGGATCCCTAAGAAGGGATGGACGAAATCTATGCGTAGCCCACATAGAATTCGTCCATAAGAGGTCTTCTGGAAGGATTTATTAGACTGCTTAAGCCCTAAGCAGAGAATCAGGGTTTCAGTCAAATACCTAATTGCTCAGCTATATAAGGAACCCCTAGGACTCCCAAAATCGGCCACTTGCTTTCCAAGAGAATAGCCTAGCCGATTTTGAGCCTCCAACCTCTCTCATATTCTTCCAACTTGCTATTTTGTGTTTGTGACTCAATAGAGGTGTAACCATTTGATGCACTAAGCTCTTGAAGATCAAGATCTACAAACTACAAGCTAAAAGGTATTCTTCTAACCTTGTTTATGTTATGATTTCCGAAAATTGCATGCTAGTTAGGGTTCATGCTTTGGAGAATTTGATTTGCATGTATAACTTGAGAAAAAAAACATAGATCCGAAGCATTAGGGTTGTATGTACACCATAGGAATGTTGTAGTGCTCAAAACCCATCCCAAACATCCACAGTCAATCATACTATTGGAAGTAAGTAGTTAATTAAGACTATCATGAATCCGACGGTAGATTGTCTAAGTGCTTAGACATAGTAAATGTTTGATGTAGTGTGCAAGAGTACTCCTGAAATAGGAATTTAAGTATTGGATTAACCTACACTCAAGTACTACTTCATGTATTTTGTCACGAGTAATTTTGAGACGATAATATCTTATATTCTTGAAACGGAGGCATATGGGTTGTTCTTTACAAGTCGTTTGTGCATTGATAATACTTTAACGCATCAATAACTTGATGTTATAAAATCGTATTGTTGTGTGTGATTTGATGAGTAAATTGTGCAAGCATATGATTCGAACTTTTTTCGTTCCTTTTACCCTAATTGGGATAAAAGCTATATATGTGGGCCCTTCAATGATTTAGTGATGACACCCTAAGCGCTTGGCCAAGCCTCGACTGATTTGATTTGTTGAATTAGTCAGTCGTTATAAATCAGAAATCGGGAAACAAACCTTGGACAAAGAGAATGATTATAATCCATGTCTCGTGTCCGTACGATATCTTGTAGAATGGAGGAATATTTGATCCCTTATCTAAGGACACGTCACTGATAAGATCAGAGTTCAACAGTGGCTTTTGAAAGCTACGATTGCTAGTCAAATTTTCAGGTCATGCTTGCAATAATAGTTATTAGACTTATCTGAGTGGGAGACTGTTTGATTAAGTGTCTAAGCTCATAACTATGATTGGTATGTACTTGATTTGATATGTAGCAGGGTCCTTTTGGGTTGCCTTCACTCATGCAACTTGACAGGATGACTAGTGGAGAGAGAGTAGAATTTATTATGTGAAATAATAAATTTGTACTCAAATGATTTTATTAATATATTACAAGTTTAATATATTATTTGGAAATCATATTATTAATTAGTATTTAATCAGAAATTAATTTGATATTAATTTTGGGATTAAAGGAACTAATTAATAACTGAAAGGGTTGTTTTGCAAATCATTGATAGTTGGATAACTGAGCTAACAGACTCCTTAATTAGGAGTGAACGAAATCATATAGGGAGGCCCTATAGATTTCGTCCAAGGCCTCATAAGGAGGAGTCCATGGGCTTCTTAAGCCTTAAGCAAGAAGTAGGGTTTCCTCCAGAAACCCTAGCAGCCCACAACTATATAAAGACCCCTAAGCACTTGGGATTTCAGCCTATGCTTGAAAGAAACAAACCCTAGCCGATTTCTAAGCATCTCTCCTCTCATCCTTTGCATTGGGTATTTATGACTCCATTAGAGGTGCAACACTTGGGGCACTAAGCTTTCAAGAGTCGAGGATTATTCTTGTTATTATAATATAATAAGTGAGGTAATCTTCTAAGCCTATTTTCATATGAATTTCGAAAATTGTATGCTAGTTCTAGGGTTATTGCTTTGGTATTAAATTTGCATGTTCAATAGAAAAAAAAAAAACTTAGATCCAAAGCAATTAGGGTTGCATGATCACATAAGAATGTAGATATGCTCAAAACCCATCAGTTTGACCTAGGGGTATTTTGGGTATATTGATTATAAATTAAGTTTGGTCATTTTCCAATGAATAGGTGACCGGTAGAGCTGACATTCGGAAGTGTCCTGTTCAGCGATGTTTCAGATTGAGATGTGGGTCTTCTCACTATACTAAGGGGTTGAAGGCACCAATGTCTTCCCATTGGATTATGTTATGTAGAAATATCAGGTGGTGACACCTGGAAATTGCATGAAAGACCTAGATATGGCTCCTGAAAAATTATATGCAAGGCCAGGGTTTAGATCTTGCAGTTATATGTAGTATGCTAGTTGTCTTTGTGATACTAGCATAAAAGACTAGGAGGTGGCTCTTGACACTTGTCTACGAGACCCAGGGTTTGGCCCCCGTCTTGGCAAGTAAAGACCATGATACAACTCATGGCATAATGACGCTTATAAGACTATGGATGACACATAGCAATCTGTATTGTATGTATGTTATGTGGTATTTTAGGGAGCTCATTAAGCTTTGTGCTAACGGTTTTATGTGTATGGTTTTAGGTGCTTCTGGAACGATAGGGAAAGATCCGGCGTGACTGCACCGCATGCACCAGAGTTTTTCGCATTGACAATTTCAATATTTACTCTGATGTTTAAATAATATAACAACTTGTTTGTATGGTTTATTGTTTTCAAAATAAAAAATTTACTTTAAATTTTTGGGACGTTACATGTAACACGTAAGCTCTAAGGCTATTCTTGTTCCCATGAGAGGAGATGCCAACCATCTCTCCATCTAATGAACACTAGAATTTTTTTTTTCTAATAACAAAAGTTTATATGTTATATTTAAAACCCAACAAAAGACCTACGAATTAGTAATAATCAAAGATGAAAAAATGAAAAAAAATTGAAAGACTCTGTAAAATGGTTTGGTCTAGGCATAGTCGTAGATAGCAGTAGAAATGTAATTGTTCGTGTTTTGTTTTGAGTTTACGGTGTTTATGGTCAAAATGAGTTTACGGACGTAAACTCTTTACGGCCGTAAACACCTTACGGTCTCTAGTCAGGTCTTTAAATAGCGAGTTGTGTCAGTCATTATGAGTTGTTGATGCTTTCGTATACTTCCAAGTTGTATCAGATGTTTTACAGTATTAAAGCGTATGCAAGCTTGGTCTTTTGCTCTTTATCGGTTTATTGATTCGTGTTTGCATTTGTTATTGTCTTTGATCATTGGTAGATCTATTTTTCGGGACTTTACAAAAATAGTGTTAAAAACAACATCAAAACTTAATACGTAGATATAATTAAAAGGTTGATTTGTATGTAATTCTTTTTATCCTATACGATAATAATATTTTCTTTTATATATTATATAATTTATATAAAACATAAATTATTATATACAACAAAACATTATTATGGGGATGTTTGTTTTATCTTTTAAAACATATTTTAGGTTTTAGGAAAAGATAAAAAGGCAAAAGATGTTTGGTAATCTTGTAAAAGCTACTTTTTTATATAAGGAAAAATGAAATTTTTTGAAAAAGTTAGAGAAACTTGATTTCTTGTAGCTTTTTCTAAAATGACTTTTGCCCTTTCAAAAACTTAGCCAAACACCCCCTATATATAAATAAACTAATTATGTCCAAAAAAAAAAACAAGAGTAAATATTTTCTGTGAACAACTTGTGTATTTAATAAAAACAAATTGATAGTCAAGAAAACAAGTGCTTCTCGGGGTATAATCATTAAGTCCCAAAATTGGGCGAACAAAGAAAATCAAATCACATAACACCCACTTTGTCAAGCTCATGTTTTTTCGAAGTAATCAACAAAACATGGCCACGTGTCTACAATCTATATTAGGCTGGTATTAAATTTCACTTGTACCCTTCAGAAATATGGGCCCGTTAAGACATTTGATTAGTATCAGTTCGTTATAATTTAATGACGAAACTACTTCTAAGTGTCACATTATTATAGTTTAATGACGAAAAATCTCACCTTACAAAACCATCATGAATCCTCGCCCACGCAATTAACCTTTAGAAAAAATACAAAGGTAATATAATTTTCATTATTATTATTATTATTATTATTATTATTTACCTAAAATAAGTCTTTGAGTTATTGTTTTTATATGTATTTCGTTTAACGACAAAATATCTCACCTTACAAAAGTACAAAACCATCATCAATCCTCACCCACACAGTTCTTATAACCTTTAGAAAACATAAAAGGGTAATATAATTTTTATTTTTTTACATGGTTAGTCATTATTATTATTATTATTCTTTACGTAAAATAAGTCTTTGAAGTTATTGTTTTTGTACATATTTCGTTTTTGTGATCGACTATTCTAGTTATGTTCTCAAAATGTACATATTTAGTTCTTCATTTTTTTTTACAAAATAAGTCAATTGTAATTTTTTTTGTAAACATTCGGTCATTATGAACTACATTACATTAGATGAAGAAAATACATTAGTTATAAAGATTTTAATTGTTGAAAATAATGTTTAAATTCATAATAGTTGGTAATATTAGTATTAATAGCAGAGTTCTTTCGAGTTACACGCAATGACAAATTCGAACAATTATCGATATGAGAGTTAATTAGGGATCCAGTTAATTTATTGGTAATTAATAGAAGTTCAAGACGCGTCTCATTAGTCATCGCTACAGAACCTTAATCGTTCTATGGTTTAAGTATTTTACAATTCAAGGTGGTTGAGACAAAAAAAATTATCTTTAACAACTGCAAGTTCATTTTCAAAATTATCCGTCAAATTGAAAAGAAAAAAAAACTCAAAAATGGTCAAAATCGACCTACCAATAAATTATGGAAGACTCTAAACATTTTTTTTTCAAGCCGTTATTTTGTCTAGAAAGTGCAAATTCGAGTTATGAGAAATCAATCACAAAGAATCTTGTTGGCTTCTTTAAATATAGATTAAATTGAAGCTGAAGACATCTTATTATTGGAGAAAACTAGGACACCAACATTATTTGACTGATTTGTTAATTAGGTTACTGACATAAGTGAGAGACGAGCCATGTATGAGAAAACCTCATTAATAATTGACCCACATGGATGCCACACGACCAAAACCTAAAGAAACTAGCATAAAGACTGAATGTGTACAAAACAATAATGACTTACTTTGTAACAAAATATATATTAATGACTAAATATGTATAAATTGAGAACTTAACCAAGAATAGCCGGTCATAACATTGAGTAGTCGATCATAAAGATTGAATGTCAAAAAACAAGTTAAAGAGCTTATTTTTACAAGCAAAAATCAATAAGGACTAAATGTGTATAAAATCAGAATTATATTACCCTTTTAGATCATTTTTCTAACTTATATATATATATATATATATATATATATATATATATATATATATATATATATATATAAATGAACAGTTTTAATCTTTTTTTGTCAAGTGTCGCTTTAATATAACTCCTCATTAATATTATGTCATGTGTCATGTAAATATATGAGGCAACTCATTTCAAAATACAAATTTACATTTTCTAATTATATGTTAAACTTCAAATTATAATAACTATACAAATTTGATATATATCTCTAAATTAATAATTTATTTAAAATGACTTATTTAAAATAATTGATTAATAATTATAAAGTTTTATTACAGGAAATTACACGAATGGTCCTTATGGTTTAGGGCAATTTGCACGTTTGATTAATAACTTATTTTTTTTAACTCAGAATGTCCATACTGTTTGTTTTTGTTACGCGTTTGGTAACTGTCTTACCTAAAAATACTATTTTACCATTGATTTTTTTAATTTATTTAAATAAACACACCCAAAATCTCACCCCCCCACCTTACCTTACATGCCTCATTATTTTTCCTTATTTAAATAATAGTCTTTTTAGGTAAGATAGAGACCAAACGCATAACAAAAACAAACAATAATGACCAAGCGCGTAATAAAAACAAATAATAGGGATCATCCAAGTTAAAAAAATAAGTTAGGGACCAAACACACAAATTACCCCAAACCATAGGGACCATTCGTGTAATTTACTCTTTTTATTATAAAAGTTTAATTAATTTCATAACCGTGGTTCCCACGGGTTATAAACTAATATATATATATATATATATATATATATATATATATATATATATATATATATATATATATATATATATATATATATATATATAAGGAGAGAGAGAGAGAGAGATCAAATAAGAAAGAATTTTTTGTAGAAAGGGAAGAAATCTTTTATATGTATAATTTTTAAACGGATCAACAAAATGAATTAATAGATGAATCAAAAGTAAGATGATTCACAAGAAGATTTTTTTCGAAAAAAAACATCTTCATGATTTATTTTTCAGTAAATCAAACAAAAATTCATGTTTATCATAATTTTAATGATTAACAACAAAATTATCGTAAAAATGAATAATCGAAATATTTTTTTCGATATTTTTTTTTGTGAATCATGTTTTTATTCATCTAAAGTTTTATTTTTTTGGTTCGCCAAAAAACTATGCAGAAACTACACTTTTGGCTCAACTTATACATGTACATAGATATTATACTTCTACTCTACTAATATATATATATATATATATATATATATATATATATATATATATATATATATATATTGTTGAGAGAATTTTTTTGATAATATGTGATATATATTGTTGAGAGAAATTTTTTGATAATATGTGAGATAGATGCAGAATAAGTTAATCTTAGTGGATCTTTAAGCAAGCTCAACAATAATTAGAATGTGAAATAATAAGGAAATTATATAGCAACAATTTATCTTAAAATATATATAAACAAGTAAATAATGCTTAGTTGAATTGTAACAAGGCTTGCAATCAAGACTAAGTTAGTAAATGATGAACAACATAAGTTAAGAAATAATCTGAGAAAGAGACTTCTACATTTCAATATATCAAAATACACACAATGAAAGGATAATGGGTAATAGATGTGTGAAGGTGTGCTTAGATCGATCAACATGATCATCTATTTATAGAACAAACGAATACATGATCATATATAAAATAAGAGTAGCTAGGGCGGCTATGCTACCCGTGCCCATAACTGTTTTGGATAGTCTTACATGAAATTTCAGCATAAAGCTAATCATTGTACTATCTATATAAGACAAAAGACAATCTTCACTCTTCGGTAGTATCTTCCTCTCCGGTGCAACTCTGAACAGATAAGGCTCTCCGTTGAGCCTTAACTCCTCACCAATTCCTTTTTATCATCAACTCTTCATCATGGCTCACACACTTCAACTGTCGAGGGTCACTTCATGCCTTAGCAATCCCTTTTCCAGCATTCACATTTCACTTGTTGAGTTTGAAGAACCTAATCAGGATCCACCAAAATTTTTTAACCTCGAATATCCAGTTGATTCTTCTTTCAGTTTCATACTGGACCTCATCAGTTGTGTATTTCGATTTTCTAGTCAGCAGAATCATCTCTTCTAGCTGTTTCTTTGTAACGCCCGCAGATTCGGGCTAGTCAATTTAGAGACAATGAGCGTCAAAAATGACTTTTTAATGGAAGATTATTTAGAAGGATTAATCTTAACCAAGTTATAGTATATGTCACAAGGGTTATGTACATATAAAGAACATAGAAATCGAAGCTCATATGCGAAAGATATGGACGAAACTTAGTCCATACTCTTCGAGCGCGGCGAATTCGATACAGTTTTGTAAATCTGAGATAGAGTGAGAATTAGCCGACGGGATCTAAATGAAAGTTGTAGTACTCGTAAATACCAACGCGTGGATATAAAGAACGTCTATAATAGAGTTCGTATGCGAAAGATATGAATGAAACTTAGTCCCTACTCTTCGAGCGCGATAAATTCGATACAGTTTTGCAAATCAGAGATAGAATGAGAATTAGCCGACGAGGTCTAAATGAAAGTTGCAGTACTCGTAAATACAAACACGTGGATGTAAAGAACGTAGAAAACGGAGCTCGTACGCGGAAGATACAGACGAAACTTAGGGCCTACTCTACGAGAAAACCCCTATAAATAAGAGATGAACTCTTCATATTTTCTTCACACCATAAGCATTTCTTTCTCTCTCTAAAACCTCTCTATACTCCCTAACCCCCCCCCCCCCCCCCCCCGCCCCTAAAGCCTAGGAAACTTCCCTAGCGCTAGAAGAAAGCCCCGAAGCGCACAAAGGCTCCAAGAAAAAGAGCTTTTCGGCTCAGAAGCTCTGCTCCAGCGGAGCCTGTTTTTAATAAAACCCGTTGTAAGTGAAATAAACCTACCATACTTTAAATATATCTTATATTTAAATATAATATCATTATTATGAACCTAGAAATAAGATTTATCAGTGATTCAAAGTCGTTATACTGATTGATCTACTTACGTGAATGATGTCTAGGCTGTGATTTAGTGAGGTGTTTAAAGTGGAAATTCCAAACAGTATATTTCGTATACCAAATGGACCCTACCTCCGATATGATCCTACCTGGTTGTTCCTTACTTGATACATCATGAAAGTAGACTTTGAGTTAATGATGAATCTAGACTAATAATTAGTCGCAATAAAGATTAGACTAATACTTAGCGATAATAATGCTAGGTTTCGTCGAAGGAAAATAGAATCGTTAAAAGCGAAGCGTTGCCCGAGTTTGGAATCATCACTTTAACAAGTGAGTGCATAGTTACTTTCATCTTACTCATAGATATGAAGTATTTTATATAAATTACGTGCTATGTGTGTATACTGTCTGCATACTTGCTGTCTATGCTCGATGAAACGTTTTATACATGTTTTAAATGATCTAAACTGTATATGTATTTTATATTTACAAAATGTGTTGGGTAAAACATAGGTAGATTACAGGTGAGATAAATGATTAGCGATGAAAGATGAGATTAATGATGAGCGATGAAAGATGAGATGAATGATGAGTGATGATATATGAGTGATAAAATATGGTGCAAAGCGATGACCTAAACGATGAGCCAAAACGATGAGCTAAAGCGATGAGCCAAAACGATGAGCTAAACGATGAGCTAAACGATGAGCCAAACGACGACCCAAGCGATGGCCCCGTCATCTAGCAGAGTATGAATGACAACCACGAACTATTCTAGATAGTTTAGTGGACCACTAGCAAGCTCGAAACCTGTAGGTGTTGTGAACGATGTGTTCACCCGGTATACTCTAAAACTCATTGACAGGTATTACGAGTGGACTCTCGAAAACGATATTGTCAATAAACGAGATAAACCCTGGTGACTTAGTGCCAATTCCTTAGGATAGTTAAAATCAAATTCTGAATCGCGATGGTATCTTCCTCACAACCTGAGAAATAGAAGCTCACGTTGTGAAAATTGGGTCTTGTCATAGTACATTTTTTTTCCAACAATTCTTCTATGTATGTGAACATCCATTGTCTTCTTAACTCATTAAGACTTGTGTTAAAACCCATTTTTATGGAACTCTTTCTTTTCTCTAATCTATCTTCACACACGAATGTCACCCAACACTAATCAAAAAGTATGGTCTTTGATAACGCTCACGGCTTGATTTTCTCTCAACATTCTAATAATTATGCGAACAAAACAAACCATTGGTTGTAACAAAAAAAAACAAACATCTACCATCCGGTTACATGTCTTTAAAAACAAAATAAAAATAAAAATAAAAACACAAAAATTAAACACACCAAAAATAAACTAAGAAAATAAAAACTAAAAACTAAAATAAAAATAAAAGGATATAAATTCTTCAAACATCGGGTTGCCTCCCGATAAACGTTTCTTTTTGTGCGAGTCTTGAGTTGGACTCCCAACTTAAATAACTGTCAATCCGCTCGTTATTAGTTCATCCGTTTTATCGAACACTCTTTTCAAACCAACTTGTAACATTTGACTTCTCTTTTTAATTTTTGGCCAAACAAGCAACCATCTATTTAGTCCCAAAAAATAAAAAATTTTGGGGACCGGTTGGTCGCTTCTCAGAAAAGGATCATTCTTCAGAACCTTCTTCAAAGATGGAATTGTCACCCCATACGTCGAAACACAAACCGAACTATTAGGAGCTCCTGTCGTGGTAGATCATATAATGGCGTTGTTCTTAACAGTCTGGTTATTTTTGTTCTTCGTCCAAGCATTTTGCTAGTAAACTTTCCAGCTCCTCCAAATTTCTTTCTGGATGAAATTCCTCCTGTTCTATCTCAAGCTCAACTTGTTCTGGTTCGTTAGGAAGGATGTCATCAATCCATCTTTTCAGCTCCCTTAAATCTTCATCTGAGTCATATTGTCACACCCCAAAACCGAAGGCGGAAACGTTCCGGGGCGGAGGACGTCATGAATATCGCAACCAATGTACATAGTAAGCATAGTAAACACAAAGCATTACATTACATAGAATTATTACATTTGTTTGAAACCAAAGTGTTACAAGTGTCATACATATATATCATATGAACAAAAGTACAGACGTGTCTTCTACGTACTCTGTCTTTGCCAAAAGGATCGCTGGTGCCTGTCTAATGTGGACATAAGAATACAAGCAGTTTGAAAATCAAGATAAAGCTGGTGAGTTCATAAGAGGTTTGTTTTCTGAAAATGTACAAGTTTCCTTTGGGTTTTCCGAAAAGTTTGTTATCCAAGAAAATCCCATATTTTCTTATAAGTATACTTTATTTATCCATTAGTTACACGGTCTAGTTAAGAAGAGTTCAGTTATCTCAGGAAAAACCCTTATTTTCCTAAAAGTAAAGTTTAGTTAAAGTTCTGAATTTCCGTTAAATACAACTGTGTATAGTTTAATACGTAAAACTATATATTGAAAATCACGGGATTACTATCCCGTACTAGATATAAGATTCAAAACCATGAGAATACTCTCCCGTACTAGATATAGATTGAAAACACGAAACTATAGATAGATATAGATTGAAAACGATGGGACTACCATCCCGTACTAGATATAGATTGAAAACCATGGGAATACCATCCCGTACTAGATATAAGATTCAAAACCATGGGATTACCATCCCGTACTAGATATAGATTCAAAACCATGGGATTACCATCCCGCACTAGATATAAGATAGTTTTTAATACACAAAAACTATAGATTAAAAGACATGGGACTACCATCCCGTACTAGATACAGATTCAAAACCCTGGGACTACCATCCCGCACTAGATAAAAGAACTAGAGATTGAAGATAGATATAAAAATCAAATCCGTGAATAAACTTATATTAATACGTATTGTGAGTCGGGTAACCATGCTGATGCGACACCGAGACCTCCTTGACGTTCGTCAGACGTCGGACGATTTCCAGAATTTGTCACCCCAGGCGTGCCCGCCTAACTGTAGCTAGCAGTTTAGGTGTGGGATTATCAGTCCCGCATAGATCTATTCACAAATTCCACGCTCTCCCTCCAGGAGACTCTGGTTAAACTTCCGGGGAGGATTTACTGATAACCCAAAGGGTAATGACGAATCTCACAAGCTAGTATTTAATTATTCACGGTGTTCTCAGACATTATCAAACATACTAATCGTTTAGAAACAATATAAAGTGAAAACCGTTAAATACAATGGAATTATCTGGCAAAATACTCTAGATTAAACAGAGATAAACTGAATCAGACATAGTTTATCTAAAAGCTTTACATAAATCTGTGCTTGTTAAATAAGAACTAAAGATAGCAAATTATTCCCATAATAATTTGATTGATTTGTTTGTTTCCTTTATTGAAATCCATGTAGTTATAATCGATAAAACATCCCTTATGCTCAACATAATACATAAGGGGAAAAGTTAGCCAGATATTTATAGAAATACATCAGTTTTAAGTTTCGAAAACATTATTAGATTGCTTTTACTCCCCCTGAAAACATTGAAAAACACGGAAAAGGGCGTAGGGGTATGAACTCACCAATCGAGGAACGTGTCATCTAGGATGCTAAGTGTCGGATCGGGGCTTGATAACGCGTGAGGTTCCTATGTAATATGAAATGATACACAATTGTATCTCATTAGACTTTGAATCACTAATTAGATAAGATTATACACTCCAAGACGCGAAAACACTTCAAAATAAGTGTTTGGAGTGACCCGGGTGACATCTAAGGACGTATAAGGCTTGGATATGGAGTTTAATCCTCAAGAGTAAACTCATAAGAGGTTTTACAGCCCTAATGACCCTCTCCCCATGAGTTTACGGCCATAAACTCATGGTGGGGTGTTCTATGATGCTAAATGGCCTTATATCACTTGGGAAAATTAGCTAGGATCAAATCTAGGGCATTGGAGTGGATTAAACTCACATATGGACCATTTAATGGAGTTTACGGAAGTAAACTAGGAGTTTAGGGCCGTAAACTCCCCCATACTCAATCCTTTGATGTTTTGGTGGTCCTAGGTCATTACAATGCACATAGGAAGGTTTTAGGGTTGATTCCATGTCTTAGGGAGTGTTTGGGACTTGAATTGACCTTGGAAAAGTAGTTTACGGTCTATGAAGATGTTCTTGGGAGTTTACTACCTTAAACACATGAGTTTACATCTGTAAACTCATGTTTGTCCAAGATTCATGGGTTTTGGTGGTTGAAAGTCAAGCATACTAAGTTCTAGACTCATATCTAGACCATACAAGGTGTTAAGGTCACTTTAACACCCATTGGATGAGTTTAAGGTCTAAGGAGATGAGTTTATGGTCTAAGACTATTCTTGGACCGTAAACTCAAGCTTTTCCCATTTGTGTAAGTTTTGGTGCATTTCTTGAAGGATTATAAGGTTCTATACTCTCATGGAAGCTTGTTGGAGGTGTTTAGGGGCAAACTAACACCTTAAATTGAGTTTACTCCCCAAGAATAGGTGTTTATGGTCCAAGAATGTGCTTGGGCCGTAAACTCAAGCTTATTCCCCAAATGATGAGTTCAAGGTATTCTAAGTCCATGCAAATAAGTCCCTTAGTCATATCTAAGCTCCAAATGAGGTTTGGAAGGGTTTTAAGGCTCAAAACCCCTTATTACATGTGTTCACGGCCTAAGGAGGTTCTAGGACCGTAAACACATGTTTATGGTCCTATTCCTCATAAATTTCACGAATTTGAAGGCCAAAGGTGTTATACTAGGAGCTAGGGTAGTTACCTTGATGATTTGGAGCTTGATTTGGATGATTTTGGCTTGATTGCGAGTTTTAGAGAGAGAAAGTAGAGAGAGTAGAGAGAGAGAGTGGAAAAGGCTTCAAATGAGGCTCTCTCAACTTTATATATGCTCAAAGTTTGGGACACGGTGGAATTCTACCCGATACTGACGTTAGGCGAGGCTTTTGGTCGCACCCGATTAATTTACCGTAATTATGACTTAGATGAAACTAAATATTTTCGAAATGAAAATAGAAAATATTTTAATGAATTAAAATGTATCCCGACACTTATGAAATTTAAATAGAAGTCACAAATAAATTTAATTAAAACAAAGTTAACGGAAAATTTTGGAACGTAACGGTTTTATTAACGGAACCGGGTTATGATGACGGAACGAACTTCGGGTTGTCACATTATCCCCCCGTTAGAGGGAATTTCGTCCCGAAATTCAAAATTTAGATGCGACTCGCGGATTTGGAAAGAGAATACGGATACTCCTGTTCTATTGGATCATCATGCTTCCAAGTGAATTTAGATTCTCGCATGGCATTTCGGGAAACCTTTCACCTATCGGGATACGGCTTGTTTCATACGTTTAACCTTTTGATCTATGTTTTTGATTGGTTTTACCATGAGGTTCAGACTTTCATTGATTTCGGTCTCATCAAAGGGATTACTATGGTTTCATCGGGTATACACTTCTTAAGAACAGAGACGTGAAATACCGGATGGATGCTGCTAAGTTCTGAGGGTAGTCGGAGTTTGTTGGCTACGGGATCGATCCTAATGAGGATTTCGAAAAGTTCTATGTACCTCGGGATTCACGTTTCAGAAGGTAACATGCCTTCTTCGATTACTACATGGCCAAAGAAAATGGTTAGACCGAAGGGCATCACTACATCTTCGTAGTGACTATATCGAATTCTGAATACTGTTTTGGAAACATCATTCTTGTGAGCTCGTAGCTGACTAGAAAACTCTTGCATTACTGCTGGCACTAATCGATACGGGGCTTGATTACGAGGGTAGCTCTAGGAATTTGGTCGATGTGAAACTCGACTCGACACTCGGGAGGAATTCCTGGAAGCTCTTCGGGAAAAGACACCAAAAAAGTTGTAGACTTCAGGGATGCAACTTCCTGTTTCTCGATGGTCACATAGGCTATGAATTTATGGCACTCCCTTCTGGGAAGCCTTTTTGAGCTTTGATGTACGAAATGATGCAACAGCTGAAACTAAATTTATCGTCGCAGATTATAAGAGTTTGATTAGGGAAGGTTGAGATGAATAGATTTTTTTCGAAACAAAGGATGTCAGCACGATTGAGACTCAATCAATCCATGCCAATGAATACTGCAAAGCTTTTAATTGTGAAACCAGGCATAAGATCGATGGGAAAAGGATGATCGCCGAGGGTAAGGGTTCAACCTATGAATATATCGCTAACGTCCTCTTTCTCGTTGTTAGACACCTCGACGGTAGAAATTTCGGTTACTAACGGAGGACTAAGGTTAAGATAATGTTTGATTGAATAGATAACATATTTTCTTTCAGCAAAATAATCAGAAAGGTTTGCAAGTATAAGGGCTGTCGAGGAAGGATATATACCTGTGGCAACGGTGGGATCGGCGGCTGCCTCAACTTGTCCCATAGCTAGGACTCTCCCTGTGTTGCCAGTTGTTGCTGCCTTGGGGCAGTTTCGCTTGAAATGCCTGGCTTCGCCGCAACCATAGCAGGCCAGACTGATTCCCGCTCCGGAGGCTTGATTGGTTGGTTGTGTTGGTTTTCTGCAGTTTCGAGCAAGGTGGCCCTTCCTGCCACAGTTGTTGCAGAGACATTCGCGACATGGCCTGGGAGTACGGTGATGGTAGTTGCACTTGTCGCACCAAGGAAGGGTACCGGTATATCCGCTGGTAGGATTCTGAGCAGTGGAACCAATAGCAGAAACAGCAGTAGAGGCAGTAGCAGCGTGGACTGCTACCGTTTGCTGTTTCTTGGAGGATCCCTTTGTACTTTGGGCCTTTCTCTTGTTCCATAATTCCTTTTTACTTCCACCACTACTCTTAATTAGCTCAGGAGCGGTGGTCTCCTTATCAGGGTTATCTCCGTGATCAATCAGGATTTGCGCCAGACATTTAGCGATGTCATAGGTGTCTGGCTTCGCAGCCAAGACATTCCCTTTGGTTGGCTGGGTCAACCCCCAAATGAACCTCTCGATCTTTTTACTCTCCGGGGTAACCATTCCCGGACAGAGTAACGCCAAGTCATCGAATCTTGAAGTATAAGCGACTATGTCGGAACCCTGCATCTTTAGATTCCATAGTTCGTGTTCCAGCTTCTGCATTTCGCCCCGAGGGCAATACTCTGCTAACATAAGTTCTTTCATGGCCTCCCAACCCATGGCATTGGCTACGGGTAGGGTCAAGGATTTGACTCGGCCGTTCCACCAAGTCAAGGCTTTATCGGTGAACGTACAGGCAGCGAACTTCACCTTATCCGATTCAGAGCAGGCACAGATTTCGAAAATAGATTCGATTTTCTCGAACCATCGGGTTAGGGAAATGACACCTCCATTGCCATCGAAGGATGTGGGTTTCGCATTCATAAAGTCTTTATAGGAACCCTCCTTTCGGTGTCCCTGACTGTCATCTTGGTTTTGGGGCTGGGGACCACCTCCTGAACCACCGGGGTTCATTTGAGACATGGCGGCTACCACTGTGGCAGTAACAGCTGCCTGGAACATCACATGATCAAATTCAGGAGGAGGCGGTGGTGGCGGAGGGTTGTTTTTCTTTGAGCTGGGTCTCTTTCTTAGAGGCATCTTGATCTAAAAAGATCAGGAAAGAGAGGATCATAAGTCCTCTGAATTGAATCAAGAGATATGGAACAGGGGATATCTCATTAAGACAGATATAGCATTCTATTAAGCGATAAAGCAGGAAAGAGTTATCATAGCAGGTAAACTATCGCTAAAGGAATGATTGAGGAGCAATGCTGGAATGAGGATTTCTATAATAGATTTGGCTCGAGAAATACTCCCATAGTATTTCATGATTCGCTACAACGACGACTCGTTTTAGGCATGCTGCATACCACAGTCACTCCCAAGCACATGTTGGTCGTGTCTCGAATGAATATAGTTGGCCAGGCTATATTGATCCTAGACACGACTACATAACTGCCCAGGTTTAACCGCAGCGTACAACACCCATTTACTTATGTTATGTTCTACTTGTAGTTACAGATTTCGACGGTTAGGTATACTTGTATACTCTTGAAAATACTTATACTTTAAGGTATACTTTTAGTTCAGAGCACTTAGGCCCCTTAGTGTTTATAGTCTTATACCATGTAAGGTTTGGTATACTAGTTCACTATAAACAAGGGCTCTGATACCAATCTATCACACCCCGAAATCGAAGGCAGAAACGTTCCGGGGCGAAGGATGTCATGAATATCGCAACCAATGTACATAGTAAGCATAGTAAACACAAAGCATTACATTACATAGAATTATTACATTTGTTTGAAACCAAAGTGTTACAAGTGTCATACATATATATCATATGAACAAAAGTACAGACGTGTCTTCTACGTACTCTGTCTTTGCCAAAAGGATCGTTGGTGCCTGTCTAATGTGGACCTGAGAATACAAGCAGTTTGAAAATCAGCATAAAGCTGGTGAGTTCATAAGAGATTTGTTTTCTGAAAATGTACAAGTTTCCTTTGGTTTTTTCGAAAAGTTTGTTATCCAAGAAAATCCCATATTTTCTTATAAGTATACTTTAGTTATCCATTAGTTACACGGTCTAGTTAAGAACAGTTCAGTTATCCTAGGAAAAGCCCTTATTTTCCTAAAAGTAAAGTTTAGTTAAAGTTCTGAATTTCCGTTAAATACAACTGTGTATAGTTTAATACGTAAAACTATATATTGAAAATCATGGGATTACTATCCCGTACTAGATATAAGATTGAAAACCATGGGAATACTCTCCCGTACTAGATATAGATTGAAAACGCGAAACTATAGATATATAAATAGATTAAAAACCATGGGACTACCATCCCGTACTAGATATAGATTGAAAACCATGGGAATACCATCCCGTACTATATATAGATTGAAAACCATGGGAATACCATCCCGTACTAGATATAAGATTCAAAACCATGGGATTACCATCCCGTACTAGATATAAGATTCAAAACCATGGGATTACCATCCTGTAAACTCCCCCACACTCAATCCTTTGATGTTTTGGTGGTCCTAGGTCATTACAATGCACATATGAAGGTTCTAGGGTTGATTCCATGGCTTAGGGAGTGTTTGGGACTTGAATTGACCTTGGAAAAGTAGTTTACAGTCTATGAAGATGTTCTTGGGAGTTTACTACCTTAAACACATGACTTTACAACCGTAAACTCATGTTTTTCCAAGATTCATGGGTTTTGGTGGTTGAAAGTCAAGCATACTAAGTTCTAGACTCATATCTAGACCATACAAGGTGTTAAGGTCACTTTAACACCCATTGGATGAGTTTAAGGTCTAAGGAGATGAGTTTATGGTCTAAGACTATTCTTGGACCGTAAACTCAAGCTTTTCCCATTTGTGTAAGTTTTGGTGCATTTCTTGAAGGATTATAAGGTTCTATACTCTCATGGAAGCTTGTTGGAGGTGTTTAGGGGCAAACTAACACCTTAAATTGAGTTTACTCCCCAAGAATAGGTGTTTACGGTCCAAGCATGTGCTTGGGCCTTAAACTCAAGCTTATGCCCCAAATGATGAGTTCAAGGTATTCTAAGTCCATGCAAATAAGTCCCTTAGTCATATATAAGCTCCAAATGAGGTTTGGAAGGGTTTTAAGGCTCAAAACCCCTTATTACATGTGTTCACGGCCTAAGGAGGTTCTAGGACCGTAAACACATGTTTATGGTCCTATTCCTCATAAATTTCACGAACTTGAAGGCCAAAGGTGTTATACTAGGAGCTAGGGTAGTTACCTTGATGATTTGGAGCTTGATTTGGATGATTTTGGCTTGATTTCGAGTTTTAGAGAGAGAAAGTAGAGAGAGTAGAGAGAGAGTGGAAAAGGCTTCAAATGAGGCTCTCTCAACTTTATATATGCTCAAAGTTTGGGACACGGTGGAATTCTACCCGATACTGACGTTAGGCGAGGCTTTTGGTCGCACCCGATTAATTTACCGTAATTATGACTTAGATGAAACTAAATATTTTCGAAATGAAAATAGAAAATATTTTAATGAATTAAAATGTATCCCGACACTTATGAAATTTAAATAGAAGTCACAAATAAATTTAATTAAAACAAAGTTAACGGAAAATTTTGGAACGTAACGGTTTTATTAACGGAACCGGGTTATGATGACGGAACGAACTTCGGGTTGTCACACATATCCTTTATCTTTTTGTGTTAATTCCTATTCCGCTTCCCCATGAAAAGCGTCAAAAGCATCAAGATTTTGAAAATACATAAAAAACGAACTAAAAATAAAATAAATAAAAACTAAAAAGTAATGAACTCATGTCGTGAGAGGTGAATCTCACATTGTGAGAACAGAAAAAACAGAAAACTTAAATTTTGTAGAAATTAACTTTTGCGGTTTTTACCCCATAAAAATTATCGATTAACCTAAAGTAATTAAAGTAATAACTGAAATAGCTGTTCCTTGGCAACGACGTCAAAAACTTTGATGTGTACAAATTATGCCTGTCTAGCTTTAAATTTATAAACTCAACTACTTATCTACTAATACACCTATAGGCAGTGTACCTAGTCAGTCTATTGTATAGTAAAGTAAGTTGGGTATCAAACACAGGGAACAGATTTAGCTAATAAGTTAACTACTAAAAATTAATCTAAAAAATATTAACTAAAGTGCAGGTTTTATCTGATTTTGCAAGTTCAGATTAACTTAAAACAAACTCTTAACTAAAAACGGATGTAATCAAGATAATAAAAACACTTTCGTTTAGTTTTGAATCCATATTTTTTTTCCTTTGGTTAGTTCTTATTTATGGATTAATGAAGTAGGTTACCAATTTATATGTAATTAGCAATTTTGGTCCAATCTACTAATATTTTTACCATTTCATGTTCTATTGTGCAATGGTCATACACAAGTAAACAGATAATTGATTATTAATGATGATCGAGCTATGTAAGATATATCTAAGATAATTATATGTGGTCAAGACAATTAATCAAACACAATTATGATCACATTTATGTTCTCGAACACACTTAAAGTTGTTACCTTATCTAAGATGTGGTCACTCCTAGCTCTATCAATTTAATGGTCACCAAATTAGTAGGTATCAAGTTCATGTGATTTAATGGTCACTAAGCTACACTTAACTTGAATCAAAGCAACAAATATGAAAACTTTAACATGCTAGGTAATGATAATCAAGCACATGCATAAACCAAATTCATATAATCAATAAAGTAAGAAACTAACTCATAATTTTAGGTTTCATCTAACTAAACAAAAGTCTACTAAATTAGCTACTCTATGGCACTAATCAAACACAAAACCTCAATAGGAATAAAGCTAAACATGATCAAACCGAATGAATTGATGATGTTTTCTTCTAGATCTCTTCAACTCTAGAGCTCCAATCATTTCCACATTTCCTAATGGTTTTCCAGAGGGTTTTTTTCGTAATACTTCTCCAGAAAGCGATCTCCAAGTCTCCCAATACGTGTTCACCTCGGTATAAATATCGTCAACATTACTGATGAGAGGATCTGCGCTGAGTCTCACTTCGGTACTCCCTTGGAGAGATCCTTTTAGCTGTGATGAGGAAGAAGAGAGAGGAGGAGAGGGAATTTTAGCTCCTCCTATCTGAGCTCCTTCTCCGACATGAGCTTTAAGAACCATTTCTTTCATCATTGCCATCCAAGCTCTTGTCTGGGCCAAATCATGAGCCTTCTTCATATTGACGATCATGGTGATTGTGCCTTCGACCCGAAAGGGCAATGAGGAAATGCTTGAGTCACTGAAGCAACGAAGAACTCTACCAGGTTTGACTCACTTCCAATCACCTACAGGAAGATGCTTGAGCCAATACCCGATCACATGTCATAGTCACTTGCAACAGTGTCCACATCACATGAAATGACGATTAGGGTTTCACATAAAATAACGATTAGGGTTAAGTAAGAAGACTTAACCCATTAATGACTTAATCACTTAAGGGCATGACTCATTAAGGTTTAACTTAGTCATTCTCGGGTGAAATAATAATCCAACCAACAACCCAAATACGCACCCGATCATTGTCCAAATAGAGCTACCCGATGCTAGGGTTTTTCACATAAAATGATAACTAGGGTTAGTGTTCCACACTTAACCCCTTAAGGACTTAATCCATTAATTCCAATACTGCATTAAGTTAATCATAGAGAATTATTAAGTATTATTTTATGTTTAATTAATAGTTTTAATTTGGGTCCTGACCAACTCCAAAAACTAGGGTTTCTTGACATTAGCAGTGGTGGTCGGCGGCGGTCCATGGCGGAAGGAAGCGACAACCACCATTTCAAGGACGAGAGTTATACATTTTAGGTCCAAAGCCTCTCGGTTACAAGTAATGCTAATCCAACACCCACACACGCATACAACCGGGGTGAGAAGGTGGTGGCTGATATATGTGACGTAGGGTAAGGGTTTTGGGTTTGAATGAGAGCCAAGGGAATGGGAGGTGACGGGTTTATGCCCTGTCCATTTTCAAACTTACGCCATTTATACACTTTCAGTCCTTCCCTCATAATTCCTTTGCAATTCGAGTCCAAAATTTACTCAGTCGCCCCCTGACTCCAGAAATCCTTTCAACACAAGTCCAAAAATTACCAGTCATCCCTTAGCATCCAAAAATCTATTCATAACTAGTTTGGAAGTTACATTTTAACCCCCATTGCCCAAAAATACTACTTTTAACTCCCTGATTTCCATAATTTATTACATTTAACTCGTTGCACTAATACTCTAATAATTTATTACGGATTTAGGGCCAATAGAAAATACAAAAATATAAAATGTAAATATATATAAAAATATAAAAATACATCTCGGGGGTTTTAGGGCTTATTTATTTATTTATTTATTCACTTATTTTATTTTATGTATTTTATTTTAAATGGAATGTTACATGAATGCTTGCAGACTGAAGTCGTTACCCGCAGGGTACCAGAGACCCAAGGCCTTACTCCTTTTGAGATACCTAAAGATCGGCTTGACTGTGGTCAAGTGAGATACTTTGGGATTGGCCTGGTATCTAGCACATAAACCCGTAGCAAACATAATATACGGACGGCTTACAATGAGGTACATTAATGAGCCAACCATTTCTTGCTATATCTTATGATCAACTGACTCTCCAGCAGGGTCAGCTGAGATTTTATACCCGAAGGCCATAGGGACCTTTTCGACGAACAATTATCCATTGAAAATTTCTTCAACAGCTTAGTGGTATATTTTTCTTGATGGATGAAGATCCCTTGAGAGATCTGTTTGACTTGAAGACCTAGAAATATATTAATCTCTCTATTCATGCTCATTTGAAATTTATTTTTCATGAGCTTTGCAAAATCATCTACCATCCCTTGATTTGTTGAGTCGAAGATGATATCATCCACATAGATTTGAACGAGCATCAAGTGTTTATCATTTACTCGACTAAATAGAGTGAGATATATCACACCTCTTTTGTATCCAGAGTTGACAATAAACTCTGAAAGAGTCTCATACTAAGCTCTAGGTGCCTGCTTTAACCTGTAGCCAGCTTTCTCCAACTTGTAACAATGGTTGGGAAATTCTAAGCTTTCAAATCATGGAGGTTGTTGCAGATACACTTCCTCTTTCAGTTCACCATTAAGGAAAGCACTCTTCACAACCATTTAATGGACCTTGATATTCTTGTGTGCTGCATACGCCATAAAAATATGTATAGCTTCCATCCTTGCAACAGGTGCAGATGTCTCATCATAGTCAACACCCTTTATTTGACTGCACCCTTTTGCAACCAATTGTTCCTTGTTGCGAGTCACTGCACCCTATTCATCTTACTTGTTTTTGTAAACCCATCCTTTTCCAACTATAGTGTGGCCTTTAGGCTTTGGTACCAGCTTCCAAACCTGGTTTCTTTCAAACTCAGCCAATTCCTCTTGCATTGCAATTATCCAATCAGGCTCCATAAGAGCTTCTTTTGTGGTTATGGGTTTGACTAAAGACATGAAAGCTACCTAATGACAATGATTAGTTAAGTCTGTAGAGGAACGAATTTAGATACCTGCAAATGGATTCCTGATGATCTAGCCTGGTGGGTGATCTTTCATCCAGATATGTAGACGTGATATTTGATGGTTTGCGGCTACACTTGAGGGAATATCCCCTACATCGGAGGAGTCTTCAGGTCTTTTTGAATAAGGTAGTCCCCCCTTAGTTTGAGAGCAACTCGCAGATGAATCTTGGACTATTGGGATTGGTTCTGCAGCTGGTGATGAAAGTTCCCCCATGACTGAAGATGGGAGTTCCCCCTGAACTAATGATGGTTCCCCGCTTAACCAACGATGGGAATTCCCCCTGAACCGAGGAGTGATTGATTATCCTTGGATCCACATCAGTATCAATATTTTCACTTTCTTCATCCTCAGAGTCTTCAGAAACATTTGATTAATTGGTCATTTTGTGGATAGGTATCGGAGCAGCATCTTCAAGTATTGGAACCTCGATGATTGTGACTTTCAATGGATTTTAACTTTCCCCCTCAACTGGCGAGGTGGAAGTATTGAAAGAGTTTTCTTCAGAAAGAGTTGGTCCAGATACTTCTACATGTTGTTGTTGTGCTACCGGAGACACCAATATTTCTGAAAGATGTGCAGTCTCTGCGAGATCGAAAAGGTCGTCATAGTTGACTTCAACTATGTTTAATGGACCCGAGGATGGTGCGATATCACTCTACATGATGAACTTTGTTATTGTAAGAGGAACCATGTTGCGGACATAATAGTCATCGAATTTGACATCGAAACTTTCGACTATTAGTCTTGTTTGTCTTATCAGAACTCTTTATGCAACCTTCTTTATTGAGTAACCCAAGAAGATGTCTTCATCAAACTTCGGTGCAAATTAGTTGAGATGATCTTTATTGTTAAACACAAAACACCTACAACTAAAAATGTGCAAGAAACATACATTGGGTTTTCGATTGTTTAGACCTTCATACAGAGTCTTGTTGAGGCATTTGCATATGATACTTCGATTTTGAACAAAACAAGCAGTTTCCACTGGTTCAGCCCAAAAGTAGAGAGGTAAATTCTTAAAGTTGAGCATAGATCTTGCAACTTCGACCAACATTCTATTTTTCCTCTCCAATACTTTATTCTGCTGCGGTGTGAATGGTGCTGAGAACTTATGACTGGTCAATTTTCATACCAAAAAACTATTCAAGAGCTAACTAGTAAAATCTATGCCATTATCACTTATTATTTTTCTAAAAGGAAGTTCGATCTGAAGCTCTATCTCTTTGATGAAGTTGATCAAGATCTGTGATGTGTCAGATTTGCGTCTTAGAAAGAAGACCCAAGTGAAGCGAGTGAAGTCATCAACGATAACCATAATATGTTTTTTATGATGAAGACCAGCTACAGTTAAAGGACCGTAGAGGTCTATATAAAGAAGCTCTAGAGGTCCACCAGTCGAGGAATCAATTAATAATGGATGTTCTCTTTCAAAAAAAAATTAATAATGGATGAACTCCCTTGGTTTGTTTACCACAGTCACATGTTGGGCATAAAGTATCGTTATTCAACTTTAGAATTGATAGTCCTCAGATTAATTCTTCATTTACCAAGTTGTTGATGTATCTGAAATTGAGGCGTGCAAGCTTTCGATGCCATAACCAACTCACCTCGGATACTGCTTTTTGACAAGAAACATAATTGAGGTTTGTTGATGATTAAAGAGACATCAAGTGGGTACATTGTCCCTTCGGCTTTGGATTTAATCAAGCATTTGTTTCTGTAACTTGTCATGATATAGCAATACTCATTGTCGAACTCTACCCGATGACCAACTTTGCACAATTGACCAACACTGATCAAGTTGTGTTTAAGACCCTCTACGTAAGCAGCTCGTTGAATTGAGAAGCTACCCATAGTCAACACTCCATATCTCCTGATTATCCTGTTTGCATTGTTCCCCAAGGTGACGTGTCCGCCACCATTGATCGGACTGAATTCACGAAGGTATTCTAACCTTATAGTCATGTACAAGGAGCACATACTATCAATTAACCATTCTTCTTCATGGTCCTCCTTGCATATAGCATGCATGATCAGTTGGTTAGTTTGGGCACCCAAACTTGCATATAGCCTGCATGATCAGTTGGTTATGAACAATATGCATGTGGAAGTCGTGAAGGGATTTCTTTTTCCATTCTTGTCTTTGTACATGTCTATGTCCATGATGTTCAACTTTCCTCTGAACATTTCAAGGTGGGAATTGATGTTTCCCTTTTGTCAGTGGACAAAAACAAAAAAAAGAGATTCTTTTCATTAATCCACAACCCATACTTGGTCAACAGTCTGAAGGGTGTGGTTTCCTTTTTTGGATTGGTCCTTGGGTTGTGTTTTTTCGGAGTGTCCGGTGACTTTGAAAAAGGCTTGTTAAAAGACCTAGATTTAGGTTTTGACATTTTGACTGATTGAGGGGTTCTCGAAGAATATGAAGTGTGTAAAATACCCTTCATTGTTGCTTCTTTTAAGTAATTTTGAGATGGTGACTTCACTCCTTTTTGAAAATAGATAGTGGTGTTTGGTTCAAGAGATTTTGTCACTGTACATGCCTTTTTGCAAGATCCATCGACTGCAATGTGATTTTGAATTTTTTTTGCAATGTTTGTTTTTTTTTTCGAAATTCCTTTTGTTTGAAAAATTGGCCTGATTTTTGAAAGTTCTGTTCTTGGATTCAATTTCCCGTTTTTCACATTGGGATCTGATCTCTTTTTCCAAAGCCGATTTTGCTTCAAATTTTGGCGGAACAACATCAAAAGGATTTAAATGAGGTTTTTCAAAATTCTTTGTTTGAGGTAATGACCTAGGAGTTGAGTCATCAGAACTAGAGTGTTCATGATTCTGGGAACATTGTCTAAACTCAAAATTATGAAAGGGTAGTTCATGTGAAATAGGTTGGAGAGTAGTCAAGGACTTGACTAAGGTCTGTGGGATAGTTGGTGGTACTAAGGACTGTACTACCGCAGAGTAAGTCGATGACATATTTTTTTGGGACATGTCTTCGGTTTTGGTTCTTCCAAAACAATTTCTTCGTACACAACTAAACTGGACTGAGAGCTGGGACTAATTGTATCGATGATGGGCAAGAAACTATCTAAGTTTCCAGAGGATTCAGGATGAATTTCCTCAATGACACAATTGTTGCTAAGTTCATGAAGTCCACCGAAATGAAATCGAATGTCTTTGGTAAAGGTCTTGTCATTGATTGGACAATGAAAGGCTCGATCTGGTTGAACATAGGGATGTTCGACATCGAACCAAGGAGGAGACTTATCTTCGGTAGAGTACCCATTGGACCATCCCCAATTATATGTGTTATCGACATTCCCATTATTAACTAAGTTTTCAATGGCCTCGCTTTCATTAAACAATTTTTCAATTAAACGATTCAAACGTACAATTTCTTTTCGGGCAAGATCCAGTTGATTAAAAGCAACATCTAACTAGGTTTCACTAAGAATTCTATCATCTTTTTTCTAACAACATATCCTTTTCTAACATAATGACCTTAATATTTTTGTCTTCTAGTCTTCTTCTCACATGGTACAACTCTTGGGTCACTATGTTCTTTTCATATAAGGCTTTGTTATAGTCTGAAAGGACAGTGACCCAAGAGTTGTACCATGTGAGAAGAAGACTAGAAGACAAAAATCTTAAGGTCTTCTTATAGTCTGAAAGGACGGTGACACATGTTTCATTAAGTCTTTGTAAGTGAGGTTCACAGTCATGCATGCTATAACCATTATACTGATCATAAATTCTACATGTTCGACGGTGCTGAGAGTCCCTTCATTTTCCATGTAGCAGTAATTCATCTGCAAGTTGGTAAATCCATCATCGTCACTTGCTGCTATCATGCATATCTTCTTTCTTTTCCTCTTGTTGTCAAGCTCTTCGTCTTCATCACCCGAGGACCGCACCTGATGATCCCTTAAAACCTGGGCTACACATGCCCTTGTCTTATCTTTCTCCTTATCCTCTATTTCTTGAGCCATTCTGAGATAAAATGCTTTATCCTTTACCACATTTTCTTTATAGTCACGTGAAAAGTGGTTTTCTTTTGTGACATTTGTGATAGACCAAAACTCCATCCTTTTTGTCTTCGGTGGCAGGAGTCTTGTGATTTGTTGGTCTGTGGGTTTTCCTTTATCTGCGGAGCATTATGATGCTGATAATTATGGTGATGATTTATGGGATGTCATTGGTGGTTGTTCTGCGGGTTGAAGTTTCGGTTAAATGGTGGTTTATTAAATTGTTGGTTCTTGTGAAATGTGGGTGGTGGAAGTTTGTTGAACTGTTGACTGACGAGGGCAATGACATTGTGAAATTCTTCCTCATCATCTAACTCAACAGCCGCTTCATATGACTGCATAGAGTTGTCATATGTCGACTGGTATGATGACTATAAGGGATAAGAATACTGAGGAGCTTTGATAGCAAACTGAGGAGTTTGAGCCATTAAATCAAGTGGTCCAACCAAGTCTGCACATTCTTTTAACATCGTGGACTCTTGAGCCTGCAGTTCACCGTAGAGTTAGAAAAGTGAAAGAGTCTGAATCTTCATGTCACCCTGAACTATCATCTTTGCAGTAGTCCAATGTCTTCCTCGACCATTCAGGAACTGTATGTTGGTTTCATGGTTGCTTCAGACAGTACTAGCATTTGACAGTTTCGTGATTATGAGGATGAACCTTTTGAATGAATCATCAAGACTCTCACCAGGAATAGCTTTGAAGTTGGTAAATTCATTGAGGGTGGTAGTGAGTTTCTTGTATTGAGCTTGTTCAGAACCTAGTAGAGATTTTTGAGCACATCCCAAATTTCTTTGACAGATTCACAGTTGATGAAAATGTCAAAGTTGTCTGGAGCCACACCACATGAGATTTTGTAGAAAACAACTGCATCTTTCTACATCTTTTCTAGATCATCGTTGGTAGGTCTGTTCATGGCTGTTGGACCACCTCTAAGTCTTGTGGGAGCACCATCAGCTGCAATGGGAGTGAGAATAGGGATATGGGATGCTTCTTCAACAGATCTCCACACATCTCTTCCAAGCCCCTTCAAATATCTTTCCATCCTCTGGGATTGTGACATCCCCAAAATCACGGCCAGAAAAGACCGGTTTCATTTATGCTTTTAAAATAATTTTAGAGTAAATCCTTTTGATTTAAAAGAGTTGCGGAATTTTTCCCAAAAAAAAAACAAAGTATGAGCATTTCATAAAGAAATGTATTTTCAATATATAATCAAAACTCGGAATGTCATGTTCCGATACAGACACAAAAGCATAAACAACAAAAGATAGACCATACAACAGTTACATATAACAACTGGTCTAATAAGCAAAATAACTTGATGATTCATCCATCTTATGCCCTCGCGCCACTACCTATAATACAAATAAACTGAGTGGGTCAGGCTTGGGAGCCTGGTGAGCATATAGGGTTTTCAACCCGTAATAAATAATTATATTTAGTTTCATTAACCAACAATAACCCGATTACCCATTCCCGTTATCCTCACTTTACGTCCCTAAAACAACGTCTATCTCAAGGGACCTAATCTAGGGTTTTCATCGGGACGGACATTACTGCAAAGGGGTTTCATCAATAGTAGATGTCATAAAGGCAACCATGAGGGGGATAGAGTACACCGGTGAACACATCGTTCACAACACCTACAGGTTATTAGCCTGCTAGCGTTCCACAGGACTGTCTAAAAGAGTTTGTGGTCGTTATCCATACTCCGTTGAATAACTATATCAACAACAACAACATAAAGGCCTCTCATCTATTAATCACACATCAACTATCTACCCATGTTCTACCCAACATATTAGTAGATAAAAATATATATTTTTATACATAGTTTAAAACCTGTATAGCATTCTCATTCAATACATATTCCGAACAATAGATGAGACACATACACATAACAAGTATTTCATAGAGAATAAATCATATCTATAAGATAGGAGAAAGTGAATATACATTCACACATATAACAACAAAATATACACATAACACGCATTTCGTATAAAATACTTCGTAATTATGCGTTAGAAGAAAGTAACTACACAGTCACTTCAAATATGCGTAACTTTCGCATACGAGCTCCGTTTTCGACGTTCTTTATATCCACGCGTAGGTGAGACTACACTCTACAACTTTTGTTTAGATTCCGTCGGCTAATTTTGACTTTATTTTTATTATTTATTTTTAGTAGGCCGGGACAAGAAAACTCCGTTATAAATTCATAACTTCTTCATCTGACGTCCGTTTTCGTCTGTCTTTTCACCAATGCACTACTATCAACAAGATCTTCGATTCTCATTTAGATCACTAAGGTTATGTAACACCGTAATTTTTCAAAGAAATTTTTCATTTTAAAATTGCATACTTTTCATAACATATTGTATGGAAATCTCGTTTATTCAAATTACAAAACACAACTCCATTAATAATCCAAGATCCTCAAAACATAACTCTTTCTCTGGTGTGTACAATCAAGCCGGTGCCTTCCCGCGATCCTCTGGCATACCTGAAACACATATCACAATACACGGTAAGTATGAAGCTTAGTGAGTTCCCCAAAATACCACATATAACACATATTAGCCGCTCGAGACTATAACTCTATAGACCCTCTGGTCCTAAATCTGTGGACCCTCTGGTCCTAAATCTGTAGACCCTCTAGTCCTAACTCTGTGAACCTTCCGGTTCTAACTCTGTAAACTCTGGAACATACACAGCATAATAATGCAGTGCATCACAATCACATAAATAGCATACAAGATACTTTGTCATATAACTCTGCATACAAGACACTTTTTCATATAACTCTGCATACAAGATACTATGTCATATAACTCTATTTACCACTCTAGGTAAAGTATAGTGAGAAGACTCACCTGACCAGCAGCAAGTAAGGACACCGCTCCCGAATCTCAAACTAGCCTCCGCCTAACACAAGGGATGACTATCTCTAAGTGATACTCTAATCACAACTCTAATGACCAAAGGCTATTCTTCTTCTCTTTAACTCCTTGAAGTGGATAAAATACCATTTTACCCCTCCATGGTCACTACTACTTATGTTGATCAAAGCCCCAAAGTCAACAGAAGTCAAACTCGAGTCAACAGTCCATGTTTGACCTGATCTCTTCGAGTGCACCCTTGCGACTTGTCGAGTCCACTTACTTTCCTCAGCAATCTCGTGACAGTCCAACTCAGCTCGTCGAGTTGACCACCAACTCGTCGAGCTATCGCCTGATTCAGTTCCTCGGGACAAACCCTAAACAACTCGTCGAGTCGGCTCATCGATTCGGCGAGTTCATTCAGACCAAATGTTCATTCAAGCGATTTAAGGCAGATCCATCACCCCAAACACTAGATCTACCATCCTGAGGGTCGATTGTCACGTAAAGCTGCAAGCTTTACGTTTAAACATGGCATATAAAGCTCATAATGCCAATATAACTCTAACAAGGATGTTAAACCACAATAACTCTTCTATGGTTAACTAAAGCTATAATCTTTGGACTCTCTGGACCTCACAAGGTCCAGATCTGAAGTCTAGGCCTCATGAGAGACCTTATGCATAAAAAGTCCCAACAATGGTGGAAGAAACCCTAATCTTCCATATCTACAAGATCTAAGCAAAATAACAAGAAAGGTGCAAGCTTTTACCTCTTACTCAAGCCCTTGCACGAAGTTACACCAGATCCACTGATTATCTAGCTCTCTTGATGGGTGATCTCCTCTTCTCCTCAAGAGATGCACTAGTTTACTCCAAGTTTTAGCTTCTAAGACTCTCATGGCTCTCCATACACGTTTAGGGTTTTCTCTCAAGGAAGGGTAGCCGAAAATGAGGCTATAAGTTCCTTTAAATAGGCCTCAAACCCGGGAAATTAGGGTTTCTATGCCCAACACCTACTCGGCGAGTCCCTCCTTGACTCGTCGAGTCCATTCATTAAATTCACGCGATCAACTCGACTCGACTCGACGAGTTGGTCCCTCAACTCGTCGAGTCCCTCCTTAAATCTCAAGATTAACATACACGATAATGTCCCTGGAAATCCGGATGTTATAGGTTAAATATCTCTCTAACGTAAATTCACTTTTTACGTCATTCAACGTCGTGTCGCGAAACTTCGACAGATCATAACTTCTTCGTTATAACTCGGATTTCGGCATTCTTTATATATTCGGAAACCTCGTTTCAACTACTACAACATTATTCATAGATATCGGCTTTATATAATATTTTATTTTGATGCTTATTTTCATTCTTAATTAAATTAAGACACACAATTAAGCACAAGACACATAATACTCAAATAATACACTTCTATTATTTCAAAATGAGTTACAAAGGTTAACCTAGACTATTACATCGCTATTAATGAGAAGCTCAGAAACACAGGCGTTACAGGGACCAATGGTCATATTCACTTGTAAAGAGTATTAGAGCTCTGTTAAAGCCTCTAACACTGTGTGAAACATTTAACGAATAAGCTTGTGCCATTTTTTCTTTATTTATGAGCTTTAGTGGTATAGAAGGTCTTTTAAATCAGATTTTTGAAAAGAGTTCCATTTTTCTGAAAGGTATTAAAAGGCAACCACTTTGGCTCTGATATCAATTGTTGAGAGAAAAACTTGATAAACGTTAGTGATGAGATAATAAGTTGCGGAATAATAAATTAATCTCAATGGATCTTGTTAGCTCAACAATAAAAGTTAGATAAGTTAGATTGCGAAAATGTAAGGAAAGTAAATAGGAACAAGTTTATATTGATAAGCATTTAAACAAGTAGACACTTAGTTGAATCGTAACAAGGTTTGCATGCAATCACAAGTTAGCATATGATGAACAACATAAGTGAAGAGGGACTCGGTTTTAAGTATCAGTTAAGATAACTTGAGATATTGAGATGAAAGTTTTTATATTTGATAAGCTCTGAAGTAGTGGTAAGAATACATGAAGGTGAAAACTCTATTTATAGAACCCCAAAAGTTACATGAAACAATAAAATAACATAAAGTAACTAACTTCGTTGACCCTGAATGATAACCCGGACAATATTGTGCTTACAAGTAAGGTTAGTAAAAGTAACTTATAGCAGTCTTCGTGTTGAGTTCGTCTGTAGGTCTTCTATATCTCTTCGGGTTCACAAGATGACAAAAGTAATCTCCAAGTAAGTATTCTTTGGTTCACAAGGCAGAGAGGTCTTCAGGTCCGTTTTAGCTGAAGAGGGTCACTTTCTTGTTTCAACATGAATAAAAGTCAACCCGATCACAAAGTCAACGGTCAGCCACCACGCTGTGGCTAATCATTGACTGTACCATGGTAGCTATCCAACAAAACAGACGCAGGTGAAACCTACTACTACATCGTGGCGAGCTATACACTGCGTCGCAAAAACACTCCAAAATAACTTGATTGATTAAGTCCTTAACCCTTGATTTCCAATTTTTACTCAGTGTAATGCTAGACTGAGTAAAACTCATAGCCTGAGTAAAGATGAAGAGACAGTTGAGATGAGTCGAGTCCCATATGCTTTCGCTGTAGGCTCGATCATGTATGCTATAACTTGTACTCATCCTGATGTTGCTTTTGCTATAAGCATGGTTAGCGGATATCAGAGTAATCCAGGCAAGGCTCACTGGACTACAGTAAAGAATATTCTCAAGTACCTGCGAAGGACTAAGGACTGGGTCCTTACCCTTGGTGGGAGTGATGACTTGAAAGTAGCAGGGTATAGTGATGCTAGCTTTCATACTGATAGGGATAATTTCCGCTCTCAGTCGGGCTGGGTCTTTACCCTAAATGGAGGGGCAATTACTTGGAAAAGTTCCAAGCAAGATAGTGGTTGATTCCACTTGTGAATCAGAGTATATAGCAGTAAGTGAAGCATCAAAGGAGGCTATATGGCTAAGGAACTTCATCGGAAACCTTGGAGTTGTACCGGCCATTAAGGAGCCCATGGAAATTTTCTGTGATAGTGAAAGTGCAGTTGCCTTAGCAAAGGAACCAAGGGATCACAGGAGATCCAGGAACATCGACAGAAAATATCATTTCATCAGACATCGAATAGAAGAAGGAATTCTCATGACAAAGAGGGTATCATCAGATGAGAACCCGACAGATCCCCTCATGAAGGGACTGAGTAGGGTTAAGCATCTTCAGCATGTTAGGAGCATAGGGCTAAGAGATGATATTAGTTTTTAGAAGTCATATAATTTTGAAATATGTAAAATGCAATTGACAATTGATGATAAATAAAAGTTGTTATTTTGAGTAAATTGTTGCTATCTCTTGTCAATCATTTACTAGTATTTCTTTTTGCATGTTTTGACTTCCAGAATAATTATGTGATCGTATATATCATATTATTCAAATTCTCCACAGTCAATCATATGTTGGAAGTACATATGAATCAAGACTGTCATGGGTTGGTTTGTAGAGGTCCAAGATGTTGGACAAAGGGGGCTACAACACTCATGAGTGCTCATAAGTTCTGAGTATTGGATTCAACCCACGCTCACTAGTATCACTTCATGGAATTTATCTCGTGTGATCGTGAGACGTTAATATCATATAATTCTTCAAACCTAGACATATGATTTGTTACCTATGAGTTGGTTATGCATTGATTGTACGAAAACGCATTGGTAACTCGATGTTATAAAACGTACATTTGTGTGTAATTCAACAAGTAGTAGAGCAAACATATGAGTCGAAGTTTATCTGTTCCTTCTTGGATTAGAAGCGATATATAGGCCCCTCGATGATTTTTTTTGACCGATGTATCGGGCCCGGTCAGAACTAAATTGATGTGTTCAATTAAGTTCTATGTCAAACAAATCGGAAATCGGGAAACAACTGCTAGACAATAGAAAGACATTGTTCCATGTGTTTGTCCGGCTAATATCTAGAACAGAGGATTATATGATCACTTATCTAAAATGTAACACCATCATCTTCTCAGTTCTGAGAGACCTTGAAAGAGCTACGATTGCTGATCGGTTCCTGAAGTCATACTTGCAACTATAGTTATTAGACTTATCCAAGTGGGAGACTGTTGGATATGGTGTCTATGTCCATAACTATATTTGGTATGTACTTGACCCGACCCGACATGGTCCATTTGGGTTGCATGGCATCATGCACTTGGATAGACTAAATGAGAGAAATAAGACACTTATGGTTTATTAATATATTATAAGTTCTAATATATTAATAATAAGAATAATAATATTTAGTTAGTACTGATCAATAATTAATTTAGAATTAATTATGTGATCAAAAGAAGACTAATTAAATATATGGGTTGATTGTGTCAATCATCCATAACTTATATAGTGGGCTAGGGCTCCATGGATTATCAAGTTGGGTTAAACCCATAAGATGCTCCATGGATGCTCCATGGGGGTTACATAACCCATGGGTCATGAAAATGAAAGGTCATGACAATTAGGGTTTACATGGTGTAACCCTAATTGTAACATACTATATAAAGAAGCTATTCTTCACCATTTTCGGCCACTAGAGTGAACAAAAGAGGGCTAGCCGAAATACTAAGTGTTCTCATTCTCTTAAGAGTTAATCGAAGTGTACTTGGTGTTGTGTGAAGCATTTGAGGCATCACACTTGAGGTGCTAGGCTCACAAGGTTTCAAAGGAATCCAAGCTACAAAGAGGTATGTAATTCTTACTAACTATTAGAATAAAAGATCCCCATGTATGCTAGATAGGATTATGAACCTTGGAAAATCATTTTGCATGTATCTTAGTCAAACATAGATCCAAGGTTTCTAGGGTTGCATGTACACCATAGGAGTGTTAGAATGCTCAAAACCCAACAAAAACAACCCAAAAATGAGCAAAACATAGATCAAGCTATATAATGGTCAAGGTATGAACTTTATACCTCTAATGACTTGGATATCTGGAGTAGATGATGGATCTAACCTAGTTCCTTGCTTCCTTGCATCACAAAGTAGTTCCTTCTTCCTCAAGCTTCACAAAACCAATAGGATAAACTCAAAATTCAAGTATGGAGGCTAGGGTTTGAGAGGATGATGTCTTTTGAGGTTTGGGGAAGCGAAATATGGCAACCCAAGAAGTTAGAGCGTTTAGATAGGGCTCAAGGCCTAAGCTTTATGGTTTGCACCCTAGTTGTCACTGCACCATAGTGGAAGGTTTATCACGATGCAGTGGTTTAATGAATATCATGTCGTGGTAAACACTCCACCACGCTGTGGAGTCGAGAAATCCCCAAAAATCAAAAGTTACAAGTCTCAAAACATACACCTGAAAATATGGATGTTACAATATAGGACAACAATTTGAGAATTGGTCGAGCCAACTAGCAAACTTGGTTGGCAGATTCTGATAGGTCGGTGACCTGGCTAACCTTAGTTGAACGAGTTTTGGCTTTTGTATAAAACCTAATGGGCCTTCTACATTGATGGTAAGTCTTGTACATTTGTCATTTCAAGATCCAGTTTGCTCCAAAGTTATTTTCTTTGTAGAAACATGTCGAATCATGTTTTCAACCCATTCTCAAGATAGTTATAGAAAAAACAATTCCAAGTAATCTTGATCCACCAACAACATTTGCGAGAGAAGTGTCTGATAGAAGAAGAAGCGAGAATGGATGATGATAATTGATTCCAATTGATTCTTGTTTGGTACAAACATATCAAAACATAAAGAAGTTCATTTCAATTTATGGAACCATACATATGTTAAAATGACTTTGAGTCTATAACTTATTGGCTTAAGAACATCTTACTTAACATTTTTGATACCCTTATTGGTTAGTGAAAAATGAATATATCCAAAACGATTTATTAATTTTAGAAATGATGTAATGTATTAAAGTTGAATTACTATATATTTTCATCATTTTAGTGATTAAAGTTTGAAAATGAATATGTCTAAAAACGTTTTGTTAATGTTGAAAATGATGTAATGTATTAAAGTTAAAAGTAAGCATTAGTTTGAGGTGATTGGTGGTGGGGTGCGGGAAGAGTGATACTAGACATGGTCATGTGATCTAAGAGTGGGAGTGTGTTTTTTCTTGTGTTTTAGGCGTTTGAGGATATGGGCTTTGTCCATTGTTTCTTAAATCTTGATTAATGATTGACATAATTTTGTTGTTATATTGTTTCCAAATCGATATGACTAATTTCTTATATAAAATTGTGAGAGGTGCATACTACATACGTAGGTAAAGACTTATGGGTGTGTAGGGCATCGGGTTTTTTGAAAGGTTTTTAATTATAACAAAAAAAAAATTAATTAATTCACTAGACGTTTGTAGTATTTATTTTAAATATAAAATTCTAGTCTAAAACTTATTTGAATAGATTTTGAGAGTTTTTATGAGTCTGGTCGGCATTGAGCTTTTGAAATCTTTTAGATTTTATATTAACAGAAAATAAAAAAAAAATCAATTTTATATAATTTTATAACTTAACAACTACGTTTACATAATTCTTTTGTACAAATAAAAACTGTAGTTTCTAATTTTTACCAATGATTACTACCATCTCCCAAGTAATATCATTATAAGAATATTAATCATGGACAAAGAAAAACGGAAGAAAGAATAAATTAATGAAAAGAATATTATTTATTTCAGCCATTTGGAATAATTTCTAATCTTGGGAAGAAGGAAATATAGAATACAACCTCGGAGCACCTTAAACCACTCTTATTATATACAATTAAGTATTACAACCACCACCGTCTCCTCCAACCACCTCAGCCAGCGCCAGCGAAAACCCCCATGATCCACCTAATTCCATCAATCTGAAATTAATAAACAAATTTAGCCACAAGACTCAACTCGATCATATGATCAATATATTCAAGTAAAAGGGTAGAATAAAAAATATTAAAAGTTGAATAAAACAACTGGCAATAAATGCTAAACAGGAAATATCTACCATTGAGAAAACTTAGAAGTTAGAAATAAAATGTGCAAAAACGAAATATAAACTCATCAAACCACCCTCCATCGGCCCCTCTTCCGCCTTGACTTCAATGCTTTCCACCTAATTTTCTACAAAATATAAAATATTCTAATTTTTATTACAAATGGAGTCAAATACTTAATGACCAATGTTCAATAACAATACGTACCTATTCCACCTGCTATATATATCGAGGTAAGAAATAGATGTATTAAAGTAATTAATTTTTTGGTTTATTTGCATATTATTAACTAATTTTTTTTTGTAAATATTTAGATAACAAACTTTTTAGAAGTGTTTATATATAATCATTATGATCGGCTGTAGTAAGTTACATCCGGTCATAATGGTCATACCTAGATGACCTAGATGTGTAAAAGAAACAATTATCCAAACAAACTAAAAAGCTAAAAGTAAATTACACAAATGACCTTATGGTTTGGGGTAATTTGTGCGTTTGGTTTCTAACTTATTTTTTTTTAACTTGGATGACCGCTACAGATTATTTTTTTTTTGCACGTTTGGTCCCCGTCTTACCTAAAAAGACTATTGTACCCTCATTAATTTATTTTTAATTAATATTCTTATGTATGTATTTATTTTTTTATATATTTAAACCTGAAACCACACTTGAGAAATTTAATCTAATTCTCACCAGTGACCATCCCATCTCTCATCCACCTAAACTTCTATTTTCTTTCTATCTTTAGTGACATCAACGTCTTCACCATCTTTTTTTTTTCGGTCATTCAACTCCGGCGAACCAACACTACAACTCACTGTCTCTTCATCGAATTGTCCACCACCACAACCCAATGCATCACAATCCTTGCATGAAAAGAAAATTGATACCAGAAAGAAAAATCGGAGAACCAGAACAATTGAAAACCATAACTCGAAATGCAAATCAAAAATGAAACTTTATTAACAACATTCTAAGCTTTAACTCATTAAACGACGTGTTTTTTTATATTATTGGTCTTCATTTCTGGTATTTTTAGTCTCTAGTAAATTTAAAATTTTATATTTAATATCTTAAACAATAAAATTTTATAAAACGACGATGTATTATTTTTTCCATGTCAAATTTAAAGTTTTTTTTTTTTTTTTTAACAAAGTAGTGTATTTAAAAAGATATTTACCAAAATGGTGTGGTTTTATAATATTACCATTTAGGTTAAATTTTATATCAAATCAAAAGTAGAAGGTAAAAAAAAAAAAAGAAATTGACATATCAGAGTAATTAATTTTTCGATACGTTCACATCTGAATAACTATTTTTTTTGTACAGATCTAAGTAACGGATTTTTTGGAAGTGTTCACATATGAACATTGTGACCGGATGTAACTTGCTAACGCCGGTCATAATGGTCATATATGAATATTTCTAAAAAGTTCGTTACCCAAATGTATAAAAAAAAATAATTACCGATATGTGAACAAACAGAAAAGTTAATTATCTTATAAGTCTATTTCCCATGAATGTAATGTCTTTGTATATGTGAGCTTACTCGTATAAAGAGATGAATTAACTTTAGTTGCTACATGATCAACATATCATTTGTTACGACTTATGTAGTAAGTAAGATCACCATCACATGATAACATATACTTACGATACTTGCATGTGCTTTTGAACAAGAAAGTTGGAACCCATCGAACATGTCATGATTTAGCCAAAAAAACTTTATAGCGTACAGTTAGTCAAACAAATGATGAGCATTGCATGCTTTATGTTTCTTATCATGTGCTTTGCAATAGCAATTCTTCACAAGGGTAAGTCAACAAATATAAACATTTCTTGATGGTAAAGTTAAAACCTTTATATATTTTTATCAGAACCAAATATGAAAACACAAGGATAAAAGAGAACCTTTTTCGTTTTGTTCTCTTATGCCTACAGATAAATTTTTAAAAAGAATACAAAAGACACATACTGTACGTATCTTTCAACTGTTGATCTTCCTGCCAATTTATACATATCAATCATATCTCAACTTAGGGTAATAAAGATCTACGTTCACATCCTCAGCATTTTGGTCAAATATATACTCCAATGTGGCCCTATTTACTGCACAAGAGAAACCCCACACCAAAAAGGGAAAGTCTTTTAATTTTCTTTGTAATATATATATATATATATATATATATATATATATATATATATATATATATATATATATATATATATGATGGGAAATTAATACTAGAAGTAACTTGCTACGTACAAAAATAAGGACATTTCAGGATATGCCCAAAGTTCGCTATCTATATAATGTACGCAGTACTTCTTGCCGAACACTAAAACTGAAAAAATCTTGAAGCTTTATACATGTGTTCCTTACTCTGATAACGAGCTCGGGAGGTTTGATTATGGCTAAACATTTTAAAAAGCAAGATGGATATATATCTACAGCTAGAGATCACAGCCTTTTGTTTTAATTTGTATAGCAATACAAAACAACATTTTTGGTTTTCTTGCCAGAATAATCACACTGTCATGTTCAAACAGCTACAATGCCTCTGATATTAATTGCAGTTTCATGTCCTAATACTAGAACAATAAAAGAAAAGTAATACTTAAAAAGGGTAAGTCGAGTATGATTAAGCATATCTTGTGCAGAAAGAAACAAGACTACATTACAAAAGATACAGCTGAAATGTTTTCAATAACTTAATATACTGGGACCATTAACAATTCAAATACAAGAATTATCGAACAGGGTTATCTACTAAAGGCCATAAGATTTAATGCTTGTGAAAACCTGTGGCATGTTTTCATTAGTTTTTTTTTTTTTTTTTTTTTGGGTTTGGGACCATCCAGTTAAGTTGTTTCCCGCAAAACAACGTGCTAGCACTTAATTTCTAACAGTTAAATAAAATATACAACTTAAGGACAAATAAAGAGGGACAATATGTCCTATTAACATGGGACACCCTACTTATAAAGGTTTTTCATTTTTGAAACTTAAAACTAGGATTACCTAGCCCCCCAAAGGGTATACCATGTAAGCACCCCACATGTCAATTCAAATTTAAGTGAGAAAAAAAAGATTTCACAGCTCAATTTCATAAAAGCGTCTCTCCAAACTAAACGTCATAATCACAATAATGAACACGAACTGCATAAGATAAGGAATTCTTTTTAACAATACTGTATCGACTCAAGATAGCAGCCAATCAATACAAAGCAACACTAATTGATTAAGACGCTTTTACTATTTACGGATTAAAGCAAGTGCAAATTACTTTATAATTGACCAAAACAACGTGAAGGGAGTCGGTATGTCCCCATTATGATGGCAAGTGATGTGGAAGAATAATAGCGATGACCCACTTAGAGTTTGGTTATAGATAACAAAAGTCTCTGTCTCCCATTATCGCAACTATAATGTGTATTTTAATGTTCATTGTTATGCAATAATCTTGGAAATGAACATGTCTAAATGCAGTCAAAGTTAATTATGGAATACACTTAGAACTACAAGTGTACATAGCCGCATAACGTTATCTTTAGAAAATGTACAACGTGTAATTTTCTGACAAAATCTGACCCAGAGATCAATATACCAATCACCACTCGTGTTGCACGTACGTAATTCAAACATAGTGTTTAGAAGCAATCATAGATACATGAGTTAAGGTCAATGATATACAGCTGCGAAAAGTTTGAATATATACTTATAAACATCAAATCAATGGGAACAAGTATTGAAGAAAAAGTAGGACTTGATCGAGAACCCCAAGCGCACATGGTTACTGATCTTATGTTCGAAAATGCTAATCATCAAAAAGAATATGGTAAATAGCTAATGGGTTTTTTCGACCGACCATTGCCTTCTTTTCAAAGTGGGATCATTGCTATTTACTAGTGGATACGACATGTCGAACTCATCTTAACATGATAACATCGAATGAAAAACGAACCGACTTGTTTGTAACACTATATTCCCAGGACACAAAAATTATTTGTTTGTTTATCCTGATGGAATAATTGAGAAATAGATTTAATTGTTTTATGTCATGTTTTTATTATGTGTTGAATAATTCAAGCCATGTTGGCTATTGAAGTGCGGGTCTTAAGCCAATAGGGGTAGTTGCAGAAATTCTAGCACTTTCCTTTGTTTAAATAGGTTGCTAGTGTGAACATTGTGTTTTATCACTTTTTCCTTTCAATTCAGTGAATAAAGGCTCCAAAAGCTATAAGCTTTAAATAGTTTTGTGTTCTGTTTCTTTTGTTTTACTGTTTCATTGCTATACCCTTGGTAAAAGGCTTGTGAAAAGCCAACATTTGGTATCAGAGCATACCTGGTACATGCCCAAGTATCAACCCCGAAAAGAAGAAATGGCGGGCAACAACAATGGAAATGGTGACAAAGATGGGCAAATCACTTTACACTATCCGATGTTGACTAGAAGCAATTACAGTGCATGGGCAATTAAGATGAGGGTCTTTATGTTGGCTCAAGGTGTTTGGGATGCAGTAGAATCCAGAACAGCCAACACTCTTGTTGAAGCAAAGAAGGATAACATGGCATTGGCTGCCATTTATCAGGGAATACCGGAGGATCTGCTCATAACATTGGCGGAGAAGAAGACTGCCAAAAAAGCTTGGGAAGCTCTCAAAGTTATGTTTGTAGGAGCCGATAGAGTGAAGGTTGCTAGGATCCAAACACTCAAGGCTGGACTAGAAGCCATGAGCATGAAAGAAACGGAGAATATTGATGACTTCACCGGAAAAGTAATTAACTCAGTCAGCATGTTACGAACCTTGGGAGACAAGGTAGAAGAATCTCAGGTGGTGAAGAAGTTACTTAGGGCGGTGTCGTCCAAATTCCTTCAGATTGCCTCGACACTCGAGCAATTTGGAGATTTGGAGTCAATGTCCGTTGAAGAGGTGACCGGAAGACTCAAAGCATATGAAGAACGCATGAAAAGCTTAGGTGAGAGTGATGATCGGAAGCTCCTATTAACTCACAAAGAGTGGTCCGATCGAAACAAAAGGAAGTCAGAAGGTGACTCAAAGCAAAGATCGAGCCGTGGTGGATCGGGTGGCACATGTGGTGGTCGTGGCAGAGGTAGAGGGAGAAACGGAGGAGGTCATGGTGATCGCGGCGGCAGAGGCGGAACGCATCACCATAAGGAAGGCAATTATGGTGCATCGAGTAGCCATGAAAAAAGTAACATTCAGTGCTATAATTGCCAAGAGTATGGGCATTACGCATCTGAATGTAAGAACCCACGAAAAGAACGAACCCACGAGAACAACCTGGTCCAAGAACATCACGACGATGAGCCTGCCCTGTTGCTGTCAACATGTGAAGATGAGAGCCTAGTGTTCCTGAATGAAGAAATTCTCAGTCCCCAATTGAGAACCCATGGCAATCCAAAGAAGTCATCTTGCATATGGTACCTGGATACAGGTGCTAGTAACCATATGACTGGAGACAAAACCAAATTCAGGAATTTGAATGAATCAATTCATGGTTTTGTGAAATTTGGAAATGAATCAAGAGTGAAAATCGAGGGCAAAGGCTCGATAGTTTTCAAATACAAAGATGGTGGGTGTCGAAAACTAGATGAGGTGTACTACATACCCGATTTATGTAGCAACATCATTAGCCTGGGTAAATTAGCAGAAGGTGGAGATGAGATAAAAATCAAGGATCTGTTTTTATGGGTGCATGACTCGACTAGAAAGTTGCTCATGAAGGTTCGAAGGTCATGCAATAGACTCTATAAGATAGAGCTAGAGAGATCACACCCATCTGCCTAGTTGCTGAAACTGATGAGTCCATATGACTGTGGCACAAGCGAATGGGCCATATCAACTTTAATTCGATGAAGCAAATGGTCGATAAAGGCCTAATTGAAGGTGTGCCTCAGATGAAAATCCCCACACAGCCATGTGAATGATGCTTGATGGGAAAGCAGACTTGAAATCCATTCCTATCCCAGACGAGTTACAGAGCAAAGAAGAAACTGGAATTACTCCATGGTGATTTATGTGGCCCATTCACACTTCCCACACCCGCTGGAAACAGATATTTTATGCTCATTGTGGATGACTATAGCAGAGTAATGTGGGCTTACTTAATGAAGACAAAGGACGAAGTTCTTCAAACGTTCAAGATGTTTAGAGGGAAGGTAGAAACGGAGACTGGAGAGAGGATAAAAGTGCTCAGAACTGATCGTGGTGGTGAATTTCTATCAAATGAATTTACAAAGTATTGTAACGAGACTGGGTTAGAGAGGCATTACACCTTTCCATACTCTCCACAGCAAAATGGAGTGGTGGAGAGACATAATCGAACGGTACTGGAGATGGTTCGTTGCAACCTGAATACCATGTCAATGCCTCATGCTCTGTGGGGAGAAGCTGTAATGTACTCTGTGTATGTTCTAAACAGAGTTCAAACAAAAGCCTTGAAGAATTCGACACTATATGAGATGTGGACGGGAAGAAGACCACATATCAAACATCTAAGAGTATTTGGATGCGTGGCTCACATGAAGGTTGCAAAGAGTCACTTAAAAAAATTAGAGGATAGAAGTATCCGTCTTGTTCATCTGGGAGTTGAGAGAGGAACGAAAGCTTATAGATTAATAGATCCAAATACAGGAAAGATGTATATTAGTCGGGATGTTATATTTGACGAGAATCAGACATGGACGTGGGAAAATAGCGGGAAGATAAAGGAGACACCAGGGATCACCTTCATTGTTGAAGGATTTAATTTCGATGATGATATCGGTGATTGGGTACTGGATACTCCTAATCAAGGGAACATGGCGTCAGATTTAAATGAAGACTGGTCAATTTTGACCAGTCAAATGACTTGGGTGACCCGGGTTCAAGCCAATCGGGTACACCGATAAACTCCCCAAATACACCCAATTCTAACACACCGCAAGATTCCCCAATTCACACACCAACGTCGAACACCACATCCAACTCCACCGGCGGAGGAGCTCCAAAGCGATATCGGCTTCTCACCGATCTGTACGAGGCCACAGATGAAATCCACATACCCCTGGAAGAACTTCAATTGATTCGTAATGGTGAAGAACCATCCTCATATGTCGAAGCGATCAAAGAAAAAGAATGGGCACAAGCAATGGAAGCGGAATTAGCATCGATTGAGAAGAACAAAACATGGGAGTTAGTCGATCTGCCAAAGAATCGAAAGGCCATCGGTCTAAAATGGGTATTCAAGCTGAAAAAGGATCCAAGTGGGAAAATAGTCAAGCACAAAGCTCGGATTGTGGCAAAGGGATATGTTCAGAAGCATGGAATTGATTATGAAGAAGTTTTCGCCCCAGCAGCAACAATCGAAACAGTGAGGCTAATTCTAGCTCTAGCAGGTACAAATGGGTGGAATGTACACCACTTGGATGTCAAATCGGCATTTCTGAACGACAATCTAGAAGAAGAAGTCTACGTATCGCAACCACCGGGTTATGATGTGACATCCCCAAAATCACGGCCAGAAAAGACCGGTTTGTTTATGCTTTGTTTGAAAATCAGAGTAACCTTTTAAATAAAAGTGTTGCGGAATTTGTCCCAAAACAAAATATGATAAAGATTTATCAAAAGCATTTCCATAGAAATGTATTTCATTAAAAGACTTGGGATGTCATGTTCGTACCGATCAAAAGCATAAACATTACAATATAAGCCTTACTACATTATTTCATATCTAAAAGCCTATATCCATAATCCCTCGTCCAAACATCATATCTATGCTCAAGCGCCACTACCTGTAATACATAAAACTGAGTGGGTCAGGCTTGGGAGCCTGGTGAGCACATAGGGTTTTCAACCCACAATAAATAAGTTTATTAATTTCATCAATCAACAATAACCCGATTACCCGTTCCCGTTATCCTCACTTTACGTCCCTAAACACCTATCAAAAGGGACCTAGTCTAAGGATCATCATCGGGACGGACACTACTGCTAAGGGGATTCCTTAACAATAAATGTCCTAAAGGCAACCATGTGGGGTATGGAGTACACCGGTGAACACATCGTTCACAAACACCTACAGGTTGCGAGCCTGCTAGTGTTCCACTGGACTGTCTAGAAGAGTCTGTGGTCGTCATCCATACTCCGCTAGATGACAGAATAAACAACATCAACATCGAGGCCTCTCATCATTTTATCACTCATCACCTATTACATCTACCCATGTTTTACCCCAACATTTTTGTAGATATAAAATACATATACAGTTCAAATCATTGAAAACATGTATAACAATGTTCATCCAGCATAGATAGCAAGTATTCAGATAATATGCACATGTAGCACGTAATTTGTGTAAAATACTTCATATCTATGTGTAAGCTGAAAGTAACTATGCACTCACTTGAAAGGTGGTGACTCAGCACTCGGACAACACTTCGATACTCTCAAAACGATATTCCTTCGATAAAACCTAGTATCGATACCACTAGGGTTTAGTCTAACGATAACCGCGACAAATTAATTGTCTGACTATTATTATTATTATTATTATATAAGCGTTAATAACACTCAATATAACTCATAATAATAGCTCAAATAATTATTTTAAGGACCTAATAACATTCCTATAATTATTTGAAAGCTATATAAAAAATTGCGTAAGCGTAGCACACTTACAACGAATTTTATCGAAAACCGGAACTTAATTGGAGCAGCGTTTCGAAACCGAAAGACTTATTTTTCTCGGGACTCCGAGAGCCTCGGGGCTTCCTTAGGGTGTTAGGGGGTTTTTCTAGGGTTTATGGGGGGTTTGGGGTTGTAGAGAGAGAAAGTAACTAGAGAGAGAAAGAGATTTGGAGTGAAAAATGAGTGAGAAGTTCGGACCCTTCGCATGCCTTTTATAGGCGCCTGATCTCGGAAATTACGTTGGGCGTACTCCTCGGATAAGACTTCCAACTGGCTCGCACGTGGACCGACCTCGGAGTGGATAAGAAGCGAAGGTATGCGGGGTGTACAGACTTCGGACACTGGGCGTAAAGCGAGGGCAGGTGTCAAGATCCAAAGCGAGGACCGTGGGCCGCAAGCGACGACTGGGATCGTGCCACGTCATCAGTCTCGCACCAGGTTTCGCATTTTCGAGTCCTAACTTCAAAAATTCGTATCTTCCACATACGAGCTCCGTTTTTGACGTTCTTTATATCCACACAAAGGTGGGAACATACTCTACAAGTTTCGTTTAGACTCTGTCGGCTAATTTTGTCTCGATTTTAAATTTTATATTATTAACGGGCCGGGACAGGATTGATCCGTTAAATCCTCATAACTTCTTCATCCGACATCCGTTTTCGCCCGTCTTTTTCTCGTTACGCTACTTTTAACGAGATCTTCGATTCTCATTTAGGTCGTGTCTGCTAAAAATCACTCGATCTAATATTCGAATTTCGGGCTGTACACTGCTAATCCGAAACTTCGAAAAATCATAACTTCTTCATACGAAGTCAGATTTGAGCGTTCTTTTTATCGATGTTCTTAGTTTAACATATTCTACGACTTTCGTTTAGATCGCTAAGGCTAAATCTCGCTCTATCGTAAATTCACTATTGACGCTTCTCGGTATCGTGCCGGTTCTGTCGGAAACTTCGACGGGTCATAACTTCTTCGTTATAACTCGGATTTCGGCGTTCCTTATATCCCCGAAATCCTTGTTTCGACCACTACAACTTTATATAGAGATATCGGGCTTATCTCACACTTTAATTTTGACGCTTATTTTTATTCTTTATTAATTATACATTTATAATTAAATAATAAACACATAAACACACATAATTCACATAATACTCAAATATTTCATCTTTATTACTTCAAAAAGAGTTACAAGAGTTGACTTAGACTATTACATTGACAAATATGCTTAGCCCTGAAACTCGGGCGTTACATATGAGAAGAAAAAAGAGCCAAACAAAGTCTTAAGGTTGTCCAAAGCTCTTTATGGGCTCAAACAAGCTCCTAGGGCTTGGAATGCTTGCCTGGATCGACATCTAAAGAACATTGGTTTCACGAGGTGCGCTCATGAGTACTCTGTCTATACCAAGAGGTATGATGAACTATATGTAGATGATTTAATTGTAACAGGGAGTTGCCCCAAAAGTGCTCAGAAGTTTAAGAAGGAGATGAACACTAAATTTGAGATGAGTGATTTAGGACTTCTAACTCACTACTTGGGGATTGAAATGAACCAGAAGGAAGGTGGGATTACACTAAAGCAGGAGTCCTATGCCAAGAACCTGCTTGTCAAAACAGGTATGCAAAACCGTAACCCTACAAAGACTCCCATGGAACACAAGCTCAAGCTCAAGAAAGAAGATGGATCTGAATTGGTAAATCCAGCAGAGTATCGAAGTATAGTTGGTGGGCTGAGGTATTTAACTCACACCAGGCCAGATATAACTTTTGATGTGGGCATTGTAAGTCGATTCATGGAAAAGCCAACTATAAATCACTTACAAGCAGTTAAGGGTATTTTAAGGTATATAAAAGGCACCTTGGATTTTGGCTTGAAGTACTCAAAAGGAGAGGGACCAGTCACGCTAAAAGGGTATACAGACAGTGACTTAGGAAATGATGTCAATGATCGAAAGAGCACTAGTAGCATGGCATTCTTTGTGAATGAAAATCTGATCACTTGGGCATCACAGAAGCAAAAATGTGCGACTCTCTCCTCTTGTGAAGCAGAATTTATGGTTGCCACTATGGAAGCCTGTCAAGGGATTTGGTTAAGGAGACTACTCAGTGAAGTAACCGGGAAAAATATACCACCTGTTGAGCTGAAAGTTGATAACAAATCAGCACTTGACTTGATGAAGAACCCAGTCTTCCATGGCAGAAGCAAGCATATAGATATTCGTTTCCATTTCATCCAAGAATGCATTGAAAATGGGGATATTTCTGCCATCCATGTTTGTAGCAAGAAGCAAAAGGCTGATGCCTTAACCAAATCATTGGGAAGATTGAAGTTTGAGGAGATGAGAAGTCTCCTTGGAGTGATGAAGGTATGATTTCTGAATTAGGAGGAGAATGATGGAATAATTCAGAAATAGATTTAATTGTTTTATGTCATGTTTTTATTATGTGTTGAATAATTCAAGCCATGTTGGATGTTGAAGTCCGGGTCTTAAGCCAGTAGGGGTAGTTGCAGAAATTTTATCACTTTCCTTTGTTTAAATAGGTAGCTAGTGTGAACGTTGTGTTTTATCACTTTTTCCTTTCAATCTAGTGAATAAAGGCTCCAAAAGTTATAAGCTTTAAGCAGTTTTGTGCTCTGTTTCTTTTGTTTTACTATTTCATTGCTATACCCTTGTTAAAAGGCTTGTGAAAAGCCAACATATCCACAATGACAATGAACTGTTCTTTCTGCCTGCGTCTTTCATCGTAACATCAATCAAGTTTGGAAAGAAGCATAGCAAACCCTTTGATACTTGAATTTTACACAGACCCTTCCCGACGTGAAATCATAACATGCATCATTACTTTTCATTCTTCATTTTCGACTTCAAGAATCAAGATATTTTTCTATTATACAATTTGGTTATTTGGTTATGAAAGTCAGATTTCCTCATCGTCCTTTTTCTGGGGGTTTTTAAATAAGCGGAAGCATGGATTTAATTAGCAATGTTTTATTGGGTTTTTGGAAAGAAAACGAAAGAGTTAGAAAGTTCTGTCACAGTGGATCTCATCTCCAATCCATTGACTTTCCAAATATACAACCTACAACAAGGATTAAAGGATGTATAATACATATGTACGAGATGGAGGCAATGGAAGCAAGAAGTAGGCATTTTTCTTCCAACGGATATCGATAACGTTAACATTGATTATCTGAATTAGAGCTATTTGATGGGTGCTCACAATTGAGGTGTAGAATTCTATAACGAATGTTCATTGTTCATACCATCATATATTTTTCTTGTAGATCATAACATAAATATAAGAGCTCACATTAGATGATCTCATGCATGTAAAACACATTAAACAATAAATAATGATGTGTTACTAAAAAAATAAATTCGAGCAACAAATCGAGAGTAATTGAGTATGGGTAAATATTTATAAGAAAGTTATATATACTACTCATTCCATCCAAAATTATTTTCTACATATAATATACACAAATATTAAAAGAAAATTAGGTTATAACCCGTGAAAATCACAGTCAATATTATTAAAAATATTATATAGACAAAAATAATTAATAACTGTAAAAAAAAAAAAAGCATTAGATTCTCAATTGTAAATAATCATGAATTAATTTTTATAAGTATTGAAATGAAAAAATAACATTAAATTTGTGAGTTTAAATGGCTTATTATTAGTTCTAAATTTATCACCAAATAAAAAAGATAAGTTATGGAAACTTTAATTAGGACATGATTTTTTAATGAAACAATGATCTTTTTAACGTACAAAAGTTAAAACAATTCGTTTAATATATTTGAGATGGTAGCAATAAGATACAAATGGCTCGTCATAACATACATGTGATGAAGCTATCCCTCTAATGGCCGAAAATCTTGCCCATTTTGCCACCTACCATTTCGCAATTATGAAACATCAAAAACCCAGCTAGCCTCCAATAAGAGTGGCACAATCTTATAAGGTTGCCTTGTTCTTACCAAAAGCAAGAGCTTCAATAGCATAAAGGACCCATATTATTCTAAAAGCAAATCATAATCTAAAAGACATAACAGATACTCCACTCCAAACAGGAAAAAAAATGAATATAGCTTCCAAGGAGCTTTGACTCTTTAACATTTAACCTTCACCATCGGATCTTCCATAAGGCATAAAACAAACCAAGGTTATAACAATTTATTTTTTCAAATTATCTCTAATTAAAATGAAGAATGCCAAGGAACCAACTTCTCAAATATTTTGTTCAAAGCAATTATAAAATTGAAGAAACATATAAAAAACACAAAAAGAACGAAAATTAACTCCATAATAACAACAGATTATAATATATTGATCAACCAAATTACAAGAAAAAGACAACAATTCAATTTGTCAACCATTACAAGAGAGCTTTCGACTATCTTCCTCTCTGCATCAAAGAAACTATAGTTACACAAAAGAAGCACATAAATGATACACGATTTATTGTTGCAATTTCTATTAAAGCTAAAATTGCATTAAATTAATAAAAGGGTAAAGGAGACTCATATTCAAGATAAAATTGCATTAAAAATGGGTTTATCTATCAATTACATGAGCCATGAGCCATCAAGCAATGCAAATTCACATAGACATTAGCAAACATTTGGTTTGCAAATAAATAAAGCACTTCATGTCAAGAAACACCATAATTGGACATTAAATAAATAAAACACTTATATACACCATAAGTCGAATTAGGTTGTTACTTCTGATCCTAAACTGTTGTAGCATACAAACAACAAAACATATGTATAGTATACCCAAATATTTGGGTCAAAAATAAAAAGTTGGCTTTCTGATTAGAACTACATGTAGATAAGAAAACCTATGGCATGGTGCAATAACAAATCAATGATGGGGCATCAAAATAGTAAAAGATAGCATCTTCAAGATATCAAACCTTCGCATAGTAGAGATCTTTGACAGGGGTAAGATTAGACGGTTGATGGAAACACCAACAATGTCGGATTTTCGACAGCAGAGATGGTGGTAGCAGCTGGAAGGTGATTTCATTGCTATCTCTTGAGAAGTAGCAGAGTGGATGATGTTGATGACTTAGTGGTGGAATAAATCTTCATTTCTGTTGAGAGAGAGAGAGAGAGAGAGAGAGAGAGAGAGAGAGAGAGAGAGAGAGAGAAGGGCAAAATTTTAATTTTAGGTTGGAAACGGATAATATCATTGTTGATTTTAGAGGAGATTTGACACATAAACAATTTAATAAACACTAATTCTTTAACAAAGTTCATTCAAACATCATATTTGCCAGAACACCGATTCATAATTACACCACCAATCCACATAAATCATTACATGTATAAGATGTTTCCAATGTCATGGACCAAAGTACATTTTACCTTTGATTGATAACTATTTCAAAAATCCACAAAATATATATGTAACCGACAAAAACCATATAAAGGAAGAAATATTCAAGTTCAGGCAGAAAGCATAACCAAACGTATAGTCACAGAGAAAAAAAAAGCAAATTAATAAACAATTTTGCTTATCAATTAGGTAACAAAATCTATCGATTCATTCACAATTTTCATACCACTTAGCAATTTTGCACGAATACAAAAATATCTTATAAGAAAGCAAATAGCAATTAAATAAAATATCTAATACTCATTAGTTATATATTGATTATAATATGTATCAGTTGGATTACCTGATACAGAGATAAAAAAGAGAGGACAAATCATGATACATAGATTTAAAAAAAATAAGAGTATAAATCATTGCGAGTTAATTCTTTGGTTTATATTTATCATAGCATATAGAAGGACAAAATCGTGTACCTAGTAAGACCCTGATAATGAATCAATAAATATTTGAGAAATAGTGGAAACATGTTAGATTAAGACTCTTGCAACCTGTGCATTATTAACGGCTAACCTCATCAACTCAAACGTCTCCTCGTCTTCTTCAATATGTTCCCTTGTCGACTCAATTTGTTCTTCATTTTACCGCCTAGATTTACGTTAATGCTATATGCTTCTCGTTCTCATAGATATGTTCGCTTTCCAACAGAATCATGCTTATAATGGAATTACTACATATGCACTTGGGCATGCCCCTCTTGAATCTGCTGCCTTGTGTCGTTGCCCAAGCCGTCCATGCCTTGGGTCGGGCCTAGAAATTTAGCAACACTTAGATAAGTTGGGTTACTAATCAATAACAAAAACACAAATGGAATCACAAGGGTAAACTAAAAATCATCAATTCAAAGCAAGGAAACTTACCATTTACTGAATCACAAAATCAAATTTTAATTATCATATATGTGGTCGTGGATCTGATCGTTATTTTGGACTCGATGTTTTTCCGTTCTCCTTTGCTTTTTTACTTATGGGATCGATGTTCTCTAATAGTCTGAGACTGAAAAAAATTCTAGAAAAGACGCTCCTTAAAAGAGGATATAGGCTTGATTCAGGATGGTGAGAGAGTGTGGCGAACCTAAAAATGTAATACCTTTAAAAAAACTACAAAAATACATTCAAACAAATACCATTAGACCAACCATTAAATCAAATTCAAAACATAGAGTAGACAGTAGAAGAACAATGAACTGTCAATTCTTGAATCTACACAACTAAACAAACACACATGTTATAATAAAAAAAAAAAAAAAAAAAAAATCATGATGGAGAGAAAGAGACGATGGAAGACATTGATGTCTCTAAAAATCTTTTCCTTCGAAGGTGAGTGATGTTAGAGAGACGAACGCAAAAAGAAGCCATTGTTGTTGATGCAAAACTCGTCCAAATGAAAATGAAGACTTTTAGAAAAGGATACGACTGATAGAGGAAAGACGGGAACCATAAGACTCCATCACTTCTATTTCAACACCGTTTGGGATAATAACAACCCTAACTATATTGAGATAGATAGGAAATATTGAGGGATTGATGCGGAGATAAAGGAGACGATAAGGTGGATTCGAAGACTGGTGTGCAGAAATTTAGGGGATTTGGGTTTGAATGTTTGACTTTGATTTTCATAATTTTATGCTTCATTTAGGCACAAAGGATGAATTGGAATATTTTGGTTGATTTTTTGGGATACCATTTATAAAACAAAATATTTAAATTGAGCGGGAAAACAAAGCAGGGATGAACTACAACATGTCACGTGGCAAAGAAGAAGTATAGAAAATTGACATGTGTCATGTGAAAGAGTCTTTTATTAAAAGAGTATATATATATATATATATATATATATATATATATATATATATATATATAGGGTGAGGTTCAATAGAGAACCATAATTAACCAAAGAACCAAGGAACCAATCGTGAGCATCGGAAATCATAACGATCAACGGCCAAGGAAATAGATTTACACTTTTACATTGGACGCACACACCGGATTATACCAAAAAATCCACCTTTTACAAAAAAACTCACCACTTTTTTTCGTTTAAAATTTTTTTAGGCCATGTTTTTTATCAAAAAAACCGAATATACCGTTGTTCACGATTTTTCGTCCTTTTTCCATAGAGATCCATGATGATATATATAAAAAGCGAACTTTTTTTTTTCGAAAAAACTCACTTCATTTTCTTTAATGAAAAAAAGTTAAGGTCTATTTTTTATAGAAAAAAATTAATAAATATATCAAAATTCATATTTTTTGTACTTTTTAAACATAGATTCATATTGATGTTAAAAAAAAATTATATTTTAGTTCAGATTCACATTGTGAACTTGTTCAGATTCATATTGTAATCTTGTTCAGATTCACATTGTGAACCTCCTCAGATTCACAGTGTGTATGATAATAAATCAGATTCACAATGTAAATTTGAACTGATCGGAGTTTTTTCACATTGTGAATGTTAAAATTTGAAATATTTACAGTTTAGATTCACAATGTGAATCTACACTGATCAAGTTTTTTTTTTTTTTTTTTTTTGTGAACCATCTCAGATTCACAATGTGCATAATAGTAATTCAGATTCACAATGTGAATCTGAACTGTTCGAGATTTTTCATATTGTGAATGTTAAAAATTGAAATATTTACAGTTTAGAATCACAGTGTGAATCTACATTTTTCGAGGTTTTTTTTTTGTTAAATCGGTGTTGATATTTATTAATAGAGTACAAAAAATTAATATTTTTGGTATAATTAGTTTTTTTTATAAAAAAAGTTTAATATTGAAAAAAATAAGAAAATTAAGTAGGTTTTTTTCGTAAAAAAAATCATTTTTTATATATCATCATGGATCTCTATGGAAAGAGGACGAAAAATCGTGAACAACGGTTTATTCGGATTTCTTTTTCGATAAAAAACTTGGCCTAAAAAAAACTTAAAATGAGAAAAAAAGGAAGTGGGTTTTGTTATAATCCGGTACATGTGCGTCCATTATAAAAATTTACAACCTTTCTTTTGCCGTTGATCGCTTTAAATCCCGACGTTTTGGATTGGTTACTTGGTTCCTTGAATAATAATGGTTCTTTATTGAACTTATATATATATATATATATATATATATATATATATATATCAAGGGTGAGGTTCAATAGAGAACCATAATTAACCAAGGAACCAATCTTTTTTTCAACTTTTAGAACTTATTTTTTATCAAAAAAAAAAAACTAAAATACAGAAACTCATAACTTTTTATCCTTTTTCCAATGATATAAAATCGAATTTTTTTTATGTCAAATTCACAATATGAATCTTCGAAAATTCACAACGTGAATCTGGATTCACACGGTGAATCCGAAAAATATTTTTCACATTCACAATGTTAATATATGAATTTTGATATTTTTAGATTTTTTTTCGATAGAGAATAAGCTCTAGAAATTGAAAAGAAGATTTGGTTCGTTGAAGAACCCATAATTATGGTTCTCTATCGAACTTTTTCATATATATATATATATATATATATATATATATATATATATATATATATATATATATATATATATATATATATATATATATATCGATGCTAATTATTTTATGATTGTTTTTTTAGTAGGATCGTAATTATAAGATTATAAGATCCTAATATCATTATTATTATTTCCTTTTTAGATTTCTAATTTTTTGTTTTGTGATAAATAAGTAAATCGAGTATGAGCTCTATAATTTTTTTTCATATTGCTTATTTAATAAATGATGTATTGAAAATGTATTATTAATGTTTTAAATTATTTTATTATTAACTATCGATGGACATGTATTTTTTATATATGGTTTTAAACTGCTTTTGATATGATTTTACAAATTGATTGGATGTTAAAATCATGATTTTGTAAATTAGAATATAATAGGTAACTTTGACTTCAACAAATAGAAAATGAAAATTCCAAAAATACATTTTGAGTGTTACATTTGATCATAAATAGAAAATGAAAAATCCAAAAATACTATAATAACTTAGGACGCAAACTCAGGTTGATCACCAAATTTTCATATAAGATCAAACTTATATTTACAGTTTATTTTTTTAGTAATGCCAAAATATAAATATTTACGTTATATTAGAATTGGTGTCAAAACAACATAACAGGCCGGTATCTTAATATAGTTTTGGGATGGGCTAAGACCTTTGTCAAATTATCAGCATTAAGCGTACCTGAGAATTTAGGCCCATTACAGGACAACCTTAATTTTTGACATCATAATATCTTATCTTATTGGACCTTAACGTAGATTTTCAACCAGAAATAAAACAGGGTTAAAGAATAACGACCACTCGTCTCTGTTATATATATATATATATATATATATATATATATATATATATATATATATATATATATATATATATATATATATATATATATATATATATAATTAGCTACTTCTCTCCATGCATTATATCCTAGCCATTGAACTTTATTAGTTTCAAAACGAATAATTAAATTTTTAAGTTTTGTTTCATTTATAAAAGTGTAACCACATCTGTTATAAAGGACGCCATGTTACGAAGTAATACCATTTCTTTTTTAAAATAGGCGATTTAATTATATCCTAAAACGCATCTATTGCATTTCTTTCATGCATCGGTTTAAATCTTTGTGTGTTTTTTTGACTTCTTGATCAGGAAGGTTATAATTTATCAGTATGAGATTCATCCATAGTTTCGTTGGACCTATGTATTAATTGGGATATTATTTATCCATATTATTGTAGCACCACATATTTTAACAAAGCATTTAATGAAATAGAGTGGCGGGAGTATACTAAAGTACCAAATATTTTGTATTTTTTTAAGTTTGAATTCAACATTAAATAGGTGGAGTAGCAACAAAGTTATCTACATAAATACCCAGAAATTTTCATTGATTTCCAATAACTCTCCTATCTTCTTTTAGTGGCGTTTGGTTTGCCGAGACTTTAGAATTAAAAGGAACTGAAATCCAATTTACACTTACCATTTTAAATAAATGACAAAATTATAAATTTTGTCCTTATAAAGTTTTTGAGTTATATCAATGGGCCAAAATAAAAATTTTATTGTAGGTTTGGTCTAAAACTTTTTGAAAATATTTCAAATGATGTATTTATCCTTTTAATTTTGTTTTTTCAGTTTCTTTTATTTATAACAATTAATAAAAAAGCTAATATAAATTATCATCTAACCCTCTCTCTCACCCTAATTTTGTCTAAGTACATTAACCAACTATTTGTCTCCTTTTTCATGTAATGTACCTTTTATCTTAGATAAAAATAGAGAAATTTTTAGAAAAGTTCTAATATTTTACTTAAATTTATGAAAAAATCTCAAACTAAAATTTGTTTATGAAAAAACATGAACTACTGGTAAAAATGACGATTTGAACATTTTTTTCTCGGTTTACCGGTTTCATTACTTACCTAGTTCCACTAGAGTCCCATTATTTTACCCTAATTTACGATTAAATCCCAAAACTAAAATTTAGTGATGATTTGACCGTTTTCTCCATTTAACATACATTTTATTAGTTTCGTTGTTGACATGGACGCTAGTCATTAAAAGAGATGATAAGATGAATACGATGAGTTATATAATGTTATATTTACCGTAAAACTTGTTATCCGTCTCATCGACTCATTTATGAATATGTATCTAGGTCAACAATGAAACTTGTAAAATGTGTGTTTTCAAGAAAAAAATGGGAAATGAGATGATGTCTCATGAGATGGATATAATGTACATAAGATTAGATAGACAATTTGAAATTTCTTATAAACTTAAAAAAATGACGAAGGTGTTCTAGTGTATGTAATTATTGCGGTCTTCGTTGGATACATTTTATATTCCAAAAAACATACAATACATCAAGATATCAAGTTTTATGCTAAGCATAACACTATATAATCTAATATATTCATCTCATCCGCTTATTTATTGATTAGACGTTTAGATCAACAATGAAACCGGTAAAATATATGTTATAGCAAAAAAGAGCCAAATCATCACCAAAGTTTATAACTTATTCGTAAATTAGGTTAAAATAATGAGACTTTAATGAAATCAATTAAGTAATGAAACTGGTAAACCGGAAAAGGGGAGATCAAATCGTCATTTTTACTGGTAATTCATGTTTTTTCGTAAACAAATTTTAGTTTGGGATTTTTCGTAAATTAAGATAAAATATTAGGATTTTTCTAGAAATTTGTCATAAAAATATAGATCTTGTTTTTAATAATACTATAACATTATTATTATTATTATTATTATTATTATTATTATTATATATATATATATATATATATATATATATATATATATATATATATATATATATATATATATAGGGCATAGTGACATAAAAAGCCTTAAATTTGCAAGAAAAAATCAGTTTTACCCTCCGACAAGTTTTTTGTTCATTAATGTTGCATACTTGTCTCATTTTTTGCATTTATTCCAAATAGCCGGTTGCAAGAGGGTTTATCAGTTACCCCTCCACTATAGTAGACTTTTCCACCCCCATTTCTTAACCCCGTTTACTAAACGAAGAAGTCGGGTATTTGAAGAAGAACATCACCAAAACAAAATCAGATTTCCACACCAATGTTCTAATCACAATGTCAAAATCAAATTCAAGTAGGAGCGGCACATCAAGAAGGAAAAATAGGGAGATAACCTGATCTACATGTGGTGATGTTTGCCCTATTTATGTTTCACGCATTCCAAAAAACCTAGGACGAAAGTTTCGTGGCTTCCCTAATTTGAATATATTGTTTTTGTTTAATTATATGAAAATTATTTTTTTATTCAACCAATTGAAGTTTGAAGACTTTAATTTTTATGATTTTTATGTTAAACTACCACTGTAAATCACCGTAGCTTTTGTAAAAGAATTTTCTCACTTTCTTTAATCATAAAGTTTAACTAGTAAAAATCACCATAACGACGAATTTTTCGTTTTAAATGCTTGAAAAAATATTGGGTTAAATAAAAAGGATATCTTTAGTTTACTATATAAACATATTGTTTAATAGTGAACAGTAAAGTTAGGGGTTGCATCATAATAGAAAAAATAAAAATTTCTAAAAAATTTCTACTACGGTCGGAAAAGCTAGGGGTTGCCAGTGCCACCGGTGACCCCCTAAATCCGCCCCTGTATTTAATTGTTTTTATTGGTTGAAATTATATTATTTTCCAAAAAAATTAAACATAATTAATTTATCATATATTCATTATATATGTTCACTTTTGATAAAGTATATGGAGTATTTATTTAGGTACCCATAAAAAAAAACTATGAGTTAACCATTAAAGTCCGGAATAAAGGATGTCAAAATGAGAAAAAATAATATATTTTTTTAGAAATTAGCATTTCGGACTGACATTTAGAGATTCCGAAACAATATCCAGGATTTTGGAAAAAAATCTGGCATTTTAAGATAAAATCCGATAAGCAATTACGAAATTTTGTGCAAAGAAAAATTATTCTTTAATAAAATAAACAAAAAGTTAAACAAATATATGAATTATACATGATAATTTGCCTTAAAATCAAACATTTGATTGAAAAATGATGACATTAAACACTACGAAATAAACATGTTGGATATAAATAGAGCAGCTTATATGAAAAAAGAAAAAATAATATAAAAAAAATACAAAAATTTAAAAGTCAGTCCAGAATAAGATATTCAAGAGAAACTCTTACAGTTTGGAAAAATAGTTATGTTTTTTAAGATGGTCATTATACTTACTTTCACTTATTTTAATAATAGATAATAAATATAAAATTTTAAATTGCTTAAATAATTATTTGATACTTATATTTACAACTTTTCATAAAATGTGATAATAGTCAGTTATTATAATATACTGTTATAAAGACAAAATTCGAAACTTAAATACTAAAATCAAGTCTGTTTGTTTAAAAGTATTCAAGATATTTAAAAAAAATATGTAATAACAACATTTGAGCGTCTACGTCAATTCATTTGAGGATCCATGTGGAAAGTTATTCGTGAAACACTGACAATATTTTAAATGTATCACTATTTAAATCTTAGACTTTATTTATGAAATTTCAATCATCAACCACTAAATCTCATCACAAGGAAATATTCTATTTAGTTGTTGACAATTTTTTTGTCAAAATTATTATAATATTTTCTTATATAGTTATATTATTTTTGTTACATATTTAAATGTACAATAATTATCAGATTTGACAATAAAACCATTAGTATAGTTGAAAAATATCATACATCCGGTTAGAATATTTTTAAAGAAACAAATTCTTGTTATCATCGTACAACGAATGAGAAAGCAAACGAATAATAAGTTGCGCCGCTAACTTGATAACACATAGAAAATGTATGAATGATTAAATCGGAAAAATTTCAAACTATATTGTTTTTTATATACCATTCAATGTATTTTGTTTATATAAAAAGGAAGAAGAACATAATATATTGGGTATAATGTAACATCCATTTTCGAGACGTTTCTTATTTTCGGATTTTGGATCGTAATGTGATTAAGTAAAGGTTTTGGGCTTCAAAGGAGTAGAGTTTAGATCCTATTGAATGTTGATAATATTGGTTGAGTGATATTTCATACTTCTTATGTGAATTTAATTAATTATTTTTATAAGTTTTAGTTGGACCACGACATGGCAATTAAGGTGCAACGACATGGCGTTCCTAATGGAAAAACGTGCATCCGTGTTGTACCATGACATGGTGGCTGTTTTGGTCCAAAACACGAGATTTCTGAGTTTATGTCCTATTTAAAAGCACTAAATCCTAGGTTTGCCTCATTTGGCAGCCTCCACCCTTTGAGATTTGATCCCACCCAAACCCTAGCCTCAATTGTTGATCTTGTGACCTTTTGTGGTGATTTTTGGTACCTTAAAGAAGAAAAAAGTGTCCTTGGTGCATAGATCCAACAAGCAAATCTCATCCTCATCACCTTGTGTATTTTCTAGACTCTTGTAAGTCCTCAAGATTCTACCTTTTGTGTTCAAACATGTTAGATATAGACTTTTATCCACTTTTCTCCATGTTTCGAATGGTTTGAGTGGATGGATTTCATAAAGTTGGGAATTTATGGGTCCTCGTGGTTTCTTTGTACTCTATTGTCCCAAATATGAAGAGTTATGGAGTATGGTTCCATGCATGATATTTTAACCTCATTTTCACCATTTTGACCTAACTTGAGTTCACGACATGCATCGGACATCCATGTATACAAAGAAATGATTTTTGTGATGTATTGGGTGTATAAGAGCCTTCTGGAAAGTATGAATGAGTATCTTGAAGGATTAAGAGCTTAATGCATTAAGCTGGCATATACAGTTTCCACGACATGGTGGGTTGGTGTAACGCCGTAAATTTTCAAACAAAATTTTCATTTTTAAAACACATAAAAACTCAATATCACATTTTCTCAAAACCACAATGTATCGATTGTCAAAAACACAAATCAACAAAAACAACTGATAATATCCCAGAATCCTCAAACATAATCTCGAACAGGTGTGTACAATCAAGTCAGCGCCTTCCCGCGATCTTAAGAAGTACCTGAAACACATATCACACAACACGGTAAGCACCGAGCTTAGTGAGTTCCCAAAAATACCACATACACAAATAATAAGCCTTTCATGGCTATAGCTCGACATATACCCTTCGGTCATGTGTCACGTTTAGGACCCTCCGGTCTCACAGCTCGGTGTGGACCCTCCGGTCATGTGTCTTAGTGAAGACCCTACGGTCTCACAACTTGGGTTGGACCCTCCAGTCCTGTATCTCAGTGAAAACCCTCCGGTCTCACAAATCGGTTTGGACCCTTCGGTCCTAACTCAGTAAAGCACAAAATAATATAGCGTATATCACAAAGACAAAATGCATAATATCACATAACTCAGTATAAGCACATAGGACCCTCCGGTCACTCAAATAAGACCCTCTGGTGACTTAGTATTACCACTCAGGTAAGTATAGTTAGAAGACTCACCTCGTAACTAAAGCAAGTATGTCTCGTACTCGAATCATCGGTCTAGCCTCCGCCTAACATATATTGTAATTAACTCTAATTAATAAATACCCTTAAAGGTTTTAGGTTAAACCCACTACTAATTCTCAAAAGGATAAAAGACCATTTTACCCTTCCATGGCCTCTAAAGTCCACAGTTTGACCAAACCCTAAAAGTCAACAAAAGTCAATAGCAAGCGCGTACGCTTGGCGTACAGCCCTTTACACTGGATGTACTATTCGCCATGCATGCATCGGGAAACTTCGACACTACGTTGCACGTATCTGGGAGTATGCTCAGCGTACGTCCCAGACTCACTTTTCCCACTATCTTTGTCATAATCCTTAAAGACCATAGCTATACTCTCAGATCTGGACTCACTAAAGGCTAATACTCCATAAATCTTGTGACTTTAAGCCTTTGCATGGCTGAGAAACTCTAAAACCCATAAACTTAATGGGTTTTGGTCCTAAGAACATCCTATGTGCTCATACAAACCCTAATGCTTGGATCTAGGTTTCTCTATTGTACATGCAATTCATCCAAGACTATAAACCCTAATTCTAACATTCAAGTAATCATATTAATATAAGAATAGGTTTAAGATGTTACCTTGATTGTTATGTAGCAATAACAATCCAATTCCTCCTTGTATTGACTTTAGAAAGCATAGAGTCACAACTGTCACTCCTCTAATGGTTCACAAACACCATAAGCAAGAGGATGAAGAGGAAAGAGGTTAGAGGCTGCCCTAAAACGTGTGAAACCCTAGGATAAGTCTTAGCCACGTTTTTGGGTCATAAGGGTCTTATATATAGTTAGGCAATTAGGGTTATCTAACAAGGAAACCCTAATTTGGATGCTTAAGCCCTAAGCAACCCATGGACTCCTTTAATTAGGGCCTTGGACGTTTTCCTTATGGGTTTCCCCATAGAATTCGTCCACTCCTTAATTTAAGACAATCCATGGCCCAAATTGCAATTATCTTATAATTACAATTCCAGTCCCTTAAGTTTAATTAATCTCTTTTAGTCACAAAACTAATTACCAATTAATTATTGACTAATATTAATTAAACAATATGATTTCTACTTTAATATATTATTCTCATAATATATTAATAAATCATATTTAATCCTTTCTCTCCATAATTCATCCTATCAAGTTGCTTTGGTGAAGGCAACCCAAAAGGACCATGCACCATCAGGTCAAGTACATACCAAAATAGTTATGGACTTAGACACTAATCCAACAGTCTCCCACTTGGATAAGTCTAATAACTATTATGCGTATGACTTCAGATCCTGATCTGCAATCGTAACTTTCCAAAGCCGCTGTCAACTCTGATCCTATCAGATACGCGTGTCCATTAGATAAGGGATCATATATTCCTCCATTCTAGATATCATATGTGATATGATTTCAAAGCATTCTCTTTGTACTATATCTCGATTCCCGATTTATAACGACTAACTAATTGAACAAATCAAATTAGCCCTAGCCCGGCCGAGCATTTACGTTTGTCATCACAAAATCATCGAGGGGCCCAAAGATATCGCTTTTATCCTACTTTGGATAAAAGGAACGGATAAACTTTGATACAATGCTTACTTGCACTCACTCACCGAATTACACACAACAGTATGTTTTATAACACCAAGTTACTAGTGCGTTTACATATTATCAATGTGCAACCGATTTGCAAGATACAACTCACACATCTCGGTTTCAAGAATATAAGATGTTATCGTCTCACCAATCACTCGTGATACAATTCATGGAGTGATCCAAGTGATCGTGGGTTTAATCCAATGCTCAAATTCATATTCATAAGCACTCATGAACGTTGCAACAAACATTTGCTTATGTCTAATACTCTTTTAGACATTCCACACACCAATTCATGACAGTCTTCATTCATTCTTACTTCCAACATATGAACGACTGTGGCCCGTTCGAATAATTCGATTATTCTTAATAAACTCAATTATTTTGGAAGTCAAAAAATGCAAAGTGAAACACAAGAATAATACTAATCCCATATGGCCTCAAACTTTTGAGTGTAAATAAAACTCCTTTTATTTATCACCATACCGATTACTCATTATTTGTCGTTTTGGGTAATCAACTTCTTACTTGAATTGTTACACTTGTCCCATGCTCCTAGCATGAACACAATGTTTACCTATGGTTCTTACTTTGTGAAATAGATCAAATTGAACACACTTCCAATCATTCTCATTTCACAACTCCAAATCCTTTTTCATAAGTGGAAGAATATCAAATTCTTGCTACTTATAGAATATGCTAGATTCTAATATTCTATGCAACGATCCTGTCGTAATGTCACTGCACCAAAGTCACAAAGACTATTGTCAACGATATTACAAAGTCTTCTATCGGGGATTGTTACAAGACAATTCCTTAGATATGATTTCTCTCACTCAAAGTACATTCCTTTGAACATCCTTTTGCATAAAAGTTTCTAATCTAGTCATAGATCTTTCAATATTCAATTCCCAATATGGATACATTTCCATATTTTCCATATGAAAACTTATTCTTAATAGAATCTTATCTATTCATAATAATGTCAATATGGTCCATCCAATATGGAAACATTTCCATATTTTCCAATACTATACTTCCAACTACTCACAAGCGACCAATCCTCGTCGAACTTTGGATTGTCCTTTGATAGTTGTTTAATTGTTTTAGTCAAAACCAATTCTAGTCCCTTTTCCCTCTAAATGTGCTAGACATTTGAAAAAATTTTAGAATGGTCAAACATTAAAGCATTTGCAATCGATCCTATACCCGAAGCGTATGGGACACGACGCATAATGTTTTATTTGCTATGTTCTCAAAATTCGAATTGTGAAGAGGAATGCCGTAATCATAATCGAAATTTTAAGAACACACTATGTACCCTTGACTAAATTTATTAACATTTCTCAACCTAATCCTTTAGATTTGAAATGAAGCATAATATTCTCTCCCTTAATTATAGCAAAACAACTTTACAACCCTTACGACTTTGCAAGGTATAACTCTTGTTTTCTATAATTAATATTGCCAACTTGCAATACGTGCCTTAATAATCATACAATCATAACATTTATGCTCCCACTATCATGATGATTATTATAAAACATAACACTTATGCTCCCACTAGCTTCGACATGTATTCATAAACATCTTAACTTCCAGAAAGACAATACCTATTGAATTTCTTAAGTCCATGTTTCTAATACTTAATGCTTTGATAATTTTTATCAAGGCTTCTTGAACTTATACACCTTTGCCTTAGATAGTTCATATGTGTGTGTAAACAATTGCCAAACCTCACAATTCAAATTATGGAAAGGGATACCATAACCATGATCGAATTCGAGAATGCAATTTTACAATTACTATTTTCTTAAAATCTTTCTTAATGAAAGCATTTCCTCACAATCATTTTCATGAAGGAGGAAATCTTATGACACTTAGATTTAAACGGTGTATTTGTTCCTATCCATGTGAATTTGTCAAAACCAAAGTTTATGACAAATTCAAACTCATATGGATCGAACTTTCTTGATCTCGATTTCTTGCCTTTATGGTAGCACAACTGCCCACCATGTCTTCCAAGTAGTTAAGCAGCTCACCTTTTCTTATCAATGTACTTACCATTGATCAAGTTCCTTGCCTTTTATGCATTCAAATGAGAACTCATAGGACTCACATGCATAATTAACTCAATTGGAATGGCACAGAAACAAAATAATGTCAACACGATACGTTGTAAACCTCAACTCGTGTGCTAGTGATGATCGATAAGGTCTATTTGATTTGTTCTTGAAACCTTTCAAGACCAATAAGACTCCCACTGACTCATTGACATATAAGAATCTCTTGTCAACAACTATTTCTTGACAAACAAATATTCAAGAGTTAGTGTAGCTTTTATCAAAACACTTCTTAAATGGGTCCTAGTTGGTATTTGTCTTATCCAAGACATCACAACTTTCCACATTTGATGAATGTTATAAACCTTTCTAATTCTTGTCACTCAATGTCACAATCTTTACTCTAAGACTTGTTTTTGAACGAAGTATGATTGACTTATTGATTTAACCATTTCTTTAATTCTTGATTCCCCTTCTTAACCATAAGACTCACTTAGAGGATCAATTGAGATATGGTTCTTAATCATTAAGACCTATCATAAAGCATAAAAGGTACTCTCCCTTCTTCTTATAATGGAGAAACTTTTATCTTTCTGCCTACTTGATTCTTCTTATTCGTTCTACCATTGATTTAAACCTTTTTCAATCAATCTAGAATTACACTTAATCTTATAAGTGTAATCATATTTACTAAACTTTTAGTAAGCCATGACGAATATCTTGTTACCCTTATGGTGAACTTGATCAACACGCAACTTTGTGTGCTCGATCTCCTAGTCCTTCACTTGACACTTTGTCAATGAATTAGTCTAATTTTGAAATTTCTCATTCATCGTGCAACCAAGTTGCATGATTCCAAGTTTCTGTCCAATTGAAATTTGGGCGATGAGAAACTCTCCCTATTTCGTAAACTTTCGACTTTCCATAAATAACATAATAAGAACCAAATCCATTATTGCTAATAATAGAAACATTCAAACATCAATTTTTCATATACGCCATTGCAAGGATAAATAATATAAAATCAAAATTTATTTTATTGCGGAAAAATTTTGTCCTTACAATGCAATTCATTGAAAAAACTATGCTAATACATTTTTCTTAGCAATCTAATTCTAACTCTAAGTAGTAGCTCAAGAATCTAATCTTCAAGTAATGCGATCGAAATCCATTTCTTCACGGTTAGATTCTGCTCACTTCTTCCCTTAAGCTTCCTTTCTTTTCTTCGATCCTACAAAACATCAATTGTAATCTTATCACATTATGTATTAAGAATCTAGAATAGGAGCTTAAAAGAGTTAGTCAATGGATTTTACTTAAATTAGAGCCATACGTTTCGACTCTGCCATCTCTTAGATCTCTTAGGTAAATGGGGCAGCTTTGTCTCCAATTCCCTTTCTCTTGGCAATAAAAGCAAATTGACTCTTTTGGAACATGACATGGAACTACTTCAGACATTGCCTTTCTCTTATGATCAAACTCTTCGATCATAGCATGTCTTTCGTTGCCATTGTCTATATCCATAGAGGTCTTGAAGGCAGATTCACCAATCAACTTTGCTTTTCTATTGCGCCAAACCATTGCTGATTCAGCAGCAATAAGCATATAGGTGAGATCTATAAGGGTCACGTCGCGGTTCATCATATAGTACTCTCTTACGAACTCACTATATGAGTTAGGAAGTGACTGAAGAACCCAATCAACAGTCATTTCCTCGCAGACAACGGATCCCAACATTCTTAACCTATCAATGTGTGACTTCATCCCTAGGACGTGGCACACACCGGCTTTCCTTCTTTAATATATACTTGCCAAAAGGGCTTGAGTGATCTTGAACTTTTCAGGCCTTTGAACTTGTGGGTTAGGGAGAATAATTGGAGGAGGAGGAGGAAGTGAAGCATGATTTCTTGTTCCTCGATCGAATCGTGGAATATCATCTTCATGTGGAATGCTTGTTCCACGGGATTTGAGAAGACCATAGTTGTCAAACTTTGACATCTACAAAACGCGAGAAAACGAAATCAAGTTAGTAGATTGATAGATTCCTTAGTAAATCACCCAAATGAGATACTAAGGCTAGGACCCAACACAATATTCTACAACTCGGGAGAGGGATGCCGTATCCCAAATTGCAGAACATTTGAAGGTAAGTGAATGACGATTCACTAATTTCCACCATGAAAAAAGAAAAAGAAATTTAGGTTTTAAATCTATGAAAACTCCTAGATCCTTTGAGATTCATTGAACGCTTCAATGGCATGTTTAAATCTCGATATGCCCCTCTTGTTTGTGACTGGGATGCCGAGGATCACAAAGCAGGTGTGAATAACCATGCAAACTTACATAGTGCCCTCACATGTTACAATCACCTATTCGATGTGTCGGTAAACCACACACGCTCCACCGAACTATGACAAACATTGAGTAACCCTTTGCTACCTTTGCTTAGAACCATTTAGTGTGTCGATAAACCACACACGCTCCACTAATGTCTTCGCAAGGGCACAAAGTGTAATTTCATGGAATTGCATCAATTAACTTTTGCCTAAGTATTTAAGATTGGGAATTTTATGAAAACATTTAGTTACTTTTATACTTCATTATACTTATAATGGAAGGTTTTGTCCTATCCTACCCGTTCGGCTAACGACCCTCCACTAGTCAAGAGTGCGGTGGGTAAGAGTGGATACCCATTCAATCGCCATTTTATAGGCAATTTCCTTAAACACCCCTTATAGACCAGCTTCGTGAATGAGGCCTACTAACGGTAAGACTGACTTTTACTCATACATATATATAATGTTAGACTTTTAATGTTATATATAGTATAGGGTATATTTTACACTTTTAAAATACTAGGTGGTCATATTTAATAATTATACCTTTAATTCAATTAAATTGTAAACCAAAACTTTTTATGGATTTATTAAACCTCTTTTAATTATACACATTAATTAATTAATAAAACCATAAGGGTGTGATTTGAACCTTTTCAAAACTATACTAGGGTTTTAGAATTTAACATTCCTAATTAAACTTTTAATCAACTTTTAAATTCCAAAACTAGAGGGAAAGTTTTGAAACATTTCAAAACATTAGGGTTTAGAATTTAAATGTACATCAAATTAAACTATTAATCCAAAATTTTAAATTCCAAAACTTGAGGGCAAGTTTTGAAACCTTTTTCAAAACATTAGGGTTTTAACTATTTAAATTTCAAAACAACAAAACTATTGGGTTCAAATTTAAACTATAAAACCTAAAGGGGAAAATATGAAACATTTCATAACACAAGGATCAAATAACAAATAATCTAAAATTAACATTTAATCACATAATTATCCATATTTGATTTATTTAATGATTTCTTGCAAAACAATTTATCAATTTAATCAAAATAATTAATCAATTATCACATAAGGAAACAAATATTTTATTAATTGATCAAGAATATAGTCAAATATATCATAAAATCGGATTTATATTGATCTAATATGATAAGGTAACTATCCCAAAGCAAAAACAGCAAGAAATCCTGAGATATGCTCCATCTGACGAGTTGACTCGTCGAGTCAAGCTTGGACTCGTCGAGTCTGCATGGACTCGGCGAGTCCAGCCTCCAGAAACCAAAAAAACGAATTTTTTAAACATATCAAGCATCAATACAATAGAAACCAATCTAGGCTCTGATACCACTGATGGGTTTTGGTCCTAAGAACATCCTATGGGCTCATACAAACCGTAATGCTTGGATCTAGGTTTCTCTATTGTACATGCAATTCATCCAAGACTATAAACCCTAATTTTAACATTCAAGTAATCATATTAATATAAGAATAGGTTTAAGATGTTACCTTGATTGTTATGTAGCAATAACATTCCAATTCCTCCTTGTATTGACTTTAGAAAGCATAGAGTCACAATTGTCACTCCTCTAATGGTTCACAAACACGATAAGCAAGAGGATGAAGAGGAGAGAGGTTAGAGGCTGCCCTAAAACGTGTGAAACCCTAGGATAAGTCTTAGCCACGTTTTTGGGTCTTAAGGGTCTTATATATAGTTAGGCAATTAGGGTTATCTAACAAGGAAACCCTAATTTGGATGCTTAAGCCCTAAGCAACCCATGGACTCCTTTAATTAGGGCCTTGGACGATTTCCTTATGGGTTTCCCCATAGAATTCGTCCACTCCTTAATTTAAGACAATCCATGGCCCGAATTGCAATTATCGTATAATTACAATTCCAGTCCCTTAAGTTTAATTAATCTCTTTTAGTCACAAAACTCATTACCTATTAATTATTGACTAATATTAGTTAAACAATATGATTTATCCTTTAATATATTATTCTCATAATATATTAATAAATCATATATAATCCTTTCTCTCCATAATTCATCCTATCAAGTTGCTTTGGTGAAGGCAACCCAAAAGGACCATGCACCATCAGGTCAAGTACATACCAAAATAGTTATGGACTTAGACACTAATCCAACAAAACTCTCACTCCATACTCACAAAAGTTCTCATATATCATGCATGGGGAGATCTTGACAGTCAAGATCCTATTTTTATGAGTCCACTCCACTAGAGACACTTAAAGGTATATGTATTAGGCTCTGGAGTTCAAAAAACTGGTAAAGCTTCAAGCTTTGGGACATAAACCCTAAAATGAACCACAATATGCACAAATCAAAACAATGAGAAAGCTATCAGCTTGATACCTCCAAATGATGCACCAACTACATGAAAACTTAGATCCAAAGCTTGGACTCCAACTCTATTCTCTTCAAAGTTCCTTCTTCACTCAAAGAATCCCACAAAGAACACTCAAAAGCTTCAAATGGCCACTCAAGATAAGAAAATGGAAATAAGGGTTTTGAGGGGAGTTGAGGACTGGAAATGGTGGTCAGAAATGAGGCCATCATGTTCCTTAAATAGGGACACACCACCCAATTAGGGTTTTCACTCTAAACCTAGTACGTCCAGCATACCTTTTGGTATGCCCAACATACTAGGTGGCTTCCGCGTCCAAATCACGCACATGAGTACGTTGCATACACATGTGTACGCCCTACATACTCAGCTACCACCTTTTCTCTAAGGGCCAAACTTGACAGCTATAATAAAGTAAGGGCTATTGAGATATACCTGGTCTCAGGATCTTACAATTCTCCCCCAAAAGAATCGGACTTCGCCCTCGAAGTCATCTTCTAAAAAATAACTCTGGGTAGTGCTCATGCATCTCGGTCTCCGACTCTCAAGTACATTCAACCCTCTACGATGCTGCCACTGAACCTGAACCAAGGGCACCTCTTTATTTCTCAAGACCTTCACCTTTCTATCCAAGATCACTATCGGATTCTTAATGTAGTTAAGGCGATCGTCAATCTGAATGTCCTATAAAGGGACCACTGTCGTCTCATCAGCTACACACTTCCTCAACTAGGACACATGGAAGGTGTTATGAATTTGGCTCAACTGTGCAGGCAGCTCTAACCGATAAGCTACCCTACCCACTCGGGCGATCACTTAGAAAGGACCGATGTATATAGGGCTTAGCTTGCCCCGCTTCCTGAATTGGATCACCCCTTTCCATGGTGATACCTTCAGGAGGACATAATCTATGACATGGAACTCTAACTCTGAACGTCGCCGGTCTGCATAACTCTGCGGGCGACTCTGGGCCGTCGGTAACCTCTGTCTGACCTATTGGATCTACTTTGTTGTCTTGAGAACTATCTTAGTGCCCCCATCACTCTTTGCCCTACCTCTCCCCAACAGATGGGAGTTTGGCACAACATCCCATATAAAAGCTCAAAAGGAGGCATACCGATACTGGAGTGATGGCTGTTGTTGTATGAAAACTCAGCCAAGGGCAAGTATGTGTCCCAACTTCCACCAAAGTCCATAACAAATGCACGTAGAATGTCCTCGAGTGTCTGAATCGTTCGCTCGCTCTGTCAGTCTGTCTGTTGGTGATCTGCGGTACTGAAGTGTAACCGAGTACCCAACTCCTCATGAAATTTCTTACAAAACCTAGAAGTAAAACGCACATCTCGATCTGACACTATCGATGTCTGCACCCCATGGCATGCCACCACCTCTCAAACGTAGATCTCAGCCAATTTATCCGCAGAAAAGTTCTCAATGATAGCCAGAAAGTGAGCACTCTTCGTCAATCGATCTACAATCACCAATATCGCATCAACACCTCGCGTGGTCCTCGGTAATTTGGTAATAAAATCCATGGAAATTTGTTCCCACTTCCACAGGGGAATCTCTAGAGGCTGCAATGGGCCATGAGGGCGTTGGTGCTCCGCCTTGACCTGACGACAGGTTAAGCATCTCTCGACTACTCATGCCACATCTCTCTTCATACATGGCCACCAATAATCCTTCTTGAAGTCCAAATATATCTTGGTGGCCCCTGGATGGATCAAGAATCTCGACCTATGGGCCTCCTCCATCAAAATACGTCGAGCTCCACCCGTATATGACACCCATATCCACCCATGGAAGGTCATAAGCCCCCGACTATTCGTCTCAAAATCAGAAATCTGCTCGATCACCCGATGTCTTTTACGGTTCTCTGGTCTCATGGCGACCACCTGGGCCTCTCGGATGGTATCTAAGACTGGATTCATCACCATTATCCTCATGCACACATCTCAGATGGTAGCACTCACTACTCTACGACTCAGGGCACTGACTACCACATTAGCCTTGGTAGGGTGATACAAAATCTCACAGTCATAGTCTTTCACTAGATCCAACCACCTCCTCTGTCTCATCTTCAGGTTTGGCTGATCCATAAGGTACTTCAGGCTCTTATGGTCCGTGTATATGGTACACCGGACACCATAAAGATAGTGGCGCCAAATCTTGAGGGCGAACACCACCGCCCCCAACTCCAAATCGTGGGCAAGATACCTCGTCTCATGAGGCTTCAACTGACTTGATGCATATGCTATCACATGTCCCCTCTGTATCAAGATGACACCCATCCCTCGTATATATGCATCATAATAGACTATGAAGTCCTCTACTCCCACAGGAAGGGATAACACTGGAGCTTCACACAATCTCTGGAGAAGAGTCTTGAATGAAGCCTGCTGCTCGGGCCCCCAAACAAAAGTAACACCCTTCTTGGTCAATCTGGTGAGAGGAATGACAATCTTAGAGAAATCTCTGATGAACCTCCGATAGTAGCCTGCTCGGCCCAGAAAACTCCTGATCTCGGATGAGGATCTCAGCACCTCCCATTGCATAACCGCCTCAATCTTGGCTGGTTCGAGCAAAATCACATTTTGATTAATGAGGTGTCCTAAGAACTAGACCTCTCGTAACCAGAAATCACACTTGTAGAATCTGTCATAAAGCCTATCCGTCCTCAATACTCCAAGAATCTATCGCTGGTGCTCCTCATGTTGCTCCCTAGACCTCGAGTACACCTAAATGTCGTCAATGAACATGATCACCGACCTATCCAACATGGGCCGACACACTCGATTCATGAGATCCATGAATGTTCTCGATGCGTTGGTGAGCCCAAAAGGCATCACCACAAACTCGTAGTGCCCGTAACTAGTGCGGAAAGCTGTCTTTTGAATATCCTCCTCGCAGACTCTCATCTAATGATGCCCAGATCTCAAATCAATATTGGAAAACCATGGCTCCCCCTGTAATAGATCGAATAAATCGTCGATCCTCGGTAGTGGATAACGGTTCTTAACTGTCAGCTTGTTCAACTCCCGGTAGTCGATACACATCCAATGTGAACCATCCTTCTTTTTGACAAAAAGGATTAGCACTCCCCACGGTGAGATACTCGGTCTAATAAAAACCTTCCCCAGTAGCTCCTGGAGCTGCAATGATAACTCTTGCATCTCGGGCGGCGCAAGGCAATAAAGTGCCTTGGCAATAGGTGCCGCACCCGGAACCAAATCGATCTGGAACTCCACCTGCCTATTGGGAGGCACACCTGGTAACTCCTCGGGGAAAACATCTGGGAAATTAGACACAACCGGAACATTGAAGATAGAAATTGACCTCTTAACGGAAACCCTCGTATCCATCACATATGCTAAAAAGCCCTTGCATCCCTACTGTAGACTCTGCCTTGCCCTGACGGCAGAGCAGAATGTTGATCTAGATCCAGTCCCTTCTCCACACACAGTAAGTACTCCCCCACTAGGGTCTCGTATGGTCACCATCTGACGCCCACATTCAATCACAGCTCCAAACTGGCTCAACCAGGCTATGCCCACTATGACACAGACATCACCCATCGCTATCGACACTAGATTTATTGGGAACTCAACACCAAAAATCTCTAATACACATCCTCGGAATATATCAGTGGCAAAAACCACATGCTCGTTGGCTTTAGAAACCCTCAGTGGTTGACTCAACACCTTGCGTCTGACACTAATGTGATGTCAAAAGGATAAAGACACGAAAGATCGACTCGCACCCAAGTCAAATAAGACCAAAGCAGACACAAAACTCACAAGAAAAGTACCTACATACAACACAGTATAAGCATAAAAAATCTCAAAATAACATAAGTAAGGAGATATGTACCAGCAACAACGTCAGACGCTGCACGAACCTCCTCCTCAGTCAACTGAAATGCTCTTCCATGAGTCCTCGGAGGCTCGGCCTTCCCCGGCCGGCCATCGGTAACACGTAAAGCAGCAAGAGCAGAAGCATGGGCTGATCCATGAGTAAGATGGGGACACTAGTGATTTATCAGCACTTCTTGGAGGTATATCAGCAGCTTCAAATCCAAACCAATCCACATAATTTGGACAAAAAGATTTCCCAACATTTTCAAGGAGTGCCTTTATTTGCTGCATTGTATATCAAGATTACTAAAAGTCTCTATAAAGTATTAAAAATAGATTAAAAGATTAAAGATTACTTGTTTCTCATCAGATCTATTTGCAGCACATATTTCCCTTAGACCTGGTCCCAAATCTTGATCAATTGCCACATAAGCAAAAGAAAAATAAATGATAATGTATAGAAAACAAAATATGTAAATGAAATTAGGTGAAAAGGGTAGCAAACCTTCTTCTATGGGTGAAGGGTAATCTTGTAAAGCAAGCTCCATTTGTTTTGTGCTTTCATGGCTTACAAAATCTCACCCTCCAAAATCTCACCCTGCACCTTTATGTGGTCTATTGAACCTGTAATCATTCAACATTGCATATGTTTTAGAATTCTATATTGTATATAGTCATACTTATTGTCTAGATACATTAGTGTTTCCATCTATCTATCCATGCTCTTTTCTTAGTTGCACACCTGGCACAGAGATATCTGCCACCTTATCAAGAGCTTTACATACAGATGTAGTTGTGCCTTCCTTGGTAGTTCTCTTGTGGGACAAACAATAAGAACACATATTGGTGGGACCCATTTTCTCTCATTGCTAGCTGAAGCCTTTAAAACTGTTACAATTGTGGGGAGTTGTTTGTGTTTAACAATATTGCATAGCCAAATATAAAAAGCACAAGAAAGTAACAAGTTGAATGTAATCAAGAATTCGGATTTTAGCATACCAAAAAAGCAGCACTTTTCCCTGTTCCAGTTTTAGCTTTGACCAAAGCATCGTTCCTTATTAGGAAGAAATTAGATTGAGACATAACAAGTTAATGAGTAAAATATTACACAAACAGAAATCATACCCTCGAGGTAAGCAGATATTGCACTCATCAAACCTGAAAAAAAAAACAACCCCAAAGCGATTGTCAACATAAAGCCTATGAACCTTATAACCATTATGATTTTCCCAAAATTACAACATTATCAGATTTAGCAGTTCCATTACATCAAGAAAACCAAAATGCAAACCTCTTTGGACTAAGGACGGAGTCATCATCACCCACTCCAATGCCTTTTTCAGCCATACGCCTCTTATTGAACTCATTCCTAATAGCCTGTACATGTAGAGACAAATCATCCTCCTCTTCCAAGAATTTCAATGGTATCCTTTTTGTCTTCTTTATATCATATTTTCCCAATGCAGCACTGCTCATCATCTTCTTCTTCCCATTCCCCTTCCCTTCATCATCATCACCACTCCCCTCGGCATCTGATGACTCAATCGTGATCCTCTTAAAGCCACACCCTTCATCTTCGTCATTAAAAAAGCTTCAGGTTTTAGCAATATATTGAGTATAAAGAAGGCGGAATTGAACCTGTTTGACAGAGGTTGCGATCTCGGGACCAATACCGTCGCCAGGGAAGAGAGTGGCGCGAATGAGATCAGAGGAGCTAGAAGAATAGCTTCGATCGGTCGGCGAGAAAATCCTGTTGGTAGGGTTCCTGAAGGTGGTCGTGAATACCTCATCTGCTGTGTGGATTCAGAGGAAACGTCTCCCAATCTGCAAAGCCATGGTTAACGACTTGCTAAAAGGAAACGCCAGTTCCAAAGAAATCGAAAAAAGTCAAAAAAAAAAAAATGCCAGTTTCAGGGAAGCGGAAGCTTGGAAGAAAATAAAACCCTAGCATGTGCTAGAGAGAAAGGAGGTGGCGATGCCTTAGGGTTTACAGGGAGACGGGAGGTAGAAAATGAAGGGAGATCTAGAGGAGAGAGTATCAGAGAGGAGAGTTGATTGCGAATTCAAGATGAAGGATAGGTAAAATGTAGAAAGAACGAGGTGGGTTTTCAAAATTTTAGGGATTTCGTTTCCCCCCCCCCCCCCCCCCCTTGTCTATTAAACGCGTGTTTCATTAAAATTATAAAGCGACACGTACAGACGACGCACGTTTAAGATAAAGCGCCCTCCGTGTTTTTAATTTTTTTCTTTAGACACTAAATTAAGGGCACGCAATAATGCGTGACGTAAATCCTTAAAATTTTTGAAGAGATGACGCTATTTTAAGGGCACTCTCTTTTGCATAACATAAATCAATGCGTGTTGTAAATTGCACGTCGTAAAAGGCTATTTTTCTAGTAGTGACTCGGCCTTCCGGTGGCCCTTCTGGTTGCAGTGAAAGAAAACTGAAAATCCCTTAGGGTAGTCCGTCACCATATGCCCCTCCTTTTCATATTTGTAGCAAATCCCTACTCGGTAATACCCCTCATGACTCTTACCAAGCTTTCCACATGTTCGACCCTTCTGGCCTCCAGCTCTCGAATCACGGTCTTAGCACGCTTCACCACCGACTACGACTGCATTGTTCTCCTATCCCTCCCATGCTGCTCTCCCTCCTCTCTGGTCTGAATCTCCAACTCAATCTCTCTCCTCCTGACATTGGTCTGCAACTCAACTAATGTCTAATAAGATGAGTTCGCCACAAACTCCCGAATATCCCTCCTCAAGATGCTCAATTACTGTCTCACACATGCCTGCTCAGTAGACACATGCTCTGGGCAGAACAACGCCCTCTCATGAAACATCCTTGTAATCTTTGTCACTGACTTTGTCTTTTGCTTGAGAGACAAAAACTCCTATACCAAACGTTCCCTCTCCACCCGAGGAACATACTTATCTCTGAATAACTTGGTGAACCTCTCCCAAGTCACTACAACATGATCTACAGGGGTAAAATCATTCGTCACAAAATTCCACCAGTCCTTCATTCCCAAGCGAAGCTAGTTCAGCGCGAATCAAACTCTCAGATGCTCTGGACATGAACACGTATAAAAACACCCCTCAGTTTTGGAGATCCACCTCATGGCAGCGATCGGGTCCTGTGTCCCATCAAAATCTGGTGTCTTTGTGTTGCTAAACTCACGGAACAACAACGAGTCACCTCCATGTGGCCTGGCAGCAGCTATGGTCGCCGTAGTTGCGGCCACCTCCTCATGAATATTCATGTGGCCTGACAGCAGCATATTGCTCATCAGATGTCTCAATCAACGTGGTCTTAATAGACTCGAACATCTCTAGTATGGCCTCCCTGATAGCTGCAGCCACCTCCTCATGGATATCCTGTGGATCTCCTCGTCACTGGTACCACTGCCCCGAGGTTGTTGCGGGTAATCACTATAGTGTCTCTGAAACACAAACACAAAATCGTCAAAGACTAGCTCAATACACACACACACACTCGATTACCCACCCCTACACGCTCCTTAGCATCCTAAGATTCTTACTTGGGTCGCATACATATCCAATGCTTTCACTAGTATGGGCCCAATACTACCTTCCACACCAACATGTAGTCGTCCAAAGTCCTCCTCCTAGGATCCTAATTCACAGTACTCTATCCCTCACGGATATCAACTACTCTCTCTCGGTAGATTCCTCAATGCTCATCTAGGTATCTTTCCTAGATTACGTAAAACTCTCTCTAAAAGATTCCTGCTGTGTTTCTCCCTACTCAGTACACACATAGAAAAGAGCAGATAAGATCAATCAATAGCATACCCTAGGCTAAGGCATCATGAATCAGGTAACTCTAGCCCTAATTTCTGAACTACCTAGCTTATCCTCTAGCATGAAGCTCTAATATCTCATAATATAAACAAGTAATGGTATTTTGGGAAATCACCGTTCGGGCTCTGACTGATTGTACACACTACTCCGTCTCGTTTGCTCTTTAAAACCCTTACTCGTTTTAGAAAAATCATTTCTTTCTAGAAATTTTTTCTCAAAGCCTTAGTTTGAGTCCAGAAATACCCGAGAGTACATCCAAATCCCTCAAACCAAGGCTCTGATACCAACTTGTAACGCTATAAATTTTCAAACAAAATTTTCATATTTAAATCACATAAAAACTCAATATCACATTTTCTCAAAACCACAATGTATCAATTGTCAAAAACACAAATCAACAAAAACAACTGATAATATCCCAGAATCCTCAAATGTAATCTCGAATAGGTGTATACAATCAAGTCGGCGCCTTCCCGCGATCCTGAGAAGTACCTAAAACACATATCACACAACACGGTAAGCACGAAGCTTAATGAGTTCCCTAAAATACCACATACAAAAATAATAAGCCTCTCATGGCTATAGCTCGGCATAGACCCTCCGATCACGCGTCTCGGTGAGGACCCTCCGGTCACAAGCTCGGTGTGGACTCTCCGGTCTCACAGCTAGAGTTGGACCCTCCATTCATGTATCTTAGTGAAGACTCTCAGGTCTCACAACTCGGTTTGGACCCTCCAGTCCTAACTCAGTCAAGCACAGAATAACATAACATATATCACAAAGACAAAACGCGTAATATCACATAACTCATTATAAGCACATAGGACCCTTCAATCGATGACTCAAATAAGACCCTTTGGTCACTCAGTATTACCAATCAGGTAAATATAGTGAGAAGACTCACCTCGTAAGTAAAGCAAGTATGTCTTGTACTCGAACCACCGGTCTAGCCTCCACCTAACATATATCGTAATTAACTCTAATTAATAAACGACCCTCAAAGATGTTAGGCTAAACCCACTACTAATTCTCAGAAGGATAAAAGACCATTTTTCCCTTCCATGGCCTCTAAAGTCCACAGTTTCACCAAACCATAAAAGTTAACAAAAGTCAACAGCAAGCGCGTACGATGGGCATACAGCCCTTTACGCTAGGCGTACTACTTCGCCATGCATGCATTGGGAAACTTCGATGCTACGTTGCGCGTATCTGGGAGTATGCTCAGCATACGCCCCATACTCACTTTACCCACTCTCTTGGTTTTAATCCGTTAAGATGATAGCTATACTCTCTGATTTGGACTCACTAAAGGCTAATACTCCTTAAAGCTTGTGACTTTACGCCTTTGCATGGCTGAGAAAGTCTAAAACCCATAAACTCTCACTCCTTACTCACAAAAGTTCTCATATATCATGCATGGGGAGATCTTGACGTCCAAGATCTTATTTTTATGAGTCCACTCCACTAGAGACACTTAAAGGGACAAATATTAGGCTCTAGAGTTCAACAAACTCATAAAGCTTCAAGCTTTGGGACATAAACCCTAAAATGAACCACACTATGCACAAATCAAAACAATGAGAATGATTTGAGCTTGATACCTCCAAATGATGCACCAAATACAGGAAAACTCAGATCCAAATCTTGGACTCCAACTCTATTCTCTTCAAAGCCCCTTCTTCACTCAAAGAATCCCACAAAGAACAATCAAAAGATTCTAATGGTCACTCAAGCTAAGAAAACGACAATTAGGGTTTTAAGGGGAGTTTAGGATTGGAAATGGTGGCCAGGAATGAGGCCATCATGTTCCTTAAATAGGGACACACCACATAATTTGGGTGTTCACTCCAAGCCTGGTACGACTAGCGTACCCTCTGGTACGCCCAACGTACTAGGTGGCTTCCGCGTCTAAATCACGCAAAGATGTACACTGAGCGTACACATGTGTACGCCCTATGTACTCTGCTACTACCTATTCTCAATTAAGGGCCAAACTTGACAGCTACAATAAATTAAGGGCTATTGAGATATACCTGGTCTCGAGATGTTACAGTTGGTCACCAAGATGTGGTGTCAGGCAATCTTTACGACTGTTTTGTCTTGAAATTGTCACGACTTGGCCAATGGGTGGCCACGACATAGGGGTTAGCTGAGGTTAACTTTGACCATTGACTTTTTGACCATCTCCAATTTTGGTCAACTTAATGGTTTTTGGGTGTAGACTGAGGTACTTATATATTGTTTTTAGATGTCTCGTAGTACCGGTCTTCACTATTGAGAGTGAAAGATCTCTATACCCAAGAGTCATTAAAGAATGATATTGCTAGATAATATATGATCCTAAATGGTCACAATAACAACAACTTGATGCAAATATATTATTTATAAGAATTTGATTCTTGATAAATAACTCTTGTAATGAATTATAAATTATTTATTTTATGGAAATATTAATTTTCATTGTTAAGTATCACAATGTATCATAAGGTATGATTATTAAGTCATGTATATCTTTTTGGACTATAAAGACTTTTTTTCTTTTAGCTAAAAGATAAGGGTTTATATTTTATAAGGACTTGAAGTTTTTTTTAATATAAAATTTTGTCTTTTTCTTTATAAAAGTGTAAGCATGGCTAGAGAATGGAAACATGGTCTTTAACTTATTTTAATCTTGGGTACGTGATTTATAAGCATGGCATTAAAATATAATAAAGAAGCATGACATGTCTTAAAGTGTTAAGACCTAATGGGTATTGTTTTGGCTTTATGAAGGCTTTCATTCTTCTCATTTTAGCTAGCTAAAACCATGAAATTGTAGCCTTTTCCTCTCCATATTCTCTCTTGTTTTGTCTCTTAAAGAGTTAAGATCAAAGTAAGAATAAGTTGATACTTACATCTCTCTTTAAGTCATTACTTGGGTCTTGACTTAAAGCTTAAGAGTGTTTTTATTATTACAAGAAGAAGACTAGCATCTTATCAAGTTGGCAAAATGTTGGTGGATACTTCTAGAGAACTTCTACCTTGAAGTTTCATGCCACACTTCATCAACTTCCAATATCCCATGAGAATCGAAGTCTTCAAAGCATGTAACACTTTTCTTTCTATGGTTGTTTTAATCGTTCTAAGTCTTTGGTGGGAATAAAACCACTTTTATTTTATTCAAATCTTAAGTCTTCTGTTGCATTGTTTATGTTATTGAAATAATTTTTTGAATAAAAACCCAATGATTGGTATCAGAGTTAGTTTTGCAAGATTATTTATATTATTTGTTTAGTTGATGAAATCTTTGTTTTCGGAAAATATGGATGGTTTTCTCTTTGCAAGAAAAATCCATACGTATTTTCTATGACAACTTTAAAATGTTTATAATTGTTATTTTTTGACTAAAAGTTTACATTTTTTTAGTCATAAAATTTGTCTTAGAAAAAGAAAGAGTTGTTTTATATAATTTTGAGTATATAAATGTATATGATGTGCATAAACTAGCCATTGACCTTTGTGTTGTTGCATGTGTTGATCTATTTAAAATGGTTGTAATTATTCATTTATTCATATGGTATGTAATAATTAAATAGATGATTTTTATTTGTTAATTTTTGTAAGTAATAGATTAGTTTTTGAAATAGTTTATTTTTTTAAAAATATAACTATAACGAAGATGGTGGCCATTGTGAAGATCAAAAGTTTATAAACTTGATTTTATTAAAGTTTCTCAACTTTAAAAAATTATTTTTATAAATTTGCTACAAGATGTTGAAACAAATGGGAGCGCATGAAAACTTTACAAGATAAATGTCTCTTATGTCTTTTAGGAATAGACATAATATTTTTGTGATGACTCACAAAAATATTACTAGTTTATGGTTTGGTTTATACACATATGTTTTTTATAACATGCTTGTGTTGTTTTATATTTTTGTGGTTATTATTATGTTATGGTTGATAAATTACTTTTCCAAATGCAAAATAATATTTTACCATAAATAAAAATCACAAAGGAGTTTGGTTTTAATGAAATGTACATTTTAACATATAACTTGTAAAATTTTGAGATTAAAATTATATAAGTTTAAAATAGATATTTGTAAACTTATCAAACTCCAAACCTTATCTTATAAAATGAAATTTTATTAAAATGTTTATAAATGTTCAAAAGCGCTCAAACGTCAGACTTAATACTAACTATTAAAAATTATACACGTCAATTTTATAAAATCGCGTTTTATAAAAGAACATTGTTAAAATGTGAGTTTTACATAAAATAAGAATTTTTAAAGTATACCATGGTTTATTGGATGCATGCAATAACCATGATATAATATATTTTTTAAATTAGAATTATAAAAACATGAAAGACCCCTTACAAACCTCAAATCTATGCAGTCCTTTTTTGAAGAACACTCGCGCATACCTTGTATGTAATAGTGAGATAAAGGATACCTAACCGCTTAGTGTTATCTTTTCATAGTTGGAGTGTCTTCGTGATCTCTATAACCAAGTTATAGGACAATTACACAAGTTTTTCAAACTGGATGATTTGATCATAAACCATTTGTGATAAAGGATACCTAAGCAAGAGAGTCATGAGGCACATATGGGATCAAACATGTCTAATTAAATTTGGTATTAGCGATCCCATAAATCTAGGAATTATATAGTAGAATATAATTGATAATCTATATGTACCGGGTTGAATTCAAATAAATGAGATAAATGATACCTAACCATTTATTTGTTTTATAACTTGGATCATAGACTCTGATAATTAATATTTTTGGAAACTAAAATGGTATTAAATATTAAATATTAAATATTGAAAATAGTAAATGGATATTGTTAAAATTTTGTAGATATAAATGATCTACTCACATTACCATGAATAGTCATTTTCTTTAAATGACTTGATAAAACAATAACATCCAATAGATACAACTTCAATGAATGAGTTCATGTCTTGAGAGATAATCTCGTGAGAGATGTGAAATTGTATATACTTAAAGGTTCTAGTCTTAAACAACTACCTTTAAGCAATAGACGTGAACATGATACCTAGTAAATGCATCACAGTGATGCTCAAGATGCTTCTAACATCACACTAGAAATAGTTATTCCTGACTTCCAGGAAGTTTTGTGTAATTTAGATGTATATATGTCTGATGATATAATAGGTTAAGCAATATTCCAATAAATACAATGATCGTTTTTAAACTTGTTCAAACAATGGACTAATGCAAGGTTGAAAAGAGTCACTTTGTGTGATATAAGAAGCTCATGTTCTATAGACTGAACACCTTTAATCCCATGAAATCCATGAAGGCCCACATAGATGGATCTTATTTCTTTTATGGAGAAACTTGATACTAGAAGAGAAACTACTTATCTTATTTGAAAAGAAAGTCTGGAAGAGATTAGTGATGGGTTTTGGTCCTAAGAACATCCTATGTGCTCATACAAACCCTAATGCTTGGATCTAGGTTTCTCTATTGTATATGCAAGTTATCCAAGACTATAAACCCTAATTCTAACATTCAAGTAATCATATTAATATAAGAATAGGTTTAAGATGTTACCTTGATTGTTATGTAGCAATAACAATCCAATTCCTCCTTGTATTGACTTTAGAAAGCATAGAGTCACAATTGTCACTCCTCTAATGGTTCACAAACACGATAAGCAAGAGGATGAAGAGGAGAGAGGTTAGAGGCTGCCCTAAAACGTGTGAAACCCTAGGATAAGTCTTAGCCACGTTTTTGGGTCTTAAGGGTCTTATATATAGTTAGGCAATTAGGGTTATCTAACAAGGAAACCCTAATTTGGATGCTTAAGCCCTAAGCAACCCATGACTCCTTTAATTAGGGCCTTGGACGATTTCCTTATGGGTTTCCCCATAGAATTCGTCCACTCCTTAATTTAAGACAATCCATGGCCCGAATTGCAATTATCGTATAATTACAATTCCAGTCCCTTAAGTTTAATTAATCTCTTTTAGTCACAAAACTCATTACCTATTAATTATTGACTAATATTAGTTAAACAATATGATTTCTCCTTTAATATATTATTCTCATAATATATTAATAAATCATATATATAATCCTTTCTCTCCATAATTCATCCTATCAAGTTGCTTTGGTGAAGGCAACCCAAAAGGACCATGCACCATCGGGTCAAGTACATACCAAAATAGTTATGGACTTAGACACTAATCCAACAGTCTCCCACTTGGATAAGTCTAATAACTATTATGTGTATGACTTCAGATCCTGATCTGCAATCGTAGCTTTCCAAAGCCGCTGTCAACTCTAATCATATCAGATACGCGTGTCCTTTAGATAAGGGATCATATATTCCTCCATTCTAGATATCGTATGAGATATGATTTCAAATCATTCTCTTGGTACTATATCTCGATTTCCGATTTATGACGACTGACTAATTGAACAAATCAAATTAGCCCTAGCCTGGCCGAGCATTTACATTTGTCATCACTAAATCATTGAGGGGCCCAAAGATATCGCTTTTATCCTACTTTGGATAAAAGGAACATATAAACTTTGATAAAATGCTCGCTTGCACTTACTAACCGAATCACACACAATAATATGTTTTATAACACCAAGTTACTAGTGCGTTTACATATTATCAATGTGCAACCGATTCGCAAGATACAACTCACACATCTCGGTTTCAAGAATATAAGATGTTATCGTCTCACTAATCACTCATGATACAATTCATGGAGCGATCCAAGTGATCGTGGGTTTAATCCAATGCTCAAATCATATTCATAAGCACTCATGAACGTTGCAGCAAACATTTGCTTATGTCTAATACTCCTCTAGACAATCCACACACCAATTCATGAAAGTCTTCATTCATATCTACTTCCAACATATGAACGACTGTGGCCCGTTTGAATAATTCGATTATTCATAATAAACTCAATTATTCTGGAAGTCAAAACATGCAAAGTGAAACACAAGAATAATACTAATCCCATATGGCCTCAAACCTTTGAGTATAAATAAAACTCCTTTTATTTATCACCATATCGATTACTCATTATTTGTCGTTTCGGGTAATCAACTTCTTACCTGAATTATTACACTTGTCCCATGCTCTTAGCATGCACACAATGTTTACCTATGGTTCTTACTTTTGTGAAATAGATCAAATTGAACACATTTCCAATCATTCTCATTTCACAACTCCAAATCCTTTTTCATAAGTGTGAGAATATCAAATTCTTGTTACTTATAAAATATGCTAGATTCTAACATTTTATGCAATGATCCTTTCGTAATGTCACTACACCAAAGTCACAAAGACTATTGCCAATGATATTACAAAGTCCTCTATCGGACATTGTTACAAGACAATTCCTTAGATATGATGTCTCTCACTCAAAGTACATTCCTTTGAACATCCGTTTTCATAAAAGTTTCTAATCTAGACATAGATTTTCAATATTCAATTCCAAATATGGACACGCTTCCATATTTTCCATATGACAACTCATTCTTAATAGAATCTTATCTATTCGTAATGATGTCGATATGGTCCATCCAATATGGAAACATTTCCATATTTTCCATATGACAACTCATCCTTAATAGAATCTTTTCTATTCATAATAATGTCGATATGGTCCATCCAATACCATGCTTCCAACTACTCACAAGCGACCAATCCTCGTCAAACTTTGGATTCTCCTTTGATAGTTGTTTAATTATTTTAGTCAAAACCGATTCTAGTCCCTTTTCCCTCTAAATGTGCTAGACATTTGGAAAATTTTATAATGGTCAAACATTAAAAGTATTTGCAATCGATCCTACACCCGAAGCGTATGGGATACGACGCACAATGTTTTATTTGCTATGTTCTCAAAATTCGAATTGTGAACAGGAATGTCGTAATCATAATCAAAATTTTAAGAACACACTATGTACCTTTGGCTAAATTTATTAACATTTCTCAACCTAATCCTTTAGATTTGAAATGAAGCATAATATTCTCTCCCTTAATTATAGCAAAACAACTTTACAAACCTTACGACTTTGCAAGGTATAACTCTTGTTTTCTATAATTAATATTGCCAACTTGCAATACGTGCCTTAATAATCATACAATCATAACATTTATGCTCCCATTATCATGATGATTATTATAAACATAACACTTATGCTCCCACTAGCTTCGACATGTATTCAGAAACAGCTTAACTTTCAGAAAAACAATACCTATTGAATTTCTTAAGTCCATTTTTCTAATACTTAATGCTTTGATAATCTTTTATCAATGCCTCTTAAACTTATACACCTTTGCCTTAGATAGTTCGTATGTGTGTCTAAACAATTAAGACTAATTTCCAAACCTCACAATTCAAATCATGGAAAGGGATACCGTAACCATGATCGAATTCGAGAATGCAATTTTACAAACACTATCTTCTTAAAATCTTTCTTAGTGAAAGCATTTCCTCACAATCATTTTCATGAAGGAGGAAATCTTATGACACTTAGATTTAAACGGTGTATGTGTCCTATCCATGTGAATTTGTTAAAACCAAAGTTTACGACAAATTCAAACTCATATGGATCGAACTTTCTTGATCTCGATTTCTTGCCTTTATGGTAGCACAGCTGCCCACCATGTCTTCCAAGTAGTTAAGCAGCTCACCCTTTCCAATCAATGTACTTTCCATTGATCAATGTCCTTGCCTTTTATGCATTTAAATGAGAACTCATAGAACTCACATGCATAATTAACTCAATTGGAACAGCACAGAAACAAAATAATGTCAACACGATAGGTTGTAAACCTCAACTCGTGTGCTAGTGATGATTGATAAGGTCTATTTGATTTGTTCTTGAAACCTTTCAAGACCAATAAGACTCCCACTGACTCCTTGACATATAAGATTCTCTTGTCAACAACCATTTCTTGACAAACAAATATTCAAGAGTTAGTGTAGCTTTTATCAAAACACTTCATAAATTGGTCCTAGTTGGTCTTTGTCTTATTCAAGACATCACAACTTTCCACATTTGATGAATGTTACAAACCTTTTTAATACTTTTCACTCAATGTCACAATCTTAACTTTAAGACTTGTTATTGGAACGAAGTATGATTGACTTCTTGATTTAACCATTTCTTCAATCCTTGATTCCTCTTCTTAAACATACAATTGTACTAAGAATCACTTAGAGGATCAATTGAGATATGGTTCTTAATCATTAAGACCTATCACAAAGCATAAAAGCTACTCTCCCTTCTTCTTAGAATGGAGAAACTCTTATCTTTCTGCCTACTTGATTCTTCTTATTCGTTTTGCTATTGATTTAAACTTTTTTCAATCAATTCATAATTACACTTAATCTTATAAGTATAATCATATTTACTAAACCTTTAGTAAATCATGACGAATATCTTTGTTACTCTTATGGTGGACTTGATCAACACACAACTTCGTGTACTCGATCTCCTAGTCCTTCACTTGACACTTTATCAATGAATTAGTCTAATTTCCAAATATGAAATTTCTCATTCATCGTGCAACCAAGTTGCATGATTCCAAGTTTCTGTCCAATTGAAACTTGGGCGATGAGAAACTCTCCCTATTTCGTAAATTCTCGACATTTCTACAAACAACATAATTAAGAATCAAATCCATTATTGCTAATATTCAAACATCAATTTTTCATACACGCCATTGCAAGGATAAATAAATAATATAAAATTAAAATTTATTTTATTGCGGAAAAATTTGTCGTTACAATGCAATTCATTGAAAAACTATGCTAATACATCTTTCTTAGCAATCTAATTCTAACTCTAAGTAGTAGCTCAAGAATCTAATCTTCAAGAAATGCGACCGAAATCCATTTCTTCACGATTAGATTCTGCTCACTTCTTCCCTTAAGCTTCCCTTCTTTTCTTCGATCCTACAAAACATCAATTGTAATCTTATCACATTATGTATTAAGAATCTAGAATAGAAGCTTAAAAGAGTTAGTTAATGGATTTTACCTATATTAGAGCCATACGTTTCGACTCTCCCATCTCTTAGATCTCTTAGGTAAATGGGGCAACTTCATCTCCAATGCCCCTTCTCTTGGCAATAAAAGCAAATTGACTCTTTTGGAACAAGACATGGAACTACTTCAGACATTGCCTTTCTCTTATGATCAAACTTTTCGATCATAGCATGTCTTTCGTTGCCATTGTCTATATCCATAGAGGTCTTGAAGGCAGATTCACCAATCAACTTTGCTTTTCTATTGCGCCAAACCATTGCTGATTCAGCAGCAATAAGCATATAGATGAGATCTATAAGGGTCACGTCGCGGTTCATCATATAGTACTCTTTTACGAACTCACTATATGAGTTAGGAAGTGACTTAAGAACCCAATGAACAGCCACTTCCTCACAGACAACGGATCCCAACATTATTAACCTATCAATGTGTGACTTCATCCCTAGGACGTGTGCACACACCGACTTTCCTCCTTTATGTTTACTTGCCAAAAGGGCTTGAGTGATCTTGAACTTTTCAAGCCTTTGAACTTGCGGGTTAGGGAGAATAATTGGAGGAGGAGGAGGAAGTGAAGTATGATCTCTTGTTCCTCGATCGAATCGTGGAATATCATCTTCATGTGGAATGCTTGTTCCACGGGATTTGAGAAGACCATAGTTGTCGAAATTTGACATCTACAAAACGGGAGAAAACGAATTCAAGTTAGTTGATTGATTGAGTCCTTAGTAAATCACCCAAATGAGATACTAAGGCTAGGACCCAACACAATATTCTACAACTCGGGAGAGGGATGCCGTAACCCAAATTGCAGAACATTTGAAGGTAAGTGAATGACGATTCACTAATTTCCACCATGAAAAACGAAAAAGAAATTTAGGTTTTAAATCTATGAAAACTCCTAGAACCTTTGAGATTCATTGAACATTTCAATGGCATGTTTAAATCTCGATATGCCCCTCTTGTTTGTGACTGGGATGCCGAGGATCACAAAGCGGGTGTGAATAACCATGCAAACTTACATGGTGCCCTCACATGTTACAGTCACCTATTCGATGTGCTGGTAAACCACACACGCTCCACCGAACTATGACAAACATTCAGTCACCCTTTGCTATCTTTGCTTAGAACCATTTAGTGTGCCGGTAAACCACACACGCTCCACTAACGTCTTTGCAAGGGCAAAAAGTGTAATTTCATGGAATTGCATCAATTCACTTTTGCCTAAGTAACTAAGATTGAGAATTTTATGAAAACATTTAGTTACTTTAATAATTCATTATACTTATAATGGAAGGTTTCGACCTATCCTACCCGTTCGGCTAACGAACCTCCACTAGTCAAGAGTGCGGTGGGTAAGAGTGGATACCCATTCAATCGCCATTTTATAGGCAATTTCCTTAAACACCCCTTATAGACCAGCTTCGTGAATGAGGCCTACTAACGGTAAGACTGACCTTTACTCATACATATATATAATGTTAGACTTTTAATGTTATACATAATATAGGGTGTATTTTACAACTTTTAAAATACTAGGTGGTCAAATTTAACAATTATACTTTTAATTCAATTAAATTTTAAACCAAAAACTTTATGGATTTATTAAACCTCTTTTAATTATACACCTTAATTAATTAATAAAACCATAAGGGTGTGAATTGAACTTTTTCAAAAACAATCCTAGGGTTTTAGAATTTAACATTCCTAAATTAAACCTTTAATCAACTTTTAAATTCCAAAATTTGAGGGCAAGTTTTGAAACATTTCAAAACATTAGGGTTTAGAATTTAAATATACATCAAAATCAAACAATTAATCAAAATTTAAATTCCAAAACTTGAGGGCAAGTTTTGAAACATTTCAAAACATTAGGGTTTAGAATTTAAATATACATCAAATTAAACAATTAATCAAAATTTAAATTCCAAAACTTGAGGGCAAGTTTTGAATCCTTTTTCAAAACATTAGGGTTTCAACTATTTAAATGTCAAAACAAAAAAACTTTCGGGTTCAAATTTAAACTATAAAACCTAAAGGGGAAAATATGAAACTTTTCATAACAACAAGGATCAAATAACAAATAATCTAAATTAACAATTAATCACATAATTATCCATATTTGATTTATTTAATGATTTCTTGCAAAACAATTTGCCAATTTAATTAAAATAATTAATCAATTATCACATAAGGAAACAAATATTTTATTAATTGATAAATATCTTCAATTAGATCAAGAATATAGTCATATATATATATATATATATATATATATATATATATATATATATATATATATATCAAAAAATCAGATTTATATTGATCTAATATGATAAGACAACTATCCTTAAGCAAAAACAGCAAGAAATCCCGGTTTTCCCTCCTTCTAACCAGTCAACTCGTCGAGTCAGGCATTGACTCGTCGAGTTCATCATGAACTCGGCGAGTTCAGCCCCCAGAAACACAAAAATCGAATTTTTTAACATACAAATCATCAATACAATAGAAACCAATCTAGGCTCTGATACCACTGATGGGTTTTGGTCCTAAGAACATCCTATGTGCTCATACAAACCCTAATGCTTGGATCTAGGTTTCTCTATTGTATATGCAAGTTATCCAAGACTATAAACCCTAATTCTAACATTCAAGTAATCATATTAATATAAGAATAGGTTTAAGATGTTACCTTGATTGTTATGTAGCAATAACAATCCAATTCCTCCTTGTATTGACTTTAGAAAGCATAGAGTCACAATTGTCACTCCTCTAATGGTTCACAAACACCATAAGCAAGAGGATTAACAGGAGAGAGGATGGAGGCTGCCCAAAACCGTCTACAAACCCTAGAGAAGTCTTTGCCACATTTTTGGGTCATAAGGGATCCATATATATAGGAGGCAATTAGGGTTATCTAACAAGGAAACCCTAATTTGGTTGCTTAAGCCCTAAGCAACCCATGGAGCCCTTTCCTTAAGGCCTTGGACGATTTCATATGGGCTTCCCCCATAGAATTCGTCCACCTTATAATAAAAGGCAATCCATGGCCCAAATTGCAATTATCTTATCATTACAATTCCAGTCCCTTAAGTTTAATTAATCTCTTTTAGTCACAAAACCAATTACCAATTAATTATTGACTAATATTAATTAAACAATATGATTTCTCCTTTAATATATTATTCCCATAATATATTAATAAATCATATTTAATCCTTTCTCTCCATAATTCATCCTATCAAGTTGCTTTGGTGAAGGCAACCCAAAAGGACCATGCACTATCGGGTCAAGTACATACCAAAATAGTTATGGACTTAGACACTAATCCAACAATTAGTACTTCAGGTATCTACTAGATAGAACTTATACTTTTCATATAACACTCAAGTACTTGGTACGTAAGTGTTAATATAATATTCGTAACTTGTTTGTAGATATTTACAAAAGACTAATTAGCTGAGCATAAGCAATTTGGAACTACACTCTCGAAGTTTAGTTTATTATTTTTGCTTAGAACATAAATTACGTATAATATAAAACAATGTTTGTTTTGGAACAATGTATGTTTTAAATTTTGAATGTCTCTCTCTCTCTCTCTCTCTCTCTATATATATATATATATATATATATATATATATATATATATATATATTTGTCTTAGTTATTTTATTTGAATATTTGATTATTTACTCAAACACTTTTTTATAACGATATTATTCATATTCTGAAATGATTAACTTCTATTGATGAGACTAGATATCATAATAGAATTGTAAAGTAAATATCAATCCTTTCTAAATAACACGTTCTCTATGCGAACATTTTGAATTAAATATGTTTTCAATCAAAGTAATCTAAGACATTGTTCTATTTATTATATAAATATGATACACATATTCCATTGCCGAAATTAGCTCCAAAAAAACGTAAAGTTGCCACAACCCATAATTATAATTCCTATGTGAAGTTATACCAACTCTTCAAAAACAAAGAAAAACTTAAGCTTAGATTAGGATTCAAAAGTGTTATTGGAGGCTTCCAATATAAAGTGAAAAAAAAATCCACAAAAGATATGTTTGAAGCTGTTTTCATTATGGATAATTGTGACTGGCGGATATGGGAAACAAAACATAATACGACTGATACATTTCAAGTGGTTAAACTGTCGGAGAAACAAACTTGTTTAAACACACAGCTACATCCCCATCACCGAAAATCCAATAAAAAGGTATTGGGTAACTTGTTGAAGGGCATATTGATTGATAGTACAGATAAAATGTTGCGGAGGAAACAAATACAAACAACTTTAAATGGTCGTCTTAGTTTACATATTTCATATTGGAAACCATGGAATGCTGGAATCTATGCTCTAAATCTGTTGAGAGGGACCCCTGAAGACAGATTTTAACGACTATATTTATATTGTTATAACTTAGAGAAGAAGAATCTAGGGACGGTTACACATATAAAGATGAGTTATGACAAAAAAAAATTAGGCTATCGGATGCGTGGTAATATTTCTTATATAATGAATTCTTTATATTTAATGTTGTTACACGTGTGTTCATTTTAATGATGTCATAGTAAATACTTTTTAAGTTTGAGCGTTTCAAACAAGTTTGCATCCTATTATTATCATTGACGAAGCACACCTTAAAGGGAAATACTTGGGCACCATGTTCCTAGCAGTAGGAATGGATGGTAATAACTAAATCCTCCCTATTGCACTTGGAGTTGGGAAAACTAAAAGTGGAGAGTCGTGGATTTGGTTTTTATCAAGACTCAAAGATTATATTAGGGACATGTTGCCTTTGGCTATCATATCAGGAAGAGTCAATTCAATTAAAATGGCTATTCAAGCTGTGTTCCTGAAAGCATATTACGGAATCTACTGTCTCCATTTATTGATGAATATGAGAGCAATGATTGGAAACCAAGAGAGAACACAGATTTTTGTTTTGGGAGGCTGAAAAAGATTACTGACAGACTGATGTCAAAGAAATCTTGGGTAGGTTGTGTCATACACTAAATGAAGACTATTGTTTATGGTTAGAGATAATCAGTTACGAGAAATAGGCAACGTCATGTTTCCATGTGGTTCAGTATAATATTATGGCATCAAACAGTTTCAAGTCCATCAATGTGTTATCAAGAGACGCATGAAAACTACCAATAACAATGTTGATTGATTTCTTTCGAGTAACTATGCAATAATGGTGGTGTTAGCAACGTAACACTAGATGTAATTATTTATATTATAATACTTCCATTATAATTTTAGTATAATAAAACATAAATGACAAGATATGCATAAAAAAATTTATAGATGAAAGCAAAAAGGATACTACTGAGTATGCTAAGAAGGTTATCGATAGGAGGATCAACAAATCTTCCGATTTTCAGGTATACCAGATTGATCAAAGCAGATAAGAGGTAACTGACCAAATGAAAAATGGTCTAGTAAACTTGGAATCTCATTGTTACACGTGTGGGAAATGGAAATTTTCATGTATACCTTGTTCTCATGCAATGACGGTATTCAAGGAACTTAGATATTAATACTAAAATACATGGATGTCATCGTACTTCACAATGGAAACATATCGATCAACATATAGAGAGGTTGTGTTTCATGTGCCAATTCTAGCTGAATACGAACAACCGGATGACGTTATGGTTGTATTACCACCACCGATGGAAAAACGACAAGCCAGACGACCACGAATCCATACTGTATCCCATCCCAAGGCAAAGGTACGATTCAAAAAAATGCAGTCGTTGCCAAATAATCGGCCACACAAGCAGAAACTGTGACACTCATTTTCCCACAGATTCAACAAAACGGAAACTTATAGGAGGACCAAGTCAAGTACCAAAAGTATCGTTGAGTCTAAGAGTAGATCTAAGATTAAAACTAGTCAAAATAGTAGTAAAAAATATGATATTGTTGACCTTAAAAACTCGAGATGATATTTATATGAAATTAGAATATTTTACATTGTTCGGAAACATCAAGTTGTTTTTGCTACATCGCCATAAGAAAATTTTTTAAAACACACACAAGAAAAAACCATAACTCAAACATCAGGATAATTTGCAGTATTTATCCATGGGACACTCGCAATCCACCACAAAGCAACACCCTCCTCCTAGGTATGTTGCAACAACTCGTTGGGGGGACGTTGCATAAAACAATATATAAAGGTTAATCATAAGTTATTAGCTCATAGCAACTTATGGATTATAATGTGAACTAAGCTACAAACATCAGTAACATCAAATATAATACCCAACCAAGTTATAATATTTGTTGCTTAAAATTATTTTAAACATAGTGGACATACCTTAAATACATAGACAAATCCATTTGAATTCAACCCGGTAGATATCGATTATCAATTATATCTTGTTATATAATTCCTAGATTTATGGGATCTCTAATAACAATTTTAATTACAAATGTTTGATCTCATCTGTGCCTCGAAACTCTCTTGTTTAGGTATCCTTTATTACAAAAGATTTATGATCAAATCATCCAATTTGAAAAACATGTGTAATAGGCCTATACCTTAGTTATAGAAATCGTGAAGACACCATGGTCATCAAAAGACAACACTAAGCGGTTAGTATCCTTTATCCCACTAGTGCATACAAGAGATGCGTTAGTGTTCTTCAAAAGGATTGCATAGATTTGAGGTTTGTACAGAAAGGGTCTTTATATGTTTTATAATTCTAGTTTAAAAACCTAAGATATCATGATTTTTACATGTATATAATAAACCATGGTATGCATTTTCAAAAGAAAATTACTTTTAAAGGTTCTATATAAAAAGCTAGGTTTTATATAATTTGACACAATCCAATTTTAATAACCGATATTAAGTTTGAGTGCACTTGAACCTTTTATATCTTTAACAAAAAGTTCATTTTATTACCTATAAATATGGAGTTTCTATAAGTTATAAAAATTACCATTTTAAAACTTATAATGGAGTATTTCAAAATTTTCCGTTATTAACGCTTTTATAAAATCGGGTTTTATTTTTAAAATAATAATTTGTTACATCTTATGTCCAATTTTTGAAAACCCAAACTCCATATGATGTTTATTTTGTCCAAAATTATTTTAGCATGTGAAAAATTAATTTATCAACCACACATAATAACTCCATAAAAAAAACTGCATAAAAAGATATGTGCATAGACATAGCCAACTAATGACATTTTTTTGTGAGCTAAAACAAAAGATGTCAAGTCCATTCCTAAAGGGACATTTAAGGGGACCAAAAAATCTTCTTGTAATGTTGTGTAGAAGCTCCCACTTGAGTAAACATTCATTGGTTGCAAAAGATTTGAAAGACTTCTTTAAAGAAAAATTCTGCTGCATTCATGACACTTTTTAGAAAATGTCATCTTTCAGTTAAGCACATTTTCAGCACATGTGTAGCATTCATGACACTTTTCAGAAAGTTTATCTTTATGCCCAGCACATGTAGAACTTGAAAATTGACATTTTGTCTTCAAAAATGGCTCCAACTTCATTTCTTGTTATATCTTTTTTACAAATAAATTATTTCTAAAAACTAATCTATTACTTTACAAAAATAAACAAGAAAAACTAATCTATTTAAGTATTACATACCATATGAATAAATAAATTATTACAACCATTTTTATAATAAAAACAACAAACACAACAATCATAATGGTCATTGGCTAGTTTATGCACATAATATACATCAACATACACATAAAACAACCTTTGTTAAATATTTGTCACAGAAAATAACAAAAATAAAGTTGTCATAGAAAATATGTATGAACTTATTTTTATACAAAAACAAGTTATCCATATTCTCCAAAAATTAAGATTTCCAAAAATAAAAAAATCTAACCAAACTTGCAAAGTGGCTATGATACCAATTGTTGGATTTTAGTTCAAAATTAGTTTCAAAAACTACAAAAATTGGCAAACGAAAGACTTTAAATTTAGAACATAACATAAACATTTTATACCCACCAAGGATCTTCTTGCAAGTTATAGAAAGATTAAACATCAACCATAGAAAGGATGAAGAAATAACAACCTTTGTTGTTCTTTGGGTCTTTAAGGAGGCTTGAAAGTTGATGAAGATTGTGGAACCTTTGAGACACCAACAATGAATCAACTTGATGTAGATGCTAGTACATAAAATCTTAAACCCTTAAGCTTTAAGTTCAAAACTAATATGAACTTAAAGAGGGCATGAAAATGCAAGTAATCTTGAAGAAAACAAGAACAAAAGGGAGAGAGAGTAACCTCCTCTTAGGAGGTTACAGTTTTTTGAGGAGTTAGAATGGATCAACCAACTCAAGTATGCAAGCCTCAAATTTACATTGTCTTAAACTGAAGTCTTTAACCATTAGGTCCTTCCACTTTAGGCAAGCATGTCCCTAAAGCAACTTGTCCCCCATGCGTGCACCATGCTTCATTTCTTTTTAATAAACTAAGTGAAAAGCCATCCCTCTTTATGTCTCCCTCATTTTCGGTCATCATGAAGGAAAAAGAAAAGGAAGTTTACATTTTATTAACTCAAAGTTTATAAGATATAAACTTTGTCTTTTGCTAAAAGACAAAAGGCTTACCTAGTCCAAAATGTTGTACATGACTTATTAATTCATACATTATGAAATAATATATCATATTACTTGCTAATGAAAATTATTATTTTCATGAAATAAATAATTTTCAATATAATTATAAGAGTTTTATTGAATATTTACTAAAATCAATTTCTAATAAATGATCAATTATATCAAGTTGTTGTTAGTGTGACCCATTAGTATCATATGTTAATTAGCAATATCACTTTAATATGATTCTTAAGCATACAAGACCTTTCACTTAATTGATGAAATAAGTAATCAAACACGTGGATAAGGTCAACCACTTTAACCGAAGGTGAAAGTAGCACAAATAGGAACACACGTTTTTTGAACTCTCCAAAACTAGAATTGGGGGAAAATACTCCCCGAACCGCAAGGCGGTGACCATGCTTAATGTCTTCCTTTCAAAGCAAACCCAATAGTCGCCAACCGAAAATAAAAGCTCTTGTAGGTCAATAGGATCAAAAGTAGTAAATTCTTTGCACATAAGATAGTGATAGAGTAAAGGGTGACATTATACACCCATCTACATGTTAACGTAATCACCAAAGCATGATTACCTAAACAAGACCCTACAAACTGGTTGGTTAGTTAAACGAGTCATGGTTTTGTAGCCAAGTTGATGTATGCAACTTGTAGTAACTACCGCTTCATATGTTTTGCCGTGCTACAATCAAAAAAAGAATTAATTAGGCATTTTAGAATGTATGTTCTTGAGGACATTATTGAATACGCAATTCCGGACAAAAATTCTAGAACATCACTTCGGGGCAACATTCTGAAACACAGTTTCAGACCTAAATTTCAAAATAAAATTATGGAATGTTCATCGTATTGCAGACGAGTTCTTATTATTCCGGACATGTTTTTCGGATTCTGGACTTGTTCCGGACTAGTGAGAATGAAGATTTTTGGTAATAAATTTTTATGTAGCATACATATATTCCTACATATAATCCTATAATTGTCTTTAAACCAATAAAATTCAAAGGAATGCTAGTAATACCAACTATGCATAAATTATACACGTTTTAACGTATAATCTAAAATAAATACATATAATTATAAACATGATGAAAACTTACATATAAAAAATGCATCTCATCACCACTATCAAAAAACATTTTTAGTTTTAGTGGTGTCCGAAATGCTCTGTAGGGTAATCCGAAATAAAAGAGTTTAGAATGAAATCCAAAATTGGTTAAATGGTATTTTTAGGGGGGTCACATTTTCGGGTCGGATCCATTACCCATAAATGCACCGAATATAAAATCGGGTTCGGAATGATCCATTCCAGACCGAGTGGTCATTTTGCAAAATTATAATAATAATTATAAAAAGATTATTATTATTTAAATAATATTAAAAAGTGGTTAGTTTACTCGATTTTCCCTAAAAAAATATATGCAACTTCATGTTTAAGTAAAATATAAATATTGTTGTTTTGGATTTTAAGGATTACATAATAAAGAGGACTTTAAGTATTAAATAGAGGTTGACTAAAAAGACACTCTATATTGCAATATGGACATCCTAATTAATTTTTTAAATATTTTTATTGGCTGAAATTGCATTGTTTTTCGGAAAAGCTGATTATAAACAGTTAATTATTAGTTAACTTTTTAAAAAGTGGTCAATGGGGTGTCCAAATTGTGTCTTATTAGCAACACCCATTAAATAATGTACTTCTTATTTTATAAAAGATTTTATACTTTTTTTAGAAATATTAGTTTGTAGTATACATTAAAATTATATAATCCCTATATTAATAAAAGAGTTGTTATTTTGTCATGTGGCATCATGTTAGACCTTGTAATTAATATGATGACATTTGTCAATCTATTGATTCTCTATTTCAAATTTCAAAATTTAATTTTCTCATTTTAATTACATTAAATTAATAACAGTAGAATAAAAAATAAAATAAAATTTATACAAATTATAATAAAATAAAATTTATACAAATTATAAGATGATATAATTTTATGTATTTATTTGAATCAACGATTATAATTTTATATACAACTAAAAATATATTTTTTAATTAATAAGTTATTCAAAATAATTAATTAATAGTTTTAAGTTTTTACTTAAAAAACCTTATTAATTTTGTAACTATGATTTACACGGGTTATAAACTAGTTTTGATTATAAAAGAGTCCCTAACACCATGCACATTAGTTCATTTTATCCCATTCATTTATCTGAATCTACCGTGTGTGATCCCAACTGTGCCCTCTTTGAATGAACATGATTCGAATCATCTGATTCAACTCTGCCATCTTTGGGTTATTAAAAATCCAAAAGTATACTAATTTTTACAGATTTTTTCGTAGTTGTTAAATAAGTTTTCAAAAATTAAACAAATTGGGGTAATCTCTGTAAAGAAAAAGAAAATCTAAAGTGGTTTGTGAAACTTTATTAGCCTAAGCTTGAAATGATTATACTTCACAGTTTTCCATGTTGCCTCTACAGTTACTTTGACTGCTCCTTTTGACTCTTTAATTACATACGTACATGCCCAAGTATTTTCTTTCTTCTTATAAGTATGTATGTGGTTTCAAATTTAGTTTTTATATAAAACAAAAATTCAATGTGTAATATTCTGATTTTTTTTATAAGGACAGCTTCTTACAACTGGAAGTCAATGCTTGTATTAATGAACAATTTATTTCCTCTCTTATTTTGGGTACTATTCAATAATTATGTTTCCATTCAAAATGAGGATAAATACATGACTACATGAGGATTTTGTTTTATAATTAGAAGTAACCCAGTAATATACTAAAATTCTATTCAACAATCTTTCTTTCAGAAAATACATATCATGTCATATCATTATTTATCGAAGCACCCATTTTTTTTTAGACAAGTAAAATAAATTTACTCGGACTTATAATTAAAATTGAAAGCTTTTTAAAAGAAAAAAAAATCAAAAGTTTACTGTTAGTATGAGAAAAGTAACATCTGGATGGAGGACAAGTCGTGATACTTTGTTCCATACCCAAAAGCCATTTGTAACTTTCCAAAATCATGTTTTTGCACAATCTTAGTGTAAAGAGAAGATGAAAAAACAAAGGGCCAAAAAGGTAAAAAGTAAGAACATGGGGGGTTGAAGTGGAGCACGCCAACATACACATATTTTGAAATTCACCCCATGGGAACTCCAACGGAGATTCTGCAGGCGTGAAGAGGCAAAGCCTGGTGCTTATTCCCACTCAAAACCCACCATCTTCTCTTACATTGTCACTTTACTCCCCTCTCCCTTCCCACCAACATCATTACTTTCTACTTTCTTCATTCCACTTGATGAACATAAAGTGAAATGGAAATTTTTGAAAACAAAATTAACTAGAAAGACTACTGAACATATTTAGACCCATTAATTTTGACCTTTATCATTAATTAATATTATTGGATTACATGTCAATAGAGACCGTTTAGTGATCGGAGTTTGAGGTTTAGCAACTTCTAAATGTCGGTTAAAATATTTAATAAATAATTAAAAGTTTTATAAGTATTTAAATACATTTCGAACAAAATTTAGACAAATTGTTTATGAAAAATTGGGTTTTGTGTTGCATTCATTACATGATCCATATATGTGTGGGTCTTAATTAGGTGTTGAAAATAATGCCTTCATGAAGGGCATTGATAAGGGTTGCAAATCTCAATGTTGTCTCCTCCAAATGTAACTAAACTATATATCAAAATGTTGACCCTCCAGACTTTAGTTTTAGCATAACAAATAGTATTTTACTAAGAAAACCCACTACCCATTGTCTCTTATATTTGAGGACAAAACGAGTGTCCAAAAAATTAAAACATTTTTTGTATTTCCATTATTTTATATGAAAACAATTCTTGTTACTAATATTTAATAACTTTTAAAAGTGCTATGGGAATATACGGTTAAAATAAACATTTAAAAGTTAAGAACTTTTAAATGTCGGTTTAATTCTTGTTAGTAACTTTTTAAAGTGTCACTGACTTTCTAAACTGCTATATAAATGTACTATTTGGTTTTCACTTCTTCTCTATGCCCAACAATTAAAGAACAATTAAATGATTGTATTGTACCAATTTTGTAAGACATATGAAAAATGTGATAAGTAACGTATTGATGTTCAAATTCTGACACTATCTAACCGAGTAATCCCTGCGCATTAAGATTCGACTACAATAACTTTATGACATGAGACATAGTTTTATATTTGCGGAGAATACTCGGTGTATTAAATCTGACCCAAAAACCCTAGTTAAGGAAGTTCTTTTGAAAAAGACAATTAAAATATTGGGCATAAAGTAAATACAAGCAAAGTATTATATATAATTAATTGTATATTTTAAATACAAATCACAAAATTACTTCGTATAAAATATTGAATTTGACAGACAATTTAAGTACATGAGTTGTATGAAAATATTATTTGATTTGTTCCTGTTGTACGAGGATGGACATTGTAAAGCATTTTAATAATTTTCATATGTGATACTATTTTTATCGCGCTTATACTACAAGACATTTAAATTTGATTTTACGCGACCTAAAGTATTCATTTTAACCTTGTCTCTTTTATGTATGCATTTTATTCCTTTCATTTGTTTATAAGAAGCCTATGCTATAAGTAGATTGTGTTTTTTGTATTTATTGCACATCAGTGTTTGTTTTATTAAAATAACTTAAAAACTAGTTTTTTGAAAAATTTGAGATAAGTTTCTTCGAAAATTGAGATAAGATGTTTATAAGCTTACAGAGTTTCTTTCATAAATATCCAACTATTATTTGATAAAACAATTTGATTTTTAAAATGATAAATATTTATGAGGCGACACAAATTCATTAGGTGGTAGACTTAGCTAAATAGAAGTTTAAATGTTTGCATCCTAATAAATAAAACTAGGCGAATGCCCGCACGTTGCGTAGAAACACCTATATAGTTGAAGTCTTTACAAATATATGATTTTTTAAATATAACAATAACATTGTTGTTAAATTTGATATAATAATTTCTATCATTATAATTATTTAAAACATAAAACATTGTTTTTTATTTTAAAGCTAACAATATAATCATTTATATAGAGTTGTTTTTAACTATTGTTATTATAAGTTATTTTAAGCTATTTATTTGGAAACTTTTAACGATTATAAAAATATATTTTAGAAATATTTTAGTTAAATTGAGATTACTATTTAGTTTTTGCTTTTATCACTACAATTTATCAATTTTAACTATTTACAAAATATTCTTTAGTTTTTTTAAATGGAACTGAAATTTATATTTGAGTTGACATTGTAATGCGCAGAAACACCTATATAGTTGAAGTCTTTACAAACATATATTTTTTAAAATATAACACTAACGTTGTTGTTAAATTTGATATAATAATTCGTATATTAATTTGATATAATATATTGATTATTTTGAATTATATGATAATATATAAATCTATTATAACGTCATACTCCCAATCGTTTGAATGACTTCTACTCGCGAGTTACACATCAATAAAATTAAATATTATATATGGTTTAATATTATTTATAGTTGTTATTTTTAACTAATTTTTTAAAATTTATTTGCTTAATGTTTTAATTTCTATCATTATAATTATTTAAAACATCAAACATTATTTTTTGATTTTAAAGGTAACAATATAATCATTTATATAGAGTTATTTTTAACTATTGTTATTATAAGTTATTTTAAGCTACTTATTTGAAAATTTTTAACGATTATATAAATATATTTAGAAAATATTTTAGTTAAACTGATATTACAATTTAGTTTTTGCATTTATCACTATAATTTATCACTTTTAACTATTTACAAAATATTATTTGGTTTTTTTAGTGTAACTGAACTTTATATTTAAGTTGATACTGTAATGTTATATTTAAATTAACAATTTAATTATTTTGTCCAAACTGTTCAAAAATTATAGCTTTAAACTGATAATGGTTTACATGCAACAACATTTTAAATCTAATAAATTAAATATAATATGTTAAAATTTAAAGACATAACTTTATAAATAGAAGTAAAGATATTATTTTAAAATTGAAATTTAGTCTATTTATGATTAAACTTTAGGTTTGATATTTATTTAACCTTTTTTAACCACCTTACAATCATTATTAGAAAAACACTACAATCTATCACTTTTAACTATTTATAAAATAATCTTTGAGTTGTTTAAGTTAAATAAAATTTATATTTAAGTTGAGTCTGTAATGTTATATTTTAATTAATAATTTAAGTATTTTATACAAATTGCTCAAAAATTATACCTTTAAAATGATAATGGTTTACATCCAACAATATATTAAAACTAATAAATTAAGTATAATATGTTAAAAGTTAAAAAAACATAATCTTATAAATAGAATTAAAGATATTATTTTAGTATTGAAATTTAGTTTACATATGAATACACTTTAGATTTGATATTTATTTAACATAATTACCAAATTATAATTATTATTATAAATAAATTGAAAAATCATGGGAGTTTCAAATGAATGTGGTGAAAGGAAAAAAGAATGGGGGTTTCAAATGTATGAGATTCAAGAAAAAAATGTTAGCTTTATAAGTATGTATGATAGCTAGTGACAGTGAAAATGGTAAGGAGAAGGGTTAGCCGAGAAGACAACAAGAGAGTTCTGCGAAAACTATCTTTGAAAACTGGGTTGTTACAGTGACATTAATTATATTTTCAATGTGATCTTATTCCTATAGTTGTATGTGATTACTGTGATCATTTTTTTTCGCTTAAGATGTTTCTTTCTTACTTTTGCGGTTTGCAGGAACAAGAACTATATTTCATGCTTACAAAGTTAAAGTTAATTACACTATTGATGTTTTATTTAATATTAAAGGTATAATGTGTACCACATTAATAATATTGTGAACAAATTTAAAAACTAATTCATTTTTATGAGATCGTCTTATTCGATCCGATCTCGCAATCACGATTTTATAAAGCATAAAACAATCTTAAGATATTAATATTTAAGACCACGTGAACCATAATCAAGATAAGATAGTTAATTCATCATGTAATTTGTTACGGAGTCACAACATTTTAAATTTATGTTATGACATGCGAGTGAGTTATGATAGTTTGTAATAATTCTTTTTAAGAAAATTGTATTTTAATAATTATCAAATAATTATTGTATTTTTTATGTTTTTTAGAACAATTAATTCACACAATTATTAATTATACTTTGTAAATCAACATATTTTGTTCACCATGATACTTAAATCTTCAATCACTTAAAAGAGAGATACATTTTCAAATACATTTAATAGCATTTGTCTATTGGACTAGAAGCCTTTTGGGCGTTTCCATGAGTTATGACTGTCTTCATCAACCTCTAAAGCTTAAGGAGTGGATTGCGTTTTCAAGCCGCACCCTTGCCACCTGGACCGCAAACACCGCCCCCTGGGTGCGGTTTCCTGCGGTTTTGGCCGCAATACGGTTAGAAATGGTCGCAACATCTTTCTTCTCTCTCTTTATTTATGTGTCTTTCTTTCTCTTCTCCTTTCTCTCACCTTTCTCTTTCTTTACCATGATTTTCACTCTCTGGGTGTGGCAAAGAACCACATTTTGTGCGGTAAAAATGATGTGGTTCCTATGTGTCAAAGGAGAGAGTGCGGTTCCTGTGCCACCACTCCCTCCAGCCTTATACATCTTATAATGTTTACATAATAAAACATATAATTTATATAAATTTGAATTTAAGAATCATTTACACATTCTTATCTATCTATTATCAGTATAGCAAGTATTCAAATTAATGTTAATTGTTTTATTAATAAAATTTGAATTGAAATGTACTTTCTTTTTCCAAAAAAAAAAATTGCAATCCAAATTAATTAGAAAAAATGTGTGGACAAAAGAATTGAGATTTGGGGGAAAAATGAACGAAAATGTAAAAAGAGAACCTGATGCTAACAAGTGCTAGACACGGAGACAGGGACGAGATCATATAAAGATATAATGACTCGTTAAATCAATAAAATGTAGGAAAGTCAAGGGATTTTTTGAAATTCTGTAAAATAAGGGGCCATATTTGCAATAAAGTGTTAACCTTGACCATCAATTGAAATTATTTGCCAGCTTCCATTCTCCTTATATTCTTCTATTCTCAAACTCCCATGACAAGATTCCCACTTCTTGATTCTATCTAATTAGGTTTTCTTTCCCATGCATTTTCAAATTCCGTTTTTATTAAATAATTAAATTCCATTTTTATTAAATAATTAGTTAATATATTTTTCAAGAAAGCAAAATATAAAAAGGCAACACTCCCTGACAAAATAACATTATATCTTGTGCCGATTTTAAAAGTACCCAAATAAATTCATATGTTCAAAATTTGATAGGATAATATGAAAATGACCATATGTTTATATGGAATATAAATAACTGACTCAAACTTTTTCTAAATTTTAAAATACCCTAAGACTATACATGTCTTATTTCATTTGCAACCTATGTTTGCAAAATAATAATAATAATAATCTGCCTAAGAAATATTTAAATATCATATGTTTTTAATTAATTATACTTTTTTATAGTATTTACTATTTATATATTATATCTAAATATACTTGGGCTTGAGAAAGTTTTTTAAGTTTTTGTAGTGTTTGATTATTAAATTTTATGTGAGTCACACACACACACACACATATATATATATATATATATATATATATATATATATAAAAGTTTAATTGAAAAAATAAAAATTATTGAGAATGAGATAATCATTATCAGTCAATCATTTATTTTTGCCGCAAACCCTTCATTGTATCGGCGGAAAGAGAAATGAATACACATCTGTTTTCCAACCAAATATATTTCCTTAAACTATGTTAATCATTAGTCTAACATAAAACATAGTTTTTTTTATTATTTTATTAATTTTTATTTTTAAGGAGCTATTTTTATCAAGAAATTATTTTAAATATATCAAAATTCATAATTTTTATTGTTTATAAATAGACATCCATATTGATATAGTTTTAAGATAAAATAAAATTTTTATTTTTTTATAGTTTCAGCTCTCGTTATTTATAAGTGAATAAAAATGCGTCAGATTTTTATTACAGTATATTCATCAATCACTTATTCCTGAAACGCATGTTTAATTTTTTTTTTTGTACAGTTTAAGTATCATTTATATATAAATATAATATGTAATAAACTTTTTACAGTTTACATCGCTCTCGTCACATGTTATATTCACATATTAATAAAACGTGTATTAACTCTTCTCACAAGTTATATTATATATGAATAACACAATTATCAAAATTTTGTTATAATTCATTTGTTATTTATATATGAATATGGAGTTCAAATTTTCAAAACACGTCGTCTTTTAATAACATACTACTTATTCATATATGAATAACAAATACATTGTAACAAAAATCTTATAAATATTTTATTAATGTATGAATATAGCATATGACGAGAGCTAATACATGTTTTATTCATATTTGAATATAAATGTTACGAAAGATGATGTAAAATATATATATATATATATATATATATTAGGTAAGAAAACTTTATTACGTGTTATATTCATATATGAATGATACATAAACTGTAAAAAAAATTAAGCATAGGTTTTAGACATAAGATCTTTCCTATGTGCACATACAACCCTATAGCTTGGATCTAGGTTTCTCTAATTGAACATGCAATATATCCAAAACTTTCATGGCTAGATCTAATGTAAACTAACAATCAAAACATATGAAAATAGATCTAGAATAATACCTTGAGTTACTTGCTTGAAACCTTCCTCTTCTTGGAGCTTAGAGTCACAATTATCACTCATCTAATGGCTTACAAACACCAACTAGCAAGAAGATGATTTGAGAGAGGTAAGGAAGAGGGAAATAGGCTCTAGGTTTACTCCAATAACAAGGTGGTCGATTTCCACAACCCCAAGGGTCTATTTATACTGTGAGCTCCTAGGGTTTCACCCTAAAACCCTAATTGGATAACTTAGCCTCAAAGCAATCCAATATCCCTTCTAGATAAGGCCTTGGACGATTTCTAGGTGATCCACATCCCTAAAACCGTCCACCCCATATCCATAAGGATTCTTAGCTCAAAATACAACTATCACACATTTGACAGTTTATACCCCTTTCTTCAATTAATCTCTTTAAGTCACCAAATTAATTCCTAATTAATTTATGACTTATATTAATCAAATAATATTATTATTCCTTTAACATATTATTCTTATAATACATTAATAATAATATCTCTTCTCTCTATTTAAATCATCCTGTCAAGTTGTTATGGTGAAGGCAACCCAAAAGGACCATGCACAATCGGGTCAAGTACTTACCAAATATCGTTACAGCCTTAGACACTAATCCAACAGTCTCCCACTTGGATAAGTCTAGTAACTATAAACACAAATACAATCCGATTAGCAATCGTAGCTCTCAAAGACGCTGTCAACTCTGATCTTATCAGTAACCTGTCCTTTAGATAAGGGATCGTATAGTCCTCTGTTTTGATATCGTGCGGACGATTTCATGAAACATTGTCATACTTATTGTCCAGCAACTATTTTCTCGATCTCAGATTTATTTGACATAGAACTTAATTTAACACATCAATTCAGTCCTGACCGGGCCCGACACATAAGTCAAATCAAATCATCGAGCGACCGTGATATCGCTTTTACCCTCTGAGGATAAAAGTAATAGATAAATTTCGACTTATATGCATTTACTTATCGACTAATCAACTATACACAACAATGTGTTTTATGACATCAATTTACTGATGTGGTTTCGCATTATCAATGTACAACCAATTAGTAAATAATAAACCATATATCTAGGTTTTAAGACCATATGATATTATCGTCTTGCGATCACCCTAAAGTGATTACAGCAAGCGCGGGTTTATTCCAATGCTCAAGACTTGTTCATAAGCACTCATGAACGTTGCAACAAACCTTTGTTATGTCTAATACCATTTAGACAATCTACACACCAATTCATGACAATCTTCATTCATACCTACTTCCAACATATGAACGATTGTGGATAGTTTGAATAATTCGATTATTCTTAATAAACTCAATTATTCTGGAAGTCAAAACATGCAAAGTGAAACAATAGCTAAACAATTATCATAAGATAGTAACTTTACTTATAAACAATACTCTTTTATTTAATCATCAAATGTCAATTATATTTACCTATTACATGTTTCTAAAACTATCTAATCTAAACTAATATCATCCTTCAGCCCAATACTCCTAGCATGCTGCAAGTGCTTAACCCTGCTCAGTCCCTTTGTAAGCGGATCTGTTGGGTTATCTTCTGATGATATCCTCTTAACCACGAGGTGTCCTTCTTCTACTTGATATCTAATAAAGTGATATTTTTTGTCGATATGCCGAGATCTACCATGATCCCTCAGTTCCTTGGTCAAGGCAACCGCTCCTTCATTATCACAGAAAATTTCAATGGGCTCCTTTATAGCAGGCACAACTCCAAGATCGCCAATGAAGTTCTTCAACAATATTGCCTCGTTTGACGCTTCGCTCACTGCAATGTACTCTGATTCGCACGTTGAATCAGCTACAGTTTCCTATTTGGAACTTTTCCAAGTTACTGCTCCTCCATTAAAGGTAAATACCCATCCCGACTGCGAACGGTAGTTGTCCCTGTCGGTCTGGAAACTGGCATCACTATACCCGCACACCTTTAAGTCGTCACTCCCTCCGAGGACTAGAACTCATTCCTTGGTCCTCTGAAGGTACTTAAGGATGTTCTTGACCGCAATCCAATGAGCCAACTGCGGAAGCGTAAGGTACTCGGCTCATCTCAGCTATCTCGGCTTCGGTACTCGGACTTTGAGTCTTACTCAACTTTGTATTACTTTGTATCGGTAGTTCTCCCTTCTTCGAGTTCTCCATACTAAAACGTTTTAGTACCTTATCTAAGTAAGTATTCTGACTAAGTCTTATTAGTCTCTTACTTCTTTCTCTCACTATCCTTATTCCCAAAATATAGGAAGCCTCTCCGAGGTCCTTCATAGTGAAGCACTTCCCAAGCCAGGACTTTACCTCCTGCAGAGTCGGGATGTCGTTTCCTATGAGCAGTATGTCATCGACATACAAAACGAGAAAGCTAACTATGCTCCCATTGGCTTTGACATATAAACATGATTCATCTTTGCTTCGTACAAATCCAAACTCTTTGACTTTCTCATTAAAGCAAAGATTCCATCTGCGATATGCTTGCTTAAGTCCATAAATGGACTTCTCAAGCTTACACACTCTATTTGGATGATTCGGATCGACAAAACCCTCTGGCTGAGCCATGTAAACATCCTCAACCAACTTCCCATTAAGGAAAGCGGTCTTGACATCCATTTTCCATATCTCATAATCATGAAATGCGGCAATGGCTAGCATCACCCTAATATATTTTATCGTAGCAACTGGTCAGAAGGTCTCATCATAGTCAACTCCGAGAGTTTGAGTAAAGCCCTTCGCCACCAATCGTGCCTTGTACGTGTGCACATTCCCATCCACGTCGGTCTTCTTCTTGAAGATCCATTTGCACCCAACTGTCTTACGTCCGGGCACATTGTCAACCAAATTCCAAACTTGGTTGTCATACATGGATTGAATCTCGCTGTCCATCGCTTCTTTCCATTTTGCAGACTCCGGGCCTGCCATGGCTTCCTTATAGAAATTAGTTTCATCTAGATTTATTAGTTTACTATCACTAATATACGTGTCCCCTTCGGTAGTAATATGAAAACCATACAACTGGGGTTGAACTCTAACTCTTTCGGAACGTCTAAAAGGTAAGGACTCGTCAATTGGTTCAACTGGAGTTTCCTCCTCGGGTTGAGCGCCAGCGGTAGAGGTTCCTTCATCACTCGACTCTTGAATCTCTTCAAGATCGATCTGCCTCCCACTGTCTCCTTGGTTTATGAGTTCTCATTCTCGAAAAACCCCTCTTCTTGCTATGAAGACAACATTGTCACTCGGTCTATAGAAGAGATATTCAAAGGATTTCTGCAGGTAGCCGATGAAAGTACATCGCTCACTACGAGGTTCGAGCTTGTCATGAGTTTCTCGTCTTACGAAAACTTCACAACCCCAAACCTTGATATGTGCCAACGAGGGAGCTTTCCCTGTCCACATCTCGTGAGGTGTTTTGGCAACCTTCTTTGTAGGGACTCGGTTAAGGATATGGGCGGTAGTCTCTAAGGCATACCCCCAAAATGAGATAGGTAGTGAAGCACGGCTCATCATAGAACGAACCATGTCTAACAAGGTTCGATTGTGCCTCTCTGCCACACCATTTAACTGCGGTGTCCTAGGCGGCGTCAATTGCGAAACTATTCTGCATTCCTTGAGATAGTTGTGGAATTCAAGACTTAGGTACTCTCCTCCTCGATCGGATCGAAGCATCTTAATCTTCCTGCCCAATTGATTCTCCACTTCATTCTTGAACTCTTTGAACTTTTCAAACGTTTCAGACTTGTGCTTGATTAAATAAATATACCCATATCTACTATAATCATCGGTGAAAGTCACGTAGAAGCGGTTTCCATCCTTTGTGGTGGATCTAAAGGGCCCACATACATCGGTATGTATGAGATCCAATAAGCCCTCACTCCTCTCACAAGTGCTAGTGAAGGGTGACTTGATCATCTTTCCAAGTAAACAATATTCGCACGTGTCATCTTCCTTAAGGTCGAATGACTCCAACACTCCATCCTTTTGGAGTTGGGCTATGCGTTTCTTGTTGACATGTCCAAGACGACAATGCCACAAAGATGCTTTATCCACACTATTGGAAGAATCCATACACAACACATCATTTCCTAGGTTATCTACAACCATAACAGTTTCATAAATTCCATTACAAGGCATTGCTTCAAAGTATAAAACACCATTTAGATAAGCATACATAGAACCATTCATATTATTAAACGAATATCTAAATCCTTGTCTAAACAAACCATGAAATGAAATGATGTTTCTTGCCATATCTGGCGATTAGCAACAATTATTTAAATCTAAACCTAATCCATTACTAAGCACTAAAGAATACACTCCAATCTTGGTGACAGGCGACGATCTTCTGTTTCCCATGATTAGATTTATTCTTCCTTGCTCCACATCTCTATCTCTTCTTAGTCCCTACAAATCAGAACAAATGTGGTAACCACATCCTGTATCAAGAACCCAAGAAATAGTATGAGATGAATCCTTAGATTTAATTGTGTATATACCTGCAAAATATGGCTTGATCTTTCCATCCTTGATGGCTTGTAGATATTCCTGGCAGCTTCTCTTCCAATGCCCTATTTTGTGGCAATGATGGCACTCTGCCTCCTGCGGGTTAGGGTTGGGCTTAGTAGGATCAACCTTGGTCCCACTAGAAGAGGAACCATGTTGGGACTTTCCCTTGCGGTGGCTCTTTGACGGAGCCTTCCTCTTCTTTCCCCTTCCCTGCCCTATAGCCAAAACAGGAGCAGCGGTTGGTGCGGGAGTTGGTGCAACAGACTTGTCCTTTAGGTTGCTCTCAGCAGTCCTTAGGAGTCCTTGGAGTTTGCTTAGGGTGACCTCTTCCTTGTTCATGTGGTAGGTCATCCTAAATTGGTTGTAGCATGAAGGAAATGAGTGAAGAACAATGTCGATGGCCAAATCCTCCCCAAATTTAACATTTAACTTGCGAAGACGATCAACATATCTTTGCATCTTTTACAAGTGCACGGTTAACGATTCTCCACTTCCCATCTTGGCGGTGATCATGTTGGTGATGATCTCGTAGCACTCTTGCCTCGCGCTTTGGTGTTACCTCTCCATCAAGTCTTGATGCATTTCATAGGGATACACGTCCTCATAGGACTTTTGGAATTCTTGGTTCATAGTGGCTATCATGATGCAATGGACTTTCGTTGCATCACGTTCGTGTGTCTCAAAGACAGCCATCTCTTCGAGAGTAGCGATTTCCGGGTTGACCTTCTCGAGCTTTTCGTCGAGGACATACTCTTTGTCCTCGTAGCGTGCAATGGTGCGAATGTATCTTATCCATTCGCTAAAGTTCGTACCATCGAAGGTCACCTTTTTGCAAAGAGTCATTAACGTGAATGAGTTAGCAGCAGCGTTGTTTGCGTTTGACATCTACAATTAGTAAGGACAAAGTTTGATTAGAATTGGATCCCTAATTAAACACCCAAAATGAAAAATTAGGGCTAGGACCCAACAACATTATTTACATATTAGAAAAGGGATGCCGTAATCCAACATGCAAATAATTTGGAGGTAAGTGAATGACGATTCACTAATTCTTCACATTGAAAACATAACCTTAAGTTTTTATTGAGAATTCCTAGATTTTCTTTGAGATTCATTGAACCTTTCAATGGCATGTTTAAATCTTGATATGCCCCTCTAGTTTGTGACTGGGATACCGAGGATCACAAAGCGGGTGTGAATAACCATGCAAATCTACACGGTGCCTTCATTGTTACAATCACCCATTCGATGTGCCGGTAAACCACACACGCTCCATCAAACTATGATAAACAATGAATCACCCTTTGTCACCTTTGCTTAGAACCAATTAGTGTGCCGGTAAACCACACACACTCCACTAACATCTTAGCAAGGGTGCAAAGTGCAATTTCATGGGATTGCATCAATTCACTTTTCCTAAAGTAGCTAAGATTGGGAATTTTATAAAATGGTTTATTTACTTTATAGATTCATTATACTTATTAATGAGGAGAGAGTTGCCCTATCCTACCTGTTCGGCTAACGACCCTCCACCAGTCAAGCAAGCAGTGGGTGTGAGTGTACACCCATTAAGCGCCATTTTATAGGCAGCAACCTTATACCCACCTTATAGACTGGCTTCGTGAATGAGGCCTACTAACGGTAAGACTAGCATTTTAATTTTACTTATATATTTATTAAGCTTTTAATAATATAATAATATAGGGTTGAATTTTAAACTTGTAAAATTTTAGGGGTTGAAATTTAAATTATTCTAAATTAAACTATTAATCACCAAATTCAAATTTCAAAACATCGGGATAAATATTGAACTTTTCAAAACAATAGGGATCAAATAACAAATAATTCAAATTAAACAATTAATTTCATAATTATCTATATTTGACCTAATCCAATTTTAGTCATTATATAATTACCAAATAATCTTCAATAGTCCATATTTATCACATAAATAATTAATATTCACAAGATTTGAAATTATCTATTCTTATGTCAAGGATAATCATTAAATTAGGTTAAAATTTGGATTTATACTTAATAAAACGATTTGTGTATCAATCCAAGACAAAACAACAATAAAATCCTGAATTATCCTCTGTCTGACGCTGGGACTCGCCGAGTCAAGCTTTGGACTTGCCAAGTAGGGCCAACTCGCAGAGTCTAGACACTGACTCGCCGAGTTGGGTCGGACAGAGGTGAAGAAAAACGATTTTCATCAACCAAAACAGTTAAGCATCACATTCAATTGAAACCAATCATGGCTCTGATACCACTGATGGGTTTTAGACATAAGATCTTTCCTATGTGCACATACAACCCTATAGCTTGGATCTAGGTTTCTCTAATTGAACATGCAATATATCCAAGACTTTCATGGCTAGATCTAATGTAAACTAACAATCAAAACATATGAAAATAGATCTAGAATAATACCTTGAGTTACGTGCTTGAAACCTTCCTCTTCTTGGAGCTTAGAGTCACAATTGTCACTCCTCTAATGGCTTACAAACACCAACTAGCAAGAAGATGATTTGAGAGAGGTAAGGAAGAGGGAAATCGGCTCTAGGTTTACTCCAATAACAAGGTGGTCGATTTCCACAACCCCAAGGGTCTATTTATACTGTGAGCTCCTAGGGTTTCACCCTAAAACCCTAATTGGATAACTTAGCCTCAAAGCAATCCAATATCCCTTCTAGATAAGGCCTTGGACGATTTCTAGGTGATCCACATCCCTAAAACCGTCCACCCCATATCCATAAGGATTCTTAGCTCAAAATACAACTATCACACATTTGACAGTTATATCCTTTTCTTCAATTAATCTCTTTAAGTCACCAAATTAATTCCTAATTAATTTATGAGTTATATTAATCAAATAATATTATTATTCCTTTAACATATTATTCTTATAATACATTAATAATAATATCTCTTCTCTCTATTTAAATCATCCTGTCAAGTTGCTATGGTGAAGACAACCCAAAATGATCATGCACAATCGGGTCAAGTACTTACCAAATATAGTTACAACCTTAGACACTAATCCAACAGTTGTATGTAAACCATTATAAGTTTAAAACTATAACTTTTTAACAGTTTGAACAAAATACTTAAATTGTTATTTTAAATATAACATTACAATGTCAACTTAAATATAAATTTTAGTTCCACTTAAAAAACCAAAGAATATTTTATAGATAATTAAAAGTGATAAATTGTAGTGATAAATGTAAAAACTAAATTGTAATCTCAATTTAACTAAAATATTCCCTAAAAATAATTTTATAATCGTTAAAAGTTTTCAAATAAGTAGCTTAAAATAACTTACAATAAAAGTAGTTAAAAATAATTGTATATAAATGATTATATTGTTACCTTTAAAATCAAAAAACAATGTTTCATGTTTTAAATAATTATAATGATAGAAACTAAAACATTAAGTAATAAATTTTAAAAATTTAATTAACAATAACAACAACTATAAATAACATTAAACCATATATTATATTTATTTTTATTCATGTGTAACTCGCAGGTAGTAGTCATTCAAATGATTGAGATTATGCAGTTATAATAGATATATATATTATCATATAATTCAAAATAATCAACATATTATATCAATTTACTATACAAATTATTATATCAAATTTAACAACAGCGTTATTCCTATATTAAAAAAAACTATATATATTTGTAAAGACTTCAACTATATAGGTGTTTATACGCAATGTGCGGACATTCGCCTAGTACTATATTATAAAGGAAACATTTTTTTCACCATATTCATTTGAAACTCCCAACTCTTCATATTTCTATTTAATATACTTAATTTATTAACTTAAATATGTTTTTAGTTGTAAACATTATCATATTATCAATATGATATACTTAATTTGTTAACTTCAATATATTGTTAAATAAATAATCTACATTAATATACCAAATAAGCTTAAAAATTTAATGTAAAATTTAAAACTAAAGTAAAATATTAAATAATTTTAAAAAAATTCAATATATATAATTTTAACATAGTTAAAAGAAAAACATTGAATATAATAAATATAAAAGAATGTAAATTGATAAATCAAATTAACTAAAAGGTGTCTAAAAAAACTATATTTTATAATAACTAAAATTCAATTAAGTTGTTTTTAAATTAATTTATAATAATAGTAATAGTTAAGAATAATAGAAACTTAGAAATTAAATTATGTTAGATTACAAACAGTTGTTGATAATTTAAATAATCATCATGATGAAATTAGAACACCGTTATTTTTTTTAAATTAATAAATCATAACAGTAGTAAATTAAAATAGTTGACAAATATAACTAATATTACACACACATAAAACATGAGTAGAGACCATTAAATGATTTGATTTTAATAAACATTATTTTATCTATTGCTCAAACTAATTATAATTTTATATAAACTAAATGAAATAATTATTATTTTATAGTTAATATAAATGATATAAATATTTTCAATAACATAAGATTACCAAAAGTTTTAATTTTATCGTATTTTTTCTTTCACAGCATTCATTTGAAACTCCCAACTCTTCATATTTCCATTTAATATACTTAATTTATTAACTTAAATATGTTTTAGTTGTAAACATTATCATATATGGAAAACTTTGTGACTTATCAATATGATATATTTAATTTCTTAACTTTAATATATTGTTAAATAAATAACCTACATTAATATGTTAAATAAGCTTAAAAATTTAGTGTAAAATTTAAAACCTAAAGTATAATATTAAATAATGTTTTAAAAAAAATTCAATATATATATATATATATATATATATATATATATATATATATATATATATATATATATATAGAACATAGTTAAAAGGAAAACATTAAATATAACAAATATAAAAGAATCTGAATCGATGAACCGAATTAACTAAAAGATGTCTGAAAACTATATTTTATAATAGCTAAAATTCAATTAAGTTGTTTTTAAATTAATTTATAATAATAATAGTTAAAAATAATAGAAACTTAGAAATTAAATTATGTTAAATTATAAACAGTTGTTGATAAGTTAAATAATCATCATGATGAAATTAAAACACTGTCATTTTTTTTTAAATTAATAAATCATAGCAGTAGTAAATTAAAATAGTTGACAAATATAACTAATATTATACACACATAAAACATGAGTAGAGACCACTAAATGATTTGATTTTAATAAGCGTTATTTTATCTATTGTTCAAATTAATTATAATTTTATATAAACTAAATAAAATAGTTATTATTTTATAGTTAATATAAATGACATAAATATTTTCTATAACATAAGATTACCAAAGTTTTAATTTTATTCTGCACAATGCGTAGATATTCGCCTAGTCATTATCATTATCATATCATATCATATTGTATCATATTATATTATAAATGTATCATTTTTCCTTTCACAACATTCATTTGAAACTCCAATTAATTTTTCCTTTCACCACGTTCATTTGAAACTCATATGACTTTTCAATTTCTTTCTAATAATGATGATAAGTTGGTTAATAAAGTTAAATAAATATCAAATCTAAAGTGTAATCATATATAAACTACGTTTCATTATTAAAATAATATTTTTACTTCTACTTATAAAGTTATGTTTTCTAACTTTTAACATATTATACTTAATTAGTTAATTTATTAGTTTTAATATATTGTTGGATGTAAACCATTATCATTTTAAAGATACATTTTTGGAACAATTTGTATAAAATATTTAAATTATTAGTTTGATTATGACATTACAGGGTCAACTAAAATATAAATTTTAGTTTAACTTAAAAAACCCAAAAAAATATTTTGTAAATAGTTAAAAGTGATTAAATATAGTGTGTTTCTAATAATGATTATAAGTTGGTTGATAAGGTTAAATAAATATCAAACCTGAAGTGTAATCATAAATATACTAAATTCCAATTTTAAAATAATATTTTTACTTCTACTTATAAAGTTATATCTTTAACTTTTAACATAGTATACTTAATTTATTAGATTTAATATGTTGTTGTATGTAAACCATTATCAGTTTAAAGCTACAATTGTTGAATAGTTTGAACATAATACTTAAATTGTTAATTTAAATATAACATTACAATGTCAACTTAAATATAAATTTCAGTTCCACTTAAAAACCGAAGAATATTTTGTAAATAGTTAAAATTGATAAATTGTAGTGATAAATACAAAAACTAAATTGTAATCGTAATCTAACTAAAATATTTCTTAAACATATTTTTATAATCGTTAAAAGTTTTCAAATAAGTAGTTTAAAATAATTTACAATAAGAATAGTTATAAATAACTCTATATAAGTGATTATATAGTTACCTTTAAAATCAAAAAACAATTTTTATGTTCTAAATAATTATAATGATAGAAATTAAAACATTATGCAAGTAAATTTTAAAAAATTAATTAACAACAACAACAAATATAAATAACATTAAACTATATGTTATATTTAATTTTATTCATGTGTAACTCACAGATAGAAGTCATTCAAACGATTTAGATTATGCAGTTATAATAGATATATATATATATATATATATATATATATATATATATATATATATATATATATATATATTATCATATAATTCAAAATAATCAATATATTATATCAATTTAGTATACGAATTATTATATCAAATTTAACAACAACGTTATTTCTATATTTAAAAAAACATATGTTTGTAAAGACTTCAACTATATAGTTGTTTCTGCGAAACGCGCGAGCATTCGTCTAATATACTTATAAAGGAAATATTTTTCCTTTTCACCAAGTTCATTTGAAACTCTCATATATTTTTCCTTTCACCATATTCATTTGAAACTCCAATGACTTTTCAATTTCTTTCTATTTATAATTATAAGTTAGTTAATAAGGTTAAATAAATATCAAACCTAAAGTTCAATTATATATAAACTAAATTTCAATATTAAAATAATATATTTACTTCTACTTATAAAGTTATGTTCTTTTTTAACTTTTAACATATTATAATTAATTTATTAGTTTTAATATATTATTAGATGTAAACAATTACATTTTAAAGATACAGTTTCAGAACATTTTGTATAAAATACTTAAATTATTAATTTAAATATAACATTAAATAGTCAAGTTAAATATACATTTTAGTTTAAATTAAACAACCCAAAGAATAGTTTGTAAATAGTTAAAAGTGATAAATTGTAGTGTCTTTCTAATAATGATTATAATTTGCTTAATAAGGTTAAATAAATATCAAACCTAAAGTGTAAATATCTTTATTTCTACTTATAAAGTTATGTCTTTAACTTTTAACATAATATACTTAATTTATTAGATTTATATTTTGTTATATGTCAACCATTATCAGTTTAAAGCTATAATTTTTGAACAGTTTGGACAAAATACCTAAATTGACAACTTAAATATAACATTTTAATGTCAACTTAAATATAAAATTCAGTTCCACTTAAAAAACCAAAGAATATTTTGTAAATAGTTAAAAGCGATAAATTGTACTGATAAATGCAAAAACTAAATTGTAATCTCAATTTAACTAAAATATTTCCTAAAGATATTTTTATAATCGTTAAAATTTTCAAATAAGTATCTTAAAGTAACTTACAATAATAATAGTTAAAAATAAATCTATATAAATGATTATATTGTTACATTTAAAATCAATAAATAATGTTTGATGTTTTAAATAATTATAATGATAGAAATTAAAACATTAAGCAAATAAATTTTAAAAAATTAATTAACAATAACAACAACTATAAATAACATTAAACCATATATTATATTTAATTTTATTCATGTGTAACTTGCGGGTAGAAGTAATTCAAACGATTAGGATTATGAAGTTATAATAGATGTATATATTATCATATAATTCAAAATAATCAATATTATATCAATTTAGTAGAAAAATTATTATCAAATTTAACAACAACGTTATTGTTATATTTAAAAAAAAAACATATATTTGTAAAGACTTCAACTATATAGATGTTTCTGAACAACGCGCGGACATTCCCCTAGTATCTATATCTATATCTATATCTATATCTTTATATCTTATAAAGCTAGCATTTTTCTTTGAACCTCATGCATTTGAAACTCCCAAGACCATTTTTTTCTTGAACCTCATGCATTTGAAACTCCCACAACTATTCAACTTATACAAATTAATTCATGATTAATTGAAATAGGGCTGTTCAATATTTGGATAAAACCGAATTATCCAATTGGACAATTTGGATTGGACTATTTGGTTCGGATATTTGGATTTTTTGATTGGTTTTCAACAAAACCGAATTATTATTTTGGATTTCGGATTGGTTTTGGTTCATAAAATAAGAACCGAATAGTCCAAAAAACCGAATAAACATTTATATTTATCTATTTATAATATATATCTATAGTTATTTATTTATTTTGTAATTTATTTTTTCAAATAGGTTCAAAACGTTTCACTCGATAAAAAAACATTAATATGCATTTTCTCTCAAAAGTTTTGTATCTATAAAATATTTAACTATAATATATCTTCTTATTAGTTGTTTATAAATTTCAAATCAAAACAAAATATTTGTTTTTGCTTCTTGTGTAAAGTTGGGTAATTTTATAATTATATGTTGTTTTCAAATGTTTTGGTTTTGAAAACCGAAATATAAAAACCGATCCAACCGAATTGTAATTGGAGCGGATCGGATCGGATTTGAATTTAGTTTGGACAATTCGGATCCATGTTTTGAAAACCGAAATATAAAAACCGATCCATCCAAACGAACACCCCTAAATTGAAATATTATGATTTGTAACTCTTAAAATTCTTCAAATCATGCTATTTAATTGATGAGTTAAATGAAATATTTAGCCTATATAAAATATTTGTGAATTACATATTGCATGTATGTCAGCACAAAATGATAGATTATATTTGTAGGGTTTGAAGAGTTGTAGGAGTGGTTCCATGGATGTAAGAAAACAATTGTAAAATTTCCAAATATAAATTCATGTAAACTCAACTTGGGTGAATGTAAACATTAGATATTAATCAAGGTTCTAGTTTATGTATGTTTGTAAATGTATACTTGAGATCATTTTTTAAGTGTATGTGTTATGCATCTTTTTATAATCACATGATGATGAAGTGAGATTGATAATTACATCTCATGAGCTTTTGGTAAATCAATCATCAAGCTATTTATAAGTTAGAGCAATTAACTTTGTTAACATGTATATATCTTTTTGTTGTCTCTCTTTTTTTTTAAGAAAATATATTTTATGTACACGAGAACATTATTCAACATGTATTTTATGATATGTATATACTATGTTAGTTTCTATCGCTTATTTTGTAAATAACATCGATGAAGTTATTTATAATTGATTTTGATGAAATGAGTTTACAATTATTATTCCAAGTTGTTGGTGATAATGATGAATTAGAACGAATGATTTTTAATATGATATGACTTTATTGTTGAAAACCAATAATTATGTGTGTTATAAAAATGAATTCTTTATGTTCTACCAAAAACGTAGATGGATGTACCCAATTTTAAATGTTTTTATAGTAATAAAAATGAATTATCTTATTACATTTTCAATTTCCTTTTTTCCTATTCATTCTTTATGGTAAAGGAAAAGTAAAATAAATAAAATATTAATATTTTCATAAGAAAATATAAATGATCAAAATATATCTCAAGTGTAACACTCCTCCTCCCTTAACATATTGTTTTTAAGATTAGTCCCAGTACATAACAATTACTATAGTTTTGAAATTCAAATTACCATTTTTTTGGACCGTTCATTCTCTCTCTTCCAATATTTCATAGCTTTAAGGGAAAAAAATGAAAGTACAATAAAAAAGTATGATGGTTTTTTTTTAAGAAAAAAATATTAATGAAAATTTTCAAATTAGTAGTTTTTAATTAGTAAAAATTAATAATTGTTTAAAATAACGTAAAACTAAAGAATAGATTATATTATATTAATAAGTTATTGTTATTTGAAATAATAATAATAATAATAATAATAATAATAATAATATAGGAAATAAAAAATATTCAAATAAATTATTTACAAATTAGTTAAAAATACGTATAGTTTAAAATAATTTTATATCAAAAACTCAATTCAATTTGATTTAAACACAATTTTATATATCTTTCTTATCGTATACTTAAAATTATTATAATATTAGTTACAACTTAGTATAAAAGTTATTATTTCAATGATAAATACTTTTAATATTGTTTTTATAACATATAATTGTTAATGTTTATATTACATTATTGGGCTCAAATCAAGAGTTAAAAACTCTCACTACAACTGAATAGTTATTTATTTATTTATTTATTTATTTATTTATTTAAATGTAATTATGATTTTAAATTTAATGTAGTTTGACTTTATATTTTCCACTACATTCAAAAGTTTTTAAACTTATGGTTATTAATGTGCAATGCTTTTTTATTTTCCACTTATTTATTATATATATTGTACATATATTAGTAGTATATAAGTAAGTTTTGATTAAAATATCATATATTTGAAAAGGTTTATGATTCAAAATGAAAGAGTTGAAATTTTTTTTTGTCGTATCAATGGTTATTTCAACATAATTTTTTTTATAACAATGTTTCTGTATATCAAATGTATGTTGATTTTTAAATATTCATTTTCAATGATTTATAAGTGTTTAATAAGTTTTGTTTGATGTAATTGTTATAATGTTGTAGTGTTTTTATTTTATTAGAAACTATAGTGTTTTTCATACTATTTTTTATTTGTTTTATATACAAAACGACATACGTTTTATATATAATTTCCATAACTTAAAATCATCAAAAGTTGTAGTATTTATTTTTTCATACTACTTTGTTTTTTTATACATAGGAATGAATATATGTTTGATATATAATTTAGACAACATAAAACAGTCTATAAAATCATGAATTAATAAGGGAAATAACTAATGGTATAAACTTATTAAAACTAATAAAACTAATAAATTAACTATAGAGTTTGTTTTGCTATTGACATTGGTTTTACATGTATAAATATTAAATCAGAATTTGTTAAATTTTATTACTTAATTAAATAATCATATTCATGCGCAACGTGCAAGGATTCGACTAGTATATATATCTTATAAAACTAGCATTTTTTCTTGAACCTCATGCATTTGAAACTCCCAAGACTGTATAGAAGCATTTTTGCTCAAAGCACATTCATTTGAAACCCCATCTTTTAACTAATACAACTCAAAAGTCTTTTTAATAATGATTTAACAGTCGAAGGTTTTATAACTTATATTATGATTAATAAGCACTTAATGAAACGTTTACTATAAAACGATCAATCTTTTCGGTACACATGCATACAAATCACATACAAACTACATAAAGAAAACAAGCTTAAAGGTTTTATGTGTTGGTTTGAGGTCTTATGACTACTTTTTGACATATATTATTATGTTATAATTTTAATTTGTGAGTTTGTTATATACTAATTATTTATATATTTTTCTTGATTTTGGATTCTTTTAATACAATTGTTGTATGTTGTGTTTTAATCGTTAATATATATATATATATATATATATATATATATATATATATATATTAGATCAGATAGATGTTATCGATCATATGTTCTATACTGTTATGTAGATAATATTTAATTATATATGTTAAATATTATCATTTGTTTTGTACCACTTCGAAAAAGTAACTAAATAAAAGTCGTGAATATTTAAATTTTTCGTGTAAATCTGAAAGATATATTTTTCTTTTTACTGCATGTATTTGAAGCTCTCATTACTTTTCAATTTTTTTTCTAATAATGAATATACATTGGTTAATAATGTTAAATAGGTGTAAAACGCTAATTATGATCCTAAATAACCACTTGGGTTGTGGTGACTTGGTAAGACATGTGGAAGATATGGTGGATAACCTATTGACCCATGTTCAAATCCTGGCACTATTAAGCCCTTGTGGCCATGGAGGTTCGCCTGCAGTGACTCCAGGGCATGAGGCAAAGTCTCATGTTTGCAGCGGGGGATTAGTCGGTGCGCGAAAGCTGGCCCGGAAACCCTCGTTAGGAAAGTTCCCTTTCCAAAAAAAAAAAAAAATTAACTAAACTTGAATATGAAATTAACATATTTTACTCATACTTAGTATTTATATGTTATTTCTTAAATTGTCAGTTTAAAGTCACAACTTTTAAATAATTTGTATAAAATACTTAAATTGTTAATGTAAATACAATGTTAAAGTATTAACTTAAATGAAAGTTTCGATTAAACTTAAAGAAAATCCAATAACTATTTTATAAATATTTATAAGTTAAATTATAGTATTAAACGAAAAAACTTAATTGTAATCCCAAATCAATTAAAATATTTCCTAAAATTATTTTTATAAACATTAATAATTTCTAAATAAGTATCTTACAAATAACTTACAACGATAATAGTTAAAAGTAATATTGTTACCTTTAAAAAACAAAAACAATGCTTGAGGATAGAAATTAAAAAGTTAATCAAATATAGTTTTTTTAAATCTATTTTTTAAAACTGATTAATCCTAAAAACTATAAATAACATTAATTTATATACTCCATTTATAGGCCCGGTCCTAACGGTGGGCAACCCGAGCGGTCGCCCAGGACCCATATCTCTCGGGGGCCCAAAATTCGTAGAGTATATGGTATAATTATATAAAAAAACTAACTTATTTAAAAATGTTAGGAGAAGTATTTTACTTTAAGTATTAAAAGTGAATTTTATAATGTGTGTCTATTTTCTATATTTTTTTTTTATATTTATGGTGTGGGGGCCTATTTTTTTCTTTTTGCCTTGGGCCCACTTTATCTTTGGACCGACTCTGTCTATTTAATTTTATTTATGAGTAACATGTTGATAGAGTTTACTGAGACGATTAAACCTTTATAGTTTTCATAGATTTAATATAATCATATAATTCAAAATAATTAATGTTTTATACTAAATTAATATAATAATTATTATATCAAAGTTAACTGTGACATTTTTATATTTAAACAACATGTATTTTAAATTTATAATTATATTATGCGCAACGAACGGGCATTCGCCTAGTATACTTATAAATGAAGCATTTTTCCTTTCACCACATTCAATTGAAATTCCCATGACTTTTCAATTTCTTTCTAATAATGATTATGGGTTTGTTAATAAGGTTAAACTAATATCAAACCAAAAGTGTAATCATATATAAACTAAATTTCAATATTAAATGAATATATTTTCTCCTACTTATAAAGTTATGTTTTCAACTTTTAACATATTATACTTAATTTATTTGGTCTAATCTGTTGTTGTATGTAAACCATTATCATTTTAATGCTACAACTTTTGAACAATTTGTATAAAATAATTAAATTGTTAATTTAAATATAACCTTACAGGATCAACTTAAATATAAATTTTAGTTCAACTTAAATACCTCAAATAATATTTTATAAATCGTTAAAAGTGATAAATTGTAGTGTTTTTCTAATAATGATTATAAGTTGGTTAATAAGGTTAAATAAACAGCAAACCTAAAGTGTAAACATAAATAAACTAATAATATTTTTATTTCTACTTATAAAGTTATGTCTTTAAATTTTAACATATTATACTTAATTTATTAGATTTAAGATGTTGTATGTAAACCATTATCAGTTTAAAGCTACAACTTTTGATCAGTTTGGACAAAATACTTAAATTATTAATTTAAATATAACATTATAGGTTCAACTTCAATATAAATTTCAGTTCCACTTAAAAAACCGAAATAATATTTTGTGAATAATTAAAAGTGATAAATTGTAGTGCTAACTGCAAAAACTAAATTTTAATATCAATTTAACTAAAATATTTCCTTAAGATATTTTTATAATCGACAAAAGTTCACAAATAATTAGCTTAAAATAACTTACAATAACAATAGTTAAAAATAACTCTATATAAATGATTATTTTGCTACCTTTAAAATAAAAAAAATTATTTGATGCTTTAAGTAATTAAAATGATAGAAATTAAAACGTTAATCAAATAAATTTTAAAAAATTAATTAACAATAACAACAATTATAAAGAACATTAAACCATATATTATATTTCATTTTATTTATGAGTAACCCGCGAGTAGAGGTTATACAAAAAATTAAGATTATACAGAGTTAACAGATGTATATATTATCATATAATTCAAAATAATCAATATATTATATCAACTTAGTATAGGAATTATTATATCAAATTTAACAACAACATTATTGTTATATTTAAAAAAACATATATTTGTAAAGATTTCAGCTATATAGATGCTTCTACGCAACGTGCGGGCATTCACCTAGTATACTTATAAATGAAGCATTCTTTTTCACCACATTCATTTGAAACTCTCATATATTTTTCCTTTCACCACATTCATTTGAAACTCTCATATATTTTTCCTTTCAACACATTCAGTTAAAACTCCATGACTTTTCAATTTCTTTCTAGTTATAATTATAAGTTGGTTAATAAGGTTAAATAAATATCAAACCTAAAGTATAATTATATATAAACTAAATTTCAATATTAAAATAATATATTTACTTCTACTTATAAAGTTATGTTTTTTGAACTTTTAACACATTATACTTAATTTATCAGTTTTAATATATTATTGGATGTAAACCATTACATTTTAAAGATACAATTTCGGAACAATTTGTATAAAATACTTAAATTATTAATTTAAATATAACATTAAATGGTCAACTTAAATATACATTTTAGTTTAATTTAAACAACCCAAAAAATATTTTGTAAATAGTTAAAGTGATAAATTGTAGTGTCTTTATAATAATGATTATAAGTTGGTTAATAAGGTTAAATAAATATCAAACCTTAAGTGTAAGCATAAATAAATTAAATTTCATTTTTATAATAATATCTTTACTTCTACTTATAAAGCTATGTATTTAACTTTTAACATATTATACTTAATTTAATAGATTTAAAGTGTTGTTGTATGTAAACCACTATCAGTTTAAAACTATAATTTTTGAATAGTTTGGAAAAAATACTTAAATCGTTAATTTAAATATAACATTATAGTGTCAACTTAAATATAAATTTCAGTTATATTTAAAAAACCAAAGAATATTTTGTAAATAGTTAAAAATGATAAATTGTAGTGAAAATGCAAAAACTAAATTGTAATCTCAATTTAACTAAAATATTTCCTACATATATTTTTATAATCGTTAAAAGTTTTCAAATAAATAGCTTAAAATAACTTATAATAACAATAGTTAAAAGTAACTCTATATAAATGATTATATTGTTACCTTTAAAATCAAAAAACAAAGTTTGATGTTTTAAATAATTATATTGGTAGAAATTAAAACATTAAGTAAATAAATTTTAAAAAATTAATTAATAATAACAACAATTATAAATAACGTTAAACCATATATTATATTGAATTTTACTCATATGTAACTTCCGGATAGAAGTTATTCAAGCGATTGAGATTATGCAGTTATAATAGATGTATATATTATCATATAATTCAAAATAATCAATATATTATATCAATTTAGTATACGAATTAATATATCAAATTTAATAACAATCTTATTGTTATATTTAAAAAAACATATATTTGTAAAGACTTCAACTATATAAGTGTTTCTACGCAACGCGCGAGCATTCGTCTGGTATACTTATAAAAGAGACATATTGCTTGCATAACATGCATTTGAATCCTCCATTACTTTTCGATTTCTTTATAATAATTATCATAAATTTCTTAACAATGTTAAATTAATGCAAAAACTAAATCCTAATCATAAACTAACTAAACTACAATATTAAAATATCATATTTTGCTTTCATTTATAAAACTATGACTTTGACTTTTTAACATATTATAGTTAATTTATTAGTTTAGATATATGTTTGTATGTGAACCATTGTCATTTTAAAGTTATAATTTTTGTATAATTTAAGATTTTAAGCAAAATAGTTAAAATATTAATTTTAATATAATGTTAAGTGCGTAACTTAAATCAAAGTTTCAATTAAACTTGAAAAAAATTGAAAGGCTATTTTATAAATAATTAAAACTTATAAATTATAGTGTTAAACCTAAATTGTAATCATAAATTAACAAAATAAAACCATGAAACTATTTTTTGTAATCATTAAGAATTTTCAAATAAGTAACTTAAAAATAATTTACAATAAGAATAGTTCAAAGTAATATTATATAAAAAGTTATAATGTTATATTTAAAAACAAAAACATTGTTTGTCATTTTAAATAATTACAATCAAACAAACTAACAATATTCATTAAATAAATTTTAAAAAAGTTAAATTTTTGAAACCAAATTAAAATAATTAAGAGTTTCCAAATACGTTATTTTAATAACTTACTACAATATTAGTTAAAAGTAGCATTATATACAAAAATTATATATTTACCTTTAAAAACAAAAAAACATTGTTTGATATTTTAAATAATTACAATGATAGAAATTAAAATCTTAAGAAAATAAACTTTTTAAAATTAATTAATCATAATAACAACTATAAATATTATTAAATAATATATTATATTTAATTTTATTCATGAGTAACCCGTAGGTAGAGGCCATTGATACAATTGGGATTATAGAATTTTAAAAGATGTCTAGATTATCATATAATTCAAAACAAACAATATTTATACCAAAAAATTATAGAATTTATTGTATAAGAGCTAATAACAATGTTATTTATATATTTAGAAAACATATATTTGTAAAGATTAAAAATATGTTGTTGTATTGTGCGCACCGCGTGGGTATTCGCTTAGTACATACTTATAAAAGAGATATTTTTACTTGTACTACATGCATTTGAAACCTTCATGACTTTTCAATTTCTTTCTAATAATTATTATAAATTGGTTAATAATGTTAAATTAATACAAAAACTAAATTCTAATCATAAATTAATTAAAGTACAATATTAAAATATCATATTTTTACTTCTATTTATAAAATTTTGACTTTAATTTTATAATATATTATAGTTAACTTGTTACTTTAGTTCGGGTACAGGTCCCGTGCTTTCAGTAGTACGAGCCCAATACTACATTTTCACACCTACCTGTACCTTCCCCAAGGCTCTAATTGATAACTCTAATTCGTCCCAGAACAAAACATATCTCACAAACCGCCGCATAACTCAAATCTGTCACACCCCCAAACCAGAATGGCGGAAACATTCGGGGGTGGATGACTTCACGTAGTATCACAACCATTGAATATTGTAAAGAAAGTAACACAACCATCACATATATAATGAAAACGTATGTTGTTGCGTTATACATAATAGCAAAAGAATATTACAATGAGATGATAAATGTTCAATAATAAAACATCTTTAGTGTTTCCTTCTCCAAAAGCTGGTGGTTACCTGTATTACTGATTTCCTGAGAAATACAAGTGGTTTCGAAAAAGTGTCAACAATTAAGTTGGTGAGTTCATAAGTGTTTTGCATTGAAAAGTATGTCCTTTTTGATAGTAAACCGATGAACGAGGATTTCTGAAAATCCAATATTTTCTTTAAATGATTTGAAAAGTTTCCCGTTTTGGAGTGCATTAGTGTTTTCCATGCTTGAATAATAGGGATAAAATTTGTGTTAACAATAAAATGGAAAACTGAAATGTATGTATGAATCTCGTAAATCTAACTTGTTTTTATACTTTTATGTGAGTTTTATAACCATGCTATTGACAATGATGGCCTGTAACAACGTTCTTCAGGCGTTGGGACTGTTATGACATTTGTCACCCCAGGCCTGCCGGCCTAGCTGTAGCTAACAGCTTAGGTGTGGGATTGTCAATCCCGTATAGATCTATACACAAGTATCACGCTCCCCCTACAAGGGATTATGGTATATAATACAGGACTTAATAATGCATACTCGAACGTACGTGAAGCTGTCTCACATTACTAGGTATAAACAGATTTACGATGATAAAAGACTTTACTTCATTTGAAAGTATTTCATTTGTCAAGATGTATACGTAAAATGTATGAATAACTTGTTAGCTATGTTCGTTATAGCTTCTCAAAAGTATGTTTTCATTTAGTAAGAATAACTTGGTGATATAATAGCCTTCTAAGCATAAAGATGTTTATAAAAACGATACTTCGACTCATAATGTACTTGTATTCCCCCCTAAAACATGAAAAGAATTGAAAGGTAGGGGTATGAACTCACTCGTTAAGTTTGAAGAGAGAGGCTAGGTTTGAGCAGAACTTCGATCGCGGATGGTTGCGTCGTCGGGCTCCTCGGGGGTCTCTGCAGCGTAAATCTTTCGTCGGGGGCTCGAGTGCGGAAACCAAGGTAAGAAAATGGTCTCTGGAGCTGGGAGAATGGCTGAGAAATGGTGAAGGTGTGCCTAAACTCGAAGCTTATGCCTTCTATTTATAGGGCTGGAAAACCCCGTACGCGGCGCGTACTTCCGGAGTACGCGGGGCGTAAAATGGCGTCATGGCTTACGACTCGGGTCTAGCTAGCGTAGCTTGGGCGGGTCGATGGGACTCCTGGGTCTAGCCGAGCGTAGCTTGGGCGGGCCGATGAGACTCGACTCTGGGTCTAGTACGCGGGGCGTAATCCCTGCTTCCGACTTCTAAATTCCACAACTTTCGCGTACGAGCTCCGTTTTTCGCGTTCTTTATATCCACGCGTAGGTGAGATTATGCTCTACAACTTTCATTTAGACTCCGTCGGCTAGTTTTGACTTTATTTTTAATGATATATTTTTAATAGGTCGGGCCTCCTAAAGTTCGTTAAAAATTCATAGGTTCTTTATTCGACGTCGGTTTTCGTTTGTCTTTTTATTGTTTTATTACCACTGAGGAGATCTTCAACTTCCGTTTAGGTGGCGATAGCTAAATAACACTCGATCTTCAATCTGAGTTTTTAACCCTCTACTACTGTTACGAAACTTTGAAAATTCGTAACTTCTTCATACGAGGTCCAATTTGGGCGATCTTTTTATGTACGCTCACCTTTCAACGAGATCTACGACTTTGGTTTAGATACTTAAGGCTAAAACGTATTTTATTGAGATTCTACTTTTTATGTCAAATAATTTTTTAACGTCGTGTCGTAAATATACGAGTGGTTATAATTTCTTCAATATAACCTGGTTTTGAGCGTTCTTTATGTTCTTGGAAACCTTGGCATGATATCTAATATTTGATGTATCCCAACTTAGATACTTGAACACTTTATTTTCGAGGTTAATTTCGTTGCTTTTTAGCTTTCGAGTGTTTACAATGCTTTTTGGAAAAAATAGGGTTGTCACAAAATCCAAGGCTATCCTAAGATTTGCTCCATTCCCATCAAACCAGAACTAAAATCAATCATAACAGGTTGTCTTATGCATGCAAATTATACACAGAATAGGATCAAATAGACTGTCGAATAACAGAGTCCACCCTAGGACCACAACCAAACAAGGAACAGGAAATAAGGCCAAATCAATTATTCTAAGGCTATAAGATCCTAACCGTATATAATTTTGAAAGCATACACCTAGCAAGATCCATCCGATTATCACATTCAAAATATCAATATAACATGGCTAACATGTTGGGGAAAACACTTAATTGAGCTCAGCCGATTCCGCGCATTGCACTCTCCCGTTATCTTACAAGAAATCGGTTTTAAGAAGTTGTTAACTTTAATTTTTTTAAAACAATTTTAACATTTCATCAGTTTGAGTCCTGAGAAACCCGAGAGTATGCCCAAATCTCTCAAACCGAGGCTCTGATACCAACTTGTAACAACCCAAATTTCCAATAAAAAATTTCATTTTTAAGTAACGAAATCATTTCCATAAAATATAAAATTCCAATCAAATTTGTTTTCAAAATCCATATAATCAAACAATTTATTCATAATATCATAGTGTCCCCAATAAAACGCCAGAGAGTGCATGCTGCTCCATCATGTCGGGCTCTTGCCCTTAGATCCCAAAGTACCTGAAACAACCAACAAACTGTAAGCTAATGCTTAGTGAGTTCCCCATTACATACCCCACACAATCCGCATAATCATATAACCATATCAACCATACAAGCCATGCATATAAACATCTACGGATGTCGTGGGCTCCCCCTATGTCTTACACTTATGTCCTATGGTCACCCCCATGGTCTTACTTGGAATGCCATGGGCACCCCCACATGGTCTTATAACCAAGTGTCATGGGCACCCCCATGGTCTTTACTTGGAATGTCATGGGCACCCCCACATGGTCTAACAACCAAGTGTCATGGGCACCCCCTATGGTCTTTACCTGGACTGCCATGGGCACCCCCACATGGTTTGACATCCAAGTGCAACGAGCTCCCCCCAGGGTCTTCCATGCAAGTATTACAAAACAACTAGAATATTACATACCACATAATCAACTAGTATACCACATAACACATAATGGGCCGACCTTGGTGCCTTCGACACATTGGTATGGTGAGGAGACTCACCTCAAATGCAAACTGTAGCTGAGTAGGTCCAAACTTTGAGTATCAGCTTTGCCACCTCCCAAATCATAAACAACTCATTAAATACAACTCAACCCTTCAAACCCTTAAAAGTCAATCCTAGTCAATGTCAAAGTCAAAGTCAAAGTCAAAGTCAACGCTCCGACTTGACCTAACTTGTCGAGTCCACCCCAAAGTCATAATTGCGATATCGCGACCCAACTCATCGAGTTTCTCTGTTTTCCAACAGAATCAGGGTAACCCCAACCCAACTCGTCGAGTTCTTCAGCCTGTCAACCCACTTAATGCATTAAGCCCTTTTTCGTGAATCCAAAGGTTCCAAACTTCAGATCCCCATCCCTAGAGATGTCTAGAAGGGTAAAGTTTCCATCTTTACCCTCAAGGTTCACCCAATAAGCTCTAAACCGAAACCCAAGTTCCTTTAAGGAAGGTCTTGACTCATTAAGCCCTCAAACCCTTACTACAACGCTCCAAATTACAGATCTGATGTCCAAGGGTGGACAAAGCACATAAAGTTTCTAACTTTACACCCATGCATGCTTGAAACACACTCCAAGGTCTACTTTAGACTTAAAAATGAACATATTGCATGAAAAGGACATGGAGGCTATTAAAGTTTGCAACTTTAATCCTCTAGAGGTCTTATATAGGCCAGATCTACACCCCCAACCTCTGGAAACCTCTTTTCTTTGGACATCCAAGCCAAAGTCCCAAAACCAAGCCCTAAACCACAAAAGATGAAATCTAGTAAGCTACATGTCATGGTTATGACTTTATACCTCTAAGATACAGCCTTTGATGTAGAGTTTCTAGATCCAAGATCTCTCTTCCAAGCTTAATACTTCTTTCTTCAAAATTCCTTTCAAAATCTCCAACAATCACTCAAACACTCACCAAAACTCAATGGACAAGAGGGGGAGGCGATTCTAGGGTTTTCTCTGGGCAAGGAGGTCGGCAAGGAGGCCAACCCTAGAGGTTAAGTCCTTTAAATAGGGTACAATGCCAGGAAAATTAGGGTTTTCATCCCTAGCGTCAACTCGTCGAGTTGGGGCTCCCCAACTCATCGAGTAGATCCTCCGATCTACGCGGCTAGAAGGCTTCCTACTCGTCGAGTTGGAGCCTCCCAACTCGTCGAGTTCCTTTCAATACTTAAAAAGAAATTAGAATTAATTCATACCTAGACCAAGCATTACAATATGTATGATTACTAACTCTTTTTTCCCCACTTTTGAAGGCTATAGGCAAAGATTTGGTGGTTTTTGTCTATGACAACCGCTAACACATTGTTCCTAAGTAGTCCTCTTATGAGGACAAGCTATATAATATGACGAATGATCACAAGTAGATTAGAAACTTACGGAACTATAAATTATTGTACCATCAATCACAACATTTAATCAAATAGATACTCCAAACTAGTGTCGTACTAGAAAAAATGATTCTTACCACGCAACTGAGTGTGATAAATAAGAATTCAAACCGAGCGAAGTCATATTTTTTAATATGGATAAGTCTTTTTGGACTCATCTTTTTATATTCTAACAAAACATACGAAGTCTGAAAAACTTTTTTCATAAAATTAATGGATGAACTTATTTCTAAACAAAATTGTGCTTGACATAAGTTTTGTCAAAATAAGCTGAAAAAATTGTATCTTTAGAATGGTACATCGATATGATAGTTTGGAATGAACTATGTCCGATAAAATACGTGTGAAATGTATTTATGGAAAAGTAGTACGGAATGTTAAACTAGAGAACACTTTTAAGTCTCATTTTATCTAAAAATCTAATACACCAATATTCAATTGTTTAGTCCGAAAATGATCATTTTGGACATCGTTGTCTTTTCAGTAAATACAAACAAGGTGCATACGTAGGTCATTTACCTATATTACACAAAAATATTTGGTCATTTTGTTGTGATTATACCTAATTTCATACTTTCTATATGTATTGAAGGAAAAGGAATTAACATATAACTTTGGATTATAATATCTTACGTTTCAACTTCAAAGTTAAACAACAATATTTATAAATCCACCAAAAAAAGTATCAATATAACTTTCAAATCCGTAATATTATATTTCTATTAGAGGATTATGTACATCTGTAATAAAACTATCTATTATGGTTGATAAAATTTTTAATTATTTATGAAAACACCTGTATGGACAGTTTATGGCTCTACACTTTATCGTAAGACTCAAATATATTCATTTATAATGCTTTATATATTATAACATCAAAAAGAGATAAGATGATGATATGAGCATCATGATGATGTT